>NC_092335.1:577175000-579575000 GCF_046630445.1 Rutidosis leptorrhynchoides | reverse complement strand
AGAACAAAGATGATAATGGAGAGAAAGAAAGAAACACTTTGTAAGTGTGAGAAAATGGTGCAAGTTTAATGCTTGCATTCATGGCTATTTATAGCAAAAATATCACAAGTTTAGGTAATACAATAATATTACTTTTGTGTATCAATAATTGACTATCCATTTATATAATATATATTCTATATTATTGTGACGACCCGGAAATTTTCGACTAAATTTAAACTTGATCTTTATATGATTCTGACACGATAAGCAAAGTCTATTAAACCGAGTCCCAAAATGTTTGAACTACTTTTCATAACTGCATTTGACCTTTGACAAATCCGACGATTCACGAACAATGGTGTATAAATAATAAAGTATATATATATATATGTGTATATATATATATATATGTAAAATTATAAACAAAAGTATAAATAATAAATTGAAATAATATGATATAACTTAACCATTTGAATTGAATATGCAAAATAATATATGAGGTAATAAAGTGACTATTAAACTAAAACTATATATAAGTGTATATCATTATTATGTTATGTATATTGGAAAATATATAAAAAGTTTAATTATTATATAAATATACATAATTAATAATATGTAATAATAATATATTAAATGCAAGTTAAAAATATAAATGTTATAGTAATATTATTAGTATTTTAATTTTATTATTAACATTAATATTAATATCACTACTTGTTAAATTATTATTTTCAATATATATATCATATAGATATAAAAGTTAATACATGTAAGGTATTATAATTGATATCATTACAATTATAATTAGTATCAAAAATTCTAACTATTACTACAATTAGTATTATTATTTTAGTTATTATTATCATTAGAAATCTATATCATTGATATATTTATAATACTAATCAAACATAAGTTATAAATACAGATACTTATAAGTAATCTGTTTCCTATCACTTACAAATTTCCTCTTTTTCTTTCTCGTGATATAATGTCGACTAATCTGTTTCATGTCAATTCACTTGAATTCATTTAAGTATTATTAAATGTTATTAATATTATTATTAATTGTAATATATATAATATATGAATGTAAAATTTGATACATATGAAATGTTATGTTATTATCATTATTATAGTTATCATTGTTAATATCACTATTATTATAATTAGAAATTATAAATTTTACTAGTATTATTATTAAATATTATTATTATCATTATCATTATAATTATTAGAAAATAATACAATTTAATATTATTATCATTAATAATATCATTTTTAATATGATTATTAATAATTATTATTACCATTATTGTTAATATTATTATTATTATTATTATTATTATTATTATTATTATTATTATTATTATTATTAGTATTTATTATTAATATAATTATAATTAATATTATTTATATAAAAGAAAAAAAATCGATAAATGGAATTTGGATTGAGTTACCTATATCTATCCTACTGTGTTAAGTGGATTTTTCCTGTTACAAATTGGTACGAATATGTTGAATTTAAGTATCTGATTTTATTTTTTTCCCCTTATGATATTTACTCATGTACTTCTTGTCCATGATTTTGTTATACGTCGATATCTAGCCTTGCTATCATCCAATTCCAAATCAATTAATAATACAGCAGCAACCTATTTTCTTTACACTCTAATAATTCTACTGCATTGGGTAAAAATTAAACAAGAAAAAGTCTATATTCAGCAATACCTCTGTACGTGCAACCATTCAATCATAATTCAATTTTGAATTAAACTTCAATTTCTATTAAATCAGACATGTTAGGATTTAGATGGCCAAACTTCCTGCAAAGTTTCACTCAATTTTTTAGAATGAAGATGAATTGGTAAGTCAAAGTTTTATTACAAAAAGTCAACCAATGTGTTCTTGGCAAAATTCGATCTTGTTTTTGAGTTTATGAAACAACTAATAATTGAGATAGTTTCAAAGTGTGATTTAAAAACTATTTTATGTAGAACACATTACTTAAAACGGCCTAGAAATTTAAAATTGATTTTGTGTTCTTCGCGTGTTCATGGTTCAATTACTGATTCAATTTTTATTTTATTTTCGTTAATAAAATCAACCATTTATCGTTTCTGTTTAAATTACACTTTCAAATTCAAACTTAAAAACTCGCTGTTAGGATCTTGGGTCATCTATGATCGATGGGTGTTATAGAGAAGAAGAAGAGAAAATAAGAAACATATGAGGAGGGTTAAAAGTATTTAAGTGATGATATTAATCAGAAATGAAAAGGGCAGACGAGTGGTTAGAGGGTGGTGTCGGGTTTCGAGAGGTCTCGGGTTCGATCCTTGCTAGGTGCAACAATTTTTTTTAAAAGGACTTCTAAGGTAGTTTTTAATATCAAAATTATTAATATTATTATTTCCATTTTCATTATTATTATTATGATTTTTATTATTATTATTAGTATTAGTATTGTGATTATAATTATTATCACATTTATATTTATAAGTATTGTAATTGTTTTTAGTGTCAGTATTATAATTATCATTATTATTAATATTATCCTAATTATAAATATCATAATCATTATTATTGCTATAAGTATTATTACTATGTTGATTATTGTTAAATGTTATCATTTATGTATTATAGCTATTATATATGTATTAATATTATTATGATTAGGGTTATTATTATTATTATGAAAATAATACAAGTTATTATTATTTTCATTAGTATTAGTAGTAGTATTAAGTTATTATCATTAATATTATTATTATTATCATAAGTATTATTATCAATATTATCATTATTGTTATTAATAAGATTATTACTACTATTTTTTATTAAAACTATCTTTTATCAAAAATTAACATTTTTTTATTAAGGTTATTATATATATCAAAAATTTCATTTAGGTTAGTATTATTATTATGAACGTTATTTATAAAAATATTTACATATAACAAACTATCGGTTTCAAATAAAATACTAAACATATATTTATAGATATATTAATATAACAAAATGAATATAAAAATTATTTTAAATGAATATATATATAAAATAGATATATAACATAAAATTTAAGATATAATATATATAAATAAAGTGTATATATATAAAAGATATTTAATATATGTAACATAACAAAATCTATATTTTTATATATAAAAATGAATACATATTAATGATGAAATACATAAGTTACTAATATAAAAATTATATCATTAATATATATATATATATATATATATATATATATATATATATATATATATATATATATATATATATATATATATATATATATATATATATATATATATATATATATATATATATATAAAATTGTTTGATTATAAGGATACGTTTTAATATATATACAAATGATATAGGTTCGTGAATCCAAGGCCAACCCTGCATTGTTCAATATCGTCAAATGTATTTTTACTACAAAATACAGTATTGTGAGTTTCATTTGCTCCCTTTTTAAATGTTTTTGCAATATATATTTTTGGGACTGAGAATACATGCGCTGCTTTTATAAATGTTTTACGAAATAGACACAAGTAATTGAAACTACATTTTATGGTTGGATTATCGAATCGAATATCACCCCTTTTAGCTTGGTAGCCTAAGAATTAGGGAACAGACACCCTAATTGACGCGAATCCTAAAGGTAGATCTACGAGCACTAACTCCCCCCATACTGGAAAATGGTATGCTTTAGTACTTCGAGTTTATATTATACAGATGGATTTCTATTTTGGGGATATTCTATATGCATGATGTTAATGTCGGTTACCAGATGTTCAATCCATATGAATGATTTTTAAATACTTGCGAGTGTATGATTATTGAATAAAGAAAATCTTGTGGTCTATTATATTATTGGAAATGATTGATTATGACAAACTAATGAACTCACCAACCTTTTGGTTGATGTAGTGACCCGAACTTTTCCATGTTTATATATATTAATTGAGATTGATATTTACATGATTAAATGTTTCCAACATGTTAAGCAATCAAACTTGTTAATACTTGATTAATTGAAATATGTTTCATATAGACAATTGACCACCCAAGTTGACCGGTGATTCACGAACGTTAAAACTTGTAAAAACTATATGATGACATATATATGGATATATATATAGTTAACATGATACTATGATAAGTAAACATATCATTAAGTATATTAACAATGAACTATATATGTAAAAACAAGACTACTAACTTAATGATTTTTAAACGAGACATATATGTAACGATTATCGTTGTAAAGACATTTAATGTATATATATCATATTAAGAGATATTCATACATGATAATATCATGATAATATAATAATTTAAAATCTCATTTGATATTATAAACATTGGGTTAACAACATTTAACAAGATCGTTAACCTAAAGGTTTCAAAACAACACTTACATGTAACGACTAACGATGACTTAACGACTCAGTTAAAATGTATATACATGTAGTGTTTTAATATGTATTTATACACTTTTGAAAGACTTCAATGCACTTATCAAAATACTTCTACTTAACAAAAATGCTTACAATTACATCCTCATTCAGTTTCATCAACAATTCTACTCGTATGCACCCGTATTCGTACTCGTACAATACACAGCTTTTAGATGTATGTACTATTGGTATATACACTCCAATGATCAGCTCTTAGCAGCCCATGTGAGTCACCTAACACATGTGGGAACCATCATTTGGAAACTAGCATGAAATATCTCATAAAATTACAAAAATATGAGTAATCATTCATGACTTATTTACATGAAAACAAAATTACATATCCTTTATATCTAATCCATACACCAACGACCAAAAACACCTACAAACACTTTCATTCTTCAATTTTATTCATCTAATTGATCTCTCTCAAGTTCTATCTTCAAGTTCTAAGTGTTCTTCATATATTCTACAAGTTCTAGTTACATAAAATCAAGAATACTTTCAAGTTTGCTAGCTCACTTCCAATCTTGTAAGGTGATCATCCAACCTCAAGAAATCTTTGTTTCTTACAGTAGGTTATCATTCTAATACAAGGTAATAATCATATTCAAACTTTGGTTCAATTTCTATAACTATAACAATCTTATTTCAAGTGATGATCTTACTTGAACTTGTTTTCGTGTCATGATTCTGCTTCAAGACTTCGAGCCATCCAAGGATCCGTTGAAGCTAGATCCATTTTTCTCTTTTACAGTAGGTTTATCCAAGGAACTTAAGGTAGTAATGATGTTCATAACATCATTCGATTCATACATATAAAGCTATCTTATTCGGAGGTTTAAACTTGTAATCACTAGAACATAGTTTAGTTAATTCTAAACTTGTTACCAAACAAAAGTTAATCCTTCTAACTTGACTTTTAAAATCAACTAAACACATGTTCTATATCTATATGATATGCTAACTTAATGATTTAAAACCTGGAAACACGAAAAACACCGTAAAACCGGATTTACGCCGTCGTAGTAACACCGCGGGCTGTTTTGGGTTAGTTAATTAAAAACTATGATTAACTTTGATTTAAAAGTTGTTATTCTGAGAAAATGATTTTTATTATTAACATGAAACTATATCCAAAAATTATGGTTAAACTCAAAGTGGAAGTATGTTTTCTAAAATGGTCATCTAGACGTCGTTCTTTCGACTGAAATGACTACCTTTACAAAATCGACTTGTAACTTATTTTTCCGACTATAAACCTATACTTTTTCTATTTAGATTCATAAAATAGAGTTCAATATGAAACCATTGCAATTTGATTCACTCAAAACGGATTTAAAATGAAGAAGTTATGGGTAAAACAAGATTGGATAATTTTTCTCATTTTAGCTACGTGAAAATTGGTAACAAATCTATTCCAACCATAACTTAATCAACTTGTATTGTATATTATGTAATCTTGAGATACCATAGACACGTATACAATGTTTCGACCTATCATGTCGACACATCTATATATATTTCGGAACAACCATAGACACTCTATATGTGAATGTTGGAGTTAGCTATACAGGGTTGAGGTTGATTCCAAAATATATATAGTTTGAGTTGTGATCAATACTGAGATACGTATACACTGGGTCGTGGATTGATTCAAGATAATATTTATCGATTTATTTCTGTACATCTAACTGTGGACAACTAGTTGTAGGTTACTAACGAGGACAGATGACTTAATAAACTTAAAACATCAAAATATATTAAAAGTGTTGTAAATATATTTTGAACATACTTTGATATATATGTATATATTGTTATAGGTTCGTGAATCAACCAGTGGCCAAGTCTTACTTCCCGACGAAGTAAAAATCTGTGAAAGTGAGTTATAGTCCCACTTTTAAAATCTAATATTTTTGGGATGAGAATACATGCAGGTTTTATAAATGATTTACAAAATAGACACAAGTACGTGAAACTACATTCTATGGTTGAATTATCGAAATCAAATATGCCCCTTTTTATTAAGTTTGGTAATCTAAGAATTAGGGAACAGACACCCTAATTGACGCGAATCCTAAAGATAGATCTATTGGGCCTAACAAACCCCATCCAAAGTACCGGATGCTTTAGTACTTCGAAATTTATATCATATCCGAAGTGTGTCCCAGAATGATGGGGATATTCTTATATATGCATCTTGTTAATGTCGGTTACCAGGTGTTCACCATATGAATGATTTTTATCTCTTTGTATGGGATGCGCATTGAAATATGAAATCTTGTGGTCTATTATTATGATTTGATATATATAGGTTAAACATATAACTCACCAACATTTTTGTTGACGTTTTAAGCATGTTTATTCTCAGGTGATTATTAAGAGCTTCCGCTTTCGCATACTTAAATAAGGACGAGATTTGGAGTCCATGCTTGTATGATATTGTGTAAAAACTGCATTCAAGAAACTTATTTTGTTGTAACATATTTGTATTGTAAACCATTATGTAATGGTCGTGTGCAAACAGGATATTTTAGATTATCATTATTTGATAATCTACGTAAAGCTTTTTAAACCTTTATTGATGAAATAAAGGTTATGGTTTGTTTTAAAATGAATGCAGTCTTTGAAAAACGTCTCATATAGAGGTCAAAACCTCGCAACGAAATCAATTAATATGGAACGTTTTTAATCAATAAGAACGGGACATTTCACATACCCCCCCCCCCAACAAAATGGTATGTCAGAACGAATGATCCGCATTATCAATAACTGTATTCGCTCCCTCCTTTTTCATGCTTGCCTCCCACCGGAATATTGGGTTGAGGCACTGCACATGGCTACACACCTTCTTAACATTCTTCCATCGACTTCTATCTCAAGTGATATACCATTCACTAGATTTTTCAATAAAAATCCTAAATTTTCCCATCTATGTGTCTTTGGTTGCTTGTGTTATCCACACATTCCAACACCTCACAAACTAGCTAAACGGTCCAGCCCTTGCATCTTCCTTGGCTACCCATCAAATCATCGTGGGTATCGATGTCTTGATCTTGAAACCAAAAGATCATAATCTCTCGTCATGTCACATTCGATGAGACTATATTTCCCTTTGGATCCATGAAACCAAACTCATCCCCATCATATTCATTTCTCGAGATTCCCAGTGAGTTTCAGCCTCACCAACATCACCACCACACTGGTAACCCGAGCATCCCACATGCTACTACTTCGGTTCATACTTCCGCTAATCCTGAACCTTTTTCTATCGATGCTTCAGATACCGCTGACGCTTCGACATTGGTTCCCTCTCCACTGGCTAGTCCGACCACCTCAACTCCGGCAACTCACAATCAACACCCCATGCTCACTCGTGCCAAACCAGAATCTATAAACCCATATATCGTTTAAACCTAAACGTTAACACCCCACCTGATAATCCTAAATCACACATTCATGCCCTTTCTGGCCCTAATTGGAAACGAGCAATGCTTGATGAATATAATGCTTTAATTAAAAAATGATACTTGGGTTTTGGTTCCGAGACCTCAAGGTGTTAACATTGTTAGATTTATGTGGTTGTCTAAACGTAAGTTACACTCTGATGAGACTTTAGACATGTACAAAGCTCGTTTGATGGCTAATGGTAAAAGCCAACGACCTGATATTGATTGTGGTGAGACTTTTAGTCCAGTGGTAAAACCAGCAACTATTCGAACTGTACTTAACCTATCTGTTTCTCGACATTGGTCGACTCATCAGCTGGATGTCAAGAATGCCTTTTTACATGGTGATCTTAAAGAAACTGTTTACATGCACCAGCCCCCCTGGTTTTTCATGATCCAACAAAACCAGGTTACGTGTGCCAACTTCGCAAATCATTATACGGTCTCAAGCAGACTCCTCTTGCTTGGTTTCATAGATTTGCTCAGTATGCTCTTCGTGTTGATTTTAACATAGTCGTTGTGACTCATCATTATTTATTTACTGACATGGGACTCATATTTCTTATTTACTTCTCTATGTGGATGACATTATTCTCACTGCTTCGTCCACCTCTTTTGCAGAAGATTATTACCTCACGTGACAAAGAATTTTTCATGACTGATCTTGGGCCACTGAATTATTTTTAGGCATTTCTACTACGCGTACTAAACATGGCATGTTTCTCTCTCAACAGGAATTTATGCTCTAGATATTTTAGAACGGGCTGATATGATTAATTGTAAGTCACGTCTTGCTCCCGTTGATACTGAGTCCAAGCTTGGGCCTAATGGACCTCCTGTTGCAGATCCCACATTATATCGTAGTCTTGCAGGTGCACTTCAGTACTTGACTTTTACATGCCCTGATCTAACGTATGTTGTTCAACAGTTGGGTTTATACATGCATGATCCTCGAGAACCCCATTTTGCTGAACTCAAACGTGTTTTACATTATCTTCGTGGATCTGTTGATAATGGGATTCAGTTGTTTGCCTCATCCACTACTAAGCTTACAGCTTATTCTAATGCTGATTGGGGAGGTTGCCCCGGTACACGTCGCTCTACCTCTGGATATTGTGTGTGTCTTGGTGACAATCTTCTGTCATGGTCTTCTAAACGCCAAGCCACGATTTCCCGTTCCAGTGCTGAAGCCGAATACCGAGCAGTTGCAAATGCAGTAGCTGAAACTTGTTGGATACGTAACTTACTCCGAGAACTTCACTCTCCATTATTTCAAGCCACACTCGTTTACAGTGACAATGTGAGTGCAGTCTATCTTTCCACCAACCCAGTTCATCTTGTTGCAACTGGAGCAATTCGTGTTCTTCATGTTCCTTCAAGTTCTTAGTATGCTGATATCTTTACGAATGGACTTTCAACACGTCTTTTTACCGATTTCAAGTCCAGTTGAAATTACACGAAGGGACTTTACCGAACCACTCATCCACTATTTCCGCTTCAAAGTTCCAACAGAACTTCAAAATTACGCGTCACCACTCCTTAAGCTCTAGTAACCATCATGTAAAAGTCAACATTAATCGATTTATACAACACATTAAGAACACACGGAGTTGTGCCTCATTTTCGCCATTTTTCAAATCCGACGCCGACATTCCATTCGTCGTCCACTCCACTCCAACGTAGGACTGGCATCGAGCTTCACCATCGGGTGCCACCGTAGCCTGCAAGACTTTGAATAATCAAGGACTTTGGTTGAAAAATAAATTTATAATTTAAATTATAATTAAAATTAAAATGGATTATACATTGAAATTAGACATCGAAAACAATTCTCCACATTTATTTTCGATGTTAAATTTCAATGTCTACCTAAATATTGAAATTAGACACACTATCGGAGCTTCTTCTAATGCTCTGATATATTAAGTATACCCTTCAAAATTACAGTAAGAATAAAATATTGATAAGCTATTCACCTATTACCTATTAACTATTACCTATTACCTATATATACTAATAAACAAATTTGAGTTACTATTGGTTAATAGTAACCCATTTAAGCCCTTGCTCCCCATCTTTGAGTTACTATTGGTGAATAGTAACCCAACTCAAGCTTTAAGCCCTTACTCCCCATCCTTAGTGTTACACTCGCAAGTTATGGTACTCCAACTCAAGTTTAAAAGACTTGCAAATCATGCTTAAATTGTTGTACCCACAAGGGATGTAGTAACAAAAAAACCACACCAGCCCCAACCTTTGACCAAAATACATTTCTAACCCCAACATAAGGGGTAAAACGTAAATTCAATATTTTAATAAAAAAACGTAAAGAAATTCCACTCAAATCTTTAACGGACCATGTCTTCTAGCTGGCCACGTGTTAAATTTTTCCGACACCACCGTTCAACTCGAAATACTTTTACGAACACAACGCAACTAACTATACGTGAAATGGACGTTTTTCAAACATAAATTAAATTCCAGGCAAGATTTAAAACCCATGAAAATTTGATTCTATCATTTTCATGGCGTCTATTATTATTAATTTTTTTTTTAAAACAAACTTTTTTCCTACTTAAAGGCCGGAGGTCCTCTCGGAGCAATTTCTTTATCCGTCGAATAAAGAGATAGATGAGTTTCTCTACTCTTGAGAGTGTTTCACTCTGGGTGGAAAAATGACTTATCTTTATTCTCGGATAGGGGAAGGATTGTCTACATATTACCTCCCTATACACTACTCATGTGGTATTGAGTATTGTTGTTGTTGTAAACATAAATTGGAAAGGAAAATTGGAAATTGAGGGATAGTAATTAATGGATTGGCAATAAACGCGTGAATTTGTTAAAGTAGTGATAGTATACGTGTTGTAACGATAAACATGGAGAAATATTTGCTTTCTTCACCTGTTATGAGTACATAAACATGAAACGTTCAATTACGTACGTCTAAAACTAAAAAGAGTACTAGGTGAAATGTAGAGTACTCTTATTTTAAGGAAAAAGATATTGTAATTGAAAGGGTACATAGACCAACACAATTCAGTTACGGTCTAAATAACATATGAGGTTGTAAGTCATAGATAGTGATACTTTTATTTAAAAATAAAGAGATCCAAATTGAAAGATAGGTAAACATAATTCAAAATCGATCTCTCTTAAGCTTAAGATTGTGTATTTGTTTGAATCTTAAGATTTGCTAGTGGTATGATTGATGATTTGCATTCAAATTCAGAGCTGTGATTTCTTCAATTGGTGGTATGGTTGGTATAGAGATAGTGGAGGATCTAGGAATTATTTTTGACAAGTACAAAATGTTAAAAATTTGAAAAAAAAATAAAAGCACATGAGCAAAACGACGACTTTGAACATATAATTACATTAAATACACTAGAAATTTTTTTTACACTACGTGAAAAATGTTTTACCTGACATTCGGGTGACGCATGGATTCTCGATGTCTGAGGGTTACCTGCTATGAGTAGAGATGGCAATGGATAGGATATGGATCGGGTGAGGCCGTATCCATATCCATTTATTTTTTTTTAGTTTTCATCCATCCATATCCATATCCGTCGGGTGAAGCGGGTTAATGGATAATTATCCATATCCTTTTAAATTTATCTTATTTTTAACAATTATAAGCGGTGATTCATTATATACGATCAAAAGTAATATTTTTTAATTGTTTATGTGACCGAAAGTCACATTTTTACTAATCTATATAACAAATATTCAATAAATAGCCTATTAAATGTGTAAAGATATCGACATGTAAGTTGTTTACTTTTAGTTACATGGAATCACATTTAAACCACCAAAGTACCATAAATACATCAAAATTAAACAAAACAAAACAAAATATAAGAATAAAGTTATATTTTTAGAGAAAATATAACGAAAGATGAATATGAATATAATTAATGAAATATCACTACATAAATGATACTAATTTGAATGATAAATTTATATATTTAGTTATTTCGGGTGGAAGCGGGTTCACCCATGGATGAAACTTTTTCGTCCATATCCATATCCATATCCATTTAGATCGTCCATATCCACGAATAATCGGGTGGATCGGATGGATATCCACTGGATCGGGTATCCATTGCCATCCCTAGCTATGAGAGAGCTTATGTGTTCGTTCATATAAATGTTCATCTTTACCAAAATATAAAATAAATACGATTGAAAAAGATGTGAATCTTTAGGGTGCCGATCCCGGTTGACTCGATTTTTTTTTAAATAGTAATTTTAGTAAACTCTGTTGCAAAAATAGAAATTTTACAAAATTCGTTAGATTAATGGTAAAAGCGAAGTTTGAAACTTCGGTTTTGCCATATCCGAAGTTTCAAACTTCGGCTTTGGCCTGCGTGTCAGTGGAAACCCTAAACCGAAGTTTGGAACTTCGGTTTTGCAGATAAACAGTAAAACTGAAGTTTCAAACTTCGGTTTTACAGTCTGGTTCAACAGTCTCAATAATGGACTGAAACCTGCAACCCTAGTCTCAATCATGGACTGAAACCTACTACCCTATCATGTCAAAATCTGATTTATCATCTTTTTTCATTTATTTATATCACCATTATCATGAACTCAAACACAAACATCACCAAGAACACAATTCAAACATTTTAAAGTCAGTTTCAAACACAAACAGCACAATTCAAACAAATCTTAATCAGTTTCATACATCAACAATTACAAAAATGTCTATAATTCGTCCATTCATGGTTCATTTTCTTTGGGGAGGCCAAATTTCATTCTAAAATGGTTGGCTTACTGGTGATAACACAACGATTAGAAGAATTTTGTGTTGAACACCAAGGTTAACTGTGTAGCGACCGGACAAAATCGTCATTGACGGCGCCGACTACTTAGGTCCCGTTACGTGGTCATAAGTCTTTAAAATAACGTTTGACCAAAATATGTCGCCTTCATTTCAAAAGTAAAGATTGTTTCCAAGTTTACAAGAATTGTTCAACCAAAAGTTACGTTACAAAGTTATAAGTAAAAATAAAACCTATGCGACACAGTTTTAAATAAAGTCAAAAGACGCTCCATGTATGCACATATACTCGACATCCAATGTAAGTATCAAAATAATGAGCGGAAGCATGTATCACATGTCATTCAAAGACCTGAGAAAAACATAGAAATCTGTCAACGAAAACGTTAGTGAAATCATAGGTTTAAGTAAGTAAGTGAGTAAAAAGGTAAGTTGAACCACAAGATTTGCAACATTGATATAATAGTAGTACATTCTAAAAGTTAATATTCACGAGCACCCAATTATCAATGCCTAACATTCCTTCCATAGAACCCCATCACAATAGTGTTAGAACATACACTGTTTCTCGAAAATATATTTCATTCGTAGACGGTAGCAAATCGTCTGAATGAGGGTTTGTCAAACTCATATGGATCCATACAACATAAGTTCTCGCTTACACCCGGCAAGTGTAACTAATGATAATCGAATTGATGATTTTGTTCTAAACTCGTATGTAGAATGTTTGTTTTCCTGTACTTGTGTTCACTTAGTAAAAAGAAACGTTTATGTTTTCTCATCCCAAATGTAAGTTCAAAAGAGTAAAAGTGGGACTATGATCTCACCTTGAGTGCACGTATGTAAAAGTACTTCAACAAGTAAACGTGTGCAAGAATGAATGCTAGTCTTGACCTAAACAAATAGGTTTGTATCAATATCGGTAAACACAGTCGGTCAAAGTGTTCAATTAGTCATATGGCTCATTACGACTCGATTACTATAGCATGTGAGTCAAATTGTCACGTTTCATGCAAGATACAAGTATAAAAGCATGTTAGAGCAATTGCACAAACATTTGGTTAAGTTTGATTAAAAGTCTATCTTGGTCGGGTCAAAGTCAACGAAAAAAAATCAACACGTTCGGGTCGGGTCTCGAACTATTTTCCTGAGGTTTTTAATCATATATGAGCATGTTAGAACAAGTTACATGTGAATCGGAGGTGCGTAGCATAGCAAACATTTTTCGTAAAATGGCAATTCAAAACAGTCACTGGCAGTGCATCTGGACGGCGTCTAGCTTTGAAGGCCTGGACGGCGTCCAATAATCTGGATGGCGTCCAGATCTGTAGGCAGACCCTGTTTTGCTGCAACAACAATTGCACGAACCAAAACTCAAACAATCCCAATTTATGACCCGCAAACAACCAAAACATGTATCTTATATCATCGGAAAGGTATTTTGACGAGGAAAACAACTAAGCACTTTTCATCAATCAATCTACCACTTACAACAACCAAAACCGCCTTTAATGTTCATCATTTATCACATTCAAGTTCATAAATCTCATTTCATGTTTCGGGTAACCCATTTACATGTATGATATGCCATTTCGAAGGTAATCAAGCATACAATCAAACTAAACACTTGTTAACAACATCTCATGTCATTCAAGGCATCAAAAGTTCATTTCAAGTTCATCAAACCCTAACCCAAAGTTCACCAAATCAATAATCATGTTTATAAAGTTTTCTTAATCAACCTACACATCAATTTGAAGCTAGTGATACTAGTAACACAATTAAAACATGAACTTTTAACATTTAACAACTTTTAAGCAACTAAATCTCAAGAACAACACACCAAAATTTAAGTTCATGCTAGTTACTTCAAAACAACAAGATCGAGCATACAAATCATATATTCATGTTAGACTTGAGCCATAGACACTAATTCACACTTTTATAAGTTAAAAACATCAAGAACACAAAATCTAGTGATTTTAGAAAGTTACCCAGATGTAATGAAATCGGTATCAAGTTGTAGAGGATGAAGAGAGGATTCCAAATATGTAATTTGTTTTGATGTTAGCTTCCAAAATTAAATTTAGATGATGAATTAAGGATTGGAAAGTTGAGAGAAAAGTGTAAGTATGAGGAAGAAAGAAAGAAAGAAATGAGAGGTGAGTGGTGAATGTTGGCAACATTGGTCCCTCAAGTTTGTAGTCGGGTGCGGGAATTAACCGAACGAGTTATTTTGAATTACACGAGAGTACGGGAGACATTATGATCCAATAACGAAATTATTAAGAATGTTAGCTAACGGAGGATACGAATCTAGTTACGAAGGATATTATTAAAATAAAAGACGGGCGTTAAAATAATTTAACGAGAAAAAATGCGGGATGTTACATTACCCACACCTTAAAAGAAATTTCATCCCGAAATTTAGTTGGAAGTAATAGTCGATGTCTCTTACTCGAGACCTTGTGTTGTCCAATCTACGAATAAGTGAAGATACGTCCTTGGGCATTTCTACGATTCTGGATAGTCGGGGTTTACATTGTATTAAAGCTTAGTTTTACGATCCACAATTTCAACCGGTCTTCCTATGAAGAGGAGTTTGTCATCAATAGTAAGTTTATCTAGAAGGATAGCACGTTCCTTTTCCGCAGGACATGTTTCTAAGTTTGTTACATGGAACGTAAGGTAAACGGAAACTTAATTGAGTCGGAAGTTCTAAACGGTAGGAAGCGGTTCCAATACACCCCAAGATTTCAAAAGGATCAATATTGCGGATATAACTTTTTTCGATTTCCCGAAACGGATTACACCTTTCCAAGGTACGGTTTTTCAATATTACCCGGTTACTGACTTGGAATTCGGAAGGTTTAGGCCTAACATCGGCATAGTCCTTTTGGCGATTACGAGCCGTCTTGGGTCCTTCTCGGACTTGAACTATCTCAACGGTTATTTCTTGAATAAGTTCGAATCCTGTGAATTGCTTGTCACCTACTTTGGTCCATCGAATAGGAGAACGACATTTGCAGTTATAAAAAGTTTCGAAAAGTGCGGCATTAACACACGAGTGGTAACTACTGTTGTAAGAGGGATCAACTAAAGGCGACAATATAAGTTTGTAACATGTTTTTCCAAGATTTGAATTGTACGTTTGCTTGGTCCGTCGGTTTGTCGATGATACACGGTACTCATGTTTAAACGTGTTCCTAAAGCTTCTTGTAAAACTAGAAGTGAAACGAGTATTTCGATCCGAGGTAATTGACAATGGTACACCGTGTTGGAATAGAATTTCTTAAGATATGTTTGAACAAGTTAGTTAGGGCTCGAAAGCATTTGTTGGTACAAGTTTCTTATCGGCTACCAAAAACGTTCATCAGGGCTAGTCACCCTCGTGGCGAATACTAGTAATGCATGGAGAGTCTCTCTCCATTGAGAAATTATATAAAAGGTTTCCTTATACGGAAATGCGAGCGAAAAGATAGGAGTGAAATGAGAACTTAGAATAGGATGAGTTTACATCTTGAGGTAGCCATGTCGTGCATCTAGTGGTCAAATGTTGAGACTTAGTGGGAAACGAGATAGTACACGTAGTTGTATAGTTCGGAGTTGAGTAGTAGCTGGCCGTATATCAGAAGCATAAGGACAATAAGTCAAGGAAGAAAGGGGTATCCTTGAATTGTGTGTTATCTTGGGTCCCAGTAATATCATACGGTAATAGTGAAATAACAGAGTTATGTATCGTGGTGCGTGGTGATGAGAAGATTGATTAGATCCATAATTAAGTATATAAATTCTTCGTGCAAAATAACGAATTTCAGTTTCCCTTGATTTCGAGTCGAGAGGAGATGCCTTCCAGGCGTTCACTTAGAAATATTTTCATACTTGCGTTCCATTTTGTGCTACACGAATTTAGCTAGTAAGGTTGGTGTGAATAATCACGTTCAAAGTTCGGACAAGGAGAGGTTTAAATTTTCCCTTAGTGAGTTAACGAGGTTAAAGGTCGTGTAATACGAGGAAAGTTGGGGACGAATCTTTGGTAATAATCGGCAAGATCCAAGATTTTACGAATACAAGTCAGAGTCGTGAGGGTTTCCCGATTACGTGGGGCTTCGATTTTCACGAGATCTACTCTAATACCTTGACTACCCACAACATGGTTTAGAAATTGGACTTCGTTTGACCAAAATTCTCACTTGGAGAATTCGGCATAGAGTTGCTCTTTTCTCAAGAGTTTGAGCATAAGATGGAGATGTTGTTCGTTTTCCTTTCCACTTGAATAGATTAAAACATCCATTATAAGTACGGTAGCGGATTTGTCTAGATAAGTTTGCATGTGCGATTCATAAGATCCATAAATACGGACGGAGCCTTAGTTAAACTGAACGGTATTAAAAGAAGTTCATAACTATCGTAGTGAGTTCGGAAAACGGTTTTGGAGACGTCTTCTCCCTTAACCCTCATTTGATGATAACCGGAATGGAGGTCGACTTGGAATACACACATGATCCTTGCAATTGACCAAGAGGTCATCGGTATGGGGAAGAGGATATCGGTTCTCGACCGAAAATTACTTAGTTCACAAGAATCTGTACAAAATTGTAGGGAAACATTTCTTCTTAACGAATAGGTTTTGAGCTCCCTAGTTCTATAGGTATCAAGCCAAAATTTAAATTATCCACCCAATAAGTTTAACGTACACCCTCCGATAAAATTTTTCGGTACGCAATAGTTTTCCGTTGGTCACTTGAATGGCCTAAGTAATATCTAGGGGGAAAGTGGTGGAGTGCAAAGGGTAGGCTCCAATGCCTTGGATACAAAACATTTTATCAGCACCCGAATCGAATAAATATGAAACATAAGAGTTGTTGAGAAGAAACGTACCCGTGACTAGTTCATTGTCATCTCGGACATCCTTGGTGTCAATGTTGAAAGCTCAACGGCGTGCGTTGGTTTTAGCTTTATTCTTTAGGCAAGCATTTCTAAAATGACCCGGTTGGCCGCATTTATAGCAAACACCCGTTTTTTGGTACATTGGGCCCCTTTTGAACGACGGGGGCGGTACGTTTACAATCGCTAGGCACTTTTTTGACACTTGTTGCAAAATGGTTTGCCACATTCACCCAAATGATGTTTGCGGCACTTGTTACAATAAGGTAGATTTCCGGCATACCCCTTCTTGCCGCCGGGGGTGAAAAGCTTCTTGGTGGAGTCGTTGTGGTTGTGGTTGCTTGGTGGAGAGGCTTCCCATTTTCTTTTGTTGTTGCCCGGTTGGGCCTCGGCAGTTGGTGCCGGCGCTTCAATTTCGTCTACTATTTTTTTAAATCGGCGGGCTATCATCACAGCCTCTTGTAGGCCGACGGGTCTTGATGGCATTACCCCGTGTGGAATGCTCTTAGGGAGGCCATCCATGTAAAACTCAACTCCTTGGGGCCCTGGAGCCCGGAGGTTTGGACAAATTGAGGTTAGTTCAGCAATCCGTTGATTATAAGCTTCGAGGTCATCTCGGGCTATTTTTAAATTTCTTGGCCCCTGTTCGAGCCTTCGAGTCTCTTCGCGCGGGAAGTATTCGGTGATCATTCTTTCCCTTAATTCGGTCCAAGAGAGTGTAAGGGCTTCATCGATACCCACCAATTGTACATACGTGTTCCACCATGAGAGAGCAATACTGGTGAGAGTGAGGGTGGAAAACTTGACCTTATCTTGGTCCCGACAACCGCTTATGCTAAAAACGGCTTCCGTTTGTTCGAACCATCGGGTGAGAGCAACCGGTCCCCCGGTTCCATCGAAAGTGGGAGGGTTGTACTTCATGAAGTTTTTGTAGGATCACCCCTCATTTGAATTTCCGGCTCCCTAATTGTTGTTGTGGTTGGAGAAGTGATCGGCCACGGCCTCACCCATGGCGGTGGCTATCATTCGTTGAAGAGCTTGTTCGAGGGTTTCGGAAGGAGTATTGTGTTGACCTTGGTGAGCCATTGTTCCTTCATGACACAAGAATACTGTTGATTAGTATTATCAATAATACTAATCGTGATATGGAATCAAGATAAAGAGAAATTTTTTCCTTGACTCGCCTTAAATTCTTTATGTCATAATGTCGGAACGTTCATATGAGTCACCGTAATATAATCCCGGAAATTATATTACCCTGATTCATATGTGCATTCGACATCATTTCATATAGCCAAGGTGGCGTGTCAATCAAATCAACCACATGAGATTAAGGTAGAATAAGAGTTAGATGTGAATAAAAGAATTCGAGTATAAATGCACAAGTAGTCAAGTAATTCCTACTTCAAGTCTATATGCCGGTTGTAGTCTTGATTCACTAATGTACCCTATGACTCGGGGTTGACACCAATGAACTCTAAATCCCTACAACCAACGCTCTGATACCATCTGTAGCTACCCGACAAAATCGTCATTGACGGCGCCGACTACTTAGGTCCCGTTACGTGGTCATAAGTCTTTAAAATAACGTTTGACCAAAATATGTCGCCTTCATTTCAAAAGTAAAGATTGTTTCTAAATTTACAAGAATTGTTCAACCAAAAGTTACGTTACAAAGTTATAAGTACAAATGAAACCTATGCGACACAGTTTTAAATAAAGTCAAAAGACGCTCCATGAATGCACATATACTCGACATCCAATGCAAGTATCAAAATAATGAGCGGAAGCATGTATCACATGTCGTTCAAAGACCTGAGAAAAACATAGAAATCTGTCAACGAAAACGTTGGTGAAATCATAGGTTTAAGTAAGTAAGTGAGTAAAAAGGTAAGTTGAACCACAAGATTTGCAACATTGATATAATAGTAGTACATTCTAAAAGTTAATATTCACGAGTACCCAATTATCAATGCTTAACATTCCTTCCATAGAACCCCATCACAATAGTGTTAGAACATACACTGTTTCTCGAAAATATATTTCATTCGTAGACGGTAGCAAACCGTCTGAATGAGGGTTTGTCAAACCCATATGGATCCATACAACATAAGTTCTCGCTTACATCCGGCAAGTGCAACTAATGATAATCGAATTGAGGATTTTGTTCTAAACTCGTATGTAGAATGTTTGTTTTCCTGTACTTGTGTTCACTTAGTAAAAAGAAACGTTTATGTTTTCTCATCCCAAATGTAAGTTCAAAAGAGTAAAAGTGGGACTATGATCTCACCTTGAGTGCACGTATGTAAAAGTACTTCAACAAGTAAATGTGTGCAAGAATGAATGCTAGTCTTGACCTAAACAAATAGGTTTGTATCAATATCGGTAAACACGGTCAGTCAAAGTATTCAATTAGTCCTAAGGCTCGTTACGACTCGATTACTATAGCATGTGAGTCAAATTGTCACGTTTCATGCAAGATACAAGTATAAAAGCATGTTAGAACAATTGCACAAACATTTGGTTAAGTTTGATTAAAATTCAATCTTGGTCGGGTCAAAGTCAACTAAAAAAAATCAACACGTTCGGGTCGGGTCTCGAACTATTTTTCCGAGGTTTTTAATCATATATGAGCATGTTAGAACAAGTTACATGTGAATCGGAGGTGCGTAGCATAGCAAATTTTTTTTCGTAAAATGGCAATTCAAAACAGTCACTGGCAGTGCATCTGGACGACGTCCAGATTTGCTGGACGGCGTCCAGCATTGAAGGCCTGGATGGCGTCCAATAATCTGGATGGCGTCTAGATCTGTAGGCAGACCCTGTTTTGCTGCAACAACAATTGCACGAACCAAAACTCAAACAATCCCAATTTATGACCCGCAAACAACCAAAACATGTATCTTATATCATTGGAAAGGTATTTTGATGAGGAAAACAACTAAGCACTTTTCATCAATCAATCTACCACTTACAACAACTAAAACCGCCTTTAATGTTCATCATTTATCACATTCAAGTTCATAAATCTCATTTCATGTTTCGGGTAACCCATTTACATGTATGATATGCTGTTTCGAAGGTAATCAAGCATACAATCCAACTAAACACTTGTTAACAACATCTCATGTCATTCAAGGCATCAAAAGTTCATTTCAAGTTCATCAAACCCTAACCCAAAGTTCACCAAATCAATAATCATGTTTATGAAGTTTTCTTAATCAACCTACACATCAATTTGAATCTAGTGATACTAGTAACACAATTAAAACATGAACTTTTAACATCTAACAACTTTTAAGCAACTAAATCTCAAGAACAACACACCAAAATTTAAGTTCATGCTAGTTACTTCAAAACAACAAGGTCGAGCATACAAATCATATATTCATGTTAGACTTGAGCTATAGACACTAATTCACACTTTTATAAGTTAAAAACATCAAGAACACAAAATCTAGTGATTTTAGAAAGTTACCCAATTGTAATGAAATCAGTATCAAGTTGTAGAGGATGAAGAGAGGATTCCAAATATGTAATTTGTTTTGATGTTAGCTTCCAAAATTGAATTTAGATGATGAATTAAGAATTGGAAAGTTGAGAGAAATGTGTAAGTATGAGGAAGAGAGAAAGAGAGAAATGAGAGGTGAGTGGTGAATGTTGACCATTTGACCTAGTTAAGATTTTGGTCATTTGGCAACATTGGTCCCTCAAGTTTGTAGTCTGGTGCGGGAATTAACCGAACGAGTTATTTTGAATTACATGAGAGTACGGGAGACATTATGATCCAATAACGAAATTATTAAGAATGTTAGCTAAAGGAGGATACGAATCTAGTTACGAAGGATATTATTAAAATAAAAAGACGGGCGTTAAAATAATTTAACGAAAAAAATGCGGGATGTTACAAACTGTATGCAGTTAAACCAAATGGCGTATAATTATGTAGGTGTGAGTCAAAGATCACACACGTTAAAAATGTTCTTGTGGGTTCTTTTCAATGGAAATGAATGGAAAAGTGAACTTACTGATGATAATACTTTGGAAACAATATATTTTTATTCTCAGAATGATCCAAATTACGATGCTCAAATTGAAATTCAATTTGAGGAAGTTTTTCCAACCACCCAAAGTTCGGGTTTTATGGATCTTATTCGAACTTTGGAAGGTGGTCCATCAACATCTCACAACCATTCAACAGTTGTTGAAGATGAACAAGAACGAAGAGATGAAGAACAAAATGTAGTAGACTCGGATGATGGTATGTCTACTGCAACCGACGGTACAGTTTCTAATTATAGCGTTGAAGAGAATGTTTCTTGTGACGAAGGTAGAGACGAGCAAATGAAACCATATGTGGAGAATGCCCCAGTTTTACGTTTCGGGTTTGTTAATCAAGGTGAGGCTAGTAATAGTTTTCCATTCGATGATGACCAAGAAGCTTCGTGGGTTTTTTATGATAAGGAGATCGATATTATTTCAAAAGGAATGGTGTTCCAGAACAAAGCCGAACTTATATATGCTGTTCGGAAATGGAATATACACCATAATAGAGAAATAGTTGTTACACAAAGCAAACCGGGTTATTGGCAAGCACATTGTAGAACAACTAACTCAAGTTACAAGGGTCAACAAGAAAGATACCATTGTTGCTGGAGTGTAAGTGGTTCATCTCACAATCGATCGAAGGTATGGAAAATTACAAAATGGAAAGATGAACACACGTGTTATGGACACGTATCGAAAAACAACAATCGTTGTTTAACCTCTAGCTTAATTGCTAGTGAAATTGAGCATCAAATATGTTTAAACGTTGCTTATTGATGTTATGCGAGGTGTATATAAAATAGCTTAAATTTTACTAGAAAATACTATTAAATACGATACAATTTTACACAAGATATTTATTTATTTATTGAATGAATATACTTAAACCTTGCTACAACACTTATAGGCAGTGTACCTAATCGTACAGTAGTGTAGTTTTTAGTAAGTCCGGTTCGTTCCACAGGGAAAAAAATCTTTAAACAAAGCTTAACGCTATATTAGTTTTATTTTATAAAAATACAAATATATATATAAGTAATATTATTATTATAAAGGGGGGTTTTTACCGTTTAATGACCGGTTTGTCGATTTTAAAAACTTTAGTTGCAGTTAAAACAAAATGTAAAATATTAAATAAATAAAAGATTAATTTAAAGCGTAAAGTAAATAACGATAATGAAATTGCGATAAATAAAAGTGCGATAAAATAAACTTGCGATAATTAAAAAGTACGATAATTAAAAGTGCAATTAAATACAATAACAATAAAAGTGCGATAATTAGAAGTGCAATTAAATATAAAATAAAGGAAATTAAATATGAAATAAAAGAATTATGCTTATTTAAACTTCCGTAATCATGATGTTTGACGTGTTGATTTTAGTTTTATGCCCATGGGTTAATTGTCCTTTGTCCTGGATTATTTAATATGTTCGTCTGGTTTTTGTCCATAACAGTCCATCAGTCATAAATATAAAGTGCGAGTGTCCTCGTCAAATTATCCTTATACCCGAAGTTAAATATTCCAACTAATTGGGGACTTAAACTGTAACAAGATTTTAATACTTTGTTTAATAATTACACCAGGTTATCGACTGCGTATAACCCAAGGTTTTAATACTTTGTTAACAATTATGCCAAGTGTCCTTGTACATAATTTCACCCCTGTTTTAATAATTCTAGTGACTATTAATCCATTCCCGTGTCCGGATAAATGAACGATTATTCGTACATATAAATACCCAGCCCATCGTATCCGATCGAGTGTATATGGTTATTTATAGGGACGTCCAATTGTAAATCTTTATATTAAAATTAACAAACTATCATTTAGTTAAACAAATATAAAGCCCATTAATAGCCCATAGTCTAATTTCCACAAGTGTCGTTCTTTTGTCCAAACCCCAATTATGGTAAAAAGCCCAATTACCCAATTTTAGTAATTAGCCCAACATCATGATTACTTCGTTTTAAATAAGCATAATAATAACTTAGCTACGAGACATTAAATTAAAAAGGTTGAACATAACTTACAATGATTAAAAATAGCGTAGCGTTACACGGACAGAATTTCGACTTACACCCATACAACATTCGCTAACATACCCTTATTATTAGGATTTAAAATTAAAATTAAAATTAAAATTAAAATATAAATATAAATATTACGTATACATATATAGAGAGAGATTGATTTATGATGATTTAAACGATCAAACCGCGTTGCCTTTTATAGGGATTTTCGTCCAGGGTGTCTCCGCGACTTGCGGCATTTTTTGCCTTCAAACTCCGCGAGTCGCGGAGTTTGTTTTTACAGCTCACCAAGCCTTGGGTCCTAGCTTGTCGACGGATTATATAAATAAATATAATATATAAATAATTTTAGTAATTATTTAAATATTATATTATATTTATGTGCATAGTTGACTTGTAATTTTTAGTCCGTTGCGTCGAGCGTTGAGAGTTGACTCTGGTCCCTGTTCCGGATTTTTGAACGTCCTTGCGTACAATTTAATATCTTGTACTTTGCGTTTTGAATCTTGTACTCTTGTAATTTTGAGACGTTTCTTATCAATAATTGGAACCTCTTTGATTGTATTTTATACTTTTGAGCTTTTTGGTCGTTTGCGTCTTCAATTCGTCGAATCTGTCTTTTGTCTTCACCTTTTATTATTTAAACGAATATCACTTGTAAATAGAACAATTGCAACTAAAAGCTTGTCTTTCTTGAGGAATAATGCTATGAAATATATGTTCGTTTTTAGCATTATCAAATATTCCCACACTTGAGCGTTGCTTGTCCTCAAGCAATATAGTCTTGAAATACTAGAATCACTTCTTTATTCTTCACACTCTGTACATCAGTGATTTCTATACGGCGGTATAAACAATGGTAGTAACGATGTGGTTTACAGTCTCACATGACTTATGAAAATTTAGATCCATTAAGGAAATTGGATCTTTATGAAAACATTTGATCTTTTTGAAAATTAAATCTAGCTTTTACCCTAGATAAGTTTTTCGAAATAACCCTTCACCGGTGTTTGCAAATTCTTTTTGTGGGTTTCAGATTTGAAAATTTTAGCTCAAAACTTGTGGTTTTGTGTCACCCACTTGCTAACCTTGTATTGGGAAAGCAACACGTCCAGTTTACTATTTCCGTATATTACCTTTCGGTAAACTACCGTCCGGTTGTAAAGGGAAGCGTTGAACAAGCACTGTTTAAGGCAATGTCCCCTGACATGCTTTTAATTATGGTCTATAACGTGTCGGACGCAATTACTATCCTTTGTAGGAGTAATAGTAAAGCTCACCCTTATAATTTGTCGGTCTGGTACAAGGTCCTGTCTTTGACCATGCTATGCAACCACCGTTCTTACGGTTGACACCCGATTTGGTTCAGGTGACCTAATGAATTCCAGGTGAATTCCTAGGATTTTACGTTCAAAGGTAATGAACGCATTGAAAATAGGGTTTTCAGAAAACAAATCGGTTTTAATTTGATCAAAATATTTTCTCGTTCTAGCTCGAGTTTAGATATCATCGAATTCCATGAGTTTGTAATTCTCAATCTTTAAGGTCAATCTCTAGGATTGAGTAATATCAGTCTTAAAAGCTGATTTTTGATTTTTAAGGAGATTATCCTTTCTGGGGATCTGATTCATTAGTCTTATCCAGCTAATTTGCACGGTGCCCCCCATTGTACGAGATAAATCCTTCTCATGGTTAGGATAAATCTGACCACTTGGCGACCCTGTTTTATGCTGAGGTTCGTGGATTTCCTGCTGATTTTAGAGATGACTTTTCTAGATTTTTCGTCCACCTACAGCTGGTCTGGACGACAACTTCCTGACCTAAGTCAAGAAGCACGTTTCTTTTTCGGAAGACTTTACTTCCTTTTAATGATGGAATTGATTCATCGTGTAGATCCATCTCTTTTTTTCTTTCATCGGGTAAAACAGTTTAGTTTAGTCCAAAGCAAAAGTATTTTCAGTTATTTGTTACAGAAATATGTGACATATGTTTAAAATAACTTGGTAAATTTTCCCACACTTGGCTTTTATTTTCCTTTTTATTGTCCTCTATTCCATTTTAAATAAATTCTAACATTTTGGTTTGTTTCTCAATTTATGTCCTTTCCGAGGTAACAATAATTTCGGTATTAACACCTAGTTTTATCGTTCATAAATATGTATAAACATGATTTTGAGTTCATTTAATTGAAAATTTTGAAAAATTTTACTAGAATTGGGTAGTCAGTATATAAGACTAGGGCTGTTCTTTATTATCAGAAAGCACTAGATTCTAATACAACTACTGCTTTACTAGTATTTCTAATGGTAACCAAGTGTATAATGTAAAAAATTTTAAAATTCCGAAAAAATTTAACCTCTTCCCACACTTAAGATCTTGCAATGCCCTCATTTGCAAGAAATCAGTAACAATTTAAATTATTGAGGGTGATTAGCGTAGAAAAATAATTAAATTTTACCAAAGTTTCCAAACATATTGGCGTTTGTTTGCTGAATGATAAATGGTGCATATCATTTGTTCATTCCGTCTTATTGTTACATCACATTTATTTTTCATCTTGTCGTCAAAATTAGTTGCTTTTGCTGAACTTAATGCCAGTCTTTGAAAATGCGTTGTTTTACCCTGTTGTGTACATAAGATAAACTGCAAACATATATACATATTTTTGAAGTTTGGTATATTACCCCACATTCAAAAATTATTAAAATCTAATAATAAAAGTTAGAAAATTATAAAAACTATTACAATATTAACATAAGTATTAAATGTATCAACATTACAAATAATAAAATAAATAAAACTAAGTAGACTAGGGATGATACTGATACCAGTAGGGGTTTCATGCATAACCGTATGTGTTATAAAATGCTTCAGCTGGGTTATAAGTAGGATACGGTGGTTGCATCTCTATAGACCTGGGAGGAAATATGGGCGATGGAGTAGGAATATGGTTTCTACCTACATGTTGGCAATGAGCTATGATTTGGTTTTGATGAACTTGCCAATCTTCAAATGCTCGATGTCTAGCATTTTCATACTCTTGTGAAGCTATAAACCTTTGCATTTCTGTCATTTCATTTTCCCCTCCCACATTACCTGGCTGTTGGTTTCTCTCAACCTGTGGATGTCTTCCATTATATCTTACTGCGGAGTTATTTCGCCTTTTCAAAACCTTTGCACCATGATATACATTTAAACCAATTGTATCGTGCGGTTCTGGTTCTTCGACTAATAATCCCCCCCGACTTATATCCACATTGAGATACTCAGCAATTAGAGTAATAAATATACCACATCCTATTATACTGTGCGGTCTCATCCCTCTAACCATAGCTGATAAATAATAACCCACACAATAAGGTATACTTACAGCGCTTTGTGGGTCTCGAATACACATGTGGTAAAATAAATCCTGTTCATTTACCTTTTCTTTATTCTTACCTCGTTGTGTAATCGAGTTGGCTAAAAACCTATGGATTACTCTTAATTCAGCTCTATCTATATCCAAATAAGAGTAATTTCCCCCTTTAAATCGGTGATGGCTAGTCATTTGACTCCATACACCATGCGTATCAAAATTTTCATCAATTTTCCTACCGTTCAATATCAATCCTCTACAATCGGTAGATGCTAACTCCTCAGGCGTATATATACGTAAGGCCTGAGCCATGTCTAGTAGAGACATGTGGCGCATCGAACCTCCTAACAAAAATCTAATAAAAGTTCGATCGGTTAAACTAGCTACCCGATCATTTATTTCTATACTACACAATAATTCTTCACACCATACTTTATATACAGGTCTACGCATGTTGAATAAACGTACCCAATCGTTAAAAGTAGAATTACCATACCTCTGTGTAAGTAATTCTCTAATTGGCCCGGCTAATTCTACAGCTTCTAACGGTGCCCATTCTATTACCCTAGGTACTTCAACAACTTTAGAATGAAGAGTATGCAAGCCCCTTTGGTATTTTGGATAATCTATCCAACGTCTATCAAATCTCAAGTTCGGGTGCAAATCTTCCTAGTGCATATCTGAAAATGTCATAACTGGATGAGGTATATCTTGTTTATAATAGCTATCAACATCCTGTTGTTCCGCATTCTCAGGAGGAGCATTGCGAGCTTGGGATGAAGATTCACCCCTTTCAGTCTACAAAACACATCAAACACAATTTTTGTGCATCCAAATATGCATTAGTGTCAGCAAAATCATCAATCAAAATAATTACAATGACATGTCCAATTTATATCAAACTTATGCTCATTTTCATATTTTTATCAAATCTACACTTTTTCAAATAAGCATATACGAAAATGTTCGCCAAGTTCATAAGCATTCAACTCAAATAATATGTCAAAATAATCATTACTAGCAATTAAACAAGTTTCAAATGGCATTATCTCTCAAAAATCAAGTTCATGAATTTTAGACTTGAAAAAGTCCACTTTAATTCTCAAAATCATGTTTAGGCTCAAAGTTTGGATCATTTAACTACCTAAACATGTTACACTACTTAATTTAGCAACAATTCATGACAAAAATCGGCCATAACCTGTTTATATCAAAAAGCCCCAAATTGTTCAAGAACACAAACCCTAGATTTCTCAAAATTTGAAGTTTAAGGCTTCTAATCATGTTAAATAGCATCAATCTAGGTTATACAAGCATAATACATAAACAATTTAAGCATAATTACACTAAAAAGCATCAAAATCGAATTGGGTATAAAATTGCTCAAGAACACTAATTTTTCGAATTAAAGGGTGTTTTGGTGTAGAAATTTACCGTTTTTCTTGAGTAATTCCTTGATAGCATCCTTCTCAACATGATTTTAGTAAAAAATGTGATGATTTTTGGTGAAAAATTTCGATTTTTGGGAGTGTTTTTCGCTATTTTTCGCAGTTTTGTGGGTGTGGAGTGAGGGACTGATCTCTTTCCAGCGTTTTATTTTTCTTTTTGTATTTTTCAAACTCCGCGACTTGCGGTGTTTTTGTTCTTCAAACTCCGCGAGTCGCGGTGTTTGGGTTTTTTTTTTTTTTTTTTTTTAATAAGCCTTAACTTATAAAACAAATATAAAATAAATTTAAAATTTTGTTTTCCTTTGTTTTAGGATGAGGTCGTTTCGGATCGATGTCCTAGTCCGTCCTTCGATAAAATTTTAAAATTTGTCTTTTTCAAGCGATTGTTTTAAAAGCTTAGATTTTTGGGTTTTTTTTTTGCATACTTTCATTCAATAAGATTAAAAATAATGATAATAAAAGTTCTCGTCCCTCCCTCGAGTAAAGCAATTTCGGTTCAAAGACCTAGTCTTCAACTTACGACGAATTTTAAAAATCATATTTTTAACTTAGCGACATAAAGTAAATTTTTGTTTTTAAATTCACACAACTTAAATTTAAAAATGCATAAAATTAAAAATTCACACCAAACTTATATTTTATTTTTGTTTTTATACATACAAACTTAAAAATATCAATTGTTCAAATATTTACAATTTTAAATATATTAATTTAAAAAGTTTACAATATTAATTTAAGATTTATATATTAATTTTAAAAACATGGTAAAAATAAAATTAAAAATCTTTTTGGCTTTTTATCCCACTTTAATCAATCAAATATTATCAAAAATATGCGCCCCTCTTTTTGGTAAAGTAATTTCGGTTCCATGGCCTAATTTAACTCATGACGAATTTTTGAAATATTTTGGTTTGATTGATTAAAGATATTTATACCTTAAGAATAAACGTTAAATTTCGCAGTGATGTAATAAATTTTTGTATGATATCAATAATTTCGGTCGCCAAACCTAATTTCATCGAATACCAATTTAATACTTTATAGCGAACAAATTAGCGTTTATTATCAAAAGGTTAAAAATGAAAATAAAAAATAAAAACTGTACAGACTTACCTGTGAGATAGTATTCTTAGTGATATGATCTATCCCATTCATAAGATAGTCGGTTTAGTTGATTTTCCATGGCTACATAGGCGTAACCTCGAGCATTCAGTGTTTTTTCTTCTAAGCATATGAACGGTCCGTCTCTGCATAAAGTAACAAATTCGGTGTTTGAATAGGTTTGATTATTTGAACATTTACCTCCATGTGACCATTTTTCGCATTTGTGACATCTTTCAAGGTGTCGTGCTCTTCTTTTCGCTGCGAATTTTGATTTTTCTTTACCAAATTGTAACTTATTATCTTCGCATCTGGATTATTTTCTTACTCCGTCCAATCTTTCTATGATTACTGATACTAGTTCACTCGGAAGTGTGTCATTATTACGTTTAGTGATCAAAGCGTGTAGCATTAGACCATGGTTTAGTTCACAGGAAGTCTTCATTTCGTAAAAACCTAAAAAAAATAAAAATTCAGAATGGGGGGAGAAGACTAGTTCTTTAGGGTCTTGATAATGCTAAAAAGGAACATATATTTCATAGCATTATTCCTCAAGAAAGACAAGCTTTTAGTTGTAATTGTTCTATTTACAAGTGATATTCGTTTAAATAATAAAAGGTGAAGACAAAAGACAGATTCGACGAATTGAAGACGCAAATGACCAAAAAGCTCAAAAGTACAAAATACAATCAAAGAGGTTCCAATTATTGATAAGAAACGTCTCGAAATTACAAGAGTACAAGATTCAAAATGCAAAGTACAAGATATTAAATTGTACGCAAGGACGTTCGAAAATCCGGAACCGGGACCAGAGTCAACTCTCAACGCTCGACGCAACGGACTAAAAATTACAAGTCAACTATGCACATAAATATAATATAATATTTAAATAATTCTTATAATTATTTAATATATTATATTTATTTATAAAACCGTCGGTAAACAAAGAGCCAAACTTGTGTGAGCTGTATTTACAAACTCCGCGACTCGCGGAGTTTGAAGGCCAAAAGTGTCGCGAGTCGCGGAGGCCCAAACTCTGAAAGTCCCTATAAAGCCAACCGAATTCTGATCATTTTTCACACTCTTAATCTATCTCTCTTTCAATATATACGTAAAAATATATATATAATTTATATTTTAATTTTAATTTTAATTTTAAATCCTAATAATAAGGGTATGTTAGCGAATGTTGTAAGGGTGTAAGTCGAAATTCTGTCCGTGTAACGCTACCCTATTTTTAATCATTGTAAGTTATGTTCAACCTTTTTAATTTAATGTCTCGTAGCTAAGTTATTATTATGCTTATTTAATCCGAAGTAATCATGATGTTGGGCTAATTACTAAAATTGGGTAATTGGGCTTTGTACCATAATTGGGGTTTGGATAAAAGAACGACACTTGTGGAAATTAGACTATGGGCTATTAATGGGTTTTATATTAACTAAACAATACCTTGTTAATTTAATATAAAAACTTATAATTCGACGTATTTGACTTATTAACTAAACAATACCAATTAGTTGGAATATTTGACTTCGGGAATAAGAATAATTTGACGAAGGCTTTCGCTATTTATATTTATGACTGATGAACTATTATGGACAAATCCGTATGGACATATTAAATAATCCAGGACAAAGGACAATTAACCCATGGGCATAAAATTAAAATCAACACGTCAAACATCATGATTACGGAAGTTTAAATATGCATAATTCTTTTATTTCATATTTAATTTCTTTTATTTTATATTTAATTGCACTTCTAATTATCGCATTTTTATTGTTATTGTATTTAATTGTACTTTTAATTATCGTACTTTTATTTTATCGCACTTTTATTATTTGCAATTTCATTATCGTTATTTACTTTACGCTTTAATTTAAGTCTTGTATTTATTTTTAATATTTTACATTTGGTTTTAACTGCAACTAAAGTTTTAAAATCAACAAACCGGTCATTAAACGGTAAAAACCCCCCTTTATAATAATAATATTACTTATATATATAATATATATATTTGTAATTTTAAAAAAGTAAACTAATATAGCGTTAAGCTTTGTTTAAAAAGATTCCCTGTGGAACGAACCGGACTTACTAAAAACTACACTACTGTACGATTAGGTACACTGCCTATAAGTGTTGTAGCAAGGTTTAAGTATATCCATTCTCTAAATAAATAAATATCTTGTGTAAAATTGTATCGTATTTAATAGTATTTCGTAGTAAATATATAACTATTTTATATACTACTCTGCTAAAACATCAAGTATTTTTGGCGCCGCTGCCGGGGAACTCTTAAAAGCCGGAAGCGCAACGCTAATATAAAAAGAAAAAAAAAGGATTTTTAGTTTACTTTTATTAAAATTCATTTTTATAAAAATACGTTTTAAATATTCGAAAATATAAAAAGAAAAACAAAAATATAAGTATTTTTAAGATTTTGTTAAATATTTAAGTTTTATAAAGTTTCTTTAGTTTGTAAAAATATAAGTTTTATTTAATTTATTTTATAAATATATTTTATAAATATAAAACCGAAAAAAATAATATATATATATATATATATATATATATATATATATATATATATATATATATATATATATATATAAATCTAGCTTTAAGATTTTTATTTATAAAATTATAAAGTAGTTCCATTTTTATTCTAGTTTTTAAAATATAAGTTTTTATTATATATAAATTTTAGATTATAAAACAGAAAAATATAAAACAGAAAATAAAAAAAATATAAAAAAAAAATGCGTCGAATATTAAATAACCTGTCAGTTGAATTCTGGAATCCCGCGAGTCGCGGGGTTTAATGCTTTGAATACCGCAAGTCGCGGAGCCGTCTGACACGGGCCACACAGAACCCTAATCTGCATTAAATACGGAGTATTATTAATTATTATTAATTAATTTGTAATTAGGGTTAAATATTTAATTAATTTAGTATTTAATTTAAATTTTAATTAATTTATGTATTTTAGTTAAATTAGTTTAATTAAATTGTAAAATTAATAGTTTTAATAAAATAAATAATATAAAAATAATATTTTTATAAAAAATTGTACTTTTTACAACTTTTTGTATATTTTTATATTTTATCTCTTTTTAATTGTTTTAGCGTAATATTTGTATTTTTCGCTCATATTTAGTTTTAAACTTAGTTTTTGTCATAGTTATTTTTACTTCTAGATTTTTAGGCTTTGCCGTAGAATTCGTTAAGTGCTTTTTCTTTAGACTAAGATTTAGGTGCTTTAGAATTTTGCGACGCATTTTTAAGTTTTAGTTTCTTTTTAAGTTATTTCTATTTGGGATTTAGTTTTTCCTGTAAGCTTTAATATTTTAGACGACTTTTACCTATGTATCAATTATCATTCCAATTAGTAATCTCAATTTGCGATTATAATTTTAAGTTAGTTGTAGTAATAAGGTTAGGTTAGTCAATTGTTTTTAAGTTTTATAAGTTTCTTTTATTTTTCCGTCACCTTTTATTTTTCAACCATTTTTCTTTTTCGACCTTTTTCCGACACGCTCTTTTTCTTTCTTATTTCTCGCTATTCTAGTTTTAGGACATAGATTTTTATTCTACTTCTTATCTAAATTTCTTAAAATTACGAAAATTTATTTTAAGTGGTTAAATTAATAGACATCAAAATTTTCTGGTTCGTAGTAATAGTTGGATTTGTACGTGGACCGGGTTATTGGAGCCAAACAGTCCTCAATTATATTGAGACCAAACGAATCCTGCCCCTCTGCTGCATCTTTTGGCTATTCGAAACGTGGGCAAAATCAGAAAAGTCTATTGATTGCATAACTTATTATAATTTTTCTTTCTTTTTTAAAACTAATAGGATATTCAGTGAATGCACCGAGCAAGACGTTCACCACCTTTTGCACGTTCACCACCTGTAACTAGATCAAGACATTTAGCAAATATTACTGCCGTTAATTTTTCTTTAGAATCGTCATCCAGTAGACCAAGTACTCCAGTTCAAATTTCCGATAATCCATTTTTTGAACCCGACCTCACAATTGAGAATCCGGAGAATATTCAGGAACGATTCGTAGATCCTGAACCACTAAACTTTCCTCCGGAACCACCAATCATTCAAACAGAGATTGTTGAGGAACGAACCATTAAATCAGAATCCTCTAGTGATTTCGATTCAACAAATTCAATTATGGAGAATCTGAAACCTTTAAGTATGGAAGACCGAATGAGAGCTAAACGCACTGGCCAAGGTCACGCAATTACTCATCCAGACATTAATGCGCCAGATTATGAAATCAAAGGACAAATTCTACACATGGTGACTAATCAATGCCAATTTAGTGGTGCGCCGAAGGAAGATCCAAATGAACATCTACGTACCTTTAATAGGATCTGCACACTATTTAAAATCCGAGAAGTGGAGGATGAACAGATATATCTCATGTTATTTCCCTGGACTTTAAAGGAGAAGCCAAAGATTGGTTGGAATCGTTACCTGAAGGGGCGATTGATACATGGGATGTTTTAGTTGAAAAATTTCTTAAACAATTCTTTCCTGCATCTAAAGCCGTAAGACTTCAAGCAGAAATTGTTACGTTTACACAGAAGCCAAATGAAACTCTATATGAGGCGTGGACAAGATATGGAAAGTTGTTAAGAGGATGTCCGCAACATGGTTTAGACACCTGTCAAATAGTACAAATATTCTACCAAGGATGTGACATCACTACAAGGAAAGACATAGATATAGCAGCTGGTGGTTCTATTATGAAGAAAACCGAAACTGATGCTTACAAAATTATTGATAACACTGCTTCCCACTCACACGAGTGGCACCAAGAAAAAGATATCGTTAGATCATCTAAAGCAGCTAGAGCCGATTCTAGCCATGACTTAGATTCCATTTCTGCAAAGATAGATGCTGTGGAGAGACGAATGGAAAAGATGACTAAAGATATTCACTCAATACGAATTAGTTGTGAGCAGTGTGGAGGACTACATTTGACAAAAGATTGTCTCAGTATTGAATTAACAATGGAACAAAGAGAGAATATTTCATACATAAACCAAAGGCCTGGAAATAATTAGCAGAATAATTATCAACCGCCAAGACCAATTTACAATCAAAACCAGAATTATAACAGAAATATTCCTTACAACAACCAACAAGGTCCTAGCAATCAACAAGTATCCAATAATATTTACAATCAGCAAAGACCTAATTTTCAAAACAAACCACCACAACAAACCGATGATAAAAAGCCGAATTTAGAAGATATGATGACGAAGCTAGTTGAAACTCAAACGCAGTTTTTCACATCTTAGAAACAAACCAATGAACAAAATGCTCAAGCATTTAGAAATCAACAAGCTTCTATTCAAAATCTGGAACAAGAAGTAAGTAACCTAGCAAGGTTAATAGGTGAAAGAAAACCGTGAAGTCTACCTAGTGATACAAATGCTAACCTCCGGAATGAAACAGCTAAAGCCATTACCACAAGAAGTGGTACAACACTTAAACCATCTGAAATACCTGTAACTTCTGATGAAGTTATTCCTACTCCACAAGAACCACAACCTGATCAAGATAAGGAAAAAGAACCGGTAGTTGAAAAGGTTAATGAAGATAACACAATTAAGGTTAAACCTTGTGTTAAACCATACCAACCACCACTTCCTTACCCGAGTAAAATGAAGAAAGAGAAACTTGAAGCCGAGCAATCCAAATTCTTGGATATGTTTAAACAGATAAATGTAAATCTTCCTTTCATTGATGTGATTTCAGGAATGCCTAGATATGCTAAATTCTTGAAAGATCTAATCTCAAATAGAAAGAAAATGGAAGAACTCTCGGCTGTCACCATGAATGCTAATTGTTCAGCAGTGCTGTTGAATAAGATACCAGAAAAATTATCTGATCCAGGAAGTTTCACAATTCCATGTTTTCTGGGTAGTCTTAGTTCAATAGAAGCATTGGCAGACTTAGGTGCTAGTATAAATCTAATGCCGTATTCACTATACGCTAAACTAGACCTTGGAGAATTGAAACCAACCAGAATAAGCATACAACTAGCCGATAGATCAATAAAATATCCTAGAGGGATAATGGAAAACATGCTAGTTAAAGTTGGTACTTTAGTATTTCCAGTAGATTTTGTTGTTCTGGACATGGAAGAAGATTCTCAAGTTCCTCTCATATTAGGAAGACCATTCTTAAACACGGCTAAAGCAATGATAGACGTGTTCGGTAAGAAACTGACTCTAAGTATAGAGGATGAGAGTGTTACCTTTTCAGTTGATAGAGCAATGCAACAACCACAATCTGCAGATGATACATGTTATTATATTCAAACTATAGATGCACATGCAGAATTATTAGAAGAATTTCCAGAATTACAAGGAACAGGAGAATGTTCTTTAGGAGAAGGTGATGAACCAATTGATGAAGCTGAAATGTTAGCTACACTTATAGCTAATGGATATGAACCAACAACAGAAGAAATTCAAATGCTAAAAGAAGAAGACAGATATCGATATAAATCATCGATAGAAGAACCTCCGAAATTAGAGTTAAAGCCACTTCCAAACCATTTGGAATAAGCTTATTTACATGGTGAATCTGAATTACCTGTAATAATATCGTCTTCTCTTACTGAAAATGAGAAATCACAACTCATTTCTGTGTTGAAAGCTCATAAACCAGCCATTGCATGGAAGATTCATGATATTAAAGGAATAAGTCCTTCGTATTGCACACATAAATTCCTTATGGAAGAAGGTCATAAAATGTATGTGCAACGCCAATGAAGACTAAATCCTAATATGCAAGATGTAGTTAAGAAAGAGATTATTAAACTGCTAGACGCAGGTCTAATTTATCCAATCTCTGATAGTCCATGGGTAAGCCCAGTTCAATGCGTACCTAAGAAGGGTGGCATGACTGTCATTACAAATGAGAAAAATGAGCTTATTCCTACTAGGACTGTAACAGGATGGCGTGTGTGTATTTATTATAGAAAATTAAATGACGCCACAAGAAAAGATCACTTTCCCTTACCTTTCATTGATCAAATGTTGGAAAGATTAGCCGGAAATAGTTACTATTGTTTTCTAGATGGATTTTATGGATATTTTCAAATTCCAATAGCAACCGAAGATCAAGAGAAAACCACATTCACGTGCCCTTATGGTACTTTTGCTTACAAACGCATGCCATTTGGACTTTGCAACGCCCCAGCAACCTTTCAAAGGTGTATGATGGCGATTTTTCATGACATGATAGAAGAATGCATGGAAGTTTTCATGGATGACTTTTCAGTCTTCGGTAATACATTTGAATCATGTCTAGTTAATCTGGAACGAATGCTAATTAGATGCGAACAATCAAATCTAGTACTTAATTGGGAGAAATGCCATTTCATGGTTAAAGAAGGCATCGTTCTTGGACATAAAATTTCAAAAGAAGGAATTGAAGTGGATAGAGCTAAAGTAGATGTAATTGCTAAACTTCCATATCCCACCAATGTTAGAGGAGTTAGGAGTTTTCTAGGGCATGCCGGTTTTTACCGACGTTTCATAAAAGATTTTTCTAAAATTGCCACTCCTATGAATAAACTCCTAGAAAAGGATGCTCCATTCATCTTTTCAGATGAGTGTATCAAATCTTTTAATATTCTTAAAGAAAAACTCACTAATGCGCCGATCATGATAACACCAAATTGGAATCTACCATTTGAACTAATGTGCGATGCAAGTGCTTTTGCAATGGGAGCCGTTTTAGGACAAAGGATTGAAAAACGATTTCAACCTATATATTATGCTAGTAAGACGTTACAAGGAGCACAAACGAACTATACAACTACTGAAAAAGAACTCCTTGCTATTGTCTTTGCTTTTGACAAATTTCGATCATATCTCGTTCTAGCAAAAACGGTGGTCTATACCGACCATTCTGCTCTTAGATACCTATTTTCAAAACAAGATGCTAAACCAAGATTAATCCGTTGGATCTTACTCTTACAAGAGTTTGATATTGAAATCCGAGATAAAAGAGGAGCAGAAAATCTCGCCGCTGATCATCTTTCTCGTCTTGAAAATCCCGAATTAGAAGTTCTAAATGAATCGGCCATACAAGACAACTTTCCTGATGAATATCTATTGAAGATAGATTATAAAAAAATTCCATGGTTTGCAGACTATGCAAACTACTTAGTTTGTGGATTCCTTGAAAAAGGATTATCGTACCAAAAACGAAAGAAATTCTTCAGTGATATAAAACACTATTTTTGGGAAGATCCACATTTGTTTAAAAGTTGTCCCGATGGAATAATACGCCGATGTGTATTTGGAGATGAAGCTAGTAAAATTTTAAACCATTGTCACACAGGACCAACAGGAGGGCATTATGGGCCTCAACTAACAGCAAGAAAAGTTTATGATGCTGGATTCTATTGGCCTACAATTTACAAAGACGCACACCTTCTTTGCAAATCATGTGATGCTTGTCAAAGGGCCGGAAAAATAAGTCAACGTGATGAAATGCCACAAAATGTCATCCAAGTATGTGAAGTATTTGACATTTGGGGTATTGACTTTATGGGTCCATTTCCAAAATCTCATAATAATCTATATATACTCGTAGCCATTGATTATGTATCTAAATGGGCGGAAGCACAAGCTCTCCCAACTAACGATGCACGAGTTGTAGTCAATTTTTTAAAACGTCTTTTTGCAAGGTTTGGAACACCGAAAGCTTTAATAAGTGATCGGGGTACTCATTTTTGTAATAATCAACTTGAGAAAGTTCTTAAAAGATATGGAGTAACTCATAAAATCTCCACCGCATATCATCCACAAACAAGTGGACAAGTTGAAAATACCAACCGAGCTTTAAAACGTATTCTAGAGAAAACCGTAGGATCAAATCCGAAGGAATGGTCCATTAAATTGGAGGATGCACTCTGGGCTTTTAGAACAGCCTACAAAACTCCAATTGGAACCACACCTTTTAGACTTGTTTATGGAAAAGCATGTCATCTTCCAGTAGAAATTGAACACAAAGCATTTTGGGCTTTGAAGACATGTAATCTTGATTTACATGAAGCCGGGCGTCTACGATTAAGTCAACTAAACGAATTAGAAGAATTAAGACATGAAGCATACGAAAATTCGTTAATCTATAAAGAAAGAACGAAGAAATGGCATGATAAAAGAATCAGAAGTTCAAAAGAATTTAAAGAAGGAGACAGAGTTCTTCTTTTCAATTCACGATTCAAGCTATTTCCTGGAAAATTGAAATCAAGATGGTCTAGACCATTCATAGTCAAAAAAAGTTTTCCCATACGGAACGATAGAATTAATAAATTCAAATGGGATTGAATTTAAAGTTAATGGTCACAGAGTTAAACATTACATACATGGTCCAATGGAAGTTGACAATGAAATTAATCATAATTTCACCACCCAAGAAAACCTTCAAAATGAAAACATAAATATGTTATCAACAACATATGAAAAATCAAAACTGGAATATAGGGAGGATTCAAATTTGAGTGATGAAGAAGAATTCCTATACAAACCTCCCATTCCAAGAAACGAAGAAAAATGTGAACAAGAAATTCAAATAGAAATGAAAGAACCAAGGAAAGAACACCCGAAAAAGGTTTACAAACCAACTCGACTTACTAAAGCAGGAGTCCCGGGTGAATTTATCATTTCTTGCTTACTTAATGATGGTGCTGTATATAATGGACTCGCAGATTTAGAAGCAAGTGCAAATATTATGCCTCTTTCCTTATACAAAAGATTAGGCATGGGTAAATTAAAACCAACCAAAATAGGTGTTCAATCATTTGACCAAACCATTAAACACCCGGTTGGAATAGCAGATAATTTACTTGTTAACGTGGAAAGTTTGACCTTTGTTGCAAACTTCATAGTGATTAATATGGAGGAAAACCTTGATATTCCTCTAATTCTATGTCGCCCATTTTTAGCAACCACCGAGGCATTCATTGATGTAAGAGAAGGTAGAATGACACTTAGGGATGGTGATACATCGATCACCTTTGTGAACCGAAAGTTTAGATCTCCACAAACCAAAACTGTTAGACCAATAAAAACGCATAAGTGTGGGGAAGATGAAGAAACACTTAATGATGATCCAATCACAAAGAATGCCGTTGATGATACGAAATTAGATGAACCCATTTTTAACAGTTCAACGAAGAAACTTTATAAACGGATTCACGATGCTAAGATTAAAGGAAACTTTAAGTTATATAACCGATTAATATCCAATTTATCGTCAAAAGAAAAGGCAATGTTAGTTGAATTTGTGAAAGTTACGGAGGAAATCAACAAATAGATTGAAGTAAAAGTCAAAGATATACAAGTTGTTGATGATTCAATTGAAAATAATGTTAATCACAATTTCGATACCACAGCTGACTAAGTATGGGGAGAATCAAGGGGTTTATGTATTTCTGTTAGAGTTAGATTGTCTGTTTTCGTGTAGTTCTCGAAAATGGAACCCGAATGGTCTTTCCCTAGCAGACCCTAAAGAACTAGTCTTCTCCCCCCATTCTGAATTTTTATTTTTTTTAGGTTTTTACAAAATGAAGACTGCCTGTGAACTAAACCATGGTCTAATGCTACACGCTTTGATCACTAAACGTAATAATGACACACTTCCGAGTGAAATAGTATCAGTAATCAGAGAAAGAATGGACGGAGTTAGAAAAGAATCCAGATGCGAAGATAATAAGTTACAATTTGGTAAAGGAAAATCAAAATCCGCAGCAAAAAGAAGAGCACGACACCTAGAAAGATGTCACAAATGCGGAAAATGGTCACATGGAGGTAAATGTTCAAATAATCAAACCTATTCAAACACCGAATTTGTTACTTTATGCAGAGACGGACCGTTCATATGTTTAGAAGAAAAGACACTGAATGCTCGAGGTTACGCCTATGTAGCTATGGAAAACCAATTAAACCGACTATCTTATGAATGGGATAGATCATATAACTAAGAAATCTATTTCACAGGTATGTCTGTACAGTTTTTTTTTTTTTTTTTTTTAACCTTTTGATAATAAACGCTAATTTGTTCGCTATAAAGTATTAAATTGGTATTGAATAAAATTAGGTTTGGCAACCGAAATTATTGATATCATTCAAAAAATTTATTACATCACTGCGAAATTTAACGTTTATTCTTAAGGTATAATTATCTTTAATCAATCAACCCAAAATATTTCAAAAATTCGTCATGAGTTAAATTAGGTATTGGAACCGAAATTACTTTACCGAAAAGAGGGGCGCATGTTTTTGATAATATTTGATTGATAAAAGTGGAATAAAAAGCCAAAAAGATTTTTAATTTTATTTTTACCATGTTTATAAAATTAATATTTAAATCTTAAATTAATATTGTTAACTTTGTAAAAACAATATATTTAAAATTGTAAATATTTGAAAAATTAATATAAGTTTGGTGTGAATTTATAATATGAATTATTAAATTAAGTTTGGTGTGAATTTTTAATTTTTAAAATATGAATTTTTAATTTTATGCATTTCAAATTTTAAGTTTGGTGTGAATTTTTTAATATTAATTTTGAATTTTATATTTAAATTGTGTGAATTTAAAAACAAAAATTTACTTTATCTCATTAAGTTAAAAATATGATTTTTAAAATTCGTCGTAAGTTGAAGACTAGGTCTTTGAACCGAAATTGCTTTACTCAAGGGAGGGACGAGAACTTTTATTATCATTATTTTTAATCTTATTGAATTAAAGTATGCCAAAAACATTAAAAAACCCAAAAATCTTAGCTTTTAAAATAATCGCTACAAAAAGACAAATTTTAAAATTTTGTCGAAGGACGGACTAGGACATCGATCCAAAATGACCTCGTCCTAAATAACAAGGGAAACAAAATTTTAAAATTAATTACTTAATTGTTTTAATTAATATAAGATGTTAAAAAAAAAAAACAAACTCCGCGACTCGCGGAGTTTGAAGCTTTAAACACCGCGACTCGCGGAGGTATCGAATTACAGAAAAAAATATAAGAGCTGGAACAGATCAGTCCCAACCCACAAACACACCAAAACTGCGAAAATAACCCTCGCAAAAACCCGAAAAATTCACCCCAAAATCACAATTTTTAACCGTTAATCATCAAATCTTTTACTAAAATCATGTTGAGAAGGATGCTATCAAGGAATTACTCAAGAAAAACGGTAAATTTCTACACCTAAACACCATTTAATCCGAAATTAGTGTTCTTGAGCAATTTTTTTCCCAATTTAATTTTGATGCTTTTTAGTGTAATTAGGCTTAAATTGTTTATGTATTATGCTTGTATAACCTAGATTGATGCTATTTAACATGATTAGAAGCCTTAAACTTCAAATTTTGAGTAATCTAGGGTTTGTGTTCTTGAGCAAATTTGGGGCTTTTTGATATAAACAGGTTATGGCCGATTTTTGTCATGAATTGTTGCTAAATTAAGTAGTGTAACATGTTTAGGTAGTTAAATGATCCAAACTTTGAGCCTAAACATGATTTTGAGAATTAAAGTGGACTTTTTCAAGTCTAAAATTCATGAACTTGATTTTTGAGAGATAATGCCATTTAAAACTTGTTTAATTGCTAGTAATGATTATTTTGACTTGTTATTTGAGTTGAATGCTTATGAACTTGGCGAACATTTTCGTATATGCTTATTTGAAAAAGTGTAGATTTGATAAAAATGTGAAAATAAGCTTAAGTTTGATATAAATTGATCATGTCATTGTAATTATTTTGATTGATGATTTGCTGACACTAATGCATATTTGGATGCACAAAAATTGTGTTTGATGTGTTTTGCAGACTGAAAGGGGTGAATCTTCATCCCAAGCTCGCAATGCTCCTGCTGAGAATGCTGAACAACAGAAGGTGGATAACTACTACAAGCAAGATATACCTCATCCAGTCATGACCTTTTCTGATATGCACTTGGAAGATTTGCACCCGAACCTGAGATTTGACAGACTTTGGATAGATTATCCAAAATACCAAAGGGGTTTGCATACTCTTCATTCTAAGGTTGTTGAGGTACCTAGGGTCATAGAATGGGGACCATTAGAAGCTGTAGAATTGGCCGGGCCAATTAGGGAATTACTTGTACAGAGGTATGGTAATTCTACTTTTAACGACTGGGTACGTTTATTCACCATGCGTAGACCTGTATATAAAGTATGGTGTGAAGAATTGTTGTGTAGTATAGAATTAAACGATCGGGTAGCTAGTTTAACCGATCGATCTTTTATTAGATTTTTGTTAGGAGGTTCGATGCGCCACATGTCTTTACTAGACATGGCTCAGGCTTTACGTATATATACGCCTGAGGAGTTAGCATCTGCTGATTGTAGAGGGTTGATACTAAATGGTAGAAAGATAGATGAAAATTTTGATACACATGGTGTATGGAGTCAAATGACAAGCCATCACCGATTCAAAGGGGGAAATTACTCTTATTTGGATATAGATAGAGCTGAATTAAGAGTAATTCATAGGTTTTTAGCTAATTCGATTACACAAAGAGGTAAGAACAAGGAAAAGGTAAATGAACAGGATTTGTTTTACCATATGTGTATTCGAGACCCACAAAGCACTGTAAGTATACCTTATTGTGTGGGTTCTTATTTATCAGCTATGGTTAGGGGGATGAGACCGCATAGCATAATAGGAGGTGGTATTTTTATTACTTTGATTGCTGAATATCTCGGTGTGGATATAAGTCGGGGGGGATTATTAGTCGAAGAACTAGAACCCCGCGATACAATAGGTTTAAATGTATACCATGGTGCGAAAGTTTTGAAGAGGCGAAATAACGCCGCAGTACAATACCATGGTAGACATCCACAGGTTGAGAGAAACCAACAGCAAGGTAATGTAGGAGGGGGAAATGAAATGCAAGAAATGCAAAGGTTTATAGCTTCACAGGAGTACGAAAATGCTAGACAGGGAGCATTTGAAGATTGGCAAGTTCATCAAAACCAAATCATAGCTCATTGCCAACATATAGGTAGAAACTATATTCCTACGCGAAAACCCATATTCCCTCCCTGGTCTATAGAGATGCAACCACCGTATCCTACGTATAACCCTGCCGAAGCATTTTATAGCGCCTATGGTTATGCATGGAACCCCTATTGGTACCAGTATCATCCCTAGTCTACTTAGTTTTATTTATTTTGTAATTTGTAATATTGATACATTTAATACTTATGTTAATATTGTAATAGTTTTTATAATTTTCTAACTTTTATTCTTAGATTTTAATAATTTTTGAATGTGGGGTAATATACCAAACTTCAAAAATATGTATATATGTTTGCAGTTTATCTTATGTACACAACAGGGTAAAACAACGCATTTTCAAAGACTGGCATTAAGTTCAGCAAAAGCAACTAATTTTGACGACAAGATGCAAAATATATGTGAAATAACAACAAGACGGAATGAACAAATGATGTGCACCATTTATCATTCAGCAAACAAACGCCAATATGTTTGGAAACTTTGGTAAAATTTAATCATTTTCACACAAATCACCCTCAATAATTTAAATTGTTACTGATTTCTTGCAAATGAGGGCATTGCAAGATCCTAAGTGTGGGAAGGGGTTAAATTCTTTTGGATTTTAAAATTTTTACTTTATACACTTGGTTACCATTAAAAATACTAGTAAAGCAGTAGTTGTATTAGAATCTAGTGCTCTCTGATAATAAAGAACAGCCCTAGTCTTATATACTGACTACCCAATTCTAGTAAAATTTTACAAAATTTTCAATTAAATGAACTCAAAATCATGTTTATACATATTTATGAACGATAAAACTAGGTTTTAACACCGAAATTATTGTAACCTCGGAAAGGACATAAATTGAGAAACAAACCAAAATGTTAAAATTCATTTAAAATGGAATAGAGGACGATAAAAAGGAAAATAAAAGCCAAGTGTGGGAAAATTTACCAAGTTATCTTAAACATATGTCACATATATCTGTAACAAATAACTGAAAATACTTTTGCTTTGGACTAAACTAAACTGTTTTACCCGATGAAAGAAAAGAAGAGATGGATCTACACGATGAATCAATTCCATCATTAAAAGGAAGTAAAGTCTTCCGAAAAAGAAACGCGCTTCTTGATTTAAGTCAGGAAGTTGTCGTCCAGACCAGCTGTAAGTTGACGAAAAATCTAGAAAAGTCATCACTAAAATTAGCAGGAAATCCACGGACCTCAGCATTAAACAGGGTCGCCAAGTGGTCAGATTTATCCTAACCATGAGAAGGATTTATCTCGTAAAATGGGGGGGCACCATGCAAATTAGCTGGATAAGACTAATGAATCAGATCCCCAGAAAGGATAATCTCCTTAAAGATTAAAAATCAGCTTTTAAGACTGATATTACTCAATCCTTGAGATTGACCTTAAAGATTGAGAATTCAAACTCATGGAATTCAATGATATCTAAACTCGAGCTTGAACGAGAAAATATTTTGATCAAAATTACAAACCGATTTGTTTTCTGAAAACCCTATTTTCAATGCGTTCATTACCATTGAACGTGAAATCCTAGGAATTCACCTGGAATTCATTAGGTCACCTGAACTAAATCGGGTGTCAACCGTAAGAACGGTGGTTGCATAGTGGTCAATGACAGGACCTTGTGCCAGACCGAAAAATCATAAGGGTGAGCTTTACTATTGCTCCTACCAAGGATAGTAATTGCGTCCGACACGTTATAGACCATAATTAAAAGCATGTCAGGGGACATTGCCTTAACAGTTGCTTGTTCAACGCTTTCCTTTACAACCGGACGGTAGTTTACCGAAAGGTAATATACGGGACAATTAAACTGGACGTGTTGCTTTCCAAATACAAGGTTAGCAAGTGGGTGACACAAAACCATAAGTTTTGAGCTAAAATTTTCAAATCTGAAACCCACCAAAACCACAAAAATATTTTGCAAACACCGATAAAGGGTTATTCCGGAAAACTTATCTAGGGTAAAAACTAGATTTAATTTTCAAGAGATCAAATGTTTTCATAAAGATCCAATTTCCTTAATGGATCTAAATTTTTATAGTCATGTGGGACTGTAAACCATATCGTTATTACCATTGTTTATACCGCCGTATAGAAATCACTGATGTACAAAGTGTGAAGAATAAAGAAGTGATTCTAGTATTTCAAGACGATATTGCTTGAGGACAAGCAACGCTCAAGTGTGGGAATATTTGATAATGCTAAAAACGAACATATATTTCATAGCATTATTCCTCAAGAAAGACAAGCTTTTAGTTGCAATTGTTCTATTTACAAGTGATATTCGTTTAAATAATAAAAGGTGAAGACAAAAGACAGATTCGACGAATTGAAGACGCAAACGACCAAAAAGCTCAAAAGTACAAAATACAATCAAAAAGGTTCCAATTATTGATAAGAAACGTCTCGAAATTACAAGAGTACAAGATTCAAAACGCAAAGTACAAGATATTAAATTGTACGCAAGGACGTTCGAAAATCCGGAACCGGGACCAGAGTCAACTCTCAACGCTCGACGCAACGGACTAAAAATTACAAGTCAAATATGCACATAAATATAATATAATATTTAAATAATTCTTATAATTATTTAATATATTATATTTATTTATAAAACCGTCGGTAAACAAAGAGCCAAACTTCTGTGAGCTGTATTTACAAACTCCGCGACTCGCGGAGTTTGAAGGCCAAAAGGGCCGCGAGTCGCGGAGGCCCAAACTCTGAAAGTCCCTATAAAGCCAACTGAATTCTGATCATTTTTCACACTCTTAATCTATCTCTCTTTCAATATATACGTAAAAATATATATATAATTTATATTTTAATTTTAATTTTAATTTTAAATCCTAATAATAAGGGTATGTTAGCGAATGTTGTAAGGGTGTAAGTCGAAATTCTGTCCGTGTAATGCTACGCTATTTTTAATCATTGTAAGTTATGTTCAACCTTTTTAATTTAATGTCTCGTAGCTAAGTTATTATTATGCTTATTTAATCCGAAGTAATCATGATGTTGGGCTAATTACTAAAATTGAGTAATTGGGCTTTGTACCATAATTGGGGTTTGGATAAAAGAACGACACTTGTGGAAATTAGACTATGGGCTATTAATGGGTTTTATATTAACTAAACAATACCTTGTTAATTTAATATACAAACTTATAATTCGACGTATTTATATATAACCACATACGATTGACTAGGTACGGTGGGCGGGATATCTATAAATACCAATAATTATTTATTTTACCGGACACGGAACTGGATTAATAGTTAATAGACTTGTTGAAACAGGGGTGAATTACATTCAAGGGTAATTGGTGTAATTGTTAACAAAGTAGTAAAACCTTGGTTTACACGCAGTCGATAACCTGGTGTATTCATTAAACAAAGTATTAAAACCTTGTTACAATTCGAATCCCCAATTAGTTGGAATATTTGACTTCGGGAATAATAATAATTTGACGAAGGCTTTCGCTCTTTATATTTATGACTGATGGACTATTATGGACAAATCCGTATGGACATATTAAATAATCCAGGACAAAGGACAATTAACCCATGGGCATAAAATTAAAATCAACACGTCAAACATCATGATTACGGAAGTTTAAATAAGCATAATTCTTTTATTTCATATTTAATTTCCTTTATTTTATATTTAATTGCACTTCTAATTATCGCATTTTTATTGTTATTGTATTTAATTGTACTTTTAATTATCGTACTTTTATTTTATCGCACTTTTATTATTTGCAATTTCATTATCGTTATTTACTTTACGCTTTAATTTAAGTCTTGTATTTATTTTTAATATTTTACATTTGGTTTTAACTGCAACTAAAGTTTTAAAATCGACAAACCGGTCATTAAACGGTAAAAACCCCCCTTTATAATAATAATATTACTTATATATATATTTGTAATTTTAAAAAAGTAAACTAATATAGCGTTAAGCTTTGTTTAAAAAGATTCCCTGTGGAACGAACCGGACTTACTAAAAAATACACTACTGTACGATTAGGTACACTGCCTATAAGTGTTGTAGCAAGGTTTAAGTATATCCATTCTCTAAATAAATAAATATCTTGTGTAAAATTGTATCGTATTTAATAGTATTTCGTAGTAAATATATAACTATTTTATATACTACTCTGCTAAAACATCAGGTCTGCTAGGGAAAGACCATTCGGGTTCCATTTTCGAGAACTACACGAAAACAGACAATCTAACTCTAACAGAAATACATAAAATCCTTAAAAGACTTGATTCTCCCCACACTTAGTTAGATGTGGTATCAAAATTGTGATTAACTTCATTGTCAACTTCCATTGGACTATCTATGTAATGTTTAACTCTGTGACCATTAACTTTAAATTCAATTCCATTTGAATTTATTAATTCTATCGTTCCGTATGGGAAAACTCTTTTGACTATGAATGGTCCAGACCATCTTGATTTCAATTTTCCAGGAAATAGATTGAATCGTGAATTGAAAAGAAGAACTCTGTCTCTTTCTTTAAATTCTGTTGAACTTCTGATTTTTTTATCATGCCATTTCTTCGTTCTTTCTTTATAGATTAATGAATTTTCGTATGCTTCATGTCTTAATTCTTCTAATTCATTTAGTTGACTTAACCGTAGACGTCCAGCTTCATGTAAATCAAGATTACATGTCTTCAAAGCCCAAAATGCCTTGTGTTCAATTTCTACTGGAAGATGACATGCTTTTCCATAAACGAGTCTAAAAGGTGTGGTTCTAATTGGAGTTTTGTAGGCTGTTCTAAAAGCCCAGAGTGCATCCTCCAACTTAATGGACCATTCCTTCGAATTTGATCCTACGGTTTTTTCTAGAATACGTTTTAAAGCTCGGTTGGTATTTTCAACTTGTCCACTTGTTTGTGGATGATATGCGGTGGAGATTTTATGAGTTACTCCATATCTTTTAAGAACTTTCTCAAGTTGATTATTACAGAAATGAGTTCCCCGATCACTTATTAAAGCTTTCGGTGTTCCAAACCTTGCAAAAAGATGTTTTAAAAAGTTGACTACAACTCGTGCATCGTTAGTTGGGAGAGCTTGTGCTTCCGCCCATTTAGATACATAATCAATGGCTACGAGAATATAGAGGTTATTATGAGATTTTGGAAATGGACCCATAAATTCAATACCCCAAATGTCAAATACTTCACATACTTGATGTGCACCATTTATCATTCAGCAAACAAACGCCAATATGTTTGGAAACTTTGGTAAAATTTAATCATTTTCACACAAATCACCCTCAATAATTTAAATTGTTACTGATTTCTTGCAAATGAGGGCATTGGAAGATCTTAGGTGTGGGAAGGGGTTAAATTCTTTTGGATTTTAAAATTTTTACTTTATACACTTGGTTACTATTAAAAATACTAGTAAAGCAGTAGTTGTATTAGAATCTAGTGCTCTCTGATAATAAAGAACAGCCCTAGTCTTATATACTGACTACCCAATTCTAGTAAAATTTTACAAAATTTTCAATTAAATGAACTCAAAATCATGTTTATACATATTTATGAACGATAAAACTAGGTTTTAACACCGAAATTATTGTAACCTCGGAAAGGACATAAATTGAGAAACAAACCAAAATGTTAAAATTCATTTAAAATGGAATAGAGGACGATAAAAAGGAAAATAAAAGCCAAGTGTGGGAAAATTTACCAAGTTATCTTAAACATATGTCACATATATCTGTAACAAATAACTAAAAATACTTTTGCTTTGGACTAAACTAAACTGTTTTACCCGATGAAAGAAAAGAAGAGATGGATCTACACGATGAATCAATTCCATCATTAAAAGGAAGTAAAGTCTTCCGAAAAAGAAACGCGCTTCTTGATTTAAGTCAGGAAGTTGTCGTCCAGACCAGCTGTAAGTTGACGAAAAATCTAGAAAAGTCATCACTAAAATCAGCAGGAAATCCACGGACCTCAGCATTAAACAGGGTCGCCAAGTGGTCAGATTTATCCTAACCATGAGAAGGATTTATCTCGTAAAATGGGGGGGCACCATGCAAATTAGCTGGATAAGACTAATGAATCAGATCCCCAGAAAGGATAATCTCCTTAAAGATTAAAAATCAGCTTTTAAGACTGATATTACTCAATCCTTGAGATTGACCTTAAAGATTGAGAATTCAAACTCATGGAATTCAATGATATCTAAACTCGAGCTTGAACGAGAAAATATTTTGATCAAAATTACAAACCGATTTGTTTTCTGAAAACCCTATTTTCAATGCGTTCATTACCATTGAACGTGAAATCCTAGGAATTCACCTGGAATTCATTAGGTCACCTGAACTAAATCGGGTGTCAACCGTAAGAACGGTGGTTGCATAGTGGTCAAAGACAGGACCTTGTGCCAGACCGAAAAATCATAAGGGTGAGCTTTACTATTGCTCCTACCAAGGATAGTAATTGCGTCCGACACGTTATAGACCATAATTAAAAGCATGTCAGGGGACATTGCCTTAACAGTTGCTTGTTCAACGCTTTCCTTTACAACCGGACGGTAGTTTACCGAAAGGTAATATACGGGACAAGTAAACTGGACGTGTTGCTTTCCAAATACAAGGTTAGCAAGTGGGTGACACAAAACCATAAGTTTTGAGCTAAAATTTTCAAATCTGAAATCCACCAAAACCACAAAAATATTTTGCAAACACCGGTAAAGGGTTATTCCGGAAAACTTATCTAGGGTAAAAACTAGATTTAATTTTCAAGAGATCAAATGTTTTCATAAAGATCCAATTTCCTTAATGGATCTAAATTTTTATAGTCATGTGGGACTGTAAACCATATCATTATTACCATTGTTTATACCGCCGTATAGAAATCACTGATGTACAAAGTGTGAAGAATAAAGAAGTGATTCTAGTATTTCAAGACGATATTGCTTGAGGACAAGCAACGCTCAAGTGTGGGAATATTTGATAATGCAAAAAACGAACATATATTTCATAGCATTATTCCTCAAGAAAGACAAGCTTTTAGTTGCAATTGTTCTATTTACAAGTGATATTCGTTTAAATAATAAAAGGTGAAGACAAAAGACAGATTCGACGAATTGAAGACGCAAACGACCAAAAAGCTCAAAAGTACAAAATACAATCAAAGAGGTTCCAATTATTGATAAGAAACGTCTCGAAATTACAAGAGTACAAGATTCAAAACGCAAAGTACAAGATATTAAATTGTACGCAAGGACGTTCGAAAATCCGGAACCGGGACCAGAGTCAACTCTCAACGCTCGACGCAACGGACTAAAAATTACAAGTCAACTATGCACATAAATATAATATAATATTTAAATAATTCTTATAATTATTTAATATATTATATTTATTTATAAAACCGTCGGTAAACAAAGAGCCAAACTTGTGTGAGCTGTATTTACAAACTCCGCGACTCGCGGAGTTTGAAGGCCAAAAGGGCCGCGAGTCGCGGAGGCCCAAACTCTGAAAGTCCCTATAAAGCCAACCGAATTCTGATCATTTTTCACACTCTTAATCTATCTCTCTTTCAATATATACGTAAAAATATATATATAATTTATATTTTAATTTTAATTTTAATTTTAAATCCTAATAATAAGGGTATGTTAGCGAATGTTGTAAGGGTGTAAGTCGAAATTCTATCCGTGTAACGCTACGCTATTTTTAATCATTGTAAGTTATGTTCAACCTTTTTAATTTAATGTCTCGTAGCTAAGTTATTATTATGCTTATTTAATCCGAAGTAATCATGATGTTGGGCTAATTACTAAAATTGGGTAATTGGGCTTTGTACCATAATTGGGGTTTGGATAAAAGAACGACACTTGTGGAAATTAGACTATGTGCTATTAATGGGTTTTATATTAACTAAACAATACCTTGTTAATTTAATATACAAACTTATAATTCGACGTATTTATTGTAGTGACCCGAACTTTTCCATGTTTATATATATTAATTGAGATTGATATTTACATGATTAAATGTTTCCAACATGTTAAGCAATCAAACTTGTTAAGACTTGATTAATTGAAATATGTTTCATATAGACAATTGACCACCCAAGTTGACCGGCGATTCACGAACGTTAAAACTTGTAAAAACAACATGACGATATATATATGGATATACATATGGTTAACATGAGATTATGATAAGTAAGTATCTCCATAAGTATATTAACAATGAGTTATATACATATAAACAAGACTACTAACTTAAGGATTTCGAAACGAGACATATATGTAATGATTATCGTTGTAACGACATTTAAATGTATATATATCATATTAAGATATATTAATATATCATAATATCATGATAATATAATAATTTAACATCTCATTAGATATAATAAACAATGGGTTAACAACATTAATTGAGATCGTTAACTTAAAGGTTTCAAAACAACACTTACATGTAACGACTAACGATGACTTAACGACTCAGTTAAAATGTATATACATGTAGTGTATTTAGATGTATTAAAATACTTTTGGAAGACTTCAAGACATATATCAAAACACTCATACTTAACGAAAATGGTTACAGTTACTTTCCCATTCTTTTCTTTCATCAAGAATTCTAGTCGTATTCTTACCCGTATTATACACAGCTTCAAAACGTACTTACTATGGGTATATACCAATAGGAACTAGCATGGGATTCCACTCTTGATTATGTCATATATGACTAATCAATTTTAACTTCTACCATGAGCTAGTCAACTAACTAGAACTCCTTTTAACCCCACTCACCACTCACCAATTACCACTCATCATTCACTCCATTTCACTTCCAATTCTCTTTCTAATTCTCTCTCAACACACACACACTATTATGAATGTATTTTTCCAGTAGTTAATCATCATCTTCATCAAAAATCACTTCAAGAATCAAGCTATAATCATCATAGGAAGAACACTTCAAGAACACTTCAAAAATCCCTTCAAGTTTACTAATTTACTTCCAAGCTTTGTAATCCATTCCAAGTAATCATCTAAGATCAAGAAACCTTTGTTATATACAGTAGGTTATCTTTCTTATTCAAGGTAATATTCATATTCAAACTTTGATTCAATTTCTATAACTATAAACTATCTTAATTCGAGTAAAAATCTTACTTGAACTTGTTTTTGTGTCATGATCCTACTTCAAGAACTTTCAAGCCATCCAAGATCCTTTGAAGCTAGATCATTTCTTGTCACTTCCAGTAGGTTTACCTACTAAAATTGAGGTAGTAATGATGTTCATAACATCATTCGATTCATATATATAAAACTATCTTATTCGAAGGTTTAAACTGGTAATCACTAGAACATAGTTTAGTTAATTCTAAACTTGTTCGCAAACAAAAGTTAATCCTTCTAACTTGACTTTTAAAATTAACTAAACACATGTTCTATATCTATATGATATACTAACTTAATGATTTAAAACCTGGAAACACAAAAAAAATACCGTAAAACAGGATTTACGCCGTCGTAGTAACACCGCGGGCTGTTTTGGGTTAGTTAATTAAAAACTATGATAAACTTTGATTTAAAAGTTGTTATTCTGAGAAAATGATTTTTATTATGAACATGAAACTATATCCAAAAATTATGGTTAAACTCAAAGTGAAAGTATGTTTTCTAAAATGGTCATCTAGACGTCGTTCTTTCGACTGAAATGACTACCTTTACAAAAATGACTTGTAACTTATTTTTCCGACTATAAACCTATACTTTTTCTGTTTAGATTCATAAAATAGAGTTCAATATGAAACCATAGCAATTTGATTCACTCAAAACGGATTTAAAATGAAGAAGTTATGGGTAAAACAAGATTGGATAATTTTTCTCATTTTAGCTACGTGAAAATTGGTAACAAATCTATTCCAACCATAACTTAATCAACTTGTATTGTATATTATGTAATCTTGAGATACCATAGACACGTATACAATGTTTCGACCTATCATGTCGACACATCTATATATATTTCGGAACAACCATAGACACTCTATATGTGAATGTTGGAGTTAGCTATACAGGGTTGAGGTTGATTCCAAAATATATATAGTTTGAGTTGTGATCAATACTGAGATACGTATACACTGGGTCGTGGATTGATTCAAGATAATATTTATCGATTTATTTCTGTACATCTAACTGTGGACAACTAGTTGTAGGTTACTAACGAGGACAGCTGACTTAATAAACTTAAAACATCAAAATATATTAAAAGTGTTGTAAATATATTTTGAATATACTTTAATATATATGTATATATTGTTATAGGTTCGTGAATCAACAGTGGCCAAGTCTTACTTCTCGACGAAGTAAAAATCTGTGAAAGTGAGTTATAGTCCCACTTTTAAAATCTAATATTTTTGGGATGAGAATACATGCAGGTTTTATAAATGATTTACAAAATAGACACAAGTATGTGAAACTACATTCTATGGTTGAATTATCGAAATCGAATATGCCTCTTTTTATTAAGTCTGGTAATCTAAGAATTAGGGAACAGACACCCTAATTGACGCGAATCCTAAAGATAGATCTATTGGGCTTAACAAACCCCATCCAAAGTACCGGATGCTTTAGTACTTCGAAATTTATATCATATCCGAAGGGTGTCCCGGAATGATGGGGATATTCTTATATATGCATCTTGTTAATGTCGGTTACCAGGTGTTCACCATATGAATGATTTTTATCTCTATGTATGGGATGTGTATTGAAATATGAAATCTTGTGGTCTATTGTTACGATTTGATATATATAGGTTAAACCTATAACTCACCAACATTTTTGTTGACGTTTAAAGCATGTTTATTCTCAGGTGAATATTAAGAGCTTCCGCTGTTGCATACTAAAATAAGGACAAGATTTGGAGTCCATGTTTGTATGATATTGTGTAAAAACTGCATTCAAGAAACTGATTTCGATGTAACATATTTGTATTGTAAACCATTATGTAATGGTCGTGTGTAAACATGATATTTTAGATTATCATTATTTGATAATCTATGTAAAGCTTTTTAAACCTTTATTTATGAAATAAAGGTTATGGTTTGTTTTAAAAATGAATGCAGTCTTTGAAAAACGTCTCATATAGAGGTCAAAACCTCGCAACGAAATCAATTAATATGGAACGTTTTTAATCAATAAGAACGGGACATTTCAGTTGGTATCCGAGCGTTGGTCTTAGAGAACCAGAATTTTGTATTAGTGTGTCTTATCGAGTTTTTTAGGATGCATTAGTGAGTCTGGACTTCGACCGTGTTTACTTGAAAAATGATTGCTTAACAAATTTTGTTGGAAACTATATATTTTTAACATGTGAATATTATGTGATATATTAATCTCTTAACGCGTTTGATATTATGTGATAGATGTCTACCTCTAGAACAAGTCCCATTGACTCACCTAATAATAATGAAGAGTCAAATGGAAATTGGAATGATTCGTGGACTGATTCACAAGTTCCCGAAGAGGAACCGGAAGAAGAGTCGGAACCGGAAGAAGAATCGGAACCGGAAGAAGAATCGGAACCGGATGAAGAAATAGAACCGGTGGGGGAAATAATAAAACGGTTAAGTAAAAGAAAATCCTCAACCAACCGACCAAGGTTAATTATGGTCAATGGTGTTTCCGCCAAGGAAGCAAAATATTGGGAGGATTACCAATTCTCCGATGAATCGGATTCCGACGAGAATTCCGATGATGTTATAGAAATTACCCCAACTGAATTTAAAAAGGCAAAAGAAAATAATAAGGGAAAGGGCATAAAAATATAGAAATCTAATTCCAACCCCGATGAACTTTATATGTATCGTCAACTCCCGAAGTCCTTAAGTTGTAACAATGACCCGGGAACCTCTAAACCACCAGGTTTTTCTAAACCAATGTGGATAATGACGGCTCGTATTAGGGGAACATCATATATCCCTAGAAACTTGGCAAAACGAACCAAAACCGAAGAAGAAGAAACAAGCGAGTCGGAATAAGATAGTTGTATTCGTGTGGTGTAATATAAGTAATATAGTGTGCTTATGCTTTATGATATATGTAAAAATTGCTTGTATTAATAAGTATTTTTTTTATGAATCTAACTCTTGTCTATTTTACAGTATAAAAACACAAAATGGATAGACAACCCAATATTTTAAGAGACCTACCCGGAGACATGATTGATGAAATCTTGTCTAGAGTCGGTCAGAATTCTTCGGCACAACTATTTAAGGCGAGATCAGTTTGTAAGACATTCGAAGAACATTCCAAGAATGCCTTGGTTTATAAAAGGCTTTCGTTCGAAAGATGGGGGATATCACATTGGGAAATCCATAAGTTACGATGTGTTTACTTTGACGCATATATTGCGGGGAACCCAAATGCTATTTTACGCAATGGGTTAAGAAATTATTTTGACTCAATATACCCGAATATTGGACTTCGTGATTTAGAAAAAGCGGCTAACATGCAACATAAAGAAGCATGTTATGCTTACGGATTAGTAATGTTCGCTTCTCACCAAAGTGAGAACAAGAACATCGGGCTACAACTATTAAACAAAACGTTCCCACAAGTGACGGAGTCGGTAATTGGGGTAAGAAATGAGGTTTTTAGATTGTTACGGGACTGTTGGACATTACGTAACCCTCGTCCCTTTGACGACGTTACAACACGCTGTCTTATCAACAGCCATAACGGTTATGTTCCACAAGACCAAGGATGGGAAGTAGTCCTAGTAAAACCAGAATGCATGACTTGTTTCTGGACGTATGAATTACGTGTCTTTATTGCCTTTGCTGAACGACTTGTGTACTAGCTAGAATTATCTTCACAACTATCTTGTATCAAAGTTACTGTGTGCTATATTTCATGCTTTATGTAAAATAAGCGGTATTGTAAGTTTGTAAAATATTGTATAAAAGTTTGAACGCGAAATATTATTATAATCAGTTTTTCATATAGAATTGTAGTAGTTGAATTGTATATTAGCTACTAAGTATGAACTTAACGGGTAGGTACTACCCGAATTTAAACTTATAAAACGCTAATATGAAGAAAAAGCTTTTATAAATGAGTTCATATTATGCTACGAAATACTATTAACTACTCTTAATATTCTGTATGATTAACTTGTTCCATTTGACTATATTAAAGGAGATGGCACCGACTACTCGACACACCGTGAATATGAATGAAGAGGAATTCCTTACTTTTCTAGCTTCAAACATAGCCGCAGTACAGGCTGCGCTACATACCAACAATAACCTTGGATCTAGCAGTACAGGAAATCGTGTAGGATGCACCTACAAAGAATTCACTGCCTGCAAACCTTTGGAATTTGATGGAACCGAAGGACCGATCGGATTGAAACGGTGGACCGAGAAGGTCGAATCGGTGTTTGCCATAAGTAAGTGTACTGAAGAGGACAAAGTAAAGTACGCTACGCATACCTTCACAGGTTCTGCATTAACATGGTGGAATACCTATCTAGAGCAAGTGGGACAAGACGATGCGTACGCACTACCGTAGTCAGCATTCAAGCACTTGATGAACGAGAAGTACCGTCCCAGAACCGAGGTCAATAAGCTCAAGACAGAACTTAGAGGGTTACGAACCCAAGGATTTGATATTACCACGTACGAAAGACGATTCACAGAATTGTGCCTATTGTGTCCGGGAGCATTCGAAGATGAGGAAGAGAAGATCGACGCGTTTGTGAAAGGATTACCGGAAAGAATCCAAGAAGATATAAGTTCACACGAGCCCGCCTCCATACAACAGGCATGTAGAATGGCTCACAAACTAGTAAACCAGATTGAAGAAAGAATTAAAGAACAGACTGCTGAAGAGGCCAATGTGAAGCAAGTCAAAAGAAAGTAGGAGGAAAACGGTGATAAGAATCACCAATACAACAACAACAGCAATTACAACAATAATCGCAACAATTATCCCAACAATCGCAACATCAATCGCAACTACAACAAATGGCCCAACAACAACAACAACAACAACAACAACAACAACAACAACAACAGCAACTACAACAATCATCCCAACAACAATAATAACCGCAACAACAACAACAATCAGAAGCAGCTATGCCAAAGGTGTGAAAAGTACCACTCGGGGTTCTGCACCAAATTTTGCAACAAGTGTAAAAGAAATGGTCATAGCGCGGCGAAGTGTGAGGTCTACGGACCAGGGGTTAATAGAACGAAAGGAACAAATGGTGTCGGAACGAGTAATGGCGGAGCAAGTAGTGTCGGAGCAAGTTATGCCAATGTAGTTTGTTATAAATGTGGAAAACCGGGCCACATTATTAGAAATTGCCCGAACCAGGAGAACACGAATGGACAAGGACGCGGAAGAGTTTTCAATATTAATGCGGCAGAGGCACAGGAAGACCCGGAGCTTGTTACGGGTACGTTTCTTATTGATAATAAATCTGCTTACGTTTTATTTGATTCGGGTGCGGATAGAAGCTATATGAGTAGAGATTTTTGTGCTAAATTAAGTTGTCCATTGATGCCTTTGGATAGTAAATTTTTACTCGAATTAGCAAATGGTAAATTAATTTCAGCAGATAATATATGTCGGAATCGAGAAATTAAACTGGTTAGCGAAACATTTAAGATTGATTTGATACCAGTAGAGTTAGGGAGTTTTGATGTGATAATCGGTATGGACTGGTTGAAAGAAGTGAAAGCAGAGATCGTTTGTTACAAAAATGCAATTCGCATTATACGAGAAAAAGGAAAACCCTTAATGGTGTACGGAGAAAAGGGCAACACGAAGCTACATCTTATTAGTAATTTGAAGGCACAAAAACTAATAAGAAAAGGTTGCTATGCTGTTCTAGCACACGTCGAGAAAGTACAAACTGAAGAAAAGAGCATCAATGATGTTCCCATTGCAAAAGAATTTCCCGATGTATTTCCGAAAGAATTACCGGGATTACCCCCACATCGATCCGTTGAATTTCAAATAGATCTTGTACCAGGAGCTGCACCAATAGCTCGTGCTCCTTACAGACTCGCACCCAGCGAGATGAAAGAACTGCAAAGCCAATTACAAGAACTTTTAGAGCGTGGTTTCATTCGACCAAGCACATCACCGTGGGGAGCTCCTGTTTTGTTTATCAAGAAGAAAGATGGTACATTCAGGTTGTGTATCGACTACCGAGAGTTGAACAAACTTACCATCAAGAACCACTATCCACTACCGAGAATCAACGACTTATTTGATCAACTACAAGGCTCGTCTGTTTATTCAAAGATTGACTTACGTTCCGGGTATCATCAAATGCGGGTGAAAGAAGATGATATTCCAAAGACTGCTTTCAGAACACGTTACGGTCATTACGAGTTTATGGTCATGCCGTTTGGTTTAACTAATGCACCAGCTGTGTTCATGGACCTTATGAACCGAGTGTGTGGACCATACCTTGACAAGTTTGTCATTGTTTTCATTGATGACATACTTATTTACTCAAAGAATGACCAAGAACACGGTGAACATTTGAGAAAGGTGTTAGAAGTATTGAGGAAGGAAGAATTGTACGCTAAGTTTTCAAAGTGTGCATTTTGGTTGGAAGAAGTTCAATTCCTCGGTCACATAGTGAACAAAGAAGGTATTAAGGTGGATCCGGCAAAGATAGAAACTGTTGAAAAGTGGGAAACCCCGAAAGCTCCGAAACACATACGTCAGTTTTTAGGACTAGCTGGTTACTACAGAAGGTTCATCCAAGACTTTTCCAGAATAGCAAAACCCTTGACTGCATTAACGCATAAAGGGAAGAAATTTGAATGGAATGATGAACAAGAGAAAGCGTTTCAGTTATTGAAGAAAAAGCTAACTACGGCACCTATATTGTCATTGCCTGAAGGGAATGATGATTTTGTGATTTATTGTGACGCATCAAAGCAAGGTCTCGGTTGTGTATTAATGCAACGAACGAAGGTGATTGCTTATGCGTCAAGACAATTGAAGATTCACGAACAAAATTATACGACGCATGATTTGGAATTAGGCGCGGTTGTTTTTGCATTAAAGACTTGGAGGCACTACTTATATGGGGTCAAAAGTATTATATATACTGACCACAAAAGTCTTCAACACATATTTAATCAGAAACAACTGAATATGAGGCAGCGTAGTTGGATTGAATTGTTGAATGATTACTACTTTGAGATTCGTTACCACCCGGGGAAGGCAAATGTGGTAGCCGATGCCTTGAGCAGGAAGGACAGAGAACCCATTCGAGTAAAATCTATGAATATAATGATTTATAATAACCTTACTACTCAAATAAAGGAGGCGCAACAAGGAGTTTTAAAAGAGGGAAATTTAAAGGATGAAATACCCAAAGGATCGGAGAAGCATCTTAATATTCGGGAAGACGGAACCCGGTATAGGGCTGAAAGGATTTGGGTACCAAAAATTGGAGATATGAGAGAAATGGTACTTAGAGAAGCTCATAAAACCAGATACTCAATACATCCTGGAACGGGGAAGATGTACAAGGATCTCAAGAAACATTTTTGGTGGCCGGGTATAAAAGCCGATGTTGCTAAATACGTAGGAGAATGTTTGACGTGTTCTAAGGTCAAAGCTGAGCATCAGAAACCATCAGGTCTACTTCAACAACCTGAAATCCCAGAATGGAAATGGGAAAACATTACCATGGATTTCATCACTAAATTGCCAAGGACTGCAAGTGATTTTGATACTATTTGGGTAATAGTTGATCGTCTCACCAAATCAGCACACTTCCTGCCAATAAGAGAAGATGACAAAATGGAGAAGTTAGCACGATTGTATTTGAAGGAAGTCGTCTCCAGACATGGAATACCAATCTCTATTATCTCTGATAGGGATGGCAGATTTATTTCAAGATTCTGGCAGACATTACAGCAAGCATTAGGAACTCGTCTAGACATGAGTACTGCCTATCATCCACAAACTGATGGGCAGAGCGAAAGGATGATACAAACGCTTGAAGACATGCTACGAGCATGTGTTATTGATTTCGGAAACAGTTGGGATCGACATCTACCGTTAGCAGAATTTTCCTACAACAACAGCTACCATTCAAGCATTGAGATGGCGCCGTTTGAAGCACTTTATGGTAGAAAGTGCAGGTCTCCGATTTGTTGGAATAAATTGGGGGATAGACAGATTACGGGTCCGGAGATTATACAAGAAACTACCGAGAAGATCATCCAAATTCAACAACGGTTGAAAACCGCCCAAAGTCGACAAAAGAGCTACGCTGACATTAAAAGAAAAGATATAGAATTTGAAATTGGATAGATGGTCATGCTTAAAGTTGCACCTTGGAAAGGCGTTGTTCGATTTGGTAAACGAGGGAAATTAAATCCAAGGTATATTGGACCATTCAAGATTATTGATCGTGTCGGACCAGTAGCTTACCGACTTGAGTTACCTCAACAACTCGCGGCTGTACATAACACTTTCCACGTCTCGAATTTGAAGAAATGTTTTGCTAAAGAAGATCTCACTATTCCGTTAGATGAAATCCAAATCAACGAAAAACTCCAATTCATCGAAGAACCCGTCGAAATAATGGATCGTGAGGTTAAAAGACTTAAGCAAAACAAGATACCAATTGTTAAGGTTCGATGGAATGCTCGTAGAGTACCCGAGTTCACCTGGGAGCATGAAGATCAAATGAAGAAGAAATACCCGCATCTATTTCCAGAAGATTCGTCAACACCTTCAACAGCTTAAAATTTCGGGACGAAATTTATTTAACGGGTAGGTACTGTAGTGACCCGAACTTTTCCATGTTTATATATATTAATTGAGACTGATATTTACATGATTAAATGTTTCCAACATGTTAAGCAATCAAACTTGTTAAGACTTGATTAATTGAAATATGTTTCATATAGACAATTGACCACCCAAGTTGACCGGCGATTCACGAACGTTAAAACTTGTAAAAACGACATGACGATATATATATGGATATACATATGGTTAACATGAGATTATGATAAGTAAGTATCTCCATAAGTATATTAACAATGAGTTATATACATATAAACAAGACTACTAACTTAAGGATTTCGAAACGAGACATATATGTAATGATTATCGTTGTAACGACATTTAAATGTATATATATCATATTAAGATATATTAATATATCATAATATCATGATAATATAATAATTTAACATCTCATTAGATATAATAAACAATGGGTTAACAACATTAATTGAGATCGTTAACTTAAAGGTTTTAAAACAACACTTACATGTAACGACTAACGATGACTTAACGAATCAGTTAAAATGTATATACATGTAGTGTATTTAGATGTATTAAAATACTTTTGGAAGACTTCAAGACATATATCAAAACACTCATACTTAACGAAAATGGTTACAGTTACTTTCCCATTCTTTTCTTTCATCAAGAATTCTAGTCGTATTCTTACCCGTATTATACACAGCTTCAAAACGTACTTACTATGGGTATATACCAATAGGAACTAGCATGGGATTCCTATCTTGATTATGTCATGTATGACTAATCAATTTTAACTTCTACCATGAGCTAGTCAACTAACTAGAACTCCTTTTAACCCCACTCACCACTCACCAATTACCACTCATCATTCACTCCATTTCACTTCCAATTCTCTTTCTAATTCTCTCTCAACACACACACACACACTATTATGAACGTATTTTTCCAGTAGTTAATCATCATCTTCATCAAAAATCACTTCAAGAATCAAGCTATAATCATCATAGGAAGAACACTTCAAGAACACTTCAAAAATCCCTTCAAGTTTACTAATTTACTTCCAAGCTTTCTAATCCATTCCAAGTAATCATCTAAGATCAAGAAACCTTTGTTATATACAGTAGGTTATCTTTCTTATTCAAGGTAATATTCATATTCAAACTTTGATTCAATTTCTATAACTATAAACTATCTTAATTCGAGTAAAAATCTTACTTGAACTTGTTTTTGTGTCATGATCCTACTTCAAGAACTTTCAAGCCATCCAAGATCCTTTGAAGCTAGATCATTTCTTGTCACTTCCAGTAGGTTTACCTACTAAACTTGAGGTAGTAATGATGTTCATAACATCATTCGATTCATATATATAAAACTATCTTATTCGAAGGTTTAAACTGGTAATCACTAGAACATAGTTTAGTTAATTCTAAACTTGTTCGCAAACAAAAGTTAATCCTTCTAACTTGACTTTTAAAATTAACTAAACACATGTTCTATATCTATATGATATACTAACTTAATGATTTAAAACCTGGAAACACAAAAAAAAAACACCGTAAAACCGGATTTACGCCGTCGTAGTAACACCGCGGGCTGTTTTGGGTTAGTTAATTAAAAACTATGATACACTTTGATTTAAAAGTTGTTATTCTGAGAAAATGATTTTTATTATGAACATGAAACTATATCCAAAAATTATGGTTAAATTCAAAGTGGAAGTATGTTTTCTAAAATGGTCATCTAGACGTCGTTCTTTCGACTGAAATGACTACCTTTACAAAAATGACTTGTAACTTATTTTTCCGACTATAAACCTATACTTTTTATGTTTAGATTCATAAAATAGAGTTCAATATGAAACAATAGCAATTTGATTCACTCAAAACGGATTTAAAATGAAGAAGTTATGGGTAAAACAAGATTGGATAATTTTTCTCATTTTAGCTACGTGAAAATTGGTAACAAATCTATTCCAACCATAACTTAATCAACTTGTATTGTATATTATGTTATCTTGAGATACCATAGACACGTATACAATGTTTTGACCTATCATGTCGACACATCTATATATATTTCGGAACAACCATAGACACTCTATATGTGAATGTTGGAGTTAGCTATACAGGGTTGAGGTTGATTCCAAAATATATATAGTTTGAGTTGTGATCAATACTGAGATACGTATACACAGGGTCGTGGATTGATTCAAGATAATATTTATCGATTTATTTCTGTACATCTAACTGTGGACAACTAGTTGTAGGTTACTAACGAGGACAGCTGACTTAATAAACTTAAAACATCAAAATATATTAAAAGTGTTGTAAATATATTTTGAACATACTTTAATATATATGTATATATTGTTATAGGTTCATGAATCAACAGTGGCCAAGTCTTACTTCTCGACGAAGAAAAAATCTGTGAAAGTGAGTTATAGTCCCACTTTTAAAATCTAATATTTTTGGGATGAGAATACATGCAGGTTTTATAAATGATTTACAAAATAGACACAAGTACGTGAAACTACATTCTATGGTTGAATTATCGAAATCGAATATGCCCCTTTTTATTAAGTCTGGTAATCTAAGAATTAGGGAACAGACACCCTAATTGACGCGAATCCTAAAGATAGATCTATTGGGCTTAACAAACCCCATCCAAAGTACCGGATGCTTTAGTACTTCGAAATTTATATCATATCCGAAGGGTGTCCTGGAATGATGGGGATATTCTTACATATGCATCTTGTTAATGTCGGTTACCAGGTGTTCACCATATGAATGATTTTTATCTCTATGTATGGGATGTGTATTGAAATATGAAATCTTGTGGTCTATTGTTACGATTTGATATATATAGGTTAAACCTATAACTCACCAATATTTTTGTTGACGTTTAAAGCATGTTTATTCTCAGGTGAATATTAAGAGTTTCCGCTGTTGCATACTAAAATAAGGACAAGATTTGGAGTCCATGTTTGTATGATATTGTGTAAAAACTGCATTCAAGAAACTGATTTGGATGTAACATATTTGTATTGTAAACCATTATGTAATGGTCGTGTGTAAACATGATATTTTAGATTATCATTATTTGATAATCTACGTAAAGCTTTTTAAACCTTTATTTATGAAATAAAGGTTATGGTTTGTTTTAAAAATGAATGCAGTCTTTGAAAAACGTCTCATATAGAGGTCAAAACCTCGCAACGAAATCAATTAATATGGAACGTTTTTAATCAATAAGAACGAGACATTTCATTTATATATAACCACATACGCTTGACTGGGTACGGTGGGCGGGATATCTATAAATACCAATAATTATTCATTTTACCGGACACGGAACTGGATTAATAGTTAATAGACTTGTTGAAACAGGGGTAAATTACATTCAAGGGTAATTGGTGTAATTGTTAACAAAGTAGTAAAACCTTGGTTTACACGCAGTCGATAACCTGGTGTATTCATTAAACAAAGTATTAAAACCTTGTTACAATTCGAATCCCCAATTAGTTGGAATATTTGACTTCGGGAATAAGAATAATTTGACGAAGGCTTTCGCTCTTTATATTTATGACTGACGGACTATTATGGACAAATCCGTATGGACATGTTAAATAATCCAGGACAAAGGACAATTAACCCATGGGCATAAAATTAAAATCAACACGTCAAACATCATGATTACGGAAGTTTAAATAAGCATAATTCTTTTATTTCATATTTAATTTCCTTTATTTTATATTTAATTGCACTTCTAATTATCGCATTTTTATTGTTATTGTATTTAATTGTACTTTTAATTATCGTACTTTTATTTTATCGCACCTTTATTATTTGCAATTTCATTATCGTTATTTACTTTACGCTTTAATTTAAGTCTTGTATTTATTTTTAATATTTTACATTTGGTTTTAACTGCAACTAAAGTTTTAAAATCGACAAACCGGTCATTAAACGGTAAAAACCCCCCTTTATAATAATAATATTACTTATATATATATTTGTAATTTTAAAAAAGTAAACTAATATAGCGTTAAGCTTTGTTTAAAAAGATTCCCTGTGGAACGAACCGGACTTACTAAAAACTACACTACTGTACGATTAGGTACACTGCCTATAAGTGTTGTAGCAAGGTTTAAGTATATCCATTCTCTAAATAAATAAATATCTTGTGTAAAATTGTATCGTATTTAATAGTATTTCGTAGTAAATATATAACTATTTTATATACTACTCTGCTAAAACATCAGGTCTGCTAGGGAAAGACCATTCGGGTTCCATTTTCGAGAACTACACGAAAACAGACAATCTAACTCTAACAGAAATACATAAAATCCTTAAAAGTCTTGATTCTCCCCATACTTAGTTAGCTGTGGTATCGAAATTGTGATTAACTTCATTGTCAACTTCTATTGGACTATCTATGTAATGTTTAACTCTGTGACCATTAACTTTAAATTCAATTCCATTTGAATTTATTAATTCTATCGTTCCGTATGGGAAAACTCTTTTGACTATGAATGGTCCAGACCATCTTGATTTCAATTTTCCAGGAAATAGCTTGAATCGTGAATTGAAAAGAAGAACTCTGTCTCCTTCTTTAAATTCTGTTGAACTTCTGATTTTTTTATCATGCCATTTCTTCGTTCTTTCTTTATAGATTAATGAATTTTCGTATGCTTCATGTCTTAATTCTTCTAATTCGTTTAGTTGACTTAACCGTAGACGTCCAGCTTCATGTAAATCAAGATTACATGTCTTCAAAGCCCAAAATGCCTTGTGTTCAATTTCTACTGGAAGATGACATGCTTTTCCATAAATGAGTCTGAAAGGTGTGGTTCTAATTGGAGTTTTGTAGGCTGTTCTAAAAGCCCAGAGTGCATCCTCCAACTTAATGGACCATTCCTTCGAATTTGATCCTACGGTTTTTTCTAGAATACGTTTTAAAGCTCGGTTGGTATTTTCAACTTGTCCACTTGTTTGTGGATGATATGCGGTGGAGATTTTATGAGTTACTCCATATATTTTAAGAACTTTCTCAAGTTGATTATTACATAAATGAGTTCCCCGATCACTTATTAAAGCTTTCGGTGTTCCAAACCTTGCAAAAAGACGTTTTAAAAAGTTGACTACAACTCGTGCATCGTTAGTTGGGAGAGCTTGTGCTTCCGCCCATTTAGATACATAATCAATGGCTACGAGAATATAGAGATTATTATGAGATTTTGGAAATGGACCCATAAAGTCAATACCCCAAATGTCAAATACTTCACATACTTGAATGACATTTTATGGCATTTCATCACGTTGACTTATTTTTCCGGCCCTTTGACAAGCATCACAAGATTTGCAAAGAAGGTGTGCGTCTTTGTAAATTGTAGGCCAATAGAATCCAGCATCATAAACTTTTCTTGCTGTTAGTTGAGGCCCATAGTGCCCTCCTGTTGGTCCTGTGTGACAATGGTTTAAAATTTTACTAGCTTCATCTTCGAATACACATCGGCGTATTATTCCATCTGGACAACTTTTAAACATATGTGGATCTTAACTTTTAAACTTCAAGACGAGAAAGATGATCAGCGGCGAGATTTTCTGCTCCCTTTTTATCTCGGATTTCAATATCGAACTCTTGTAAAAGTAAGATCCAACGGATTAATCGTGGTTTGGCATCTTGTTTCGAAAATAGGTATCTAAGAGCAGAATGGTCGGTATAGACCACCGTTTTTGCTAGAACGAGATATGAATGAAATTTGTCAAAAGCAAAGACAATAGCAAGGAGTTCTTTTTCAGTAGTTGTGTAATTTGTTTGTGCTCCTTGTAACGTCTTACTAGCATAATATATAGGTTGAAATCGTTTTTCAATCCTTTGTCCTAAAACGGCTCCCATTGCAAAATCACTTGCATCGCACATAAGTTCAAACGGTAGATTCCAATTTGGTGTTATCATGATCGGCGCATTAGTGAGTTTCTCTTTAAGAATATTAAAAGATTTGATGCATTCATCTGAAAAGATGAATGGAGCATCTTTTTCTAGGAGTTTATTCATAGGAGTGGTAATTTTAGAAAAATCTTTTATGAAACGTCGGTAAAAACCGGCATGCCCTAGAAAACTCCTAACTCCTCTAACATTGGTGGGATGTGGAAGTTTAGCAATTACATCTACTTTAGCTCTATCCACTTCAATTCCTTCCTTTGAAATTTTATGACCAAGAACGATGCCTTCTTTAACCATGAAATGGCATTTCTCCCAATTAAGTACTAGATTTGATTGTTCGCATCTAATAAGCATTCATTCAAGATTAACTAAACATGATTCAAATGTATCACCGAAGACTGAAAAGTCATCCATGAAAACTTCCATGCTTTCTTCTATCATGTCGTGAAAAATCGCCATCATGCACCTTTGAAAGATTGCAGGGGCGTTGCAAAGTCCAAATGGCATGCGTTTGTAAGCAAAAGTACCATAAGGGCACGTGAATGTGGTTTTCTCTTGATCTTCGGGTGCTATTGGAATTTGAAAATATTCGGAAAATCCATCAAGAAAACAATAATAACTATTTCTGGCTAATCTTTCCAACATTTGATCAATGAAAGGTAAGGGAAAGTGATCTTTTCTGGTGGCGTCATTTAATTTTCTATAATCAATACATACACGCCATCCTATTACAGTCCTAGTAGGAATAAGCTCATTTTTTTCATTTGTGATGACAGTCATGCCACCCTTCTTAGGCACGCATTGAACTGGGCTTACCCATGAACTATCAGAAATTGGATAAATTAAACCTGCATCTAGCAGTTTAATAATTTCTTTTTTAACAACATCTTGAATATTAGGATTTAGTCTTCGTTGGCGTTGCACATACGTTTTATGACCTTCTTCCATAAGGATTTTATGTGTGCAATACGAAGGACTTATTCCTTTAATATCATGAATCTTCCATGCAATAGCTGGTTTATGAGCTTTCAACACATAAGTGAGTTGTGATTTCTCATTTTTAGTAAGAGAAGACGATATTATTACAGGTAATTCAGATTCACCGTGTAAATAAGCGTATTCCAAATGGTTTGGAAGTGGTTTTAACTCTAATGTTGGAGGTTCTTCTATCGATGATTTATATCGATATCTGTCTTCTTCTTTTAGCATTTGAATTTCTTCTGTTGTTGGTTCATATCCATTAGCTATTAGTGTAGCTAACATTTCAACTTCATCAATTGGTTCAGTTCCTTCTCCTAAAGAACATTCTCCTGTTCCTTGTAATTCTGGAAATTCTTCTAATAATTCTGCATGTGAATCTATAGTTTGAATATAATAGCATGTATCATCTGCAGATTGCAGTTGTCGCATTGCTCTATCAACTGAAAAGGTAACACTCTCGTCCTCTATACTTAGGGTCAGTTTCTTACCGAACACGTCTATCATTGCTTTAGCCGTGTTTAAGAATGGTCTTCCTAATATGAGAGGAACTTGAGAATCTTCTTCCATGTCCAGAACAACAAAATCTACTGGAAATACTAAAGTACCAACTTTAACTAACATGTTCTCCATTATCCCTCTAGGATATTTTATTGATCGATCGGCTAGTTGTATACTTATTCTGGTTGGTTTCAATTCTCCAAGGTCTAGTTTAGTGTATAGTGAATACGGCATTAAATTTATACTAGCACCTAAGTCTGCTAATGCTTCTATTGAACTAAGACTACCCAGAAAACATGGAATTGTGAAACTTCCTGGATCAGATAGTTTTTCTGGTATCTTATTCAACAGCACTGCTGAACAATTAGCATTCATAGTAACAGCCGAGAGTTCTTCCATTTTCTTTCTATTTGAGATTAGATCTTTCAGAAATTTAGCATATCTAGGCATTCCTGAAATCACATCAATGAAAGGAAAATTGACATTTATTTGTTTAAACATATCCAAGAATTTGGATTGCTCGGCTTCAAGTTTCTCTTTTTTCATTTTACTCGGGTAAGGAAGTGGTGGTTGGTATGGTTTAACATAAGGTTTAGCCTTAACTGTGTTATCTTCATTAACCTTTTCAACTACCGGTTCTTTTTCCTTATCTTGTTCAGGTTGTGGTTCTTGTGGAGTAGGAATAGCTTCATCAGAAGTTACAGGTATTTCAGGTGGTTTAAGTGTTGTACCACTTCTTGTGGTAATGGCTTTAGCTGTTTCATTCCGGGGGACTTCTTGTGGTAATGGCTTTAGCTGTTTCATTCCGGGGGTTTGCATTTGTATCACTAGGTAGACTTCCCGGTTTTCTTTCACCTATTAACCTTGCTAGGTTACTTACTTCTTGTTCCAAGTTTTGAATAGAAGCTTGTTGATTTCTAAATGCTTGAGCATTTTGTTCATTAGTTTGTTTTTGAGATGTGAAAAACTGCGTTTGAGTTTCAACTAGCTTTGTCATCATATCTTCTAAATTTGGCTTTTTATCATCGGTTTGTGGTGGTTTGTTTTGAAAATTAGGTCTTTGCTGATTGTAAGTATTATTGGATACTTGTTGATTACTAGGACCTTGTTGGTTGTTGTATGGAATATTTCGGTTATAATTCTGATTTTGATTGTAAATCGGTCTTGGCTGCTGATAATTATTCTGATAATTATTTCCAGGCCTTTGGTTTATGTATGAAATATTCTCTCTTTGTTCCATTGTTAATTCAATACTGAGACAATCTTTTGTCAAATGTGGTCCTCCACACTGCTCACAACTAATTCGTATTGAGTGGATATCTTTAGTCATCTTTTCCATTCGTCTCTCGACAGCATCTATCTTTGCGGAAATGGAATCTAAGTCATGGCTAGAATCGGCTCTAGCTGCTTTAGATGATCTAACGATATCTTTTTCTTGGTGCCACTCATGTGAGTGGGAAGCAGTGTTATCAATAATTTTGTAAGCATCAGTTTCGGTTTTCTTCATAATAGAACCACCAGCTGCTATATCTATGTCTTTCCTTATAGTGATGTCGCATCCTTGGTAGAATATTTGTACTATTTGACAAGTGTCTAAACCATGTTGCAGACATCCTCTTAATAACTTTCCAAATCTAGTCCACGCCTCATATAGAGTTTCATTCGGTTTCTGTGTGAACGTAACAATTTCTCCTTGAAGTCTTACGGCTTTAGATGCAGGAAAGAATTGTTTAAGAAATTTTTCAACTAAAACGTCCCATGTATCAATCGCCCCTTCAGGTAACGATTCCAACCAATCTTTGGCTTCTCCCTTTAAAGTCCAGGGAAATAACATGAGATAAATCTGTTCATCCTCCACTTCTCTTATTTTAAATAGTGTGCAGATCCTATTAAAGGTACGAAGATGTTCGTTTGGATCTTCCTTCGGCGCACCACTAAATTAGCATTGATTAGTCACCATATGTAGAATTTGTCCTTTGATTTCATAATCTGGCGCATTAATGTCTGGATGAGTAATTGCGTGACCTTGGCCAGTGCGTTTAGCTCTCATTCGGTCTTCCATACTTAAAGGTTCTGTTACTTCCATAATTGAATTTGTTGAATCTGAATCACTAGAGGATTCCGATTTAATGGTTCGTTCCTCAACAATCTCTGTTTGAATGATTGGTGGTTCCGAGGAAAAATTAATGGTTCAGGATCTATGAATTGTCCCTGAATATTCTCCGGATTCTCAATTGTGAGGTCGGGTTCAAAAAATGGATTATCGGAAATTTGAACTGGAGTACTTGGTCGAATGGATGACGATTCTAAAGAAAATTCAACGGCGGTAATATTTGCTAGATGTCTTGATCTAGTTACAGGTGGTGAACGTACAAAAGGTGGTGAACGTCTTGCTCGGTGCATTCACTGAATATCCTATTAGTTTTTAAAAGGAAAGAAAAATTATATAAGTAATCCAATTAATAGACTTTTTTGATTTTGCCCACGTTTCGAATAGCCAAAAGATGCAGCAGAGGGGCAGGATTCGTTTGGTCTCAATATAATTGAGTACTGTTTGGCTCCAATAACCCGGTCCACGTACAAATCCAACTATTACTACGAACCAGAAAATTTTGATGTCTATCAATTTAACCACTTAAAATAAATTCTCGTAATTTTAAGAAATTTAGATAAGAAGTAGAATAAAAATCTATGTCCTAAAACTAGAATGACGAGAAATAAGAAAGAAAAAGAACGCGTCGAAAAAGAAAAGGGGTTGAAAAATAAAAGGCGTCGAAAAATAAGAAATAAAAAAAAACTTATAAAACTTAAAAACACTCGACTAACCCAACCTTATTACTATCACTAACTTAAAATTATAATCGCAAATTGAGATTACTAATTGGAGTGATAATTGATACATAGGTAAAAGGCGTCGAAAAATAAAAATAAGAAAGTAGCGCGTTGAAACTTAAAAAGGAACTAAAAACTAAAAACTAAAAATTGTGTCTAAAACTATTAAAGCTTACAAGTAAAACTATATCCCAAATGGCAATAACTTAAAAAGGTACTAAAACTTAAAAAGGCGTCGCAAAATTCTAAAGCACCTAAATCTTAGTCTAAAGAAAAAGCACTTAAAGAATTTTACGGCAAAGCCTAAAAATCTAGAAATAAAAATAACTATGGCAAAAACTAAGTTTTAAAACTAAAAATGAGCGAAAAATACAAATATTACGCTAAAACAGTTAAAAAGAGACAAAATATAAAAATATACTAAAAGTTGTAAAAAGTACAATTTTTATAAAAATATTATTTTTATATTATTTATTTATTAAAACTATTAATTTTACAATTTAATTAAACTAATTAAACTAAATATATAAATTAAATAAATAACTAAGCAATTAAATAAACTAAACTTAATTAATTAAAAAGTAAACCCTAATTAGGGTTTTTAATTATTAATAATAATAATTACACCGTAATTAATGCCTGATTAGGGCATCTGTGTACCCGTGTCAGACGGCTCCGCGAGTCGCGGTGTTTCCAGTTAAAAACCCCCGCAAGTCGCGGCGTTTGAAATTTCAGATTAGGTGCAGTATTAAATTCGACGTTTTACTTTTTTTTTTATATATTTTTGGTTTTAATAAAAATATTTATATAATAAAAACTTATATTAAAAAACTAAAATAAAAATAGAAATAATTTATAATTTTATAAAATCTTAAAAAATAGATTTATATATATATATTTTTTCAGTTTTTGATTTTATGTTTTAACAAAAACAAAATATTTAAATAAAACTTATATTTTTTTTAAAAAAAATAAAGAAACTTTATAAAACTTAATTATTTAACAAAACAAAAAAAAATATTTATATTTATATTTTTGTTTTTCTTTTTATATTTTCGAATTTTTAAAACGTATTTTTACAAAAACGTATTTTTATAAAAGTAAACTAAATTTTTTTTTTATTATTTATTTAGCGTTGCGCTTCCTGCTTTTAAGCAAGAAATTGGGTTCCCCGGCAGCGGCGCCAAAAATGCTTGATGTTATGCGAGGTGTATATAAAATAACTTAAATTTTACTAGAAAATACTATTAAATACGATACAATTTTACACAAGATATTTATTTATTTATTGAATGGATATACTTAAACCTTGCTACAACACTTATAGGCAGTGTACCTAATCGTACAGTAGTGTAGTTTTTAGTAAGTCCGGTTCGTTCCACAGGGGAAAAAAATCTTTAAACAAAGCTTAACGCTATATTAGTTTTATTTTATAAAAATACAAATATATATAAGTAATATTATTATTATAAAGGGGGGGTTTTACCATTTAATGACCGGTTTGTCGATTTTAAAAACTTTAGTTGCAGTTAAAACAAAATGTAAAATATTAAATAAATAAAAGACTTAATTTAAAGCGTAAAGTAAATAACGATAATGAAATTGCGATAAATAAAAGTGCGATAAAATAAACTTGCGATAATTAAAAAGTACGATAATTAAAAGTGCAATTAAATACAATAACAATAAAAGTGCGATAATTAGAAGTGCAATTAAATATAAAATAAAAGAAATTAAATATGAAATAAAAGAATTATGCTTATTTAAACTTCCGTAATCATGATGTTTGACGTGCTGATTTTAGTTTTATGCCCATGGATTAATTGTCCTTTGTCCTGGATTATTTAATATGTCCGTCTGGTTTTTGTACATAACAGTCCATCAGTTATAAATATAAAGTGCGAGTGTCCTCGTCAAATTATCCTTATACCCGAAGTTAAATATTCCAACTAATTGGGGACTTAAACTGTAACAAGATTTTAATACTTTGTTTAATAATTACACCAGGTTATCGACTGCGTGTAACCCAAGGTTTTAATACTTTGTTAACAATTATGCCAAGTGTCCTTGTACATAATTTCACCCCTGTTTTAATAATTCTAGTGACTATTAATCCATTCCCGTGTCCGGTTAAATGAACGATTATTCGTACATATAAATACCCCGTCCATCGTATCCGATCGAGTGTATATGGTTATTTATAGGGACGTCCAATTGTAAATCTTTATATTAAAATTAACAAACTATCATTTAGTTAAACAAATATAAAGCCCATTAATAGCCCATAGTCTAATTTCCACAAGTGTCGTTCTTTTATCCAAACCCCAATTATGGTACAAAGCCCAATTACCCAATTTTAGTAATTAGCCCAACATCATGATTACTTCGTTTTAAATAAGCATAATAATAACTTAGCTACGAGACATTAAATTAAAAAGGTTGAACATAACTTATAATGATTAAAAATAGCGTAGCGTTACACGGACAGAATTTCGACTTACACCCTTACAACATTCGCTAACATACCCTTATTATTAGGATTTAAAATTAAAATTAAAATTAAAATATAAAATATAAATATAAATATTACGTATACATATATAGAGAGAGATTGATTTATGATGATTTAAACGATCAAACTGCGTTGCCTTTTATAGGGATTTTCGTCCAGGTGTCTCCGCGACTTGCGGTATTTTTTGCCTTCAAACTCCGCGAGTCGCGGAGTTTGTTTTTACAGCTCACCAAGCCTTGGGTCCTAGCTTGTCGACGGATTATATAAATAAATATAATATATAAATAATTTTAGTAATTATTTAAATATTATATTATATTTATGTGCATAGTTGACTTGTAATTTTTAGTCCGTTGCGTCGAGCGTTGAGAGTTGACTCTGGTCCCGGTTCCGGATTTTTGAACGTCCTTGCGTACAATTTAATATCTTGTACTTTGCGTTTTGAATCTTGTACTCTTGTAATTTAGAGACGTTTCTTATCAATAATTGGAACATCTTTGATTGTATTTTGTACTTTTGAGCTTTTTGGTCGTTTGCGTCTTCAATTCGTCGAATCTGTCTTTTGTCTTCACCTTTTATTATTTAAACGAATATCACTTGTAAATAGAACAATTACAACTAAAAGCTTGTTTTTCTTGAGGAATAATGCTAAGAAATATATGTTCGTTTTTAGCATTATCACTTATCCTGTTAAAAACATCCAAGCCCAAATAAAAAATACATGGCATGTGTGTAGTGACCCGAACTTTTCCATGTTTATATATATATTAAATGAAATTGTTATTTACATGATTAAGTGTTTCCAACATGTTAAGCAATCAAACTTGTTAAGACTTGATTAATTGAAATAGGTTTCATATAGACAATTGACCACCCAAGTTGACCGGTGATTCACGAACGTTAAAACTTGTAAAAACTATATGATAACATATATATGGTTATATATATAGTTAACATGATATTATGATAACTAAACATATCATTAAGTATATTAATAATGAACTACATATGTAAAAACAAGACTACTAACTTAATGATTTTGAAACGAGACATATATGTAACGATTATCGTTGTAACGACATTTAATGTATATATATCATATTAAGAGATATTCGTACATCATAATATCATGATAATATAATAATTTAAAATCTTATTTGATATTATAAACATTGGGTTAACAACATTTAACAAGATCGTTAACCTAAAGGTTTCAAAACAACACTTACATGTAATGACTAACGATGACTTAACGACTCAGTTAAAATGTATATACATGTAGTGTTTTAATATGTATTCATACACTTTTGAAAGACTTCAAGACACTTATCTAAATACTTCTACTTAACAAAAATGCTTACAATTACATCCTCGTTCAGTTTCATCAACAATTCTACTCGTATGCACCCGTATTCGTACTCGTACAATACACAGCTTTTAGATGTATGTACTATTGGTATATATACTCCAATGATCAGCTCTTAGCAGCCCATGTGAGTCACCTAACACATGTGGGAACCATCATTTGGCAACTAGCATGAAATATCTCATAAAATTACAAAAATATGAGTAATCATTCATGACTTATTTACATGAAAACAAAATTACATATCCTTTATATCTAATCCATACACCAACGACCAAAAACACCTCAGACACTTTCATTCTTCAATTTTCTTCATCTAATTGATCTCTCTCAAGTTCTATCTTCAAGTTCTAAGTGTTCTTCATAAATTCTACAAGTTCTAGTTTCATAAAATCAAGAATACTTCCAAGTTTGCTAGCTTACTTCCAATCTTGTAGAGTGATCATCCAACCTTAAGAAATCTTTCTTATTTACAGTAAGATATCTTTTTAATACAAGGTAATACTCATATTCAAACTTTGATTCAATTTCTATAACTATAACAATCTTATTTCGAGTGGAAATCTTAGTTGAACTTGTTTTCGTGTCATGATTCTGCTTCAAGAACTTTCAAGCCATCCAAGGATCCTTTAAAGCTAGATCCATTTTTTTCATTTCCAGTAGCTTTATCCAGAAAACTTGAGGTAGTAATGATGTTCATAACATCATTCGGTTCATACATATAAAGCTATCTTATTCGAAGGTTTAAACTTGTAATCACTAGAACGTAGTTTAGTTAATTCTAAAATTGTTCGCAAACAAAAGTTAATCCTTCTAACTTGACTTTTAAAATCAACTAAACACATGTTCTATATCTATATGATATGCTAACTTAATGATTTAAAACCTGGAAACACGAAGAACACTGTAAAATCGGACATACGCCGTCGTAGTAACATCACGGGCTGTTTTGGGTTAGTTAATTAAATACTATGATAAACTTTGATTTAAAAGTTGTTCTTCTGGGAAAATGATTTTTCTGATGAACATGAAACTATATCCAAAAATCATGATTAAACTCAAAGTGGAAGTATGTTTTCTAAAATGGTCATCTAGACGTCGTTCTTTCGACCGAAATGACTACCTTTACAAAAAATGACTTGTAACTTATATTTCCGACTATAAACCTATACTTTTTCTATTTAGATTCATAAAATAGAGTTCAATATGAAACCATAGCAATTTGATTCACTCAAAACGGATTTAAAATGAAGAAGTTATGGGTAAAACAAGATTGGATAATTTTTCTTGTTGTAGCAACGTGAAAATTGGTAACAAATCTATATTAATCATATCCTAGCTAACTTATATTGTATTATACATGTATTCTAATATATTATGTAATCTTGGGATACCATAGACACGTATGCAAATGTTTTGACATATCATATCGACCCATGTGTATATATTATTTGGAACAATCATAGACACTCTATATGCAGTAATGTGGGAGTTAGCTATACAGGGTTGAGGTTGATTCCAAAAATATATATATACTTTGAGTTGTGATCTAGCCTGAGACGTGTATACATTGGGTCGTGAATTGATTCAAGATAATATATATCAATTTTTTTTCTGTACATCTAACGTTGGACAACTAGTTGTAGGTTACTAACGAGGACAGCTGACTTAATAAACTTAAAACATCAAAATGTATTAAAAGTGTTGTAAATATATTTTGAATATACTTTGATATATATGTACATATTTGTTATAGGTTTGTGAATCGACCAGTGGCCAAGTCTTACTTCCCGACGAAGTAAAAATCTGTGAAAGTGAGTTATAGTCCCACTTTTAAAATCTAATATTTTTGGAATGAGAATACTTGCAGGTTTTATAAATGATTTACAAAATAGACACAAGTACGTGAAACTACATTCTATGGTTGAATTATAGAAATCGAATATGCCTCTTTTTATTAAGTCTGGTAATCTAAGAATTAGGGAACATACACCCTAATTGACGTGAATCCTAAAGATAGATCTATTGGGCCTAACAAACCCCATCCAAAGTACCGGATGCTTTAGTACTTCGAAATTTATATCATATCCGAAGGGTGTCCCGAAATGATGGGGATATTCTTGATAATGCTAAAAACGAACATATATTTCATAGCATTATTCCTCAAGAAAGACAAGCTTTTAGTTGCAATTGTTCTATTTACAAGTGATATTCGTTTAAATAATAAAAGGTGAAGACAAAAGACAGATTCGACGATTTGAAGACGCAAACGACCAAAAAGCTCAAAAGAACAAAAGACAATCAAAAAGGTTCCAATTATTGATAAGAAACGTCTCAAAATCACAAGAGTACAAGATTCAAAACGCAAAGTACAAGATATTAAATTGTACGCGAGGACGTTCGAAAATCCGGAACCGGGACCAGAGTCAATTCTTAACGCTCGACGCAACGGACTAAAAATTACAAGTTAACTATATATATAAATATAATATAATATATAATTAATTATATTAATTATATATATATTATATATATATATTTAAAACCGTCGGCAGCAGGAAACTCCAAGGGTGTAAACTGTAAATACCTCTCCGCGACTCGCGGAGTTTTAAGGGTATTTGGCCGCGAGTCGCGGAGCCCCAAAAATCAAGTCTGGCTATAAATCAACCCGAATTCTGATCAAAATCATCATCATTTTTTTCTTCTCATTCATACGAAGTAATATATATTTATATTTATAATTTATATTTTAATTTTAATTATAATTCTAATAATAAGGGTATGTTAGCGAATGTTGTAAGGGTGTAAGTCGAAATTCTGTCCGTGTAACGCTACGCTATTTTTAATCATTGTAAGTTATGTTCAACCTTTTTATATTAATGTCTCGTAGCTAAGTTATTATTATGCTTATTTAAAACGAAGTAATCATGATGTTGGGCTAATTACTAAAATTGGGTAATTGGGCTTTGTACCATAATTGGGGTTTGGACAAAAGAACGACACTTGTGGAAACTAGACTATGGGCTATTAATGGGCTTTATATTTGTTTAACTAAATGAAAGTTTGTTAATGTTAATATAAAGATTTACAATTGGGCGTCCCTATAAATTACCATATACACTCGATCGGACACGATGGGCGGGGTATTTATATGTACGAATAATCGTTCATTTAACCGGACACGGGAATGGATTAATAGCCACTAGAATAATTGAAACAGGGGTGAAATTACATTCAAGGGTAATTGGTGTAATTGTTAACAAAGTAGTAAAACCTTGGTTTACACGCAGTCGATAACCTGGTGTATTCATTAAACAAAGTATTAAAACCTTGTTACAATTCGAATCCCCAATTAGTTGGAATATTTATCTTCGGGTATAATAATAATTTGACAAGGACACTTGCAATTTATATTTATGACTGATGGACTGTTATGGACAAAAACCAGACGGACATATTGAATAATCCAGGACAAAGGACAATTAACCCAAGGGAATAAAACTAAAATCAACACGTCAAACATCATGATTACGGAAGTTTAAATAAGCATAATTCTTTTATTTCATATATAATTTCCTTTATTTTATATTTAATTGCACTTCTAATTATCGCACTTTTATTTATTGTTATTTAATCTCATTTTTAATTATCGTACTTTTTAATTATCGCAATTTTATTTTATCGCACTTTTATTATTCGCAATTTCATTATCGTTATTTACTTTACGCTTTAATTTTAGTCTTGTATTTATATTTTACATTAGGTTTTAACTGCGACTAAAGTTTTAAAATCGACAAACCGGTCATTAAACGGTAAAAACCCCCCTTTATAATAATAATATCACTTATATATATATTTGTATTTTTATAAAAGTAAACTAATATAGCGTTGAGCTTTGTTTAAAGATTTCCCTGTGGAACGAACCGGACTTACTAAAAACTACACTACTGTACGATTAGGTACACTGCCTATAAGTGTTGTAGCAAGGTTTAAGTATATCCATTCTATAAATAAATAAATATCTTGTGTAAAATTGTATCGTATTTAATAGTATTTTCTGCTAAAATAATAACTATTTTATATACACCTCGTTCGACATCAAGTATTTTTAGCGCCGCTGCCGGGGAACATCTTAAAAGCCGGAAGCGCAACGCTAATATAAAAAAAAAAAAAAAAAAAAAAAAAAAACAAGATTTTTAGTTACTTTTATTAAAAATTTGCTTTTGTAGAAATACGTTTTAATTATTCAAAAATATAAAAAACAAAAATATAAGCATTTTTAAGATTTTGTTAAATATTTAAGTTTTATAAGTTTCTTTATTTTTATTTTAGTTTATAAAAATATAAGTTTTAATTTTAATATCTTTTATTTAATTAAAAAAAACAGAAAACAAAATAAAAAGAAAAAAAAAATAAAAAGAAAAACGCGTAAAAAGACAAAGCTGTCAACTGAATTCCTGAACCCCGCGACTTGCGGGGTTTTCCTCTTTATTTGCCGCGACTCGCGGAGACCCTCTGACACACGGACAAAAACCCTAATCACGGGTTATTTTTAATTATTATTATTATTAAAACCTAAATATTATTATTATTATTAATTTTAGTTTTATTTTTACTTTTTACTTTATATTTATGTATTTAGTATTAATTAAGTTTTTATTAAATTGTAAAATTAATAGTTTAGTAAAATAAATAATATAAAATAATATTTTTATAAAAATTGTACTTTTTACAATTTTTTGTATATTTTTATATTTTGTACCTTTTTAATCGTTGTAGCGTAACTTTTGTATTTTTAGCTCATATTTAATTTTAAACTTAGTTTTAGCTATAGTTATTTTTACTCCTAGATTTTTAGGCTTTGCCGTAGAATTCCTTAAGTGCTTTTTCTTTAGACTAAGATTTAGGTGCTTTAGAATTTTGCGACGCCTTTTTAAGTTTTAGTTTCTTTTTAAGTTATTTCCATTTGGAATTTAGTTTTTCCTTGTAAGCTTTAATATTTTTAGACCTTTTACTATGTATCAATTATCATTCCAATTAGTAATTTCAATTTGCGATTATAATTTTAAGTTAGTTGTAGTAATAAGGTTAAATTAGTTAAGTATTTTTAAGTTTTTATAAGTTTCTTTTATTTTTCCGCCACCTTTTATTTTTCAACCATATTTTTTTTTCTTTTTCGACCTTTTTCGACGAACTCTTTTTCTCTCTTATTTCTCGCTATTCTAGTTTTAGGACTTAGATTTTTTTCTACTTCTTATCTAAATTTCTTAAAATTACGAAAATTTATTTTAAGTGGTTAAATTGATAGACATCAAAATTTTCTGGTTCGTAGTAATAGTTGGATTTGTACGTGGACCGGGTTATTGGAGCCAAACAGTCCTCAATTATATTGAGACCAAACGAATCCTGCCCCTCTGCTGCATCTTTTGGCTATTCGAAACGTGGGCAAAATCAGAAAAGTCTATTAATTGGATAACTTATTATAATTTTTCTTTCCTTTTTAAAACTAATAAGATATTCAGTGAATGCACCGAGCAAGACGTTCACCACCTTTTGTACGTTCACCACCTGTAACTCGATCAAGACATCGTTTAACAAATATAACCGCCGTTGATTTTTCTTTAGAATCGTCATCCAGTCGACCAAGTACTTCAGTTCAAAATACCGATAATCCATTTTTTGAACCCGACCTCACAATTGAGAATCCAGAAAATATTCAGGAACGGTTCATAGATCCTGAACCATTAAACTTTCCTCCGGAACCACCAATCATTCAAACAGAGATTGTTGAGGAACGAACTATTAAATCAGAATCATCTAGTGATACCGATTCAACAAATTCAATTATGGAGAATCTGGAACCTTTAAGTATGGAAGACCGAATGAGAGCTAAACGCACTGGCCAAGGTCACGCAATTACTCATCCAGACATTAATGCGCCAGATTATGAAATCAAAGGACAAATTTTACACATGGTGACTAATCAATGCCAATTTAGTGGTGCGCCGAAGGAAGATCCAAATGAACATCTACGTACCTTTAATAGGATCTGCACACTATTTAAAATCCGAGAAGTGGAGGATGAACAGATATATCTCATGTTATTTCCCTGGACTTTAAAGGGAGAAGCCAAAGATTGGTTGGAATCGTTACCTGAAGGGGCGATCGATACATGGGACGTTTTAATTGATAAATTTCTTAAACAATTCTTTCCTGCATCTAAAGCCGTAAGACTTCAAGCAGAAATTGTTACGTTCACACAGAAGCCAAATGAAACTCTATATGAGGCGTGGACAAGATATGGAAAGTTGTTAAGAGGATGTCCGCAACATGGTTTAGACACCTGTCAAATAGTACAAATATTCTACCAAGGATGCGACATCACTACAAGGAAAGACATAGATATAGCAGCTGGTGGTTCGATTATGAAGAAAACCGAAACTGATGCTTACAAAATTATTGATAACACTGCTTCTCACTCACATGAGTGGCACCAAGAAAAAGATATCATTAGATCATCTAAAGCAGCTAGAGCCGATTCTAGCCATGACTTAGATTCCATTTCCGCAAAGATAGATGCTTTCGAGAGACGAATGGAAAAAATGACTAAAGATATTCATGCTATACGAATTAGTTGTGAGCAGTGTGGAGGACCACATTTGACAAAAGATTGTCTCAGTATTGAATTAACAATGGAACAAAGAGAGAATATTTCATACATAAACCAAAGGCCTGGAAATAATTATCAGAATAATTATCAACCGCCAAGACCGATTTACAATCAAAACCAGAATTATAACCGAAATATTCCATACAACAACCAACAAGGTCCTAGCAATCAACAATTATCCAATAATACTTATAATCAGCAAAGACCGGATTTTCAGAACAAACCACCACAACAAACCGATGATAAAAAGCCGAATTTAGAAGATATGATGACGAAGCTAGTTGAAACTCAAACGCAGTTTTTCACATCTCAAAAACAAACCAATGAACAAAATGCTCAAGCATTTAGAAATCAACAAGCTTCTATTCAAAATCTGGAACAAGAAGTAAGTAACCTAGCAAGGTTAATAGGTGAAAGAAAACCGGGAAGTCTACCGAGCGATACAAACGCTAACCCCCGGAATGAAACAGCTAAAGCTATTACCACAAGAAGTGGTACAACACTTAAACCACCTAAAATACCTGTAACTTCTGATGAAACTATTCCTACTCCACAAGAACCACAACCAGATCAAGATAAGGAAAAAGAACCGGTAGTTGAAAAGGTTAATGAAGATAACACAGTTAAGGATAAACCTTATGTTAAACCATACCAACCACCACTTCCTTACCCAAGTAAAATGAAGAAAGAAAAACTTGAAGCCGAGCAATCCAAATTCTTGGATATGTTTAAACAGATAAATGTAAATCTTCCTTTCATTGACGTAATTTCAGGAATGCCAAGGTATGCTAAATTCTTGAAAGATCTAATCACGAATAGAAAGAAAATGGAAGAACTCTCGGCTGTTACTATGAATGCTAATTGTTCAGCAGTGTTGTTGAATAAGATACCAGAAAAACTATCTGATCCAGGAAGTTTCACAATTCCATGTTTTCTGGGTAGTCTTAGTTCAATAGAAGCATTGGCAGACTTAGGTGCTAGTATAAATCTAATGCCGTATTCACTATACGCTAAACTAGACCTTGGAGAATTGAAACCAACCAGAATAAGCATACAACTAGCCGATAGATCAATAAAATATCCTAGAGGGATAATGGAGAACATGCTAGTTAAAGTTGGTACTTTAGTATTTCCAGTAGATTTTGTTGTTTTAGACATGGAAGAAGATTCTCAAGTTCCTCTCATATTAGGAAGACCATTCTTAAACACGGCTAAAGCAATGATAGACGTGTTCGGTAAGAAACTGACCCTAAGTATAGAGGATGAGAGTGTTACCTTTTCAGTTGATAGAGCAATGCAACAACCACAATCTGCAGATGATACATGTTATTATATTCAAACTATAGATGCACATGCAGAATTATTAGAAGAATTTCCAGAATTACAAGGAACAGGAGAATGTTCTTTAGGAGAAGGAAATGAACCAATTGATGAAGCTGAAATGTTAGCTACACTTATAGCTAATGGATATGAACCAACAACAGAAGAAATTCAAATGCTAAAAGAAGAAGACAGATATCGATATAAATCATCGATAGAAGAACCTCCGAAATTAGAGTTAAAGCCACTTCCAAACCATTTGGAATACGCTTATTTACATGGTGAATCTGAATTACCTGTAATAATATCGTCTTCTCTTACTGAAAATGAGAAATCACAACTCATTTCTGTGTTGAAAGCTCATAAACCAGCCATTGCATGGAAGATTCATGATATTAAAGGAATAAGTCCTTCGTATTGCACACATAAAATCCTTATGGAAGAAGGTCATAAAACGTATGTGCAACGCCAACGAAGACTAAATCCTAATATGCAAGATGTAGTTAAGAAAGAGATTATTAAACTGCTAGATGCAGGTTTGATATATCCAATTTCTGATAGTCCATGGGTAAGCCCAGTTCAATGCGTGCCTAAGAAGGGTGGCATGACTGTCATTACAAATGAGAAGAATGAGCTTATTCCTACTAGGACTGTAACAGGATGGCGTGTATGTATTGATTATAGAAAATTAAATGACGCCACCAGAAAAGATCACTTTCCCTTACCTTTCATAGATCAAATGTTGGAAAGATTAGCCGGAAATAGTTACTATTGTTTTCTAGATGGATTTTCCGGATATTTTCAAATTCCAATAGCACCCGAAGATCAAGAGAAAACCACATTCACGTGCCCTTATGGTACTTTTGCTTACAAACGCATGCCATTTGGACTTTGTAACGCCCCTGCAACCTTTCAAAGGTGTATGATGGCAATTTTTCACGACATGATAGAAGAATGCATGGAAGTATTCATGGATGACTTTTCAGTCTTCGGTGATACATTTAAATCATGTCTAGTTAATCTGGAACGAATGCTAATTAGATGCGAAAAATCAAATCTAGTACTTAATTGGGAGAAATACCATTTCATGGTTAAAGAAGGCATCGTTCTTGGACATAAAATTTCAAAAGAAGGAATTGAAGTGGATAGAGCTAAAGTAGATGTAATTGCTAAACTTCCACATCCCACAAATGTTAGAGGAGTTAGGAGTTTTCTAGGGCATGCCGGTTTTTACCGACGTTTTATAAAAGATTTTTCTAAAATTGCCACTCCTATGAATAAACTCCTAGAAAAGGATGCGCCATTCATCTTTTCAGATGAATGTATCAAATCTTTTAATATTCTTAAAGAAAAACTCACTAATGCACCGATCATGATAACACCAAATTGGAATCTACCATTTGAACTAATGTGCGATGCAAGTGATTTTGCAATGGGAGCCGTTTTAGGACAAAGGATTGAAAAACGATTTCAACCTATATATTATGCTAGTAAGACATTACAAGGAGCACAAACGAACTATACAACTACTGAAAAAGAACTCCTTGCTATTGTCTTTGCTTTTGACAAATTTCGATCATATCTCGTTCTAGCAAAAACGGTGGTCTATACCGACCATTCTGCTCTTAGATACCTATTTTCAAAACAAGATGCTAAACCAAGATTAATCCGTTGGATCTTACTCTTACAAGAGTTTGATATTGAAATCCGAGATAAAAAAGGAGCAGAAAATCTCGCCGCTGATCATCTTTCTCGTCTTGAAAATCCCGAATTAGAAGTTCTGAATGAATCAGCCATACAAGACAACTTTCCTGATGAATATCTATTGAAGATAGATTATAAAGAAATCCCATGGTTTGCAGACTATGCAAACTACTTAGTTTGTGGATTCCTTGAAAAAGGATTATCGTACCAAAGACGAAAGAAATTCTTCAGTGATATAAAACACTATTTCTGGGAAGATCCACATCTGTTTAAAAGTTGTCCCGATGGAATAATACGCCGATGTGTATTTGGAGATGAAGCTAGTAAAATTTTAAACCATTGTCACACAGGACCAACAGGAGGGCATTATGGGCCTCAACTAACAGCAAGAAAAGTTTATGAAGCTGGATTCTATTGGCCTACAATTTACAAAGACGCACACCTTCTTTGCAAATCCTGTGATGCATGTCAAAGGACCGGAAGAATAAGTCAACGTGATGAAATGCCACAAAATGTCATCCAAGTATGTGAAGTATTTGACATTTGGGGTATTGACTTTATGGGTCCATTTCCAAAATCTCATAATAATCTATATATACTCGTAGCCATTGATTATGTATCTAAATGGGCGGAAGCACAAGCTCTCCCAACTAACGATGCACGAGTTGTAGTCAACTTTTTAAAACGTCTTTTTGCAAGGTTTGGAACACCGAAAGCTTTAATAAGTGATCGGGGTACTCATTTCTGTAATAATCAACTTGAGAAAGTTCTTAAAAGATATGGAGTAACTCATAAAATCTCCACCGCATATCATCCACAAACAAGTGGACAAGTTGAAAATACAAACCGAGCTTTAAAACGTATTCTAGAGAAAACCGTAGGATCAAATCCAAAGGAATGGTCCATTAAATTGGAGGATGCACTCTGGGCTTTTAGAACAGCCTACAAAACTCCAATTGGAACCACACCTTTTAGACTTGTTTATGGAAAAGCATGTCATCTTCCAGTAGAAATTGAACACAAAGCATTTTGGGCTTTGAAGACATGTAATCTTGATTTACATGAAGCCGGACGTCTACGATTAAGTCAACTAAACGAATTAGAAGAATTAAGACATGAAGCATACGATAATTCGTTAATCTATAAAGAAAGAACGAAGAAATGGCATGATAAAAGAATCAGAAGTTCAAAAGAATTCAAAGAAGGAGACAGAGTTCTTCTTTTCAATTCACGATTCAAGCTATTTCCTGGAAAATTGAAATCAAGATGGTCTGGACCATTCATAGTAAAAAGAGTTTTCCCATACGGAACGATAGAATTGATAAATTCAAATGGGATTGAATTTAAAGTTAATGGTCACAGAGTTAAACATTACATACAGGGTCCGATGGAAGTCGACAACGAAGTTAATCACAATTTCGACACCACAGCTAACTAAGTGTGGGGAGAATCAAGTCTTTAAAAGATAATATGTATTTCTGTTAGAGTTAGATTGTCTGTTTTCGTGTAGTTCTCGAAAATGGAACACGTATGGTCTTTCCCTAGCAGACCCTAAAGAACTAGTCTTCTCCCCCCATTCTGAATTTTTATTTTTTTTAGGTTTTTACAAAATGAAGACTGCCTGTGAACTAAACCATGGTCTAATGCTACACGCTTTGATCACTAAACGTAATAATGACATACTCCCGAGTGAAATAGTATCAGTAATCAGAGAAAGAATGGACGGAGTTAGAAAAGGATCCAGATGCGAAGATAATAAGTTACAATTTGGTAAAGGAAAATCAAAATCCGCAGCGAAAAGAAGAGCACGACACCTAGAAAAATGTCACAAATGCGGAAAATGGTCACATGGAGGTAAATGTTCAAATAATCAAACCTATTCAAATACCGAATTTGTTACTTTATGCAGAGACGGACCGTTCATATGTTTAGGAGAAAAGACAATGAATGCTCATGCAGCCATGGAAAACCAATTAAACCGACTATCTTATGAATATAATAGATCATATAACTAAGAAATCTATTTCACAGGTATGTCTGTACAGTTTTTATTTTTATTTTTATTTTTAACCTTTTGATAATAAACGCTAATTTGTTCGCTAAAAAGTATTAAATTGGTATTAAATAAAATTAGGTTTGGCGACCGAAATTATTGATATCATTCAAAAATTTATTACATCACTGCGAAATTTAACGTTTATTCTTAAGGTATAAATATCTTTAATCAATCAACCCAAAAATTTCAAAAATTCGTCATGAGTTAAATTAGGTCTTGGAACCGAAATTACTTTACCGAAAAGAGGGGCGCATATTTTTGATAATATTTGACTGATTAAAGTGGGATAAAAAGACAAAAAGATTTTTTTTTTACCATATTTTTAATCTTAATATTTAAATCTTAAATTAATATTGTAAACTTTGTAAAAACAATATTTTTAAAATTGTAAATATTTGAAAAATTAATATAAGTTTGGTATGAATTTATGAATTTTTAAATTAAGTTTGGTGTGAATTTTTAATTTTTAAAATATGAAATTTTAATTTTATGCATTTTAAATTTTGAGTTTGGTGTGAATTTTTAATTTTAATTTTGAATTTTATATTTAAGTTGTGTGAATTTAAAAACAAAAATTTACTTTATCTCATTAAGTTAAGAATATGATTTTTAAAATTCGTCGTAAGTTGAAGACTAGGTCTTTGAACCGAAATTGCTTTACCCGAGGGAGGGACGAGAACTTTTATTATCATTATTTTTAATCTTATTGATTTAAAGTATGCCAAAAACATTAAAAAACCCAAAAATCTTAGCTTTTAAAACAATCGCTACAAAAAGACAAATTTTAAAATTTTGTCGAGGGACGGACTAGGACATCGATCCGAAACGACCTCGTCCTAAATAACAAGGGAAACAAAATTTTAAAATTAATTTCTTAATTGTTTTATAAGTTAAAGATTATAAAAATAAAAAAATAAAAAAAAAAAAAAAAAAAAAAGGGTAAACTCCGCGACTCGCGGAGTTTGCAGTGCAAACCTCCGCGACTCGCGGAGGGACAAAATTACAGAAAAAAAAATAAAACTAGCTGCACGATCAGTTCACTCCCACAAACAAAAACACAGCAAAAATACTGCGAAAACACCTCGAAAAAACCCGAAAATCACCCCCAAAAATCTCAATTTTTAACCGTTAATCACCAAATTTTTTGCTAAAATCATGTTGAGAAGGATGATATCTAAGAACTACTCAAGAAAAACGGTAAATTTCTACACCTAAACACCATTTAATTCGAATTTTAGTGTTCTTGAGCTATTTTTCCCCAATTTGATTTTGATGCTTTTTAGTGTAATTAGACTTAAATTGTTTATGTATTATGCTTGTATAACCTAGATTGATGCTGTTTAACATGATTAGAAGCCTTAAACTTCAAATTTTGAATAATCTAGGGTTTGTGTTCTTGAGCAATTTGGGGCTTTTTGATATAAACAGGTTATGGCCGATTTTTGTCATGAATTATTGCTAAATTGAGTAGTGTAACATGTCTAGGTAGTTAAAAGATCCAAACTTTGAGCCTAAACATGATTTTGAGAATTAAAGTGGACTTTTTCAAGTCCAAAATTCATGAACTTGATTTTTGAAAGATAATGCCATTTGAGACTTGTTTATTTGCTAGTAATGATTATTTTGACATGTTATTTGAGTTGAATGCTTATGAACTTGGCGAAAATTTTCGTATATGCTTATTTGAAAAAGTGTAGATTTGATAAAAATGTGAAAATGAGCTTAAGTTTGATATAAATTGATAATGTCATTGTAATTATTTTGATTGATGATTTTGCTGACACTAATGCATATTTGGATGCACAAAATTTGTGTTTGATGTGTTTTGCAGAATGAAAGGGGTGAATCTTCATCCCAAGCCCGTCATGCTCCTGCTGAGAACTTGGAACAACAGGAGGTAGATAACTACTACAAGCAGGATGTACCTCATCCAGTCATGACCTTTTCAGATATGCACTTGGAACAGTTGCACCCGAACCTGAGATTTGACAGACTTTGGATAGATTATCCAAAATATCAACGGGGTTTGCATACTCTTCATTCCAAGGTTGTTGAGGTACCAAGGGTCATAGAATGGGGACCCTTGGAAGCTGTAGAATTGGCCGGGCCAATTAGGGAATTACTGGTACAGAGGTATGGTAATTCTTCTTTTAATGACTGGATATGTTTATTCACCATACGCAGACCTGTATATAAAGTATGGTGTGAAGAGTTGTTATGTAGTATAGAGTTGAATGATCGGGTAGCTAGTTTAACCGATCGTTCTTTTATTAGATTTTTGTTAGGCGGTTCGATGCGCCACATGTCTTTACTGGACATGGCTCAGGCTTTACGTATATATACGCCTGAGGAATTAGCGTCTGCCGATTGTAGAGGATTGATACTAAACGGTAGGAAAATAGATGAGAATTTTGATACACACGGTGTGTGGAGTCAAATGACAAGCCACCACTGTTTCAAAGGGGGAAACTACTCTTATTTGGATATAGATAGAGCCGAATTAAGAGTAATACATAGGTTTTTAGCTAATTCGATTACACAAAGGGGTAAAAACAAAGAAAAGGTAAATGAACAAGATTTGTTTTACCATATGTGTATTCGAGACCCACACAGCGCTGTAAGTATACCATATTGTGTGGGTTATTATTTATCAGCTATGGTTCGAGGGATGCGTCCACATAGCATAATAGGAGGTGGTATTTTTATTACTTTGATTGGTGAATATCTCGGTGTGGATATAAGTCGGGGGGGATTATTAGTAGAAGAGCCGGAACCCCGCGACACTATAGGTTTAAATGTATACCATGGTGCGAAAGTGTTGAAGCGGCGAAATAACGCCGCAGTACGATACAATGGTAGACATCCACAGGTAGAGAGAAACCAGGAACAAGGTAATGTAGGAGGGGGGAATGAGATGCAAGAAATGCATAGGTTTATAGCTTCTCAGGAATACGAAAATGCTAGACAGAGAGCATTTGAAGATTGGCAAGTTCATCAGAACCAGATCATAGCGCATTGCCAACATATAGGTAGAAACTATATTCCTACTCCGAAACCCGTCTTCCCTCCTTGGTCGATAGAGATGCAGCCACCATATCCTACGTATGACCCTGCCGAAGCATTCTATAGCACTTATGGTTATGCGTGGAACCCCTATTGGTACCAATATCATCCTTAGTTTACTTATTTTGTTTTATTATTTTGTAATTTGTAATTATTGATATGTTTAATACTTTTGTTAATATTGTAATCATTTTTATAATTATCTAACTTTTATTCTTAGATTTTAATAATTTTTGAATGTGGGGTAATATACCAAACTTCAAAAATATGTATATATGTTTGCAATTTATCTTATGTACATAACAGGGTAAAACAACGCATTTTCAAAGACTGGCATTAAGTTCAGCAAAAGCAAGTAATTTTGACGACAATGATGCAAAATATATGTGAAATAACAACAAGACGGAATGAACAAATGACGTGCACCATTTATCATTCAGCAAACAAACGCCAATATATTTGGAAACTTTGGTAAAAATTTAATCATTTTCACACAAATCACCCTCAATAATTTAAATTGTTACTGATTTCTTGCAAATGAGGGCATTGCAAGATCTTAAGTGTGGGAAGGGGTTAAATTCTTTCGGATTTTAAAAATTTTTATTAAACACTTGGTTACCATTAAAATACTAGTAAAGCAGTAGTTGTATTAGAATCTAGTGCTCTCTGATAAAAAAGAACAGCACTAGTCTTATATACTGACTACCCAATTCTAGTAAAATTTTTCAATTAAATGAATTCAAATCATGTTTATACATATTTATGAACGATAAAACTAGGTTTTAACACCGAAATTATTGTTACCTCGGAAAGGACATAAATTGAGAAACAAACTAAAATGTTAAAATTCATTTAAAATGGAATAGAGGACGATAAAAAGAAAAATAAAAAGCCAAGTGTGAGAAAATTTACCAAGTTATTTTAAACATATGTCACATATATTTGTAACAAATAACTGAAAATACTTTTGCTTTGAACTAAACTAAACTGTTTTACCCGATGAAAGAAAAGAAGAGATGGATCTACACGATGAATCAATTCCATCATTAAAAGGAAGTAAAGTCTTCCGAAAAAGACACGCGCTTCTTGATTTAGGTCATGAAGTTGTCGTTCAGACCAGCTGTAGGTTGACGAAAAATCTAGAAAAGTTATCACTAAAATCAGCAGGAAATCCACGGACCTCAGCATTAAACAGGGTCGCCAAGTGGTCAGATTTATCCTAACCATGAGAAGGATTTATCTCGTACAATGGGGAGGCACCGTGCAAATTAGCTGGATAAGACTAATGAATCAGATCCCCAGAAAGGATAATCTCCTTAAAGATTAAAAATCAGCTTTTAAGACTGATATTACTCAATCCTAGAGATTGACCTTAAAGATTGAGAATTACAAACTCATGGAATTCAATGATATCTAAACTCGAGCTTGAACGAGAAAATATTTTGATCAAAATTATAAACCGATTTGTTTTCTGAAAACCCTATTTTCAATGCGTTCATTACCATTGAACGTAAAATCCTAGGAATTCACCTGGAATTCATTAGGTCACCTGAACTAAATCGGGTGTCAACCGTAAGAACGGTGGTTGCATAACATGGTCAAAGACAGGACCTTGTGCCAGACCGACAAATTATAAGGGTGAGCTTTACTATTGCTCCTACCAAGGATAGTAATTGCGTCCGACACGTTATAGACCATAATCAAAAGCATGTCACGGGACATTGCCTTAAACAGTTGCTTGTTCAACGCTTTCCTTTACAACCGGACGGTAGTTTGCCGAAAGGTAATATACGGAACAAGTAAACTGGACGTGTTGCTTTCCAAATACAAGGTTAGCAAGTGGGTGACACAAAACCGCAAGTTTTGAGCTAAAATTTTCAAATCTGAAACCCACCAAACCCACAAAAATATTTTGCAAACACCGGTAAAGGGTTATTCCGGAAAACTTATCTAGGGTAAAAAAAAAAAAACTAGATTTAATTTTCAAAAGATCAAATGTTTTCATAAAGATCCAATTTCCTTAATGGATCTAAATTTTTATAGTCATGTGGGACTGTAAACCATATCGTTACTACCATTGTTTATACCGCCGTATAGAAATCACTGATGTACAAAGTGTGAAGAATAAAGAAGTGATTCTAGTATTTCAAGACAATATTGCTTGAGGACAAGCAACGCTCAAGTGTGGGAATATTTGATAATGCTAAAAACGAACATATATTTCATAGCATTATTCCTCAAGAAAGACAAGCTTTTAGTTGCAATTGTTCTATTTACAAGTGATATTCGTTTAAATAATAAAAGGTGAAGACAAAAGACAGATTCGACGATTTGAAGACGCAAACGACCAAAAAGCTCAAAAGAATAAAAGACAATCAAAAAGGTTCCAATTATTGATAAGAAACGTCTCAAAATCACAAGAGTACAAGATTCAAAACGCAAAGTACAAGATATTAAATTGTACGCGAGGACGTTCGAAAATCCGGAACCGGGACCAGAGTCAATTCTTAACGCTCGACGCAACGGACTAAAAATTACAAGTTAACTATATATATAAATATAATATAATATATAATTAATTATATTAATTATATATATATTATATATATATTTAAAACCGTCGGCAGCAGGAAACTCCAAGGGTGTAAACTGTAAATACCTCTCCGCGACTCGCGGAGTTTTAAGGGTATTTGGCCGCGAGTCGCGGAGCCCCAAAAATCAAGTCTGGCTATAAATCAACCCGAATTCTGATCAAAATCATCATCATTTTTTTCTTCTCATTCATACGAAGTAATATATATTTATATTTATAATTTATATTTTAATTTTAATTATAATTCTAATAATAAGGGTATGTTAGCGAATGTTGTAAGGGTGTAAGTCGAAATTCTGTCCGTGTAACGCTACGCTATTTTTAATCATTGTAAGTTATGTTCAACCTTTTTATATTAATGTCTCGTAGCTAAGTTATTATTATGCTTATTTAAAACGAAGTAATCATGATGTTGGGCTAATTACTAAAATTGGGTAATTGGGCTTTGTACCATAATTGGGGTTTGGACAAAAGAACGACACTTGTGGAAACTAGACTATGGGCTATTAATGGGCTTTATATTTGTTTAACTAAATGAAAGTTTGTTAATGTTAATATAAAGATTTACAATTGGGCGTCCCTATAAATTACCATATACACTCGATCGGACACGATGGGCGGGGTATTTATATGTACGAATAATCGTTCATTTAACCGGACACGGGAATGGATTAATAGCCACTAGAATAATTGAAACAGGGGTGAAATTACATTCAAGGGTAATTGGTGTAATTGTTAACAAAGTAGTAAAACCTTGGTTTACACGCAGTCGATAACCTGGTGTATTCATTAAACAAAGTATTAAAACCTTGTTACAATTCGAATCCCCAATTAGTTGGAATATTTATCTTCGGGTATAATAATAATTTGACAAGGACACTTGCAATTTATATTTATGACTGATGGACTGTTATGGACAAAAACCAGACGGACATATTGAATAATCCAGGACAAAGGACAATTAACCCAAGGGAATAAAACTAAAATCAACACGTCAAACATCATGATTACGGAAGTTTAAATAAGCATAATTCTTTTATTTCATATATAATTTCCTTTATTTTATATTTAATTGCACTTCTAATTATCGCACTTTTATTTATTGTTATTTAATCTCATTTTTAATTATCGTACTTTTTAATTATCGCAATTTTATTTTATCGCACTTTTATTATTCGCAATTTCATTATCGTTATTTACTTTACGCTTTAATTTTAGTCTTGTATTTATATTTTACATTAGGTTTTAACTGCGACTAAAGTTTTAAAATCGACAAACCGGTCATTAAACGGTAAAAACCCCCCTTTATAATAATAATATCACTTATATATATATTTGTATTTTTATAAAAGTAAACTAATATAGCGTTGAGCTTTGTTTAAAGATTTCCCTGTGGAACGAACCGGACTTACTAAAAACTACACTACTGTACGATTAGGTACACTGCCTATAAGTGTTGTAGCAAGGTTTAAGTATATCCATTCTATAAATAAATAAATATCTTGTGTAAAATTGTATCGTATTTAATAGTATTTTCTGCTAAAATAATAACTATTTTATATACACCTCGTTCGACATCAATTCTTATATATGCATCTTGTTAATGTCGGTTACCAGGTATTCACCATATGAATGATTTTTATCTCTATGTATGGTATGTATATTAAAATATGAAATCTTGTGGTCTATTGTTACGATTTGATATATATAGGTTAAACCTATAACTCACCAACATTTTTTTGTTGACGTTTTAAGCATGTTTATTCTCAGGTGATTATTAAGAGCTTCCGTTGTCGCATACTTAAATAAGGACAAGATTTGGAGTCCATGCCTGTATGATATTGTGTGAAAACTGCATTCAAGAAACTTATTTCGTTGTAACATATTTGTATTGTAAACCATTATGTAATAGTCGTGTGTAAACAGGATATTTTAGATTATCATTATTTGATAATCTACGTAAAGCTTTTTAAACCTTTATTGATGAAATAAAGGTTATGGTTTGTTTTAAAATGAATGCAGTCTTTGAAAAACGTCTCATATAGAGGTCAAAACCTCGCAACGAAATCAATTAATATGGAACATTTTTAATCAATAAGAACGGGACATTTCAGTTGGTATCAGAGCGTTGGTCTTAGTGAACCAGAATTTTGCATTAGTGTGTCTTATCGAGTTTGTTATGATGCATTAGTGAGTCTGGACTTCGACCGTGTTTACTTGAAAAATGATTGCTTAACAAATTTAGTTGGAAACTATATATTTTTAACATGTTAATATTATGTGATATATTAATCTCTTAACGCGTTTGATATTATGTAATAGATGTCTACCTCTAGAACAAGTCTCATTGACTCACCTAATAATAATGAAGAGTCAAATGTAAATTGGAATGATTCGTGGACTGATTCACAAGTTCCCGAAGAGGAACCGGAAGAAGAATCGGAACTGGAAGAAGAAATAGAACCAGTGGATGAAATAATAAAACGGTTAAGTAGAAGAAAATCCTCAACCAACCGATCAAAGTTAATTATGGTCAATGGTGTTTCCGCCAAGGAAGCAAAGTATTGGGAGGATTACCAATTCTCCGATGAATCGGATCCCGACAAGGATTCCAACGATGTTATAGAAATTACCCCAACACAATTTAATAAGGCAAAAGAGAACAATAAGGGAAATGGCATAAAAATAGAGAAATTTGATTCCAAACCCGATGAACTTTATATGTATCGTCAACACCCGTATTTCTTAAGTTGTGACAATAACCCGGGAACCTCTAAACCACCAGGTTTTTCTAAACCAATGTGGAAAATGATGGCTCGTATTAGGGGAACATCATATATCCCTAGAAACTTGGCAAAACGAACCAAAACCGAAGAAGAAGAAACGAGCGAGTCGGAATAAGATAGTTGTATTCGTGTGGTGTTATATATGTAATATAGTGTGCTTATGCTTTATGATATATGTAAAAATTGCTTGTATTAATAAGTATTTTTTTTTATGAATCTAACTCTTGTCTATTTTATAGTATAAAAACACAAAATAGATAGACAACCCAATATTTTAAGAGACCTACCCAATATTTTTGGAATGGGAATACTTGCAGGTTTTATAAATGATTTACAAAATAGACACAAGTACGTGAAACTACATTCTATGGTTGAATTATAGAAATCGAATATGCCTCTTTTTATTAAGTCTGGTAATCTAAGAATTAGGGAACATACACCCTAATTGACGTGAATCCTAATGATAGATCTATTGGGCCTAACAAACCCCATCCAAAGTACCGGATGCTTTAGTACTTCGAAATTTATATCATATCCGAAGGGTGTCCCGAAATGATGGGGATATTCTTATATATGCATCTTGTTAATGTCGGTTACCAGGTATTCACCATATGAATGATTTTTATCTCTATGTATGGTATGTATATTAAAATATGAAATCTTGTGGTCTATTGTTACGATTTGATATATATAGGTTAAACCTATAACTCACCAACATTTTTTTGTTGACGTTTTAAGCATGTTTATTCTCAGGTGATTATTAAGAGCTTCCGTTGTCGCATACTTAAATAAGGACAAGATTTGGAGTCCATGCCTGTATGATATTGTGTGAAAACTGCATTCAAGAAACTTATTTCGTTGTAACATATTTGTATTGTAAACCATTATGTAATAGTCGTGTGTAAACAGGATATTTTAGATTATCATTATTTGATAATCTACGTAAAGCTTTTTAAACCTTTATTGATGAAATAAAGGTTATGGTTTGTTTTAAAATGAATGCAGTCTTTGAAAAACGTCTCATATAGAGGTCAAAACCTCGCAACGAAATCAATTAATATGGAACGTTTTTAATCAATAAGAACGGGACATTTCAGTTGGTATCAGAGCGTTGGTCTTAGAGAACCAGAATTTTACATTAGTGTGTCTTATCGAGTTTGTTATGATGCATTAGTGAGTCTGGACTTCGACCGTGTTTACTTGAAAAATGATTGCTTAACAAATTTAGTTGGAAACTATATATTTTTAACATGTTAATATTATGTGATATATTAATCTCTTAACGCGTTTGATATTATGTAATAGATGTCTACCTCTAGAACAAGTCTCATTGACTCACCTAATAATAATGAAGAGTCAAATGTAAATTGGAATGATTCGTGGACTGATTCACAAGTTCCCGAAGAGGAACCGGAAGAAGAATCGGAACTGGAAGAAGAAATAGAACCAGTGGATGAAATAATAAAACGGTTAAGTAGAAGAAAATCCCCAACCAACCGATCAAAGTTAATTATGGTCAATGGTGTTTCCGCCAAGGAAGCAAAGTATTGGGAGGATTACCAATTCTCCGATGAATCGGATCCCGACAAGGATTCCGACGATGTTATAGAAATTACCCCAACACAATTTAATAAGGCAAAAGAGAACAATATGGGAAATGGCATAAAAATAGAGAAATTTGATTCCAAACCCGATGAACTTTATATGTATCGTCAACACCCGTATTTCTTAAGTTGTGACAATAACCCGGGAACCTCTAAACCACCAGGTTTTTCTAAACCAATGTGGAAAATGACGGCTCGTATTAGGGGAACATCATATATCCCTAGAAACTTGGCAAAACGAACCAAAACCGAAGAAGAAGAAACGAGCGAGTCGGAATAAGATAGTTGTATTCGTGTGGTGTTATATATGTAATATAGTGTGCTTATGCTTTATGATATATGTAAAAATTGCTTGTATTAATAAGTATTTTTTTTTATGAATCTAACTCTTGTCTATTTTATAGTATAAAAACACAAAATAGATAGACAACCCAATATTTTAAGAGACCTACCCGGAGACATGATTGATGAAATCTTGTCTAGAGTCGGTCAGAATTCCTCGGCACAACTATTTAAGGCGAGATCAGTTTGTAAGACATTCGAAGAACGTTCCAAGAATGCCTTGGTTTATAAAAGGCTTTCGTTCGAAAGATGGGGGATATCACATTGGGAAATCCATAAGTTACGATGTGTTTACTTTGACGCATATATTGCGGGGAACCCAAATGCTATTTTACGCAACGGGTTAAGAAATTATTTTGACTCAATATATCCGAATATAGGACTTCGTGATTTAGAAAAAGTGGCTAACATGCAACATAAAGAAGCATGTTATGCTTATGGGTTAGTAATGTTCGCTTCTCACCAAAGTGAGAACAAGAACATCGGGCTACAACTATTAAACAAAACGTTCCCACAAGTGACGGATTCGGTAATTGGGGTAAGAAATGAGGTTTTTAGGTTATTACGAGACTGTTGGTCATTACGTAACCTTCATCCTTTTGACGACGTTACAACACATTGTCTTACTATCGGTCACAACGGTTATGTTCCACAAAACCAAGGATGGGAAGTGGTATTAGTAAAACCAGAATGCATGACTTGTTTCTGGACGTATGAATTACGTGTCTTTATTGCCTTTGCTGAATGCCATATTTATTAACTAGAATTATCTTCGCAACTACTTTGTATCAAAGTTTTATGTGCTATATTTCATGCTATATGTAAAATAGCGGTATTGTAAGTTTGCAAGTTATTGTATAAAGGCTTGAATATGATATATTTTTGTTTTTTTTTTTTTTTTTTTTGTGATTAGTTTTTCATATAGAATTGTAGTAGTTGAAATGGTACGTTAGCTACTAAGTATGAACTTAACGGGTAGGTACTACCCGAATTAAAGAGTATAAAACGCTAATATGAAGAAAGAGCTTTTATAAATAAGTTAATATTACGCTACGAAATACTATTGACTACTCTTGATATTCTATATGATTAACTCGTTTCATTTGACTATTTTGAAGGAAATGGCACCGACTACTCGACACACCTTGAATATGAGCGAAGAGGAATTTCGTGCCTTTCTTGCTTCAAACATAGCCGTAGTACAAGCTGCACTACATACCAATAATAACCTTGGATCTAGCAGTACAGGAAATCGTGTAGGATGCACCTACAAAGAATTCACTGCCTGCAAACCTTTGGAATTTGATGGAACCGAAGGACCGATCGGATTGAAATGGTGGACCGAGAAGGTCGAATCGGTGTTTGCCATAAGTAAGTGTACTGAAGAGGACAAAGTGAAGTATGCTACGCATACCTTCACAGGTTCTGCGTTAACATGGTGGAATACCTATCTAGAGCAAGTGGGACAAGATGATGCTTACGCACTACCGTAGTCAGCATTCAAGCACTTGATGAACGAGAAGTACCGTCCCAGAACCGAGGTCAATAAGCTCAAGACAGAACTTAGAGGGTTACGAACCCAAGGATTTAATATTACCACGTACGAAAGACGATTCACAGAATTATGCCTATTGTGTCCGGGAGCGTTCGAAGATGAGGAAGAGAAGATCGACGCGTTTGTGAACGGATTACCGGAAAGAATCCAAGAAGATATAAGTTCACACGAGCCCGCCTCCATACAACAGGCATGTAGAATGGCTCACAAACTAGTGAACCAGATTGAAGAAAGAATTAAAGAACAGACTGCTGAAGAGGCCAATGTGAAGCAAGTCAAAAGAAAGTAGGAGGAAAACGGTGATAAGAATCACCAATACAACAACAACAGCAATTACAACAATAATCGCAACAACTATCCCAACAATCGCAACATCAATCGCACCTACAACAAACGGCCCAACAACAACAACAACAACAACAACAACAACAACAACAGCAACTACAACAATCATCCCAACAACAATAATAACCGCAACAACAACAACAATCAGAAGCATCTATGCCAAAGGTGTGAAAAGTATCACTCGGGGTTCTGCACCAAATTTTGCAACAAGTGTAAAAGAAATGGTCATAGCGTGACGAAATGTGAGGTCTACAGACCAGTGGTTAACAGAACGAAAGGAACAAATGGTGTCAGAACGAGTAATGGCAGAGCAAGTAGTGTCGGAGCAAGTTATGCCAATGTAGTTTGTTATAAATGTGGAAAACCGGGCCACATTATTAGAAATTGCCCGAACCAGGAGAACACGAATGGACAAGACCACGGAAGAGTTTTCAATATTAATGCGGCAGAGGCACAGGAAGACCTGGAGCTTGTTACGGGTACGTTTCTTATTGACAATAAATCTGCTTACGTTTTATTTGATTCGGGTGCAGATAGAAGCTATATGAGTAGAGATTTTTGTGCTAAATTAAGTTGTCCATTGACGCCTTTGGATAGTAAATTTTTACTCGAATTAGCAAGTGGTAAATTAATTTCAGCAGATAATATATGTCGAAATCGAGAAATTAAACTGGTTAGCGAAACATTTAAGATTGACTTGATACCAGTAGAGTTAGGGAGTTTTGATGTGATAATCGGTATGGACTGGTTAAAAGAAGTGAAAGCAGAGATCGTTTGTTACAAAAATGCAATTCGCATTATACGAGAAAAAGAAAAACCCTTAATGGTGTACGGAGAAAAGGGCAACACGAAGCTACATCTTATTAGTAATTTTAAGGCACAAAAACTAATAAGAAAAGGTTGCTATGTTGTTCTAGCACACGTCGAGAAAGTACAAACTGAAGAAAAGAGCATCAATGATGTTCCCGTCGCAAAAGAATTTCCCGATGTATTTCCGAAAGAATTACCGGGATTACCCCCACATTGATCCATTGAATTTCAAATAGATCTTGTACCAGGAGCTGCACCAATAGCTCGTGCTCCTTACAGACTCGCACCCAGCGAGATGAAAGAACTGTAAAGCCAATTACAAGAACTTTTAGAGCGTGGTTTCATTCGACCAAGCACATCACCGTGGGGAGCTCCTGTTTTGTTTGTCAAGAAGAAAGATGGTACAATCAGGTTGTGTATCGACTACTGAGAGTTGAACAAACTTACCATCAAGAACCGCTACCCACTACCGAGAATCGACGACTTATTTGATCAACTACAAGGCTCGTCTGTTTATTCAAAGATTGACTTACGTTCCGGGTATCATCAAATGCGGGTGAAAGAAGATGATATTCCAAAGACTACTTTCAGAACACGTTACGGTCATTACTAGTTTATGGTCATGCCGTTTGGTTTAACTAATGCACCAGCTGTGTTCATGGACCTTATGAACCGAGTGTGTGGACCATACCTTGACAAGTTTGTCATTGTTTTCATTGATGACATACTTATTTACTCAAAGAATGACCAAGAACACGGTGAACATTTGAGAAAGGTGTTAGAAGTATTGAGGAAGGAAGAATTGTATGCTAAGTTTTCAAAGTGTGCATTTTGGTTAGAAGAAGTTCAATTCCTCGGTCACATAGTGAACAAAGAAGGTATTAAGGTGGATCCGGCAAAGATAGAAACTGTTGAAAAGTGGAAAACCCCAAAAACTCCGAAACACATACGCCAGTTTTTAGGACTAGTTGGTTACTACAGAAGGTTCATCCAAGACTTTTCTAGAATAGCAAAACCCTTGACTGCATTAACGCATAAAGGGAAGAAATTTGAATGGAAGGATGAACAAGAGAAAGCGTTTCAGTTATTGAAGAAAAAGCTAACTACGGCACCTATATTTTCATTGCCTGAAGGGAATGATGATTTTGTGATTTATTGTGACGCATCAAAGCAAGGTCTCGGTTGTGTCTTAATGCAACGAACGAAGGTGATTGCTTATGCGTCTAGACAATTGAAGATTCACGAACAAAATTATACGACGCATGATTTGGAATTAGGCGCGGTTGTTTTTGCATTAAAGACTTGGAGGCACTACTTATATGGGGTCAAAAGTATTATATATACCGACCACAAAAGTCTTCAACACATATTTAATTAGAAACAACTGAATATGAGGCAGCGTAGGTGGATTGAATTGTTGAATGATTACGACTTTGAGATTCGTTACCACCCGGGGAAGGCAAATGTGGTAGCCGACGCCTTGAGCAGGAAGGACAGAGAACCCATTCGAGTAAAATCTATGAATATAATGATTCACAATAATCTTACTACTCAAATAAAGGAGGCGCAACAAGGAGTTTTTAAAAGAGGAAAATTTAAAGGATGAAATACCCAAAGGATCGGAGAAGCATCTTAATATTCGGGAAGACGGAACCCGGTATAGGGCTGAAAGGATTTGGGTACCAAAATTTGGAGATATGAGAGAAATGGTACTTAGAGAAGCTCATAAAACCAGATACTCAATACATCCTGGAACGGGGAAGATGTACAAGGATCTCAAGAAACATTTTTGGTGGCCGGGTATGAAAGCCGATGTTGCTAAATACGTAGGAGAATGTTTGACGTGTTCTAAGGTCAAAGCTGAGCATCAAAAACCATCAGGTCTACTTCAACAACCCGAAATCCCGGAATGGAAATGGGAAAACATTACCATGGATTTCATCACTAAATTGCCAAGGACTGCAGGTGGTTTTGATACTATTTGGGTAATAGTTGATCGTCGCACCAAATCCGCACACTTCCTGCCAATAAGAGAAGATGACAAGATGGAGAAGTTAGCACGACTGTATTTGAAGGAAGTCGTCTCCAGACATGGAATACCAATCTCTATTATCTCTGATAGGGATGGCAGATTTATTTCAAGATTCTGGCAGACATTACAGCAAGCATTAGGAACTCGTCTAGACATGAGTACTGCCTATCATCCACAAACTGATGGGCAGAGCGAAAGGACGATACAAACGCTTGAAGACATGCTACGAGCATGTGTTATTGATTTCGGAAACAGTTGGGATCGACATCTACCGTTGGCAGAATTTTCCTACAACAACAGCTACCATTCAAGCATTGAGATGGCGCCGTTTAAAGCACTTTATAGTAGAAAGTGCAGGTCTCCAATTTGTTGGAGTGAAGTGGGGGATAGACAGATTACGGGTCCGGAGATAATACAAGAAACTACCGAGAAGATCATCCAAATTCAACAACGGTTGAAAACCGTCCAAAGTCGACAAAAGAGCTACGCTGACATTAAAAGAAAAGATATAGAATTTGAAATTGGAGAGATGGTCATACTTAAAGTTGCACCTTGGAAAGGCGTTGTTCGATTTGGTAAACGAGGGAAATTAAATCCAAGGTATATCGGACCATTCAAGATTATTGATCGTGTCGGACCAGTAGCTTACCGACTTGAGTTACCTCAACAACTCGCGGCTGTACATAACACTTTTCACGTCTCGAATTTGAAGAAATGTTTTGCTAAAGAAGATCTCACTATTCCGTTAGATGAAATCCAAATCAACGAAAAAATTCAATTCATCGAAGAACCCGTCGAAATAATGGATCGTGAGGTTAAAAGACTTAAGCAAAATAAGATACCAATTGTTAAGGTTCAATGGAATGCTCGTAGAGGACCCGAGTTCACCTGGGAATGAGAAGATCAGATGAAGAAGAAATACCCGCATTTATTTCCAGAAGATACGTCAACACCTCCAACTGCTTAAAATTTCGGGACGAAATTTATTTAACTGGTAGGTACTGTAGTGACCCAAACTTTTCCATGCTTATATATATATTAAATGAAATTTTTATTTACATGATTAAGTGTTTCCAACATGTTAAGCAATCAAACTTGTTAAGACTTGATTAATTGAAATAGGTTTCATATAGACAATTGACCACCCAAGTTGACCGGTGATTCACGAACGTTAAAACTTGTAAAAACTATATGATGACATATATATGGTTATATATATAGTTAAAATGATATTATGATAAGTAAACATATCATTAAGTATATTAATAATGAACTACATATGTAAAAACAAGACTACTAACTTAATGATTTTGAAACGAGACATATATGTAACGATTATCGTTGTAACGACATTTAATGCATATATATCATATTAAGAGATATTCGTACATCATAATATCATGATAATATAACAATTTAAAATCTCATTTGATATTATAAACATTGGGTTAACAATATTTAACAAGATCGTTAACCTAAAGGTTTCAAAACAACACTTACATGTAATGACTAACGATGACTTAACGACTCAGTTAAAATGTATATACATGTAGTGTTTTAATATGTATTCATACACTTTTTAAAGACTTCAAGACACTTATCAAAATACTTCTACTTAACAAAAATGCTTACAATTACATCCTCGTTCAGTTTCATCAACAATTCTACTCGTATGCACCCGTATTCGTACTCGTACAATACACAGCTTTTAGATGTATGTACTATTGGTATATACACTCCAATGATCAGCTCTTAGCAGCCCATGTGAGTCACCTAACACATGTGGGAACCATCATTTGGCAACTAGCTTGAAATATCTCATAAAATTACAAAAATATGAGTAATCATTCATGACTTATTTACATGAAAACAAAATTACATATCCTTTATATCTAATCCATACACCAACGACCAAAAACACCTACAAACACTTTCATTCTTCAATTTTATTCATCTAATTGATCTCTCTCAAGTTCTATCTTCAAGTTCTAAGTGTTCTTCATAAATTCTACAAGTTCTAGTTTCATAAAATCAAGAATACTTCCAAGTTTGCTAGCTTACTTCCAATCTTGTAGAGTGATCATCCAAGCTCAAGAAATCTTTTTTATTTACAGTAAGATATATTTCTAATACAAGGTAATACTCATATTCAAACTTTGATTCAATTTCTATAACTATAACAATCTTATTTCGAGTGAAAATCTTACTTGAACTTGTTTTCGTGTCATGATTCTGCTTCAAGAACTTTCAAGCCATCCAAGGATCCTTTAAATCTAGATCCATTTTTCTCATTTCCAGTAGCTTTATCCAGAAAACTTGAGGTAGTAATGATGTTTATAACATCATTCGATTCATACATATAAAGCTATCTTATTCGAAGGTTTAAACTTGTAATCACTAGAACATAGTTTAGTTAATTCTAAACTTGTTCGCAAACAAAAGTTAATTCTTCTAACTTGACTTTTAAAATCAACTAAACACATGTTCTATATCTATATTATATGCTAACTTAATGATTTAAAACCTGGAAACACGAAGAACACTGTAAAATCGGACATACGCCGTCGTAGTAACACCGCGGGCTGTTTTGGGTTAGTTAATTAAAAACTATGATAAACTTTGATTTAAAAGTTGTTCTTCTGGGAAAATTATTTTTCTTATGAACATGAAACTATATCCAAAAATCATGATTAAACTCAAAGTGAAAGTATGTTTTCTAAAATAGTCATCTAGACGTCGTTCTTTCGACTGAAATGACTACCTTTACAAAAAATGACTTGTAACTTATATTTCCGACTATAAACCTATATTTTTTCTATTTAGATTCATAAAATATAGTTCAATATAAAACCATAGCAATTTGATTCGCTCAAAACGGATTTAAAATGAAGAAGTTATGGGTACAACAAGATTGGATAATTTTTCTTGTTGTAGCAACGTGAAAATTGGTAAAAAAATCTATATTAATCATATCCTAGCTAACTTATATTGTATTATACATGTATTCTAATATATTATGTAATCTTCGGATACCATAGACACGTATACAAATGTTTTGACATATCATATCGACCCATGTGTATATATTATTAGGAACAACCATAGACACTCTATATGCAGTAATGTGAGAGTTAGCTATAAGGGGTTGAGGTTGATTCCAAAAATATATATACTTTGAGTTGTGATCTAGCATGAGACGTGTATACACTGGGTCGTGGATTGATTCAAGATAATATATATCAATTTTTTTCTGTACATCTAACTTTGGACAACTAGTTGTAGGTTACTAACGAGGACAGCTGACTTAATAAACTTAAAACATCAAAATGTATTAAAAGTGTTGTAAATATATTTTGAATATACTTTGATATATATGTACATATTTGTTATAGGTTCGTGAATCGACCAGTGGCCAAGTCTTACTTCCCGACGAAGTAAAAATCTGTGAAAGTGAGTTATAGTCCCACTTTTAAAATCTAATATTTTTGGGATGAGAATACATGCAGATTTTATAAATGATTTACAAAATAGACACAAGTACGTGAAACTACATTCTATGGTTGAATTATCGAAATCGAATATGCCCCTTTTTATTAAGTCTGGTAATCTAAGAATTAGGGAACAGACACCCTAATTGACGCGAATCCTAAAGATAGATCTATTGGGCCTAACAAACCCCATCCAAAGTACCGGATGCTTTAGTACTTCGAAATTTATATCATATCCGAAGGGTGTCCCAGAATGATGGGGATATTCTTATATATGCATCTTGTTAATGTCGGTTACCAGGTGTTCACCATATGAATGATTTTTATCTCTATGTATGGGATGTATATTAAAATATGAAATCTTGTGGTCTATTGTTACGATTTGATATATATAGGTTAAACCTATAACTCACCAACATTTTTTTGTTGACGTTTTAAGCATGTTTATTCTCAGGTGTTTATTAAGAGCTTCCGCTGTCGCATACTTAAATAAGGACAAGATTTGGAGTCCATGCCTGTATGATATTGTGTGAAAACTGCATTCAAGAAACTTATTTCGTTGTAACATATTTGTATTGTAAACCATTATGTAATAGTCGTGTGTAAACAGGATATTTTAGATTATCATTATTTGATAATCTACGTAAAGCTTTTTAAACCTTTATTGATGAAATAAAGGTTATGGTTTGTTTTAAAATGAATGCAGTCTTTGAAAAACGTCTCATATAGAGGTCAAAACCTCGCAACAAAATCAATTAATATGGAACGTTTTTAATCAATAAGAACGGGACATTTCAATGTGGATGTCCGTTACGCTAAAGCATGGAATGCTAGGCGTATTTCAATCGAACGATTGTTCGGAACTTGGGAAAGTAATTTTATTCAACTACCAAATTATTTGAATGAATTAGTTTCTACCAATCCAGACACAATTGTTGTTTTTGAAAATGGACCTGAAATTGAAGAAGGTTTCGACACATTTAAATTTGTGGTTTGGGCATTCGGTCCAGCCATTAAAGCATTTAAATTGTGTATTCCGATAATTTGCATCAATGACACCCATTTGAAAGGTAGTTATAGGGGTAAGTTGTTAACAGCGATTGGCAAAAATGCTAACAATCAAATTATACTCGTTGCCTTTGCACTAGTTGATGAATAAAGTAACGAAAGTTGGGTTTGATTTTTGCAAATGCTCCAAGAAAATGTTATTGGAAACGGAAAGTTGTATGTCATCTATGATCGACATCCAGGTATCTTGCATGCAATGGGTGCTCAAATATATGGTTGGGAACATAGATACTGTTTGCGCCACATTCGTAGCAACTTGTTGAGCAAATATACTAAAGTAAAATCGCTCAAACACTTTTGTTGGACAGTCGGTTGAACAACGAATCAAATATTGTACAAGAATTCTCTCAAATACATCAAACAAGCTAGTATTGAGGCTTGGCAATATTTGCATGATGCTGATTTAGGCAAGTGGACTGTGTATAGGGACAGACTGAGGAGTCGTTGGGGTAACACAACGACAAATATTGCTGAGTCCCTCAACAATGTGTTTCGTCATGCCCGAATGATACCGATCAAAGCGTGTATTGAATATACATTTGATTACACCAGACAACACTTCTATGATCAAAGTCGAGATGTAAGGCAATGTATTTCACCACTGTCCAAGAACATGTTTAACATCTTTAACGAACGGGCAAAAAGAGCTCAAAGATACAAAACAACATGTTATAACGAACAACAAGGTGTGTTCAAGGTTCAGTCAACTTATCAAAGAAGTGGTGAAGGTGGCACCGATTACACAGTGGAGTTTAAAGAGAAAAAGTGTTCATGTGGAATTTGGCAACACCAGAGATTACCTTGCTTTCATGCCATTTCCGTGTGTAGCCATCTAAACGAGGATATAAATAAATGCATCAGCAAAAAGTACACAACTCCTACATGGAGAGAGCAATATAGCCATCATTTTAATCCACTAAGAGACGCGAGCTACTGGGCACATATATAATGGAACATTATGGCCGATTGATATTGCTCAATAACATCATATATATCTATCGCAATATCACTTAAAACGCTCTAGAATCGAAGATAATGAAGGTGATCTACAAGTGATAAGCCAAGATGCGCGAATTTGTATCGGAAGAATGATCTGCAAAGAATTTTGATGATTTATGACATTGTTCGATCCCGATACGAGTTAGGGTCAAGGTAGCACTCTAAAATGATAAAACAAGGCTTCTGATATGTTAGGCTTCGTCCAAATGAACTAATATTGAAAAGAAAACGAAACAGTGCCTAAAAACCATTCGGGACGCCGTCTAGCATAAGAGGACGCCGTCCTGGCCTTTTATCTGGGACGCCGTCTAGCATTATTAGGACGCCGTCCTGTCGTGTTTTGTGGGACGCCGTCCTGCCTTTTGGGATGACGTCCCGTAGTAGGTGTACCCGACTTTTCTGCTTTTTACCTAATTTCTCCACTTTAAAGCTTCATTTTTGGGACTGTTTCACAAAAGAATACGAACCAGAGAGTTTAGAGGCGATTTTCAGGAGCAAATTGGAGAACTCCAACCTCTTTGAAGAGGCTCAATATCAAGGCATCATCCATCAGAACCTTCTTCATCCAAGAACTCTTGTTCTTGTAGGTTATTTACTTGTTCTCAGCAATGATTTCAGTTAATAATTTGATTGTATTGTTGTCTGTTACCATGATTGTTGGCTAAGTTTCTATAATGTTTGTCTAGATTAATAACCAAGGTATTGGATGTAATCTTATTGATTGAATGTATTATGCGTGATAGATTGAAGCTTGAATTAAGAACCATGCTTATTGTTGTTAAAATCATTTGTATCTAGTTAATTGATATGTTGTTGATAAAGAGAACTCTTGTTGATGTATCATATTGATTTACAATCAACTTGTCTTAGATTGATTGTTTGCTAAACCGGACCAAGGGGGTAAACTAGATTAAAACGGTTAAACAAAATAGGAATGAATTGTGTAGAGCGAACGCAAAGACAATTGTTATTCAAGTCTTTGATCTTGTTGATCAACTAGTCACAAACGAAAAGGTCTAAGTAATAGGGAACCCTCGCTTAGTAATTCTAGTTTGAGTACTTGCTAAAGAGAACTCTTGGCGAGTCGATTTAGGTGATTAGCATGCTTATAGTTATTTGATTACAAATACAAGAACCATAGTGAAAAGGGAACCCTTGATCTTGTTATTGTATTTGCGTGTTTATCCGAGAGAACTCTTAGTGAACCTATTAGATAACTACACACATAATTATTCAATCAGGACTTAATATCTAAAAATACATCCAATACCGAGGGTAAAATATCTAGATAAACATTTCACCTCTTTGATTTAATTCAAAACTATCTTACTTGCTTTATTTGCATTTATTCTCATTTCATAAACTTAAAAGACAAAAATATTGTTTTTACATTTAACCTTCTTTGATTTGGCTAAATCGTTAAATAGCCACCAAAATATAAAACTTGTACTTTTAACTTTCATTCACTTAGTTAATCATAATATAGTTTCTAATTCTAGTTTGACTGATATAACTGTCCTTGGAACGATACACGGAACTAAACCAGTTACTATACTACTACACGATCGGGTACACTGCCCGTTAGTGTGTAGCAATCTCTAAAACCGGTATTTTCCATACGATAATTCATATACCACTTTTCGCACATCAAGTTTTTGGCGCCGCTGCCGGGGACAGTTTTGTGTCAAAATAGAATTATTAACTGATTTGTGATTAAGTAGTTTCTTAATTATTTTAAATTTTTAATAATCTTTGATTTTTAAACTTATAGAATCGGTATGTTTAATAATTTTTGTTAGTTGTGTGATTGACAGTTTATAGGTCGCATATGCCACATACCCGAAGTTCAGAATCTCCATTACTTACACCGTTTACAGAACCTGATAGAAAGCTTGGTAGGATTTCAAAAGAAGTACTTGAAATTTTTGAATCTTCATCAAAGCAAGAAACCTTTGATTCAGAATCAAGTACGACCAAGCCTCGATATTCAGACTTTGGTAAACCCGTTCAACCCCCAAATTTTGAAATGGAAGGAGAAAGACCGTTGGTACCACGACAATCAATGGCAGCAAAGATGAAAGCAACCCGGACCGGACAAGGTAGTGCTATTACTCCACCTACTGGTGAGGTAACTTTTGAAATAAAAGGACCTATTCTTCAAATGATTAATAACAGGTGTCAATTTGGTGGTGGTCCGAATGAAGATGCAAACGAACATATTCGTCTCTTTCAAGAGATATGTCTTCTATTTAAACTTAAACCAGAAACTGACCAGGCCATATTATTAAGACTTTTCCCTTGGACACTCCAAGGGGAAGCACGAAGTTGGTTAGATTCATTGGCCGAGGCTACGATAGAAACGTGGGATGGTATGTTGGAAAAATTTCTTAAGAAATATTTTCCAGCATCCAAGTCCGCGAGACTCCAACACGAAATTACCCAATTCTGTCAAAAGCCGATGGAAACCCTGTACGAAGCATGGAATCGATTTTCCAAAATGCTAAGAGGTTGTCCAAACCATGGTTTGGATACCTTTCAAAAGGTCCAAATCTTTTACAAAGGTTGTGATGTAGCAACCCGAATTTCAATTGACCAAGCGGCCGGTGGTTCTCTTATGGACAAAACCGAGCAAGAGGCTTATGAGATAATCGAGAAACTAGCCGACTATTCTCACGAGTGGCATCAAGAACGCCCAATTACTCGAAATGCTCAAGTCCAAAGCGCCGGTGCTTATGATGACTTAAGCGCCCTAGGTGTAAAAATAGATGGTGTTGTCCGAAACATGGACAAAATCACCAAGGAAATCCATAGTATGAAAGTAGGTTATGAATACTGTGGAGGTCTCCACTTAGGAAAAGATTGTGATGCCGGGTTAACCATGGCTCAAAAAGAAGAAGTGGCTTTCATAAGCCAAAGAAATAATAACCAGTTTCAGGGAAGAGCCCAATTTAACCGGAACTTTAATAACCCCTACAACCCTCAAGGTCAAACTTCCAATTTTCAACAAGGGTCAGGTAGTGGGTTCCAACAACAAACTCCGAGTTTTTACCAAAAACCCCAACAGGAAGAGAAAAAGTCAAATTTAGAGAGTATGTTGGAAAAGTTAATTACATCACAAACTCAGCTTGTCACAAATATAAACCAAACCAACGAGAAAAACGAACATCAATTTAGAAACCAACAAGCATCAATTCAAAATTTAGAAAAACAAATGAGTGGTTTAGCCAATTTACTGAGCGAGAGGAAACCAGGTAGTTTACCGGGCGATACCAGTAAAAACCCACGAAATGAGCACGCAAATGTTATCACCACACGGAGTGGTCTAGCATACGATGCTCCAAAAATGCCCGAAAATTCTGATTTCAGGGTTCCATTGAACCAAAATGATGAACCGGTTAAGGAGCCGGAAAAAGTGGTTGAAAAGGAAGAACGGGAAAAACCCGTAGTGAAACCATATCAACCACCGCTCCCATACCCAAGAAAACAACAACAAGAGAGGCTAGAGGCCGAAAGGTCAAAATTCCTAGATATGTTTAAACAAATTAACATAAACATGCCTTTCATTGATGTAATCTCAGGTATGCCCAAGTATGCTAAGTTTTTAAAAGACTTACTTACTAATCGGAAGAAAATGGAGGAACTTTCATCCGTCACCATGAATGCTAATTGTTCAGCAATTTTGATGAACAAAATACCGAAAAAGCTAGCTGATCCTAGAAGTTTTACCATATCATGTCTCCTGGGAGATTTGGAATGCATTAAAGCATTAGCGGATTTAGGGCTAGCATAAATTTAATGCCTTATTCATTATATGTTAAGCTAAACCCCGGGGAACTGAAACCAACTCGAATGGCAATCCAACTAGCAGACCGCTCTATTAAATTCCCTCGTGGAATTTTAGAGAATATGTTAGTAAAAGTCGGTACCCTAGTATTTCCGGCTGATTTTGTAATTCTAGACATGGAGGAGGACACACGTGTGCCTCTTATATTAGGTCGACCTTTCCTCAATACCGCTAGAGCTATGATAGATGTTCATGGGCAGAAATTGACCCTTAGTATTGAGGATATGAAGGTTACCTTTTCCGTTGACCATGCCTTGCAATACCCCGAGTCTACTGATGATCAATGTTATTATTTGCAAACCGTAGACACGTATTCGGAGTTATTGCAGGAATTTCCAGAATTGCACGGTACAGGAGAATGCATTTTTGCGGAAGGTGATGATGAAGCAATGGTGGAAGAAGTGGAGATGTTGACCACTTTGATGGCTAACGGGTATGAGCCAAATGATGAAGAGTACAGAAAGTTGGATTTAGGGAATGAATACCGATGTAAAACATCGATTGAAGAACCTCCCGTTTTGGAACTAAAGTCACTTCCAAGTCACTTGGAATATGCTTACCTACAAGAAGGTTCTACTCTCCCGGTGATCATTTCATCCGAACTCTCTGTAAGTGAGAAATCTAAGCTTGTTTCCATGTTAAAAGCCCATAAAACGGCTCTAGCATGGAAAATTCATGACATCAAGGGTATAAGTCCCTCTTATTGTACACATAAGATATTAATGGAAGATAACTATAAGCCGTGTGTACAAAGACAAAGGCGACTCAACCCCAATATGCAAGAAGTTGTTAAGAAGGAGATTGTAAAACTCCTAGATGCGGGTCTTATTTATCCAATTTCGGATAGTCCTTGGGTGAGTCCGGTCCAATGCGTGCCCAAAAAGGGTGGCATGACCGTTGTCACAAATGAAAACGACCAATTAATTTCTACCAGGACTATCACGGGTTGGAGGGTATGCATTGACTACAGGAAATTAAATGATGCTACCCGAAAAGACCATTTTCCCCTTCCTTACATTGATCAAATGTTGGAAAGATTAGCGGGAAAGAATTTTTATTGTTTTCTTGACGGTTTCTCGGGATATTTCCAAATCCCTATAGCACCCGAGGACCAAGAGAAAATGACCTTTACATGTCCTTATGGTACTTTCTCCTATCGGCGTATGCCTTTTGGCTTATGCAATGCTCCTGCTACCTTTCAAAGGTGTATGGTAGCTATTTTTCATGACATGATTGAAGACTTTATGGAAGTATTCATGGATGACTTCTCAGTCTTCGGTGATTCTTTTGACTCATGTCTTAAAAATCTTGAGCGTATGTTGATTAGGTGTGAAGAATCAAATCTTGTACTAAACTGGGAAAAATGCCATTTTATGGTAAAAGAGGGAATTGTATTGGGTCATAAAATTTCTTGTGCAGGTCTTGAGGTGGATCGGGCTAAAGTGGAAGTAATAGCCAAATTACCACCACCAACGAATGTGAAAGGTGTTAGAAGTTTTCTGGGGCACGCCGGTTTTTACCGGCGGTTCATTAAAGATTTTTCCAAAATTGCAACTCCCATGAACAAACTTCTTGAGAAGGACGCTCCATTTGTCTTTACGGACGAGTGTCTTACCGCCTTTAATCTTCTTAAAGCAAAGCTCACGCAGTCACCGATTCTCATATCGCCGAATTGGTCAATACCATTCGAACTTATGTGTGACACCAGTGACTTTGCTATTGGTGCCGTCTTGGGGCAAAGAATAGAAAAACATTTCAAGCCCATTTACTATGCTAGTAAGACACTGCAAGGAGCCCAACTTAATTACACTACCACCGAGAAGGAACTCCTTGCAATCGTCTTTTCGTTTGACAAATTCCGATCCTATTTAGTGCTAGCAAAGACGGTTGTCTACACAGACCACTCGGCATTAAAGTACTTGCTTTCTAAGCAAGATGCTAAACCCCGTTTAATACGTTGGGTCTTGCTTTTGCAAGAATTCGACATCGATATAAAAGATAAAAAGGGTGCCGAAAACCTAGCTGCCGATCACCTTTCTCGACTTGAGAACCCGAATCTTGGGGTTCTACATGAGACCGTTATCCAAGATAATTTTCCTGATGAAAATCTCATGAGAGTTGAGAAAATTAATGATCCATGGTTTGTAGACATTGCCAACTATCTTGCGGGTGGATTCCTAGAAACCGGTATGTCACACCAGAAAAGAAAGAAATTCTTTAGTGACTTAAAATACTATTTTTGGGAACACCCATATCTCTTTAAACAGTGTCCCGATGGGATAATCCGTCGGTGTGTTTCGGGGAAGGAATGCACCGAAATTCTGCTTGACTGTCACCTTGGTCCAACAGGTGGGCACTTTGGTCCCCAAATCACGGGGAAGAAAGTTTACGAGGCCGGTTTCTATTGGCCTACAATATTCAAAGATGCCTACACTGTTTGTAAGGCTTGTAACGCGTGCCAACGGGCTGGTCAAATAACTAAACGGGATGAAATGCCTCAACAAAGCATCCAAGTATGCGAGGTGTTCGATGTTTGGGGAATTGACTTTATGGGCCCCTTTCCAAAATCTCATTCTTACCTCTACATACTTGTCGCCATAGATTATGTTTCTAAATGGGCGGAGGCAAAACCTCTACCAACAAATGATGGCCGAGTAGTGGTAAACTTTTTGATGGAACTTTTCTCTAGGTTCGGCACACCAAAAGCTCTTATAAGTGACCGGGGCACCCACTTTTGCAATAAGCAATTGGAAAAGGTGTTGAAAAGATATGGAGTAATCCATAAAATTTCGACATCTTATCATCCCCAAACGAGTGGGCAAGTAGAAAACACCAACCGGTCATTAAAACGCATACTTGAAAAGACCATTGGTGCCAATCCAAAAGAGTGGTCAACCAAGTTAAACGATGCATTGTGGGCCTTTCGCACGGCCTACAAAACACCGATTGGAACAACTCCTTTCCGTATGGTATACGGAAAAGCATGCCATCTCCCGTTGGAGATTGAACATAAAGCACATTGGGCGCTAAGGGCATGCAATTTGGATTACCAAGAAGCGGGTCGGTTACGTTTGACCCAACTAAATGAATTAGACGAGTTGAGGCTTGAAGCCTATGACAACTCTCTAATTTACAAGGAAAAAACCAAACAATGGCACGACAAAAGATTGAAACATCCAAAAGAATTCATGGAAGGAGATCGTGTCCTTGTTTATAACTCCCGTTTCAAGTTATCACCAGGAAAGCTTAAGTCCCGATGGACGGGACCATTCGTGGTTAGAAGGGTGTACCCTTATGGTACAATTGAAATGGTAAACTGGAAAGGTGATACTTTTAAAGTGAATGGCTACCGGGTCAAACACTATGTTGATGGTCCCCTAGAAATTGAGGATGAGGTTAGCCTCAACTTCAAGAAAAACGCCTAAATCTAAATGGGGACGAGTTTGGTGAACGACTCGTAAAAGAATGGTTCACGATTGTAATTAGGTTTGTATTGTGTGCACGTTAAATTTTAGTTTGGTACAAAATGATTAACGTATGACCCCTAAACGCGAACGACTCAGAAAATCAGGTCAGTGGGTTTTAGCACATTGGGACGCCGTCCCACTATGCAAGACGCCGTCCCAGTTTAAACTTCTAGACGCCGTCCCACTATGCAAGACGCCCTCTCGTTTCATTAGCCTAGACGCCGTCTAGGTTCCCAAGACGACGTCCCAACCCCTGAGTCAGAAAAAAAAATACGTTTTAACACTTATCCCACTCATTTTTCATCCACAAAACACACTCTTCTCTATTTCTCTCTGCCCTAACCCGAACCACTCTCCAAAAACCCTAATTTCTACTTCAAATTAGCGATTTCCTCTTCAAATTCAAGCTTTAAATCATGAACTTTTGGGTATGAATACTCCATTTCTTCACTTTTCTTTATCAATTACTTGAATTATATGTTTATATCTATAAATTGGTTAAGGATAAGTGTGGGGTGTTTGATTTGCATGATTATTATTAAGATTAACATGCCTTAGATGTTTTAATTGCCCTTAATGTGTTTATTTTGCAAAGATTACATGCTTTTAAGGGTTTTGTTCATGATTCTAGGGTTTGTAGAAAATAAATCCGAATTTAGGGTGCTTAACTTATGAAGTTGAGTTTATGTATGATGTTTATGATTCTTGTGAAGTATATGATTGTGTTGGTGATGTTGATGTCAACTTGGCCGGGTCGTTTTTGAATATTAGTAAATTTCTAAGCATATGATGAATTATAATGAATTTATGAAATGTGTATGCTTGTTTTTCATTTGTAAGGTCATGTTGAATCAAATAAGGGAATGGAATGCCATAATGTATGATGTTATAAGGTCATTTGAGCTAAAAGTTGTGAAAATTGTATTATGATTTGTGATGAATATGATTAGAATGCAAAGTTAAATGTTATGACCTATGACACAACATACTTGAATCCTTTAAGTCCTAAGTTTGTGCTACTTTGTTAAGTTGTGATTTTCGTTTTTGAAAGTGTGTTAATGAATTCAAGTTGACTTTGGTTGACTCTGGTATAAACTTGTGAACATGCACTTTTGTTTAAATGAATCATAATAACTTTTTGAACTAGGAATGGAATGATTAAGTTCTCCTGCTACTCGGTTTTGTTTTTAGCTAACATTAACACAACGGTTTCTATGTTCTTTTGGTTTGGTGTATAATGTTTTGCAGGGACAACCAAACAGAGGAGGACCGGCAAAAAGAGGACGAACAGCAGGTTTGGCTCCTCCTCGACAACCACCACCACCACAACAACAACATCATTCATCATCGTCTTCCGGAGAAGAAGCGGAGGAGGATCTAAACGATCCTCGAGTTTGGTTAACACAGGTTCAGAACGACGAAGACTACACCGAAACGTTTGAGAGAATAAACTGCAGGCCGATTAATGCCACTTGGTATTTTTTCTGGGGGCCATTGGAAGAAGCGGGCATGCGCCGACATGTTTCTAATTTACTCGCCATTCCTTACGGTAGAGTAGTCACCCACGTTTGGGAACAGGTTTTTAGCATCAATGAACCAATCTATCCGGTGCTGCTTAAAGAATTTTACTCTACCATGCGGTTTAACAATGTCAGCGATTATCTATCGAATGAGTTTCTACAGTTTCGTCTCGGGGGCCAAGATAGGGGTATAAGCAGTTTTCAGCTTTGTAGAATTCTGGGTATTTTTGAGGAACTCACCGACACACAGTTAGGTGAATACTTGAGGGCTTCTGATTACGTTGGCCGGCATGTTTTTGATGACACCTCTTATTGGCGCAGAATTTGTAAGCCAAATATTGCGCCTGCACATTTTCGATCAAGCAAACACCGGTACAACGAAATCGCAGCCCGGGATGATAAGCTGCTTCATCGACTCATCGCATGCACGTTTAATGCGAGGATTGAGGGTAATGAGAAGGTGAAAACATTAGATTTGTGGATTATGGATCAAATCAAGCGGGGTTCCTATACCGACATTCCTGGGCTAATCGGTAATTATTTCCTTGCCATTGCGACTGAGACACGGCTACAGAAGCCACTTCTGGGAGGCCACTACATCACCCGAATTGCCCGACATTTTAACATTGATTTCAGTAGATTACAGGAGTACACGAGCGTAATGAAACCATTAAAAAAGGTTTTTTATATTAATGCTGAAATCATTATGAAAGATAGAAATGGGCATTTGGTGCCTTTTGTGGCAGTTGGTGCAGGTGACGCAAGTGGCAGTGGTGTTCAGCAAGAGCAGCGGCAGGAAGAGGAGGCAAAAATGGAGGCACAGACTAATGTGGGTGAACAGGTTCCGTGGCATCCGTCCTAATCAAGTTGGGACAGTTTGGTTGGTAGTGTTAATAACATGAGGTTGAGCCCGAACGAACAAAGGATGCACAACGATCGAATGTGGGATAGTCAGCAGCGAATGGAGCAACTACAGATTGCTCAAGTGCACGATCAGGGATGGATGAGTTATGGTATTGATTGGAATAACCATAACTCAGAGTTGTTTTATTCCAACCCCGAGCAGTACTATGGGACGACACGTCTGACACCCCAATATTACACGGATCCTCAAAACCCACCTCCGCCTCACCCGATTTATGATAATACCGCTGCGTTGCAGGATGCTCGGAACAGATTTGAGCAGCAATATCCACAGGGACGCCCGTACAGAGATGGTTCGGGTAATTATTTTTGGCCGTTTGATAACTAGGCCTGCGTGCCTTTGATCATTTTGTACTTTGTTTTGAGACAATTTAATTTGTGCGGTGTGATTTTATACAATATTTTGGTTTGTAATAATTTACTAATGGTGTGGTTTGATAAACGGTTGTGGTTGTAAAAACACCGTTATTTTTATTATGATTTGTGTGGTTTGTTAATTTGTGCAGCATGATTGAACTTCAAAGACTGGCATTAAGTTCAGCGACATTTGATATTATGATATGTGTATGATGATAATCGCGGAATGGACGATGCTCTTATGCTGGCAGTAAGTTCAGCGGCATCCGTCTACATATTCCACGATTTACAGGTTAAAAATTGAAAATTTCTACAATCACCCTATCACTTTGCCCTCTAAATTTAATCCTTTTTGTGATTTCATGCAATGAGGGCCTTGCACGATCTCAAGTGTGGGGTGGGGAATAGAAATTTATCGGGAACTCGTTTCACAAAAATTAAGGCGTTTATTATAAAATTTTAAAATTTTCATGTAAGCCTTAAAAACGATTAAAAGCCCAAAAACCACGTTATACACATTATGGTCTTAAAATCTAGAAAATAAATGTTGGTTTACATTTTAAATTATTAATAGTCTTTGAAGTTGCACTATCATTCAATTATTTGAATGAAAATCCTACTAGTTTAGTAAGCTAACTTGTAGGTCACTTGTACCAAAACGAGTGTAAACCGTGAGAGAGCGGTGATTGTATAGCGTGGTCGGAAACCGGATCTCGTGCCAGATCGAAAACCTTAAGGATGATCCTCATTGTTTCTCCTAACAAGGACAATGTTGCGTCCGACCACCTATTATAACCAATAGGATGTATCTGTTCCATCCTCAAGGAAGTAAAGTCTTCCGAATGACACACTTACTGATTCAATTCAGAAGATGTAGTCCAGACCAGTTGTAGGGTGACAAAAACTCTTGAAAAGTCATTACTAACATCGACTGGAAATCTACCAGGCCTCAACGTCAAACAGGGAAACTGGTAGTCAAGGTTTGTCTCAATGAGGGGGATTAACTAGTAAAACGGGGGGGCACCATGTATACACAAAATGTTAGTGATTTATCAGATCCCCGGAAGGATAACCTCCAGAAAGGTAATATATCAGCTTTTAAGCCTGATGAACTTCAATCTTTATGATTGACTTAACGGATTAGATGATTACCTCATGATTATCGATGATATCCGGACGTAATGTGTATCCTCCTAAGCACATTATTTTCTACCGACATCTCGCGATGTTAGGTACCGTGGGAGGGATTGGCTTGACCAATAGCGGGAAACCCGCACTCATTTTTCAAAATTCAGAAAATCCGACAAAATCGGAAAACGTGTCTAGTATTAAAAACTAGCATGATATTTTCAAAACCATAAAACGTTTTCATCAAGGTCCTGATTTCCCTAGGATCAAATTTTTCGGATACTTGGCTCTAATCTAGCAAAAATGTGTGTGTGTTTCCATTGTGTATATAGCGTGCGTGTGATTTCAATAAAAGTGTACTATACTTAAAGCGTGTGTTTCATATAGTGTGTGTTGTGTTTCATATCAACGTGTGTGTTTCGTGTGCTTCGAGTAATTCATGTAATGTTTGTAATCTATATTTTGTGATTATGTTTGATATTGTTCTACTTTGTAACGAAAGAATTTCTTGAGGACAAGCAAGGTTTAAGTGTGGGGTGTTTTGATATTGCTCAATAACATCATATATATCTATCGCAATATCACTTAAAACGCTCTAGAATCGAAGATAATGAAGGTGATCTACAAGCGATAAGCCAAGATGCGCGAATTTGTATCGGAAGAATGATCTGCAAAGAATTTTGATGATTTATGACATTGGTCGATCCCGATACGAGTTAGGGTCAAGGTAGCACTCTAAAATGATAAAACAAGGCTTCTGATATGTTAGGCTTCGTCCAAATGAACTAATATTGAAAAGAAAACGAAACAGTGCCTAAAAACCATTCGGGACGCCGTCTAGCATAAGAGGACGTCGTCCTGGCCTTTTATCTGGGACGCCGTCTAGCATTATTAGGACGCCGTCCTACCGTGTTTTGTGGGATGCCGTCCTGCCTTTTGGGACGACGTTCCGTAGTAGGTGTACCCGACTTTTCTGCTTTTTACCTAATTTCTCCACTTTAAAGCTTCATTTTTGGGACTGTTTCACAAAAGAATACGAACCAGAGAGTTTAGAGGCGATTTTCAGGAGCAAATTGGAGAACTCCAACCTCTTTGAAGAGGCTCAATATCAAGGCATCATCCATCAGAACCTTCTTCATCCAAGAACTCTTGTTCTTGTAGGTTATTTACTTGTTCTCAGCAATGATTTCAGTTAATAATTTGATTGTATTGTTGTCTGTTACCATGATTGTTGGCTAAGTTTCTATAATGTTTGTCTAGATTAATAACCAAGGTATTGGATGTAATCTTATTGATTGAATGTATTATGCGTGATAGATTGAAGCTTGAATTAAGAACCATGCTTATTGTTGTTAAAATCATTTGTATCTAGTTAATTGATATGTTGTTGATAAAGAGAACTCTTGTTGATGTATCATATTGATTTACAATCAACTTGTCTTAGATTGATTGTTTGCTAAACCGGACCAAGGGGGTAAACTAGATTAAAACGGTTAAACAAAATAGGAATGAATTGTGTAGAGCGAACGCAAAGACAATTGTTATTCAAGTCTTTGATCTTGTTGATCAACTAGTCACAAACGAAAAGGTCTAAGTAATAGGGAACCCTCGCTTAGTAATTCTAGTTTGAGTACTTGCTAAAGAGAACTCTTGGCGAGTCGATTTAGGTGATTAGCATGCTTATAGTTATTTGATTACAAATACAAGAACCATAGTGAAAAGGGAACCCTTGATCTTGTTATTGTATTTGCGTGTTTATCCGAGAGAACTCTTAGTGAACCTATTAGATAACTACACACATAATTATTCAATCAGGACTTAATATCTAAAAATACATCCAATACCGAGGGTAAAATATCTAGATAAACATTTCACCTCTTTGATTTAATTCAAAACTATCTTACTTGCTTTATTTGCATTTATTCTCATTTCATAAACTTAAAAGACAAAAATATTGTTTTTACATTTAACCTTCTTTGATTTGGCTAAATCGTTAAATAGCCACCAAAACATAAAACTTGTACTTTTAACTTTCATTCACTTAGTTAATCATAATATAGTTTCTAATTCTAGTTTGACTGATATAACTGTCCTTGGAACGATACACGGAACTAAACCAGTTACTATACTACTACACGATCGGGTACACTGCCCGTTAGTGTGTAGCAATCTCTAAAACCGGTATTTTCCATACGATAATTCATATACCACTTTTCGCACATCACCGATCCATCAAGATTGATTAACCACAGGGGGAGGAAGTAATCAAAACGTATTAAGAACCAGATGGATGAACGTGAAAAGCAAAAACCAAAGTGTGGTATATGCAAGGCAACAGGTCACAACAGGAACACCTGTCCAACTGCTAGAATGCCATAGGTTTTCAGTAGTAATTTGTTGTACTTTGTTTGTTGTAATCGCTAATTATGTTTATGAATAAAAAAGTGTTGTTGAAATAATAAAATTGCACGTTACTAATCATATTCAAGTACTAATCTATTACAAGTAACTTTAATTTATAAAAGGTCTAGGTGCATAATAGTATTCACCATGACTATCATACATCGTATCGAACTTAAATGCGTCTTCAAAAACTCCAAATAAAACATACAACTCTATCTTTTCTGAAAGTATACACGCTTTCCCTACTAATGTATACCATTCTTCATCATAGCACATTGTTTCGGGTTCAGCAACTCCTGGTTTATAGTAGTATATGTTCATTGAACGTGGATTCTTTGCTATCTTTTCTCGAAGAAACTCATTCAACTTCTCCATATTAAAGCCCTGAACATCTACGTTATCAAACGTCATTTTAGGCCCTTTAGAGAGTTGTGTTTTGCCATCATTCCATTCAAAATCACAACCATGATACACGTCAATTGATACGTATTTCGGATCCATTTTTGTTATGTGTTTATGAAACAATCAAAATTCACTTTTATAATCGTAAATCTACAAATAATCTGAAGTTTTAAAGTTCGGTTTCAGACCTTTCAGAAAAAAGCATGCAAAACCGATGTTTGAAACTTCGGTTTTTCAGGTACTAGACTGATACCTATTACCTTTTACTGTTACCTTTTACTGTTCGGCAGCTTTTACTGAAACCGAAGTTTGAAATGCCGGTTTTCAATTATAAACTACTCTATATAAACCGACATCTGTTAGAAGAAACGGATGTAGCACTCTCTTCTTCAAACCTAAATTTTAAATTTGTAAACATGTCACCAACTCTTGTTCAGATTAATGTGTATTGGAATGGTCAGTTTTCACCACAATTCAAGTTTTACTATGGGTACAAATATAAGTACTTTTAAAATTTGGATGTTAGTCAATGGACAATTTCAAAGGTGTTTGAGTGACTGAAAGAAAATAATACGATAGAACACTCGGGCGTGATGTTTTGGAATGAAGGTAAAGGAAAGTTCGAGCATCTTTGCGAGGAAGATGAATGGAATTTATCAAAAACGAAGCAATTGTGAAAAACCAACCTCTTCCATTGCATCTAATTTAATTATGTGTTAAATTTCTATGTGTTGTTTTTGTTTTTAATTATGTATTTTTTATTTTTTTTAAAAATGTAACCGTGATTTTGATATTAATAAAAGTGTTGTTCAAAAAATTTGTATTTGCATCTTACTACTATTAATATTATATCGTTTGTAATGTTAGTATTGATTTTAAGGTAATAGTAGTATAAAAACTATCAAATCTAAGTTATTTAAGTAAATTAAAGGTTTAAAAATACAGAAAACCCTAAACCGAAGTTTGGAACTTCGGATTTGACCAAAACCGAAGTTCCAAACTTCGGTTTTGGTTTCTACTAACACCTCACCTAAAACCGAAGTTCCAAACTTCTGTTTGCCAAATCCGAAGTTTGGAACTTCGGTTTTACCATTTTCGTAACGAATTTTGTAAAATTTCTATTTTTGCAAGAGAGTTTAATAAAATTACTATTAAAAAAAAATAATCAGGTTGACTCTCCGTAGGTCCACCCCTATGTGGACACCGGCCTTAGAATGAGATTTAATTAATATAAAGAATGTTACACGTAGATAACCAATTAGACAATTTCTTTCTACAAAATAATAAGTTGTGACAATCTACTATAGATGATAAGTTCTAAATATAAATATAAATGATATTATCTCAATATAACAGATCTTGGACTTGTCATTCACAGGGGCGGAACTTGAACTTTTCAATTAAGAGGGCCGGGGATAAAAAAATGGACATTCAAAATTTTAAGTTTAGTACCATATAAATATAACCATCATTGACGTGACCCGTCCTAATCCATCTGGACGAATACATTACATTTGGTTACATCGCGAGGTACTTGACCTCTATATGATACATTTTACAAACATTGCATTCGATTTGAAAAGACAATTTTTCTTTACAACGAAAGTTGACGGCATGCATACCATTTCATAATATATCAAACTATAATTGACTTAATAATAATCTTGATGAACTCGACGACTCGAATGCAACGTCTTTTGAAATATGCCATGAATGACTCCAAGTAATATTTCTAAAATGAGCAAATGCACAGCGGAAGATTTCTTTCGTACTTGAGAATAAACATGCTTTCAAGTGTCAACCAAAAGGTTGGTGAGTTCATTAGTTTAACATAAATAATCATTTCCATCATTTTAATAGACCACAAGAATTTCATTTCCAGTTCTCATAAATATACGTCCCATGCATAGAGACAAAAATTATTCATATGGTGAACACCTGGTAACCGACATTAACAAGATGCATATAAGAATATCCCCTATCAGTCTGGGAAATCCTTCGGACATGATAAAAAACGACATCGAAGTACTAAAGCATCCGCTACAACGGATGAGGTTCGTTAGGCCCAATAGATCTATCTTTAGGATTCGCGTCAATTAGTAGATCGGTTTACTAATTCTTAGGTTACCAAGCAAAAGGGGCATATTCGGCTTCGATCATTCACCCATATAATGTAGTTTCAATTACTTGTATCTATTTCGTAAAACATTTATAAAAATTGCGCATGTATTCTCAGCCCAAAAATATAAAGGGTAAAAAGGCAAATGAAACTCACCTAATGTATTTTGTAGTAAAAATACATATGACTAAATTGAACAACGCAGGGTTGGCCTCGGATTCACGAACCTATATCATTCGTATATATATATATATATATATATATATATATATATATATATATATATATATATATATATATATATATATATATATATATATATATATATATATATATATATATATATTAAAATATATACTCGTAACCGAACAATTTCATATCTTATAACCTTATATATTATATATTTACTTTGTATATATATTTGAAAATGATTATATTTATATAGTTATATTAAAATATCTATATCTGAAAAACACCTAATTTGGTGTATATAAGTTTTTATATAAATAATGTTAATATGCTTTATATATAGTTATATGGCTTATTAATATAATTGTAGTATATGTAATAAGTATGTTTCATATTCAAAATATTTATTTGTTTTAAAAAAAAAGATGGTTTTGATATTAATGTTTTACTAAGAATAATAATAATACTAATAATAACTTTATTAAAAAATGATAATTTTAATAATAATAATGATATTGTTAATAATGATATTTTTATTTAATTATAAGATTTATAATACTCATAACATTAATATTAGGGATAATAACACAACAATATTATCATAGTTAATAATATTAACAATAATCTCACAATAATAATATTGTTATTAATAATAATACATATCATGGCAATAACAATAATAATAATAATAATAATAATAATAATAATAATAATAATAATAATAATAATAATAATAATAATAATAATAATAATTATTATTATTATTATTATTATTATTATTATTATTATTATTATTATTATTATTATAATGATTTAAAAAAATAAAACTACCTTATAAGTTTTTACAAAAAGGATGCCCCGAGCCGGGATCGAACCCGAGACCTCTCGCACACGCAACCCACCATCAAACCATCTGAACCAATTTATTTTTCTGAATCTATTCCTATGCTAAATATATTTAACCCCTTATATCGTGTTTCCACTTTCTTCATCTTCTTCAGTGAACCAAGCGACCAGACACAACAAACTTAATCATATCGATGACTATGAAATCAGTTTAGGTTTTGAATTTGAAACAGAATCAGTTTACTGTGGTTGTTTGATTTAACAGAAACAAAACAGATTGTTATTGAAGACTCGCGAAGAACAATTTGAACTCCAATATTGATTTTTAAATTCTGATACTTATAGGTTACGATTGCCACATGAAATATATAGTAATTGATTCACTGAACCTTCATAAGTCATCAATTTTTCCAAAGATAACATCTATATCAAGAATTCGAATTATAAATAGACTGTTGACTTTTTATTTATAAACTTTGACCTTGAAATTCAAGCTTGATTTGAGGAAGTGGATTATAAAATTTTACCGAAAGTTTGTATAAACGACTCTCAACAAAACTACATTTATAGTTTTTGAACTATTGTTTGAAATCGAGCTTTTGGATTTGAAGGTACACAACAGAGGTAACGAACAGTTTTTATTTTTTTTTTGATTAATTGATCTGATATAATCAACTAATGGTTGTTATACTAGATATTGATAGTGAAAGAGAAAAATTTGAATGACTCAATAACATCATAAATTGATCGATTTGTATGGTTAGACAGAAAAGGTCGAGCAGGTATGAAGGAAGAAAAAGAAATAAAGGTGATGGTGATCACTAATATTGATAAAAACATCTAACAACTTTTAGATCCAAACAAAAATTATAACAGTTGAAAGGGATCCTAATTTTGATTTGGAATCTGTTATGTACGGTTTGTATATATATATAGTAGTTAATAAATATAAATATCATTAAAGATGTTAAAGTTAATAATACAACTATAAATATCAAGTTCATTGATAATTATTATTATTATTATTAATAATAATAATAATAATAATAATAATAATAATAATAATAATAATAATAATAATAATAAGTTGTTTTATATAAGTCATTATAAAAATTTTAGTTATGGTAATACTAATACTAATAATATTAATAATACTTATATAATAATAATAAGGGTAATAATAATAATAAGTCACAATAATAATAATTTTAGTGAAATTGATAATAATAATATTATTAATGATCATTACCATAACACTATCCTAATTGTAATAATATTTATATTATTACTGATAATAATATTAATAGTAATAATACTAGTTCAACAATGTATATATATATATATATATATATATATATATATATATATATATATATATATATATATATATATATATAACTATTATGTATATAAAGTTGTTTTAAATTTTTAAGTTTACTTAGATAAATATAGTAATTATTTATTTTGAAACAAATAATTTAAGGTATACATTTAATCGTTGATAAATCATATTCAAAATTATTTATAGTCAATATACTCCACATATTCAAATAACAAGTTTTGGTTACCTTAAGTTATCTTATAATAGTTCAGTAACATATTTAATTTATTATATATAACTATTTACATATATAGTCATTTATATATACATTATAGGTTCGTGAATCATCGAGAACAGTCATAGGGTAATTGCATAAATGAAAACACTTCAAAATTTTGAGATTCAACATACAGACTTTGCTTATCGTGTCAGAATAACATAAAGATTAAGTTTAAATTTGGTCGGAAATTTTCGGGTCGTCACAGTACCTACCCGTTAAACAAATTTCGTCCCGAAATTTGAGTGAGGTGGTCATGGCTAACAATAAAAATGTTTTCATGACGAATATGAGTTGATAAATAGAGTTTTATCATTATTGAATAATACAGATAAAATAATTCGATTATTCGAAGAGCACGAATGAAGCTATCACAAAAGAGTGAAATGAATAAATGAAGTTTCGTTTTAACTTTTGACGTTGTCTTGGTTGATTTCCGGAATTCAAGGGATAAAAAGAAAATCTTCGAATCTAAAAGATTTGATTCTTCGACGAATAAGGAAATTAAGATCTCTATAATTAAATACGGTGATCTGCCTCGATTACTCTGTCTGATATTTCCATTATAAATTAAACTTTTTCCGTTCCATTATTCTCACCATTCCTATACTTTCTTTCTTAGTTCATACATCCAAAAGATTGTGAAAATGCTTAATCCATTTCTAATCCTTGATATTTTTCTAATTATCATTTTTGTCATCCCTCTTTTCAATCTTTCCACCAGAAAAATCTGTTTACTTCTATTATTACCTTGGGGTGATACTATTCTTAATTCTACCGTGTCCTTATATTGCTATTCATATTAATATCCATGGTTTGTAACCTCTGTGTTGTTATTGGACTTTATATTTTCTCTTATATTTTGGATCTCTTTGCCTTTTTATTATCCTCTCGACCTCTAGTAAGGTGAGCAACGGTCCAGAATTCGTAAGTACGGAGTTTTCGAATGAACATGACTAATGTTCTAACCAAGAAAGAACGTAATCGTACGATTTGATTTGTCAAATTATCAGAATCATTGAGAATAGAACTATCAAGAATATACTTTCTTGATATGTTCAGAAGTCAATCAGAATGAAAGAGTTATGTAACATAACACATGATGACGTTATAATCTGTGAATCATCATGTTCTATTTAGAAACTCAGCATGACTTATTGTAATATAATCACGTTGATCAAGTGTCATTATATTATACTAACTCATGCATCAGTTCCCAATATTACTTTAATAACATTCATATTTTAAGCTCGAAAGTTTACAGAATATAGAAACTAACAGTTTCTATATGATGTAACACTGATAGCATGAAGTGATTAATGATTTCAGATAAGAATAGTTATGAAAATATCTTCAGAAATATGGAAGATATTTATAATGAAAGATACGATGATATCTTGGAATTTCTAATATCGAAGGATGGTGAAGAAAATTTGTCCGCAAGAGTTTGGAGTCAGAAGCAAGGTATTCGCTAAAGATTTCATCAGAAACTGAATCATCAGGATTCTTAATGTACAAGTTTAGTCCTTGTGATTTGTTCAGAGACTCCTTCGTAGTTTGCTCAATCAGTTTTTCAGTTTCAAACTTTTTCTGAGCTTTGCCAACATACAATTCTTTATCATCAACTTTTGGTTGTTGAGGTCGTTTACAATTTTTGTTGCTTCATTCAACTTTTCAAAATTCAGAGCATTAATTCTCAGACTGGGTGCTTTTCAGAATTTAAGAATGGAAGATCATAGTTCTGAGAGATAAATGTTATATGGATACATATAACTGTTGTTGTGGAAACATTGCGAGACCCACAATACAGATTTGCTGATTCCCGGTAATTGGTATGGCAATTCTTGTTACAAGATGCGGATGAGTACATGATGAGACTTCAATAGATAAATATAGTGATTTGTCGGAGAGATTTAATCCAAGGAGCAACGATGTTGCTGGTACGTCTGCTGGTAATATGATGGAATATAAAAGGTTCCCCGGTAACAATAAAAGAGCATGCATATATATCAAGGTTATAATAAGGTTGTTTAGAACGAAAAGTCGAAGTTGACTTGCTGGAGCTGTGACAAAATTGGCTAATATGGAGAGAGATTGAAAAGTTATTTTCGGTAATAACCACGCCAAAGGAGCTAGCACAGATACGTGTTAAATGTTTACTCAAATTCTGAATATTTTCAGGTGCATAACTATATGCATCAATCTCTTCTTCCGTAGATGAAGTGCGGTTGATTCATCCTCTCGATTGAGGTGTTTTCAAGAATCATGAAAGATTTGAACGTAGATCGTAATCGTCAAGATACAAATGAGGTTTAAGATGAAATCAAGTGGCAAACCTGAAGAGATGTTTAGTTTCATATATTATAATCAATATTTTAATTCATTTTAATTGTCCAATGTTGGTAGTCCACAGTCGATAGTCCACAGTTACTAATTCAATAATTCATATATAGTTTATAATATTCGAATTAATTAATACGTATCGTGACCTTGTACATGTCTCAGACTCGATCATAACTCAAAGTATATATATTATTATAGAATCAACCTCAACCCTGTATAGCGAACTCTAGCATTACAGCATATAGAGTATCTATGGTGATTCTAAATAATATATATAGATGCGTCGATATGATATGTCAAAACCTTGTATACGTGTCCCGATATTTAAAGTGCATAAAATAAATAACAGAAATTAAATGCGATAAATAAAATTGCGAGAATATAAATTGCGATAGATAAATTGTGATAAATAGAATGTAATCAGTTAGCTAGGAACAGTTAGCTAGGAATAGTTAGCGTGGATTCTTAACAAAATTTCTCATAGTTAATTTGTTTGTTTCTAACAATTTTTTTATTTTGTCCAATGTTTTCTTCACTATGCCACTTGTTGAATTCTGATAAGTCACAATCCAAATATGAAATTGAATAAAAATGGTTATTCTGCAGTGAACGGATACATATATCTGTGGATGTAAGTAGGATATTAAATGAATGTTGAATCAGATTTGAAGAATGTACAGTGTGACTTATTAATGTGAAATCTATATATATTCCTCGAGTATTACCTACCCGTTAAAATATTTTCACCATTAACAGTTTGTACAAAAGAATTTTTTTAATTACAATCTTTATGAAAATATACTTACATATATATTTTCCTCGGATGTAATTATGGATTTAATGAGTTAATATGATATTAATCTCATTTGCTTTTCGGTTTGAGCTAGAAGAAAAATCTCTAAGACTTTAGAGATTACATAATCGCCATGAAGAACGAAGATAACTGATGTAGAACGATACGTAGAACGGTGATTATTCTCGTGGTACAGAATGAGATGTTGAGGCATGTGATGTTGAAACTTGAGTTGTTGGTGGTACTGTTGGTGCCGGTGATGTTGCTGAAGTTGGTACGTTTTGCACCATATTTTCCAAGGCTACAACTCGGGCGCGAAGCTCGTTGACTTCTGCTATTACTCCTGGATGGTTGTCGATTCGGACGAGTGGATGAATAAGATCTAGGATTCGAGATAGTATATAATCATGATGAGATACTCTGGAAATGAGAGAGAAAATGGTATTACGGACAGGTTCGTCGTTGAGTGCTTCAGGTTCTTCGCCAAGAGGTGAATTCAGTTGATGGAAAGGATCGCCTTCTTCGCGTCTCCATTGATTAAGTCAACTTCGAACCCATCCCCAATTCAGCCATAATTGGTGATGACTGATTGGTTGATCTATTCCGGTTACACTGTTTTCGGAGCTTGAGTCGAAATCCATATCGGAATTGCTATCAGAATCCGAGGAATTCGAACTGGTTGAGGGATCCATCTTGTACGATCAGATGGAGGATTTTCGATATGAATTAGATTATAGGATGTAGATTAGTATCCTGCAATACATAATTTACATATGCGTATATAATACTAAAATCCCAATAGTTACAGAGGAATCTACGGAAGCTGTCAGGCAAAGGTAATAATAACAGATACGTTAAGATATGAATTTATCTATACACTATCTATGCAATAGAGGTAGTAAGACGTATCTAGACTTTAAGGATGATTAGCAAATAATTTTCGACACTAAATGATAAGCAAAACTTTTGACATGAAAACACGGTCGAAGTCCAGACTCACTAATGCATCTAAACAACTATCAGTTAGACACACTAATGCAAGACCTGGTTCACTAAGACCACCGCTCTGATACCAACTGACGTGACCCGTCCTAATCCATCTGGACGAATACATTACATTTGGTTACATCGCGAGGTACTTGACCTCTATATGATACATTTTACAAACATTGCATTCGATTTGAAAAGACAATCTTTCTTTACAACGAAAGTTGACGGCATGCATACCATTTCATAATATATCCAACTATAATTGACTTAATAATAATCTTGATGAACTCGACGACTCGAATGCAATGCCTTTTGAAATGTGCCATGAATGACTCCAAGTAATATTTCTAAAATGAGCAAATGCACAGCGGAAGATTTCTTTCGTACCTGAGAATAAACATGCTTTCAAGTGTCAACCAAAAGGTTGGTGAGTTCATTATTTTAACATAAATAATCATTTCCATCATTTTAATAGACCATAAGAATTTCATTTCCAGTTCTCATAAATATACGTCCCATGCATAGAGACAAAAATCATTCATATGGTGAACACCTGGTAACCGACATTAACAAGATGCATATAAGAATATCACCTATCATTCCGGGAAATCCTTCGGACATGATAAAAAACAACATCGAAGTACTAAAGCATCCGCTACAACGGATGGGGTTCGTTAGGCCAAATAGATCTATCTTTAGGATTCGCGTCAATTAGTAGATCGGTTTACTAATTCTTAGGTTACCAAGCAAAAGGGGCATATTCAGCTTCGATCATTCACCCATATAATGTAGTTTCAATTACTTGTGTCTATTTCGTAAAACATTTATAAAAATTGCGCATGTATTCTCAGCCCAAAAATATAAAGGGTAAAAAGGCAAATGAAACTCACCTAATGTATTTTGTAGTAAAAATACATATGACTAAATTGAACAACGCAGGGTTGGCCTCGGATTCACGAACCTGTATCATTCGTATATATATTAAAATATATACTCGTAATCGAACAATTTCATATCTTATAACCTTATATATTATATATTTAGTTTGTATATATATTTGAAAAAGATTATATTTATATAGTTATATTAAAATATCTATATCTGAAAAACACCTAATTTGTTGTATATAAGTTTTTATATAAATAATGTTAATATGCTTTGTATATAGTTATATGGCTTATTAATATAATTGTAGTATATGTAATAAGTATGTTTCATATTCAAAATATTTATTTGTTTAAAAAAAAAGATGGTTTTGATATTAATGTTTTACTAAGAATAATAATAATACTAATAATAACTTTATTAAAAATGATAATTTTAATAATAATAATGATATTGTTAATAATGATATTTTTATTTAATTATAAGATTAATAATACTCATAACATTAATATTAGGAATAATAACACAACAATATTATCATAGTTAATAATATTAACAATAATCTCACAATAATAATAATGTTAATAATAATAATACATATCATGGCAATAACAATAACAATAATAATAATAATAATAATAATAATAATAATAATAATAATAATAATAATAATAATTATTATTATTATTATTATTATTATTATTATTATTATTATTATTATTATTATTATTATTATTATTATTATTATTATTATTATTATTATTATTATTATTATTATTATAATGATTTAAAAAAAAACTACCTTATAAGTTTTTACAAAAAGGATGCCCCGAGCCAGGATCGAACCCGAGACCTCTCGCACACGCAACCCACCATCAAACCATCTGAACCAATTTATTTTTCTGAATCTATTCCTATGCTAAATATATTTAACCCCTTATATCGTGTTTCCACTTTCTTCATCTTCTTCAGTGAACCAAGCGACCAGACACAACAAACTTAATCATATCGATGACTATGAAATTAGTTTAGGTTTTGAATTTGAAACAGAATCAGTTTACTGTGGTTGTTTGATTTAACAGAAACAAAACAGATTGCTATTGAAGACTCGCGAAGAACAATTTGAACTCCAATATTGATTTTTAAATTCTAATACTTATAGGTTACGATTGCCACATGAAATATATAGCAATTGATTCACTGAACCTTCATAAGTCATCAATTTTTCCAAAGATAACATCTATATCAAGAATTCGAATTATAAATAGACTGTTGACTTTTTATTTATAAACTTTGACCTTGAAATTCAAGCTTGATTTGAGGAAGTGGATTCTGAAATTTTACCGAAAGTTTGTATAAACGACTCTCAACAAAACTACATTTATAGTTTTTGAAATTTTGTTTGAAATCGAGCTTTTGGATTTGAAGGTACACAACAGAGGTAACGAACAGTTTTTTTTATTTTTTATTTTTTATTTATTAATTGATCTGATATAATCAACTAATGGTTGTTATACTAGATATTGATAGTGAAAGAGAAAAATTTGAATGACTCAATAACATCATAAATTGATCGATTTGTATGGTTAGACAGAAAAGGTCGAGCAGGTATGAAGGAAGAAAAAGAAATAAAGGTGATGGTGATCACTAATATTGATAACAACATCTAACAACTTTTAGATCTAAACAAAAATTATAAAAGTTGAAAGGGATCCTAATTTTGATTTGGAATCTGTTATGTACGGTTTGTATATATATATAGTAGTTAATAAATATAAATATCACTAAAGATGTTAAAATTAATAATACAACTATAAATATCAAGTTCATTGATAATTAATAATATAATAATAATAATAATAATAATAATAATAATAATAATAATAATAATAATAATAATAATAATAATAATAATAATAATAATAATAATAATAATAATAATAATAATAAGTTGTTTTATATAAGTCATTATAAATTTTTTAGTTATGGTAATACTAATACTAATAATATTAATAATACTTATATAATAATAATAATAATAAGCGTAATAATAGTAATAAGTCACAATAATAATAATTTTAGTGAAATTGATAATACGGAGTATATTTTTACTGATAATAATATTATTAGTAATAATACTAGTTCAACAATGTATATATATATATATATATATATATATATATATATATATATATATATATATATATATATATATATATATATATATATATTCAACTATTATGTATATAAAGTTGTTTTAAATTTTTAAGTTTTGTTACTTAGATAAATATAGTAATTATTTATTTTGAAACAAATAATTTAAGGTATACATTTAATCGTTGATAAATCATATTCAAAATTATTTATTGTCAATATACTCCACATATTCAAATAACAAGTTTTGATTACCTTAAGTTATCTTATAATAGTTCAGTAACATATTTAATTTATTATATATAACTATTTACATATATAGTCATTTATATATACATTATAGGTTCGTGAATTATCGAGAACAGTCATAGGGTAATTGAATAAATGAAAACACTTCAAAATTTTGAGATTCAACATACAGACTTTGCTTATCGTGTCAGAATAACATAAAGATTAATTTTAAATTTGGTCGAAAATTTCCGGGTCGTCACAATCATCATAGTCAAATACAAATGAAAATGAAAATAAAAATCATTACAACTCGACTCGACGACCTTTAAGCAATTTAAAATCTTCGATAACAGACTCCGAATCAAACTTTTCAGCAATTTTCCGTTCAATATAAACCACCAAATTATACGCCAAAAAGTCATCGGACATTTTGGTACGAAGCCGATTCTTGCAAATTTTCATCCCAGAGAATGCTCTTTCGGTAGTAGCAGTTGAAACTGGAAGTGTTAATATCAGTCGAATCAACCTATACAATAAATTATAATTCTCGCACTTCTCAGTTTCCACAAGAACTTTAAATACTTCAGTAAGAGTTGATGCACCACTAAGCTTAGAGTTCTTTGACAGTTCAATATTGAATAGCTCCAACTCAGATTCTAATCGGGTTCTCTCTTGCTCTGTAAAATCTGCAGGATAATACTTCTCAACAAGGGAACAAATATGATCAACATTCAGCACTTTAGAACGTTTGCTTGGAACTAAACTCGAGCTGAGAGTTAATAAATCCATAACTTGATCATTAAATCTATTGTTTAGCTCTTGCAATTGTTTGTCAAGTGTGCTAATAAAGATATCTACTCGATAATAGTGTTCAAAAGTAACATGATTATCTTGTAGACGAGGGCGATATCGACTGGATCTGTATAAAGCATTTAAATCGAGAATGTCTACTTCATGTTTCTCAGAGAATGCTTTTACCCTTGCAAGTAAAGAATCCCATCCAGTATTTCTTAATTCACTTAGTCTTTCCTTCGTTGCTGCAACTAGATTCATGGCGTTGATAATATCTTGAGATTTCTTTTGTAGAGCTTGAGAAAGAATTTCAGTAATCCCCATTATTTCCTTCATCAAGTGTAAAATCAACACAAATTCAAATGATTTTGTATAACCAAATGCTGAATCGGCATCTCCACGTTGAGAAGAGCAAGATCCATCATCGATTATTCCTTTAAGAACAACACGTGCGGGATTAAACATTACAAGCAAACTACAAACTGAATATTTGGATAATTCCATATTTGTATTCGCTTTTCAGGATCTCTTTCCAAATAATTAAAATCCACATCTTCTATATTTGGCCTAGAAGTTTCAACAACAGGTGGCTCTGGTTGATTTGGTTCTTGTTCATGCTCGTTTGTTGAAGATTTGCAACGTTTACTATTTTGAATACCATCGATCGAGCAAGTGTTGTCATCATTTCTTCTCTTAAAAAATGAAGTTATAGATTTTTGTTTTTCCATTATCAGTCCTGGAAATTAAAACAAATATAATACAGATTGTCAAAGATATGTAAGTCGTGATTCATCACTCTTTATCAATTATCAACACATTACACATTTAGCTATTAACTTACAGTGAGTTACTGAGTTGCTAATGAAAAAGAAAAACAAACTACAATACAATTTAGTAATTTAATCCTTGTCTACAACTCCACATAGTGCAAAATATTACATCAAAAGCCCAAAAGGTAATGTACACATTTAACAGCTAAGTGACTAACGTTATTGATTGAACAAATATAGTTACGATAATACACAAACATATAAAAGTCGAGACTCAAGACACCATCGCCCATCTGATCGAGTGATGGATAGTTCATTTCATATACTCATAGTTCGAACTTCAAAACTACAATTATAATAACAATAAAAAAAACATAAAAATCTAAAAGAAAAAATATGTTGATCAATAAAAAAACATAAAAATCTAAAAGAAAAAATATGTTGATCAATAATTCAATATTAAAGAGAGACGAGAGTTAACTTACATGTGGATTGTGGCTATCGATGATTTTTTTGAGATACTGTAATTTGTAAGACGGTAGTCGATTTGGATGAATTGGGGTTTTGGTGGAGAAGGAAATAAGGAATAAAAGAAAGCGACGGTTGAGTGACTCAAAAGAAAGATAAAAAAAAAAAAAAAAAAAAACTAGGCGCTGAAAATTTAGGAAGGCCAAATACATTTATTTTTTATTTTTTAACCCTTAAAGATTATATACTCTGAGGAATATTCATTTGAGTCAATAAATTAAGTTGAGATTCAAGGGACCAATGAGAGCGCGACATGTATCGCGAAAATCAAATGTGATTTTCGAAAAAAAAACTTTTAAATTTTTTTTTCGAAATTTTTTTTAAATTTTTTTTCAAATTTTTTTTTTTTACAATCACATGTGATTTACCTGCACAATCACATGTGATTGGATTTGCCATGCATAATCACATGTGATTGGGTTTACAATCACATGTGATTGACAATGATAATCACGTATGATTTTAAAAAAAAAAAGTCGAAAAAAAAATTTCGAAAAAAAAAATTTCGAAAAAAAAAATTTCAATAAAAAAAAATATTTTGAATTTTTTTTTTCCAATCACGTGTGATTTTCGCGCCACATGTCGCGTTCTCATTGGTCCCTTTGTTTTCAAGCAAATTTATGGATGCAAGTGATTACAACTCTATATACTCTATAGTAATAATCCAAAGTTGAAGGGAGGCTGTGGCCGTTTTTTGTCTACTAAAACCTCCGCCCCTGGTCATTCAAGATACGTGATCATGGTCATGATCACGTCATGATCTCCGCCTGTCTTCATATACTCTACCCCCCCCCCCCCCCCCCCCTCCCCCTCTCTCTCTCTCTCTCTCTCTCTCTAGCGAAGAGGTGGCTAGCCAACATGGGTTTTAAATCATATTAGATGATATTTAGAGTACAAGTTCAAAATCTATTATATTTAGATAATATTGTTATATTTAGAACGTCATGATCTCCCAGGGGCGAGTTTATGTATTAGTCCGTGAGGTTACGGGAAACCGCTAGTTAAAATTTTTTACGTAAAAAACACTCTTTAAATTTTATAGGACGCCAAAAATTTAACTACAGGACCCCATATATTTATCGAATCTATAGTTTTTACTTTGAATTGTATATGACACCACTAAATGTAACTATCCGGATCACATAAATTTTTCGAATTTGTAGTTTTATAAAGGTAAACAACCACTAAAATATCTTGGAATGAATGGTTCCTATGGTTCGAAGATTGGTCTATGGTTACAGCAAAGAAGATCAGACTTATGGCAATTGTGGAGGCATCTTTATGGTGTATTTGGAGATTTAGGAACGACACTTTATTTAGTGGGTCTCGCCCGAAGAAAGATTGTTTGTTTGATAACATTTGTAATTTTTCTTTTCATTGGGTAAAATATAGAGGTAAACAGGTGTCGAGTCGTAACATTTGGCTCTTAGATCCTTTGTAATGGTTGCTTATAGCCCGTTTCTAGCTTCTTGCTAGCGGGTGTTCTTATTGAATTTTGCAGTTCCAAAAAAAAAAACAACCACTAAAATAATATTCAAATATAATCAGTATTGGCAACAACAAAAAAATTAAGACCCTATTGAATTTTAATCCTAGAATCACAAATGTGATCCCCTGTGTGCCTGTCTTGATATACTCTTAACATTAACAAAAGTTTCACCCAAACGACCATAATGAATTATATTAGCAAAGATAAAATTTGGCTCGTTAAGCATCTTTGAGCTTTAATTACCACTCTCTCCAAGTCTTACTCATATTAATAATTCACTGTTACATTTACTTTCAAAATTTGATAAAAATAATAATGAAGTTCTTAAATATTTTTAATTTTTGTATATAAGTTAATAAATAAATAAAAGTAATAGTGGGTAACAAAATCTAAAGCATAATGATAATATACTAGTGAAATTACTCGTAGAATCACAGGATTGTTTAAAAAAATAGTTTAATGATATGTTTTAGGTATTAAGTGAATGTAGATGTTAAAGGTATTTACTTTAATGACATATGGAACTACGGATTCCGACTAAGAAACTTCTCGTTGTTTTTACAAACATATTGATGTACTTAATTTAGTCAGGATATATGAACTACATTTATTCTCCTATTATTCTCTTCCATATTTCATTACAATTATTATTTTCTTTGTCATAAAAGTCTACATTGCAATCTTTTATTGAGACATATATTTCGCATAAATATGTAACATAATTAATCATGTAAAGAGAACTTGTATTTGAATAGTTATAATATAATAATTATAGTTATAATTATAATTATAATAATAAAGTTGGCTTAAAAATAAATTATTTATATTTTTAATAATAATTATTAGTAATATAACAAATGCCTCTTGAAATTATTTAAAACATTAAAATACAATTATTATATAAAGGTTGTACATATGTTAATAAAGTGTTTTGTAAAATATTGTACAATTTGTTACAAAGTTTGTACATATGATCATAAGAATGTATTATCATAAAGTTGTACATAATGCTTCAAATACTGTACATATGATGATGAGGTGTTCTATTATAAGAGTGTACATAATGCTTCAAATTATACATATGGTTATGGTTATGGAGGACTTTTATCATAAAGTTGTACATAATGCTTCATGTATTATACAACTGGCATGTTAATATTATTATTAAATACAATTAATTATTTGGGGGTCGATCATTGAAAAATTCCTATTAATCAAAAGATGTCGAATATTAACGATTGGGGGTCGATCATTGAAAAATTCAAGGTACAATTGGAGGAGTGGAAAGCAAGATCGATGTCATTCGGTGGACGCCTTACCCTTGTTAAGTCGGTACTAAGTAGTCTCCCATTGTACGCCTTCTTCTTATTCCGCGCTCCCTCATGTGTCATAAACATGCTCGAAGGTTTGAGACGCAAGTTTTTTTGGGGCGGGTCGGGGGATAATACAAAAATACCATGGGTTAAATGGGAAAAAGTATTACTTTCATATGAGGGGGAGGGTTAAAAATCGGGTCTTTAAAGGCAAAAAACTTGGCTCTTTTGGGAAAATGGTGGTGGCATTATCGCGTTGAACCAAAGTCGTTATGGGTAAAGGTCATAAAAAGTCTTTACGGGTGGGATGGCGGGTTGGGTTCTTTTGTTTCTAATCGTGGCAGCTCTAAGCCTTTAGTCTGGAACAAAATCCGGCTCGTTGGCCAAGAAGTTGATCGATTAGGAATACCTTTTACTAACTCGTTTGTACAAGTTGTTAGCAAAGGTGATCACACACTATTTTGGAAGGATCAATGGCTAGGAGATCAACCTTTTTGTGACAGATTTGCAAGACTATTTGGGCTGGAAAAATCCAAAGATGTCTCGGTTATGGATCGAGTTTCAGGTAATGGTGCTGATCGAAGTTATAATTGGGACTGGTCGAGGGATCCATCTAACAAGACACTATCTGAACTAGCTGAGCTGACAACCCCGATCAACTCTTTCTCCTTCGCTCAAGATGATTTCGATACCTGGAAATGGAGCTTGCAAAGTAACGGTCAATTTACTACCTGTGCATTTACGAAACTCATCGATGACAAGCTACTTTCGGTACAGGCAGGTCATCACGCTTCGATGCGCAACCCTATGATCCCACAAAAAATTGGGTTATTTGTGTGGCGTGCAAAAGCAAAACGTATTCCGGTTAGAGAAGAGCTAGACAAGAGGGGCGTTGATCTCGACACCTTAATATGTCCGGTTTGTCTCTATGAAATTGAATCCACTGAACATGCTTTGATCCATTGTAATTTTACTAACGATGTTTGGTCAAGAGTAAGAGGATGGTGGAAATTAACAAACTTATCTTCATCAACTCTAGAGAATTCCTTTGAGGGCTTTCGAGATGTCTCCCTTCCAAATTCGAAATCTTCGTTATGACAAGAGATTGAATGGATCATGGGTTACATCATTTGGAAAAATAGAAATTCTACCTTGTTCGAAAATAAAAAAGGAAGCGGTCCAAATATCTTAAACGAAATCCAAATTAGATCCTACGAATGGATATCAAGAAGATCAAGAAAAATTGGAATTGATTGGAACAAATGGCTTCTTAACCACACACAATATGATGATCATGGATAGATGCAGATTTTTCAATTCTTCAAATTTTCATAAGCTTAGTTCTCCATGTATTGTTTAGTTTCCTGTTTAGGCTAAAGCATGATCTTGTATGCTTTGCCTTGTAGCTATTTGTAACGCTTTGTTTATATTAATACAAAAATTTCCTTGCCTTTCAAAAAAAAAATACAATTAATTATTTTGATTAACATCATCATGTGAATCTTAGAATTTTTTTCTTTAATTTTCAATTTTGTTTAGTATGAATAATTCTTATTTATGACATTATCGTTATATAGATTTATTAGATACTATAATAGATTTTTAGTAAATAATTATATTTTAATTCTAAATTAATTAAGATTAATGACATTATTCATATTTTTAGAAATAACAAGTTTTAGCAAAATGAAGAGTTAAATTGTGAAATGATGACATCATTATTTTAAAAATTTAATAGAAGTTATAGATTTAAAATGTGTACGCTTATCTTAGAAATTTTAAATTGGGACCAAGTGAGTAAAGAATAAAGACTTTAATTGTAAATTCGAGTATTGACATTCAGTTGCTATCATTTTTATATGTATAATATGGTTACAATTATTTTCACTCTGTTTGTACAATTCTTGGCAACCCTTGTTGACGAAACAAGGATATTGAGGTCTGATCACTGAATGGGTAATATAACAGGATATGATAATGAATGTATGCTTGTTAGCGATTTCCCGAAGGTAGTACGAAGGTATCGTACTTTACGCCACCAAGATACGAAGGTAACTCATTGAGAGTATTGTATGTGAGTAATTATGAATTAGAGTGAATGCCCTCTCCAGAGATCATGTTCTCCTTTTTATAGGGTTAGGCAATAGCTCTATCACCAGCTTTCCAGGTAGATTCAGTCTTCGAGGCGATCTCTGATGAGACAAAGGGGACTTTTCCTTCGGTCGACTGCAACTCCTGCTGGCTCAAGAAAGCTACCCTGCAACATTCTTCTTTTGTCATTTGGATGTTAGTGGAAGCGAGTTTGGTCAACCAGCTTACTTCTCTCCTTCAGTCTAGGTAATCTTGTGACTTTAGGAGAAGTCCTTGTCCATTGGTAACCGTGATCACTTCGTCACCACGTTCCTTCGTTACTATTGCTTCGTATAACAGAAGTGGTTTCATACCAACTCTGAATATTGGGATTCTACTTTGGTAGCATTCTTCTTTTAACATTTGGGCGCCTTTATTTGAGTTTGAGGATATCCCGCCCTCGATTTGTATTTGACATATGTGTTCTTGTGATCCATTCTTATGTCATCTATCCTCGTTAGGCGCGATATCTCCGTTAGCTTAGCTTCGTTTATCTAGACTGGGGGATACACTATCAAGCCCCCCAGTTTAATTTTACGAAGCTTTCTGACCAAGCTTTGTTGAACTAAACTCAATCTGCCACTTGATTACTTGATTTGACGTCTCTGATCCTAGCAATTATTTACCCGGGTACTATTTACCTTTTTGCCCCTGCTAAATTTTTCTGTTTAAATAGGCTTGAGGGGTGAAATGGTAATTTGCCGGTACGGTTACCAAAGTAACTCTGTAACTGATGGGACGGTTTTCTGCTTAAGGGTAATAAAGAGTTAGACATTGATTTTTCTCTTTCATTTTTTCCTTTCTTTTTCCTTTTGCTTCTCTTCATCATCCGATCATCTTCTTTGATTCTCAAAAAGGTATTGCTTCCAACTTGCTATCTTTTTCTGTTATTTTGTTATGGCTAAAGTAGGGCTTCGATCTATTTCTAGTGTTGTGACCCCCGAACGCTATGAACGCCTCTGTAAAACCCTAGGTCTTAAAGGAGACGACATAATTTTGTCAGAATTCGGGAAGTTCATGCTGGACTTTTCGGCGGATTACGTCGGAATGTACACGCAATCATTTACAGAATGCAACCTTAGGATCCCCATTTCATCATTTTTACGTAGCGTTCTTGATTACTTCAAAGTCCATGTTTCGATTGTTCACCCTCTTGCCATCAAAAAGATCCTGGCTTTTGAATATATGTGCAAAGCATATGGCGACCAGCCTTCTGTTGACTTATTTCGCTGTTTCTTTCAAATTAGTGATGTCGAGAATTGGGTTACAATTGTCAAGCGTTGTAAAAAGAGTGGTAGTGTGATTGATAGTCCCATGTGTTTTGCTTCTTCCATTCCTGATGTAAGGAATTGGAAAAATTCCTTTGTCTATATCAAGAAATCTTTTTTCTTTCCGGACAAATTTCCCAATGCCGTTAATAGCAGTTGGGCCACTGTTCCCAAGCAATATAGTGATCCTATTCCTGAGGATGCTAAAAATGATCCTCTCTATGGTAGGATTTGTCGTCATCCTATAATACCTTCAACTCTTCCGAATTCCCTCCTTTTTAAGCTCGGCATGGCACCTTCATGGGAAAGAGGCGAAGCTATTCATGTGTACTTTTGTGGAGAAAGGGGTAGGTTTTGTATGCCCATAGGTCTTATTTTTTGTTTGACCCTTTTGTTTTATTTTTCTGACCTTGCTTGCTTTTGCAGAGATGTCTTTGCGAAATGTTATCAAGTTCTTTGGGGTGAAACAGATAACTGAAGCTGTCCATGCTAGCATTGTGGTTAAGGAGCTCAGTTCTCCTTCTTTTTCTGGTTTTATGGAGGTGGACAGTAAATCGGAGAAAGTGGCCGAGTCTAGTGCTCCCAAGGTTCAACACAGCGCTAAGGTTGCTTCGGATCACGAGCCTATTGATGTTGATGCTGAGCCTGACGTGTCCAAGAGTATTCTTGTCAGGGCGTCTAGGCGTCAGAAGGCTGCCAGGAAAATGAAAGAGGTTGTTTCTGGTTCTCCCTTGAAGAAAGCTAAATTTGCTCTTCGAGATGAAGATACTGATGACGAAGCTCCAGTTGAAGGTTCTGGCGACAATGTTCTCTTGGGTACGCTTTTTTATTAGTGTTTTTTATTTGATCCTTTGTTCTCAAATATATCTTTGTGCCTCTGTAGGTGATATTCCTGATATCCCTTCTTTGGAAGCTTGTTTCGATGTGTTTGATGAAATGATTCCTTCTGAGTTCGAAGATGCCTTCGTTGATACCTCTAAGCTCATTGATGTTTATACCACTCATTGCTATCATTCTGCTATTTATAACCACCTCGTCTTGTCCCGTTTGAAGCAGAAATCTGGCGATGTTGTGTGCCTAGAGAAGGAGGTGGAAGAGCTTAGGGATGTCAATGCCTCTTCCAAAGAGTCTGTGAAGAAGCTCCAGGAGTAATTGTTATTGAACACATCTTGGGAAGAGGAGGTGAAATCAGCCAAGAGTGAGATTCTGAGCCTGCAGGAGAAACAGAAGCTTAATGAAAAGAGGATTGTTTACTTGGAAGAAGAGAACAAGGCTCTCCGTTAGGAAGCGAAATGGTTGGTAGATTAGAAGAAGAGGTTTGATGGTTTAAAAGCAGATTATTCTGATGTGATTACCCGGGTCATTCCACATGTCTGCAGGCAGGTTATTCGCAGCAAAGAGTTGAGCACGTTTGTTGGTGATGTTGTTCTTGTTAACAAACTTGAGGAGAGGTGTAAATTGTTGACCGAGTTATCCAAACAGGGCAAGGTTGAGCTTAGCAGCTATCCGGAGTATACCGATCAGGCTTCAGCCCTTGTTGATGCTGCATGTGCTCGTTTTGTCAATGTTGAGCTCAACTATGTCACCTCTGTTGCTGCTCACTCTGATGCTAAGCCTGTGGAGCTCCTTGCCTTAGTTGCGAAGCAATGATCTCTGTGGTTTGTTTGTTTTATGATCCTCTTTTGCTGTAGTGACCTGTGTGCTAATTACCTTATGTTTAATGTACTTTTATCAGGCATGTGTGCCTACTGATTTGGCGCTTTGTTGCCTATAAACAATTTGTATTCAGTATTTTGTGGGTTATCATGCCCATCTATGTGTCATTACTCTATTTAACTTTTGAGCAGATTATGTCTTTGGGTTTTTTGGTTTCCTTTCGGTCATCTAGGTGTGACCCTTTAGTGCCGAAATATGTGCACTTATTTCCTTTGTATAATATTCCCTAATACCTTTTTGTGTATTGCTTGAGTGTAGGGAATGCTTTGCAACAGCTTCGACATACCTCTTGGGTTACCTCTGGCATATTTCTAGAGTTTGGCAAGTATTCCTTTTGGGAATATTTTGCGATAGCTTCGGTATACCTCTTGGGTTACCTTTTGCATATTGCTGGAGTTTGACAAGTATTCCTCTTGGGAATACTCTGCAATAGCTTTGGTAGACCTCTTGGGTTACCTCTTGCATATTGCTAGAGTTTGATAAGTATTCCTCTTGGGAATACTCTGCAATAGCTTCGGTATACCTCTTGGGTTACCTCTTGCATATTGCTTAAGTATGGCAAGTATTTCTCTTGAGAATACTCTGCAATAGCTTTGATGTTATGCGAGGCGTATATGAAATAGCTTTATTTTTACTAGGAAATACTATTAAATACGGTACAATTTTACACAAGATATTTATTTATTTATAGAATGGATATACTTAAACCTTGCTACAACACTTATAGGCAGTGTACCTAATCGTACAGTAGTGTAGTTTTTAGTAAGTCCGGTTCGTTCCACAGGAAAAATCTTTAAACAAAGCTTAACGCTATATTAGTTTTAATTTATAAAAATACAAAAATATATATAAGTAATATTATTATTATAAAGGGGGGTTTTTACCGTTTAATGACCGGTTTATCGATTTTTAAAACTTTAGTCGCAGTTAAAACCTAATGTAAAATATTAAATACATAAAAGACTTAATTTAAAGCGTAAAGTAAATAATGATAATGAAATTGCAATAAATAAAAGTGCGATAAAATAAACTTGCGATAATTAAAAAGTACGATAATTAAAAGTGCAATTAAATACAAAATAAAAGAAATTAAAAATAAAATAAAATAATTATGCTTATTTAAACTTCCGTAATCATGATGTTTGACGTGTTGATTTTAGTTTTATATCCATGGGTTAATTGTCCTTTGTCCTGGATTATTTAATATGTCCGTCTGGTTTTTGTCCATAACAGTCCATCAGTCATAAATATAAAGTGCGAGTATCCTCGTCAAATTATCCTTATACCCGAAGTTAAATATTCCAACTAATTGGGGACTTAAACTGTAACAAGGTTTTATTACTTTGTTTAATAATTACACCATGATATCGACTGCGTGTAACCCAAGGTTTTAATACTTTGTTATCAATTATGCTAAGTGTCCTTGTACATAATTTTACCCCTGTTTTAATAATTCCATAGACTATTAATCCATTTCCGTATCCGGTTAAATGAACGATTATTCGTACATATAAATACCCCGCCCATCGTGTCCGATCGAGTGTATATGGTTATTTATAGGGACGTCCAATTGTAAATCTTTATATTAAAATTAACAAACTATCATTTAGTTAAACAAATATAAAGCCCATTAATAGCCCATAGTCTAATTTCCACAAGTGTCATTCTTTTGTTCAAACCCCAATTATGGTACAAAGTCCAATTACCCAATTTTAGTAATTAGCCCAACATCATGATTACTTCGATTTAAATAAGCATAATAATAACTTAGCTACGAGACATTAAATTAAAAAGGTTGAACATAACTTACAATGATTAAAAATAGTGTAGCGTTACACGGACAGAATTTCGACTTACACCCTTACAACATGCGCTAACATACCCTTATTATTAGAAATTAAAATTAAAATTAAAATTAAAATATAAATATATATATATATATACGTTTATGATAGAGAGATTGATATATCTTATATGGTGCACCAAAGCTCGATTTTTATAGGCATGTGAACTGGAAAAGAGCCTCATGCAATCGCATGGACTTTGCCCTTCAAGGCCATGCGATCGCATGGCCAGCTGGAGAGGCTCACATGCCTTTGTTTTTTCTGCCGACGGTTTTTAATAATATAATATATAATATATAAATAATTATAAGAATTATTTAAATATTATATTATATTTATGTGCATAGTTGACTTGTAATTTTTAGTCCGTTGCGTCGAGCGTTGAGAGTTGACTCTGGTCCCGGTTCTGGATTTTCGAACGTCCTTGCGTACAATTTAATATCTTGTATTTTGCGTTTTGAATCTTGTACTCTTGTAATTTTGAGACGTTTCTTATCAATAATTGGAACCTCTTTGATTGTACTTTGTACTTTTGAGCTTTTTGGTCTTTTGCGTCTTCAATTCATCGAATCTGTCTTTTTTCTTCACCTTTTATTATTTAAACGAATATCACTTGTAAATAGAACAATTGCAACTAAAAGCTTGTCTTTCTTGAGGGATAATGCTATGAAATATATGTTCTTTTTTAGCATTATCAAATATTCCCACACTTGAGCGTTGCTTGTCCTCAAGCAATATAGTCTTGAAATACTAAAATCACTTCTTTATTCTTCACACTTTGTACATCAGTGATTTCTTTACAGCGGTATAAACAATGGTAGTAACGATGTGGTTTACAGTCCCACATGACTATAAAATTTAGATCCTTTAAGGAAATTGGATCTTTATGAAAACATTTGATTTTTTGAAAATTAAATCTAGCTTTTACCCTAGATAAGTTTTCCGGAATAACCCTTCACCGGTGTTTGCAAATTCTTTTTGTGGGTTTGGTGGGTTTCAGATTTGAAAACTTTAGCTCAAAACTTGTGATCTTGTGTCACCCACTTGCTAACCTTTTATTGAAAAAGCAACACGTCCAGTATACTTGCTCCGTATATTACCTTTCGGTAAACTACCATCCGGTTGTAAAGGAAAGCGTTGAACATGCAACTGTTAAGGCAATGTCCCGTGACATGCTTTTGATTATGGTCTAAAACGTGTCGGATGCAATTACTATCCTTGGTAGGAGCAATAGTAAAGCTCACCCTTATAATTTTTCGGTCTGGCACAAGGTCCTGTCTTTGACCATGCTATGAAACCACCGTTCTTACGGTTGACACCCGATTTGGTTCAGGTGACCTAATGAATTCCAGGTGAATTCCTAGGATTTTACGTTCAATGGTAATGAACGCATTGAAAATGGGTTTTTAGAAAACAAATCGGTTTGAAATTTTGATCAAAATATTTTCTCGTTCAAGCTCGAGTTTAGATATCATTGAATTCCATGAGTTTGTAATTCTCAATCTTTAAGGTCAATCTCTAGGATTGAGTAATATCAGTCTTAAAAGCTGATTTTTGATCTTTAAGGAGATTATCCTTTCTGGGATCTGATTCATTAGTCTTATCAAGCTAATTTGCACGGTGCCCCCCCCATTGTACGAGACAGATCCTCTCATGGTTAGGATAAGTCTGACCACTTGGCGACCCTGTTTTATGGTGAGGTCTATGGATTTCCTGCTGATTTTAGAGATGACTTTTCTAGATTTTTCGTCAACCTACAGCTGGTCTGGACGACAACTTCTTGACCTAAATCAAGAAGCGCGTTTCTTTTTCGAAAGACTTTACTTCCTTTTAATGATGGAATTGATTCATCGTGTAGATCCATCTTTCTTACAGTAAATCGGGTAAAACTGTCTAGTTTAGTCCAAAGCAAAAGTATCTTTAATTATTTATTACAGAAATATGTGACATATGTTTAAAATAACTTGGTAATTTTCCCACACTTGGCTTTTATTTTCTTTTTTATTGTCCTCTATTCCATTTTAAATGAATTCTAACATTTTGGTTTGTTTCTCAATTTATGTCCTTTCCAAGGTAACAATAATTTCGGTGTTAACACCTAGTTTATCGTTCATAAATATGTATAAACATGATTTTGAGTTCATTTAATTGAAAATTTTGAAAAAATTTACTAGAATTGGGTAGTCAGTATATAAGACTAGGGTTGTTCTTTATTATCAGAGAGCACTAGATTCTAATACAACTACTGCTTTACTAGTATTTCTAATGGTAACCAAGTGTATAAATCAAAAATTTTAAAAATCCGAAAGAATTTAACCCCTTCCCACACTTAAGATCTTGCAATGCCCTCATTTGCAAGAAATCAGCAACAATTTAAATTATTGAGGGTGATTAGCGTAGAAATGATTAAATTTTACCAAAGTTTCCAAACATATTGGCGTTTGTTTGCTGAATGATAAATGGTGCATATCATTTGTTCATTCCATCTTGTTGTTACATCACATTTATTTTTCATCTTGTCGTCAAAAGTACTAGCTTTTGCTGAACTTAATGCCATTCTTTGAAAATGCGCTGTTTTACCCTGTTTTGTACAATCGACAAAATACATACATACAAATATAAACATGCATGGCAATTTGAAATGGGACTTAATATCCCACTTTCAAATCCTAAATGTGAAATATTAGTACACAATAATAATAAAAATGATAAAAATTCCATAAATATATCCAATAACATAAGTTTAAACATGAATAAGTAAAAAGATAAAAACATAAAAATCATAAAAATAACCAAATGGAACCAAATCAGTCTGGATAGGGGTTCCAGTTCATCTCGTCAGGTGGGTTCCATTGTTGGTTATAGGTGTTCTGATAGGCTTGGTTATAGTCATACCGGTTAAAGGGTGGTCGGATCTCGGGGCTGTGTGGCGGAAAATAAGCAGGTCGAGTAGGCACGTAATTATTTGGTACCTGATATGATAGCTGGCTCATGATTTGGTGCTGATGAACTAACCAGCTATCGTGTTGGCGTCGCCTATAATCCTCGTATACTCGCTCGGAGTTCCACTGCTCGTACATACTATGTCTGGCCGCGCTCGTCATTGCTTCCTCATCTATACGAACGTGGACGTCAAGAATAGCATCTCGAAAGACATCCCTAATGTCTTCCGCTTCCTCCATTTCCTCGTCTGAGCCTCTCTCTACCTGAGGATGAGGACCCTCATAGGATACTGCCTGGTTGCGTCTACTTTTCAATACCTTAGCACCCACATAAACTATCAATCCTAAAGGCTCAACCTGTTCTCTACAAAGCTGTAATGGACCCCCTTGGTTCCTATCAATACCTAAATACTCTCCAATGAGAGTAACAAAAATACCTCCTCCTATTATACTCCCGTCCTGCATTCCTTCTACCATTTTAGATAAATAAAAACCAACACAGTAAGGGATATTGACAAAGCTTCTAGGATCCCGAATACACTTTAAGTAGAATAAATCATGTAAGGTCATTTTTTCCTTAGTGTGACCTCTCTGTGTAATCGAGTTAGCCAAAAATCTATGAATGATACGAAGCTCGGCTCTGTCAATATGTGTATAGGAGTGTCCTCCCGCTCGTGTAAAAACATCAAAATGTGACATACGCCTCCAAATGGCGTCAGCGTCAAAGTTGCTATCTACCCTTTCACCATAATGAATCAAATTTGTACAATCGGGTAGTAGCAACTCTCCAGGAGTATATATCTATAAAGCCCTGGCCATGTCCAGCATGGACATTCCGTACATCCTACCGCCAAGGATAAACCTAAGAAATCTTCTATCATCTATTCTAACTATATTTGTATCAAGTGATACAGTACTCATCAACTCAACATACCATTCCTTATATACAGGCCTACGAATGGTGAAAAGACGTTCCCAATCTGTAAAAGAAGAGTTCCCGTACCTCTGAATCAGTAGCAGTCTGACTCTATTAGCTAGCTGAACTCTCTCCAAAGGATCCCAATCGATTACCCTTGGCACCTCTACGTTTTTTGTTACCAATTTGAATTTGTTCCTTTGATATGTCTCGTAATCTCTCCATCTTCTATCAAATCTCAGATTAGGATGCAAAGTGTGCTCAGGAATTGTTGGGAATTCTACTGGTGGCCTCATCGGGAATACTATGAATTCATTAACAAACTGTACCGGATCATAATAAGGTACGTGTTAATCAGGCTGTTGTTGTGGTTCCTGTTGTGGTTCTTTTTCGGGTTCTGGCTCGTGTTGCATTTCTGGTTCTGGTTCTGGTGCTGGAGCAGGTCGTCTAGATGATGATGCTCCTGAACCTCCAGTATTGGCTTTCTGCAAAACACATTAAACACAAAATTTGTGCATCTAAATATGCATTAGTGTTAGCAAAATAACAACTTAAAACAATCATAATAACATGTTAAATCAAAATTTAACTTATACACATTTTCACAATTTTTACAATTCTATACTTTTTCAAATAAGCACATATGGAAATGTAGACAAAGTTCATAAGCATTTAACTCAAATAACATGTCAAAATAGTCATTACTAACAATTAAACAAGTCTCAAATGGCAATTATATCAAATTAATCAAGTTCATGAATTTTCACCTAAAAAGTCCACTTTAATCTTTAAAAAACATGTTTAGGATCAATGTTTGGATCATTTAACTACCTAAACATGTTACACTACTCAATTAAGCAATAATTCATGACAAAAATCAGCCATAACCTGTTTATATCAAAAAGCCCCAAATTGCTCAAGAACACAAACCCTAGATTTCTAAAAATTTTGAAGTTTTTAGCTTCAAATCATGTTAAATAGCATCAATCTAGGTTATACATGCATAAAATACTATCAATTTATCACTAATTACTCTAGAAATTAACAAAATTGCATTAGGTAAAATATTGGTAATTATCACAAAAACTAGGAATTTATAGAGTTTAGGGGTGTAATTTTTACCTTTTTGCTGAAGAATGAGAATCTAGGCATGATTAGAGCAAAAAATTTGACGAATTACGGTGAATTTTGGTGATTTTTGGTGATTATTTGGGAGTGTATTCGTGTATGTGTGTGTGAAGTGGGAAAGAGCAGAGCTCGCTGAGAGTTTTGTATCAGGCCTGTTTTCCAGCTCCATGCGATCGCATGGAGTTGGAGTGCAATACCCATGCGATCGCATGGGTATCCGGGAACAGTGTTTTCAGCTTTTTTTTTATTTTATAAAACCTTATACTTTATAAAACATAAAATTAATAAAATTTTAAAAATTTGTTTCTTTTTAGGATGAGGGCGTTTCGGATCGTTGTCCTAGTCCGTCTCTCGACAAAATTTTAAAATTTGTCAATTTAAAGCGCGGTTTTAAAAGCAAAGATTTTTGGAGTTTTAATGTTTTTGGCATACTTTAATTCAATAAGATTAAAAATAATGATAATAAAAGTTCTCGTCCCTCCCTCGGGTAAAGCAATTTCGGTTCAAATACCTAGTCTTCAACTCACGACGAATTTTAAAAATCATATTTTTAACTTAGCGAAATAAAGTAAATTTTTGTTTTTAAATTCACACCAAACTTAAATTTAAAATGCATAAAATTAAAAATTCACACCAAACTTAATTAAAAATTCATATTATAAATTCACACCAAACTTAAATTATATTTTTGTTTTTATACATACAAACTTATATTAAAAATATTAATTTTCCAAATATTTACAATTTTAAATATATTGACTTTAAAAAGTTTACAATATTTATTTAATATTAATTTATTAATTTTTTAAAAATATGGTAAAAATAAAATTAAAAATCTTTTGGGCTTTTATCCCACTTTAATCAATCAAATATTATCAAAAATATACGCCCCTCTTTTCGGTAAAGTAATTTCGGTTCCATGACCTAATTTAACTCATGACGAATTTTTGAAATATTTTGTGTTGATTGATTAAAGATATTTATACCTTAAGAATAAACGTTAAATTTTCGCATTGATGTAATAAATTTTTGTATGATATCAATAATTTCGGTCGCAAGACCTAATTTCATCGAATACCAATTTAATACTTTATAGCGAACAAATTAGCGTTTATTATCAAAAGGCTAAAAATAAAAATAAAAATAAAAACTGTACAAACTTACCTGTGAAATATATTTCTTAGTGATATGCTCTAGCCCACTCATAAGATAGTCGGACTAATTGATTTTCCATGGCTACATAGGCGTAACCTCGAGCATCTAATGTTTTTTCTTCTAAACATATGAACGGTCCATCTCTACATAAAGTAACAAATTCGGTGTTTGAATAGGTTTGATTATTTGAACATTTACCTTCGTGTGACCATTTTCCGCATTTGTGACATCTTTCAAGGTGTTGTGCTCTTCTTTTCGCTGCGGATTTTGATTTTCCTTTACCAAATTGTAACTTATTATCTTCGCATCTGGATTCTTTTCTTACTCCGTCCAATCTTTCTCTGATTACTGATACTAGTTCACTCGGAAGTGTGTCATTATTACGTTTAGTGATCAAAGCGTGTAGCATTAGACCATGGTTTTGTTCACAGGAAGTCTTCATTTCGTAAAAACCTAAAAAAAATAAAAATTCAGAATGGGGGGAGAAGACTAGTTCTTTATGGTCTGCTAGGGAAAGACCATTCGGGTTCCATTTTCGAGAACTACACGAAAACAAAAAATCTAACTCTAACAGAAATACATAATATCCTTTAAAGACTTGATTCTCCCCACACTTAGTTAGCTGTGGTGTCGAAATTTTGATTAACTTCGTTGTCGACTTCCATCGGACTATCTATGTAATGTTTAACTCTGTGACCATTAACCTTAAATTCAATCCCATTTGAATTTATTAATTCTACTGTTCCGTATGGGAAAACTCTTTTGACTATGAATGGTCCAGACCATCTTGATTTCAATTTTCCAGGAAATAGCTTGAATCGTGAATTGAAAAGAAGAACTCGGTCGCCTTCTTTAAATTCTTTTGAACTTCTGATTCTTTTATCATGCCATTTCTTCGTTCTTTCTTTATAAATTAACGAATTTTCGTATGCTTCATGTCTTAATTTTTCTAATTCGTTTAGTTGACTTAATCGTAGACATTCAGCTTCATGTAAATCAAGATTACATGTCTTCAAAGCCCAAAATGCTTTGTGTTCAATTTCTACTGGAAGATGACATGCTTTTCCATAAACGAGTCTAAACGGTGTGGTTCCAATTGGAGTTTTGTAGGCTGTTCTAAAAGCCCAGAGTGCATCCTCCAATTTAATGGACCATTCCTTCGGATTTGATCCTACGGTTTTCTCTAGAATACGTTTTAAAGCTCGGTTGGTATTTTCAACTTGTTCACTTGTTTGTGGATGATATGCGGTGGAGATTTTATGAGTTACTCCATATTTTTTAAGAACTTTCTCAAGTTGATTATTACAAAAATGAGTTCCCCGATCACTTATTAAAGCTTTCGGTGTTCCAAACCTTGCAAAAAGACGTTTTAAAAAGTTAACTACAACTCGTGCATCGTTAGTTGGGAGAGCTTGTGCTTCCACCCATTTAGATACATAATCAATGGCAACGAGAATATAGAGATTATTATGAGATTTTGGAAATGGACCCATAAAGTCAATACCCCAAATGTCAAATACTTCACATACTTGAATGACATTTTGTGGCATTTCATCACGTTGACTTATTTTTTTGGCCCTTTGACATGCATCACAGGATTTGCAAAGAAGGTGTGCGTCTTTGAAAATTGTAGGCCAATAGAATCCAGCATCATAAACTTTTCTTGCTGTTAGTTGAGGCCCATAATGCCCTCCTGTTGGTCCTGTGTGACAATGGTTTAAGATTTTACTAGCTTCATCTCCGAATACACATCGGCGTATTATTCCATCAGGAAAACTTTTAAACAGATGTGGATCTTCCCAGAAATAGTGTTTTATATCACTTAAGATTTTCTTTCGTTTTTGGTACGACAATCCTTTTTCAAGGAATCCACATACTAAGTAGTTTGCATAGTCTGCAAACCATGGAATTTCATTATAATCTATCTTCAATCGATATTCATCAGGAAAGTTGTCTTGTATGGCTGATTCATTTAGAACTTCTAATTCGGAATTTTCAAGACGAGAAAGATGATCAGCGGCGAGATTTTCTGCTCCTCTTTTATCTCGGATTTCAATATCGAACTCTTGTAAGAGTAAGATCCAACGGATTAATCTTGGTTTGGCATCTTGTTTCGAAAATAGGTATCTAAGAGCAGAATGGTCGGTATAGACCACCGTTTTTGCTAGAACGAGATATGAACGAAATTTGTCAAAAGCAAAGACAATAGCAAGGAGTTCTTTTTCAGTAGTTGTATAGTTCGTTTGTGCTCCTTGTAACGTCTTACTAGCATAATATATAGGTTGAAATCTTTTTTCAATCCTTTGTCCTAAAACGGCTCCCATTGCAAAATCACTTGCATCGCACATTAGTTCAAATGGTAGATTCCAATTTGGAGTTATCATGATCGGCGCATTAGTGAGTTTCTCTTTAAGAATATTAAAAGATTTGATACATTCATCTGAAAAGATGAATGAAGAATCTTTTTCTAGGAGTTTATTCATAGGAGTGGCAATTTAAGAAAAATCTTTAATGAAACGTCGGTAAAAACCGGCATGCTCTAAAAAACTCCTAACTCCTCTAACATTTGTGGGATGTGGAAGTTTAGCAATTACATCTGCTTTAGCTCTATCCACTTCAATTCCTTCATTTGAAATTTTATGACCAAGAATGATGCCTTCTTTAACCATGAAATGGCATTTCTCCCAATTAAGAACTAGATTTGATTGTTCGCATCTAATAAGCATTCGTTCAAGATTAACTAAACATGATTCAAAAGTATCACCGAAGACTGAAAAGCCATCCATGAAAACTTCCATGCATTCTTCTATAATGTCGTGAAAAATCGCCATCATACACCTTTGAAAGGTTGCAGGGGCGTTGCAAAGTCCAAATGGCATGCGTTTGTAAGCAAAAGTACCATAAGGGCACGTGAACGTGGTTTTCTCTTGGTCCGCAGGTGCTATTGGAATTTGAAAATATCCAGAAAATCCATCAAGAAAACAATAGTAACTATTTCCGGCTAATCTTTCCAACATTTGATCAATGAAAGGTAAGGGAAAGTGATCTTTTCTGGTGGCGTCATTTAATTTTCTATAATCAATACAAAAACGCCATCCTGTTACAGTCCTAGTAGGAATAAGTTCATTTTTCTCATTTGTAATGACAGTCATGCCACCCTTCTTAGGCACGCATTGAACTGGGCTTACCCATGGACTATCAGAGATTGGATAAATTAAACCTGCATCTAGCAGTTTAATAATTTCTTTCTTAACAACATCTTGCATATTAGGATTTAGTCTTCGTTGGCGTTGCACATACGTTTTATGACCTTCTTCCATAAGGATTTTATGTGTGCAATACGAAGGACTTATTCCTTTAATATCATGAATCTTCCATGCAATGGCTGGTTTATGAGCGTTCAACACAGAAATGAGTTGCGATTTCTCATTTTTAGTAAGAGAAGATGATATTATTGCAGGTAATTCAGATTCACCATGTAAATAAGTGTATTCCAAATGGTTTGGAAGTGGCTTTAACTCTAATGTCGGTGGTTCTTCTATCGATGATTTGTATCGATATCTGTCTTCTTCTTTTAGCATTTGAATTTCTTCTGTTGTTGGTTCATATCCATTAGCTATTAGTGTAGCTAACATTTCATTTTCATCAATTGGTTCAGTACCTTCTCCTAAAGAACATTCTCCTGTTCCTTGTAATTCTGGAAATTCTTCTAACAATTCTGCATGTGAATCTATAGTTTGAATATAATAACATGTATCATCTGTAGATTGCGGTTGTTACATTGCTTTATCAACTGAAAAGGTAACACTCTCGTCCTCTATACTTAGGGTCAATTTCTTACCAAACACGTCTATCATTGCTTTAGCCGTGTTTAAGAATGGAAAAGGTAACACTCTCGTCCTCTATACTTAGGGTCAATTTCTTACCAAACACGTCTATCATTGCTTTAGCCGTGTTTAAGAATGGTCTTCCTAATATGAGAGGAACTTGAGAATCTTCTTCCATGTCCAGAACAACAAAATCTACTGGAAATACTAAAGTACCAACTTTAACTAGCATGTTCTCCATTATCCCTCTAGGATATTTTATTGATCGATCGGCTAGTTGTATGCTTATTCTTGTTGGTTTCAATTCTCCAAGGTCTAGTTTAGCGTATAGTGAATACGGTATTAAATTTATACTAGCACCTAAGTCTGCCAATGCTTCTATTGAACCAAGACTACCCAGAAAACATGGAATTGTGAAACTTCCTGGATCAGATAATTTTTCTGGTATCTTATTCAACAGCACTGCTGAACAATTAGCATTCATAGTAACGGCCGAGAGTTCTTCCATTTTCTTTCTATTTGAGATTAGATCTTTCAGAAATTTAGCATATCTAGGCATTCCTGAAATTACATCAATGAAAGGAAGATTTACATTTATCTGTTTAAACATATCCAAGAATTTGGATTGCTCGGCTTCAAGTTTCTCTTTTTTTATTTTACTGCGGGTAAGGAAGTGGTGGTTGGTATCGTTTAACATAAGGTTTAGCCTTAACTGTGTTATCTTCATTAACCTTTTCAACTACCGGTTATGTTTCCTTATCTTGCTCAGGTTGTGGTTCTTGTGGAGTAGGAATAGCTTCATCAGAAATTACAGGTGTTTCAGGTGGTTTAAGTGTAATACCACTTCTTGTGGTGATGGCTTTAGCTGTTTCATTTCAGGGGTTAGCATTTGTATCACTAGGTAGACTTCCCGGTTTTCTTTCACCTATTAACCTTGCTAGGTTACTTACTTCTTGTTTCAAATTTTGAATAGAAGCTTGTTGATTTCTAAATGCTCGAGCATTTTGTTCATTGGTTTGTTTTTGAGATGTGAAAAATTGTGTTTGAGTTTCAACTAGCTTCGTCATCATATCTTCTAAATTCGGCTTTTTATCATCGGTTTGTGGTGGTTTGTTTTGAAAATTAGGTCTTTGCTGATAGTAAGTATTATTGGATACTTGTTGATTGCTAGGACCTTGTTGGTTGTTGTATGGAACATTTCGGTTTCTGGTTTTGATTGTAGATTTGTCTTGGTGGTTGATAATTATTCTGATAATTATTTCCAGGCCTTTGGTTTAGATATGAAACATTCTCTCTTTGTTCCATTGTTAGTTCAATACTGAGACAATCTTTTGTCAAATGTGGTCCTCCACACTGCTCACAACTAATTCGTATTGAGTGTATATCCTTAGTCATCTTTTCCATTCGTCTCTCGACAGCATCTATCTTTGCAGAAATGGAATCCAAGTCATGGCTAGAATCGGCTCTAGCTGCTTTAGATGATCTAACAATATCTTTTTCTTGGTGCCACTCATGTGAGTGGGAAGCAGTGTTATCAATAATTTTGTAAGCATCAGTTTCGGTTTTCTTCATAATAGAACCACCAGCTGCTATGTCGATGTCTTTCCTTGTAGTGATGTCGCATCCTTGGTAGAATATTTGTACTATTTGACAGGTGTCTAAACCATGTTGCGGACATCCTCTTAATAACTTTCCAAATCTTGTCCACGCCTCATATAGAGTTTCATTTGGTTTCTGTGTGAACGTAACAATTTCTCCTTGAAGTCTTACGGCTTTAGATGCCGGAAAGAATTGTTTAAGAAATTTTTCAACTAAAACGTCCCATGTATCAATCGCCCCTTCAGGTAACGATTCCAACCAATCTTTGGCTTCTCCCTTTAAAGTCCAGGGAAATAACATGAGATATATCTGTTCATCCTCAACTTTTCGGATTTTAAATAGTGTGCAGATTCTATTAAACGAAGATGTTCATTTGGATCTTCCTTCGGCGCACCACTAAATTGGCATTGATTAGTCACCATGTGTAGAATTTTTCCTTTGATTTCATAATCTGGCGCATTAATGTCTGGATGAGTAATTGTGTGACCTTGGCCAGTGTGTTTAGCTCGCATTCGGTCTTCCATACTTAGAGGTTCCAGATTTTCCATAATTGAATTTGTTGAATCGGAATCACTAAAGGATTCTGATTTAATGGTTCGTTCCTCAACAATCTCTGTTTGAATGATTGGTGGTTTCGGAGGAAAAATTAATAGTTCAGGATCTATGAATTGTCCCTGAATATTCTCCGGATTCTCAATTGTGAGGTCGGGTTCAAAAAATGGATTATCGGAAATTTGAATTGGAGTACTTGGTCGACTGGATGACGATTCTAAAGAAAAATCAACGGCGACAATATTTGCTAGATGTCTTGATCGAGTTACAGGTGGTGAACGTACAAAAGGTGGTGAACGTCTTGCTCGGTGCATTCACTGAATATCCTATTAGTTTTTAAAAGGAAAGAAAAATTATATAAGTTATCCAATTAATAGACTTTTCTGATTTTGCCCACGTTTCGAATAGCCAAAAGATGCAGCAGAGGGGCAGGATTCGTTTGGTCTCAATATAATTGAGTACTGTTTGGCTCCAATAATCCGGTCCACGTACAAATCCAACTATTACTACGAACCAGAAAATTTTGATGTCTATCAATTTAACCACTTAAAATAAATTTTCGTAATTTTAAGAAATTTAGAGAAGAAGTAGAAAAAAAAAATCTATGTCCTAAAACTAGAATGTCGAGAAATAAGAAAGAAAAAGAGCGCGTCGGTATTAAAATTAGAGAAATAAGAAAGAAAAAGAGTGACTTATAAAACTTTAAAACATTCGACTAACCCAACCTTATTATTATCACTAAAAACTTAAAAATTAAAAGTTGCGTCTAAAAAAAAATATTAAAGCTTACAAGTAAAACTATATCCCAAATGGCAATATCTTAAAAAGGTACTAAAACTTAAAAAAAAACGTCGCAAAATTCTAAAGCACCTAAATCTTAGTCTAAAGAAAAAGCACTTAAGAGAATTTACGGCAAAGCCTAAAAATCTAGAAGTAAAAAAAATAACTATGGCAAAAACTATGACTTAAAACTAAAAACGAGCGACAAATACAAAAATTACGCTAAAAACAATTAAAAGGAGATAAAATATAAAAATATACTAAAAGTTGTAAAAAGTACAATTTTTATAAAAATATTATTTTTATATTATTTATTTTATAAAACTATTAATTTTATAAATTAATTAAACTAATTTAACTAAATAATACAAATAATTAAAATCTAAACTAACTAATTAAATATTAAAAACCTAATTAGGGTTTTAAAGTAATAATAATAACTAATACCCCGTAATAAATGCTGAATTAGGGTTGTAGTTGGCGTGTCAGACACTCTCATGCGATCGCATGAGATTTTGCCTTCGGGCTCATGCGATCGCATGAGCTGAGGTTTTGGGCCAGGTTACGGGCTGTAACAGTACCGGGCTCGAGATTTTTAATATTTTTTTTATGTTTTAAATTCTGTTTTAAATATTTATATAATTACAAAATATTTAAATAAAATTTATATTTTTACAAACTAAAATAAAAATAAAGAAACTTTATAAAACTTATATATTTAACAAACTCTTTAAAATATTTATATTTTTGTTTTTCTTTTTATATTTTTGAATTTTTAAAACGTATTTTTACAAAAGCGTATTTTTTTTTTAAAAGTAAACTAAAAATAAAAATCCTTTATATATATATATATATATATATATATATATATATATATATATATATATATATATATATATATATATATATATATATATATATATATATATATAACGTTGCGCTTCCGGCGTTTAAGCAGAAATTGGTCCCCGGCAGCGGCGCCAAAAATACTTGATGTTATGCGAGGCGTATATGAAATAGCTTTATTTTTACTAGGAAATACTATTAAATATGGTACAATTTTACACAAGATATTTATTTATTTATAGAATGGATATACTTAAACCTTGCTACAACACTTATAGGCAGTGTACCTAATCGTACAGTAGTGTAGTTTTTAGTAAGTCCGGTTCGTTCCACAGGGAAAATCTTTAAACAAAGCTTAACGCTATATTAGTTTTAATTTATAAAAATACAAAAATATATATAAGTAATATTATTATTATAAAGGGGGGTTTTTACCGTTTAATGACCGGTTTGTCGATTTTTAAAACTTTAGTCGCAGTTAAAGCCTAATGTAAAATATTAAATAAATAAAAGACTTAATTTAAAGCGTAAAGTAAATAATGATAATGAAATTGCAATAAATAAAAGTGCGATAAAATAAACTTGCGATAATTAAAAATACGATAATTAAAAGTGCAATTAAATACAAAATAAAAGAAATTAAATATGAAATAAAATAATTATGCTTATTTAAATTTCCGTAATCATGATGTTTGACGTGTTCATTTTAGCTTTATGCCCATGGGTTAATTGTCCTTTGTCTTGGATTATTTAATATGTCCGTCTGGTTTTTGTCCAACAGTCCATCAGTCATAAATATAAAGTGCGAGTATCCTCGTCAAATTATCCTTATACCCGAAGTCAAATATTCCAACTAATTGGGGACTTAAACTTTAACAAGGTTTTATTACTTTGTTTAATAATTACACCAGGATATCGACTGCGTGTAACCCAAGGTTTTAATACTTTGTTATCAATTATGCCAAGTGTCCTTGTACATAATTTTTCCCCTGTTTTAATAATTTCATAGACTATTAATCCATTTCCATATCCAGTTAAATGAACGATTATTCGTACATATAAATACCCCGCCCATCGTGTCCGATCGAGTGTATATGGTTATTTATAGGGACGTCCAATTGTAAATCTTTATATTAAAATTAACAAACTATCATTTAGTTAAACAAATATAAAGCCCATTAATAGCCCATAGTCTAATTTCCACAAGTATCGTTCTTTTGTCCAAACCCCAATTATGGTACAAAGCCCAATTACCCAATTTTAGTAATTAGCTCAATATCATGATTACTTCGATTTAAATAAGCATAATAATAACTTAGCTACGAGACATTAAATTAAAAAGGTTGAACATAACTTACAATGATTAAAAATAGCGTAGCGTTACACGGACATAATTTCGAATTACACCCTTACAACATGCGCTAACATACCCTTATTATTAGAAATTAAAATTAAAATATAAATATATATATATATATATACGTTTATGATAGAGAGATTGATATATCTTATATGGTGCACCAAAGCGCGATTTTTATAGGCATGTGAACTGGAAAAGAGCCTCATGCAATCGCATGGACTTTGCCCTTCAAGGCCATGCGATCGCATGGCCAGCTGGAGAGGCTCACATGCATTTGTTTTTTCTGCCGACGGTTTTTAATAATATAATATATAATATATAAATAATTATAAGAATTATTTAAATATTATATTATATTTATGTGCATAGTTGACTTGTAATTTTTAGTCCGTTGCGTCGAGCGTTGAGAGTTGACTCTGGTCCCGGTTCCGGATTTTCGAACGTCCTTGCGTACAATTTAATATCTTGTATTTTGCGTTTTGAATCTTGTACTCTTGTAATTTTGAGAAGTTTCTTATCAAATTATTGGAACCTCTTTGATTGTACTTTGTACTTTTGAGGTTTTTGGTCATTTGCGTCTTCAATTCGTCGAATCTGTCTTTTGTCTTCACCTTTTATTATTTAAACGAATATCACTTGTAAATAGAACAATTGCAACTAAAAGCTTGTCTTTCTTGAAGGATAATGCTATGAAATATATGTTCGTTTTTAGCATTATCAAGCATCGGTATAACTCTTGGGTTACCTCTTGCATATTGCTAGAGTTTGACAAGTATTCCTCTTGGGAATACTCTGCAATAGCTTCGGTATACGTCTTGTGTTACCTCTTGCATATTGCTAGAGTTTGACAAGTATTCCTCTTGGGAATACTCTGCAATAGCTTCGGTATACCTCTTGGGTTAACTCTTGCATATTGCTAGAGTTTGACAAGTATTCCTCTTGGGAATACTCTGCAATAGCTTCGGTATACCTCTTGGGTTACCTCTTGCATATTGCTTAAGTATGGCAAGTATTACAACATTAAGCTTGGTGTTTTCAAAAGATAGTAGAATTGCATTCGAATTTCTTGTGGTAGGAAGCCTGTAAGTTTCAACCACCCATTACAAATTTTCCTACTTTCATACAACTAAAAGTCTAGAAATAAAACTTTCGAAGGTTTACTCCGTTTCAGGTTCTGGGGATCTGTTTTCCCTCCGTGGTTTCAAGTTTGTATGAACCATTCCCAAAAGCTTCGGAGTTTATGTATGGGCCTTCCCAAGTTGGACCCATCTTCCCTTCATATTCTACTTTGCTAGTGCTGTTGAGCCTTAGGACATAGTCCCCAACCTTGTATACCGATGGTTTGACTCGCTTGTTGTAATACTTCTCAATCGTTTTCTTGTATGCTGCTTCCCAAATCTGCGTAGCTTCCCTTCTTTCCTCCATGAGGTCAACGTTAAGACAGAGGTTCTCCTCATTCTCTTCAAGGTTCGCGGTTCTGTTGGTTAATACATGTATCTCTGCGGGCAGTACCGCCTCAGTGCCGTAAACCAAACTGTAGGGGGTTTCTCCGTTACTCCTTTTGGGGGTGGTTCGGTGAGCCCATAGAACTAGGGGGAGTTCTTCCATCCATCCTTGGTGGCATTTACCCAATCGCTTCTCGAGGCCTTTTGAGATATCCCTGTTGGTTACTTCAACCTGTACGTTCCCGTGTGGATGGTAGACGGAAGTGAAGGTTTGCTTTATCTGCAGTTTCTCGCCTAAACCTGGGAAGATACCTTCAGCGAATTGTTTACCATTATCCAAAACGATTTCTTGGGGTATCCCAAACTGACACACAATGTGTTCCCAGATGAATTTTTCTATATGTTTCCCCGTCGTGGTGCTTAGTGGTTTTGCTTCTGTCCACTTTGTGAAGTAGTCTATTGCAACTACCAACCATTTGTAGCCTCCTGGGGCCTCGGTTAGTGGACCTACTAAATCTATGCCCCATTTTGAGAAAGGCCATGCTGATAGCACCGATATCATCTCTTGCTTTGGCTGTTTTTGAACTTTAGTGTCGATCTGACATGGCTCACAGGTTCGTAAGAGCGTGACTGTATCTTCGTGCATGGTTGGCCAGTAATACCCCATCCTTAGTATCTTTTCCACGATTGACCTTGGTCCGGAATGAAGTCCACATATACCTTCATGCATTTCTCTGATGATCATCGAAGCTTGGTTTGGTCCGACACATCAAAGCCATGGGGTAAGGAAATATTTTCTATACAGGGCTCCGTTCATCATTTTGTATTACGGTGCTTTGATCCGGATCTTTTGTGCTTCCTTTTTATCTTCGGGTAAAATTTCGAGTTCCAAGTATTCCCTTATTGGCTTCATCCACGTGTTTTCTTCTTCAGTGATTAAGTCGTGGACTTCCTGAGCTTCGATGGACCTTTTTTCTAACACTTCGACCAATACTTCTTTCGCCAGGTGCGCGAAGGTGATAGAAGCTAATTTGCTCAGGGCATCTGCTTTCTTGTTTTGACTCCTCCTCACATGTTCGATTGTGAAGCTTCTGAAGCTTTCCACTAGTTCCCTGACCTTTGACAGTTAGAGTTGTATGGTAGGTTATCTTGCTTCGAAGATACCTAAAACCTGGTTAGCAACAAGTTGGGAACCTATAAAGGCTTGCAAATGCTCAATTTTCATCTCTTTCGCTATTCTGAGCCCTGCGAGACGAGCTTCATATTCAGCTTCGTTGTTGGTTGTGTTGAATTCGAAGCGTAGCGCATAAGTAAACTCTTGCCCCTCTGGGTTAATTAACATAAGCCCTGCCCCTGAGCCATCAGAGCTAGAAGCTCCGTCGGTGAACAATTTCCATTCCTTCGTTTCAACAGGCGGAGTGATAATTTGTGCGAAGGTAGAGTCACTTCCTTCGTCTGTCTCCGTTCTTTCTGCCATGAAGTCTGTTAACACTTGGGCCTTGATTGAATGTCGAGCTTGGAATTCGATTTCATGTTCCCCGAGATTTATGGCCAACTTGGCCATTCTACCCGACTTCTCTGGCTTCATAAGGACCTGCCTAATTTGCTTGTTAGTTAACACAATGATAGGATGAGCTTGAAAGTACCTTCGTAGTTTCCTTACTGTATGAACTAGGGCGAGCGTGAGCTTTTCGAGTTCTGGATAGTTGACTTTCGCACCTATTGTCAAAATACTAAAATTTTCGGTTGACGATCCAAATTTGAATCCGGCTGACCTGACTTTTTCGAATTTTTGTCACAGCTCAAAAATGACATTTTAGATGTGTTGGTGACTTTCGTTTTCCAAAATTATGCATATGGGTCAATTTATGCACGTTTGACCCGAATGAGTCATAAAACTTTCTTTAGACCAAATTTGACCCAAACTCATTTTTAAAGCACCAAAACTTGCAAACATATTTAAATCAATATACGGGATGTGTTACATACCTTTGGTTCTCAAAATTTCGCATATGGGTCAAAGTAGGCTCGTATGACCTAAATGAGTCATAAATACCCATTTTGACCAAAACTCGCCAAAACTCATTTTTAAAACACTATAATCTTCAAACTTACTTAAATCAACATATGTGACGTGTCCACAGTACCCGTTACCCATTTTGACACTTTAAACCCATTTGGTCAACAAAGTCAACTGCACATCATTTTTAGTTTAAAAAATGCAGTCAACTTCTGGAATTTTTATAAAAATATGTACAGGTCCGTTTGACTTGAAATACGCGTCAAAATCTCCGAAATTTAGTCGACTATAATATATCCAAAGCACAAGCTCTAACTCCAAACAGAATGATCGCAGTGACTGAAAATGTACCAGGCTGTACATGCTGAAACGTTTCAGCACTTTTAACTAAAATGTATAAACTTTGAAAAATCATATCAAATCCAAAAAGTATCCAAATGACTCGTTTCTTGAGTCTAAACTTATTAATTTTTCGATACGCACGCAACCGTGAACCCAAAAATCTGAGATCGGGTCGCACGCATCACGAGACAACTGTTCTGTTCGGTTTTAAAAAGTATAAATTTGTAACTTTGATTTGGCCGTAGATTTTGACTCGTTTATCGGAATTTGACAATATCTAAATGAAAACCAAATGTTTTTTCGCAAGGAATACAACTATGTACCTCTCAAGACCTGAATATATATCATACTTTTCCAGATTCTAAGTTTCAATTACGAATTTTTAAACCGAAAACAATTAATCATAACATGAGCAATACGCATCCATTTTACATGATATCCTAGCCTAACTTGAGTGATTTTTAATTATCTAACAGATGGTAACCAAATCACATTCCAAATCATAAATTATTTTGCCCAGAAAATTCGGATTAAGCATAAAAAGGTTAAAACTTCAAATAAGCATAACGAGAGCAATTCTTAACGAAATTCGATGATTCTTAAGCCTAAAATGTGTAGTTTTTAATAACCTATCATTTGGTTATCAGTTCACAAACTCAAACACAAAACATACATCTCAAAAATTTCGGATTTCATTCAATAACATATTGAAACTCAATTAATCATGTCGGAAGCATCACAAAACGAAATCAAACAATTCTTGAGCCTAAAGTTATTAATTTTTCGAGAGGATTTCATCTTGATACATATAATTTACATAAAATATGTCTTTCATATCAGTAGCATGCAATATAAAAACGTGATTTCATTAAAACTACTCAAATGATCAATTAAACACAAATTCATTTGTAAACATTCAAGGACTTGAGCACTAGACACTATATTTCTCCTAATATGTAACAAAAACATGAAACCCAAAAATTAGAGTTTTTAAAACTTACTCCAATCAAGAAATTGTTGGTATGGATGTGTAGAGTTCTTCGAGAGGAGTCCGAATATGTAAACGATTTTATGATCAAGTGAATTCTTGAAGGTGTTTTTGAGGAAGGAAGAGCGATGAAGATGATGAATAGTAGATGGGTGTTTTTAAGAGAAAAGTGTGTACGTGGTTGTTTGATGAAATGAATCTGATATAGATAATATAGATAAGATAGAGTCACGGGTAAATATCTATCTCAATTATTGATATCACGGACGTAATAATGTGTAGTCACGGGTATAATAATTAAACACGGGTATTACTATGTAATCACGGGTTATAATTAAATTTTTATCCAATATCTAAAACCCAATGTATTTTATCTTAATATGATTCAATAATTGGTAAATTTTTATATTTATAAAATACATTTACATATATATTGTTCAAAACCTTTTAAATTCTTGACATTGTACCTAGTTGGTGTTTTTCATAAATACTTATTTACTTTTTTTAACATTAAATAAATATTTGTCCTTTATTTAAACATGAATGTTTAAACTTATTTTTTTTTTCAAGTTTAAATTAAGAATATCCTAATTAGTTAAAATGATTTTTAAAACTTAATTATTACATAAAATAATACTTAAAATAAATATTCATATGTTTCGTTGTCTGAAAAGTTATTTTATTTTATTATTATTTTATTTATTTATTATTTTTTTTTTTTTTTTGGTTACACTGATTGTAGTGTTTTATTTAACACCTATAAAACTTATGTAATAATATATATTGTTTTATTCTACACTATATTTTAGTCGACCCGACTTTTTCCGTTAAAAACTTAACAACTGTCTGTTAAATTCAACGTTTTTCCACGCTAAAAACGTTCCATATTAATTGATTTCGTTGCGAGGTTTTGACCTCTATATGAGATGTTTTTCAAAGACTGCATTCATTTTTAAACAAACCATAACCTTTATTTCATCAATAAAGGTTTAAAAAGCTTTACGTAGATTATCAAATAATGATAATCTAAAATATCCTGTTTACACACGACCATTACATAATGGTTTACAATACAAATATGTTACAACAAAATAAGTTCCTTGAATGCAGTTTTTACACAATATCATACAAGCATGGACTCCAAATCTTGTCCTTATTTAAGTATGCGACAGCGGAAGCTCTTAATAATCACCTGAGAATAAACATGCTTAAAATGTCAACAATAATGTTGGTGAGTTATAGGTTTAACCTATATATATCAAATCGTAACAATAGACCACAAGATTTCATATTTCAATACACATCCCATATATAGAGATAAAAATCATTCATATGGTGAACACCTGGTAACCGACAATAACAAGAAGCATATATAAGAATATCCCCATCATTCCGGGACACCCTTCGGATATGATATAAATTTCGAAGTACTAAAGCATCCGGTACTTTGGATGGGGTTTGTTAGGCCCAATAGATCTATCTTTAGGATTCGCGTCAATTAGGGTGTCTGTTCCCTAATTCTTAGATTACCAGACTTAATAAAAAGGGGCATATTCGATTTCGATAATTCAACCATAGAATGTAGTTTCACGTACTTGTGTCTATTTTGTAAATCATTTATAAAACCTGCATGTATTCTCATCCCAAAAATATTAGATTTTAAAAGTGGGACTATAACTCACTTTCACAGATTTTTACTTCGTCGGGAAGTAAGACTTGGCCACTGGTTGATTCACGAACCTATAACAATATATACATATATATCAAAGTATGTTCAAAATATATTTACAACACTTTTAATATATTTTGATGTTTTAAGTTTATTAAGTCAGCTGTCCTCGTTAGTAACCTACAACTAGTTGTCCACAGTTAGATGTACAGAAATAAATCGATAAATATTATCTTGAATCAATCCACGACCCAGTGTATACGTATCTCAGTATTGATCACAACTCAAACTATATATATTTTGGAATCAACCTCAACCCTGTATAGCTAACTCCAACATTCACATATAGAGTGTCTATGGTTGTTCCGAAATATATATAGATGTGTCGACATGATAGGTCGAAACATTGTATACGTGTCTATGGTATCTCAAGATTACATAATATATAATACAAGTTGATTAAGTTATGGTTGGAATAGATTTGTTACCAATTTTCACGTAGCTAAAATGAGAAAAATTATCCAATCTTGTTTTACCCATAACTTCTTCATTTTAAATCCGTTTTGAGTGAATCAAATTGCTATGGTTTCATATTGAACTCTATTTTATGAATCTAAATAAAAAAAGTATAGGTTTCTAGTCGGAAAAATAAGTTACAAGTCGTTTTTGTAAAGGTAGTCATTTCAGTCGAAAGAACGACGTCTAGATGACCATTTTAGAAAACATACTTCCACTTTGAGTTTAACCATAATTTTTGGATATAGTTTCATGTTCATAATAAAAATCATTTTCTCAGAATAACAACTTTTAAATCAAAGTTTATCATAGTTTTTAATTAACTAACCCAAAACAGCCCGCGGTGTTACTACGACGGCGTAAATCCGGTTTTACGGTGTTTTTCGTGTTTCCAGGTTTTAAATCATTAAGTTAGCATATCATATAGATATAGAACATGTGTTTAGTTGATTTTAAAAGTCAAGTTAGAAGGATTAACTTTTGTTTGCGAACAAGTTTAGAATTAACTAAACTATGTTCTAGTGATTACAAGTTTAAACCTTCGAATAAGATAGCTTTATATGTATGAATCGAATGATGTTATGAACATCATTACTACCTTAAGTTCCTTGGATGAACCTACTGGAAAAGAGAAAAATGGATCTAGCTTCAATGGATCCTTGGATGGCTCAAAGTTCTTGAAGCAAAATCATGACACGAAAACAAGTTCAAGTAAGATCATCACTTGAAATAAGATTGTTATAGTTATAGAAATTGAACCAAAGTTTGAATATGATTATTACCTTGTATTAGAATGATAACCTACTGTAAGAAACAAAGATTTCTTGAGGTTGGATGATCACCTTACAAGATTGGAAGTGAGCTAGCAAACTTGAAAGTATTCTTGATTTTATGAAACTAGAACTTTTGGAATTTATGAAGAACACTTAGAACTTGAAGATAGAACTTGAGAGAGTTCAATTAGATGAAGAAAATTGAAGAATGAAAGTGTTTGTAGGTGTTTTTGGTCGTTGGTGTATGGATTAGATATAAAGGATATGTAATTTTGTTTTCATGTAAATAAGTCATGAATGATTACTCATATTTTTGTAATCTTATGAGATATTTCATGCTAGTTGCCAAATGATGGTTCCCACATGTGTTAGGTGACTCACATGGGCTGCTAAGAGCTGATCATTGGAGTGTATATACCAATAGTACATACATCTAAAAGCTGTGTATTGTACGAGTACGAATACGGGTGCATACGAGTAGAATTGTTGATGAAACTGAACGAGAATGTAATTGTAAGCATTTTTGTTAAGTAGAAGTATTTTGATAAGTGTATTGAAGTCTTTCAAAAGTGTATAAATACATATTAAAACACTACATGTATATACATTTTAACTGAGTCGTTAAGTCATCGTTAGTCGTTACATGTAAGTGTTGTTTTGAAACCTTTAGGTTAACGATCTTGTTAAATGTTGTTAACCTAATGTTTATAATATCAAAAGAGATTTTAAATTATTATATTATCATGATATTATGATGTACGAATATCTCTTAATATGATGTATATACATTAAATGTCGTTACAACGATAAACGTTACATATATGTCTCGTTTCAAAATCATTAAGTTAGTAGTCTTGTTTTTACATATGTAGTTCATTGTTAATATAATTAATGATATGTTTACTTATCATAATATCATGTTAACTATACATATAACCATATATATGTCATCATATAGTTTTTTACAAGTTTTAACGTTCGTGAATCACCGGTCAACTTGGGTGGTCAATTGTCTATATGAAACCTATTTCAATTAATCAAGTCTTAACAAGTTTGATTGCTTAACATGTTGGAAACATTTAATCATGTAAATATCAATCTCAATTAATATATATAAACATGGAAAAGTTCGGGTCACTACATGTAGAACCCGGCTTATGAAGTATATCGGGACCTGTACCCTTTCTCGCTCTGCTACTAACACCGCACTGATCCATTCCTTGGACATTGCTAGGTAGAGATAGAGTATTTCCCCTAGCTTCGGCGACGTCAGGGTTGGCAGATTAGCTATGTGTGCCTTCATATCAACGAAGGCTTATTCTGCTTCTTCGGTCCAAGATATCTTTTTCGCTTCTAAACATCCTTTTAAAACTTTGAGGAAAGGTAACTGCTTTTCAGCCCCCCTGGACAGAAAACGGCTTAGTGACGTTAGCATCCCGTTTAAACTCCGCATTTCTTTAACTGTGGTTGGGGTTTTGAGTTGTTGTAGCTTGTCTACTTTATCTGGGTTTGCTAAGATTCCTTTCTTAGTGATATAATATCCTAGGAACCTTCCTTCTTCTATCCCAAACGAGCATTTCTTGGGGTTTAGCTTCATGTTGACTGTCCGAAGAGTGTAGAAGGTTTCTTGAATGTCTTTCAACAAAGTGCTTTCTTTGAAGCTTTTGATCACCATATCGTCAACATAAGCCTCCAAGTTTCTCCACCATTGCTTACGAAAAACTTTTTCTACCAGCCTTTGGTATGTAGCTCCGGCGTTCTTTAGTCCGAAGGGCATCTTCTTATAATAGTAGATCCCCTTACTTGTGAAGAATGATGTCTTTTCTTCGTCTTCTTTGGCCATTTGAATCTGATGATAACCCTTGTAAGCATCAAGAAAACACTTGTATTTGTACCCGGTTAGGGATTCTACCTTCTAATCAATCTCCGGCAGAGGATGTCAATCCTTTGGGCAAGCTTTGTTGATATTTGTGAAATCGACACACATTCTCCATCCTCCGCCAGATTTCTTCACCGTGACGGGGTTTGCAACCCAAGTGGGGTATTTTGCTTCTCAGATTATGCTAGCTTGGAGTAGTTCTTCAGCCTCTTTGCAAGCAGCCTCATCTCTCTCGTTGGTGAGGTTCATTTTCTTCTGATGTATCGGCTCTAGGTGCTTGTATTTGTTGAGCTTATGCTCTGTGGAGAATGTCGTTCCATCGATACTGAGCAATCGTGGGATGCCAGTCATATCTCCGTATTCCTAAGCGAAGATATCAATATTGGCCTGTAGTAACTTGCGAAGCTTTTTCTTCATTTTCGTAGGTAGTGAACCTCCGATAGTTACTTCTTTCTTAGGGAACAGAGGGTTGATGGAGATTTTCTCTTCACTCGAACCCTCCTCTCTAGTTTAAAGGATACATTCCCCTGGCCTTTCCTTCATTTCCCTGATAGCCATGATTACCTTTTCTTGATCATAGGTTGAAGCTAGGGTACCAATCCCTTCGGGCGTATAGAACTTTACTAATTGGTGTATAGTAGATGCAATTATTCCCATCTTCATCATGGCTACTCTCCCTAGCAGAATGTTATGCTGTGAGGTGGACAGGACTACTACAAAGTCTAGTGTTTCGGTCCTGGACAAGGTGGTTCTCCAATGGTGAAATCGAGGTCTATCTCTCCTATAGGCCAGCATCTTTCCCCAAAGAATCCGACTAGAGGTACTCTTGGTGGACTTAGGCGGGCTTTAATGGCAGGGCTAAGCTAATCGAAGCAATGCTCATACATGATGTCGCATGCACTGCCACCATCCAAGTAAACTCGATGTACTTCTCTCTCGAAGATTCGTCCGTTGATTGTAACAGGTTTATCGGAGGGAGTGATGGTATCGAGTGCTGGGAAGGAGATCTCTTCCCAGTCTATCACTCTGCTTTTTCTTCCCCTCTTGTAGGTCCATAGTTTCTCGACGGCGAAGCATTCTGCGACCGTCAGTATGGCGTTGTCTGCATTTGGTTTCTTTTCTTCGGGCTTAGGTTCTTGCTTCGGTATCTTCGGGTTTCGTATGCCCTTTACTAGATACGTTAATTTTCCAGATCTGACTGCCTCCTCTATGGCCTGCCTCAACCGTATGCAGTCGTCCGTTTCGTGTCCGAAGTCATTATGAAAGTTACAAAATTTGCTTGTATCTCTCATCTTTCCTTTGTTATTCAGCTTCGGTGGAGCTTTAAAGGCTTGGGTAGCCCTTTCGGTAGCTAGGATTTCTTTAGGTGACTTTATCAACGTTCCAAGGATCCCAGGGTGTTTTCCCTTCTGTAAGGGGAGAACCTGTTCCGCTCGTTCCTTCTTCCGGACTTTTCTTCACGGTGACTTGCGTTTTATTTCCGCTTAAAACCCTGAGATTCTTCGTATATGAAGCTATTGGCGGTGTCTTTAGCATCTAACTAAACGTACGCTTTGTCTAGCAAAGCTTCGTAAGTGTCGGGGAGATCTCGGCTAAGATGCTCTACCAACGCTTGGGTCCTACAACCGTATAAGAGTCTCGAGATTCTTTGTGACTCGGGGAGTCCGGGGATCTGTTGGGTTTCATCCGTATACTGGATGAGAAAAACTCTCGAAGCTTATTTTCCTTCTGCTTGATACTGTGGGCAACAACATGATTCTTCTTGTATTTCTTTTGCTGGCTGAACTTCGACCTAAAGAGTCGTTTAAGGTCCTCGAAACTCGAGATGGAATCCTTTGCTAAAGAGTCAAACCAGATCCTTGCATCGCTTTTGAGTACGTATGAGAATGCATGGCAAGCTACGGTCGTGTCCCACCTTGACATTCGATCCGCACCTTCGAAGATATTTATAAAATCATCAGGGTCATCTTTTCCCTCGTAATTTCCCAAGTGGGAAGGTATCTTCATCCCGAAAGGTAGCGGGTGGTTTTGTATCGCAGATACAAAAGGATTTTTCTGACTCTTCCAGAATTGGTCTAAGCATCCGCCAACGTTTCCATTAGCTTCGTGGTGAAGGTTGTTCGCTACGGGGGAGCCTCCGGCATACACATTTTCATAGGGTAAACTAACCCACGGATTACCTCCGTTCCATATTTGTGACCCCATAGGCAACGAAGCATTTTGATGAGTTACCACGGGAATAACTCCTGTGGCAGGTAGAACCGTGCTGGTGTTAGGCATGTTTTGTGGAACAAATGGAAACGAACTCCCGAAGGTATATTGTTGCGTAACTGGCCCTCCAGAGTTGTTCAACGGGACACTGGTGGTGATCATTGAATGAGCCAATTGTGAAGGCACCGGCTGAAGAGTGATGTTTCGGGGGATTGCCAGTTGTAAGATTTGGGCTGGCTGGTAAGAGGGAGACTTCTTGCTGGCCTCGCCTCCATTTCTATTTCTTCGTCAACGTCCTCGCTATCATACGTGAGGGTTAGCTGACTGTGTAATTGCCCCTCTGAAATGCCCCGTCCTAATCCATCTGGACGAAGTCTTCAACAGTTGGTCCCATTGCGAGGTTCTGACCTCTATATGCCATGAACGACTCCATGTAATATGAGCAAATGCACAGCGGAAGATTTCTTTCATACAATACGATATTTTGTAGTAAAAATATGCATACGGCGGAACTGAACAATGCAGGGTTAGCCTCGAATTCACAAACCTCTCATGAAATAGGCTAACAAAAAATATAGAACGCCCTTGCCAAGGTTCGAACCTTGAACCTCTCGTTAACCCGAAACTCCTTCAGACCAGCTAATCTAACTTGTTTTTCTGATTAAATCATAGACCCCATATTATTTAACCCATTTATTCTTGTTTTCCCTTATTTCTCGTTTCTCCTCAAAATCCATTCAACCAGAGATACCAATTAATAACCTGGACAGTTCATTATCATCATCACGATTTATAATCATCATCATTATTAATTCTCAACACCATCATCACAACCTTAATCCATCGTCATCACCAATCATTATCTATCCTTATTCGTATATATCATAACCGAATTTTAATCAACCTAATCATAAACACAATCATGTCGTGATTAATATCTACATAAAATCATAATTATTTTCATTTTCTAAACACCCTGCCATCATCTTTCTTCTTCGCTCGTAAAACGGAAATAGTGACGGGCTGTTGCAGCTTGGTTGCATGACAGATCGAAAGAAACAGAAAGACATACTTTGTAGTAACAGGTTAATGGGTTTTAGTTTAGGATTTGCGTTTTATATTTCTATTCCAAGATCCCACCAAAGTTTGGCCCAACATATAGTAGCCTATTAATAATTCATAAGGCCCAATACTTAATTTAGTTAAACCGGTCGATGGTTGTAGGGTTTTGTAGTTAGAGTATTAAGAAACTGAAATGAGTTAGTGATGGTGGGGTTAATGTGTAGGTAGGTGTCGGCCATCACCAAAAAGGCACGCTATCATAATTCATTCGTCTTCACTTTAATCGTCAAAGAGAAAATCAAATCGTGACCCATTATGTTGGCCATAAATCTCCACTTTTCTACTTGTATAAAGGTTGGTTGTAGTGCTCAATTAATAGAACGTACAGCAAGTGCGATTGACAGAATTATGTAGCTGTCATCCTTCATCCTTTTCACTTTTCACGTAGTCTTTTTATGTCTTCTTCTTCCATCATCGCTTGATAATAATACCCTCACTATTCTTCATCTATTTTATTCATTATAGCGAGAATAGAAGTAGAAACTTACTGCAGTAGACATGGTGAATGGTTTAGTGAGCTGTTTTTCAATCAAAGATTAGAAGCAGGAACGAGTATCTTGTGGTTGCAAAAACAGAAAATTAACAATGGAGTTGAGCGGTGATCATATGAACTAGAAAAGAAAGCGAGCTGCAGAAGGTTGTTTGGTACTCGTAAGTGGTCACAGCCGGAACAGAAAAGAAGGAGATAGAAGAGAAGTCGTATTGGTGGTTGTGTTCTTGAGTGAGTTTAAACTGAAACAAAATTAGGTTTGGGTGTGGTGATTATGGGTGTGGTTGTTCATGGTTGTAGGTGTTGATCAGACAAGGAAAGGGAGAAACAAAAATGCAATTGGTGAGTCGAGCAAATGCAGCAGTCGTATAGTATTAGTTCGATGGTGGTGTTGGGTTTTCGTTTAAGATGGTTTTAATGAAGGTGATAGTGGTTTTGCAATTGTAATTGGTGGTGTTTGAAGGTGGATTCTCGTTTGTATAAGGAAGTAGAACACATGGGTTGTGAGATGGTTGTGTTATATGTGTAAGTAATATACGTATATGTATCTTTGTATCTCTCTTTTTATTTTTACTATGGCAGTAGCAGATATATATATTGCGCTTTTGAATGATTGTAATAGAACTCAAATGTACGATCGATTTGGTTTGTAGGGCAGCTATGGTCGATAGAGAATCTCGAGCAGGAAGAAGGTAATAAGAAAAATAAAAGTAGATTATGACTTATAACAAATTCGTACCCTTATTTGATATTTATTTCTAACAACTTTTGTTGTATAGCTTGGAAGCAGTCAACCAGAAGAATCAATCTGGGATAGAAGGAAATGAAAGTTGAGTAAGACCTTCAACTGAATTTGTAGTTACTCGATTGTCTTACTGAAGTGAAGATTCAATGGTACAAATTTGCAGACAAGAAGGACAGATAGAATAATATAAAAAGAAATGTGATGTTGATACACAACTGAATTTGATTCTCAATCTAATTAATATCTAACAATCTTTGTATCTTACTGAATGCTTATATCTGATTTTGATTCTAACAGATTTTGTGTGTATCTGTGATTCAATTCTATTCGTAACCAAATCCAGGGATAGTAACCAAAATCCATATAGTTGATGGTAATATGAAACTGATTCGTACATATCTTTCTTTTCTTTTTTGTTTTCATATATTATACATAATATAAATATTTTAGTAATATTAATAATAATTATATTAATAATAATCATGTTATTATTTATAAGATAATAATAATACATTTTAGAAATACTGATTATAATAATATAATGATATTACTGATAACAATAATGATAATTTCATTAGGTTTAATAATTAATAATTGATAATAATAATATTACTAACAGTATTAATAATAATACTAATTAATATTAATGATACTATTGGTATTAATATTTATAATAATAATAATAAAGATAGTAATAATAATATTTGTTATAACATTCATATATTAACTTGCAGTTTTTATTATTAGTTATGTACTAGTATTTAATAATTACATAATATATAATAACATTTATTAAATATTTAATATCTACACATTATATATATTACAATTTATTATTATTTACCAATTATATAATATATTGAATTTTTAATATTTATTACATATATATATATATATATACATATATTACAACATATAATATTACAAATTATAAATTCCAATTACCATGTATACACACATATATATTTACAATTAATTGTTCGTGAATCGTCGGGAACAGTCGAAGGTCCAATGAATGTATAGAAACAGTTCAAAAATTTTGAGACTCAAGATAACAGACTTAGCTTATCGTGTCAAGATATATTAAATCGTATCGAGAGTTCGGTTTAAAATTAGTCGAAAATTTCCGGGTCACTACAGTACCTACCCGTTAAAGAAATTTCGTTCTGAAATTTGAGTGGTGATAGTTGGAATTGAAATTAAGAATGTTTTAGTACTAGATTTGAACTCAAATTCATAATAGAAATATGTTAGTCATCTAAGAATGTTTCATCGAAGAAGAAATGATAAGATTTAAAGATTTCTTCGAGTTTGATACGCATATAGATTTATGAATGCCCTAACCGGGTTGAGTTCGGTTTCATGATGAATTTGAATCAAGTAACATGGTTCATGATGAATACAAGTCAAGTAACACGGTTCGTGATGATAATAAGGTTGATCAAGCATTACCATCATCACGTTCCATTAGAACTTCCGTATGATTTACTGTAATATAATTACGTTGATCAGGTGTCATTATATTACATTATCTCATGCTTTCATTCCAATATTACTCAAGAATATCCACGGATTTAAACTTCAGTGTTTCACTGAATTCTAAAAGTCAAAACAGTTTTCGATATGATGTACTAAGGATAGAATGACAGCGAAGATAATTACGAACAAAAACGATATCAGGATACCTTCGGAAATATTGAGGATATTTACGACTAAGGAAGATATAACGATATCATAGAAATATTGAAGATATTATAATGTAGAAGGTAGATTTCAATGTTTTTCCGAGCTTTTACCACGCACCATTCTTTTATTATCAAACTTTTGACTGTTACAGTCATTCATAGTTTTTACTGCTTTATCAGTTCTTTCAATACTCTGAGAATTGATTTCGTAGATTGGGATGCTTATTCAGAATTTCAGAATGGAAGATCATAATTCTAAAAGATACATGTTATATGTATACATATAACTACTGATGTAGAAATGCTGCGAGATTCAAAATACTGATTGCTGATTCTCGGTAACTGGTATATCAATTCTCGTTACAAGATGCGGATGTGTATATGGTAGGGTTTTAATGAACAAGTATAATGGTTCTTCGGAGAGTCTTAAGACAATGAGTAATGAAGTTGCTGGTAAGTTTACTACTAACGTGGTGGAATATAAACGATTCTTCGGTAATGATGACGAAAGACAAACTTATATATCAAGCTTATAATATAGTTATTCCGAATGAAAGTCGAAGTTGACTTGCTGGAGCTGTGACAAAATTGGCTAATTTGGAAAGAGATTGCAAAATTATTTCCGGTAATAATAACGCTAAAGAAATTTGTATAGCTACGCGTTAAACGTTTACTCATTTTCCGAGAGTTTTTCAGGTGCAATACTATATGCATCAATCCTTTTCTTCCATAGATGAAGTGTGGTTGATTTCTCCTCTAGATTGAGGTGTTTTCAAGAATCGTGAAAGGTTTGAACGCAGATTGTAATCGTCAAGATACAAATGAGGTTTAAGATGAAAATCAAGTGGCAAACTTGAAGAATTGTTTAGTTTCATATGTTATAATCAATATTTTAATTCATTTTAATTGTCCACAGTTGGTAGTCCTCAGTTGATTAGTCCACAGTTAGCTAGGAACAGTTAGCTAGGATTTTGTTAGCGTGGATTCTTAACAAAATTTCTTATAGTTAATTTGTTTGTTTCTAACAAATTTTATTCCGTCAAATGTTTTCTTCATTAACCACTTGTTGGATTCTGATAGGTCAAAATTCCAAATATGAAATTTGAATGAAAATGGTTATTCTGTGGTGAACGGATTCATTTATCAGTGGATATAAGTAGGATAGGAAATGACTGTTGAATCAGATTTGAAGAATGTACAATGTAACTTATTAATGTGAAATCTTAAATATTCCTCGGGTATTACCTACCCGTTAAAATATTTTCATCATTAACAGTTTGTACGAAATAATTTTTAATTACAATCTTTATGAAAACATATATACATATATTTTTTTTCATCAGATGTAATCATGGATTTAATGAGTTAACATAATATTAAACTCATTTAGTTTTCGGTTGGAACTAGAATAAATAATCTCTAAAACATTAGAGATTACATAATCGCCATGAAGGACGAAGATAGTTTATGTAGAACGATGATTATGCTTGAGGTATAGATTACGAGGTTGAGACGTGTGATGATATTGTTGTTGTTGGTACTGGTTATGCTGCTGGTGCTGCTGATGGTGGTACTGTTGTTGTCGGTGCTACAAATGTTGTTGGTGATGATGTTGGTGTAGTAAGTATAGCTTGTAGATCACGCACCATTCTTGTCAGGTTTTCTATCCTACCCTCTATCATTTCTATCCATCCACTCATCTGATTCGATAGATCTTGATTATCAATTCAAAGTTCCCTAACTTCTTCTAATATTCCCCTTCGATTGGTATTCGGAAGTAGAGGTTGAATATTTTCTGAGATTGCAGTAATGCAACCTTCGAGGTGGAAAACTTTAGCAAGAATGGTGAATACAGTTTTGCGCATAGGTTCACCGGTGAGTACATCATTTTCTCCGATGTTAGGAGGTACGTTTGGTTCGTGGTAGGACTCGCCTTCTTCATTTCTCCATCGAGGGAGTAAGTCTCGGACCCACCCCCATCTCCTCCAGAAAGAAAAATAACTAAATGGTTGAGGCACTTCTGTTTCATTGACTTCGGAGTCTGCTTCAATATACATCTCGAAATCGCTTCCGGAACTAATGGAATCCAAGCTAGGTGTAGGATCCATCGCTCACGATCAGTTAAAGGGTTTTGATATGAAATGATTTTCGAATATCGAATGATATTCTAATTATATATAGAATATCTATACATACTTCCAAAGATCCCGTGAATTAAAGAGAAAATTAAGGAAACGTGTCAGATAAAGTCTACAGTGACAGATACGCTAAGATATGGATTTTGTCTATACACTATTCATGCAATCAATGCAGTAAGATGTGTCTAGACTAAGAATGATAAGAAGATGAATTCCGACTAGAAATGATAAGCAAAACTTTTGACATGTAGACACGATCGAAGTCCAGACTCACTAATGCATCTAAACAGCTATCAGTTAGACATGCTAATGCAAGACCTGGTTCGCTAAGACCACCGCTCTAATACCAACAGAAATGCCCCTTCCTAATCCATCTGGACGAAGTCTTCAACAGTTGGTCCCATTGCGAGGTTCTGACCTCTATATGCCATGAACGACTCCATGTAATATGAGCAAATGCACAGCGGAAGATTTCTTTCATACAATACGATATTTTGTAGTAAAAATATGCATACGGCGGAACTGAACAATGCAGGGTTGGTCTCGGATTCACGAACCTCTCATGAAATAGGGTAACAAAAAATATAGAATGCCCTTGCCAAGGTTCGAACCTCGAACCTCTCGTTAACCCGAAACTCCTTCAGACCAGCTAATCTAACTTGTTTTTCTGATTAAATCATAGACCCCATATTATTTAACCCGTTTATTCTTGTTTTCCCTTATTTCTCGTTTCTCCTCAAAATCCATTCAACCAGAGATACCAATTAATAACCTGGACAGTTCATTATCATCATCACGATTTATAATCATCATCGTTATTAATTCTCAACACCATCATCACAACCTTAATCCATCGTCATCACCAATCATTATCTATCCTTATTCGTATATATCATAACCGAATTTTAATCAACCTAATCATAAACACAATCATGTCGTGATTAATATCTACATAAAATCATAATTATTTTCATTTTCTAAACACCCTGCCATCATCTTTATCTTCGCTCGTAAAACAGAAATAGTAACGGGCTGTTGCAGGTTGGTTGCGTGACAGATCGAAAGAAACAGAAAGACATACTTTGCAGTAACAGGTTAATGGGTTTTAGTTTAGGATTTGCGTTTTATATTTCTATTCCAAGATCCCACCAAAGTTTGGCCCAACATATAGTGGCCTATTAATAATTCATAAGGCCCAATACTTAATTTAGTTAAACCGGTCGATGGTTGTAGGGTTTCGTAGTTAGAGTATTAAGAAACTGAAACGAGTTAGGGATGGTGGGGTTAATGTGTAGGTAGGTGTCGGCCATCACCAAAAAGGCACGCTATCATAATTCATTCGTCTTCACTTTAATCGTCAAAGAGAAAATCAAATCGTGACCCATTATGTTGGCCATAAATCTCCACTTTTCTACTTGTATAAAGGTTGGTTGTGGTGCTCAATTAATAGAACGTACAACAAGTGCGATTGACAGAATTATGTAGCTGTCATCCTTCATCCTTTTCACTTTTCACGTAGTCTTTTTATGTCTTCTTCTTCCATCATTGCTTGATAATAATACCCTCACTATTCTTCATCTATTTTATTCATTATACCGAGAATAGAAGTAGAAACTTACTGCAGCAGACATGGTGAATGGTTTAGTGAGCTGTTTTCTTGTGGTTGCAAAAAACATAAAATTAACGATGGAGTTGAGCGGTGATCATATGAACTAGAAAAGAAAGAGAGCTGCAGAAGGGTGTTTGGTAATCGTAAGTGGTCACAGCCGGAACAGAAAAGAAGGAGATAGAAGAGAAGCCGTATTGGTGGTGGTGTTCTTGAGCGAGTTTAAGCTGAAACAAAATTAGGTTTGGGTGTGGTGATTATGGGTGTGGTTGTTCATGGTTGTAGGTGTTGATCAGACAAGGAAAGGGAGAAACAAAAATGCAATTGGTGAGTCGAGCAAGTGCAGCAGTCGTATAGTATTAGTTCGATCGTGGTGTTGGGTTTTCGTTTAAGATGGTTTTAATGAAGGTGATAGTGGTTTTGCAATGGTACTTGGTGGTGTTTGAAGGTGGATTCTCGTTTGTATAAGGAAGTAGAACACATGGGTTGTGAGATGGTTTTGTTATATGTGTAAGTAATATACGTATATGTATCTTTGTATCTCTCTTTTTATTTTTACTATGGCAGTAGCGGATATATATATATATATTGCGCTTTTGAATGATTGTAGTAGAACTCAAATGTACGATCGATTTGGTTTGTAGGGCAGCTATAGTCGATAGAGAATCTCGAGCAGGAAGAAGGTAATAAGAAAAATAAAAGTAGATTATGACTTATAACAAATTCGTACCCTTATTTGATATTTATTTCTAACAACTTTTGTTATATAGCTTGGAAGCAGTCAACCAGAAGAATCAATCTGGAACAGAAGGAAATGAAAGCTGAGTAAGACCTTCAACTGAATTTGTAGTTACTCGATTGTCTTACTGAAGTGAAGATTTGATGGTACAAATTTGCAGACAAGAAGGACAGATAGAATAATATAAAAAGAAATGTGATGTTGATACACAACTGAATTTGATTCTCAATCTAATTAATATCTAACAATCTTTGTATCTTACTGAATGCTTATATCTGATTTTGATTCTAACAGATTTTGTGTGTATCTGTGATTCAATTCTATTCGTAACCAAATCCAGGGATAGTAACCAAAATCCATATAGTTGATGGTAATATGAAACTGATTCGTACATATCTTTCTTTTCTTTTCTGTTTTCATATATTATACATAATATAAATATTTTAGTAATATTAATAATAATTATATTAATAATAATCATGTTATTATTTATAAGATAATAATAATACATTTTAGAAATACTGATTATAATAATATAATGATATTACTGATAACAATAATGATAATTTCATTAGGTTTAATAATTAATAATTGATAATAATAATATTACTAACAATATTAATAATAATACTAATTAATATTAATGATACTATTGGTATTAATATTTATAATAATAATAATAAAGATAGTAATAATAATATTTGTTATAACATTCATATATTAACTTGCAGTTTTTATTATTAGTTATGTACTAGTATTTAATAATTACATAATATATAATAACATTTATTAAATATTTAATATCTACACATTATATATATTACAATTTATTATTATTTACCAATTATATAATATATTGAATTTTTAATATTTATTATATATATATATATATATATATATATATATATATATATATATATATATATATATATATATATACATACATATACATATACATATATTACAACATATAATATTACAATTTATAAATTCCAATTACCATGTATACACACATATCTATTTACAATTAATTGTTCGTGAATCGTCGGGAACAGTCGAAGGTCCAATGAATGTATAGAAACAGTTCAAAAATTTTGAGATTCAAGATAACAGACTTAGCTTATCGTGTCAAAATATATTAAATCGTATCGAGAGTTCGGTTTAAAATTAGTCAAAAATTTCCCGGTCACTACACCCTCCTCTCGTAACTTTTTGATAACGGCGCATATGTTATCATAGTTGTTGAGTATGAAAGTTTTGTCGATTAACGGTGGTGGTCCAGAATCACTCCGATCTGTGGTTATTGGCATAGCAGGAGTGATAGGCGTCCGTGTCCCGGTTTCATGCTGGTCTACCTCAGATGGTAAAGAGAAACCGGGTGGTGGGTGATCAGATTCTGCCACGATCTTGTGTTTTTCTCAAACAAAGTGAATATTGAAGTGGAGTCCCACGGATGGCGCCAATTGTTTGTACAATTCTTGGCAACCCTTGTTGACGAAACAAGGATATTGAGGTCTGATCACTGAATGGGTAATATAACAGGATATGATAATGAATGTATGCTTGTTGGCGATTTCCCGAAGGTAGTACGAAGGTATCGTACTTTACGCCACCAAGATACGAAGGTAACTCATTGAGAGTATTGTATGTGAGTAATTATGACTTAGAGTGAATGTCCTCTCCAGAGATCATGTTCTTCTTTTTATAGGGTTAGGCAATAGCTCTATCACCAGCTTTCTAGGTAGATTCAGTCTTCGAGGCGATCTCTGATGAGACAAAGGGGACTTTCCCTTCGGTCGACTGCAACTCCTGCTGGCTCAAGAAAGCTACCCTGCAACATTCTTCTTTTGTCATTTGGATGTTAGTGGAAGCGAGTTTGGTTAACCCGCTTACTTCTCTCCTTCAGTCTAGGTAATCTTGTGACTTTAGGAGAAGTCCTTGTCCATTGGTAACCGTGATCTCTTCGTCACCACGTTCCTTCGTTACTATTGCTTCGTATAACAGAAGTGGTTTCATACCATCTCTGAATATTGGGATTCTACTTTGGTAGCATTCTTCTTTTTATCATTTGGGCGCCTTTATTTGAGATTGAGGATATTCCGCCCTCGATTTGTATTTGACATATGTGTTCTTGTGATCCATTATTATGTCATCTATCCTCGTTAAGCGCGATATCTCCGTTAGCTTAGCGTCGTTTATCTTGACGGGGGATACACTATCACACTCCTAATGTGCCGATGTAGCACCAGGAAAATTATTGTCTGTTTACCTTAAATTAAATTTCTTGATGTAATGTTTATTTTCATACGTTGACTTATTTCATGTACCTTGTTTTCGTTGCAGCTGACTTTTAATAATGGCTATTCAAATAACATAAAGTCATGTTCTAACATCTCAAGAGTGATGCCTTCTAAAATTAAATAAGCTTGTAAAATGCACATAGTAATTATCTACCATCATTCCAATTAAAATTAGGGTGGTGATCCTCACACACCACTTTTTGATCCATTACACATAATTATCTATTATAGTCTTAATTGTACTTAGAATAGTAATATAAGTTCAACTCACTAAATTAATTTACGAGTATAACTGTAAGTTTATAAAACAAAAGTGTACATGGATCAAAAGATGGTGTGTGAAGATCACATCCCTTCTAATTATCATCCTAACATTTATCCTAACAAAATAATGACGACATATGACATTATGACAAGACTAGCTAATCATGAAATGAAAGAAAATTAATACATGTTGGAACTTAGATCCGGTATGACTCGTATCCAGTCCAGTTCGCTCATTACAAGTGTTCACATTTTTATTTGAGATGTCCCATTTCAAGCGTTCACTTTGTATTTCAACCAATCATAAAAAGTTTTCTGGAATGAGAAGATTTTTGATTAGTGTAAATGGAGTTAATGAAATTTCATAAAACTGTGTGCAAAAAGTTTTTTGGACATTTGTAATGGAACGGAGGGAGTAATTCTTAATGAAAAAAAGTTATCCATTATGTGTGAGAGTTATGTTGGTGGTTAACATTAGATTACTATATAATGAAAGTTCCATGCATGGGATGAAAAGAGTGAGAGTTCGTCGCGTTTACGTTCCCCATTAATATTTCGTGTTTTCGTTTCGTATTTATGCACTGATTTTCGTTTCGTGTTTACGTTTTGAAACATGAAACTGAAAACTAAAATACAAAACTCGAAACTAAAACCTAAAATGTGAAACAAAAACTAAAATGCAAAATTGAAAACTGAAATGCAGTATTGAAAACTGAATGGTGAATATGAAAACTGAATCACGCCGTATTCGTATATATTAATATGAATGAGTGAAATGAATAACCGAAAGGTTTACTGAAATGCGAAACTTCAAATTGAAATTCTAAATGTGAAACTGAAAACTAAAAGGCCAAATTGATTCTGAAATGCGATATTGATACGCTAAAACGTGATACTAAAAAACTTAAGTGAAACGTGATGCTGAAACTAAAACACGAATCTAGAAACTGAATCACGAATATGATAAGTTAAACGCGAAACGTGAAACTGAAACACAAAACTGGAACGCGAATCTGAAAATCGAAGCGCGAATCTTAAAAGTTTAACGAGGATCTGAAAACTGAAACGCCAAACTGAAAATCAAAACGCGAAATTGAAAATCGAAGCGTAAAACTAAAGCGATAAAATGAAAACTGCCACGAAAATGAAACTGAATTGCTAGATACGAAAATGAAATTGAAATTGAATCTCAACTCAACCCAACCAAAAAATAAATATGGAAAATTGGTCTCAACCCAACTAGACCCGAGTCTGGACCTAATCTGTTCTACCTGTTTAAAAGTTGTCCCGTTTCGACTCATGATCTGTTTCAGCCAAATTTTGTTTGATATTTACTCAACTTCGACATATTTGGCAGGTATAATCGTATCATAAGAAAATAATTAGTGTATTTTTTATTTTTTTAAACGTACACCGAAAACATTGTAGAACTTTTCAACAGCTCCCATAAATGTAAGGGGACATGCCATTTCCAATGACAACTGACTCCAGGAATCCTGACGCGTTATTTACAACTTTTCAACGCAAGCTAGTTCCCCGCATATTTATCATACCATGCACCTAATTTCATTCATGGCCTTTTACAATTAATAATATCTCAAATACATCCCTACAGTTTTTATCTTTTCAATTTGTGCTTACCAAAGTTTCAAAAGATTACAACAAAGGAACTCCATCTTCGGACTTAATGTAATTATGGCGTGTCTGATAAAACTATCAGATAATCGCACAAGCTTATAAATAGATCTGGTTGAAGAAGTGTTTTTTTCCTCAGGTTAGAAATTTTTCTTGTAACCGTTTGGTAAGTTTAGATGAATATTAAGATGTAAACTAACATGAAAATAATAATCATACTCCGTACATGTTTTGTTATGTTATATATATATATATATATAATAATAATAATAATAATAATAATAATAATAATAATAATAATAATAATAATAATAATAATAATAATAATAATAATAATAATAATAATAATAATAATAATAATAATAATAATAAAGGGTGACTATGTAATTGCATATTTCATAAGTTTATGGTTTATTTTTAAAAGCTACTTTAAATAGTTTACTTTATAATAAGCTCTTCATGTTTTGTATCAAACAAGAATATAAGTGCTTTAACTTGTGTAAAAATAAATTAAACTTTCAAAGGCTACAGTAAATTATAATCTACCATTCATAGACACCCTTATTATGTTCTTATAGATATAGATTTTCTTTTTCTTTTTCGTAAAAAAAAATAGAATATTCTTGTAATTTATTAGTTTATTACTACCTTTTGTCTAAGTTTTTACAATACTTATATATTAAAGAGTAGTAATGGAGAGAGGAATATATATTTCATATATGTGTAAGAATGGTACAATCAGTGATTACATTCGATTACATATTTATACAACAATAATTCACTGTGCAGTTAGGTGGAATAGTAATATCCGTGAATGTGAATTTGATCCACCAAATTTTACTTTAATAAAAGTGTCGGCCACCATATGACTTATAACACTCCACCTTGGACGACAATTTTGTTTCATTAAAAAATCAACTACATGTTACTGCCTCGTTAAAAATCTTGCTAAAGAAAAACCTAGTGGGATAAAAACTTTAGCCAAGGGAAAAAGAGTGCAGCATAGAGTTAACTCCCCCTCAAGTGGACATCGTTGAGCTGTTACATCTTTTGAATATGCCTCATGCCAATATTGTGAACGTGTGTTCTAAAAACATCAGTTGGAAGTGCTTTGGTTAAAAGATCGGCAGAGTTTTGCTGGATTGAACATATCTCATTTCAATCTGGTTGTCCTTGATGAGATCTTGAGTGTATGAGAAAAATATAGGAGGTATGTGTTTTGTTCGGTCACTTTTGATATACCCTTCTTTCATTTGTGTTATGCAAGCTGCATTATCTTCATAGATAGTTGTTGGACTTTTATCGCGTTCTAGTCCATAAGAATCAGTAATGAGTTGTGTCATTGATCTCAACCAAAAACATTCCAGAGTGGCTTCATGTAATGCAATCACTTTGACATGATTTGATGATGTTGCAACCAGTGTTTGTTTTTGAGAACGTCATGATATTGCGGTGCCTTCATTTAGGAATACATATCCAGTTTGAGATTTAGTTTTATGTAGATCAGATAAATAATCTGCATCTGTATAACCAAACAAATCTTGTTTCGAGTGGTTAGAATAAAATAATTATAAATCAGTAGTTTCTCGAAGGTATCAAACTATTTGTTTGATCCCATTCCAATGTCTTTTGGTAGGGGCTGAGCTGAACCTTGTCAATAAATTAACTGCAAAAGAAATGTCAGATCTTGTATAATTTGTAAGATACATAAGAGCCCCAATTGCACTAAAATATAGAACTTCTGAACCAAGAAGATCTTCATGATCTTCTAGAGGATGAAATGGATTAGTATCAATATTAAGATCTAACAACCATAGGAGTACTTAATGGTTTTTGTCTTGTCCATATTAAAATGTTTTAAAATCTTTTCGGTATAAGTTGTTTGATGTATAAGTAAGTCATTAGTTATATGCTCAATATGTAAATCAACGTAATACTTGATTTTTTTTTTATTTTAAAATCTTTCTTTAGAAGTTGAATGGCTTCGTAGATTTCTTTATTTAAGATAATTGATATAAACAACTATGATCACATATCCGAACATTGTTTTTATAAAACACACGTGCAAATAAGTTTATATGTATACCCTTTTCTTATCAAGTAGTAATTTAATCGATTATACCACATACGTCCCGATTGTATAAACTCATTTAGAAATCTTTGTGATTTAATGGAATATATTCCCTTGGGTTTTGCATTAGATGCTTATGATACCTTAACCTTTCAGGTATATTCATATATATATCACTATTAAGTGATCCATACAGATAAGTAGTAACAACATCCATGAGATGTATTTAAATAACTACCAGGTTGATTAAGTATCTAATAAGTAATTGTATTCATTACAGGAGGATAAGTTTTTCTCCTAATTCATTTCTGGTCTTTGTGGGAAATCTTGAGTTACAAGTCTAGTTTTGCCTTGTAACTTCATTTGCACATTTTTTTTTCCGGATAAAAATTCATTTGTATCCCATATGTTTCACATCTTTAAAAGTGATAACGATTGATCCGAAAACTTTTCTTTTATCGAGCAATTCTAATTCAGCTCGTATTGCTCCTTTCCATTGAGCTCAATCATGTCCATTTTGATATCCAATGACAGATTTTAGTTCCAGATCATCATCTTTATTCATGATGTCATTGTAACATTATATGAAAATATCTCATCAAGATTTTTTATTTCATTTCGGTTCCATAATATTGCATAATTTATCGCAATTTATGTATTTACATTTATCAATATCCTCTGCAGAAGGAATATTGATTTGTGGTTATTCTTGAACACTTTCTTTTACCTCATTATCAGCTGATTTTTCTTTTCGAGGATTTTTATCTTTGGAATCAATTGGTCTTTCACGTTTCTGGCGTGACAAAGACTCATGAGTGACATTATTGGCAGCTTTTAGAATTTCAATTCTAGTTGAAGCATTTACTGCTAGTATATATGATTTAGTCATTCTTTTTGCATTTGTAAATGCAATGGGCAATTTATTCGCAAGTTCTTGCATATGCATTATTTTTGAATTTTTGTTTCGCATTCTTTTGTGCGAGTATCAAGATACTTTAATTTATGTTCACATCATAAAACATCATTTTATTTATTTTTCATTTCTCTCCCTAATCTAGGGAATAATTTTTTATTAAAATGACAATCAGCAAAAAGTGCTGTAAAAACATCACCCGTCATGGGTTCAATATATCTTATGATTGAAGATGTTTCATATCCAACATCTATTTCCATCCTTCTTTGAGGAACCATATTAGTGCGTTGTGGTGGTGCAATCGGAAAATATACTGCACAACTAAATGTTCTAAGGTGAAAAATATTTGGCTCTCGACCAAAATTAAGTTGGTAGGGGAGAATATTTATGACTTGTACTTGGTTTAATGCGAATTAATGTCGTATTATGTAAATTTATATGTCCCCATATAAATATTGATAGTTTTGTACTCATTACCAAATGTCTAGTTATTAGCTGCAAGCGTTAATCTATTGATTCAGCTAAACCAATTTTTGAATGCACAAAAGCAACTGGATGTTCAACAACAATCCTTATAGATATATAATAATCATTAAATGCTTGAGATGTTAACTCACCACCATTATCAGGTCTCACCCTTTTAATGGTGTAATCGAAAAATGAGTTCTTTATTTAATAATTCGTGCAAGAAACTTTACAAATGCTATAGTACGGCTTGATAACACACAAACATGAGACCATTCGCTAGATGCGTCTATTAGAACATGAAATGTCTAAATGGTCCACATGGTGGATGAATTTATTCACATATCTCACCTTGAATTCTTTCAAGAAACATTTGTGATTCCTTTTCACAACATACTTTTCATTAATCACGGTATATATTTTTCATTAATCACCATATGTACTTTTTCATTAATTATCATATGTGCTTTTTCATTAATCACCATATGTGATTTTCATTAATATATCCTTTTTACCATATGCGCTTTTAATCATATGCGCCGCGCATTTTATCATATGTGTTTTTCATCATATGCGCATTTTATCATATGCGCTTTTTATCATATGCGCTTTTAATCATATGCGATTTTCATCATATGCGCTTTTAATCGTATGCGCTTTTAATCGTATGCGCTGCGCTTTTCATCATATGCGCTGCGCTTTTCATCATATGCGCTGCGCTTTTTATCATATGCGCTTTTAATCATAATCACAATCATTATCTTGTCGCACCATTGGTATAGAACAAGATGAGGTCAAACCCAAAATAGTAATAAGTAGTCCAATTACATTAATAGCCTAATTTATTCACAAGCTCATTTATGTAAAATTCTTGTTTGTATGTCTCACGATTATAAATAAGAATGAGTGGGTATTCCTTTGTCCCACCATGAAAATGAGATGACCAATAGCAAAAACGACATATATATATAGGCTATGATGTTGAACTGTGTCCCACCTCCAACATTTTATCTCGGATTCTTTTACCATGCACTATATAATCTTAAATCGCCAATCAAACCGTATACTTCTTCAAGTGAGTCAACATGCTTTATAAAAAAAATATTCAATCGATGGTTTACAGCATGCAGTGAATTTAATCTTCACTAGGATATTTCTATTATTAACTCAAGTGGGAAACAAAAGTGGGGTTAGTGTGTAGAAAGGTGTTGGCCATCAAGAAGGAGATATATTTAATTGAACATATACCATGTCCAAACCGAATATATATATATATATATATATATATATATTCTGTAATCTGTATATTTCATTGAGAGTTGGGTTATTGGGTTATTGTTTGAAAACAGAAAAAAAAAAATATTTCAATCGTGGCCAACTTTATCTTTTCATGGGATAAAATTTAAGTGGGCCGTAAGAAAACAAATTTTGTTGGCTTTGGATTCCAAATCACGTACGTGGCTAATATTTTGTGATATGTTCCAAGGAAGTTGTTTCTCAACCGGTCCCTCCACCTTCTTTATATTCGAGTATTCTAGTCTTCATTCAATCAATCTAATTTACTTTCATGATTTCTTATAATATGCATCACTCATCTCTTTTCATCCTCATCATGTTCACTCATCTTCACCCTCGTTATTTATTATTTCGAAACAGAAAGAAACGCAACAAAAGTGGTTGTTGCATCGGTGGTTTGATTAAAATCATAGAAAAAGAAAATTAAACCGTGAAAGTGAAGGGTGGATAGTGGTGGAGAAAGATGGTGATCAAACAAAGAGATGAAGTGGTGGTTGTTTTAAGTGTCATGGTGGTGAGGGTTTCAAAATCGTCAACAACAACCAAAGGTGGTTTTATATTGCAACTTAAAGCAACATTTATGGTGATGGCTTAGTGGACGGGTAAGTAATATATGTATGTGTCTTAATTTTTCTCTTGTCATACGATAGAAAAAGAGAGAAATTCAGTAGTCAACATCTAATACTCCTCGATTTACACTCACCAACTCCCCAATAATTACCATGGAGAATTATATTCTCTAAACACATAGTACGTTCGAACAACCAACAATATTTTACTATCATATTCACATATTCACTTGTAATTTAATTTCTAAGTTTTAAGTTCTAAGTAAGTTCGTTTTACTACTATAATATTGTACGGGTATTTTTAATTCAAGTTTCAACCGTGTGAAGATATACAAGTGAAGAAGTAAAAATATAAGACTTTTAAAGCTACAAAGAAGACCCAGCGAGAGGTACAAGCAACAGAGCATGGGGTACAAGTCTACAAGGCATAAGAAAATTGTCGGTAGAAAACAACACCGGGACATACTCATTCAAACACCACTTATAGTTCACATTTAAAGTTTTTCTCGTTTTCGTTTCAAGCAAGCAGATAGATATCAATTAATATTGATAAAGAAAATAAGAGGATAGTTTTGAGGTACGATTTCCTTGTTAATTAATTAAGTCCAAAGTAATGTAAATTAAATATCGTCAACAACTTTTTGGAATACCTGATGAGTATAACTCAGTGGTGGAAGAATTCAAGCTAATAAATTTTTGATCAGAAGACACATCGGAGGTTTCTAGATCTTCCGGTGGTTTTAGCGGCGGACGGTGGCCGGCGGGAGCTCTTCGTGCTGATAACGTGTTGTAATTTATTAGTTTATTACTACCTTTTGTCTAAGTTTTTACAATACTTATATATTAAAGAGTAGTAATGGAGAGAGGAATATATATTTCATATATGTGTAAGAATGGTATAATCAGTGATTGCATTCGATTACATATTTATACAACAATAATTCACTGTGCAATTAGGTGGAATAGTAATATCCGTGAATGTGAATTTGATCCACCAAATTTTACTTTAAAAAGTGTCGGCCACCATATGACTTATATATATATATATATATATATATATATATATATATATATATATATATATATATATATATATATATATATATATATATATATATAATTTTTGAACGGCGATATCGATATTGAATGCTCTTATTTTCACTCGTACACGCGTTAGGAGGAAACTCTTCACACACCATCGCCGCATTAGGTACTGGGTGTGCATTCGATTAAACCGGGAGGCTTAAGGCATGCACCGTATCACCCAAACAGAATCTTTGAGAAAACCCACCCTCCAAATTTTCGAACCCTCACCTATTATATTAACGACGTGAACCCGAAATCAAACATAAGAGTTGTACCAATCAGACAATGTCTCGGTGATAGAATATATATAAATTACGGAACCAATTCATACAAAAATAAATTGTCAAAGATTACAAGGTATATGCAGAGATTTGATCTCCCAAATTAGACTAACATACATTTAAACTACCTCTTGAGAATTAAATCATAAAAAACATACATTGAAAACTAGAATTGCTAAGCGTGATAAGAATGACATAATTTTGCAATTGAGGACCATAACAAGACTTTGAGTTTGATTGATCTTACTGGGTATCTCCAACATGTAAATTTCCCAGCGCAAAAAGCTTTGTTTCGTGAAAGCCAAATAGACAAAATCGTTGTGGGCCCGATTAAAGACCAAAATTTAGAAGCCTCTATGCACATACCGGAAACCCATTCCAACGTGAATTGAGAGACCTTCAAGGGGACACTTGAGGAAAATTTTCACTATCTAAACAATGAAGACCATTTTTGAAAAGATCTTGGATAATGTAATAATAATTAGTCCACCGTTTCAATTGGTTCCGAACACCACACACATCCTATCTCATTAGGATTCAACTGAATTTGTCTATTTAAACGTACTAGTTTAGCTGGAATCGCACCTTGATTAGCTAACCAATGAAAGATGATGATCTCGGATATTATTCTAAATCTTCATTGAGCAATTTGGCCATATCTTATCACTCGATAGTAGGAGCTGACGCGTACTTTTCGAAACTGAGTAGTCGTCATCGGGAGAGTTAGCCCAATGATTTAGTCGTCTTGATCAAGTTTTAAAACAATCTCAGATAACAACCCTCTCAAGTCTCAATATTTGCACTTGACCATCTTCAGAAAATTGTAGCGGACCTGAAATCCCACAATGCCGTAAATAGACCCACTACCAATAGTCGAGGTCGTAAATTGTTAGGTTATGCACAACTGTTTAGACGTAGACGAATGAAATAAAGAAGATGATAGCTTTGTTCTTCGATAAATATAATACTTCTCCCGTCTCTAATTTATTGTACATTCATTTTGAGATGTTTTAAATTAATTGTCCACCTCCATAAATATAAAAGAATAAGAAGATTAAGTTATATTATACCCTTAATGTATGTGGATAAGATAAAAAGTGTGAAACTAAAAATTAAACGTAAGGTACTCTATTTTTATGAAATTTTCTTAAATTATATATATATTTTTTTTATCTAAAAGCAATTAAATTAAACGAGAGAGTATATATGTATCATCTTATTGATTTTATAGTTAGTCGACATAAATTTAGCATAAAATGTTAACTTATACAAAAATTATTGTGTGAGCATTATTAACTAAATAATAAATTGGGGAATAAATAACTTTACTTATATCTCATTAAAGTAGTATGAAAGTATTTCTACCACCAATTTATTACCTTTGTTGTCAAATTTAAAGAAAAAATAACAAAATTAAAACTTAAAGGACTTAATTTACAAATGAAGTTTTATATATTTTAATTTACAAATAAAATATTGAAATAGTCTAATGAAGCGGAAAGAGCACCGAAAGGTTCAAGTCAAATAAATAGTGAATGCATCAACACTAACTTTTTTCATATATAAAGCCCTAAATTCCACCAAATCAAAATTCACAACACTCTTAATTTTCCGGCGATCAATTATCAATCTTCTACCGTGTTTGATTCAATTCCGATTGTGCTTCTAAGTACCAATCGAATTGAATTGGATTTTTATACATCAAAAATGGTGAAATACGTAGAAATATTGGATTTAGGAGTAAGAATGGTGGCTAGGTTTCATTCTCATTGTCCCCAAACTGCTCGTATGTATTACCACCCTCCTTCTAACGTCGTTGACAACGGCTGTGGATATCACGCGCCGCCGGCAATTGAAGAATCCGGCAAAAATAGACGCTTTCAGGCGACTATGAGTTTTAATACCAGAGAGATTGTTTTTTCTTCAGGAATATAGATTAGGGAATTTTGTATTCATTTATAGATTCAAACTTTTATAGTTCAATTTTTGATACCGTTACTTTTAATATACTCTGTATGAGAATTTGATTTCGTACATCGATTTGTTCTTATGTTGTAATTTTTTTGGCAAATTATCAAAAATATTAGTATACTAACTTCGTTCTAAATGAATGTCTACCTTACTATTTTATTTTTCATCAAATAAATTATCTGCCACTTTAAATAAATTTAAAAAACCACTTAGTTTTCATTTAAACCCTTTATTATAATCTAAATGTAACATTTAATATAGAAACAAATTTACTAATTACTTTTCACAATAAACTCTTTTACTTAAAATAACTTATTCAACAAAAGACATAATAGATAACTTACAAAATATCTTAAATTCAATAAAAATTGAATTCAAAAATAAATTAAAAGACGAAAGGGATATTATTTTTCATATGCTCATAAATATAAATATAACATTTGAAATAGACAAAATTACGGAGTTGGTTACGTAGAAACCATAATTTATCTCCACGCGACATGCATGTGCTTCAGTTTAATGGAAAAATTGAAACGGAAAATAGATAGAGGGATGACGGAAGTTAAATTTTACAACAACAGAGAAGAGTTAAGAAAAAAAAGGACGACGAGTGGGGTACAAGTTAATGGACAAACCGCGTAATTTTGTTTGGTCAATATAATCACTTATACTATTAATAATATAATCATCACTTAAAGTCCACTAGTTAAATTCATGAGATCTTTACTATAGATCTTAGGTTCAATTTTTGTGATGGTCTGTGAAAGATTTATAAACGGTTACGGATTAATTCTGTTAGTCCATATACATCAGATTAAAAATATTTGTCATCGCGAGTAAGCCGAACAGAATAAACATCGTCACAATATTATTATTATTATTATTATTATTATTATTATTATTATTATTATTATTATTATTATTATTATTATTATTAATTATTATTAATACATAATAATATAATAAATACTATTAATTCTTATTATGAATATAAATATGAATATGAATATAGATTACATCAATTATTAAACCAACGGTTGTTCATCCATCTTCACCAAAGGTTGCTGTTTTAAGGCTTCTGCTTATGTTTTATGGCTACTGCTCGCTGAAGGATGTTGTTTTTGTTTTTCTTTTTCTTTTTCTTTTTTTTTTTTTTGAAAGATCAGATGAAATTTTATTAATAACCAAGATAATAGATACAAGATGGATTGAGCCTACAATACCTAAATCTATACAAAGAATACAATACCTAAATTTTTAAGTAGCTTCTGCTGAAGGATGTTGTTCTAAGGCTACTGCTTATGTGTTCTTATATCAAATTTTATGTAGCAATGTATACTGTTTTATGGCTTATGCATTTTATTTCCTATAAAAAGTTGTAAGGTTTTTATCAAGTGGGTAAAGTCATTGTAAACCAATTTGAGTATTTTGTATTGTTTGCAATTCTTCACTGATTTGGTGAAGTTTTGTTATTAGTATATTCCTTCTGTTTTGCTAAAAAAAAAAAATCTTCACGAAAAGTATGTTTGGCAAAACTAGCTGGTAACTTTTAACTTGTAGCTGATAACTTTTAACTTGTAGCTGATAACTTTTAACTGATCTGGTAGATGGTAGTTTTTAACTTATAGTTGGTAGCTTTTAGCTTTTTATATATATTTTAGTGTTTGACAGAATAGCTGAATCTATTTAATAAAGAGTTAAATGACAAAATTGAAGCTAAAAGCTACTTAAAAACGCTACTTTAAGTAGGTTTTAACTTTTAACTTTTTTTCCATGACTAAAAATTTTAAGTTCTTCTAAACAAACGGAATTTCTAGCTTTAAAAAAACTCCAAAAAACTTGTCCCAAAATATAACTCTAAGTTTTGGTACCATCCAATTTGTTAATGTCTATGTTATTAAAAGATATATAGAGTACTATGAAAGAGTAAAATATTTAAAAGGTAACTTTACACAAATTGTGTTTAGAACATGTGATTATTACTCGTATAATGTTTCAATAATTTAATTTTAAGTAAAGTGACGAACCGAGTCAAAAGTTGACAGTGATACATGAACGGAACCTAGCTCCATTTGTCCCATCAATCACCACTTGTTACATTCTCTTTTCTTTCCTTCTCATTTTATATATACGGTACATATTTTGTATTTATAAATTTTATTAAACATTTTAAACACATGCACCACTTTTTTTTCCATTGGTCTCTATATTATACCTCATATTGTTAATAGCGTTCATCGAATTTTTTTACCTTTAGAATTATTTATTTTTCAAAAATTTGTTATCAGCATCTATCCGTCTAATTTTTTTTTTTAAATGTCCGTTAACCCTCGACATGCGCGTATGTGAGGGTAAATTTGTCTTTTTAGTCTTTACTTAATTAAACACGAGAGACCACCGACGTAAATAGTTCCTACAAATATATATTTTAAATTTCTAACAAAATAAATACAACTGATATATAGCAAAGCATGATGGTGACGAACTGATATCAAATTTGTTTAAAACTAACAAGTAGTTACTTGATCATCTGCTGGTAATTAATTAAAACTAACAATTAAAAACGTTAACACCGAATACTTGCTAGTTCTAATTGAACTACTTGCAGATTCAAGATTTTCACTAATTTTAAACGCATCACTTACGTAAATCAACATAATCCTCATTTTTAGGGATGGTAATGGATGTCCGATTCATCGGATATCCATATGATCCTGTTAGTCCCTATTGATGCGTAACCGATCGGCTTCTATGTGTTAAGTGGGTTAGGGTATGAGTTAAGCAAGAACACTAGAGAGAAAGTGTGATAAATGATATGGTGTAACTTAGATAACTAGTTTATTACAAAAGAGGGAGGTTGCTTTATATAGTGCAACCTCCAAGTTACATGATGAAATGTCCCGTTCTTATTGATTAAAAACGTTCCATATTAATTGATTTCGTTGCGAGGTTTTGACCTCTATATGAGACGTTTTTCAAAGACTGCATTCATTTTTAAACAAACCATAACCTTTATTTCATCAATAAAGGTTTAAAAAGCTTTACGTAGATTATCAAATAATGATAATCTAAAATATCCTGTTTACACACGACCATTACATAATGGTTTACAATACAAATATGTTACAACAAAATAAGTTTCTTGAATGCAGTTTTTACACAATATCATACAAGCATGGACTCCAAATCTTGTCCTTATTTAAGTATGCGATAGCGGAAGCTCTTAATAATCACCTGAGAATAAACATGCTTAAAACGTCAACAAAAATGTTGGTGAGTTATAGGTTTAACCTATATATATCAAATCGTAACAATAGACCACAAGATTTCATATTTCAATACACATCCCATACATAGAGATAAAAATCATTCATATGGTGAACACCTGGTAACCGACAATAACAAGATGCATATATAAGAATATCCCCATCATTCCGGGACACCCTTCGGATATGATATAAATTTCGAAGTACTAAAGCATCCGGTACTTTGGATGGGGTTTGTTAGGCCCAATAGATCTATCTTTAGGATTCGCGTCAATTAGGGTGTCTGTTCCCTAATTCTTAGATTACCAGACTTAATAAAAAGGGGCATATTCGATTTCGATAATTCAACCATAGAATGTAGTTTCACGTACTTGTGTCTATTTTGTAAATCATTTATAAAACCTGCATGTATTCTCATCCCGAAAATATTAGATTTTAAAAGTGGGACTATAACTCACTTTCACAGATTTTTACTTCGTCGGGAAGTAAGACTTGGCCACTGGTTGATTCACGAACCTATAACAATATATACATATATATCAAAGTATGTTCAAAATATATTTACAACACTTTTAATATATTTTGATGTTTTAAGTTTATTAAGTCAGTTGTCCTCGTTAGTAACCTACAACTAGTTGTCCACAGTTAGATGTACAGAAATAAATCAATAAATATTATCTTGAATCAATCCACGACCCAGTGTATACGTATCTCAGTATTGATCACAACTCAAACTATATATATTTTGGAATCAACCTCAACCCTGTATAGCTAACTCCAACATTCACATATAGAGTGTCTATGGTTGTTCCGAAATATATATAGATGTGTCGACATGATAGGTCGAAACATTGTATACGTGTCTATGGTATCTCAAGATTACATAATATATAATACAAGTTGATTAAGTTATGGTTGGAATAGATTTGTTACCAATTTTCACGTAGCTAAAATGAGAAAAATTATCCAATCTTGTTTTACCCATAACTTCTTCATTTTATATCCGTTTTGAGTGAATCAAATTGCTATGGTTTCATATTGAACTCTATTTTATGAATCTAAACAAAAAAAGTATAGGTTTCTAGTCGGAAAAATAAGTTACAAGTCGTTTTTGTAAAGGTAGTCATTTCAGTCGAAAGAACGACGTCTAGATGACCATTTTAGAAAACATACTTCCACTTTGAGTTTAACCATAATTTTTGGATATAGTTTCATGTTCGTAATAAAAATCATTTTCTCAGAATAACAACTTTTAAATCAAAGTTTATCATAGTTTTTAATTAACTAACCCAAAACAGCCCGCGGTGTTACTACGACGGCGTAAATCCGGTTTTACGGTGTTTTTCGTGTTTCTAGGTTTTAAATCATTAAGTTAGCATATCATATAGATATAGAACATGTGTTTAGTTGATTTTAAAAGTCAAGTTAGAAGGATTAACTTTTGTTTGCGAACAAGTTTAGAATTAACTAAACTATGTTCTAGTGATTACAAGTTTAAACCTTCGAATAAGATAGCTTTATATGTATGAATCGAATGATGTTATGAACATCATTACTAATTTAAGTTCCTTGGATGAACCTACTGGAAAAGAGAAAAATGGATCTAGCTTCAATGGATCCTTGGATGGCTCAAAGTTCTTGAAGCAAAATCATGACACGAAAACAAGTTCAAGTAAGATCATCACTTGAAATAAGATTGTTATAGTTATAGAAATTGAACCAAAGTTTGAATATGATTATTACCTTGTATTAGAATGATAACCTACTGTAAGAAACAAAGATTTCTTGAGGTTGGATGATCACCTTACAAGATTGGAAGTGAGCTAGCAAACTTGAAAGTATTCTTGATTTTATGAAGCTAGAACTTTTGGAATTTATGAAGAACACTTAGAACTTGAAGATAGAACTTGAGAGAGTTCAATTAGATGAAGAAAATTGAAGAATGAAAGTGTTTGTAGGTGTTTTTGGTCGTTGGTGTATGGATTAGATATAAAGGATATGTAATTTTGTTTTCATGTAAATAAGTCATGAATGATTACTCATATTTTTGTAATCTTATGAGATATTTCATGCTAGTTGCCAAATGATGGTTCCCACATGTGTTAGGTGACTCACATGGGCTGCTAATAGCTGATCATTGGAGTGTATATACCAATAGTACGTACATCTAAAAGCTGTGTATTGTACGAGTACGAATACGGGTGCATACGAGTAGAATTGTTGATGAAACTGAACGAGAATGTAATTGTAAGCATTTTTGTTAAGTAGAAGTATTTTGATAAGTGTATTGAAGTCTTTCAAAAGTGTATAAATACATATTAAAACACTACATGTAAATACATTTTAACTGAGTCGTTAAGTCATCGTTAGTCGTATCATGTAAGTGTTGTTTTGAAACCTTTAGGTTAACGATCTTGTTAAATGTTGTTAACCCAATGTGTTTATAATATCAAAAGAGATTTTAAATTATTATATTATCATGATATTATGATGTACGAATATCTCTTAATATGATATATATACATTAAATGTCGTTACAACGATAAACGTTACATATATGTCTCGTTTCAAAATCATTAAGTTAGTAGTCTTGTTTTTACATATGTAGTTCATTGTTAATATAATTAATGATATGTTTACTTATCATAATATCATGTTAACTATATATATAACCATATATATGTCATCATATAGTTTTTTTTTACAAGTTTTAACGTTCGTGAATCACCGGTCAACTTGGGTGGTCAATTGTCTATATGAAACCTATTTCAATTAATCAAGTCTTAACAAGTTTGATTGCTTAACATGTTGGAAACATTTAATCATGTAAACATCAATCTCAATTAATATATATAAACATGGAAAAGTTCGGGTCACTACAGTACCTACCCGTTAAATAAATTTCGTCCCGAAATTTTAAGCTGTTGAAGGTGTTGACGAATCTTCTGGAAATAGATGCGGGTATTTCTTCTTCATCTGATCTTCACGCTCCCAGGTGAACTCGGGTCCTCTACGAGCATTCCATCGAACCTTAACAATTGGTATCTTGTTTTGCTTAAGTCTTTTAACCTCACGATCCATTATTTCGACGGGTTCTTCGATGAATTGGAGTTTTTCGTTGATTTGGATTTCATCTAACGGAATAGTGAGATCTTCTTTAGCAAAACATTTCTTCAAATTCGAGACGTGGAAAGTGTTATGTACAGCCGCGAGTTGTTGAGGTAACTCAAGTCGGTAAGCTACTGGTCCGACACGATCAATAATCTTGAATGGTCCAATATACCTTGGATTTAATTTCCCTCGTTTACCAAATCGAACAACGCCTTTCCAAGGTGAAACTTTAAGCATGACCATCTCTCCAATTTCAAATTCTATATCTTTTCTTTTAATGTCAGCGTAGCTCTTTTGTCGACTTTGGGCGGTTTTCAACCGTTGTTGAATTTGGATGATCTTCTCGGTAGTTTCTTGTATAATCTCCGGACCCGTAATCTGTCTATCCCCCACCTCACTCCAACAAATCGGAGACCTGCACTTTCTACCATAAAGTGCTTCAAACGGCGCCATCTCAATGCTTGAATGGTAGCTGTTGTTGTAGGAAAATTCTGCTAACGGTAGATGTCGATCCCAACTGTTTCCGAAATCAATAACACATGCTCGTAGCATGTCTTCAAGCGTTTGTATCGTCCTTTCGCTCTGCCCATCAGTTTGTGGATGATAGGCAGTACTCATGTCTAGACGAGTTCCTAATGCTTGCTGTAATGTCTGCCAGAATCTTGAAATAAATCTGCCATCCCTATCAGAGATAATAGAGATTGGTATTCCATGTCTGGAGACGACTTCCTTCAAATACAGTCGTGCTAACTTCTCCATCTTGTCATCTTCTCTTATTGGTAGGAAGTGTGCTGATTTGGTGAGACGATCAACTATTACCCAAATAGTATCAAAACCACTTGCAGTCCTTGGCAATTTAGTGATGAAATCCATGGTAATGTTTTCCCATTTCCATTCCGGGATTTCGGGTTGTTGAAGTAGACCTGATGGTTTCTGATGCTCAGCTTTGACCTTAGAACACGTCAAACATTCTCCTACGTATTTAGCAACATCGGCTTTCATACCCGGCCACCAAAAATGTTTCTTGAGATCCTTGTACATCTTCCCCGTTCCAGGATGTATTGAGTATCTGGTTTTATGAGCTTCTCTAAGTACCATTTCTCTCATATCTCCAAATTTTGGTACCCAAATCCTTTCAGCCCTATACCGGGTTCCGTCTTCCCGAATATTAAGATGCTTCTCCGATCCTTTGGGTATTTCATCCTTTAAATTTCCCTCTTTTAAAACTCCTTGTTGCGCCTCCTTTATTTGAGTAGTAATGTTATTATGAATCATTATATTCATAGATTTTACTCGAATGGGTTCTCTATCCTTCCTGCTCAAGGCATCGGCTACCACATTTGCCTTCCCCGGGTGGTAACGAATCTCAAAATCGTAATCATTCAATAATTCAATCCACCTACGCTGCCTCATATTCAGTTGTTTCTGATTAAATATGTGTTGAAGACTTTTGTGGTCGGTATATATAATACTTTTGACCCCATATAAGTAGTGCCTCCAAGTCTTTAATGCAAAAACAACCGCGCCTAATTCCAAATCATGCGTCGTATAATTTTGTTCGTGAATCTTCAATTGTCTAGACGCATAAGCAATCACCTTCGTTCGTTGCATTAATACACAACCGAGACCTTGCTTTGATGCGTCACAATAAATCACAAAATCATCATTCCCTTCAGGCAATGACAATATAGGTGCCGTAGTTAGCTTTTTCTTCAATAACTGAAACGCTTTCTCTTGTTCATCATTCCATTCAAATTTCTTCCCTTTATGCGTTAATGCAGTCAAGGGTTTTGCTATTCTGGAAAAGTCTTGGATGAACCTTCTGTAGTAACCAGCTAGTCCTAAAAACTGGCGTATGTGTTTCGGAGTTTTCGGGGTTTCCCACTTTTCAACAGTTTCTATCTTTGTCGGATCCACCTTAATACCTTCTTTGTTCACTATGTGACCGAGGAATTGAACTTCTTCCAACCAAAATGCACACTTTGAAAACTTAGCGTACAATTCTTCCTTCCTCAATACTTCTAACACCTTTCTCAAATGTTCACCGTGTTCTTGGTCATTCTTTGAGTAAATAAGTATGTCATCAATGAAAACAATGACAAACTTGTCAAGGTATGGTCCACACACTCGGTTCATAAGGTCCATGAACACAGCTGGTGCATTAGTTAAACCAAACGGCATGACCATAAACTCGTAATGACCGTAACGTGTTCTGAAAGCAGTCTTTGGAATATCATCTTCTTTCACCCGCATTTGATGATACCCGGAACGTAAGTCAATCTTTGAATAAACAGACGAGCCTTGTAGTTGATCAAATAAGTCGTCGATTCTCGGTAGTGGGTAGCGGTTCTTGATGGTAAGTTTGTTCAACTCTCGGTAGTCGATACACAACCTGAATGTACCATCTTTCTTCTTGACAAACAAAACAGGAGCTCCCCACGGTGATGTGCTTGGTCGAATGAAACCACGCTCTAAAAGTTCTTGTAATTGGCTTTGCAGTTCTTTCATCTCGCTGGGTGCGAGTCTGTAAGGAGCACGAGCTATTGGTGCAGCTCCTGGTACAAGATCTATTTGAAATTCAACGGATCGATGTGGGGGTAATCCCGGTAATTCTTTCGGAAATACATCGGGAAATTCTTTTGCAATGGGAACATCATTGATGCTCTTTTCTTCAGTTTGTACTTTCTCGACGTGTGCTAGAACAGCATAGCAACCTTTTCTTATTAGTTTTTGTGCCTTCAAATTACTAATAAGATGTAGCTTCGTGTTGCCCTTTTCTCCGTACACCATTAAGGGTTTTCCTTTTTCTCGTATAATGCGAATTGCATTTTTGTAATAAACGATCTCCGCTTTCACTTCTTTCAACCAGTCCATACCGATTATCACATCAAAACTCCCTAACTCTACTGGTATCAAATCAATCTTAAATGTTTCGCTAACCAGTTTAATTTCTCGATTCCGACATATATTATCTGCTGAAATTAATTTACCATTTGCTAATTCGAGTAAAAATTTACTATCCAAAGGCGTCAATGGACAACTTAATTTAGCACAAAAATCTCTACTCATATAGCTTCTATCCGCACCCGAATCAAATAAAACGTAAGCAGATTTATTGTCAATAAGAAACGTACCCGTAACAAGCTCCGGGTCTTCCTGTGCCTCTACCGCATTAATATTGAAAACTCTTCCACGGCCTTGTCCATTCGTGTTCTCCTGGTTCGGGCAATTTCTAATAATGTGGCCTGGTTTTCCACATTTATAACAAACTACATTGGCATAACTTGCTCCGACACTACTTGCTCCGCCATTACTCGTTCCGACACCATTTGTCCCTTTCGTTCTATTAACCCCTGGTCCGTAGACCTCACACTTCGCCGTGCTATGACCATTTCTTTTACACTTGTTGCAAAATTTGGTGCAGAACCCCGAGTGATTCTTTTCACACCTTTGGCATAGTTGCTTCTGATTGTTGTTGTTGTTGTGGTTATTATTGTTGTTGGGATGATTGTTATAGTTGTTGTTGTTGTTGTTGTTGTTGTTGTTGGGCCGTTTGTTGTAGTTGCGATTGATGTTGCGATTGTTGGGATAATTGTTGCGATTATTGTTGTAATTGCTGTTGTTGTTGTATTGGTGATTCTTATCACCGTTTTCCTCCCACTTTCTTTTGACTTGCTTCACATTGGCCTCTTCAGCAGTCTGTTCTTTAATTCTTTCTTCAATCTGGTTCACTAGTTTGTGAGCCATTCTACATGCCTGTTGTATGGAGGCGGGCTCGTGTGAACTTATATCTTCTTGGATTCTTTCCGGTAATCCTTTCACAAACGCGTCGATCTTCTCTTCCTCATCTTCGAATGCTCCCGGACACAATAGGCACAATTCTGTGAATCGTCTTTCGTACGTGGTAATATCAAATCCTTGGGTTCGTAACCCTCTAAGTTCTGTCTTGAGCTTATTGACCTCGGTTCTGGGACGGTACTTCTCGTTCATCAAGTGCTTGAATGCTGACCACGGTAGTGCGTACGCATCATCTTGTCCCACTTGCTCTAGATAGGTATTCCACCATGTTAACGCAGAACCTGTGAAGGTATGCGTAGCGTACTTCACTTTGTCCTCTTCAGTACACTTACTTATGGCAAACACCGATTCAACCTTCTCGGTCCACCGTTTCAATCCGATCGGTCCTTCGGTTCCATCAAATTCCAAAGGTTTGCAGGCAGTGAATTCTTTGTAGGTGCATCCTACACGATTTCCTGTACTGCTAGATCCAAGGTTATTGTTGGTATGTAGCGCAGCCTGTACTGCGGCTATGTTTGAAGCTAGAAAAGTACAGAATTCCTCTTCATTCATATTCACAGTGTGTCGAGTAGTCGGTGCCATTTCCTTCAAAATAGTTAAATGGAACAAGTTAATCATACAGAATATTAAGAGTAGTTAATAGTATTTCGTAGCATAATATGAACTCATTTATAAAAGCTTTTTCTTCATATTAGCGTTTTATAAGTTTAAATTCGGGTAGTACCTACCCGTTAAGTTCATACTTAGTAGCTAATATACAATTCAACTACTACAATTCTATATGAAAAACTGATTATAATAATATTTCGCGTTCAAACTTTTATACAATATTTTACAAACTTACAATACCGCTTATTTTACATAAAGCATGAAATATAGCACACAATAACTTTGATACAAGATAGTTGTGAAGACAATTCTAGCTAGTACACAAGTCGTTCAGCAAAGGCAATAAAGACACGTAATTCATACGTCCAGAAACAAGTCATGCATTCTGGTTTTACTAGGACTACTTCCCATCCTTGGTCTTGTGCAACATAACCGTTATGGCCGTTGATAAGACAGCGTGTTGTAACGTCATCAAAGGGACGAGGGTTACGTAATGTCCAACAGTCCCGTAATAATCTAAAAACCTCATTTCTTACCCCAATTACCGACTCCGTCACTTGTGGAAACGTTTTGTTTAATAGTTGTAGCCCGATGTTCTTGTTCTCACTTTGGTGAGAAGCGAACATTACTAATCCGTAAGCATAACATGCTTCTTTATGTTGCATGTTAGCCGCTTTTTCTAAATCACGAAGTCCAATATTCGGATATATTGAGTCAAAATAATTTCTTAACCCGTTGCGTAAAATAGCATTTGGGTTCCCCGCAATATATGCGTCAAAGTAAACACATCGTAACTTATGGGTTTCCCAATGTGATATCCCCCATCTTTCAAACGAAAGTCTCTTATAAACCAAGACATTCTTGGAACGTTCTTCGAATGTCTTACAAACTGATCTCGCCTTAAATAGTTGTGCCGAAGAATTCTGGCCGACTCTAGACAAGATTTCATCAATCATGTCTCCGGGTAGGTCTCTTAAAATATTGGGTTGTCTATCCATTTTGTGTTTTTAAACTGTAAAATAGACAAGAGTTAGATTCATAAAAAAAATACTTATTAATACAAGCAATTTTTACATATATCATAAAGCATAAGAACACTATATTCCATATATTACACCACACGAATACAACTATCTTATTCCGACTCGCTCGTTTCTTCTTCTTCGGTTTTGGTTCGTTTTGCCAAGTTTCTAGGGATATATGATGTTCCCCTAATACGAGCCGTCGTTGTCCACATTGGTTTAGAAAAACCTGGTGGTTTAGAGGTTCCCGGGTCATTGTTACAACTTAAGGACTTCGGGGGTTGACGATACATATAAAGTTCATCGGGGTTGGAATTAGATTTCTCTATTTTTATGCCCTTTCCCTTATTATTTTCTTTTACCTTTTTAAATTCAGTTGGGGTAATTTCTATAACATCATCGGAATTCTCGTCGGAATCCGATTCATCGGAGAATTGGTAATCCTCCCAATATTTTGCTTCCTTGGCAGAAACACCATTGACCATAATTAACTTTGGTCGGTTGGTTGAGGATTTTCTTTTACTTAACCGTTTTATTATTTCCCCCACCGGTTCTATTTCTTCATCCGGTTCCGATTCTTCTTCCGGTTCCGATTCTTCTTCCGGTTCCGACTCTTCTTCTGGTTCCTCTTCGGGAACTTGTGAATCAGTCCACAAATCATTCCAATTTACATTTGACTCTTCATTATTATTAGGTGAGTCAATGGGACTTGTTCTAGAGGTAGACATCTATCACATAATATCAAACACGTTAAGAGATTAATATATCACATAATATTCATATGTTAAAAATATATAGTTTCCAACAAAAATGTTAAGCAATCATTTTTAAAGAAAACACGGTCGAAGTCCAGACTCACTAATGCATCCTAACAAACTCGATAAGACACACTAATGCAAATTTTCTGGTTCTCTAAGACCAACGCTCGGATACCAACTGAAATGTCCCGTTCTTATTGATTAAAAACGTTCCATATTAATTGATTTCGTTGCGAGGTTTTGACCTCTATATGAGACGTTTTTCAAAGACTGCATTCATTTTTAAACAAACCATAACCTTTATTTCATCAATAAAGGTTTAAAAAGCTTTACGTAGATTATCAAATAATGATAATCTAAAATATCCTGTTTACACACGACCATTACATAATGGTTTACAATACAAATATGTTACAACAAAATAAGTTTCTTGAATGCAGTTTTTACACAATATCATACAAGCATGGACTCCAAATCTTGTCCTTATTTAAGTATGCGATAGCGGAAGCTCTTAATAATCACCTGAGAATAAACATGCTTAAAACGTCAACAAAAATGTTGGTGAGTTATAGGTTTAACCTATATATATCAAATCGTAACAATAGACCACAAGATTTCATATTTCAATACACATCCCATACATAGAGATAAAAATCATTCATATGGTGAACACCTGGTAACCGACAATAACAAGATGCATATATAAGAATATCCCCATCATTCCGGGACACCCTTCGGATATGATATAAATTTCGAAGTACTAAAGCATCCGGTACTTTGGATGGGGTTTGTTAGGCCCAATAGATCTATCTTTAGGATTCGCGTCAATTAGGGTGTCTGTTCCCTAATTCTTAGATTACCAGACTTAATAAAAAGGGGCATATTCGATTTCGATAATTCAACCATAGAATGTAGTTTCACGTACTTGTGTCTATTTTGTAAATCATTTATAAAACCTGCATGTATTCTCATCCCGAAAATATTAGATTTTAAAAGTGGGACTATAACTCACTTTCACAGATTTTTACTTCGTCGGGAAGTAAGACTTGGCCACTGGTTGATTCACGAACCTATAACAATATATACATATATATCAAAGTATGTTCAAAATATATTTACAACACTTTTAATATATTTTGATGTTTTAAGTTTATTAAGTCAGCTGTCCTCGTTAGTAACCTACAACTAGTTGTCCACAGTTAGATGTACAGAAATAAATCAATAAATATTATCTTGAATCAATCCACGACCCAGTGTATACGTATCTCAGTATTGATCACAACTCAAACTATATATATTTTGGAATCAACCTCAACCCTGTATAGCTAACTCCAACATTCACATATAGAGTGTCTATGGTTGTTCCGAAATATATATAGATGTGTCGACATGATAGGTCGAAACATTGTATACGTGTCTATGGTATCTCAAGATTACATAATATATAATACAAGTTGATTAAGTTATGGTTGGAATAGATTTGTTACCAATTTTCACGTAGCTAAAATGAGAAAAATTATCCAATCTTGTTTTACCCATAACTTCTTCATTTTATATCCGTTTTGAGTGAATCAAATTGCTATGGTTTCATATTGAACTCTATTTTATGAATCTAAACAAAAAAAGTATAGGTTTCTAGTCGGAAAAATAAGTTACAAGTCGTTTTTGTAAAGGTAGTCATTTCAGTCGAAAGAACGACGTCTAGATGACCATTTTAGAAAACATACTTCCACTTTGAGTTTAACCATAATTTTTGGATATAGTTTCATGTTCGTAATAAAAATCATTTTCTCAGAATAACAACTTTTAAATCAAAGTTTATCATAGTTTTTAATTAACTAACCCAAAACAGCCCGCGGTGTTACTACGACGGCGTAAATCCGGTTTTACGGTGTTTTTCGTGTTTCTAGGTTTTAAATCATTAAGTTAGCATATCATATAGATATAGAACATGTGTTTAGTTGATTTTAAAAGTCAAGTTAGAAGGATTAACTTTTGTTTGCGAACAAGTTTAGAATTAACTAAACTATGTTCTAGTGATTACAAGTTTAAACCTTCGAATAAGATAGCTTTATATGTATGAATCGAATGATATTATGAACATCATTACTAATTTAAGTTCCTTGGATGAACCTACTGGAAAAGAGAAAAATGGATCTAGCTTCAATGGATCCTTGGATGGCTCAAAGTTCTTGAAGCAAAATCATGACACGAAAACAAGTTCAAGTAAGATCATCACTTGAAATAAGATTGTTATAGTTATAGAAATTGAACCAAAGTTTGAATATGATTATTACCTTGTATTAGAATGATAACCTACTGTAAGAAACAAAGATTTCTTGAGGTTGGATGATCACCTTACAAGATTGGAAGTGAGCTAGCAAACTTGAAAGTATTCTTGATTTTATGAAGCTAGAACTTTTGGAATTTATGAAGAACACTTAGAACTTGAAGATAGAACTTGAGAGAGTTCAATTAGATGAAGAAAATTGAAGAATGAAAGTGTTTGTAGGTGTTTTTGGTCGTTGGTGTATGGATTAGATATAAAGGATATGTAATTTTGTTTTCATGTAAATAAGTCATGAATGATTACTCATATTTTTGTAATCTTATGAGATATTTCATGCTAGTTGCCAAATGATGGTTCCCACATGTGTTAGGTGACTCACATGGGCTGCTAATAGCTAATCATTGGAGTGTATATACCAATAGTACGTACATCTAAAAGCTGTGTATTGTACGAGTACGAATACGGGTGCATACGAGTAGAATTGTTGATGAAACTGAACGAGAATGTAATTGTAAGCATTTTTGTTAAGTAGAAGTATTTTGATAAGTGTATTGAAGTCTTTCAAAAGTGTATAAATACATATTAAAACACTACATGTAAATACATTTTAACTGAGTCGTTAAGTCATCGTTAGTCGTTACATGTAAGTGTTGTTTTGAAACCTTTAGGTTAACGATCTTGTTAAATGTTGTTAACCCAATGTGTTTATAATATCAAAAGAGATTTTAAATTATTATATTATCATGATATTATGATGTACGAATATCTCTTAATGTGATATATATACATTAAATGTCGTTACAACGATAAACGTTACATATATGTCTCGTTTCAAAATCATTAAGTTAGTAGTCTTGTTTTTACATATGTAGTTCATTGTTAATATAATTAATGATATGTTTACTTATCATAATATCATGTTAACTATATATATAACCATATATATGTCATCATATAGTTTTTTTTTACAAGTTTTAACGTTCGTGAATCACCGGTCAACTTGGGTGGTCAATTGTCTATATGAAACCTATTTCAATTAATCAAGTCTTAACAAGTTTGATTGCTTAACATGTTGGAAACATTTAATCATGTAAACATCAATCTCAATTAATATATATAAACATGGAAAAGTTCGGGTCACTACACATGAGAGGTAAATAAAGTTTACCATGGTAAAATACAAATACAATACATTACATCATTAAAACCTTATGCCACTAATCTATTACATAAACTTATGTCAACAATCTCCCCATTGGCGTGCGGTTTTCAAAAAAAATATCACCCTCCTTCAATCAGCTTTGACTTGCACCCTATGTGGCCTTTTTCTTAGCTTCCTCTTCAGCTTTCAGTGCCTTGATCACATCACTTCCAGGTGTGTAGTTTCTTTCGAAGTGCTTTGGAATGATGAACCTCTTAAGGCTACCAACGTTGTATTCGAATCTTGGCACGTACTGAGAACCCGTGAAATAGTTCTTCTTCCTGTTTATTCCCAAGGAGGTATCAAACTGCCTTATGTACAACCTGAATTCACGAACCTCATTGATGTGATTCGCCATCTCATTAGTCATCAGTTTCTGGTAATTCCCAATGTTCTCTGTGCTCTTGCAGATGTCAAAGAACTTCAACACACGCTTCAGAGTTCCATCAGAGTACTTAGACAGCTCGGATTTGCTAATAAATATTGGCTTTTTGATTTTGTTGCGAAAGATGAAGCCTTTTTTTCGGACCGTCCAGGCAATAGCATATTCTGAAGGCTGACAAATCCAGAGTCTCGATGGTTTGATTTGGCGCGGAAAGCAAGATCTTTTTGCGAATGGATTCGACACCTAACTAAAAATCATGTTGTGAGGCGAGCTTGATCCTTTCTTTCATAAACCTTCTAACCCTTTCAATCGCCGTTTCGATCACCCAAGTCTTTCGGATTTTGTTCCTTAACTAGTTGTAAACGAATAGCACATCCACTGGTTTGAGATTAGTTAGGTCATATTCACAAAACGTGTACTCTTCATCATTTGATCGAATAACCTTGAAGAATGGAACGTATACGTTCCCAGTCAATCCCCTACAGTATACACTGTTGATAATAGAAATTGGGTATTGTTGTTGATCCTTCAGATCGAATTCATCCTTGATCTTAAACATACGCCTCTGATATCGGTACGTGTTCAATTTGTTTCTATCACCAAAGTAGTCAATGCATCTAATGGGATTGAATCTTTCAGCCACCGGCAGGTTCTTGAGTTTCTCTTCACTGACAAAGATCCTGTAAGCTTGTTCTTCTAGCTAACAACCCTAAAGCACCATTTGTTCCTGAGGTTTACCAAGATTGATTAGTAACTCTATGTGCTTATTGAATTCTCCATGTTGTGGTTCAGATTATGTAGATTGTTCAGGAATTGGTTGAACGATGGTTTTGAGAAATCTGGGAGCAGGTTCACCGGTATACTCTTGGGTGACAAAGCGATCAAATTCATCTAATTCGTCCTCATCAGGAGCCTCCAGGTTCACATAATTCTCTTTGGTGAATGCTCCTTCAATGATAACTGTGACACTGCTAATTTTTTTTTATACGTAGCGAAAGCATTTATTAATTAATTACAAAATAAACTTTAACTATTGTTAATACAGTACAACCAGTGTCACGTGTCGTTTCAACAAAATACATATTTAACCTGAAAAGACGTAATTGCAATATGTTTACAAAAGATCACAGATTAACAAAGTAAAACCATATTGTAATGACCCAAACCATCCAACGACAAAACCACGTGAAAACAGCAAAATAAAAAAAAAATCCTGAACAGCATGTGGCGCGGCGCGCCAAAGTGGACTGTCCGAAAAGTTCTTAAATGCGAAAATGTTCGACTAGTTCCCGACGTATTTAGACAAAACGCTTTTAACCGCATGTTCAATATATGAAAACTAGCGCGTTCCATTAATAAAATTTAGTTTACGAAGCGGGGCCCACATCGACCCAAATTACCCTTAGTATCGAAATACAATTTTCGACCATAAGACTTTTAATACAAAACAAAGTCGAGCATGGCGATTGGGGATACGCTACCCAATCCTAATAAATCCAAAAGCAAGCCTTCTACGCAAATTATGCAAGTCCTCTAATCCTCGCGCTTACCCGAGCCACCATCCGCATGCAATCTATAAAAAGAGTCAACAACGAGAGGGTAAGCTAACGCTTAGTGAATGATAATATACTACATACATATATATGTATAAAATGGACACGCCACACAAATATCAAATACCGCATACCGAAGCATCCAAGCATAAAGCACTATACTAAGCATACCGTACGATCTCTAAGCAACGAGCTAAAGATACAACAACAATATAAGTTCACCAACGACGATGTGAACAACGCCAAATAGCTACACCCGGAGGGTTAGCTACAACACAACAATACATTAATATATAACAATATAAACGAACAAGGTTAACACCTTAACCCGATACCGAGAACCAAATACCACAATGAAGATTGGCCGAACTACACGAGCCTTAGTAATCCGAAACCACACGAGATTACTATCTTCACAACATCGAGGTTGGCCGAACTACACGAGCCTTAGTAATCCGAAACCACACGAGATTACTACCTCAATAAGATGACCGAACTACACGAGTCACCATGAATCTGAACTACACGAGATTCATTTTGATAAGATGACCGAACTACACGAGTCACCATGAATCCGAACTACACGAGATTCATTTTGATAAGATGACCGAACTACACGCGTCATCGTGAATCCGAACTACACGCGATTCACTTCTCCAACTCAAAACCCTTCGCCATTGGGGTTATATCATCCACATCACAATCACGTGTGATAGTGTACACACAAAACGTGTACCTCGCCAAATATGGTCAACCAAAACGCACAACCGTGCCAATTGGATCTAAACGCAAGTCTATCAAATCCACCTATATGTGAAGGGAGCTCTATAACCGAGAACCACTTCACCCGACCCGCACCCATCCTACACATACATATGCACATAGGATATTATCACTCACCTTGAAGTCTTGAAGAATGCTTCCAAGTAATCCGCAACTCGCCAATGGAAAGTACCTATTCCATTATCACAATTACAACAATACACTTAGAGTGGATTTACAAATCAACCCAATTCGTCACTTAGTGCAATTTCGACCCAAATGCACTTCCAAGCACAAACCGTGCCCAAAACTAACCAATAATCACTAACACAAGTGAGAATGGTCCTAATACGCCAATTAAACCCGAACTCAAGTGTTAAACACGTGTCATACCCATTTTGACACTTAAACCCTAATTTTGACCCATAAGGTCAAAATCTCACCATTTACAAGTTTTGACACCAAAACACTTTTAACTTGGTTTTATACTTCAACTTAATCCATTTCAAGTTTATAAACCTCATTAAATCGCCAAATGGGTCATAATCACCACCAAACCCTAATTTGACCCAAAGTCACAATTAGTCAACCAAATAACCTTAAATGGGTTTCAATACTTCCATAATCACTAACTTGAGTGATTAAACTCAATTTCAAGTCCTAAACATGGCCAATTAGTTCACCAACCCAAAATCCACCAACAATTAACAATAAACCCAATTACTAGCATCACTAAACCCATTTCATCATCTAAAAGGGTTTTTCATCAAACTAACTCAAACCCTAACTTGAATATCAAATCAAATAGATGAAATTCGGAGTTTGAGTTTACCAATACTATCACCGCATAGCCAAGAACGAGAGGAACAACTTTAGAACCCGAGCTTTTGATCCAAACGGCCTCCTTCTTCTCCAAAACCCCAAATCTCTCTCTAGAATCTCTCTCTCTCTCTCTCTAGATAGTTGGGAGTGATGAATGGATGTGAAAATGATCCAAAACTGATCCAAACCAGCTAATATGGCTCACAAATCCGGCCCCAAGTGAAATTACCCAAATACCCTTCATTTAAACCAATTAAAACAAAGGATTCTGTCAGCGCCAAATGGCGCGGCGCGCCCCAAACCCGCGCGGCGCGCGATCCTACTGAAACAGTTTCTTTTGCATTTTAATTAATATACAATAAAACCCACACCCTTGAACACCATAATACACCAGTATACAAGATAAATATTCGGGTCTTACACATATCATAGTTAAATCCTGTCAAACATAACATTATGATGCCCGTATTCTCCCCAAAATGCTTTATCTACAAAAGCTAACAACCTGCAGGGAGAGGATGGAGGGGAATTAGCACGAACCTAAGTGAGTACAACTAACTACATGCAATAGTATACAGGAGCCGTCATACTAATCATGTCACACAGTCTAACACATAAACATCACCCAAGTGCCGTCTACAGAGACTCTGGTGGCTCGGCCAAACCATTAACCACCCGTTGATTAGATTGGGGCTTACTAGAAGTTCCTCCACCATCATGTTGTATATATATAATCCACACGCAACGGACACATCATTCACACATATATACGCCACAATTGTCTAGGCGACCACATGAGGAACCCAACCCGCATGTTGATCTCTCCTACCGAGGCTACCACACAATATGAACGCACTGGGCTCCAGCAGACAAGCATCAACTAACATGCAATCATCACAACATACTAACTAACCATAGTAGCAAGTATATCTAACAAGCATAGCAATCATACTATAACATGCTACTCTATACTATATACTCCAGTTAGTCCCACTCACCGACTACCAGCAACTAGCTCAGATAACCTATCACTGAGCGGATTCCTTATCCTTATCACCTGAACATAAGGAAAATCAAGTTTGTTTCTATCCGTTAACACAAAACAACACAGTACAGCAAATCAGTATCAAAAGCGCCGCTAAAAAGTCTACTTAACACTTATGCATTTTCAGAATTTACATCTTGTTCATCATAAGTCACGCGGACAGCATAACGGCTAGGAAATAGCTAAATCTCACTATAATGCATCACTGATCTACATCCGTACGGTTGCACATGCATCCGTACGGTTGCAAGTCCATCCGTACGGTTGCATCGTGCACCCGTACGGTTGCACACCTACTGCCCGATTGCACCAACACCACTGCATCCGTATAGTTGTACATGCACCAGTACGGTTACATAGTGTACCCGTGCGGTTGCAAGCTGCAACCGTACGGTTGTGTTCATCGAGCAACAGCAGCAGAAAACTGACGGGTTTCAAGCACAAATCACCAATTCTTGCTCTAGAGCTCGATTTTGACCCCAAAACTGACCAAATCAAGTACACTAAACATGTAGGAGCATAAACCCACAAGATTTTGACACAAACAACACCAATTCAACCATTTTTGACTCAATTTACACACTTTGTAAAAACTAACACTAAAACCCAATTTTCTCAAAGATTAAAGCATGAAATGTTGTGATTCTTACCTAGATAGAATCAGTAATTTACAGAGAACACAAAGATACAAGCAATTTGAGCTATAAAACAAGAATTAAAGATAAGGGTTTTGATTAGGTGAAGGAGTAAGGAACGAGATGTTAGAGAGAGGGTTCTGGAAAATGCAAGAATGAGATAGACACTAGTCTTTTATTTGGGATTAAATCACATACTTTGTAACACACGGGTATCTATCAGTTATCTGATATCTTTCGTACATCATTTGGCAACCCAAACGAAATCCAAATTAAATAAACAAACCTGTTCTGTGACCCTTGTTACAAACTGGTCCTAAACATATCATCACATAATAATAAATATTAAATAAAAATAAAAGCATATATTAATTTATTACAAACTTAAGGGCAAACTAGTAATCTTACAGCTAGGCCCAGGTGAGGATGTTACAAATCTATCCCCTTAAGAAGATTTCGTCCTCAAAATCTGGTCAAGGTCAAACAAATGGGGATAGCGCACCCTCATTAACTCCTCGGTTTTCCATGTCAAGTTGGAACCTAAACTGTGCCGCCATTCCACTAACACCATTGAAATCTGTTTCTTTCTTAGCATTGTGACCTTCTTGTCCACTATTCTAATCGGATCTTCTACTAACTTCTTATTCAAGTCCACTTTCAAATCTTTCAGTGGAAGAATCAGACTTTCATCATCTACTTTGCACTTTCTCAGATAGCACACATTAAATGTGTTGTGAATTCCTGCTAACTCTGAAGGAAGATCTAAAACAACAGTTTGATCATTCAGAATTTCTTTGATCGAAAATGGCCCAATAAACCTCGGTGCTAGTTTACCACGTTTACCAAACCTGATAACTCCCTTCCATGGTGAAACTTTCAAATACACTCTATCCCCTACATTAAATATCATCAGACGTCTGCGCGGATCAGCATACATATTTTTCGGTCTCTAGCTGCTTTTAACTTCTCACATGCAATTCCAACTTTTTCTGCAGTTATATGAACAATTTCGAGACTTGCAAATTGTTTCTCACCTGCCTCTAACCAACATGTAGGAGTTCTGCACTTGCGACCAAACAACATTTCATACGGTTGCATTCCGATACTCGAATGATACGAATTGTTGTAAGCAAACTCTATTAATGGAAGATGCGAATCATAAGAACCACCATATTCTAAGACACACGCTCTCAACATGTCTTCTAACATTTGACTCATTCGTTCACTCTGACCGTCTGTTTGTGGGTGATATGTTGTACTTAAATTCACACGCGTACCCAGATTCTGTTGTAAACTGTTCCAGAAGTTTGATACGAACCTAGTATCCGTGTCAGAAACTATTGACAACTGTACACCATGTCGACTAACGATCTCTTTCAAATACAATTATGCCAAATCACTCAACGAAGCTGTTTCACGAGTATCTAAGAAGTGAGCACTCTTTGTTAAAAGATATGTCATATCCTTTCTGGGTTCGGGGTAATTTGGTTACAAAATCCATCGTTATATGATCCCATTTCCACTGAGGAATTTCTAACTGTCGTAAAGACCCATACATTTAACTTGCGCACAAATTCGACAAAATTTGTAACATCTGTTTCCATTGTCGTCCACCAATACAACGTTTTCAAATCTCTGTACATCTTAGTACTACCTGGATGCACTGTCAGACTTGCACTTCTGTAAGAATTAAATTCCTCAATTCTCCAAGCATAGGCACCAAAATTCGGTCTTTATAGGTCTTTAATCCTCTAGAATCATTACATAGGTCAAATTTTCTTTTAGTCATTTACTCAGTCTTTAGGTTTTCATCATTTAATGCTGCTAACTGAACTGTTTTCAATCGATCGATCAAGTCTGAAACTATCTCAATTCTCATAAATCTGACATTTTCGACTGTTTTCTTGCGACTCAGAGCATCTGCGACCACATTTGCTTTGCCCGGATGGTATTTGATCTCATAATCATAGTCTTTAATCAGTTCTTGCCATCATCGTTGATGAATATTTAATTCTTTCTGCGAAAAGATATACTGGAGACTCTTATGATCTGTATAGATTTCACAATGTGTACCATACAAATAATGTCTCCAAAGCTTCATGAAGGGACCCGTTCATATTCATTATAAACGATTCACAATAGTTGATTACATCGCGAGGTATTTGACCTCTATATGATACATTTTACAAACATTGCATTCGTTTTTAAAAGACAAACTTTCTTTACACCGAAAGTTGACAGTATGCATACCATTTCATAATACTTTCAACTATAATTGACTTAACAATAATCTTGATGAACTCAACGACTCGAATTCAACGTCTTTCGAAATATGCCATGAATGACTCCAAATAATATCCTTAAAATGAGCTAATGCACAACGGAAGATTTCTTTAATACCTGAGAATAAACATGCTTTAAAGTGTCAACCAAAAGGTTGGTGAGTTCATTATTTTATCATAAACAATCATTTTTCATCATTTTAATAGACCACAAGATTTTCAGATATATAATTGTACACGTAACCTGAGTACAAAATAACACGCGTAACCCGCGAATTAAAAATCTATCTCATATCAGGCATTTCGCATAAACTGCATAGAGATAAAAATCATTCATATGGTGAACCTGGTAACCGACATTAACAGAACTCGTCTAGAATATCCCCATCATTCCAGGACTCTCATCGGACATGATAAAATCGAAGTAATAAAGCATCCGTAACCCGGATGGGGTTTGTTAGGCCCAATAGATCTATGTTTAGGATTCGCGTCAATTAGGGTTTCTGTTCCCTAATTCTTAGATTACCAGACTAAAAAGGGTGATATTCGATTCGATAATCCAACCATAGAATGTAGTTTCGATTACTTGTGTCTATTTCGTAAAATATTTATAAAAGCAGCCCATGTATTCTCAGTCCCAAAAATATATATTGCAAAAGCATTTAAAAAGGGAGTAAATGAAACTCACAATACTGTATTGCGTAGTAAAAATACATATGACGTCATTGAACAAGTGCAAGGTTGACCTCGGATTTACGAACCTATATTAAGTATATATATATATATATTTATATAATGGTCAATATCCATCTAACAATTTAGGTCAAGTCATAGTGTATCACAATCTTAATGCTCGAGATTATCATGCAAAAGTTAACAAAAGTTAATTTGACCCAAAATGATTTTCAAAATTTATACACGTTTATTATATAACTTAAATGTAATCGTTTTATATATTTAAATATATTTATTAGATTTTATTATGGTAAATAATAGAAGTTAATAAAAATATATCAACGTTTATATATGATAAAATATACTTTTATATATCTTAAGTAGTAAAATTTATAAAGTTCACTTAATATCGTAAAAATATAGTGATATGTATTATTAATGTAACTATATTACGTGTGGTAAAAATATCTTTGTACCACATCTTTATTTGATAAAATAATATCGATAATAACAATAATAAGTAAAAGTTGTATTATTTTGTAATAATAATAATAATTATTATTCTACTAATAATAATAACATTATTTATATTTATTAAAGAGGATATTAATTATGATAAGATGATAACCCTAATCATGATAATCTTAATAATAATAACGATACTTTTTAATACTAACAGTGATAATAATAATATTTTATAAAGATAATAGTTCTATTAAAATGATAATTAATAATACTAATATTTTAATAACAATGATATTTCTATTAAAAATGATAATTTTAATAAAAATGATGGTTTTAATATTAATGTTACTTTAAATAATAATAATGACGATAAAAATAATAAAATGATAGTTTTAATAAAAATATTAATTATTTTAAAAATATTAATAATAATAATAATAATAATAATAATAATAATAATAATAATAATAATAATAATAATAATATTGATAATAATGATAATAACGAAGATAACGTTAACGATAACGATAACGATAATAATAATTATTTTAACAATAATACTTTTAAAATTATAGATAATTCAATTGATGATATCATCTAATCCGTTCATCGAAATCATTCGATATCTAAATGAAAAGTTCTTAATTTTTCGCTAGCTTTCCAACGACATGCATATCATATACCTTATCTCAGTAGCATATGTATCTAATTCAGGATTCAACATAACGTATCTAACGACAATATCAAAAATACAAGCACACATAATCCTATATACTCGAGCACTAGTCAGGGATACACTAATAATATATAAAAGTTAAGTTATGAGTGCTCACGTATCAATATTGAGATTCAATATTGCAGGAAAGGTACGTAGACGCAACGGAGATAATAAACACTAAATTGACCTCACGAGCATACCCATGAACCATACCCATCACCTCCATAGCTATAACCCATAATTTTCTTAGCCCTATCCTACTCATAAAATCTATTTTTGAAATAACCCGCTCATGACTCCGTCGTAGTATTTTATGTATAATAATACTAATAATAATAATAATAATAATAATAATAAATATAATTATAGAGAGAGTGTGAGAGATAGATAGTTAGAAAACAATTATGATCGATCATATATATATATATATATATATATATATATATATATATATAGATATATAAATAATATAATAATATAATAAAATATTAAAATAAATAATAAACGTGTTACACAGTGAAGCCGCCACAAAATATATCGACACAACATTACGCGTTTCGCGTAGATGGGTACGCGATCTGCGTATGGTGTCTTCTTGAAAGTTGTAGATTTTTGAATTACGGACGTCTGGACACCAGAATCACCCTTTTTAGAGTCAGTATGATTTAGTTATGATTTTTCTCGTGCAAGTGCGTAGGCTTAGTGATTTCCATCATTTTAACTTGCAATCTTGAGATGAAATGTTATAGTCTTTTGGTGCTCATTAGAAATATTTATTTTATCTTTATTTTTATTTTCATATAATTGAAAATCCATAAAAACATTTTATAATCAAATTCTATTATATCGAAAAACGTGTTCGTACTAAATCGAATAAATATAATTTAGTTTTCCAGAATTAGTTATATTCAAAATCATTCTTTAAAAAGTTTCATCTATATCGTAAAACGTTTTCAATATTATGAAAACTAAATAATTAACTTATCAAGAGACACGAGACAATTATTGTAAAGCATGCATTGAAAATTAAGCAGGAATCTCTACTAACTTTTGTCCAGTTACCGTTAATTGACATTTTTGTTCTTACTTGTAAATCACTTTACCATTTTTCTGAATATTGTTAAAATGGAAAGATTTCTCAAATCAAGGTGGACCTCTCAATAGAGACTCGTAATCATATCACAATGTGTCTGATAACTCAATCATTTGATATTATCTTCTAATTCCATTGATAAACATATTGAAACAAATACGTTCATGTAAAGTATTATACGTTTAATACTTTGTTAATATTCTCAAGTTATAATATATACATATACATATATATACATATTCATATCCAATTATATAATGGTTCGTGAATCGTCGGAATTTGGTCGAGATTAAATGAATGTATGAACATAGTTTAAAATTCTTAAGATTTAACTTAACAAACTTTGCTTATCATGTCGGAATAATATAAAGATTAGAGTTTAAATTTGGTCGGAAATTTTCGGGTTGTCACACTTCAAGGCAAAAACAACTGCTGCTAATTCTAAATCATGAGTAGGGTAGTTTCGTTCATGATCTTTCAGTTGTCGTGAAGCATACGCTATAACTTTATTCCTCTGCATTAAAACACAACCCAGACCAGCGCGTGACGCATCACAATAAACCACAAACTCTTCTGATCCCTCTGGTAAAGCTAAAACCGGCGCTTGACATAACAACTGCTTAAGAGTCTGAAAAGCCTTTTCTTGTTCATCAGTCCATCGAAAGGCTATATCTTTTCTAGTTAACTTATTCAATGGACCTGCTATTTTAGAAAAGTCTTTGATAAATCGGCGGTAATAACCTGCTAAACCCAGAAGAATCTTGATTTCTGTCAGCATTTTCGGCGAGTTCCAATTCATTACAGCTTCTATCTTAGACTGATCTACTTTGATACCCTGTTCACAAATTACATGACCCAGAAACTATACTTCCCGCAACCAAAATTCACACTTGGAGAACTTAGCGTACAACTGTTCCTATTTCAATAGTTCTAACACCAATCTCAGATGTGTAGCATGATCCTTTTCGATTTTCGAATATATCAGAATATCATCTATGAAAACAATCACAAACTTGTCGAGATATTGACGACACACTCTGTTCATTAGATCCATAAACACTGCTGGCACATTTGTTAACCTAAATGGTATAACACACTCTTGTCGAGATATTGATGACACAGTTTGTTCGGTATAGGACTGAACCAAATTCCTACGAGCACTAGACACATTTTCAAATTGTTTTTGGCGGATCTCATCTAAAGTCGCCGACACTAACTCATATGAAACAGATGTTTGAGCATCTGAGTGGCTTCCTAGTATTCGTGGAGGGTTAACGTTTTCTTTTTGCCCTATCTCACTCCCTATCCGCACAACCTCTCTTGATTTTTCAACCATACCGTCATTACCATCCTTATCACTCCGATCAATATTGTGAAGAGCCTTTTGGAGTTGCTCAGTGGTTACAGCCTTTGGTTTAGTTTTTCTTTTCGTCCTATTATCACCCTCATTTCTTTTCCCCCAGACTTTCTTTTCTTAGACCTTCGCTTACTAGACCCCTCACCAGGTGTCCTATTAGATCCTTGGGCAGGTTCCCCGGGTTGTAGGGGATCCATAGGAGCTCCTATCTCTCTCAGATAACTTATTATTCGTGGATCATTGCGTGGTCCGAGATTTAGTAAATGAGGTGGAATAGGTTGAGCTTTAACATTCTTAGATCCAATTCTCCTCTGGATAAAGGAGATATTTTCTTGCTCTACAAAAGGGTCAGTGAGATCCCTTGGGAGTGGATCAAGAGTCATTTCAGTTTCATAAATGAGGTTTGATAAGATCATGACATAGAATCTCTGGAATTGGATGTATGATAAAAGTGGAGCCGAGTGGATTTCTATCATACGATCCCATATAGCACGACCAAAATCAGCATTGAGTAGGAACACAATCCCATAGAAAATTTTCAGCAGGAATATGGTGATGTGGTCGGTTCCAGTTTGCATCGGATTGAAGCACCGGTTCACAAGGGTAAACAGCACTGACCATCGTTGCGCCATGCGTTGTTTTTTAAAGTCCCTTATTTTGGTAACTTCTCCTTCATACCCAAGTTGACGGACAGCAACTAACATCTCATCCTCGGAAGGGAATGCATCATATTGTGCTCTGCTGGGATACCCAAGAAGCGTTTCATGTCGTTCAAGGTGAACGAAACCCTCCGATCTGGATTCTGAGCAACCAAGAAGGTGAAGTGATCAGGTTCATCGCCAGCGGGTGGATGGTACATCATGGTATTCTGCATCAACCGAAGCTGTCATACTGAGACATTTTCGGTTTTGGTGAATACATTCTGCATGGGGTGGTTTAGGAGAATGGGTATCCAGTAGTCACATGGGGTACCAACATCCTTAGTGAAAAATGCATTGTTCGCCATTGTTGCTGTATCATGAACATGGTTAGTTGAAACACAATTCATATGGTGATGTTGTGAAAATGGTGACAAAATCCTTTAATTTGTTTGATTAAAAGTTTGTCAAAACTTTTAAATCAACATCAACACTTAACAAGTTTTTGAACAAAAAAGTTTTTCTAGCAAAAGGAGGTTTTCGAGCAGTGAAACTTTTCGAGCACAAGGGTTTTTCGAGCATTTTGGACTTTTTCGAGCAGGAAGTTTTCGAGCATGCAATTTTCGAGCATTTGCAGTTTTCAGTCATGGTTTTAGACCAAAAGTTTTCAGACAAATCAAGATTTTCAAAAGTTTTCGAGCAATCAAGATTTCGGACACAACCAATATTGATATGAATAGGGATCTAAATGGATAATAAGTGATTATGAATATGGATATGAATAGGGATGACAAAAAGACCCGCACCCGATGGGTAAACCCGAAACCTGACACTTTTGGGGCGGGTTCGGGTCCCGGTATTTGGGTCATGGGACGGGTATGGGGATGGTTTTAATTTTTTTTGTGGGTTCAGGTATGGGGATAGGTTTAGATATAAACCCGCAGACCCGAACCGTATACCTGACCCATATACCCGTATATCCGACCTGAAGGGCATTTCTATGTTAATGATAAACATTAGTAAAATTTAACAGTATTAATATAAGGTATAATGTAATATTGTACTATTGTTCGATATTTATATATAGTCATTTAGATTAAATACTCATTTTAATAACATTATTGAAACAAAAATTAAAATAGATGAATGGTGAATGAGAATAAGTAACAAAGGAGATATTTGATACCTGCGATAAACCCGATAAGCCGAGTGTTAGTAAGTAAATAGGGATCCCCGATTACTCGTGGGGAATCCCGATAACCCGATGGTTAGTAAGTTAATGGGGACCCGACGGGTATGGGTTCGGGACAGGGTTTCTTAACCGGGTTCGGGTCTGGGATTACCTAAACTCGGCCCCAAACCCGACCCGATGCCATCCACAGATATGAATGATGTAAAAAATAGTGGATCAGGTATGGATAAAAATTTCTCATTTATGGTTATATTCATTTACCATAAGAAATACATATATACATGTAACTATATACATATTTTCTTAATATACGCGTTTACAAATCCTTATATATGTACACTATAAACTATTAAAATGTTATTGAAATATAGATTGTGAATAATATTAAATTCTTATATATTGCATATATTACTTATATTTGTTAAAAATACTTTGATGGTTTCATTAGATAATACGAATATTTTTGTAAAAACTTAACATCTAACATATATCCATTTAACCGCTTCATAGATGTTAATGAATTAATTATATTTAAATGAATATAAATATTTTAAAAATTAAATGGATATTAATATGGATATGAATATTGACTCACCCCATCTCTACTCATCACTGATCTCTACAAAGACATACTACCTGAACCACGAATTCTGGGAAAGCCGTACTTAACACTCTTTGATTTCATCTCAACAAACTCAACTTTCTTAATCAAATTCGCCCGTAAACTACTCAACGAAATGCCTCTCAGAGAAGATGAGTCCACTTGAGATTGACCATCAACAACACTTTACACTCTTGTTTTTATTTGAACTATTTCGGTTGGCGATGACGAATGATCACAAGTCATGATGTAAAAACATCAAAAACAAACAAACTGTATCTATGTGATCTTCAATAACAACTAAAATTAAAAATGAGATATTTAATGAATGAATATACATAAAATTGAGATTGAGATTATAATTATAACGAACAAAAATAGTCAAAAAAATCAATCGTAGTAGATGACAGTGGGTCTATGAAATTTACCACCGTAATTGTGTGAAAAATTGATGGTGGTGATGATATGAACTCAACCGGTCAGCGGTGGTGGTGAAGACATTTGATTTGAGTCGATGGTTGCTACTTAACGAAATTAAAGTAACGAACAAAATTGACTTGGGGATATTGATTTGAGCCGCTGCTGTGATTGATGAAACCGTCAGGCAATTGGTATTTTCGATATGTAATTGTTTCAACTAACTCAAAATCGACAAAGGGATAGATCTAAGGTTTTTTATTTGTAAGTGAGAAGACAAAGGGTTGTACGAAAGATTCTTTGCAACTTGGATATTGTAGACTTAGACTCATTAACAATAACAATAACAATAACAATAACAATATATATAATAGCCAACATGAATGAATAGTTTTTTGATGACATCATCATGACGTCAGCAACTTCGTCATTTAGTAATTTATTATTTTTTATTTTTTATTATTTTGATAACATCATCATGACGTCAGCAACTTCCTAGTTTTTTTTTATTGCTGTTGAAATAGATAGCTGATCTTATGATTAACTTGAAACTTTATTAGTTATGATAAACTTTAAATCGATGATAAGTAAAAATACATTTGGCCATATTCAAAAAATAATCATTTGTGGTGGAAATGATTGAAGCAGATCAACGAAAATTAGATGGAGGAGATTGTGTTTAAATTAGGGTCTAAAATATTGGAAGAAAGAAAGGAGATAGTAAGAGAAAATTACTGACAGAGACCATGTCAGAGAAGTTTTTCGTTTCTAGACGTACGGACCGCCGATATTGGAAATTCATTCAGCGGTGCCGGCAATAACCACACATCGATCGACACGTGTAATCGAGATGGACTTACCTCTCGTTGATTTATGTGATGAAACGCTTTTCTGATTGATTTTTGAAACGCTGTTGTCGGTAACCTTTTGGTGGCCACCGGCTGTCGCCTCCATTGACGCCATCTCAGCCATCATCAACCTTTTACCATTTTGGCAAGCGATGAACTCTTCTGTTTTAATGGTGACCGGTGGTGGTTGACAACAAACGTTCAGGTAACTTTCCTGGTTGAGTTGTCCTTGGTGTGAGTTGCCGTTAACTGGGCTACCCTCATTTGACATGGCAACTCAGTTTGATGTTGGTAAATGACTGAAGCTTAGTTGTGTGTTTTGATCAACACCAAAGCTCCGATACCATGTGAACAAAGTAATAGAACTGATCTTTTATTGATTGAATTGAAATGTGATAACACTGAATTGTGGATTTACAGTCTTCTATATGTCTTCTATATATACTAGAAAAATAACAACGGCTACAAAACTATAAAGGCAAGGAGCCTTCAAAATATTATTTTTGGAAACTAATATTTGGAATGAATCTGTTGAGCTAGCTGTAATCTTGGTGTCTTCTCTTTTTTTTTTACTTTCTAACACCTTTTTCCGCCTCGACCAAATTCACTCGGGACGAACTTATCTTTACTTCGAAAATTTGCGAGCAAAAGTGTCTTAAGGCTTGGAAGTTTTGTCGTGACCATAATGTAACTTTTCAGTGTATTGGCGGTTAGAAAAGGAATCACCAAAAGTTGAAGACGCCCGAGGTCCAAGTTTTTCCTACTAAGGGTGACTCGTCGGAGAATAAAACCAAGTTGGTACCTTGAAGAATTAAAGAAATCTCGGCTTAGAAAATAGGTCCCGCATACCTGCATATTTATATTCAATAAATTTATTTCCCGAGAAAACATGGGGCCCCCAAGATAAAAAAAAAACCCAAGTTGGTACCTTGATGAATTAAAGAAATCTCGGTTTAGAAAATAGGTCCCGCATACCTGCGTATTTATTTCAAAAATAAAAAAAAAATTCCGAGAAGATATGGGCCCCAAGAAAATAAAAGCCCCAAGTTGGTACCTTGAAGAATTAAAGAAATCTCGGTTTAGAATATGAACGGCTCTCTTCTACTTTTCCACCGCCGGCGTACTACTCCGGTATATTCTTTTTGCTTTTTTTAATTTCATTCGTTCATGTTCTATAATTTATTATATTATATCCTGTTGCTTTGTATTTGTTTCCTCTGGTATCATGTATCCCCTTCATACTTCTCCTTTCACCCCCAAGCTCAACGACCGCCGCCCAACATCCACCGGCGCCACCGCCAACCACATCCAGTACCGTCCCCTTAACGAAGGTATCTGGGTACCAGTAGATCGGAATAACAAGAAATCACCTTCCAAATCTCATATCAATCCGCCACCCAACACTTCTATCCCCGCTCCTCATAACCCTAAATCTAATATCACCAATCTAAATTCATCTTCAAATCTCATCTACAATCACTTTAGACAACGTGAAGCCTCTGTCAGCCTCATCAAGCAATTCGGTAAACCTAAATCTAACACCCCTCCATCCATGAAACCGATTGATAAATCACGCATCACCTCGTATATGTTCCATAATTTCCCCGAAAACTGGACATCGGTGGATTTCTGGGGTATATTCAAACGTTATGGCAACATCCACGAAGTTTACATCCCTAAAAAAACTCTTAAAAGTGGTAAAAAATTTGGGTTTGTTCGTTTCATAGATGTCCCGGAGTTCGACAAAGATTCACTTGCTAGGCGTTTAGGTCTAGTTGTTTCCGGGGACTTTCTCCTCAAGGTTTACAGGGCATGGGATACCACTTCAATTGATAACCCAAAACCCAAGACTCAACAGACTACTAAGCCAGTTAAGGTTCAACAGCCCAAACCTGTTCCCTCTAATATTACTGACGACCGAAGTTTCATGGAGGTGATCACCAACAAACTGCCTTCCAAATCTAAAATTCCAACTATCAAGGTTAATGTCAACGAACCCCTAATCGATTTACTAGGTCACGCGGTTATCGGTAAGGTCAAGGATTTAGAATATCTCGAATATTTTCATGAAATTTGTCAAAGTGAAAATCTTGCCGGGTTCACTATCAAATATCTCGGGGGTCATGATCTAATGCTCATTTACGAGGATAACCGACCTGCACTTGAGATGCTTAATAACCCGGAAAACCCACTTTGGAATTGGCTCGACGATATTAACCCGTGGGATCCGGAAGAATATACCACTTCCGGCCGTCTTGCTTGCATCAATATATTCGGTGTCCCGATCACTTGTTGGCTAGAGTCCACCTTTCGGGATATTGCTTGTAATTGGGGCCAAATTGTTGAAACTTTTAATTGCTCCATTACCAACGAAAACAACCAAGACTTATCGCATGGTACGGTTATCATTAAGACCATGAACTTTAAACCTATCGATGATCAAGCTGTCATTATACATGATGATAATAAGAATGTCTCGGTTTATGTTAAAGAAGTACAAAACTTTTCCATGTTCAATTATCAGGATGACTTACCATTTGAATCCAATTCGGATTATGATTCGGACATCAACGAACATATCTCCGATGAGGAATCAAACATGGATGATGATGATGATCTTCTTGACGATAACCCTCATTACGATCCCTCGCAACATACTCACGTCAACATCCACTCCGGTAACACCTCGGATCACAACCCTGGTAATTCTTTTTCGGAAAATGGTTCAACATCTCACTCTTTTAAACGTATGGAAACTCACAATTTCCAAAGTAATTCTCCAACCTCCCCCATAAAAGCCCCTAACGGTCCTACCCCCAACGTAGACATACCTACTAATATTAATGATTCTACTCCTGTACCTACACACCTTGATCCCACTCCCAATGTCATCCCACCAGACTCCCAAACTAATTCTGATCCTATCGGAGACCATGTAATACCAAGCCCACACATCTCAAGTGAGCCCATTAACACTCCATCCCAGCCCAATTCACCTGGCGGCCCAATCTATAACACAACCCGTAACCCAGTTACTCCAAATGCGAATACAAATAACGTTTCTCCCCCTACAGAAACTGTTATACCAGACTCGAACCCAAGTACACCTATATCCCCTAATCTACACCACCATATCTCTCCGGTTAGCCTAATGCCTGATCCACCCCCTACACATACCCATTCGACTTCCTCTGACCCTTTTAACCTAGATGAATTACTTTCCATTCGCAAAGCCAAATCCAAAAAGAAACCAAAATCGGTAGCGCGCACAAAATCCACCTTGATCCCGAAAGATAAAGAACATCCTTTCAAATGGAGTTCCAAAGAAGATATCCTCAAAACCAATCCCGTGAGTCACATCCCACCTGTTGCCCCAATACCGAATCCAAAAAACCGCCCAAGATCAAACATACTATACATTAAACATCTCGCTCGGAGTGGCCAAAAACTAAGATTCTCACAATTAACAAAACAAGGCAAAACCTCTTCCATTGTCGGAGATAAATCATCTAAACAGAACCTTGGCTCGGAGACATCTTCTAGACATAATAATAACAAACCGACAACGAGCTCCTCGAATGGTTTAAGCACTGACACAAACGAATTCGGACAAAGCATCGGTATCCGCTGGAATGCTCGGTAACATCTCATCCTTTTTCTCGTTTATATTTTTGTTATAAATGTGTACGATCTCTCTTAATATTCGGGGCATTGGGCAATTGGGTAAAATTAGTTGGCTCAAGCGTATTTGTCTTAAAGAAAAACCTACAATTTTAGGGTTACAAGAAACAAAAAGTGATCATTCCCAAGATTACATCATTGAATCATTCTGGAACAATTCTGAATATAAATTCGTCCAAAAAGATTCGATTGGCGCATCAGGAGGTATCATTACGATATGGGACTGTAATATATTTTCCTTTGATTATGCTATTGATGGAGAATTCTTTCTTGCTATCTGCGGGTCATGGGCGGGTTATGACTCGAAGATTGTATTAATTAATGTTTACGGTCCACACTCGTCCCCCAAAAAACTCAGATTTTGGGCCGAATTAACCTCCCTCGTAAACTCTCTCACGTTCCCGTTTATCATCTTCGGTGATTTTAATGAGGTTAGAAACACCTTTGAACGCATGAATTGTGAATTTAATCAACAATGGGCTAATAACTTTAACAACTTCATTAACAGCTCCGGCCTGATTGATCTACCCCTTGGAGGGAAAAAATTCACCCGAATCTGCATTAAAAGAATGAAATTTAGTAAGCTTGATAGATTCCTCATCTCCGATGAAATCCTAAAATTATGGCCTAACATTTCCTCCAAAACCCTCGATCGTGACCTCTCTGATCATTGCCCCATTATCCTTAGAAACACATTCGTTGATTCCGGACCTAAACCTATTCGTGTCTTCAACACATGGCTCGATCTCAAAGATGCTGATTCCGTTATTGCTCGGGCTTGGTCAATCCCTACGACCGGTAACCGCCCCGACTGTATATTCCGTAACAAACTAAAAAATGTAAAAATGGAACTTAAAAAACACAGCTCACAACTCGATAACCTCGACTCTCAAATTCTAGATCACCTTAATGCCATTAACGAATGGGAAGCTTTAGCCGAAACTAGACCCCTGTCCGAAATTGAGAAAAATAAATGGTTAAACGACAAACTCTCTCACATCGACAAAGAAAAAACCAAAACTAACATGTTAAAACAAAAATCAAGAATTAAATGGGCCCTCGAAGGAGATGAAAATTCGAAATACTTTCATAACTTCATTAAAAAGAGAACAAACAAAAACAACATACACGGCATCTCCATTAATGGTAATTGGATTGAAGATCCTAATGTCATAAAACACGAAACATTCCTCTACTTCAAAAATCTCTTCAAACCAAACAATCTTAACAACCACTGTCCATTCGATAATGCTCCCCACCTTCAATATATCTCCCCTCAAGATAACGTCTTACTAGAGTCCGAACTACACGAAAAGGAAATCTGGGATGCTATCATTAACTGTGATAGCTCCAAGGCTCCCGGCCCTGATGGTTTTAATATGAAATTCTTCAAAAAATATTGGGACCTTGTTAAACACGACCTCATTAAAGCTTTAGAATGGTTTTGGACCAATTCTGAAATTTCGAACGGCTGTAACGCATCTTTTTTCACCCTCATTCCCAAAAAACCCAATCCTATCGGTCTAAATGAATATCACCCTATTTGTCTAATCGGTAGCTACTACAAAATTCTTACCAAAATCCTCTCTACTCGCCTTGCCAAAGTCATACATAAGGTCATCGGGGCTGAACAAACAGCCTTCCTCAAAGGTCGCAACATATTAGACAGCGTACTCATTGCTAACGAAATTATCGATGAACTTAAACGGAAAAAACGCAAAGGTCTAATTTTCAAAGTCGACTTCGAAAAAGCTTTCGACTGTATTGAATGGGACTTTCTGTTCAACTCCATGCAATACATGGGTTTCGGCTTGAAATGGATTAGTCTCATCCGTGCATGCCTTTCTTCTTCATCCATTTCCATTCTCGTCAATGGCTCCCCAACTAAGGAATTCTCCCCAGGTAGGGGCATACGCCAAGGCGATCCCATCTCACCTTTCCTCTTCATCATCGTCGCCGAAGGACTCAACATCCTCGCGAAACGGGCATTAGCTATTGGTCAGATTCATGGCCTCAAAGTTGGGTTCGACAACATCACCGTCACTCATCTTCAGTATGCTGATGACACGATCTTTTTCGGGGAATGGAGTAAAAGGAATGCGAAAAACATTTCCAAACTCCTTAAATGCTTCGAGAAAATCTCTGGTCTTAAAGTTAATTTCCGAAAAAGTAAACTTTACGGAATCGGTACTTCTCCCTCTGAAACCGATGAAATGGCCAATTATATCAATTGCTCTACCGGTACCACTCCTTTCACATACCTCGGTCTCCCCATTGGCATCCCTACATCACACCCCTCATCTTGGCATCCAATAGTTGAAAAGTTTGATAAAAGACTTTCCGACTGGGCTGCCAAAACGGTCTCGTTTGGTGGCCGACTCACACTCATCAAATCCATTCTAAGCAGTATACCGCTCTACTACTTCTCTCTCTTTCTCACACCTTCCTCCATCCTTACCCTCCTTGAAGCCAAAAGACGCAAATTTTTTTGGGGTGGGTCATCCTCTGAAAATAAAATTAATTGGATAAAATGGGATCAAATTATTCTACCGTACGATAATGGTGGTTTAAACATTGGCTCTCTTTTCAGCAAAAACATCTCACTACTATGTAAATGGTGGTGGCGATTTAAAAATGAGGAAAATGCATTATGGGTCAAAATTATCACAAGTATTTATGGGAAGGGGGGGGGGGCTGGACTCTAACGTTTCTTGCAGGAACATTTCAGGTCGCACGGTTTGGAAAGAAATCATTAAAGCTGGCAAGGCTGCTAACAACTTAGGCACTGGTTTTTCATCCTCCATCACAAAAAGTCTCGGAAATGGCACCTCCATCGATTTCTGGAACGACATTTGGTTTGGCTCAGAACGTTTCAGCACACTTTTTCACAGGTTATATATGCTCGAGACTAACAAAGTTGCAACTGTCGCTGAAAGAATTACACAAGAAAACGGCTCCTCTTTTGGAAATTGGTGTTGGACAAGACCTCCGTTTGGCCGAGCTCTTAACGAATTAATGGAATTAAACAACATCATCTCATCGGTCACATTATCCGCCAAACCCGATTCCTGGAAATACACTCTTGATCCCTCGGGTACCTACACCACCAAATCTATGTCACATCTGATTAACATATTAAAATTTGGTGGTAACACTCTTAACACAACGATACCCAACAACAAACTTGTGCCTCAAAAAGTCTTCATCTTCATATGGCGAGCCCTACAAAAAAAGTTGCCGGTAAGATCCGAATTAGACAAACGTGGCATTGATCTCGATTCCACATTGTGCCCTTTATGTGAATTGGAAATCGAAACCACTGATCACATTCTCGGACTATGCCCGAAATCGGCTCTAATATGGAAACACGTTCTTGACTGGTGGGCCCAAGACAACACACTAATCTCCAATGTAAACGATGCGATTATCAATGATCAAGCCTTCGCTCTCAACAAACTCGGAAACTCAATATGGCAAGCAACCAAATGGATCACATGCTACACAATATGGAAACATAGAAACTTAAATGTATTTTCCAAAAAAATGTGGTCTCCCGTCTCGATTCTCTCCGAAATACAAACTCAAAGTTATAGTTGGATATCTAAAAGATTGCGCAAAAAGAAATCAATCATGTGGCACCAATGGCTCATCAATCCTTCCTTCTTCGTCGCGGATCCACCACATCGTGTCGTCGGCATAGGTTGACATACCCTCTCAATGTAGTGTAGCTGCGAATTCTATTTCTTCTATCGAGGGTCTGATTAATCGGGATAGAGTGTGGAAGCATTGTAGGCGCTGGATCGTCACTGTTTCCCTCTCTTTCTCGGCTTATTTCTTCAAGTTCATATTCCCTCTTTAGTTTGTTATAGTTCTCGTCGCTACCCTCGCTAAATTAGTTCCTGAATGTGCATCTCCATTTCACAATTGTATAGTATACATAGGGCCTTGTAACTTTGATATTCCATTATTAATAATATTATTTGCTTTTCAAACAAAAAAGAAATCTCGGTTTAGAAAATGAGTCCCGCATACATGTGTATATATTTTCAATAAAAAAAAATTTGAGAAGATATGGGCCCCAAGATATACTCAATTACTCATATACATGATTCAATATTTCTCCTTAACTATATTTGAGCATAGCATGGATTTTATATTTTTTTGAGCCCCTAAATAAGATGGGCCATGAGCAGTTGAGTAGCCTGCTCTTCTTTGGGCCGGGTCTCAGACCGAGGTAGGATGATTATTGGTATAGGTTTTATTGGGTATAAATTTAGGAGGTGCGTGGTTTGTTCGTTGAAGGTGGATGACGAATGGGTGACTTTAGTTTTTTCAATGCGGTAGTATGCCGATTAAACGGTTCAATTTGCCTTTGGGTCCTCCGTGGGTATGATGCGGTTTTCCAAATGTCTTGCCTTCATTTGTTTTGCAGCGATCTCTTCCGATGATATGTTGGCATGCATCACATGAAGTCTCGGGGTTATGGTTTCAATGGCATTTATCGTATGTGTATTTTTGAAATGTTTTAATTCCGTTCAATTGTAGTGTATTTGGCTAGTATTCAATTATTAGGTGTACGGCTAGTTTCAATTGTGGTGTGTACGGTTCATAGATCAGTAGATCTGTTCAAACAGACCTGTTGAAGTCGATATCAAATTGTAATTCATGCAATATTAGACTCTTTTTAATGGTGCCGGGGGTGATGGGGTGATGGGAGTTTTTGTGGGGTATAGTGCTGAGGTGGCAGAGGTGATGAGGGTGATGGCGTGATGGAGTTTGTAATGGTAGGCGTGATGAGGGTGTGATGGGGGTTATTGGTCCTACATTTTTAATTTATTTTTCATTTTTTAAAGTTATTTTATTATTTTGTGTATTAGTTAATTTATTTAAATTATTATAATTTAAATACATATATAAATTATATTATTAAATTTAAATACATATATAAATTATATTATTAAATTTAAATACATATATAATTTATTATTTTGTTTATTATTATAATTTAATTTAAAGGAAGTTTAGACTCCATTTTATAATTATTAAATACTTCAGGGACTAAAATTGAAATGTTTAATAAAACATCATCTTCATCTTGTTGCTTTGTTGCTGTTGAAAATCCCACCCCAAAAACCCGTTCACCAAACATCATCTTCATCAAGCTTGAAGATTAAATTAAAAATAGTAATAATAACAAACACAAAGAAGGAATTTGTTTCCCAAACAACGTGGCAGCACCAGATTTGTTCTCATCCAACATCACGCAACACCTCTTTCGGTGATGCACTCATCGCGCCGGCGAATTTTGGCCTCCATCACGCCGCGCTATGGCGCCATGGTGGCGTGATGGTGGTGAAATCGGAGTGATGGCGCTGCGTTAAAAAGAGTCTTAGCATCACATTTATTTCAATTTTTATTTTTATATTATGTATTTCCGAAAAGAAAAATCGCCCTTGCAGCTATCATTTAATAAACCTCGTACCAGTCAAATTGCCAGCTTCACCACGTGCTATACACGTGTGATGTGACTAACATAATGGTAACATTTCAAGGCTATATAACTTTCGATCTGTTTAACAAGATGGATAAGTAGAAATTGAGGAATAATTAAGCATGTGGACAATGTTCAGTTCACTAAACAACTCAAATGAGAAGCAACTCGACCTTTTACGAAGCTTATCAAAGTTTATATATATATATATATATATATATATATATATATATATATATATTGGTAGGATCAAGAGGTAAGTAACCAATCGGGGGAAGCGAAGGGAAACAATTTTTTTTTTTTTTTTCGTTTTTTGAAAAAACCTTGTTCACGAACATTATAGATGAGATGAAAATATGAACATTTGGTAGAGACACTTTGTGATAAATGTTTTTATTTTGGCGGGAAAACGCTCGAAGAAGTAATATATAACAATTCTCGTGTTTTTCGAGCGTATGTTGAGGTTCTAGCTATTGGGGTTTAGATATTAAGGTTTAGATATTAGGGTTTATAGGGTTTAGATATTAGGGTTTAGAAATTTAGGGTTTAGATTTAGGGTTTAGATTTAGGATTTAGATTGAGTTTTTAATACGAACGGTTTAGAGTTTAGGGTTTAGGGTTTGGTGTTTTGGGTTTATGGAATAAATCCAAAACACCAAACCCTAAACCCTAAACTCTAAATCGGGCTAAATTTTACTTCACAAAACATGAAGAAGAAAAACGTTCATATTCTTCACGAATAATATTATCTTGAATGTTATTTTTGTCGATCGTTTTCCCGCCTAAATAAAAACATTCATCACGAAGTGTCTCTTCTAAATGTTCATATTTTCGTGTGATCTTGATGCCAGGAAAAAAAATTTCAAAAAAAAAACGAAAAAAAAAAATATTTTGCTTCCCCTCTTCCCCCCGATTGGTTATTTCCCCATTGATCCTGCCCATATATATATATATATATATATATATATATATATATATATATATATATATATATATATATATATATATATATATATATATATATATATATATATATGTGTGTGTGTGTGTGTGTGTGTGTGTGTGTGTGTGTGTGTGTGAAAAATTACTTCATTTATTTCAAATTAATAGTTTTCAGACAAAAAAACGTACGGTTTAATAAAAAGTGATTATCGCATTTTGCCTACTTTTCAACTTTACCCCTTACTTTTAACCATATTTTTGTCTACTTTTCAACATAAAGGTTTAATAAAAAGTGACTATCGCGTACCTTTTGTCTACTTTTCAACTTTACCCCCTCACTTTTCACCATATTTTTGTCTTACTTAAATAAATTAAATATATTAACCAATTATTTAGTTATCAATTTATGAAAATTGACTAATAACTAGACTTCTGACTCGTATAAATTATCTCATCTAACATCTACAGAGATTGAGCATATTAATTGGGTCTCTGGTTGTAACAGGATCAAATCGTTGTAGCACGTACTATTCGAGTATGACATTGCTCGAGATGTTTAGAGGAGAGTGAAGCACTGGATTGACATCGATATTCCATTGTTCACGAAGTGGTCTGATTTGATGATTTGAGGAGATAGCTGGAGGGCAACAGTTTCTACAAAAGTCAGACTGTTGGTGATTTTTGCGTGTATAGCTTGCACTTATGGAGATACATGAATGGCGTTTTAATTAACCCCGGGGCAGTGAAGAAAACGTGTCATTTGATTCAGTTTCTATGTTTTATTTTAACTGGTTAAAATTCCAGAGGGAAATTATTTGTAAACTGGAACTCGTGGCAACAAATGTCATTGTACTCTGTTAGGCACCCTAGCTGCTCTCCTGGGTGTATTTTTTTTTTTTTTTTGAAAATGTTTGGGCGTCCTAAAAGAAAGTCTACCACTGCATATTAGAAAAAGTTATAATTCTAGTTTAAGTTAGAACTTGTTTAGTATCTAGTGCATGATAATAGCATTATTTAATGGGTTAAAGTGTACATTATTTTAGTATACAAATGTACATAATTGTACTTAACTAGTTGGACGACCTGGCTTTGCGCCGGTTCTTCACCCTTACATAGTTAATTATTGAGAAGGTAATTATTTATCATTTTTTTTTGTTTTATTTTTCGTTTTGTCGAGGAAGTACCCAAAATAGTTATGTGATTGATTTGTAATAAGCGTAAAAGTAATTATTCATCATTTTTTGTTTTAGTTTTCGTCTTGTTGAGAGAAAAGAATAAAAAGCTCAACCAATAAAATGAGAGGTACATCAACGATTGATATAAATTATTTAATAAAATAGAAAAAACTATTTATGATATTATATATGTATATGTATATATATATATATATATATATATATATATATATATATATATATATATATATATATATATAACAAAAAAACAGTTATTAAAAAATGAGTTACGTGGTTAATTTGTAATGAAAGAAAAAAGTTAAATAATAATAAAGTGAAAAACTATGTGATTGATTTGCTAATAATAAAATTAATAATAGTAAGTAGTTATTGGATAGTGAAAATTGTGTAGACGATTTATAATTGATGAGAAGTTTGATGGTTAAATTATAAAATGTTAAAAGTTTGTGTTAAGTTTATAAAAACTATGAAGGTAACTATTATAAAGGGTGGGGTTGAATTGTAAAAAATAAAAAGTTTGGTGTAAGTTTGTAAAACTTCTAGAGTCCACTATTCATTTGGTATATATCTTTTAGATATATATATATATATATATATATATATATATATATATATATATATATATATATATATATATATATATATAACAAAAAAACAGTTATTAAAAAATGAGTTACGTGGTTAATTTGTAATGAAAGAAAAAAGTTAAATAATAATAAAGTGAAAAACTATGTGATTGATTTGCTAATAATAAAATTAATAATAGTAAGTAGTTATTGGATAGTGAAAATTGTGTAGACGATTTATAATGGATGAGAAGTTTGATGGTTAAATTATAAAATGTAAAAAGTTTGTGTTAAGTTTATAAAAACTATGAAGGTAACTATTATAAAGGGTGGGGTTGAATTGTAAAAAATAAAAAGTTTGGTGTAAGTTTGTAAAACTTCTAGAGTCCACTATTCATTTGGACTATATCTTTTAGATATAAGGTATAATTTGGAACAACCTAAAAAGAAAAGATGCAATATATATATATATATATATATATATATATATATATATATATATATATATATATATATATATATATATATATATATATTGGTAGGATCAAAGGGGAAGTAACCAATCGGGGGGAAACAATTTTTTTTTTCGTTTTTAAAAAAAACTTTGTTCACGAACATTATAGATTGGATGAAAATATGAACATTTAATAAAGGACACTTTGTGATAAATGTTTTTATTTTAGCGGAAAAATGCTCGAAGAAGTAATATATAACAATCATCGTGTTTTTCGAGCGTATGTTGAGGTTTAGATATTAGGGTTTATATGGTTTAGATATTAGGGTTTAGAAATTTAGGATTTAAGGTTTAGATTTAGGGTTTAGATTTAGGATTTAGTTTGAGTTTTTAACACGAACGATTTAGAGTTTAGGGTTTAGGGTTTAGGGTTTGGTGTTTTGAGTTTATGGAATAAACCCAAAATACCAAACCCTAAACCCTAAACCCAAAACTCTAAATCGGGCTAAATTTTACTTCACAAAACATGAAGAAAAAAAAAACGTTCACATTCTTTACGAACAATATTATCTTGAATGCTATTTTTGTCGATCGTTTTCCCGCCTAAATAATAACATTCATCACGAAGTGTCTTTTCTAAATGTTCATATTTTCGTGTGATCTTGATGATGGAAATTTTTTTTTCCAAAAAAACGAAAAAAATAAAATAAAATTTTGCTTCCCCCGCTTCCCCCCGATCGGTTACTTCCCCATTGATCCTGTCTATATATATATATATATATATATATATATATATATATATATATATATATATATATATATATATATATATATATATATATATATATATATATATATATATATATTGATATTTATTTTTTGATAAATGACACCGTTATCGGTAAATCCCGACTTCGTAAGCAAAGTAGACAGTAATAATTACTAGAAAAGTTTCATTATAATTAATAAAATTGTGCTCTCTGTTGAATCTTGTATTCTTGTTGCTAAGAGTTAGAACATGTTTTACAAATATGATAAGCAGAAGTGGATCTCACTAGTCTTGTTGCTGAAATAAAGCAAACTAATTAAGACCCACAATACTACTACCAGAATTTGCTCCTAGTTTTATGCTTATTTAACATGGTGTTGTCCCTTTTTAAAGCTCCTAAACGTTGATGTTTCACTTATATATAGTACCCTGTTTTTTAGTACTTTTATATCTTATCGCATGAACAAAAATGGCCTTTTTGTTCATGTCTCACATATCTCTTTGCATTCTCTTTTTGAGTTTCTCATACTCTCAAACTTCTGATAGTACTCCAATTTTTGATGGTAAGCTTACTCACACTACAACTAAGCTTGTAGTTATGACACCTTTTTAATGAGTTTTTCACGTTTAAAATTGTGAATATAAGTTAGAAGCATGAAAAAAATATAGCGTCGAACATTTTGATGTGTGAAAAATGTGGCGTCAAAATTTTGAAGTGTTAACTTTTTGACACTTTTGAGTGTCAATGGATTTTTCTTTTTTGATCCTTTTAGTGTCAAATATTTTGTAATACTTATTGGTGTAAAAACATGCATGTCAAGTAAGTCACACTAAAGTGTCAAAAATAATGAGAGTGTAAAAAAATGAAAAAAAAAAAAAAATTTCTATATATGTCAAGGGTTTCATATCTATATACCTTTTTTTATGTACTTCTACCGCCTAATAGAACTTTATTTTCTTGTTTCGCTATTGGTATAGGGTTTCTTGCGAATGGGAACTTCGAACAAGCACCACACCCATCAAACCTCCAAAAAAAGGCGATCATAGGGAAGTATTCTTTGCCGAAATGGAGAATTTCCGGCTTGGTGGAATACATATCGGGGGGACCACAGCAAGGTGGATTCTACTTCGCGGTTCCTCGTGGGACCCATGCAGTAAGACTTGGTAATGAGGCGTCCATATCACAAGTTGTTAATGTGAAAGTTGGGTCGACCTACTCGCTTACATTTTCTGCAACAAGAACTTGCGCTCAAGATGAGGTACTAAGGGTTTCGGCTAATGGCCGATCTGATGACCTTCCTATTCAAACTTTGTATAGTAGCGATGGAGGTGATACTTATGCCTATGCATTTAAGGCTGATTATAGTCAAGTGAATGTTGTTTTTCATAATCCTGGCATTCAAGAGGACCCTGCTTGTGGACCTCTAATGGATGCCATTGCAATCAAAGAAATGGTTCCTCTAAAATATACAAAAGGTAATATCCCACATCATATATTTGTTAGGAAATAGTATAACGCTATGGTAGTTAACGATCATAGCATTAAACAAATTACTCCATTTCGAACTCGTTTATTTTAAGTTCAAGTATTAGCTATTTAAAATTCAACTAAAGTTTGAACCCTCACATGATGTAATGTACATGTCAAGATTTAACAGACTTTTTAACGAAAGTTATACGGAGGGACCACCCACACAATATCTGTAAAATGAAAGGATCACCGTAGCACAGGACCACATGAAAGTCGGTGTAAAAATGAAGGACCAACAGAGGAAAAAGTCTATTTATTATATATAAAACTTATACCTTCCTATATATATATATATATATATATATATATATATATATATATATATATATATATATATATATATATATATATTTTTAAATGAGCGGTATGCCCATGTTAATAATAATAAGTCATATATGTCTGTCCAATAGGAAATTGGTCCTAGTCCCAGATGTATTATTAGCATTACTCTTTCATTTTCTGATCTATAATATATTCACAAAAATGCAGAACATTTGGTGAAAAATGGTGGTTTTGAGATTGGACCTCATGTGTTCAAAAACTACTCAACCGGAGTCCTTCTACTTCCCAAGATACACGACATAATTTCACCACTCCCTGGTTGGATCATCGAGTCGCTGAAACCAGTAAAATACGTCGACTCGAAACACTTTCAAGTGCCCGAAGGCCGAGCTGCCATCGAGTTGATTGGTGGGAGAGAAACCGCAATCGCACAAATAGTTCGCACAATCCCTAACAAATTGTACAAACTGTCATTCTCTGTCGGAGATGCTAAGAACGGCTGTCATGGATCCATGATGGTGGAGGCATTTGCAGGAAAGGAAACCCTAAAAGTCAAATATGAGTCAACCGGAAAAGGAAGTTTTAAAAGCGCAAGCTTTAAGTTTAGGGCAACTTCAGCTAGAACAAGAATTACATTCTATAGTCCTTTTTACCATACAAAGCTTAATGACTATGGTCACTTTTGTGGGCCGATTGTGGATGATGTTAAACTTTTGCCTGTTTCTCACTGAATACGGCAATAACTTGAATAAACTTTCAAAGGATGGTTATACTACAATTAGAATACAAGTGAGTACCATACGTATAGTAGTAATTAATAAAGCTGTTGAAAAGAAACGATAATTTTGTATTATACGTAGTACATTCTTTTTGAAGCTTCAAATTTGTCTTTAATAAAATTGTGCTTTGTTGTTTCTTAATCGCCTTACTTATTACTATTGGTCGACTATTAATAAGAGTTGGTCCTGAAAATATAAGTACCTAGAACGGGGTGAAAAAGGTTTTTAAGCGCTAATAAATAATATAAGCTATTTATAAAAACACTCTTTGTATCTTGTTAGAATGCTCATGCATTGTGATTTTTCTGGGACCTTTGATTGTTGTTTTTGAGCCTTATTGTGTTTCTTCGCTGCTTCACTCCTATGTTTTTCAAATTTTCGATTGTGTGTATATATATAAAAAAGTGACCCATTGAAAACTTGTGCCCGAGCGGTCGAGCGGGTTGCTCCCAGTGGGCCGCCCCCGGTACTAATTACTATCAACTTGCTCCTCGTATTAAGAAATTCAAAACCAAATTTGTTAAAAGGTGTCGACTTATAGCTGCGATCACAAAATTACATTTTATTGTGAAGTTAAGACCAAAGGAAACCGATCGACACCATACCAGCAGCTTGATATATTCACGATTCAGCATGATACTTGATGGGGTTTATGACTACTAGATGTCCATCAGTTTATGAAATTGAATATTATTGTTGTAACAACGAAAAGTCTTGTAACTTTAGAAGCAGTGTTAAAGACATTTTTTTTTTGTTGTTGTTGTTGTTGTTGCTGAAACTCATAATCCGTAGCTGAATGCAACTAGCAATAGATTTAGCAACATTACACACAGGGATGCCTCATTGTTTTCGAAGGCTATGTTCGAAACGATAAAATGAACTCTTCTTAATGTTGGATTTATAATCTTTAATACGTATAAAAAGATATATAATAAGAAAAAATTATCAATAAGAAGTCCATGTGTGTGCTATGTCAAATTGTACACAACGGAAGTGTGAGGGTGCGCATAATGCACAATTTACTCGGTACTAGGTTTCGCGTTCAAGGGGCTTATATATCCGAGGTTTACCCTGTATTGGGGGAGAGCCAACGTGCTCGTTCATAGGGCAGCTTTCTCGCTAATCCAAAAAAAGTCCATGTGCAATTACAGCGTTTGCTGAACAAAATATCATGATTTGATTATTAAAAATAAAAATAAATAAATGTATAATTATATACCACTTCTACAATATTTGACTCTTTCAAAATTTTGGATCATGTTCGGCCGAACATTTCAAGGTCAAACATTTTGCACATGTATGGTATGTTTGGCAAAACTACTGGTAGCTTTTAGCTTTTAGATTTTAGATGGTAGCATTTAGGTGGTAGCATTTCGCTGATAGCTGGTACCTTTTAGCTTTTTAAATATATGTTAATATTTGACGGAGTAGCTGAATCGGTTAAATAAAGAGTAAAATGACAAAAAGCTAGAAGTTAAAAGCTAAACGCTAATTCTAGTAGCTTTTAGCATTTAACTTTTTCCCCACGTCTAAAAGCTTTAAGCTCATCTAACCAAACGGAGCTTTTTATTAAATATGAGTTTTTTCATAAAAGTTAAAAGTTAAGCTCCAAATAACTTCAATAAGCTCATCTCTAAATATAGCCGTAATCAAGACGCCTCTGAAGCACGGCAAATTGATAAATGTTCAATCCTTATAACCACTAAACACACTAATTGGATAATATGATAACATTGATAAGCAAAGTGGACAGTAGTAACAAGTAGCATAGTTTCAGTATTAAAAAGTGCAACATGTTCAGTTTCAATCCTGTTGCAAGATACAATCAGCAACAAAGCACGTTCATCGAAAAACATCAACGGTTACTAAGAGTGAGAACATCTTTTACGAATATGATAAGCGGAATTGGATGTAAAAATAAACGAGGTTCATTAATTAACATTAATCATAAATAAACGATGCTCAATAGTCTTGCTTAAATCAAAGCAAACTAATTAAGACCATGATACTACTACCAGATTTTGCTCCTAGGTTTATGCTACTTTAACATGGGGTTGTCCCTTTTCAAAAATCTTTAACCGTTAATGTTCCACTTATATATAGTACCTTGTTTTTGAGTAGTAGTTTTATATCTTTTGACATAAACAAAAAATGGCCTTTTTGTTCAAGTCTACCATATCTCTTTGCATACTCTTTTTGAGTTACTCATACTCTCAAGCTTCTGCAAATTCTCCATTTCTTGATGGTAAGCTTACTCAACTGTTTAATATCTAGATAGCTTTTTTCCCTTTTTTTTTTTTATTTCTAGAACCGCCTAATCAAACTTTTCGTTATTTGAACAGGGTTTCTTCCAAATGGGAACTTCGAACAAGCACCATATCCATCAAACCTCCAAAAAACGGCGATCATAGGAAAGTATTCTTTGCCAAAATGGGAAATTTCCGGCTTAGCGGAATACATATCAGGGGGCCCACAGCCAGGTGGGTTCTACTTCGCGGTTCCTCGCGGAACCCACGCAGTACGACTAGGGAATGAGGCGTCCGTAGCGCAAGTTGTTAATGTCAAAGTTGGGTCCACCTACTCACTCACATTTTCTGCAACAAGAACTTGCGCTCAAGACGAAGTACTAAGGGTTTCGGCTGATGGCCGATCTGGTGACCTTCCTATTCAAACTTTGTATAGTAGTGATGGAGGCGATTCTTACGCTTTTGCGTTTAAGGCTAATTATAGTCGAGTTAAGGTTGTATTTCATAATCCTGGTGTGCAAGAGGACCCTGCTTGTGGACCTCTTTTGGATGCCATTGCAATTAAAGAAATGCTTCCTCTAAAATATGCCAAAGGTAATATTATAACTCATATATTGGTTAATTACAAATATACTTGTTAGTAAACAATCTACTTATGTTACTACTGAAACAAGAGTCCACATTGACTCAACTACACATTTATATACCTTTTGACCTCTGCTTTTTAGAAGGTCTTAAATGATTGATGTTGTTAGCTTAACCATCTTGAGATAGTCTCGTTGAGGTCCTGATATCCTCACAAGAAGTTTCGGGTTTAAAACTTACTAGCAACATATCTTAAAATGACCAGAAATATGATCGAAAACGGTCTCAAACCTGGTTAGACATACATTTTCGATTTTCTATTCACTCATGATATATCAGAGTAAAAATACTTGTCCTGCCCGTAACCTGAACATGTAAATCCTTATGTGTTTACATGAATGTTTTTAGCTTCCATACGCATTTTATGTCATCCAAAGTTCAACACATGTAAGATCCATGCATCTAACATATTATATGTTACCCTAATTGAAATGATGCTTGCGAATTTTAACATATGCATTTGAAACAAACATTCATTCGATGTTCTTAGTTTGCCCTCACTTCATGGTGATATCATTTATTATTACCCTAATTGACCCCTTAAAATCATGTGTCTTTTATAGGGGTATAAGGTTAGTTGCTTTCTAGGTGCGAACTCCCTCGTTGACTCCGTTTTCTTGTATTCCTTATTGACGGCTTCGTTCTTCGTTTCTATATGAGTATTTTTTGCCCAAAAAAAAGGGTATAAGTACCAAATGTATTACTGTTTCATTTTCTGATCTAAATTCACAAATGCAGGAAATTTGGTGAAAAATGGTGGTTTTGAGATTGGACCTCATGTGTTCAAAAACTACTCAACAGGAGTCCTACTTCTTCCTAAACTACATGACGTAATTTCACCACTCCCCGGTTGGATCATCGAGTCACTTAAACCGGCAAAATACATCGACTCAAAACACTTTCATGTACCTGAGGGCCTAGCTGCAATTGAATTAATTGGCGGGAGAGAAACTGCAATCGCCCAAATTATTCGCACAATCAGTAACAAATTGTACAAACTATCATTCACTATTGGAGATGCAAAGAACAATTGTCATGGATCCATGATGGTGGAGGCTTTCGCAGGAAACGAAACATTAAAAGTCAAATATGAGTCAACTGGAAAAGGAGGTTTTAAAGTAGCAAGCTTTAAGTTTCAGGCAAATTCAGATAGAACAAGAATTACATTCTTTAGTGCTTTTTACCATACAAAGGTTAATGACTATGGTAACTTTTGTGGGCCGGTCGTGGATGATGTTAAAGTTTTGCCTGTTTCTCACTGAATACGGTAATTAATCGAGCAGCGAGTGATTAAACTCAAAGGGTGCTTGTTCTCGAGTTAGAATAGAACTGAGTAGCAGACGTAAAGTTGTAGAAAAGACATGATAATTTTGTGTTAGATTTTCTTTTTGAAGCTTTTAATTTATCTTCAATAAAATAAAATATATGTGGTTTCTTAAGCGCATTACTTAGTATCTATTAAGTACTGATTACTATCAACTTTCACCCTATATCAAAACAAGATTGTTAATAGCTATCGACTAATAGCTACAGCTAAATATTTACTCTGACCCTTTAACCATCCCGAGGGGCAGGCGGGCCGGATCTTAGTCCCGGAGCGGGTCGGTAAAACCTTCCCTTTGGGCCACCTTCAAGGAATATATTTCAATTCCTAGAGCGGGTGACGAGGCTCGAACCCGAGACCTCTAGCCCTGCGAGTACACAACTGTAACCGCAGTACCATTGAAGCAATGCTTCGTTGGTACTTTGATAACCATGGAACGTGTAGCACCTTTATAAACAAACAAATCTTTTTATGGCGGAAAAACGGAAAATTAAAAAGATCTAAAACTGATACAATTTGATACAGACTACATACTACTCCATACTGCTTAACAAGATCCAAATATCTAAAACTGAAACAAACACATCTTAGTTCAAAAGATTTGATGGCTTAATTCGACTAATTAATAATTTATTTAATTGCTCTAAGCAAAGAACAATTTGTATCGCATATAACAAAATCTAAGTCAAAAGCATTTTCTATAGCTTTTTCTAAAAGCACAAAAAAAAAAAAAAAAAAAAAAAAAAAAAAAAAAAACTCTTTTTTTGCTCCATAAGGTTTTAATATTTGAAACAACAACAAGTGATGCTCATCTATCTATAATTAATATTAAAATGTTATAATGATAGTCTTTTAACCTCACGATCCATTATTTCGACGGGTTCTTCGATGAATTGAAGTTTTTATGTCATTATTAAGCTAATTTTTTTGTTAAGAAAAAATCAAAAAAGAAAAAAGAAAAAAAATCTAAACATGGTGGGTGATTTCATTAATCTAAATAATTTTTAAAAAAATTAAATCTTATTAATTAATTATTATTATTAAATCTTATTAATAATTATTTTAATTATTAAAATTAAATAATTTTGAATTATTTTAATTAATTATTTTGAATTGAGTACGAGAAGGTATAAAAGCTAGGCAGAAGGAAATCAAATCTAAATTTATATTTTAGTTTACACTTTTAAAATAAAATAACAACTAATATTATCTCTTATGATTGGATGTGGATTGTTTAATATGCAATTTTAGGTGTTTGATGAAATGTTCAGCTCACGAGTTTCTTAGTCGGACTATGTGGTTCCACGGGTCATTAAACTAAATAACTTTAGCATTTACGTTCACTTAATACCTAAAACATATCATTAAACTGTTTCGTTTAAACAAACACGTGGTTCCACGGGTCATTTCACTAGCAAACAAAGTAAATGGATGTTGCTCGGGCACCTAAATAAAGTTTTTTTTACAATAGATCGATAAATAATAATAATAATAATAATAATAATAATAATAATAATAATAATAATAATAATAATAATAATAATAATAATAATAATAATAATAATAATAATAATAATAATGAAACAATTTAGATATTTTAATTTTAATTTTAATTTGAATGGTGTAATTGTGATTACTTGTACTTTGTATCATAAGTGACCATCACTTCAAAGATGAACCGAGAGTAATACGAATCTATACAGGATTTAAGTAATTACCAGTTACCTTTATGCATTGTGGGAAAATTGGTGCCCTAATTCACAACCAGCTCGAACAGCCAATTTGGGGATTCTAGAAGTGTTTCCTGTAACAATCGGAGGAATGGTAAATGAACTTATTTTGCTTTGAGTCCAGGGAGGGACGACAATCTATACACCGGATTTGATAATGGATATTAATCGAACCTAATTCAACTATATTAGCTAAATCGATAGAGTGCAATGAGTACATGTTGTGGTGGTTGTTGTTATGATGTCTTTAAGACCTTATGATTGTCTTTAATTCTACGTTGTTTTAGAATCATCAATCATGATGTCTCGGTCTTGAATCTTAGAGTTGTCTTGAATTAACTATGAATGACGAAAGAGCAATGACATGCTCTCAACATATCCAAATTCAACAACCTTCAAATGAAAGCCATGAACCTCTATTTACTTTACGTGGATTGCGCCTTGCTTTTACCGTACTTTGCGGATAATCTACTAGATAATGCGTAAAATCTGTCATTTCCGCAACTTATATATATTGCGCCCCAAGCGCATTTATATGCGTGATACGCATATGATCAGATATGTTCTACAAATATATTTCATATTTATTTTTTAAATGCAAAACAATATATTCGTATTCGTATTAACTTACAAAAAGCAAAGGAGATCAACAAGAAAGGTAGTCATTGTCTCATAAAAGCCCACCACCAAAGAACTATATAAGAAAAAAGCATATATTTTTTTTTTTTGAAAAGCAAGTAGGAATTATATTAATCAACGATATAAGTACAAAGGTGCCATTGTGGCCACTTAAAAAACAACAAGAAAATACAGAAAACTACACACGAATTAGGTTGCCAAGATTGCAACTAGCACGATATGGGGTTAGAAAACCAATTATGCCACTCGAGCTTATGTCGATTTTGTCTCCTCGAAAGCCAGTCGAACGATAGGGTTTGAATCTCCAAGATTAGTGAAGGAACCGCCCCAATTTTGTTCTTGAAAACCTTTTCATTACGATTCTTCCAAAGCAAATAACAAACAATCCAACAAACCGCTTGCCACAAAAAAATTTTGTTGTCTGTAGCTAGCGAACCAAAAGTCCCATTAAAGATGTCGTCGAAGCCGAAAATTGACGTATTGTATCCCCACCACTTTAGAACTTTTAACCACACCTCTTGAGTGAATTGGCAAGAAAAAATAACGTGTTCAACCGACTCTATACCCCCATCACAAACCGGACATCTCACGCTGTGTAAGTCAATACCCCTTTTGTCTAGTTCAAGTCTAACCGGAATGCGCCCCCTTCTCGCTCGCCAAATGAAGATCTTCACTTTTTTTGGAACTAATCTGTTACGCAAGGTCTCTACCACCGAATTTTCACGAACCAATGTGATACTATCAATGAGTTTGGACATTACCATAACCGTGTACCCCTTGTTTTCGTCTAGTGCCCACTGCCACCCATCTTGTTTTTCGCTAACCAGCTTAATGGGCTGAATTAGCCCAGGAAACTCTTGAAGTTCTGCTGCAGTTCGCCCAGTGGGCTCACGGGCCCAAGAACAGCCAACCGACAACCCACCATTTGAGTTATGAACCATCTCTTGCACTGTTGCTGCTTTGTCAAGTGAAAGTCGAAATAGCCTGTTGAATCTTTCTTTGAAGCACACGTTCCCGATCCAAGTGTCATCCCAAAACATTGTGTCCGCCCCATTTCCAATTGCGCGAGTAAATGAACTAGAGAAGGGGATCCCTAGCCCATCAACGTGTTTTCCTGCATCACAAATAAAAGACCAAATGTAACGACCCTGGATTTTTCCAACGTTATTTATTAATAATTGTTATTATTAATACGCGTGTTTAAACGAATGTATGTTATTACATTTACATGTTGCCATGACTAAACGTACTTGACTTTAATTGCCCGAAACGTCTTTGTGACACCCAGAACTTGCGCGAATAATATTTTCAAGTATTATTTACATTCATGATTAAGTTTATTAATCATTTTAATTAACTAAAGTTGTTAGTTAGTTACTTGGGCTTTTAATTGGTTTAACTTTTGAATTATTGAACTTGGGCTTTGATTAGTGTAATGGACTCATGAAATAAGACTTATGAGCCCACCCTACCTTTTAAGTGGACTTATTAGCCCACTCTTCCACTTGTAAGTATCATTTTAAGATTGAACTAGTTAGTTAAAAGACTTAGAATCTTGTTAGCACCTTATCCCCATGCATGGCCACCCATTAACCACACTTTTGAAGCTTTACATGCTAGAGACCACCAAACAAAGCCCTCCCCCCCTTGAGAGCTGCTGCAGGCCGTGGCCTTTCATGGGAGAAAAGGGGATTCAAAATCTTTTTTTTACATTACTTGTTCACTTGCATTTTCTCTCTTTCTCATACACACTTCAACATACTTTCATTCTTCTCTCATTATTCTCTCTAAACTAGTAAGTAACAAGGCTCTTTTTCTCCCTTTGTTCTTCATCAAAACTGTGGCCTTTCACCCCATTATCATCATCATTCTTTGTTTGTTTAAATCTTTTGTTACTTGTAGTTTGATTACTTGTTGTTGTTAGTTTGTTACATGTAATTGTTAGTTGTTCTTTACTAGCTACAAGATCAAACTTACTAGTTTGATTCTTCATAATATCTTGTATTTATCAAGAACACTCAAGAACATAACTTACTAGTTATGGTTCTACATATACTTTCTTAAAAGATTGCAAGTTCATGTATTGATTAAACTCATACTTGAAGTTCATGAAGTAAACTTTAAAGTTTACTTTCTAAAGATCAAACTTTGGTTTGAATCTTTAAAGTATGAACAACCATGAACAAATTATATGTTTACTTAATTTACTTCTTCTTGCACTTTACTTTCATGTAATTAGTTTAAATGGTCAAGTACTACAAGTTAGTCTTGATCTCATTAATCTTGAACTAAAAGTTAACCTTGAAAGTTCAAGAACATACAAATAAGTTTTCTTTAAATATAACCTTGTATACTTATGCTTGATCTAGACTTTTGAGTCTTGGATCTTCAAGATCTAACTAAGAACTAAGTTCTACATTTTAAGATCTTGATTAGTTAGCTTACTTTCAAGTTTATAGTTTAATATTAACTTTTAAAGTTCATGTAAGTGTTAGATCTAAGACCTTGATGTAACTTTGGTTCATCAACTTCATATAACTCTTAAGTGAGTTGTGCTTCATGTCTTAGACTTGTACTTGGGTTATGATGGTCAAAACTTGGCAAAGATGATGTAGACACATCAATGAGTTGTACACTTGATGCTATATGCATCAAGGATGAGAACCGTGATGAACATCAAGCACCAAGACCACCGGAACTCAATTAAACTTACTGTTTCTGTCCAAACCCTACTGACCTGCTGTTTCTGTAACAGACCAGTAGACCTGGGCTACTGAGACCATTATTTTTAGATAGAACTTTTCTAGTAGATAACTTTTCATATAAGACTCGTCTTAATCCGAGTTACGGTTTAGGATTTATGGCCCTCCGATCGTCACTATGTCCTTTAACGTTGTGCAGAAATTTCTGACCTACTCGCACTTAGACCGTCGCCACGGTCAAACGAAGACGAGTTTGCTTCTGTAAATTTTAACACACTTAAAGGACTCATAGACGGAGCCATGGCCACTGGTCTCACCTTATTTCAGTAAGGGTAGAGGCCGTGGTGACTGACTGAAGTCAGCCTTTCTTGTAAACTACTTTCATAAACGAAACTTACTTTACACCTTTTGTTTGATGATGAATGATGATGACCCTTAAGACCTTATTTACATACTTTTAAACCTATTCGGACGATTTACTGACTTAGTACTATTTGACTTAGGTTGAGGACCCGTTTGGACAACCTTCATTACTTGCTTACTTTCCGAGTCATACTTTACGACTACATTATCATTGTGAGTTATAGCATTCCCTTTTTACTTTAAACTTATTTTGGGAACTGAGAATACATGCGGATTTTATGTTTTACATACTAGGCACGAGTACTTAAACTTATATATGTGTGGGTTATACAACGGCATAAACATTCCCTTTAGCTCGGTAACGTTTAATCATTGGTTTTTGAACCGTGAACGCGAATCTTAGATATGGATCCATAGGGTTTGACATCCCCACTCAGGCTAGTAGCGCTAGCATTTAACGAGTGTTTAATACTTCGTAGACATACGCACTTGCCAAGTGTACTTTCAGGGGGTATAAACGTTAAGTTAGTTACCAAGTGCCCACGGTTAACATATATTTATCATACTGTTTTGAAACGCTCTTTGTAGCACTGAAATCTCGTGGCCTACCTTACATACTGTTATACTTAAACTATAGCTCACCAACCTTTGTATTGACGTTTTTAAGCATGTTTTTCTCAGGTGCTTGAGGTTAGCTTCCGCTGTGTACTAGTCATGCTGTAGACACCCGCTGCTCTAGAGATGTCCTGCATGAACGTTTACTTTTGCATTCATAACTTTACTACTTTTGAAACTATGCTTGTAACGACCATTGGGGTCACGCACACTTATTTATTTGCTTCTGTTTATTGAAGCACGCTTTTGATGTAAAACATTCAACGTCGGTTATGACGTCACCTTTTAATCATGAATGCAACTTGCTTTGAAAACGCATATAGTACTTAACCTTGTAATGATCCTGTTGTTGATGATTCTTACACGATGGTTTTGTACGGGGCATCACATTTGGTATCAGAGCATTGGTTGTAGGGAATTAGGTTGCATTAGTGAGTCTAAGACCGACCCGATTAGGATTCACTAATAGGACTAATCTACAACTTGCTAGTTTACTTGTTTCCGCTGAACTTACTGCATGCTGCCGCTTGCTTTTACTGCTATATGCCGTATGCTACTACATGATTTCATTGCTGTATGATATTACTTGCTTTCGATTGCATGCTACCTTCGTACGATTTGCGGTTATTGCCATGCTACTTATTGTTATACATGATTTAAACTGTTGGCCTAATACGTGCTTGCTTATGACTTACTGACATGGAAAATTTATTTTTTCCTTGTTCAGATGTCGGATGTACCACCTGCTAGCGTTTTGGGCAGTTTAGACTCTTCAGCTACTCCACCTACCACTGTTGCCGATCCACCGATCCCGATACGCACGAGTGACCCCGGCGCTTCATCTTCCGGGACTAGCAGCCAGCCGCCTGCACCAGTGGCTACTTCTGATGGTCACGTGAGCCCTACGGAGATTCCAGCTCCGTCTGCTCCCGGACCCTCGGATTCACAGCCCCGCATCGGTGGAGTTGTGATCCCCGCGGAGTTCGGGGAAGGGCCATTCCGCAACCATATGCGCATGCCGTGCCGACGCACTCCAGAGGGACGTTTAGTGCCGATTGCGCCAGGAAGACACAGAGAGATGCTGGCCGCCTTCGGACTGCCAGTTCAGCCACCCGTGTCACCACCACATGATTCGGATGGCTCATCATCCGCCGATTCTTCATCAGATGATTCTTCATCAGACTCCAGTGACGACGAGGACCCTGCTGATATACCTATTCAGGCACCCTCCACCCCGCCGAAGAAGCGGTACCGTCCTGATGGCACCGTCATTCTAGGGGTGAATGGAGGTCGTGCTTTCACTGACGCTTTTGGTCGGTGTCGGAGGGTTACTGACCGTAAGTGGCTTGTGTCGTACCCTGCTGACCCACTCATACGTAAGGCACCTCGTTACGTGCTGACTATTTCTGGAGCCGGGACATCTGCACCCCGTTTCGTGCGGTCTGCACCACCCGCTCCACCAGCACCATCCGCTCCACCGGCACCACCTGCACCACCGGCACCACCTGCACCGCCAGCACCGCCTGCCCCACCAACACCCACTGTCGAGGAATTGACAAGGGAGGTGGGAATCCTCCGAGCTCGGGTTACTGAGCTCGAGGAGCAGTTGGCTCAGGTTTTAGACATCCTACACCCACCTTCACCGTAGGACTTTTGTATTAAATTTCATAATGTAATCTAGTTGTAGCTTCTTGTATTATTTATGTATTGTACGAACTTATTCAGATGTATGAAACTTATTATTATTAAGGAATGGAAACTTTGTGATGTTACTTTTTGCACAAGTGTTCTATTTACGTTACTGTATAGTGTTTTGCGGTACTTGTATCAACTTGCGTTACTTAATTAATATGTGTTGTGCTGATTACATGTTGGTTGTTATATATATTGAATGCTGGATTTTGACTTGAGTCAAAATTTTTGTTTAGAATATCATGGCTAACGGTCGATCCACATCTACTGCTGCTCAAATTGAAGAGATGATCCAAGAACGGGTAGCCGCAGCCCTAGTAGAAAGAAACCTCCAAGCTCCACCGCCACCACCACCAGTTATCCCACCCGTTCGAAATGGGTGTACTTACAAGGAATTCCAGAGCTGCAAACCACACAACTTCAGTGGAACCGAGGGACCGGTTGGTCTCACCAGATGGTTCGAGAAACTTGAATCAGTATTCCGAGTTAGCAACTGTTCGGAGGACAGCAAAACCAAATTTGCTTCTTGCACGCTATCTGACAGCGCGCTTACATGGTGGAACACCATGGCACAGGTACAAGACATTGATAAGGCGTATGCTACGCCATGGGAAGCATTTAAGTGTGCCATGATTGAGGAGTATTGTCCGAGAACCGAAATACAAAAGATGGAGATGGAATTCATGCAGCTAAAGGCCGTTGGAAACGACCTTGATGGTTACAACGGGATATTTTTGGAACTAGCTCTTATGTGTCCGACAATGGTCACCCCGGAATTCAAACGAATGGAAAGGTACTTCTGGGGACTCCCTAAGTCCATCAAAGGAAACGTCACATCGTCCAAGCCACCAAACGTTCCCGAAGCGATGCGCATGACGCATACTCTCATGAACCAAATCATTATTGATGAGCCGGAGAAGGCTAAGTTTGAAGCTGGTAGTAGCGAAAAGCGAAAGTGGGATAATAACAACAACAACAACAACCACCACAACAACAGGGGGAGAACCTATGACCAGACCCCCGCCAAGAGGCACAACAACGGTGGAAACCCCAACTCCAACAACAACACCAACTCCAACCCGAACTACAAAGGGACCTTACCACAATGCAAACGGTGCTACAAGCACCATACTGGGTATTGTAATGTTGTGTGTGAGAAGTGCCAACGGGCTGGGCATATCGGGAAAGACTGCAAGGTCACCACTTTGAATGGGAAGCCGAACACCAATGGACCGAAGAAGTGTTATGAATGCGGGCAGACGGGCCATTTCAGAAATGCGTGCCCAAACAAGCGAAAAGACGGAGGACCACCCCGTGGTAGAGCTTTTAATGTTAATGCAATGGATGCACGCGATAACCCCGACTTGGTGACAGGTATATTCAAAATCAACAATCTTTTAGCTTCTGTCTTGTTTGATACTGGTGCGGATAGAAGTTATGTATGTAGACATTTTTGCGATAAGATTAATTGGTCATTAGTACCGTTAAAAGAAAGTATGCTTGTCGAGGTCGCCAATGGAAAACTTGAAAAGGTTGACCATATTAGTCGTGGAGCTATTATCAACATAGCTGGTGCAGATTTCGAAATTGATTTGATACCAATCAAACTGGGAAGTTTTGACGTGATCGTCAGTATGGATTGGTTGAGCAAGATAAAGGCCGATATTATTTGTGGAGATAAAGCACTTCGCATACCACAAGGAGATGGCGAACCACTGGTTATCTACGGAGAGAGATGTACCTCGAAGTTGAACCTCATTAGTTGCGTGAAGGCGCAAAAGATTATGAAGAAGGGACGTTTTGCTGTCCTAGCACATGTGAAAGCAGTGGGAACTGAGGTGAAGAGCGTGAACGACGTTCGAATTGTGAACGAATTTTTCGATGTCTTCCCGGAGGAATTGCCTGGATTGCTGCCGCAGAGAGCAGTAGAGTTTCAGATTGATTTAGTGCCAGGAGCTGCACCTGTAGCTCCCGTACCTTATAGACTCGCACCTTCCGAGACGCAAGAATTACAGAGCCAACTACAAGAACTGTTAGACCGAGGGTTTATTCAACCAAGTTTCTCGCCTTGGGGCGCACCTGTGTTGTTTTTGAAGAAGAAGGATGGATCCTTCCGTATGTGTATCGACTACCGTGAACTCAACAAATTGACTATCAAGAATCGGTATCCTCTTCCACGAATTGATGATCTTTTTGATCAACTACAAGGATCGAGCGTTTACTCAAAGATCGATTTGCGATCCTGATATCACCAGCTGAGGGTGAAGGAAAGTGACGTGATGAAAACTGCATTCAGGACCCGTTATGGTCATTATGAGTTTCTCGTGATGCCATTCGGTTTAACAAATGCACCTGCCGTGTTCATGGACCTCATGAATCGTGTCTGCAAGCCTTACTTGGACAAGTTTGTTATCGTCTTCATAGATGATATCCTCATCTACTCTAAGAGCGAAGAAGAACATGAGCAACACCTCCAACTAGTGCTTGAACTCTTGAGACAAGAGCAACTTTACGCCAAATTCTCCAAGTGTGAATTTTGGTTGAAGGAAGTCCAGTTTCTGGGTCATGTTGTGAGCGACCAGGGTATCAAAGTTGATCCCGCCAAGATTGAAGCCATCAGCAAGTGGGAGACCCCCACTACTCCAACTCACATTCGCCAATTCCTAGGTCTCACCGGTTATTACCGAAGGTTTATCGAAGGATTTTCTCTGATTACGTGTCCTTTGACCGCACTGACTCACAAGGGCAAGAAGTTCATTTGGGAACCCGCACACGAATTAGCATTTCAAACTTTGAAGAAGAAGTTAACCACCGCACCTATCCTATCACTTCCTGAGGGCAGTGACGACTTTGTTGTTTATTGTGATGCATCGAAGAGTGATTTTGGTTGTGTACTGATGCAACGATCAAAGGTTATTGCCTATGCCTCCCGCCAACTGAAGATTCACGAGCGGAACTACACTACTCACGATCTTGAACTTGGAGCCGTTGTCTTTGCGCTTAAATTGTGGAGACACTATTTGTATGGAACTAAGAGCACTATCTTCACCGATCACAAGAGCCTCCAGCACATCTTTGATCAGAAGCAACTGAATATGAGACGCTCAACGACTACGATTGTGAACTTCGCTATCATCCTGGCAAGGCCAATGTTGTAGCTGACGCTTTAAGCCGAAAGGAGAGGACGGCACCTCTTCGTGTTAGGGCTCTGAACATCACCATCCATTCGAACCTCAACAGCCAAATCAGAGTAGCCCAAGATGAGGCTCTCAAGAAGGAGAATATATCTCACGAACATTTGAACATACTTGTCTCTCGATTCGAGGTTAGGGAGTCTGGACTCCGATGTTATGCCGGAAGAATTTGGGTACCTCATTATGGAGATCTACGGAACCTCATACTTGATGAAGCACACAAATCAAGATATTCGATTCATCCTGGAGCGGGTAAAATGTACCACGACCTTAAAGAACAGTATTGGTGGCCGAATCTTAAGAAGGACGTTGCGACTTATGTTGGTAAGTGTTTGACTTGCTCGAAAGTTAAAGCCGAGTATCAGAGACCTTCTGGTTTACTTCAACAACTGAAAATCCCACAATGGAAGTGGGAAAGGATCACAATGGATTTCATTACTAAGCTACCAAAGACGGTGGGCGGATACGATATTATTTGGGTTATTGTTGACCGCCTCACCAAATCTGCACACTTTCTAGCGATGAAGGAAACAGATACGATGGAGAGACTTGCTCAACTGTACATCAAGGAGGTTGTATCTCATCATGGTGTACCCTTATCGATCATCTCAGATCGTGATCCCCGTTTTACTTCTAGATTTTGGCGTTCTTTGCAAGAAGCCATGGGAACTCGTCTTGACATGAGTACTGCTTATCATCCTCAGACTGACGGACAAAGTGAACGAACGATTCAGACGTTGGAAGACATGTTGCGTGCATGTGTCATTGATTTTGGAAAGGCCTGGGAAAGGCATTTGCCACTAGCCGAATTCTCGTACAACAACAGTTATCACTCGAGCATTAATGCTGCACCTTTTGAAGCATTGTATGGCCGTAAGTGCCGATCTCCTATTTGTTGGGCCGAAGTAGGAGAAAAACAAATCACCGGACCCGAGGTAGTCCACGAAACCACAGAGAAGATTGCTCAGATTCAAGCTAGACTTAAGACTGCCCCTCGTCAAAAGAGTTATGCCGATCTTAAACGTAAAGACTTTGAATTCAACGTTGGTGATCGTGTAATGTTGAAGGTTGCACCTTGGAAAGGTGTGAATCGTTTTGGAAAACGTGGAAAGTTAAACCCACGATACATCGGTCCTTTTGAAATCTTGGAACGTGTTGGACCCGTTGCTTACCGTTTGGATCTACCAACACAATTGAGCTCAGTTCATCCTACCTTCCACGTGTCGAACTTGAAGAAGTGCCTTGCGGCACCCGAACTTATCATACCACTTGAGGAACTTACGATTGACGACAAACTCCGCTTCGTGGAAGAGCCTGTTGAAATTATGGATCGTGAGATCAAAACTTTGAAACGCAACAAGATTCCGATCGTCCGAGTACGATGGAATGCCAAAAGAGGACCTGAATTTACTTGGGAGCGAGAGGATCAAATGATGCGGAAGTATCCTCACCTTTTCCCGACTCCTCCATCTACCTCAGCTTAAATTTCGGGACGAAATTTTCTTTAACAGGTGGGTAATGTAACGACCCTGGATTTTTCCAACATTATTTATTAATAATTGTTATTATTAATACGCGTGTTTAAACGAATGCATGTTATTACATTTACATGTTGCCATGACTAAACGTACTTGACTTTAATTGCCCGAAATGTCTTTGTGACACCCAGAACTTGCGCGAATAATATTTTCCAGTATTATTTACATTCATGATTAAGTTTATTAATCATTTTAATTAACTAAAGTTGTTAGTTAGTTACTTGGGCTTTTAATTGGTTTAACTTTTGAATTATTGAACTTGGGCTTTGATTAGTGTAATGGACTCATGAAATAAGACTTATGAGCCCACCCTACCTTTTAAGTGGACTTATTAGCCCACTTTTCCACTTGTAAGTATCATTTTAAGATTGAACTAGTTAGTTAAAAGACTTAGAATCTTGTTAGCACCTTATCCCCATGCATGGCCACCCATTAACCACACTTTTGAAGGTTTACATGCTAGAGACCACCAAACAAAGCCCTCCCCCCCTTGAGAGCTGCTGCAGGCCGTGGCCTTTCATGGGAGAAAAGGGGATTCAAAATCTTTTTTTACATTACTTGTTCACTTGCATTTTCTCTCTTTCTCATACACACTTCAACATACTTTCATTCTTCTCTCATTATTCTCTCTAAACTAGTAAGTAACAAGGCTCTTTTTCTCCTTTTGTTCTTCATCAAAATCGTGGCCTTTCACCCCATTATCATCATCATTCTTTGTTTGTTTAAATCTTTTGTTACTTGTAGTTTGATTACTTGTTGTTGTTAGTTTGTTACATGTAATTGTTAGTTGTTCTTTACTAGCTACAAGATCAAACTTACTAGTTTGATTCTTCATAATATCTTGTATTTATCAAGAACACTCAAGAACATAACTTACTAGTTATGGTTCTACATATACTTTCTTAAAAGATTGCAAGTTCATGTGTTGATTAAACTCATACTTGAAGTTCATGAAGTAAACTTTAAAGTTTACTTTCTAAAGATCAAACTTTAGTTTGAATCTTTAAAGTATGAACAACCATGAAAAAATTACATGTTCACTTAGTTTACTTCTTCTTGCACTTTACTTTCATGTAATTAGTTTAAATGGTCAAGTACTACAAGTTAGTCTTGATCTCATTAATCTTGAACTAAAAGTTAACCTTGAAAGTTCAAGAACATACAAATAAGTTTTCTTTAAATATAACCTTGTATACTTATGCTTGATCTAGACTTTTGAGTCTTGGATCTTCAAGATCTAACTAAGAACTATGTTCTACATTTTAAGATCTTGATTAGTTAGCTTACTTTCAAGTTTATAGTTCAATATTAACTTTTAAAGTTCATGTAAATGTTAGATCTAAGACCTTGATGTAACTTTGGTTCATCAACTTCATATAACTCTTAAGTGAGTTGTGCTTCATGTCTTAGACTTGCACTTGGGTTATGATGGTCAAAACTTGGCAAAGATGATGTAGACACATCAATGAGTTGTACACTTGATGCTATATGCATCAAGGATGAGAACCGTGATGAACATCAAGCACCAAGACCACCGGAACTCACTTAAACTTACTATTTCTGTCCAAACCCTACTGACCTGCTCTTTCTGTAATAGACCAGTAGACCTGGGCTAATGAGACCATGATTTTTAGATAGAAATTTTCGAGTAGATAACTTTTCATATAAGACTCGTCTCAATCCGAGTTACGGTTTAGGATTTATGGCCCTCCAATCGTCACTATGTCCTTTAACGTTGTGCAGAAATTTCTGACCTACTCGCACTTAGACCGTCGCCACGGTCAAACGAAGACGAGTTTGCTTCTGTAAATTTTACCACACTTAAAGGACTCATAGACGGAGCCATGGCCATTGGTCTCACTTTATTTCAGTAAGGGTAGAGGCCGTGGTGACTGACTGAAGTCAGCCTTTGTTGTAAACAACTTTCATAAACGAAACTTACTTTACGCCTTTTGTTTGATGATGAATGATGATGACCCTTAAGACCTTATTTACATACTTTTAAACCTATTCAGACGATTTACTGACTTAGTACTATTTGACTTAGGTTGAGGACCCGTTTGGACAACCTTCATTACTTGCTTACTTTCCGAGTCATACTTTACGACTACATTATCATTGTGAGTTATAGCATTCCCTTTTTACTTTAAACTTATTTTGGGAATTGAGAATACATGCGGATTTTATGTTTTACATACTAGGCACGAGTACTTAAACTTATATATGTGTGGGTTATACAACGGCATAAACATTCCCTTTAGCTCGGTAACGTTTAATCATTGGTTTTTGAACCGTGAACGCGAATCTTAGATATGGATCTATAGGGTTTGACATCCCCACTCGGGCTAGTAGCGCTAGCATTTAACGAGTGTTTAATACTTCGTAGACATACTGATAATGCTAAAAACGAACATATATTTCATAGCATTATTCCTCAAGAAAGACAAGCTTTTAGTTGCAATTGTTCTATTTACAAGTGATATTCGTTTAAATAATAAAAGGTGAAGACAAAAGACAGATTCGACGAATTGAAGACGCAAACGACCAAAAAGCTCAAAAGTACAAAAGACAATCGAAAAGGTTCCAATTATTGATAAGAAACGTCTCGAAATCACAAGAGTACAAGATTCAAAACGCAAAGTACAAAATATAAAATTGTACGCAAGGACGTTCGAAAATCCGGAACCGGGACTAGAGTCAACTCTTAACGCTCGACGCAACGGACTAAAAATGACAAGTTAACTATATATATAAATATAATATAATATATAATTAATTATATTAATTATATATATATTATATTTATATATATAAAACCGTCGGCAGAGAAACTCCAAGGGTGTGAGCTGTAATTTCTATCTCCGCGACTCGCGGAGTTTTAAGGGCATTTTGCCGCGAGTCGCGGAGCCCCAATTTTCAACTCTGGCTATAAAGCCAACCGAATTCTGATCAAATTATATCTTCTTTTTTCTTCCTCTTCATACGTAAAATTTATATTTATATTTATAATTTATATTTTAATTTTAATTATAATTCTAATAATAAGGGTATGTTAGCGAATGTTGTAAGGGTGTAAGTCGAAATTCTGTCCGTGTAACGCTACGCTATTTTTAATCATTGTAAGTTATGTTCAACCTTTTTATATTAATGTCTCGTAGCTAAGTTATTATTATGCTTATTTAAAACGAAGTAATCATGATGTTGGGCTAATTACTAAAATTGGGTAATTGGGCTTTGTACCATAATTGGGGTTTGGACAAAAGAACGACACTTGTGGAAATTAGACTATGGGCTATTAATGGGCTTTATATTTGTTTAACTAAATGAAAGTTTGTTAATGTTAATATAAAGAATTACAATTGGGCGTCCCTATAAATTACCATATACACTCGATCGGACACGATGGGCGGGGTATTTATATGTACGAATAATCGTTCATTTAACCGGACACGGGAATGGATTAATAGCCACTAGAATAATTAAAACAGGGGTGAAATTACATTCAAGGGTAATTGGTGTAATTGTTAACAAAGTAGTAAAACCTTGGTTTACACGCAGTCGATAACCTGGTGTATTCATTAAACAAAGTATTAAAACCTTGTTACAATTCGAATCCCCAATTAGTTGGAATATTTAACTTCGGGTATAATAATAATTTGATGAGGACACTTGCAATTTATATTTATGACTGATGGACTGTTATGGACAAAAACCAGACGGACATATTAAAATAATCCAGGACAAAGGACAATTAACCCATGGGCATAAAACTAAAATCAACACGTCAAACATCATGATTACGGAAGTTTAAATAAGCATAATTCTTTTATTTCATATTTAATTTCCTTTATTTTATATTTAATTGCACTTCTAATTATCGCACTTTTATTTATTGTTATTTTATTTTATCGCACTTTTAATTATCGTACTTTTTAATTATCGCAATTTTATTTTCTCTTTTATTATTCGCAATTTCATTATCGTTATTTACTTTACGCTTTAATTTAAGTTTTGTATTTATTTTATATTTTACATTAGGTTTTAACTGCGACTAAAATCTTAAAATCGACAAACCGGTCATTAAACGGTAAAAACCCCCCTTTATAATAATAATATTACTTATATATATGTTTGTATTTTTATAAAAGTAAACTAATATAGCGTTGAGCTTTGTTTAAAGATTTCCCTGTGGAACGAACCGGACTTACTAAAAACTACACTACTGTACGATTAGGTACACTGCCTATAAGTGTTGTAGCAAGGTTTAAGTATATCCATTCTATAAATAAATAAATATCTTGTGTAAAATTGTATCGTATCTAATAGTGTTTTCTGCTAAAATTAATAACTATTTTATATACACCTCGCTTCACATTAAGTATTTTTGGCGCCGCTGCCGGGGAAAAACTCTTAAAAGCCGGAAGCGCAACGCTAATATAAAAAAAAAAGATTTTTAGTTACTTTTATTAAAAATTCGCTTTTGTAGAAATACGTTTTAATTATTGAAAAATATAAAAAGAAAAAAAAAACAAAAATATAAGTATTTTTAAGATTTTGTTAAATATTTAAGTTTTATAAGTTTCTTTATTTTTATTTTAGTTTATAAAAATATAAGTTTATTTTAAAATCTTTTATTTATTTTAAAAAAAACAGAAAACAGAAAATAAAAAAAAAAAAAAAAAAAAACGCGTAAAAAGATAAATCTGTCAGCTCAAATTCTGAACCCCGCGACTCGCGGGGTTTTCTTCTTTAATTTCCGCGACTCGCGGAGGCCATCTGACACACGGACAAAAAAACCCTAATCAAGCATTGATTACGGGTTATTTTTAATTATTATTATTATTAAAACCTAATTATTATTATTATTATTAGTTTTAATTTTACTTTTACTTTTTATTTATATATTTTAGTTTAATTAGTTTTATTAAATTGTAAAATTAGTAGTTTTATTAAATAAATAATATAAAAATAATATTTTTATAAAAATTGTACTTTTTACAACTTTTTGTATATTTTTATATTTTGTACCTTTTTAATCGTTGTAGCGTAATATTTGTATTTTTTAGCTCATATTTAATTTTAAACTTAGTTTTTGCTATAGTTATTTTTACTCCTAGATTTTTAGGCTTTGCCGTAAAACTCCTTAAGTGCTTTTTCTTTAGACTAAGATTTAGGTGCTTTAGAATTTTGCGACGCTTTTTTAAGTTTTAGTTTCTTTTTAAGTTATTTCCATTTGGGATTTAGTTTTTCCTGTAAGCTTTAATATTTTTAGACACCTTTTACTATGTACCAATTATCATTCCAATTAGTAATTTCAATTTGCGATTATAATTTTAAGTTAGTTGTAGTAATAAGGTTAGGTTAGTTAAGTATTTTTAAGTTTTTATAAGTTTCTTTTATTTTTCCGTCACCTTTTATTTTTCAACCATTTTTTCTTTTTCGACCTTTTTCGACGAACTCTTTTTCTTTCTTATTTCTCGCCATTCTAGTTTTTAGGACATAGATTTTTATTCTACTTCTTATCTAAATTTCTTAAAATTACGAAAATTTATTTTAAGTGGTTAAATTAATAGACATCAAAATTTTCTGGTTCGTAGTAATAGTTGGATTTGTACGTGGACCGGGTTATTGGAGCCAAACAGTCCTCAATTATATTGAGACCAAACGAATCCTGCCCCTCTGCTGCATCTTTTGGCTATTCGAAACGTGGGCAAAATCAGAAAAGTCTATTGATTGGATAACTTATTATAATTTTTCTTTCCTTTTTAAAACTAATAGGATATTCAGTGGATGCACCGAGCAAGACGTTCATCACCTTTTGTACGTTCACCACCTGTAACTCGATCAAGACATCGTTTAACAAATATAACCGCCGTTGATTTTTCTTTAGAATCGTCATCCAGTCGACCAAGTACTTCAGTTCAAATTACCGATAATCCATTTTTTGAACCCAACCTCACAATTGAGAATCCGGAAAATATTCAGGAACGGTTCATAGATCCTGAACCATTAAACTTTCCTCCGGAACCACCAATCATTCAAACAGAGATTGTTGAGGAACGAACTATTAAATCAGAATCATCTAGTGATACCGATTCAACAAATTCAATTATGGAGAATCTGGAACCTTTAAGTATGGAAGACCGAATGAGAGCTAAACGCACTGGCCAAGGTCACGCAATTACTCATCCAGACATTAATGCGCCAGATTATGAAATCAAAGGACAAATTCTACACATGGTGACTAATCAATGCCAATTTAGTGGTGCGCCGAAGGAAGATCCAAATGAACATCTACGTACCTTTAATAGGATCTGCACACTATTTAAAATCCGAGAAGTGGAGGATGAACAGATATATCTCATGTTATTTCCCTGGACTTTAAAGGGAGAAGCCAAAGATTGGTTGGAATCGTTACCTGAAGGGGCGATTGATACATGGGACGTTTTAATTGACAAATTTCTTAAACAATTTTTTCCTGCATCTAAAGCCGTAAGACTTCAAGCAGAAATTGTTACGTTCACACAAAAGCCAAATGAAACTCTATATGAGGCGTGGACAAGATATGGAAAGTTATTAAGAGGATGTCCGCAACATGGTTTAGACACCTGTCAAATAGTACAAATATTCTACCGAGGATGCGACATCACTACAAGAAAAGACATAGATATAGCAGCTGGTGGTTCTATTATGAAGAAAACCGAAACTGATGCTTACAAAATTATTGATAATACTGCTTCCCACTCGCATGAGTGGCACCAAGAAAAAGATATCATTAGATCATCTAAAGCAGCTAGAGCCGATTCTAGCCATGACTTAGATTCCATTTCCGCAAAGATAGATGCTTTCGAGAGACGAATGGAAAAGATGACTAAGGATATTCACTCTATACGAATTAGTTGTGAGCAGTGTGGAGGACCACATTTGACAAAAGATTGTCTCAGTATTAAATTAACAATGGAACAAAGAGAGAATATTTCATACATAAACCAAAGGCCTGGAAATAATTATCAGAATAATTATCAACCGCCAAGACCGATTTACAATCAAAACCAGAATTATAACCGAAATATTCCATACAACAACCAACAAGGTCCTAGCAATCAACAAGTATCCAATAATACTTATAATCAGCAAAGACCTAATTTTCAAAACAAACCACCACAACAAACCGATGATAAAAAGCCGAATTTAGAAGATATGATGACGAAGCTAGTTGAAACTCAAACACAGTTTTTCACATCTCAGAAACAAACCAATGAACAAAATGCTCAAGCATTTAGAAATCAACAAGCTTCTATTCAAAATCTGGAACAAGAAGTGAGTAACCTAGCAAGGTTAATAGGTGAAAGAAAACCGGGAAGTCTACCGAGCGATACAAACGCTAACCCCCGGAATGAAACAGCTAAAGCCATTACCACAAGAAGTGGTACAACACTTAAACCACCTGAAATACCTGTAACTTCTGATGAAACTATTCCTACTCCACAAGAACCACAACCTGATCAAGATAAGGAAAAAGAACCGGTAGTTGAAAAGGTTAATGAAGATAACACAGTTAAGGATAAACCTTATGTTAAACCATACCAACCACCACTTCCTTACCCGAGTAAAATGAAGAAAGAAAAACTTGAAGCCGAGCAATCCAAATTCTTGGATATGTTTAAACAGATAAATGTAAATCTTCCTTTCATTGATGTGATTTCAGGAATGCCAAGATATGCTAAATTCTTGAAAGATCTAATCTCAAATAGAAAGAAAATGGAAGAACTCTCGGCTGTTACTATGAATGCTAATTGTTCAGCAGTGCTGTTGAATAAGATACCAGAAAAATTATCTGATCCAGGAAGTTTCACAATTCCATGTTTTCTGGGTAGTCTTAGTTCAATAGAAGCATTGGCAGACTTAGGTGCTAGTATAAATCTAATGCCGTATTCACTATACGCTAAACTAGACCTTGGAGAATTAAAACCAACCAGAATAAGCATACAACTAGCCGATAGATCAATAAAATATCCTAGAGGGATAATGGAGAACATGCTAGTTAAAGTTGGTACTTTAGTATTTCCAGTAGATTTTGTTGTTTTGGACATGGAAGAAGATTCTCAAGTTCCTCTCATATTAGGAAGACCATTCTTAAACACGGCTAAAGCAATGATAGACGTGTTCGGTAAGAAACTGACCCTAAGTATAGAGGATGAGAGTGTTACCTTTTCAGTTGATAGAGCAATGCAACAACCACAATCTGCAGATGATACATGTTATTATATTCAAACTATAGATGCACATGCAGAATTATTAGAAGAATTTCCAGAATTACAAGGAACAGGAGAATGTTCTTTAGGAGAAGAAAATGAACCAATTGATGAAGCTGAAATGTTAGCTACACTTATAGCTAATGGATATGAACCAACAACAGAAGAAATTCAAATGCTAAAAGAAGAAGACAGATATCGATATAAATCATCGATAAAAGAACCTCCGAAATTAGAATTAAAGCCACTTCCAAACCATTTGGAATACACTTATTTACATGGTGAATCTGAATTACCTGTAATAATATCGTCTTCTCTTACTGAAAATGAGAAATCACAACTCATTTCTGTGTTGAAAGCTCATAAACCAGCCATTGCATGGAAGATTCATGATATTAAAGGAATAAGTCCTTCGTATTGCACACATAAAATCCTTATGGAAGAAGGTCATAAAACGTATGTGCAACGCCAACGAAGACTAAATCCTATTATGCAAGATGTAGTTAAGAAAGAGATTATTAAACTGCTAGATGCAGGTTTGATATATCCAATTTCTGATAGTCCATGGGTAAGCCCAGTTCAATGCGTGCCTAAGAAGGGTGGCATGACTGTCATTACAAATGAGAAAAATGAGCTTATTCCTACTAGGACTGTAACAGGATGGCGTGTATGTATTGATTATAGAAAATTAAATGACGCCACCAGAAAAGATCACTTTCCCTTACCTTTCATAGATCAAATGTTGGAAAGATTAGCCGGAAATAGTTACTATTGTTTTCTAGATGGATTTTTCGGATATTTTCAAATTCCAATAGCACCCGAAGATCAAGAGAAAACCACATTCACGTGCCCTTATGGTACTTTTGCTTACAAACGCATGCCATTTGGACTTTGTAACGCCCCTGCAACCTTTCAAAGGTGTATGATGGCGATTTTTCACGATATGATAGAAGAATGCATGGAAGTATTCATGGATGACTTTTCAGTCTTCGGTGATACATTTAAATCATGTCTAGTTAATCTGGAACGAATGCTAATTAGATGCGAAAAATCAAATCTAGTACTTAATTGGGAGAAATGCCATTTCATGGTTAAAGAAGGCATCGTTCTTGGACATAAAATTTCAAAAGAAGGAATTGAAGTGGATAGAGCTAAAGTAGATGTAATTGCTAAACTTCCACATCCCACCAATGTTAGAGGAGTTAGGAGTTTTCTAGGGCATGCCGGTTTTTACCGACGTTTCATAAAAGATTTTTCTAAAATTGCCACTCCTATGAATAAACTCCTAGAAAAGGATGCGCCATTCATCTTTTCAGATGAGTGTATCAAATCTTTTAATATTCTTAAAGAAAAACTCACTAATGCGCCGATCATGATAACACCAAATTGGAATCTACCATTTGAACTAATGTGCGATGCAAGTGATTTTGCAATGGGAGCCGTTTTAGGACAAAGGATTGAAAAACGATTTCAACCTATATATTATGCTAGTAAGACGTTACAAGGAGCACAAACGAACTATACAACTACTGAAAAAGAACTCCTTGCTATTGTCTTTGCTTTTGACAAATTTCGATCATATCTCGTTCTAGCAAAAACGGTGGTCTATACCGACCATTCTGCTCTTAGATACCTATTTTCAAAACAAGATGCTAAACCAAGATTAATCCGTTGGATCTTACTCTTACAAGAGTTTGATATTGAAATCCGAGATAAAAGAGGAGCAGAAAATCTCGCCGCTGATCATCTTTCTCGTCTTGAAAATCCCGAATTAGAAGTTCTAAATGAATCAGCCATACAAGACAACTTTCCTGATGAATATCTATTGAAGATAGATTATAAAGAAATCCCATGGTTTGCAGACTATGCAAATTATTTAGTATGTGGATTCCTTGAAAAAGGATTATCATACCAAAGACGAAAGAAATTCTTCAGTGATATAAAACACTATTTCTGGGAAGATCCACATCTGTTTAAAAGTTGTCCCGATGGAATAATACGCCGATGTGTATTTGGAGATGAAGCTAGTAAAATTTTAAACCATTGTCACACAGGACCAACAGGAGGGCATTATGGGCCTCAACTAACAGCAAGAAAAGTTTATGAAGCTGGATTCTATTGGCCTACAATTTACAAAGACGCACATCTTCTTTGCAAATCCTGTGATGCATGTCAAAGGGCCGGAAAAATAAGTCAACGTGATGAAATGCCACAAAATGTCATCCAAGTATGTGAAGTATTTGACATTTGGGGTATTGACTTTATGGGTCCATTTCCAAAATCTCATAATAATCTATATATACTCGTAGCCATTGATTATGTATCTAAATGGGCGGAAGCACAAGCTCTCCCAACTAACGATGCACGAGTTGTAGTCAACTTTTTAAAACGTCTTTTTGCAAGGTTTGGAACACCGAAAGCTTTAATAAGTGATCGGGGAACTCATTTTTGTAATAATCAACTTGAGAAAGTTCTTAAAAGATATGGAGTAACTCATAAAATCTCCACCGCATATCATCCACAAACAAGTGGACAAGTTGAAAATACCAACCGAGCTTTAAAACGTATTCTAGAGAAAACCGTAGGATCAAATCCGAAGGAATGGTCCATTAAATTGGAGGATGCACTCTGGGCTTTTAGAACAGCCTACAAAACTCCAATTGGAACCACACCTTTTAGACTTGTTTATGGAAAAGCATGTCATCTTCCAGTAGAAATTGAACACAAAGCATTTTGGGCTTTGAAGACATGTAATCTTGATTTACATGAAGCCGGACGTCTACGATTAAGTCAACTAAACGAATTAGAAGAATTAAGACATGAAGCATACGAAAATTCGTTAATCTATAAAGAAAGAACGAAGAAATGGCATGATAAAAGAATCAGAAGTTCAAAAGAATTTAAAGAAGGAGACAGAGTTCTTCTTTTCAATTCACGATTCAAGCTATTTCCTGGAAAATTGAAATCAAGATGGTCTGGACCATTCATAGTCAAAAGAGTTTTCCCATACGGAACGATAGAATTAATAAATTCAAATGGGATTGAATTTAAAGTTAATGGTCACAGAGTTAAACATTACATACATGGTCCGATGGAAGTCGACAACGAAGTTAATCACAATTTCGACACCACAGCTAACTAAGTGTGGGGAGAATCAAGTCTTTAAAGGATAATATGTATTTCTGTTAGAGTTAGATTGTCTGTTTTCGTGTAGTTCTCGAAAATGGAACACGTATGGTCTTTCCCTAGCAGACCCTAAAGAACTAGTCTTCTCCCCCCATTCTGAATTTTTATTTTTTTTAGGTTTTTACGAAATGAAGACTGCCTGTGAACTAAACCATGGTCTAATGCTACACGCTTTGATCACTAAAAGAAATAATGATATACTACCAAGTGAATTAGTATCAGTAATCAGAGAAAGAATGGACGGAGTTAGAAAAGGATCCAGATGCGAAGATAATAAGTTACAATTTGGTAAAGGAAAATCAAAATCCGCAGCGAAAAGAAGAGCACGACACCTAGAAAGATGTCACAAATGCGGAAAATGGTCACATGGAGGTAAATGTTCAAATAATCAAACCTATTCAAATACCGAATTTGTTACTTTATGCAGAGACGGACCGTTCATATGTTTAGAAGAAAAGACAATGAATGCTCGAGGTTACGCCTATGCAGCCATGGAAAACCAATTAAACCGACTATCTTATGAATATAATAGATCATATAACTAAGAAATCTATTTCACAGGTATGTCTGTACAGTTTTTATTTTTATTTTTATTTTTTTAACCTTTTGATAATAAACGCTAATTTGTTCGCTAAAAAGTATTAAATTGGTATTAAATAAAATTAGGTTTGGCGACCGAAATTATTGATATCCTTCAAAAATTTATTACATCACTGCGAAATTTAACGTTTATTCTTAAGGTATAAATATCTTTAATCAATCAACCCAAAATATTTCAAAAATTCGTCATGAGTTAAATTAGGTCTTGGAACCGAAATTACTTTACCGAAAAGAGGGGCGAATATTTTTGATAATATTTGATTGATTAAAGTGGGATAAAAAGACAAAAAGATTTTTAATTTTATTTTTACCATATTTTTAAAATTAATATTTAAATCTTAAATTAATATTGTAAATTTTGTAAAAACAATATATTTAAAATTGTATATATTTGAAAAATTAATATAAGTTTGGTTTGAATTTATAATATGAATTTTTAAATTAAGTTTGGTGTGAATTTTTAATTTTTAAAAATATGAAATTTTAATTTTATGCATTTCAAATTTTAAGTTTGGTGTGAATTTTTAATTTTTAATTTTTAATTTTTAATTTTGAATTTTATATTTAAGTTGTGTGAATTTAAAAACAAAAATTTACTTTATCTCATTAAGTTAAGAATATGATTTTTAAAATTCGTCGTAAGTTGAAGACTAGGTCTTTGAACCGAAATTGCTTTACCCGAGGGAGGGACGAGAACTTTTATTATCATTATTTTTAATCTTATTGATTTAAAGTATGCCAAAAACATTGAAAAAACCCAAAAATCTTAGCTTTTAAAACAATCGCTACAAAAAGAAAAATTTTAAAATTTTGTCGAGGGACGGACTAGGACATCGATCCGAAACGACCTCATCCTAAATAACAAGGGAAACAAAATTTTAAAATTAATTACTAAATTGTTTTAAGAAGTTAATGATTATAAAAAAAAAAAAAAAAAAAAAAAAAAAAAAATTACCAAACTCCGCGACTCGCGGAGTTTGGAGCCTAAATCTCCGCGACTCGCGGAGGGACCAAATTACAGAAAAAAAATATAGAGAGCTGCACGAACTGATCAGCTCCCACACACAAAAACTGCAAAAATACAGCTCGAAAAAACCCCGAAAAAACCCGAAAATCACCCCCAAAAATCTCAATTTTTAACCGATAATCACCAAATTTTTTGCTAAAATCATGTTGAGAAGGATGATATCTAAGAATTACTCAAGAAAAACGGTAAATTTCTACACCTAAACACCATTTAATTCGAAATTTTGTGTTCTTGAGCTATTTTTCCCCAATTTGATTTTGATGCTTTTTAGTGTAATTAGATTTAAATTGTTTATGTATTATGCTTGTATAACCTAGATTGATGCTGTTTAACATGATTAGAAGCCTTAAACTTCAAATTTTGAATAATCTAGGGTTTGTGTTCTTGAGCAATTTGGGGCTTTTTGATATAAACAGGTTATGGCCTATTTTTGTCATGAATTGTTGCTAAATTGAGTAGTGTAACATGTCTAGGTAGTTAAATGATCCAAACTTTGAGCCTAAACATGATTTTGAGAATTAAAGTGGACCTTTTCAAGTCTAAAATTCATGAACTTGATTTTTGAAAGATAATGCCATTTGAGACTTGTTTATTTGCTAGTAATGATTATTTTGACATGTTATTTGAGTTGAATGCTTATGAACTTGGCGAAAATTTTCGTATATGCTTATTTGAAAAAGTGTAGATTTGATAAAAATGTGAAAATAAGCTTAAGTTTGATATAAATTGATAATGTCATTGTAATTATTTTGATTGATGATTTTGCTGACACTAATGCATATTTGGATGCACAAAATTTGTGTTTGATGTGTTTTGCAGAATGAAAGGGGTGAATCTTCATCCCAAGCCCGCCATGCTCCTGCTGAGAACTTGGAACAACAGGAGGTAGATAACTACTACAAGCAGGATGTACCTCATCCAGTCATGACCTTTTCCGATATGCATTTGGAAGAGTTGCACCCGAACCTGAGATTTGACAGACTTTGGATAGATTATCCAAAATATCAACGGGGTTTGCATACTCTTCATTCCAAGGTTGTTGAGGTACCGAGGGTCATAGAATGGGGACCCTTAGAAGCTGTAGAATTGGCCGGGCCAATTAGGGAATTACTTGTACAGAGGTATGGTAATTCTTCTTTTAATGACTGGATATGTTTATTCACCATACGCAGACCTGTATATAAAGTATGGTGTGAAGAGCTGTTATGTAGTATAGAGTTGAATGATCGGGTAGCTAGTTTAACCGATCGTTCTTTTATTAGATTTTTGTTAGGCGGTTCGATGCGCCACATGTCTTTACTGGACATGGCTCAGGCTTTACGTATATATACGCCTGAGGAATTAGCGTCTGCCGATTGTAGAGGATTGATACTAAACGGTAGAAAGATAGATGAGAATTTTGATACACACGGTGTGTGGAGTCAAATGACAAGCCATCACCGTTTCAAAGGGGGAAACTACTCTTATTTGGATATAGATAGAGCCGAATTAAGAGTAATACATAGGTTTTTAGCTAATTCGATTACACAAAGGGGTAAGAACAAAGAAAAAGTAAATGAACAAGATTTGTTTTACCATATGTGTATTCGAGACCCACAGAGCGCTGTAAGTATACCATATTGTGTGGGTTATTATTTATCAGCTATGGTTCGGGGGATGCGTCCACATAGCATAATAGGAGGTGGTATTTTTATTACTTTGATTGGTGAATATCTCGGTGTGGATATAAGTCGGGGGGGATTATTACTAGAAGAGCCGGAACCCCGCGACACTATAGGTTTAAATGTATACCATGGTGCGAAAGTTTTGAAGCGGCGAAATAACGCCGCAGTACGATACCATGGTAGACATCCACAGGTGGAGAGAAACCAGGAACAAGGTAATGTAGGAGGGGGGAATGAGATGCAAGAAATGCATAGGTTTATAGCTTCTCAGGAATACGAAAATGCTAGACAGAGAGCATTTGAAGATTGGCAAGTTCATCAGAACCAGATCATAGCGCATTGCCAACATATAGGTAGAAACTATATTCCTACACCGAAACCCGTCTTCCCTCCTTGGTCGATAGAGATGCAGCCACCATATCCTACGTATGACCCTGCCGAAGCATTCTATAGCACTTATGGTTATGCGTGGAACCCCTATTGGTACCAATATCATCCTTAGTTTACTTATTTTTTTTATTTTGTAATTTGTAATTATTGATATGTTTAATACTTTTGTTAATATTGTAATCATTTTTATAATTATCTAACTTTTATTCTTAGATTTTAATAATTTTTGAATGTGGGGTAATAAACCAAACTTCAAAAATATGTATATATGTTTGCAGTTTATCTTATGTACACAACAGGGTAAAACAACGCATTTTCAAAGACTGGCATTAAGTTCAGCAAAAGCAACTAATTTTGACGACAAGATGCAAAATAGATGTGAAATAACAACAAGACGGAATGAACAAATGATGTGCACCATTTATCATTCAGCAAACAAACGCCAATATATTTGGAAACTTTGGTAAAAATTTAATCATTTTCACACAAATCACCCTCAATAATTTAAATTGTTACTGATTTCTTGCAAATGAGGGCATTGCAAGATCTTAAGTGTGGGAAGGGGTTAAATTCTTTCGGATTTTAAAATTTTTATATTAAACACTTGGTTATCATTAAAAATACTAGTAAAGCAGTAGTTGTATTAGAATCTAGTGCTCTCTGATAAAAAAGAACAGCCCTAGTCTTATATACTGACTACCCAATTCTAGTAAAATTTTTCAATTAAATGAATTCAAATCATGTTTATACATATTTATGAACGATAAAACTAGGTTTTAACACCGAAATTATTGTTACCTCGGAAAGGACATAAATTGAGAAACAAACTAAAATGTTAAAATTCATTTAAAATGGAATAGAGGACGATAAAAAGAAAAATAAAAAGCCAAGTGTGGGAAAATTTACCAAGTTATTTTAAACATATGTCACATATATCTGTAACAAATAACTGAAAATACTTTTGCTTTGGACTAAACTAAACTGTTTTACCCAATGAAAGAAAAGAAGAGATGGATCTACACGATGAATCAATTCCATCATTAAAAGGAAGTAAAGTCTTCCGAAAAAGACACGCGCTTCTTGATTTAGGTCATGAAGTTGTCGTTCAGACCAGCTGTAGGTTGACGAAAAATCTAGAAAAGTCATCACTAAAATCAGCAGGAAATCCACGGACCTCAGCATTAAACAGGGTCGCCAAGTGGTCAGATTTATCCTAACCATGAGAAGGATTTATCTCGTACAATGGGGGGGCACCGTGCAAATTAGCTGGATAAGACTAATGAATCAGATCCCCAGAAAGGATAATCTCCTTAAAGATTAAAAATCAGCTTTTAAGACTGATATTACTCAATCCTAGAGATTGACCTTAAAGATTGAGAATTCAAACTCATGGAATTCAATGATATCTAAACTCGAGCTTAAACGAGAAAATATTTTGATCAAAAATTACAAACCAATTTGTTTTCTGAAAACCCTATTTTCAATGCGTTCATTACCATTGAACGTAAAATCCTAGGAATTCACCTGAAATTCATTAGGTCACCTGAACTAAATCGGGTGTCAACCGTAAGAACGGTGGTTGCATAACATGGTCAAAGACAGGACTTTGTGCCAAACCGACAAATTATAAGGGTGAGCTTTACTATTGCTCCTACCAAGGATAGTAATTGCGTCCGACACGTTATAGACCATAATCAAAAGCATGTCACGGGACATTGCCTTAACAGTTGCTTGTTCAACGCTTTCCTTTACAACCGGACGGTAGTTTACCGAAAGGTAATATACGGGACAAGTAAACTGGACGTGTTGCTTTCCAAATACAAGGTTAGCAAGTGGGTGACACAAAACCGCAAGTTTTGAGCTAAAATTTTCAAATCTGAAACCCACCAAACCCACAAAAATATTTTGCAAACACCGGTAAAGGGTTATTCCGGAAAACTTATCTAGGGTAAAAACTAGATTTAATTTTCAAAAGATCAAATGCTTTCATAAAGATCCAATTTCCTTAATGGATCTAAATTTTTATAGTCATGTGGGACTTTAACCATATCGTTACTACCATTGTTTATACCGCCGTATAGAAATCACTGATGTACAAAGTGTGAAGAATAAAGAAGTGATTCTAGTATGTCAAGACAATATTGCTTGAGGACAAGCAACGCTCAAGTGTGGGAATATTTGATAATGCTAAAAACGAACATATATTTCATAGCATTATTCCTCAAGAAAGACAAGCTTTTAGTTGCAATTGTTCTATTTACAAGTGATATTCGTTTAAATAATAAAAGGTGAAGACAAAAGACAGATTCGACGAATTGAAGACGCAAACGACCAAAAAGCTCAAAAGTACAAAAGACAATCGAAAAGGTTCCAATTATTGATAAGAAACGTCTCGAAATCACAAGAGTACAAGATTCAAAACGCAAAGTACAAAATATAAAATTGTACGCAAGGACGTTCGAAAATCCGGAACCGGGACTAGAGTCAACTCTTAACGCTCGACGCAACGGACTAAAAATGACAAGTTAACTATATATATAAATATAATATAATATATAATTAATTATATTAATTATATATATATTATATTTATATATATAAAACCGTCGGCAGAGAAACTCCAAGGGTGTGAGCTGTAATTTCTATCTCCGCGACTCGCGGAGTTTTAAGGGCATTTTGCCGCGAGTCGCGGAGCCCCAATTTTCAACTCTGGCTATAAAGCCAACCGAATTCTGATCAAATTATATCTTCTTTTTTCTTCCTCTTCATACGTAAAATTTATATTTATATTTATAATTTATATTTTAATTTTAATTATAATTCTAATAATAAGGGTATGTTAGCGAATGTTGTAAGGGTGTAAGTCGAAATTCTGTCCGTGTAACGCTACGCTATTTTTAATCATTGTAAGTTATGTTCAACCTTTTTATATTAATGTCTCGTAGCTAAGTTATTATTATGCTTATTTAAAACGAAGTAATCATGATGTTGGGCTAATTACTAAAATTGGGTAATTGGGCTTTGTACCATAATTGGGGTTTGGACAAAAGAACGACACTTGTGGAAATTAGACTATGGGCTATTAATGGGCTTTATATTTGTTTAACTAAATGAAAGTTTGTTAATGTTAATATAAAGAATTACAATTGGGCGTCCCTATAAATTACCATATACACTCGATCGGACACGATGGGCGGGGTATTTATATGTACGAATAATCGTTCATTTAACCGGACACGGGAATGGATTAATAGCCACTAGAATAATTAAAACAGGGGTGAAATTACATTCAAGGGTAATTGGTGTAATTGTTAACAAAGTAGTAAAACCTTGGTTTACACGCAGTCGATAACCTGGTGTATTCATTAAACAAAGTATTAAAACCTTGTTACAATTCGAATCCCCAATTAGTTGGAATATTTAACTTCGGGTATAATAATAATTTGATGAGGACACTTGCAATTTATATTTATGACTGATGGACTGTTATGGACAAAAACCAGACGGACATATTAAAATAATCCAGGACAAAGGACAATTAACCCATGGGCATAAAACTAAAATCAACACGTCAAACATCATGATTACGGAAGTTTAAATAAGCATAATTCTTTTATTTCATATTTAATTTCCTTTATTTTATATTTAATTGCACTTCTAATTATCGCACTTTTATTTATTGTTATTTTATTTTATCGCACTTTTAATTATCGTACTTTTTAATTATCGCAATTTTATTTTCTCGCATTTTTATTATTCGCAATTTCATTATCGTTATTTACTTTACGCTTTAATTTAAGTTTTGTATTTATTTTATATTTTACATTAGGTTTTAACTGCGACTAAAATCTTAAAATCGACAAACCGGTCATTAAACGGTAAAACCCCCCCTTTATAATAATAATATTACTTATATATATGTTTGTATTTTTATAAAAGTAAACTAATATAGCGTTGAGCTTTGTTTAAAGATTTCCCTGTGGAACGAACCGGACTTACTAAAAACTACACTACTGTACGATTAGGTACACTGCCTATAAGTGTTGTAGCAAGGTTTAAGTATATCCATTCTATAAATAAATAAATATCTTGTGTAAAATTGTATCGTATTTAATAGTGTTTTCTGCTAAAATTAATAACTATTTTATATACACCTCGCTTCACATTACATACGCACTTGCCAAGTGTACTTTCAGGGGGTATAAACGTTAAGTTAGTTACCAAGTGCCCACGGTTAATATATACTTTATCATACTGTTTTGAAACGCTCTTTGTAGCATTGAAATCTCGTGGCCTACCTTACATGCTGTTATACTTAAACTATAGCTCACCAACCTTTGTGTTGACGTTTTTAAGCATGTTTTTTCTCGGGTGCTTGAGGTTAGCTTCCGCTGTGTACTAGTCATGCTGTAGACACCCGCTGCTCTAGAGATGTCCTGCATGAACGTTTACTTTTGCATTCATAACTTTACTACTTTTGAAACTATGCTTGTAACGACCATTGGGGTCACGCACACTTATTTAATTGCTTCTGTTTATTGAAGCACGCTTTTGATGTAAAACATTCGACGTCGGTTATGACGTCACCTTTTAATCATGAATGCAACTTGCTTTGAAAACGCATATAGTACTTAACCTTGTAATGATCCTGTTGTTGATGATTCGTACACGATGGTTTTGTACGGGGCATCACACCAAAGACTAGCGCTTGGGTTACGGGCAGGCCCGTTACCAAACACAAGTCCTCCATTAGAACCATAAATGCTACGAATCACCGAGACCCACAAAGTGTTGGTTTCGGTTTTGAACCTCCACCACCACTTACACAGAAGGGCAAGATTTTTACATTTGAGTGACATGATATTTAAGCCTCCTTCTTCGTGAGGAAGAAGGATTGTTTCCCATTTGACCCAAGACATTTTCGAGTTTGAACCCGACCCACCCCAAAAGAAAATACGTCTCACACTCTATAGACATTTTAGCACACAAGGAGGGGCATGAAAAAGCGAGAAATAGTAGAGCGGTAAACTAGAGAGAACCGATTTAACAAAAGTCAAACGACCACCGAATGAAATCATTTTAGCTTTCCACTCTGATAACCGATTGTTGAACTTTTCGATAACCGGGGACCAATCTTTCAATTTCTTCATCTTATTACCCACAGGGAGACCCAAATACATAAAAGGTAACTTACCCGCTTGACAAGAACACCATGAGGCAAGATCTTCCACCTCTGAGTTGCTAATACCTACCCCATAAATGTGACTTTTATTGTAGTTCACCTTTAAACCCGAAGCCCTTTCAAAACATTCTAGTAAATACATTAAGTTTCGAGCGTTACGCTTACTCCATTCCCCGAAAAAAAATCGTGTCATCCGCATATTGTAAATGGGAAATAATAACCTTCTCGTTACCAACTTCAACCCCTTTATACATGCCTTTGTCCACCGCCACTTTAGTAAGAATGTTAAGGCCTTCTGACGTGATAATGAAAAGAAAAGGTGATAGGGGGTCACCTTGCCTAACACCCCGCCTTAGATGGAATTCACCTGTCGGGGAGCCATTAATTAAGACCGAAATTGAGGCTGATTGTAAGCAAGATGCCATCCACTTTCGCCATTTAACCCCGAAACCCATACAAATCATAACTTCTAGAAGATAGTTCCAATTGATCGAATCAAAGGCTTTCTCGAAATCGACTTTGAAAATAAGACCATGTTTTTTATTACGCTTGAGATCATCAACCACTTCATTCGCCACTAAGACACCATCTAGGATAAATCTCTCACTAAGGAAGGCACTTTGTTCCATCCCCACAAGGCGCGGCACAACTCTACGAATCCTAAGAGACAACATTTTCGCAATTATTTTGTAGTAGCTACCAATAAGACTAATCGGCCGGTAATCTCCAAAATTCAATGGATCCACTTTCTTAGGGATAAGCGATACGAACGAAGCGTTGTACCCCTTGGAAAACTCACCGTGATCCCAAAACCAATTAATAGCCTCGATTAGATCCTCTTTGATGATGTGCCAAAATTTTTTGAAAAAACCCAAGTTAAAACCATCCGGCCGGGGGGCTTTAGTACTTCCACAACACTTTATCGATTCCCGAATTTCGGCTTCCGAGAATGGCACTTCGAGGCTTGATGCTTCTAATTCTGAGATCGATGAATAATTCAACCCCTCTAGGCTAGGACGATCCATATCTCTCTCGTCGATTATTTTCTTGAAATGATTAATCGCTTCATCTTTGATAATCGACGGGTCTTCACACCATGAGCCGTTAACATTAATACCCCGGATATTATTTTTGTTGTAATTTCTTCGTAGTGAGTTGTGAAAATATTTTGAGTTTTCATCACCATCGGTCATCCAACATACCCGTGTTTTTTGTCTCAACATTCCGGTTTTTACCTTTTCCTTTTCTAGCCAAGTTTTTCTCGACACACGCCAATTCACGTGATCCTCAACACTTAAAAAACCTGATTTCGCTTTGAGTTCAAGATCCATCGCCACCTTTTTTGCATTTTCAATTTCTACATCAAGATTCCCAAAATGAGATTTGCTCCACTCTTTAAGATCCCCTTTTAACCTTTTTAGCTTGTTACGGAAAACACAATCTTTTCGATTACCTTCCATCTTACCTTTCCAGGATTCGGCAATTACATCTCCAATACCATCCACCAACAACCATTCATCGAAGATTTTAAACGGTTTAGGTCCAAAATCGACTTCACCATCCGACATCATAATAGGACAATGATCCGAAACCTTTCTATCTAAAGCAATGACCTTTAAATCTGTCCACAAACTAAGGAAGTCACTCGATACAAGAAATCTATCTAACTTGCTCATCTTAACTCCATCATCACTAACTCTAGTGAATTTCCTTCCCCCCATTGGAATATCAACTAGCATATTTCTATCGATGAAGTCATTGAACATTTTGGCCTAGTTTTCAACGAATTCACAATTTAATCTTTCTGAACAATCCCTAACTTCATTAAAGTCTCCACAAATAACCCAAGAGACCCCGGTACTACCTAGCAACATATCAAGAGAATCCCACATCCTTTTTTTATTCAAATCATCATGCGGTCCATATACATTTATAATGATAGATTCATGGCCCGAGTTTTTCCATTTACCCCGAATTGCAATAAAAAACTCACTTATAAGCTCACTATTCACCTCGAAAACATTTTTCTCCCAAATAATAATTTGACCGCCCGATTTACCGATCATTTCTTTTTGAGAAAAACCACAATCCTTGGATCCCCAAAGCCCAAAAAACCAACTATCTTCTTTAGCATGACATTTTGATTCTTGAAGTGCGAAAATGGAAGGTCTTTCCGCAATACATAATTTACGCACATCACCAAATTTACTTTCTTTCCCGAACCCAAACCCACGAACATTTAGTGACAAAATCTTCATTTAAAAGAAAAAAATACGATAGAAGAAGATGAAGTACTTACAGTGCTTTCTTGGTCCATTTTAGACCAAGATTTGCACCGAATTCCTCCAACCCTATACTGCTTTCTGAAATCAACTGTTTAGCCTCTTCCTTCTTACTGTTGCGAGACGAACTAGATTTGCTTTTTGAATTGAGGCCCTGTTGATTGGAATTTCTGGATCTCCTCGCACCACGACTACCACAAGTAACACAATTAACGCCACCATGAGCCTCTTGACTATATCTTTTTCTTGATGATTTATTCGCGTGTAGAATTTTCGATGATGCTTTCCAATTACCCATTAACTTCCAACAACAATTGGATGAATCAGACTTGTACGAATTGGCTGTTTTATCCCTTCTGGGCATTTTATGGGCATCAATATCATGAGACTGTTCCTTTAAGTTAGAGGGATTTCCATCAATCGGCTTACTGGTTATGTTACCGTGATTATCATTAAGCCCAACATTGTCATTTGATTGACAATCCACCAGCCCACTAGCAGTCGAAGGTCCACCTGCTATTGGTTTTCGAGGAGCAACCGGAGGCCCAAGAATAGGACTACAGCAGCTATCATCATCTGTGGAGCAATCTGTCTCACCCAAATCCTTAATTGTAACCATATCTCTAGGATCATCAGGCCCTGGTATCACCACAGGCCCAATAGGGTAATTTTGAAAATTCGGATGGGAAATGTCTTCTGCATGCCTCAATGGACTGAATCTATTTGAATTAACCCTAGGGGAGCAAGCCGCCAGAATAGGTCTGCCACTTTTCTCTGTCTTATCAGCCTCGGTTCCAACAAAATTGGAATTGGAGAAGTGACCGTCTCTAGGTGATTCAGGAACGTTAGACGAGGCACAATCATTATTATTAATTGCATCGAAGATATTTTTAATCCCCATGCATGAGGACTCATTAACTTCCACCTGACCTCTGTAATCACCGTCGCGATTGCCCCGACCACCGGACCGGAGTTCACCCTCTTCTAGCTCATGTGAATTGTCGTCCGAATAGGTATTAGAAATGCCGTCTGATTCCGAAGAACCCTCCCAATCAGACAAGTTCAAGTTCTTTAGATCTAATTCAATACCAACGGCAGATTCAACAATGTTTACATACTTAAAAACCGAACCTGCAACCAATTTTACCACGCCGTTAATATGTTCATCATCCCAAGTGTGAAGGAGAACTTGGCCAGAAATTAAGTTTTGCTTGCCATGGAGGATGTTACAATTCTTGAATTCAATGGGATTCCCCCACCATTTAGCAATCGAGTTAAACGTTTCAGAATTCCAATACTTGAATGGGACCCCTTTAATGTCAACCCACACTAATCTCCCTGGACTGAAATATTCACCTTTCCAAACCTTTAGATCAACAAAACATTTCTTAATGGGACAATTATTTCTATCCAGCAGGTTTTTTGCAATGGCCGGATTATCACACACAAGCATAACATGTAGGCCACCCACATATTTGATATGGATCCCTTCATCACCATTGATCATACCAATAGTAGTAATGAGATTTAACATACCGATGCTTTTCAATTCACCAATGAGAAAATGGTCCTCCAAATCATTGAATGTAGGGTTGTGAGTTACATCAATAAACCTCACCTTTTCGAATTCCCTGGATTTCTTCCAATCATTTCTATTGCTCACTAGTTTTTCTCTTAGGTCTTGCTTCTTGGATGGTAAACGATTGTTCCAATCATTTCTATTGCTCGCTAGTTTTTCTCTTAGGTCAGGAATTGGGTTCTGCCGTGATACCCCATATGCCTCCTTCAGATCCGGAAAGTCACCCATAGGACCTGCTTTCACCATCGGAGCAACTTTTGGCATCCAGACACAATTCACATTTAGCTTGTTCTCACCACCAATGTTACGGGTGCTACCGGCACCGTTAGGGTTCCTATTAGTAGCTAAAAACACCCTAATGGGTCTCCCATCGAACTTCACCGTTTCAAGTTGCCGGAGGAGATTATTCACATCTCCAACCCCATGAAATCTGACGAACGCGAATTTATATCCACTTCTTAGTCTTTTGCTGGCAAGGTAAATATCCCTAAGATCACCAAAGAGTTTGAAGATCCGCCAGAGATCCGAGATGCTCCAATGATCACCGAAGTTGAAGAACATGAATGATGTCAAACGATACCCGAAAAACCTTGAATCTGAACTCCTAGTATTACCCTCGTCGCGAAATCTCTGCTCGTTCGTACGTACCCCGTGTGCATATCTCACTGAAAGATGTTTCTCTCTCCTCTCAGACTCTCACACACACACACACACATGTTTTGCAGTTTAAATGTTTTTAAGAACTCTGTTATTTCATCTTTACTCAAGCTGTGGACGTTAAATAGCTTGAATCTGTATTGAAGATTGGAAGGAGATCGGATGATGATAATGAATTGACGGAGGAGAGTGGTGGCGGGCGGAGGGAGGTGATGTCAATTAGATGGCGGCGTTGGAGAGTAAAGGAAGATGAATTGACGGAGGAGAGTTCTTTGTCATTAATTGACGGAAGATTAATTGACGGAGGAAGATGGATCTGAGGATAAAAAACCAAATTGCCGACTAATTTCAAACTTATTACTTCACCAGAATCATATATCAATTCAGTTATTTGAGCTAAACAGTAGATCAAATTCAGTATCTTTTTCACCGCAAAATAAGACTTTAAAGAGCTTACAACAAATAAATAGTTCCCGTTTGAATTGAGATTTTTAACGATTGAGAAACGAATTAGCAATTAAGAGTAAGATTGGATCTAGGGATTACAAAATAAAAGAATAAGCGAGTGCGATTGTGAACCTGTTGCGTCGATCGCTGAGTCTTTAGGCCAGGAGGGTTTCATGAACACCAAGTTTAAGTTTTGATGGATGATTTGAATCTTCTGGAGTTAGTAGTGATGAATTAGCACCCATATAGTGAAATTGAGATGGTAGTTGGTAGGTAGGGATGATGGATTACGGTGGTTGTATACTTAGATGAGAGAAATAAAGCAGATGTGAACAAGATGCTTGTGTAAAATTAGGCTTAGAAAAAAAGAAAAAAGCATATATTGAAGGGGATTTCAATTATGTGTCTATTGAAAAGGAACGTCAAGCTACGGGGCTACAAGAGGGCTTATCTAGACGTTAAAGATGACCTTGTAAGACCTCGCAAACCTGTCAAAAGTAAAAGTGAGGTCCTAAACCCAAAAGAGAATACAAGTGAAGTAGATAGGTTTGATGAATTTCTGAAAGGCATGTATGGTGGTATGGAGAAATCACAAAGTAGCTATGCGTATTGCCATATCGAATACTAGGGCCCTGGTAACAAACGTAGAGGTCGTATGGTTGGTAACTTAATTATAAAGTTTTAAATCGAGTTCATTGCAATCCAAAAAACTAAGGTAGAAGATGTACCTTTAAAAGTTTTTAAAGAAATGTGGAAAGGAGTGAGTTATATGGGGGATCAAGTCGCATCGAACGAAAGTGGAATTTAGTCATCATCATCTCATTTATTGTCCATGTGCGTACAACAATTTTGAACGGCGTTAATTAAATGGTGGAACTTGTCGTGGTTATTGACTTATTCGATGGAATTTTTGGTCTCTTATTGGCCCGACGCGTTAAGGGTCATTTTCAGAGGCGTTGCTAGAATTTTAAATTAAGGGATACTTATCGATAAAGAATAACAATAAATATATATTGGATGTTTTTTAACATACTATTCATTTCTAATATATTTAGATGTTAAGTTTATCAATCATCACATATAGTTAACTAGAAAGAGGCCCGGTTCGCGCGATGCTGCGTTTTATGCGCTAGATTATATTCAAAAGGTTGTTAACGGTTAATATTACATATATGAAATTATGTTGTTGCAGTTTACAGTTTTCCTAAAGAATCTAACCACTTTCTAATAGGATCATTCCTCATGTATCATTACAAAACATAACAGTCGCAAATACAACTAAAATATATTTGCACAGCAGAATGCAAAACCCCCCAAACATTTAAAATGAAACAATAGATAAACGCGCAAACTGGAGGCATATACTTCCTGTGAAGATTTATTGTATAAATTAGCTTTATATAGAAGTTGTGTATGGTTGTCTTAATATTCACCTGCAAAATAAGAAAACAATATCAAAAATGATGTTTATCTTAATTCTTACACTATAATATGGCATAAGGGGTAAGGTCTTAATAGGGCGTATATACCAAAATGAATTTGTTACGGTTACTTAATTTCATGCAGATAACAGGTGTAAACTACGGCACATTATCTGAAGCAAAATAATAATAGCTTGAATTCGGATTCTAAACACCAAAAACATGAAATAAAGGTACTAATTGACTTCACTAACGATCTTAACGGCAACAATCTTAAATGTATCAGCATGCGTAGTAGCAGTACCAGAAACCTCAACTCTAAGTTCAGCTTCAACAAAATCATGATGTATGAAACTAAGGTTAATTAAAAAGCCAAATTTTCTTTGTATAGGTGAAAAATATAAGTTTCAACTTCAAACTTCAAAGTTATAAGATGTACCTGAAGCATTGATTTACTTACCTGAACTTTTTGTAATAATAATCTACGGAGTATTTTGGAAATAGATTCAACATAAACATTTAGTAGGGGTAATATTTTTTATAACTTGGTAGCTAAATTGTAATTGTAAAAACTAAAGAATGAGCAACAATACTTATACTAATAATTTTTTTTTTAAAAAAAACAATAGTTTGGGATCACCTGAAAGGACTAAACCACCCACGCGTTCATCTCCCGTAGTTGCATAACCCGCCCCATCTACTGCCCTGGAGGAAACCCGCCCCCACTTTTGAGTATGTTGAGAGGGCATTGGGCACCTAAAAATAATACATTGCTTAAAGCTCCAATCTGCGTATAATTTTTGTAAACTTGGTTCATAGTTTTCTAGCTCGATAGCTATATAAAGATGAATCGAACCGGAATGAAAGTTTCAAATCGAGTTTTCTCTAGAAATAAACTAATAAGTTGAAACAAACATATGTCCAAAAACCTATGCCATATTGCTTTCCCAGACAGCTTGTGGAATTGTAACCGTACTTCAAATCTATCCAAATTGCCACCTCTGAATATTTATTTTGCATAAACTAATCATTAATAATATTTATTTTGTATTAACTGGGCAAGTTATTAAGCAATTAACTCTATAGAATAACTATGCTAATAATCAAATAGTGTCATTAATAAACAGAAAGAATGTGTTGTGGAATAACTTTTAACAAACCTTTGCACTCAGGGGCTAATGTACAAAATGGTACTTCATCGAAGCTTGGATGAGACGATTGCCAAATAAAAGAATACATGCTATAGAACCAATACTCTATACATCAGTATCATACAAATCTATCCACATGTACAGTTTTTAATCTAGCAAATTTAGACAATTTAGGGTTTAACAACAATTTATGCAATTACAAATTACCATTAGTGGTAACCTCATTATTGCGTTCGTTCGGCCGGAAAGGGAAGAATGCCACAAAAAAAGAACATATGCTATAACGACAAAAGTCCATACGTCAGTCTGATACAGATTTATACATATTCACAGTTTTTAATCTAACAAATTTACACAGTTTAGGGTTTAACAACGATTTATGCAGTACAAATCATCATAAGTAATGCATACCTCAATATTGCGTTCCATCAAGCAGAGACATAGAAGGAAATGGTTTATTTGAACCTTTTTCTAACTGATTTTGTCAATCATTCTTCATACGGTACCAAATTTGGCAGACGGTAACTTGTGTGTTGCATCAATCACTGAAAGTAAATTAACGGCAGCAAATAACCATTAGGGTTAACAATATAAAGATAAAATTTCAGGTGAATCGTCTCAAACGGTAATTTCAACAATAAATCTACATTCGATACCAGAAAAAGTTAACGATTCGATCCTTAATAATTTAGATGAGCCGCAAATCGACAGAAAGAGGAGATGGAGAACGGGTTTGAGGTGAATCGCCTCAAACCCAATTTGTACCCTATATCTTCATTTGATATAATTTGTAAAAGTTGTAAATCGAATGATGGAAACGATGGAGAATAGGTTGACGTTATCTGTTCAAACCACAGCTCGTGCCCTAATTCCTTATCTATTTGATTTAGAAAAGAGGGTATGACTGATATAGAAGATTAGGTGAGAGTATGGAAAGATATGAGAGATACGGGAGAAATGGGTTGAAAGCAGTGAATTTACACAACTGTCTAGCTTCGGGATGAACAGTTAAATGCCGAATCTCTGGACCAATGGGAAGCTATCAAACCTATTACCCAGCCATAAAACTACAAATTGTTACACATGAAACGACAACACACTTTTACCCAGCCATAAAACTACAAATTGTTACCCATCAAACGACGACACACTTTTAGGCTGATATAAGTGTTAGAAATTTTCATTGATTTTTTGTTGTTTTCCTTTCATTTTCTCTTATTTTCCTTTCATTATTATTAAAAATTAAAAATAAAAAATCAGACTCAAATTATTAACATTCTGTGATTTCTGTCATTTCTTTTTGATTTTTTTATTTCCTTTTATTTCCTGCTGTTTTCGTTTCATTTTTTCTTGTTTTCCTTTTATTATTATTTTTTTAAAAGGATTCACACTATTAATATTTAATCATTTCTTTTTTTCGTTTCCTTTCATTTTCTCCTTTTAAATGGGTGAGTTGGAGGTGGCAAAGCTAGCCACCCTATTGTCTCCACCACTATATATAAAATAACAAAAGTGACTATTGATGTTCATAAATCATTACATTTGATTTATGAAGAGGCAATAGCATGTAAAAAATAATACATGTAAAAAATAATAATACATGTAAATCGCATGTGCCTTTTAGCCTCGGGGAAACTCAGCCACTTCTCTTTCTTGAGGTGCCATTTTAATTCCACGTCAAACTTTTAATTAAATACTGTGGGATATATTTTATTTGCATTCTTAATTTTACTTGAAAACCAAGGGATAAATCTCAGTCCTTGGATCAATATAATCAATGGCTAGGATTAAAAACACAGGACAATCACATGTGATTAGATCTTACAATCACATGTGATTGTAATATTCAATCGCATGTGATTGTACAGATCTCAAGCAAAATTAAGGATTCAAATGAATATTTCTCTAAATACTGTATCTCTTTTCAAATCCTCTTGAAAATGTGGTGATTCTTTTTCTGTTAACTTAACCTTATAGGGCTTTAAGTATGTGAAACCATAGCCATAAAGATACACAAGTTTAACAATAATTTTTAAAAAGTTTGCTCTTCTGATTAAGACGTACTTAGAGATCTAGATGTGGAGGAGTGGAGGCGTTGTGTATAAGACCAATAACACCAACTGATGTCATTACATCACTCCAGATGCGTAGTTACAATTTTAAATTAAGAGGTACTCAACTTATTGATAGAGAATAACAATAAATACATATCGGATGTTAAATAAAATAACATACTATTCATTTCTAATCCGCATATATTTAGATGTTAAGTATATCAATCATCACATAGTTAATTTTCATTATTTTTTTTATTTTCCTTTCATTTCCCGTTGTTTTATTTTTATTTCCTCTTTTTTTTCTTTCATTATTATTAAAAAACAACTCTCGCATTATTAATATTCAGTCATTTTCTTTTATTTTTTTCATTTCCTTTCATTTCATTTTTTTCTTATTTTCTTTTTATTATTATTTTTTTAAATCACACTAATAACTTTTAGTCATTTCTTTTTGCTTTTGTTTCATTTCCTCTATTCAAATGGGTCACTAGTCAGCAAAGTTGCAAAAATCGAAAAATTTGGCGAGTTCTCGGCGAGAACTAGGTTTTACTGCCTTGCCGAGTTCTCGAGCTCCAACTCGGTTAAAAACTCGGTTAAAAACTCGGTCAACGTTGGTCAACCACCTGTCAACGACGGTCATCTGCTGGTCAACGCATAAAATTTTCAAATCGACACCAAACTGTTCAAATCGTCAAAATATTTGTTGAAATCGACCCCATATATGTTCAAACTGATTAGGGTTAGAGTTTTATGAGTTTGCGATGAGGTTAGAAAAGGAGCAGAAGAGAGAATGAGAAGAAGATGTAGTCGGATGCCCTCAGTGACCAATTTTTAGTAATCGGTATAATATAATTTGGTTTTAAGATGATAAAAATTGAAAACAAAATTGTGAAATAATGGTGAAAAGATTGGAGGAGAGAAGAAGCAATATTAGGAAGAAGTCTCGGTAACTTTTGAATTTTTTATCACAAATTTTATTAACACTACCTACATTATATCTAAAGTCACAATTACACCCCTTCAACTTTGTATTTTATATTTGCATCTTCTATCTTATTCCTATTATTCAAGTTAAACAAATAATTTGTACGGAATATATATTCAACATAATTTTTTTAGCTATATTTTATATTATGTATCTTAAAAAATTATATAAATGCTTGTTTATAGCTATATATAATATTATGTATCATAGAAATTATCTCAGAAGTCTAATATTTATACATATATATTTATTCGAAAATTTATATTTATAATAAAAAGTCAAAGTTAGTCAACAACCAATTTCTCCCCGAGTTCTCCGAGAACTAGGTTTCGTTGACTTGCCGAGTTCTTCCCGAGTTCCGATTTTTGCAACCTTGCTAGTCAGTAGCCACCCTACTATCTCCACCACTGGCCATTTCGTTTGCAAGGAATAAACACTACTAAAAAAAGGGAAATAGAAATTGGTTTTAAAACTGGTTCCTATGAGTAGGGGTTTCTAAAGTAAACCGGTTTCGAAACTTAACTTTAGGAACCGGTTTTTACTAAAATAATAGGTTTCTATTCTAAAGAATAGAAACCTGTTTGTAGTAAAAAAACGGTTTCTATTATAATTTTTTTTTTTTTAAATTGTTATGGTGTAACCCAGATCTGAGAAAGCCATTATGGTGTAACTCGGATATGAGAAACCCAATTTGTTATATAACTAAATTCATTCCCTATACATGAACGAATCCATGTATATACATGAACCTGCGACCGATCTTCGAGTATTTAGTCTCGTTTGATTGCTTGGTAGTGTTATAATGCATATGAATTTGTGTATTATTGATTGAATGTAGCGTACATAATACGGAGATATAAATGTAATGCATAGACAAGCCCTAACTGGAAATAGAGACTAATGGGCTAAGCCCAATATATAAAATAATGGGCTAAGAACGATATCGGCTAACATCCCCCCGCAGTGAAAGCGGGAGTACTGCGGACTGTTCTTCCGGCACCCGTTGTTGCACAAACCTCAACTTATCCATGTATTTCTCAATTACCTCATCAATAGACATCTGAGGTGTTATCCGCATTTTCAAAAACTCCATATTGATTCTGTTCATGTCAACCACATTGCAGTACTGTTCGCATACCTTCGCATAAAACTGCTCCCAAGTTATCATTCTAACCTGTTATAGAGGAACACTGGCTATCACAGAGTCCCACCACACCATAGCCCTATCCTTTAACAACCTGCTAGCATAAGTCACCTTTAATTTTGGCTCACACTGACATGCCTCAAATGTCTTTTCAACCTCCCGTAACCAATTGAGAGTCATGGCTGGATCAGAACTTCCTGAGTAGGGAGACGGTCCACAATCTCATAATTGTTTTTTTGTGGCTGGAATTGTTGTTGGAGTTGCTGTTGTGGAAATGGTGGTTGATACATAGGTGGCTGAACTTGGTTCATCATCATTGGATTTGGGTACTGATAGTTAATCTGTGGTGGCATGATGTACTGGGGAAATTGGTTATGTAATGGGTATTGGTACTGATTTTGGTTCATTTGTGGTACGGTGTGTGACTGAGCAGTGGCAAAACTTGATGGTGTATCCTCATTATCCGATTGTCTTGCTAATTCAAGCTCAGTAACTCTGTCCTGAGCTTCCTTAAGGTTGCTTTCAAGTTCATGCACATATTCCGTTTGGTCAACCTTTGCCTCATCTTCCTCATTTGGAGCACTGAACATTCCGGGGTGGATCGGGATTGAAGCGTCCGCATCTCTATTATTTGGCATATGTGCTACAAAACACTCGCACAAAAGCTTAGTGGATAATTGTTAGTTTACTAAACATTAACATGCCCAAAGTCCTACATTCACTTAGCCCCACCCCACGGACATGTTTGACTTAAGTCAGGGTTTAGGAACAAATACGCGCACGTACTTGCTGCTAAACCTCGCTCTGATACTGAAAGGACCCGTCCTAATCCATCTGGATGAATACATTACATTTGGTTACATCGCGAGGTACTTGACCTCTATATGATACATTTTACAAATATTGCATTCGTTTTTAAAAGACAAACTTTCATTACATCGACAGTTGACGGCATGCATACAATTTCATAATATATCCAACTATAATTGACTTAGTAATAATCTTGATGAACTCGACGACTCGAATGCAACGTCTTTTGAAATATGTCATGAATGACTCCAAGTAATATCTCTAATATGAGCAAATGCACAGCGAAAGATTTCTTTCAAACCTGAGAATAAACATGCTTTCAAGTGTCAACCAAAAGGTTGGTGAGTTCATTAGTTTATCATAAACATTCATTTCCATCATTTTAATAGACCACAAGATTTCATATATTGACACGCGTAACTCGCGAATTAAAATTCATTCATATGGTGAACACCTGGTAACCGACCTTAACAGGATGCATATAGAATATCCCCATCATTCCGGGACTCACATCGGACATGATAAATCGAAGTACTAAAGCAGTTCAAATTCTCTGACTAGGGCTTGTTAGTGCCCATAGATCTATCTTTAGGATTCGCGTCAATTGGTGGCAATTATCATAAACACCAATTCTTAGGCTACCAAGCTAAAAAGGTGTAGTGACTCGAACTTTTCCATGTTTATATATATTAATTGAGATTGATATTTACATGATTAAATGTTTCCAACATGTTAAGCAATCAAACTTGTTAAGACTTGATTAATTGAAATATGTTTCATATAGACAATTGACCACCCAAGTTGACCGGCGATTCACGAACGTTAAAACTTGTAAAAACGACATGACGATATATATATGGATATACATATGGTTAACATGAGATTATGATAAGTAAGTATCTCCATAAGTATATTAACAATGAGTTATATACATATAAACAAGACTACTAACTTAAGGATTTCGAAACGAGACATATATGTAACGATTATCGTTGTAACGACATTTAAATGTATATATATCATATTAAGATATATTAATATATCATAATATCATGATAATATAATAATTTAACATCTCATTAGATATAATAAACAATGGGTTAACAACATTAATTGAGATCGTTAACTTAAAGGTTTCAAAACAACACTTACATGTAACGACTAACGATGACTTAACGACTCAGTTAAAATGTATATACATGTAGTGTATTTAGATGTATTAAAATACTTTTGGAAGACTTCAAGACATATATCAAAACACTCATACTTAACGAAAATGGTTACAGTTACTTTCCCATTCTTTTCTTTCATCAAGAATTCTAGTCGTATTCTTACCCGTATTATACACAGCTTCAAAACGTACTTACTATGGGTATATACCAATAGGAACTAGCATGGGATTCCACTCTTGATTATGTCATGTATGACTAATCAATTTTAACTTCTACCATGAGCTAGTCAACTAACTAGAACTCCTTTTAACCCCACTCACCACTCACCAATTACCACTCATCATTCACTCCATTTCACTTCCAATTCTCTTTCTAATTCTCTCTCAACACACACACACTATTATGAACGTATTTTTCCAGTAGTTAATCATCATCTTCATCAAAAATCACTTCAAGAATCAAGCTATAATCATCATAGGAAGAACACTTCAAGAACACTTCAAAAATCCCTTCAAGTTTACTAATTTACTTCCAAGCTTTCTAATCCATTCCAAGTAATCATCTAAGATCAAGAAACCTTTGTTATATACAGTAGGTTATCTTTCTTATTCAAGGTAATATTCATATTCAAACTTTGATTCAATTTCTATAACTATAAACTATCTTAATTCGAGTAAAAATCTTACTTGAACTTGTTTTTGTGTCATGATCCTACTTCAAGAACTTTCAAGCCATCCAAGATCCTTTGAAGCTAGATCATTTCTTGTCACTTCCAGTAGGTTTAACTACTAAACTTGAGGTAGTAATGATGTTCATAACATCATTCGATTCATATATATAAAACTATCTTATTCGAAGGTTTAAACTCGTAATCACTAGAACATAGTTTAGTTAATTCTAAACTTGTTCGCAAACAAAAGTTAATCCTTCTAACTTGACTTTTAAAATTAACTAAACACAAAATTAACTAAACACATGTTCTATATCTATATGATATGCTAAATTAAACACAAAATTAACTAAACACATGTTCTATATCTATATGATATGCTAAATTAATGATTTAAAACCTGGAAACACGAAAAACACCGTAAAACCGGATTTACGCCGTCGTAGTAACACCGCGGCTGTTTTGGGTTAGTTAATTAAAAACTATGATAAACTTTGATTTAAAAGTAGTTATTCTGAGAAAATGATTTTTATTATGAACATGAAACTATATCTAAAAATTATGGTTAAACTCAAAGTGGAAGTATGTTTTCTAAAATGGTCATCTAGACGTCGTTCTTTCGACTGAAATGACTACCTGTACAAAAACGACTTGTAACTTATTTTTCCGACTATAAACCTATACTTTTCTGTTTAGATTCATAAAATAGAGTTCAATATGAAACCATAGCAATTTGATTCACTCAAAACGGATTTAAAATGAAGAAGTTATGGGTAAAACAAGATTGGATAATTTTTCTCATTTTAGCTACGTGAAAATTGGTAACAAATCTATTCCAACCATAACTTAATCAACTTGTATTGTATATTATGTAATCTTGAGATACCATAGACACGTATATAATATTTCGACCTATCATGTCGACACATCTATATATATTTCGGAACAACCATAGACACTATATATGTGAATGTTGGAGTTAGCTATACAGGGTTGAGGTTGATTCCAAAATATATATAGTTTGAGTTGTGATCTATACTGAGATACGTATACACTGGGTCATGGATTGATTCAAGATAATATTTATCGATTTATTTCTGTACATCTAACTGTGGACAACTAGTTGTAGGTTACTAACGAGGATAGCTGACTTAATAAACTTAAAACATCAAAATATATTAAAAGTGTTGTAAATATATTTTGAACATACTTTAATATATATGTATATATTGTTATAGGTTCGTGAATCAACAGTGGCCAAGTCTTACTTCTCGACGAAGTAAAAATCTGTGAAAGTGAGTTATAGTCCCACTTTTAAAATCTAATATTTTTGGGATGAGAATACATGCAGGTTTTATAAATGATTTACAAAATAGACACAAGTACGTGAAACTACATTCTATGGTTGAATTATCGAAATCGAATATGCCCCTTTTTATTAAGTCTGGTAATCTAAGAATTAGGGAACAGACACCCTAATTGACGCGAATCCTAAAGATAGATCTATTGGGCCTAACAAACCCCATCCAAAGTACCGGATGCTTTAGTACTTCGAAATTTATATCATATCCGAAGGGTGTCCCGGAATGATGGGGATATTCTTATATATGCATCTTGTTAATGTTGGTTACCAGGTGTTCACCATATGACTGATTTTTATCTCTATGTATGGGATGTGTATTGAAATATGAAATCTTGTGGTCTATTGTTACGATTTGATATATATAGGTTAAACCTATAACTCACCAACATTTTTGTTGACGTTTTAAGCATGTTTATTCTCAGGTGATTATTAAGAGCTTCCGCTGTCGCATACTTAAATAAGGACGAGATTTGGAGTCCATGCTTGTATGATATTGTGTAAAAACTGCATTCAAGAAACTTATTTTGTTGTAACATATTTGTATTGTAAACCATTATGTAATGGTCGTGTGTAAACAGGATATTTTAGATTATCATTATTTGATAATCTACGTAAAGCTTTTTAAACCTTTATTGATGAAATAAAGGTTATGGTTTGTTTTAAAATGAATGCAGTCTTTGAAAAACGTCTCATATAGAGGTCAAAACCTCGCAACGAAATCAATTAATATGGAACGTTTTTAATCAATAAGAACGGGACATTTCAGTTGGTATCCGAGCGTTGGTCTTAGAGAACCAGAATTTTGCATTAGTGTGTCTTATCGAGTTTGTTAGGATGCATTAGTGAGTCTGGACTTCGACCGTGTTTATTTGAAAAATGATTGCTTAACAAATTTTGTTGGAAACTATATATTTTTAACATGTGAATATTATGTGATATATTAATCTCTTAACGTGTTTGATATTATGTGATAGATGTCTACCTCTAGAACAAGTCCCATTGACTCACCTAATAATAATGAAGAGTCAAATGTAAATTGGAATGATTCGTGGACTGATTCACAAGTTTCAGAAGAGGAACCGGAAGAAGAGTCGGAACCAGAAGAAGAATCGGAACCGGAAGAAGAATCGGAACCGGATGAAGAAATAGAACCGGTGGGGGAAATAATAAAACGGTTAAGTAAAAGAAAATCCCCAACCAACCGACCAAGGTTAATTATGGTCAATGGTGTTTCCGCTAAGGAAGCAAAATATTGGGAGGATTACCAATTCTCCGATGAATCGGATTCTGACGAGAATTCCGATGATGTTATAGAAATTACCCCAACTGAATTTAAAAAGGCAAAAGAAAATAATAAGGGAAAGGGCATAAAAATAGAGAAATCTAATTCCAACCCCGATGAACTTTATATGTATCGTCAACCCCCGAAGTCCTTAAGTTGTAACAATGATCCGGGAACCTCTAAACCACCAGGTTTTTCTAAACCAATGTGGAAAACGACGGCTCGTATTAGGGGAACATCATATATCCCTAGAAAATTGGCAAAATGAACCAAAACCGAAGAAGAAGAAACAAGCGAGTCAGAATAAGATAGTTGTATTCGTGTGGTGTAATATATGTAATATAGTGTGCTTATGCTTTATGATATATGTAAAAATTGCTTGTATTAATAAGTATTTTTTTTTTATGAATCTAACTCTTGTCTATTTTACAGTATAAAAACACAAAATGGATAGACAACCCAATATTTTAAGAGACCTACCCGGAGACATGATTGATGAAATCTTGTCTAGAGTCGGTCAGAATTCTTCGGCACAACTATTTACGGCGAAATCAGTCTGTAAGACATTCGAAGAACCTTCCAAGAATGTCTTGGTTTATAAGAGACTTTCATTTGAAAGATGGGGGATATCACATTGGGAAACCCATAAGTTACGATGTGTTTACTTTGACGCATATATTGCGGGGAACCCAAATGCTATTTTACGCAACGGGTTAAGAAATTATTTTGACTTAATGTATCCGAATATAGGACTTCATGATTTAGAAAAAGCGGCTAACATGCAACATAAAGAAACATGCTATGCTTACGGGTTAGTAATGTTCGCTTCTCACCAAAGTGAGAAAAAGAACATCGGGCTACAACTATTAAACAAAACATTTCCACAAGTGACGGAGTCGGTAATTGGGGTAAGAAATGAGGTTTTTAGGTTATTACGAGACTGTTGGTCATTACGTAACCCTCGTCCCTTTGAAGACGTTACAACACGCTGTCTTATCAATGGCTATAACGGTTATGTTCCACAAGACCAAGGATGGGAAGTAGTCCTAGTAAAACCAGAATGCATGACTTGTTTCTGGACGTATGAATTACGTGTCTTTATTGCCTTTGCTGAACGACTTGTGTACTAGCTAGAATTATCTTCACAACTATCTTGTATCAAAGTTATTGTGTGCTATATTTCATGCTTTATGTAAAATAAACGGTATTGTAAGTTTGTAAAATATTGTATAAAAGTTTGAACGCGAAATATTATTATAATCAGTTTTTCATATAGAATTGTAGTAGTTGAATTGTATATTAGCTACTAAGTATGAACTTAACGGGTAGGTACTACCCGAATTTAAACTTATAAAATGCTAATATGAAGAAAAAGCTTTTATAAATGAGTTCATATTATGCTACGAAATACTATTAACTACTCTTAATATTCTGTATGATTAACTTGTTCCATTCGACTATTTTGAAGGAAATGGCACCGACTACTCGACACACCGTGAATATGAATGAAGAGGAATTCCGTACTTTTCTAGCTTCAAACATAGTCGCAGTACAGGCTGCGCTACATACCAACAATAACCTTGGATCTAGCAGTACAGGAAATCGTGTAGGATGCACCTACAAAGAATTCACTGCCTGCAAACCTTTGGAATTTGATGGAACCGAAGGACCGATCGGATTGAAACGGTGGACCGAGAAGGTCGAATCGGTGTTTGCCATAAGTAAGTGTACTGAAGAGGACAAAGTAAAGTACGCTACGCATACCTTCACAGGTTCTGCGTTAACATGGTGGAATACCTATCTAGAGCAAGTGGGACAAGACGATGCGTACGCACTACCGTGGTCAGCATTCAAGCACTTGATGAACGAGAAGTACCGTCCCAGAACCGAGGTCAATAAGCTCAAGACAGAACTTAGAGGGTTACGAACCCAAGGATTTGATATTACCACGTACGAAAGACGATTCACAGAATTGTGCCTATTGTGTCCGGGAGCATTCGAAGATGAGGAAGAGAAGATCGACGCGTTTGTGAAAGGATTACCGGAAAGAATCCAAGAAGATATAAGTTCACACGTGCCCGCCTCCATACAACAGGCATGTAGAATGGCTCACAAACTAGTGAACCAGATTGAAGAAAGAATTAAAGAACAGACTGCTGAAGAGGCCAATGCGAAGCAAGTCAAAAGAAAGTGGGAGGAAAACGGTGATAAGAATCACCAATACAACAACAACAGCAATTACAACAATAATCGCAACAATTATCCCAACAATCGCAACCAACAATTATCCCAACAATCACAACAACAACAACAACAACAACAACAACAACAACAACAACAACAACAACAACAACAACAACAGCAACTACAACAATCATCCCAACAACAATAATAACCGCAACAACAACAACAATCAGAAGCAGCTATGCCAAAGGTGTGAAAAGTATCACTCGGGGTTCTGCACCAAATTTTGCAACAAGTGTAAAAGAAACGGTCATAGCACGGCGAAGTGTGAGGTCTACGGACCAGGGGTTAATAGAACGAAAGGAACAAATGGTGTCGGAACGAGTAATCGCGGAGCAAGTAGTGTCGGAGCAAGTTATGCCAATGTAGTTTGTTATAAATGTGGAAAACTGGGCCACATTATTAGAAATTGCCCGAACCAGGAGAACACGAATGGACAAGGCCGCGGAAGAGTTTTCAATATTAATGCGGCAGAGGTACAGGAAGACCCGAATCTTGTTACGGGTACGTTTCTTATTGACAATAAATCTGCTTACGTTTTATTTGATTCGGGTGCGGATAGAAGCTATATGAGTAGAGATTTTTGTGCTAAATTAAGTTGTCCATTGACGCCTTTGGATAGTAAATTTTTACTCGAATTAGCAAATGGTAAATTAATTTCAGCAGATAATATATGTCGGAATCGAGAAATTAAACTGGTTAGCGAAACATTTAAGATTGACTTGATACCAGTAGAGTTAGGGAGTTTTGATGTGATAATCGGTATGGACTGGTTGAAAGATGTGAAAGCAGAGATCGTTTGTTACAAAAATGCAATTCGCATTATACGAGAAAAAGGAAAACCCTTAATGGTGTACGGAGAAAAGGGCAACACGAAGCTACATCTTATTAGTAATTTGAAGGCACAAAAACTAATAAGAAAAGGTTGCTATGCTGTTCTAGCACACGTCGAGAAAGTACAAACTGAAAAAAAGAGCATCAATGATGTTCCCGTCGCAAAAGAATTTCCTGATGTATTTCCGAAAGAATTACCGGGATTACCCCCACATCGATCCGTTGAATTTCAAATAGATCTTGTACCAGGAGCTGCACCAATAGCTCGTGCTCCTTACAGACTCGCACCCAGCGAGATGAAAGAACTGCAAAGCCAATTACAAGAACTTTTAGAGCGTGGTTTCATTCGACCAAGCACATCACCGTGGGGAGCTCCTGTTTTGTTTGTCAAGAAGAAAGATGGTACATTCAGGTTGTGTATCGACTACCGAGAGTTGAACAAACTTACCATCAAGAACCGCTACCCACTACCGAGAATCGATGACTTATTTGATCAACTACAAGGCTCGTCTGTTTATTCAAAGATTGACTTACGTTCCGGGTATCATCAAATGCGGGTGAAAGAAGATGATATTCCAAAGACTGCTTTCAGAACACGTTACGGTCATTACGAGTTTATGGTCATGCCGTTTGGTTTAACTAATGCACCAGCTGTGTTCATGGACCTTATGAACCGAGTGTGTGGACCATACCTTGACAAGTTTGTCATTGTTTTCATTGATGACATACTTATTTACTCAAAGAATGACCAAGAACACGGTGAACATTTGAGAAAGGTGTTAGAAGTATTGAGGAAGGAAGAATTGTACGCTAAATTTTCAAAGTGTGCATTTTGGTTGGAAGAAGTTCAATTCCTCGGTCACATAGTGAACAAAAAAGGTATTAAGGTGGATCCGGCAAAGATAGAAACTGTTGAAAAGTGGGAAACCCCGAAAACTCCGAAACACATACGCCAGTTTTTAGGACTAGCTGGTTACTACAGAAGGTTCATCCAAGACTTTTCCAGAATAGCAAAACCCTTGACTGCATTAACGCATAAAGGGAAGAAATTTGAATGGAAGGATGAACAAGAGAAAGCGTTTCAGTTATTGAAGAAAAAGCTAACTACGGCACCTATATTGTCATTGCCTGAAGGGAATGATGATTTTGTGATTTATTGTGACGCATCAAAGCAAGGTCTCGGTTGTGTATTAATGCAACGAACGAAGGTGATTGCTTATGCGTCTAGACAATTGAAGATTCACGAGCAAAATTATACGACGCATGATTTGGAATTAGGCGCGGTTGTTTTTGCATTAAAGACTTGGAGGCACTACTTATATGGGGTCAAAAGTATTATATATACCGACCACAAAAGTCTTCAACACATATTTAATCAGAAACAACTGAATATGAGGCAGCGTAGGTGGATTGAATTGTTGAATGATTACGACTTTGAGATTCGTTACCACCCGGGGAAGGCAAATGTGGTAGCCGATGCCTTGAGCAGGAAGGACATAGAACCCATTCGAATAAAATCTATGAATATAATGATTCATAATAACCTTACTACTCAAATAAAGGAGGCGCAACAAGGAGTTTTAAAAGAAGGAAATTTAAAGGATGAAATACCCAAAGGATCGGAGCAGCATCTTAATATTCGGGAAGACGGAATCCGGTATAGGGCTGAAAGGATTTTGGTGCCAAAATTTGGAGATATGAGAGAAATGGTACTTAGAGAAGCTCATAAAACCAGATACTCAATACATCTTGGAACGGGGAAGATGTACAAGGATCTCAAGAAACATTTTTGGTGGCCAGGTATGAAAGCCGATGTTGCTAAATACGTAGGAGAATGTTTGACGTGTTCTAAGGTCAAAGCTGAGCATCAGAAACCATCAGGTCTACTTCAACAACCCGAAATCCCAGAATGGAAATGGGAAAACCTTACCATGGATTTCATTACTAAATTGCCAAGGACTGCAAGTGGTTTTGATACTATTTGGGTAATAGTTGATCGTCTCACCAAATCAGCACACTTCCTACCAATAAGAGAAGATGACAAGATGGAGAAGTTAGCACGACTGTATTTGAAGGAAGTCGTCTCCAGACATGGAATACCAATCTCTATTATCTCTGATAGGGATGGCAGATTTATTTCAAGATTCTGGCAGACATTACAGCAAGCATTAGGAACTCGTCTAGACATGAGTACTACCTATCATCCACAAACTGATGGGCAGAGCGAAAGGACGATACAAACGCTTGAAGACATGCTACGAGCATGTGTTATTGATTTCGGAAACAGTTGGGATCGACATCTACCGTTAGCAGAATTTTCCTACAACAACAGCTACCATTCAAGCATTGAGATGGCGCCGTTTGAAGCACTTTATGGTAGAAAGTGCAGGTCTCCGATTTGTTGGAGCGAAGTGGGGGATAGACAGATTACGGGTCCGGAGATTATACAAGAAACTACCGAGAAGATCATCCAAATTCAACAACGGTTGAAAACCGCCCAAAGTCGACAAAAGAGCTACGCTGACATTAAAAGAAAAGATATAGAATTTGAAATTGGAGAGATGGTCATGCTTAAAGTTGCACCTTGGATGAAATGTCCCGTTCTTATTGATTAAAAACGTTCCATATTAATTGATTTCGTTGCGAGGTTTTGACCTCTATATGAGACATTTTTCAAAGACTGCATTCATTTTTAAAACAAACCATAACCTTTATTTCATAGATAAAGGTTTTAAAAAGCTTTACGTAGATTATCAAATAATGATAATCTAAAATATCCTGTTTACACACGACCATTACATAATGGTTTACAATACAAATATATTACAACAAAATAAGTTTCTTGAATGCAGTTTTTACACAATATCATACAAGCATGGACTCCAAATCTCGTCCTTATTTAAGTATGCGACAGCGGAAGCTCTTAATAATCACCTGAGAATAAACATGCTTAAAACGTCAACAAAAATGTTGGTGAGTTATAGGTTTAACCTATATATATCAAATCATAATAATAGACCACAAGATTTCATATTTCAATACACATCCCATACATAGAGATAAAAATCATTCATATGGTGAACACCTGGTAACCGACATTAACAAGATGCATATATAAGAATATCCCCATCATTCCGGGACACCCTTCGGATATGATATAAATTTCGAAGTACTAAAGCATCCGGTACTTTGGATGGGGTTTGTTAGGCCCAATAGATCTATCTTTAGGATTCTCGTCAATTAGGGTGTCTGTTCCCTAATTCTTAGATTACCAGACTTAATAAAAAGGGGCATATTCGATTTCGATAATTCAACCATAGAATGTAGTTTCACGTACTTGTGTCTATTTTGTAAATCATTTATAAAACCTGCATGTATTCTCATCCCAAAAATATTAGATTTTAAAAGTGGGACTATAACTCACTTTCACAGATTTTTACTTCGTCGGGAAGTAAGACTTGGCCACTGGTTGATTCACGAACCTATAACAATATATACATATATATCAAAGTATGTTCAAAATATATTTACAACACTTTTAATATATTTTGATGTTTTAAGTTTATTAAGTCAGCTGTCCTCGTTAGTAACCTATAACTAGTTGTCCACAGTTAGATATACAGAAATAAATTGATAAATATTATCTTGAATCAATCCACGACCCAGTGTATACGTATCTCAGTATTGATCACAACTCAAACTATACATATTTTGGAATCAACCTCAACCCTGTATAGCTAACTCCAACATTCACATATAGAGTGTCTATGGTTGTTCCGAAATATATATAGATGTGTCGACATGATAGGTCGAAACATTGTATACGTGTCTATGGTATCTCAAGATTACATAATATACAATACAAGTTGATTAAGTTATGGTTGGAATATATTTGTTACCAATTTTCACGTAGCTAAAATGAGAAAAATTATCCAATCTTGTTTTACCCATAACTTCTTCATTTTAAATCCGTTTTGAGTGAATCAAATTGATATGGTTTCATATTGAACTCTATTTTATGAATCTAAACAGAAAAAGTATAAGTTTATAGTCGGAAAAATAAGTTACAAGTCATTTTTGTAAAGGTAGTCATTTCAGTCGAAAGAACGACGTCTAGATGACCATTTTAGAAAACATACTTCCACTTTGAGTTTAACCATAATTTTTGGATATAGTTTCATGTTCATAATAAAAATCATTTTCTCAGAATAACAACTTTTAAATCAAAGTTTATCATAGTTTTTAATTAACTAACCAAAAACAGCCCGCGGTGTTACTACGACGGCGTAAATCCGGTTTTACGGTGTTTTTCGTGTTTCCAGGTTTTAAATCATTAAGTTAGCATATCATATAGATATTGAACATGTGTTTAGTTGATTTTAAAAGTCAAGTTAGAAGGATTAACTTTTGTTTGCGAACAAGTTTAGAATTAACTAAACTATGTTCTAGTGATTACAAGTTTAAACCTTCGAATAAGATAGCTTTATATGTATGAATCGAATGATGTTATGAACATCATTACTACCTTAAGTTCCTTGGATAAACCTACTGGAAAAGAGAAAAATGGATCTAGCTTCAATGGATCCTTGGATGGCTCGAAGTTCTTGAAGCAGAATCATGACACGAAAACAAGTTCAAGTAAGATCATCACTTAAAATAAGATTGTTATAGTTATAGAAGTTGAACCAAAGTTTGAATATGATTATTACCTTGTATTAGAATGATAACCTACTATAAGAAACAAAGATTTCTTGAGGTTGGATGATCACCTTACAAGATTGGAAGTGAGCTAGCAAACTTGAAAGTATTCTTGATTTTATGAAACTAGAACTTTTGGAATTTATGAAGAACACTTAGAACTTGAAGATAGAACTTGAGAGAGATCAATTAGATGAAGAAAATTGAAGAATGAAAGTGTTTGTAGGTGTTTTTGGTCGTTGGTGTATGGATTAGATATAAAGGATATGTTATTTTGTTTTCATGTAAATAAGTCATGAATGATTACTCATATTTTTGTAATTTTATGAGATATTTCATGCTAGTTGCCAAATGATGGTTCCCACATGTGTTAGGTGACTCACATGGGCTGCTAAGAGCTGATCATTGGAGTGTATATACCAATAGTACATACATCTAAAAGCTGTGTATTGTACGAGTACGAATACGGGTGCATACGAGTAGAATTGTTGATGAAACTGAACGAGGATGTAATTGTAAGCATTTTTGTTAAGTAGAAGTATTTTGATAAGTGTATTGAAGTCTTTCAAAAGTGTATAAATACATATTAAAACACTACATGTATATACATTTTAACTGAGTCGTTAAGTCATCGTTAGTCGTTACATGTAAGTGTTGTTTTGAAACCTTTAGGTTAACGATCTTGTTAAATGTTGTTAACCCAATGTTTATAATATCAAATGAGATTTTAAATTATTATATTATCATGATATTATCATGTATGAATATCTCTTAATATGATATATATACATTAAATGTCTTTACAACGATAATCGTTACATATATGTCTCGTTTAAAAATCATTAAGTTAGTAGTCTTGTTTTTACATATGTAGTTCATTGTTAATATACTTTATGATATGTTTTCTTATCATAGTATCATGTTAACTATATATATATATATATCCATATATATGTCATCATATAGTTTTTACAAGTTTTAACGTTCGTGAATCACCAATCAACTTGGGTGGTCAATTGTCTATATGAAACATATTTCAATTAATCAAGTCTTAACAAGTTTGATTGCTTAACATGTTGGAAATATTTAATCATGTAAATATCAATCTCAATTAATATATATAAACATGGAAAAGTTCGGGTCACTACAGTACCTACCCGTTAAATAAATTTCGTCCCGAAATTTTAAGCTGTTGAAGGTGTTGACGAATCTTCTGGAAATAGATGCGGGTATTTCTTCTTCATCTGATCTTCACGCTCCCAGGTGAACTCGGGTCCTCTACGAGCATTCCATCGAACCTTAACAATTGGTATCTTGTTTTGCTTAAGTCTTTTAACCTCACGATCCATTATTTCGACGGGTTCTTCGATGAATTGAAGTTTTTCGTTGATTTGGATTTCATCTAACGGAATAGTGAGATCTTCTTTAGCAAAACATTTCTTCAAATTCGAGACGTGAAAAGTGTTATGTACAGCCGCGAGTTGTTGAGGTAACTCAAGTCGGTAAGCTACTGGTCCGACACGATCAATAATCTTGAATGGTCCAATATACCTTGGATTTAATTTCCCTCGTTTACCAAATCGAACAACGCCTTTCCAAGGTGCAACTTTAAGCATGACCATCTCTCCAATTTCAAATTCTATATCTTTTCTTTTAATATCAGCGTAGCTCTTTTGTCGACTTTGGGCGGTTTTCAACCGTTGTTGAATTTGGATTATCTTCTCGGTAGTTTCTTGTATAATCTCCGGACCCGTAATCTGTCTATCCCCCACTTCACTCCAACAAATCGGAGACCTGCACTTTCTACCATAAAGTGCTTCAAACGGCGCCATCTCAATGCTTGAATGGTAGCTGTTGTTGTAGGAAAATTCTGCTAACGGTAGATGTCGATCCCAACTGTTTCCGAAATCAATAACACATGCTCGTAGCATGTCTTCAAGCGTTTGTATCGTCCTTTCGCTCTGCCCATCAGTTTGTGGATGATAGGCAGTACTCATGTCTAGACGAGTTCCTAATGCTTGCTGTAATGTCTGCCAGAATCTTGAAATAAATCTGCCATCCCTATCAGAGATAATAGAGATTGGTATTCCATGTTTGGAGATGACTTCCTTCAAATACAGTCGTGCTAACTTCTCCATCTTGTCATCTTCTCTTATTGGCAAGAAGTGTGCTGATTTGGTGAGACGGTCAACTATTACCCAAATAGTATCAAAACCACTTGCAGTCCTTGGCAATTTAGTGATGAAATCCATGGTAATGTTTTCCCATTTCCATTCCGGGATTTCGGGTTGTTGAAGTAGACCTGATGGTTTCTGATGCTCAGCTTTGACCTTAGAACACGTCAAACATTCTCCTACGTATTTAGCAACATCGGCTTTCATACCCGGCCACCAAAAATGTTTCTTGAGATCCTTGTACATCTTCCCCGTTCCAGGATGTATTGAGTATCTGGTTTTATGAGCTTCTCTAAGTACTATTTCTCTCATATCTCCAAATTTTGGTACCCAAATCCTTTCAGCCCTATACCGGGTTCCGTCTTCCCGAATATTAAGATGCTTCTCCGATCCTTTGGGTATTTCATCCTTTAAATTTCCCTCTTTTAAAACTCCTTGTTGCGCCTCCTTTATTTGAGTAGTAATGTTATTATGAATCATTATATTCATAGATTTTACTCGAATGGGTTCTCTGTCCTTCCTGCTCAAGGCATCGGCTACCACATTTGCCTTCCCCGGGTGGTAACGAATCTCAAAGTCGTAATCATTCAATAATTCAATCCACCTACGCTGCCTCATATTCAGTTGTTTCTGATTAAATATGTATTGAAGACTTTTGTGGTCGGTATATATAATACTTTTGACCCCATATAAGTAGTGCCTCCAAGTCTTTAATGCAAAAACAACCGCGCCTAATTCCAAATCATGCGTCGTATAATTTTGTTCGTGAATCTTCAATTGTCTAGACGCATAAGCAATCACCTTCGTTCGTTGCATTAATACACAACCGAGACCTTGCTTTGATGCATCACAATAAATCACAAAATCATCATTCCCTTCAGGTAATGACAATATAGGTGCCGTAGTTAGCTTTTTCTTCAATAACTGAAACGCTTTCTCTTGTTCATCATTCCATTCAAATTTCTTCCCTTTATGCGTTAATGCAGTCAAGGGTTTTGCTATTCTGGAAAAGTCTTGGATGAACCTTCTGTAATAACCAGCTAGTCCTAAAAACTGGCGTATGTGTTTCGGAGTTTTCGGGGTTTCCCACTTTTCAACAGTTTCTATCTTTGCCGGATCCACCTTAATACCTTCTTTGTTCACTATGTGACCGAGGAATTGAACTTCTTCCAACCAAAATGCACACTTTGAAAACTTAGCGTACAATTCTTCCTTCCTCAATACTTCTAACACCTTTCTCAAATGTTCACCGTGTTCTTGGTCATTCTTTGAGTAAATAAGTATGTCATCAATGAAAACAATGACAAACTTGTCAAGGTATGGTCCACACACTCGGTTCATAAGGTCCATGAACACAGCTGGTGCATTAGTTAAACCAAACGGCATGACCATAAACTCGTAATGACCGTAACGTGTTCTGAAAGCAGTTTTTGGAATATCATCTTCTTTCACCCGCATTTGATGATACCCGGAACGTAAGTCAATCTTTGAATAAACAGACGAGCCTTGTAGTTGATCAAATAAGTCATCGATTCTCGGTAGTGGGTAGCGGTTCTTGATGGTAAGTTTGTTCAACTCTCGGTAGTCGATACACAACCTGAATGTACCATCTTTCTTCTTGACAAACAAAACAGGAGCTCCCCACGGTGATGTGCTTGGTCGAATGAAACCACGCTCTAAAAGTTCTTGTAATTGGCTTTGTAGTTCTTTCATCTCGCTGGGTGCGAGTCTGTAAGGAGCACGAGCTATTGGTGCAGCTCCTGGTACAAGATCTATTTGAAATTCAACGGATCGATGTGGGGGTAATCCCGGTAATTCTTTCGGAAATACATCAGGAAATTCTTTTGCGACGGGAACATCATTGATGCTCTTTTCTTCAGTTTGTACTTTCTCGACGTGTGCTAGAACAGCATAGCAACCTTTTCTTATTAGTTTTTGTGCCTTCAAATTACTAATAAGATGTAGCTTCGTGTTGCCCTTTTCTCCGTACACCATTAAGGGTTTTCCTTTTTCTCGTATAATGCGAATTGCATTTTTGTAACAAACGATCTCCGCTTTCACTTCTTTCAACCAGTCCATACCGATTATCACATCAAAACTCCCTAACTCTACTGGTATCAAATCAATCTTAAATGTTTCGCTAACCAGTTTAATTTCTCGATTCCGACATATATTATCTGCTGAAATTAATTTACCATTTGCTAATTCGAGTAAAAATTTACTATCCAAAGGTGTCAATGGACAACTTAATTTAGCACAAAAATCTCTACTCATATAGCTTCTATCCGCACCCGAATCAAATAAAACGTAAGCAGATTTATTGTCAATATGAAACGTACCCGTAACAAGCTCCGGGTCTTCCTGTGCCTCTGCCGCATTAATATTGAAAACTCTTCCACGGCCTTGTCCATTCGTGTTCTCCTGGTTCGGGCAATTTCTAATAATGTGGCCCGGTTTTCCACATTTATAACAAACTACATTGGCATAACTTGCTCCGACACTACTTGCTCCACCATTACTCGTTCCGACACCATTTGTTCCTTTCGTTCTATTAACCCCTGGTCCGTAGACCTCACACTTCGCCGCGCTATGACCATTTCTTTTACACTTGTTGCAAAATTTGGTGCAGAACCCCGAGTGATTCTTTTCACACCTTTGGCATAGCTGCTTCTGATTGTTGTTGTTGTTGCGGTTATTATTGTTGTTGGGATGATTGTTGTAGTTGTTGTTGTTGTTGTTGTTGTTGTTGTTGGACCGTTTGTTGTAGTTGCGATTGATGTTGCGATTGTTGGGATAATTGTTGCGATTATTGTTGTAATTGCTGTTGTTGTTGTATTGGTGATTCTTATCACCGTTTTCCTCCCACTTTCTTTTGACTTGCTTCACATTGGCCTCTTCAGCAGTCTGTTCTTTAATTCTTTCTTCAATTTGGTTCACGAGTTTGTGAGCCATTCTACATGCCTGTTGTATGGAGGCGGGCTCGTGTGAACTTATATCTTCTTGGATTCTTTCCGGTAATCCTTTCACAAACGCGTCGATCTTCTCTTCCTCATCTTCGAATGCTCCCGGACACAATAGGCACAATTCTGTGAATCGTCTTTCGTACGTGGTAATATCAAATCCTTGGGTTCGTAACCCTCTAAGTTCTGTCTTGAGCTTATTGACCTCGGTTCTGGGACGGTACTTCTCGTTCATCAAGTGCTTGAATGTTGACCACGGTAGTGCGTACGCATCGTCTTGTCCCACTTGCTCTAGATAGGTATTCCACCATGTTAACGCAGAACCTGTGAAGGTATGCGTAGCGTACTTTACTTTGTCCTCTTCAGTACACTTACTTATGGCAAACACCGATTCGACCTTCTCGGTCCACCATTTCAATCCGATCGGTCCTTCGGTTCCATCAAATTCCAAAGGTTTGCAGGCAGTGAATTCTTTGTAGGTGCATCCTACACGATTTCCTGTACTGCTAGATCCAAGGTTATTGTTGGTATGTAGCGCAGCCTGTACTGCGGCTATGTTTGAAGCTAGAAAAGTACGGAATTCCTCTTCATTCATATTCACGGTGTGTCGAGTAGTCGGTGCCATTTCCTTCAAAATAGTTAAATGGAACAAGTTAATCATACAGAATATTAAGAGTAGTTAATAGTATTTTGTAGCATAATATGAACTCATTTATAAAAGCTTTTTCTTCATATTAGCGTTTTATAAGTTTAAATTCAGGTAGTACCTACCCGTTAAGTTCATACTTAGTAGCTAATATACAATTCAACTACTACAATTCTATATGAAAAACTGATTATAATAATATTTCGCGTTCAAACTTTTATACAATATTTTACAAACTTACAATACCGCTTATTTTACATAAAGCATGAAATATAGCACACAATAACTTTGATACAAGATAGTTGTGAAGATAATTCTAGCTAGTACACAAGTCGTTCAGCAAAGGCAATAAAGACACGTAATTCATACGTCCAGAAACAAGTCATGCATTCTGGTTTTACTAGGACTACTTTCCATCCTTGGTCTTGTGCAACATAACCGTTATGGCCGTTGATAAGACAGCGTGTTGTAACGTCGTCAAAGGGACGAGGGTTACGTAATGTCCAACAGTCCCGTAATAATCTAAAAACCTCATTTCTTACCCCAATTACCGACTCCGTCACTTGTGGAAACGTTTTGTTTAATAGTTGTAGCCCGATGTTCTTGTTCTCACTTTGGTGAGAAGCGAACATTACTAATCCGTAAGCATAACATGCTTCTTTATGTTGCATGTTAGCCGCTTTTTCTAAATCACGAAGTCCAATATTCGGATATATTGAGTCAAAATAATTTCTTAACCCGTTGCGTAAAATAGCATTTGGGTTCCCCGCAATATATGCGTCAAAGTAAACACATCGTAACTTATGGGTTTCCCAATGTGATATCCCCCATCTTTCAAACGAAAGTCTCTTATAAACCAAGACATTCTTGGAACGTTCTTCGAATGTCTTACAAACTGATCTCGCCTTAAATAGTTGTGCCGAAGAATTCTGGCCGACTCTAGACAAGATTTCATCAATCATGTCTCCGGGTAGGTCTCTTAAAATATTGGGTTGTCTATCCATTTTGTGTTTTTAAACTGTAAAATAGACAAGAGTTAGATTCATAAAAAAATACTTATTAATACAAGCAATTTTTACATATATCATAAAGCATAAGAACACTATATTACATATATTACACCACACGAATACAACTATCTTATTCCGACTCGTTCGTTTCTTCTTCTTCGGTTTTGGTTCGTTTTGCCAAGTTTCTAGGGATATATGATGTTCCCCTAATACGAGCCGTCGTTTTCCACATTGGTTTAGAAAAACCTGGTGGTTTAGAGGTTCCCGGGTCATTGTTACAACTTAAGGACTTCGGGCGTTGACGATACATATAAAGTTCATCGGGGTTGGAATTAGATTTCTCTATTTTTATACCCTTTCCCTTATTATTTTCTTTTGGCTTTTTAAATTCAGTTGGGGTAATTTCTATAACATCATCGGAATTCTCGTCGGAATCCGATTCATCGGAGAATTGGTAATCCTCCCAATATTTTGCTTCCTTGACGGAAACACCATTGACCATAATTAACCTTGGTCGGTTGGTTGAGGATTTTCTTTTACTTAACCGTTTTATTATTTCCCCCACCGGTTCTATTTCTTCATCCGGTTCCGATTCTTCTTCCGGTTCCGATTCTTCTTCCGGTTCCGACTCTTCTTCCGGTTCCTCTTCGGGAACTTGTGAATCAGTCCACGAATCATTCCAATTTACATTTGACTCTTCATTATTATTAGGTGAGTCAATGGGACTTGTTCTAGAGGTAGACATCTATCACATAATATCAAACGCGTTAAGAGATTAATATATCACATAATATTCACATGTTAAAAATATATAGTTTCCAACAAAATTTGTTAAGCAATCATTTTTCAAGTAAACACGGTCGAAGTCCAGACTCACTAATGCATCCTAACAAACTCGATAAGACACACTAATGCAAAATTCTGGTTCTCTAAGACCAACGCTCGGATACCAACTGAAATGTCCCGTTCTTATTGATTAAAAACGTTCCATATTAATTGATTTCGTTGCGAGGTTTTGACCTCTATATGAGACATTTTTCAAAGACTGCATTCATTTTTAAAACAAACCATAACCTTTATTTCATAGATAAAGGTTTTAAAAAGCTTTACGTAGATTATCAAATAATGATAATCTAAAATATTCTGTTTACACACGACCATTACATAATGGTTTACAATACAAATATGTTACAACAAAATAAGTTTCTTGAATGCAGTTTTTACACAATATCATACAAGCATGGACTCCAAATCTCGTCCTTATTTAAGTATGCGACAGCGGAAGCTCTTAATAATCACCTGAGAATAAACATGCTTAAAACGTCAACAAAAATGTTGGTGAGTTATAGGTTTAACCTATATATATCAAATCATAATAATAGACCACAAGATTTCATATTTCAATACACATCCCATACATAGAGATAAAAATCATTCATATGGTGAACACCTGGTAACCGACATTAACAAGATGCATATATAAGAATATCCCCATCATTCCGGGACACGCTTCGGATATGATATAAATTTCGAAGTACTAAAGCATCCGGTACTTTGGATGGGGTTTGTTAGGCCCAATAGATCTATCTTTAGGATTCGCGTCAATTAGGGTGTCTGTTCCCTAATTCTTAGATTACCAGACTTAATAAAAAGGGGCATATTCGATTTCGATAATTCAACCATAGAATGTAGTTTCACGTACTTGTGTCTATTTTGTAAATTATTTATAAAACCTGCATGTATTCTCATCCCAAAAATATTAGATTTTAAAAGTGGGACTATAACTCACTTTCACAGATTTTTACTTCGTCGGGAAGTAAGACTTGGCCACTGGTTGATTCACGAACCTATAACAATATATACATATATATCAAAGTATGTTCAAAATATATTTACAACACTTTTAATATATTTTGATGTTTTAAGTTTATTAAGTCAGCTGTCCTCGTTAGTAACCTATAACTAGTTGTCCACAGTTAGATATACAGAAATAAATTGATAAATATTATCTTGAATCAATCCACGACCCAGTGTATACGTATCTCAGTATTGATCACAACTCAAACTATACATATTTTGGAATCAACCTCAACCCTGTATAGCTAACTCCAACATTCACATATAGAGTGTCTATGGTTGTTCCGAAATATATATAGATGTGTCGACATGATAGGTCGAAACATTGTATACGTGTCTATGGTATCTCAAGATTACATAATATACAATACCAGTTGATTAAGTTATGGTTGGAATATATTTGTTACCAATTTTCACGTAGCTAAAATGAGAAAAATTATCCAATATTGTTTTACCCATAACTTCTTCATTTTAAATCCGTTTTGAGTGAATCAAATTGCTATGGTTTCATATTGAACTCTATTTTATGAATCTAAATAGAAAAAGTATAAGTTTATTGTCGGAAAAATAAGTTACAAGTCATTTTTGTAAAGGTAGTCATTTCAGTCGAAAGAACGACGTCTAGATGACCATTTTAGAAAACATACTTCCACTTTGAGTTTAACCATAATTTTTGGATATAGTTTCATGTTCATAATAAAAATCATTTTCTCAGAATAACAACTTTTAAATCAAAGTTTATCATAGTTTTTAATTAACTAACCCAAAACAGCCCGCGGTGTTACTACGACGGCGTAAATCTGGTTTTACGGTGTTTTTCGTGTTTCCAGGTTTTAAATCATTAAGTTAGCATATCATATAGATATAGAACATGTGTTTAGTTGATTTTAAAAGTCAAGTTAGAAGGATTAACTTTTGTTTGCGAACAAGTTTAGAATTAACTAAACTATGTTCTAGTGATTACAAGTTTAAACCTTCGAATAAGATAGCTTTATATGTATGAATCGAATGATGTTATGAACATCATTACTACCTTAAGTTCCTTGGATAAACCTACTGGAAAAGAGAAAAATGGATCTAGCTTCAATGGATCCTTGGATGGCTCGAAGTTCTTGAAGCAGAATCATGACACGAAAACAAGTTCAAGTAAGATCATCACTTAAAATAAGATTGTTATAGTTATAGAAGTTGAACCAAAGTTTGAATATGATTATTACCTTGTATTAGAATGATAACTTACTGTAAGAAACAAAGATTTCTTGAGGTTGGATGATCACCTTACAAGATTGGAAGTGAGCTAGCAAACTTGAAAGTATTCTTGATTTTATGAAACTAGAACTTTTGGAATTTATGAAGAACACTTAGAACTTGAAGATAGAACTTGATAGAGATCAATTAGATGAAGAAAATTGAAGAATGAAAGTGTTTGTAGGTGTTTTTGGTCATTGGTGTATGGATTAGATATAAAGGATATGTTATTTTGTTTTCATGTAAATAAGTCATGAATGATTACTCATATTTTTGTAATTTTATGAGATATTTCATGCTAGTTGCCAAATGATGGTTCCCACATGTGTTAGGTGACTCACATGGGCTGCTAAGAGCTGATCATTGGAGTGTATATACCAATAGTACATACATCTAAAAGCTGTGTATTGTACGAGTACGAATACGGGTGCATACGAGTAGAATTGTTGATGAAACTGAACGAGGATGTAATTGTAAGCATTTTTGTTAAGTAGAAGTATTTTGATAAGTGTATTGAAGTCTTTCAAAAGTGTATAAATACATATTAAAACACTACATGTATATACATTTTAACTGAGTCGTTAAGTCATCGTTAGTCGTTACATGTAAGTGTTGTTTTGAAACCTTTAGGTTAACGATCTTGTTAAATGTTGTTAACCCAATGTTTATAATATCAACTGAGATTTTAAATTATTATATTATCATGATATTATCATGTATGAATATCTCTTAATATGATATATATACATTAAATGTCTTTACAACGATAATCGTTACATATATGTCTCGTTTAAAAATCATTAAGTTAGTAGTCTTGTTTTTACATATGTAGTTCATTGTTAATATACTTTATGATATGTTTTCTTATCATAGTATCATGTTAACTATATATATATATCCATATATATGTCATCATATAGTTTTTACAAGTTTTAACGTTCGTGAATCACCGATCAACTTGGGTGGTCAATTGTCTATATGAAACATATTTCAATTAATCAAGTCTTAACAAGTTTGATTGCTTAACATGTTGGAAATATTTAATCATGTAAATATCAATCTCAATTAATATATATAAACATGGAAAAGTTCGGGTCACTACATTGGAAAGGCGTTGTTCGATTTGGTAAACGAGGGAAATTAAATCCAAGGTATATTGGACCATTCAAGATTATTGATCGTGTCGGACCAGCAGCTTACCGACTTGAGTTACCTCAACAACTCGCGGCTGTACATAACACTTTCCACGTCTCGAATTTGAAGAAATGTTTTGCTAAAGAAGATCTCACTATTCCGTTAGATGAAATCCAAATCAACGAAAAACTTCAATTCATCGAAGAACCCGTCGAAATAATGGATCGTGAGGTTAAAAGACTTAAGCAAAACAAGATACCAATTGTTAAGGTTCGATGGAATGCTCGTAGAGGACCCGAGTTCACCTGGGAGCGTGAATATCAGATGAAGAAGAAATACCCGCATCTATTTCCAGAAGATTCGTCAACACCTTCAACAGCTTAAAATTTCGGGACGAAATTTATTTAACGGGTAGGTACTGTAGTGACTCGAACTTTTCCATGTTTATATATATTAATGGAGATTGATATTTACATGATTAAATGTTTCCAACATGTTAAGCAATCAAACTTGTTAAGACTTGATTAATTGAAATATGTTTCATATAGACAATTGACCACCCAAGTTGACCGGCGATTCACGAACGTTAAAACTTGTAAAAACGACATGACGATATATATATATGGATATACATATGGTTAACATGAGATTATGATAAGTAAGTATCTCCATAAGTATATTAACAATGAGTTATATACATATAAACAAGACTACTAACTTAAGGATTTCGAAACGAGACATATATGTAACGATTATCGTTGTAACGACATTTAAATGTATATATATCATATTAAGATATATTAATATATCATAATATCATGATAATATAATAATTTAACATCTCATTAGATATAATAAATGATGTTAAAGCGAAGGGGTACGAAATAGTATTATATTTTTGATACGAAAAGCGATACAGATTACACAAGTTTTAATTATTTATTTACAAATGGGATATACCTAAACCTTGCTACAACACTATAGGCAGTGTACCTAATCGTAGAGTAGTATAGTATTTAGTAAGTCCGGTTCGTTCCACAGGGAGCGGGCTTATTGCACACTATATTTTTAAACAACTATATTTGTACAAAATATATATAATTATATATAATAATATATAAAAGGGGGTTTACCGTTTAATGACCGGTTTGTCGATTTATATTTTAAACGAAGCGTATAGTAAATGATGATATTTAAATAACAATATAAAATAAATAACAATAATTAAAATGACAATAAATAAAAGTACGAGGAAAAATGAAATAAAATATATTATGCTTATTTAAACTTCCGTAATCATGATGTTTGACGTGTTGATTTTAGTTTTATGCCCATGGGTTAATTGTCCTTTGTCCTGGATTATTTAATATGCCCGTCTAATTTTTGTCCATAACAGTCCATTGGTCATAAATTTAAAGTGCGAGTGTCCTCGTCAATTTATTCTTATACCCGAAGTCAAATATTCTAACTAATTGGGGACTTAAACTGTAACAAGGTTTAATACTTTGTTTAATAATTACACCAGGATATCGACTGCGTGTAACCAAAGGTTTTAATACTTTGTTATCAATTATGCCAAGTGTCCTTGTACATAATTTCACCACTGTTTTAATAATTCCATAGACTATTAATCCATTCCCGTGTCCGGTTAAATGAACGATTATTCGTACATATAAATACCCCGCCCATCGTGTCCGATCGAGTGTATATGGTTATTTATAGGTACATTCAATTGTAAATCTTTATATTAAAATTAACAAACTATCATTTAGTTAAAAAATATAAAGCCCATTAATAGCCCATAGTCTAATTTCCACAAGTGTCGTTCTTTTGTCCAAACCCCAATTATGGTACAAAGCCCAATTACCCCGTCTTTAATATTTAGCCCAACATTATGATTACTTTCAGCTCAAATAAGCAAAATAATAACTTAAGCACGAGACATTAATTTAAAAAGGAGAACATAGCTTACATTGATTATTTATCGCGTAGCGTTACACGGACAGAGCTCCGACTTTAAAACCCGTAAAAATAACCTTTACATAACCCTTACTAATCTAATATAACACTAATCTATAATATATATATATATATATATATATATATATATATATATTATATATTTATTTATTTATTATCTTACGGAGTATTATTATTATTATTGTGTTATTTTTACTCGCAGAATTCGTGACCTTTTATAGGAGTTTTGTTTTCTGACAGCTCCGCTAGTCGTGGAGTTTTTAGCCTTCAAACTCCGCGAGTCGTGGAGTTTGAAAATCCAGCTCAGGATCATTTGTCTCATAGCTTGTCGACATAATTTTTAAATATATATAATATATAAATAATTTATATAATTATTTAAATATTATATTATATTCTTGTGCATAGTTGACTTGTAATTTTTGGTCCGTTGCGTCGGGCGTTGATAGTTGACTCATGTCCCGGTTCCGGATTTTCGAACGTCCTTGCGTACAATTTAATATCTTGTACTTTGCGTTTTGTAACTTGTACTCTTGTCATTTTTAGACGTTTTTCATCAATAAATTGAACCTTTTGAATTGTATCTTGAACATTTGAGCTTTTTGGACGTTTGTGTCTTCAAATCTTCGTTTTCGCCTTTTGTCTTCGCACTTATTTATTTAAACAATTACAATGAAAATATAATACAATTACATATGAAAACCTATTATTTAGGAGGGATATTGCTATGAAATATATGTTCCTTTTTAGCCTTATCAATAAACAATGGGTTAACAACATTAATTGAGATCGTTAACTTAAAGGTTTCAAAACAACACTTACATGTAACGACTAACGATGACTTAACGACTCAGTTAAAATGTATATACATGTAGTGTATTTAGATGTATTAAAATACTTTTGGAAGACTTCAAGACATATATCAAAACACTCATACTTAACGAAAATGGTTACAGTTACTTTCCCATTCTTTTCTTTCATCAAGAATTCTAGTCGTATTCTTACCCGTATTATACACAGCTTCAAAACGTACTTACTATGGGTATATACCAATAGGAACTAACATGGGATTCCACTCTTGATTATGTCATGTATGACTAATCAATTTTAACTTCTACCATGAGCTACTCAACTAACTAGAACTCCTTTTAACCCCACTCACCACTCACCAATTACCACTCATCATTCACTCCATTTCACTTCCAATTCTCTTTCTAATTCTCTCTCAACACACACACACTATTATGAACGTATTTTTCCAGTAGTTAATCATCATCTTCATCAAAAATCACTTCAAGAATCAAGCTATAATCATCATAGGAAGAACACTTCAAAAATCCCTTCAAGTTTACTAATTTACTTCCAAGCTTTCTAATCCATTCCAAGTAATCATCTAAGATCAAGAAACCTTTATTATATACAGTAGGTTATCTTTCTTATTCAAGGTAATATTCATATTCAAACTTTGATTCAATTTCTATAACTATAAACTATCTTAATTCGAGTAAAAATCTTACTTGAACTTGTTTTTGTGTCATGATCCTACTTCAAGAACTTTCAAGCCATCCAAGATCCTTTGAAGCTAGATCATTTCTTGTCACTTCCAGTAGGTTTAACTACTAAACTTGAGGTAGTAATGATGTTCATAACATCATTCGATTCATATATATATAACTATCTTATTCGAAGGTTTAAACTCGTAATCACTAGAACATAGTTTAGTTAATTCTAAACTTGTTCGCAAACAAAAGTTAATCCTTCTAACTTGACTTTTAAAATTAACTAAACACATGTTCTATATCTATACGATATGCTAACTTAATGATTTAAAACCTGGAAACACGAAAAACACCGTAAAACCGGATTTACGCCGTCGTAGTAACACCGCGGCTGTTTTGTGTTAGTTAATTAAAAACTATGATAAACTTTGATTTAAAAGTTGTTATTCTGAGAAAATTATTTTTATTATGAATATGAAACTATATCCAAAAATTATGGTTAAACTCAAAGTGGAAGTATGTTTTCTAAAATGGTCATCTAGACGTCGTTCTTTCGACTGAAATGACTACCTGTACAAAAATGACTTGTAACTTATTTTTCCAACTATAAACCTATACTTTTCTGTTTAGATTCATAAAATAGAGTTCAATATGAAACCATAGCAATTTGATTCACTCAAAACGAATTTAAAATGAAGAAGTTATGGGTAAAACAAGATTGGATAATTTTTCTCATTTTAGCTACGTGAAAATTGGTAACAAATCTATTCCAACCATAACTTAATCAACTTGTATTGTATATTATGTAATCTTGAGATACCATAGACACGTATACAATATTTCGACCTATCATGTCGACACATCTATATATATTTCGGAACAACCATAGACACTCTATATGTGAATGTTGGAGTTAGCTATACAGGGTTGAGGTTGATTCCAAAATATATATAGTTTGAGTTGTGATCAATACTGAGATACGTATACACTGGGTCGTGGATTGATTCAAGATAATATTTATCGATTTATTTCTGTACATCTAACTGTAGACAACTAGTTGTAGGTTACTAACGAGGACAGCTGACTTAATAAACTTAAAACATCAAAATATATTAAAAGTGTTGTAAATATATTTTGAACATACTTTAATATATATGTATATATTGTTATAGGTTCGTGAATCAACAGTAGCCAAGTCTTACTTCTCGACGAAGTAAAAATCTGTGAAAGTGAGTTATAGTCCCACTTTTAAAATCTAATATTTTTGGGATGAGAATACATGCGGGTTTTATAAATGATTTACAAAATAGACACAAGTACGTGAAACTACATTCTATGGTTGAATTATCGAAATCGAATATGCCCCTTTTTATTAAGTCTGGTAATCTAAGAATTAGGGAACAGACACCCTAATTGACGCGAATCCTAAAGATAGATCTATTGGGCCTAACAAACCCCATCCAAAGTACCGGATGCTTTAGTACTTCGAAATTTATATCATATCCGAAGGGTGTTCCGGAATGATGGGGATATTCTTATATATGCATCTTGTTAATGTCGGTTACCAGGTGTTCACCATATGAATGATTTTTATCTCTATGTATGGGATGTGTATTGAAATATGAAATCTTGTGGTCTATTGTTACGATTTGATATATATAGGTTAAACCTATAACTCACCAACATTTTTGTTGACGTTTTAAGCATGTTTATTCTCAGGTGATTATTAAGAGCTTTCGCTGTCGCATACTTAAATAAGGACGAGATTTGGAGTCCATGCTTGTATGATATTGTGTAAAAACTGCATTCAAGAAACTTATTTTGTTGTAACATATTTGTATTGTAAACCATTATGTAATGGTCGTGTGTAAACAGGATATTTTAGATTATCATTATTTGATAATCTACGTAAAGCTTTTTAAACCTTTATTGATGAAATAAAGGTTATGGTTTGTTTTAAAATGAATGCAGTCTTTGAAAAACGTCTCATATAGAGGTCAAAATCTCGCAACGAAATCAATTAATATGGAACGTTTTTAATCAATAAGAACGGGACATTTCAAAAGGGGCATATTCGGTTTGATAATTCAACCATAGAATGTAGTTTCGATCACTTGTGTCTATTTCGTAAAGCATTTATAAAAGCAGCGCATGTATTCTCAGTCCCAAAAATATAAATTGTAAAAGCATTTAAAAAGGGAGCAAATGAAACTCACAATACTGTATTTTGTAGTAAAAATACATATGACGACATTGAACAATGCAGAGCTGGCCTCGGATTCACGAACCTATATCATTGGTATGTATATATTAAAGCGTATAATCGTAATCGAACAATTTATTATATCTTAATTTATATATTATATATTTAATTTGTGTTTATATTCAAAATGGTTATTATTTATATAGTTATATTAATATATCCATACTTGTTTAATGTTATATTTAAAAATCGATAGTTTGTTATTTGTAAGTATTTATATAATTAATATTAGTAAGTTTGTTATATATAGTTATGTGAAATTTTAATATAATTATAGTATACGTAATAAGTATATTTTATGTACAAAATATTTATCTGCTTAAAAAGGTAGTTTTTGAGATTAATAAAGATAATATTAATAATCATATTATTTAATAATAATACCTATTTTGATAATAATATTAGTAATAATAGTAATAATAATAATAATTATAATTGTAACTAGGGTTATGATAACGATAATAATAATTGGTAACTACTACTTTTATTAGCGGTAATAACAATAATAACTAATATTCATAATACTTATTAACAATACTAATACTAATAAAAATTTTATTACTTAATGATAATAATAATAATAACAAAAATGTTAAGTGTAATAATAACAATAATAATAATAATAATAATAATAATAATAATAATAATAATAATAATCATAATAATAATACTTGAATGATAAAAAAATATACTAATGATAATAACGTCTTTAATTCTTATAAATAATAATATGATTTTAGTAATAATAATTATAATTCTAACATTCATAATATTAATAATCATAATAATAACAATAATCATTAATACACAACATAATAATAATAATAATAATAATAATAATAATAATAATAATAATAATAATAATAATAATAATAATAATAATAATAATAATAATTAATAATACAAATGAAAAAAAATTGAAGCTACCTTAAAGGAGATCGGCCTAAAAAATTTACTGCAACTCCAAGGACTTGAACCCCTGACCTCTCGAAACCCGACATGCTACTAAACCATCCAGCTACCCGTGTTTTTCTGAAATTATACCACTCCCTTATTTATTTAACCCTCCTGTCTGTGTTGTTCTTCTTCTCCAACAGTTTCGTCGACCAGAGACTTATCAACACAACGAATTGATTTTTGGGATTTCTTAAAAACAAAAAAATGCTGGTAATTGTTATTTCCAATTAGCAACCACTAGAAGAGAAAAAAAATAAAAAAAAAAATCAAGAAAAGCTACTACCTGCTTGTCGCTATAGAAGAGAAAAAAAATTTTGATTTTGATTTTGAGCTCGTTTTAGACAAATGTTACAACACGAAATAGGTTTCAATTCACTCCTAGAATCTTTCTCAATCAACAATTGATCCAAAAACTCTAAAACAGATTTGAATTTCATGAAAAACAAATCGTTTGACTTTTTACAAATAAACTTTGACTTGAAAATTCTTACTTGATATTAGAAATTAGGATATGAAACTTTCCAGATAGTTTGAGCACGAGATTCCTAACATGACTGCATTTTTCATTTTTGAAATTGGATTAGAATTTGGGATTTGCCTATAAAGTTGAAAGACAGAGGTATCGACATTGCTTTTTAATAATTTCTGTTTTTAAATTTAAATTTGCAGACGTAATAGCATTATATATAGATGATAAATGAATAATTGAAGCACTAATCTTATTTGGTCGTATTATATTTTTATTTGGACGCCTAACAAAAATTAGACAGGATCGTACGAGCAGAATATAAATAACAAGAAAGTAAGAAAAAAAATAGTGCTTGATTAAGACATGAACTGAATCTGATCTTGATTTTATATATTTATGATAAATAATTAATAATTATAATTATATTACAATAATAATAATATTAATAATAATAATAATTATAATAATAATAAGAATAATAAGAGTAATAACAATATTAATTCATAATAATAATAATTTTTAGTGTAATTGTTAATAATAGTATTATTAATGATAACTAATAATAATAATGATAATAATATCAATAATAATAATAATAATAAATATATTAAAAGTAATAATAAATAATAATGATACTAAAAATGATAATGTTAATATGTTTAATAATAATAATCCGAATAAAAATGGTATCACTAATGTTATAACTAATACTAGTAATAACACTACTTATAATAATATTAGAAATGATATTACTAATGAAAATCAAAATAAATTGTATTACTTTTATAATAATGATTCTTAATGGTAATGATAATAAAAATATCTAATAATAATAATAATATTAATCATAACATCTAAAATTATAATTTTACTACTAGTTATAATAATATTAACCATGGTAACAATAATATTAATAATAATAATACAATAACAAATCAAATGTATCAAATTGCATATTATAATTTTATTAATGTCAATAGTACTGATATTATTAATAATAATAATAATGAATGTAAAAATAATGTAATAACTATAATTAAACTTGTAATTACATTTAATATATTAATTTTACAATTTACTACTTATGTAAGATTTACTAATTATACATTATCTAATTGAATTATTACATATAATAATACTTATACATAGAATTCCTATATATTTATGTGTATATTTATTACAACATACATATTATATTAATTATGTATAGGATTCATATATATATATATCTGTATATTTTTATTTTAGTAACACCTTAATGATTTTGTATATTACTCTAAATATTTAATTCAAATGATTAAATGGTATTATATTAATTCAACTTAATATATACACTTATATATATATATATATATATATATATATATATATATATATATATATATATATATATATATATATATATATATATATATTATTTACTTATTTATTTACACACAATTGTTCGTGAATCGTCGAGAATAGTCAAAGGTCAAATGATTTCATGAGAACAGTTCAAAAACTTTGAGACTCAACATTACAGACTTTACTTATCGTGTCGGAAACATATAAAGATTAAGTTTAAATTTGGTCGGAAATTTCTGGGTCGTCACAGTACCTACCCGTTAAAGAAATTTCGTCCCGAAATTTGAGTGAGGTCATCATGGTTAGCGATAAAAATGTTTTCATGATGAATATGAGTTGATAAATAGCGTTTTATCATTATTGAGTAATACAGATAAAACATTTCGATTATTCGAAGCGTATGAGTGAAGTTATCACAAAAGAGTGAATTGAAAAAATAAAGTTTCGTCTTAACTTTTGACGTTGTCTTGGTTGAATTCCGGAATTCAAGGGATTTAAAGAAAATCTTATAAATCTAAAAGATTTAATTCTTCGGCGAGTAAGAAAATTAAGATCTCTATAATTAAATACGGTGATCTGCCTCGATTACTCTGTCTGATATTTCCATTATAAATTAAACTTCTTCCGTTCCATTATTCTCACTATTCCTATACTTTTTTTCTTAGTCCACACATCCAAAAGATTATGAAAATGCTTAATCCAGTTCTAATCCTTGATATTTTCCTAAATATCATTTCTGTCATCCTTCTTTTACATCTTCCACCAGAAAAATCTGTTTACTCCTACTATTACCTTGAGGTGATACTATTCTTAATTCTACCGTGTCTTTATATTGTTATACATATTAATATCAACGGTTTATAACCTTCGTGTTGTTATTGGGCTTTATATTTTCTCTTATATTTTGGACCTTTTTTTTTCCTTCTCGACCTCTAGTAAAGCAAGTAATGGTCCAAAATTCGTAAGTATGGAGTTTAGAATGAACTTAATGTTCTAAACAAGAAAGAACGTAATAGCACGATTTGATTTGTCAAATTACCAGAATCACTGAGAATAGAACTATCAAAAATATATTTTCTTGATATGTTCAGAAGTTAAGCAGAATGAAAGAGTTATGTAACATGTCACATAATGACGTTATGATCTGTGAATCATCACGTTCCATTAGAAACTCAGCATGACTTACTGTAATATAATCACGTTGATCAGGTGTCATTATATTATACTAACTCATGCATCAATTTCCAACACTACTTCAAAATCATTCATAATTCAAATTCGAAGATTTACAGAATATAGAAACCAAAACAGTTTCCTTTTATGAGATAACACAGATAGCGCGAAGAGATAGTTAATATTGGACGAGAATATTTATGAAGATATCTTCAGAAATATTGAGGATATTTATAATGAAAGATATGATGGTATCTTAGAATTTTGGAATCAAATTGTGATGAAGAAATTCATTCACGATTATTTAGAGCGATTAAAGAGCAAGGTATTCGCTAAAGATTTCATCAGAAACATAATCATCGGGATTCTTTATGTACAAGTTTAGTCTTTGTGATTTGTTCAGAGTCTTCTTCATGGTTTCGCATAATTTACTTTTCGGTACAAAATTTTCTATTGAGCGTTTCCAACACTCCGTTCTTTATCATCAAACTTTTGACTGTTATGGTCGTTTACAGTTTTTGCTGCTTCATTCAGCTTTTCTAAAATTTGGAGTATTGATTCGTAGACTGGGTGCTTTTCAGAATTTCAGAATGAAAGATCATAATTCTAAGATGTAAATGTTATATGTATACATTTAACTGTTGATGTAAACATGCTGTGAGATTTCAAAATACGGATTGCTAATTCCCGGTGATTGGTATGACAATTCTCGTTATAAGATGCGGATGAGTATATGATAGGGTTTCAATGAATATAATGATTTTTCAAAAAGTCAAAGATCAATGAAGTTGTTGGTAAGTTTACTGCTAATTTGGTGAAATATAAACGGTTCCCCGGTAACGATGACGGAGGGCAAACTTATATAATAAAGTTTTAATAAGGCTAATCCGAATGAAAAATCGAAGTTGACTTGCTGAAGCTGTGACAAAATTGGCTAATTTTGAAAAGGGATTGCAAAGTTTTTTTCAGTAATAACAACGTTAAAGGAGCTAGCACATATACGTGTTAAACGTTTACTCAGGTTCCAAGAGTTTTCAGATACATAACTATATGCATCAATCTTTTCTTTCGTAGATGAAGTGCGATTGGTTCACCCTCTCGATTGAGGTGTTTTCAAGAATCATGAAAGGTTTGAATGCAGATTGTAATCGTCGAGATTCAAATGAGGTTTAAGATGAAATCAAGTGGCAAACTTGAAGAATTGTTTAGTTTCATATGTTATAATCAATATTTTAATTCATTTTAATTGTCCAATGTTGGTAGTCCACAGTTATTAGTCCACAGTTAGCAATTTAATAATTCATATATAGTTTAATACATAATATCTGAATTAATTAATACTTATCGTGACCCATTGTATACATGTCTCAGACTCGATCACAACTCAAAGTATATATATTATTATAGAATCAACCTCAATCCTGTATACCTAACTCGATCATTACCGCATATAGAGTCTCTATAGTTATTCCAAATAAGATATATAGATGCATCGATATTGTAGTGACCCGAACTTTTCCATGTTTATATATATTAAATGAAATTGTTATCTACATGATTAAATGTTTCCAACATGTTAAGCAATCAAACTTGTTAAGACTTGATTAAATGAAATAAGTTTCATATAGACAATTGATCACCCAAGTTGACCGGCGATTCACGAACGTTATAAAATTGTAAAAACTACATGTTGTGGTATATATATAGACATATATATATGGTTGACATAAGATTATTATGAGTAAAATGTGTGATATACATAAGAAATGAGATTACTAAGTTAAGAAACTCGAAATGATATATATAACGATTATCGTTATGATAACGTCTACTAAATACATATGTATCATATTAAGATATTGATACACTATATTTAACATGATAAAATGATATTTAAATATATCATTAAGTGTGTTAACAATGAACTACATATGTAAAAACAAGACTACTAACTCAAGAATTACGAAACGAGACTTATAGGTAACGATTATCGTTGTAACGACATTTAAATGTATATATATCATATTAAGATATATTAATATATCATAATATCATGGTAATATAATAATTTAACATCTCATTAGATATAATAAACATTGGGTTAACAACATTTAACAAGATCGTTAACTTAAAGGTTTCAAATCAACATTTACATGTAACGACTAACGATGACTTAACGACTCAGTTAAAATGTATATACATGTAGTGTTTTAATATGTATTCATACACTTTTGAAAGACTTCAAGACACATATCAAAGTACTTCTACTTAATAAAAATGCTTACAATTACATCCTCGTTCAGTTTCATCAACAATTCTACTCGTATGCACCCGTATTCGTACTCGTACAATACACAGCTTTTATATGTATGTACTATTGGTATATACACTCCAATGATCACCTCTTAGCAGCCCATGTGAGTCACTTAACACATGTAGGAACCATCATTTGGAAACTAGCATGAAATATCTCATAAAATTACAAAAATATTAGTAATCATTCATGACTTATTTACATGAAAACAAAATTACATATCCTTTATATCTAATCCATATACCAACGACCAAAAACACCTACAAACACTTTTATTCTTCAATTTTCTTCATCTAATTGATCTCTCTCAAGTTCCATCTTCAAGTTCTAAGTGTTCTTCATAAATTCCATAAGTATAGTTTCATAAAAATCAAGAATACTTCCAAGTTTGCAAGTCTACTTCCAAGCTTTCTAATCCATTCCAAGTAATCATCTAAGATCAAGGAACCTTTGTTATTTACAGTAGGTTATCTTTCTAATTCAAGGTAATATTCATATTCAAACTTTGATTCAATTTCTACAACTATAACAATCTTATTTCGAGTGAAAATCTTACTTGAACTTGTTTTCGTGTCATGATTCTGCTTCAAGAACTTTCAAGCCATCCAAGGATCTTTTGAAGCTAGATCCATTTTTCTCATTTCCAGTAGTTTTATCCAGAAAACTTGAGGTAGTAATGATGTTCATAACATAATTCGATTCATACATATAAAGCTATCTTATTCGAAGGTTTAAACTTGTAATCACTAGAACATAGTTTAGTTAATTCTAAATTTGTTCGCAAACAAAAGTTAATCCTTATAACTTGACTTTTAAAATCAACTAAACACATGTTATATATCTATATGATATGCTAACTTAATGATCTAAAACCTAAAAACACGATGAACACCATAAAATCGGATATACGCCGTCGTAGTGAAACCGGGGGCTGTTTTGGTTTGGATAATTAAAAACTATGATAAACTTTGATTTAAAAGTTGTTCTTCTGGGAAAATGATTTTTCATATGAACATGAAACTATATCCAAAAATCTTGGTTAAACTCAAAGTAAAAGTATGTTATATATATATATATATATATATATATATATATATATATATATATATATATATATATATATATATATATATATATATATATATATATATATATATACATCAAGATGTCGTTCTTTCGACGGAAATGACTACCTCTTTAGTAATTGACATGTAACTTAAATTTCTGACTATAAACCTATACTTTTTCTGTTTGGATTCTTAAATTAGAGTTCAATATGAAACCATAGCAATTTGATTCACTTAAAACAGATTTAAAATGAAGAAGTTATGGGTAAAACAAGATTGGATATTTTTGATCTTTTTAGCTACGAGAAATGTTTAACAAATCTATACAAATCATATCCTAGCTAACTTATATTGTATTATACATGTATTTTAATATATTATGTAATCTTGGGATACCATAGACACGTATGCAAATGTTTTGACATATCATATCGACCCATGTATATATATTATTTGGAACAACTATAGACACTCTATATGTAGTAATGTTGGAGTTAGCTATACAGGGTTGAGGTTGATTCCAAAAATATATATACTTTGAGTTGTGATCTAGCCTAAGACATATATACACTGGGTCGTGGATTGATTCAAGATAATATATATATCAATTTATTTCTGTACATCTAACTGTGGACAACTAGTTGTAGGTTACTAACGAGGACAGCTGACTTAATACACTCAAATCTTTAAAACATAATAAAAATGGTTGTAATTATATTTTGATCATACTTTGATATATATGTACATATTTGTATAGGTTCGTGAATCGATCCGTGGCCAAGTCTTATTTCTAAGGAAGGAAATATCTGTGAAAGTGAGTTATAGTTCCACTTTTAAAATCTAATATTTTTGGGATGAGAATACATGCAGGTTTTATAAATGATTTACAAAATAGACACAAGTACGTGAAACTACATTCTATGGTTGAATTATCGAAATCGAATATGCCCCTTTTTATTAAGTCTGGTAATCTAAGAATTAGGGAACAGACACCCTAATTGACGCGAATCCTAAAGATAGATCTATTGGGCCTAACAAATCCCATCCAAAGTACCGGATGCTTTAGTACTTCGAAATTTATATCATATCCGAAGGGTGTCCCGGAATGATGGGGATATTCTTATATATGCATCTTGTTAATGTCGGTTACCTGGTGTTCACCATATGAATGATTTTTATCTCTTTGTATGGGATGTGTATTGAAATATGAAATCTTGTGGTCTATTGTTACGATTTGATATATATAGGTTAAACCTATAACTCACCAACATTTTTGTTGACGTTTAAAGCATGTTTATTCTCAGGTGAATACTAAGAGCTTCCGCTGTTGAATACTAAAATAAGGACAAGAATTGGAGTCCATGTTTGTATGATATTGTTTAAAAACTGCATTCAAGAAACATATGTCGATGTAATATATTTCTATTGTAAACCATTATGTAATGGTCGTGTGTAAACAGTATATTTTAGATTATCATTATTTGATAATCTACGTAATGTTTTTTCTTAAACCTTTATTGATAAAATAAAGGTTATGGTTGTTTTAAAAATGAATGCAGTCTTTGAAAAACGTCTCATATAAAGGTCAAAACCTCGCAACGAAATCAATTAATATGGAACATTTATAATCAATATGAACGGGACATTTTAGTTGGTATCCGAGTGTTGGTCTTAGAGAACCAGAAAATTTGCATTAGTGTGTCTTATCGAGTTTGTTAGGATGCATTAGTGAGTCTGGACTTCGACCGTGTTTTCTTTAAAAATGATTGCTTAACATTTTTGTTGGAAACTATATATTATTAACATGTAAATATTATGTGATCTCTTATCATGTTTGATATTGTGTGATAGATGTCTACATCTAGCACAAATCCCATTGACTCACCTAATAATAACGAAGAGTCGAATATATATTGGCAAGATTCACAAGTTCTCGAAGAACCGGAAGAAGAGGAAACGGAGCCGGAAGAAGAGGAACCGGAAGAAGAGAAACCAGAAGAAGAGGAACCGGAAGAAGAAGAGGTTCCGGAGGGGGGGAATGGTAGGAACCACAGAAAACCGGTCAAATAAAAGAAAATCCTCAACCAATGGACCAAAGTTAATAATGGTCAATGGTGTTTCCACTAAGGAAGCAAAATATTGGGAAAATTACCAATTTTCCGATGAATCGGATCCTGATGAGGATTCCGATGATGTTATAGAAATTACCCCGACCCAATTTAATGAGGTAAAAGAAAATAATAAGGGAAAAGGCATCAAAATAGAGAAATCTGATTCCGACCCCGATGAACTTTATATGTACCGTCAACACTCGTATTTTCAATATCGTGACAATAACCCGGGAACCTCTAAACCACCAGGTTTTTCTAAACCAATGTGGAAAACGACGACTCGTATTAGAGGAACATCATATATCCCTAGAAGATTAGGAAAAGAACCAAGTCCGAAGAAGAAGAAACCAGTGATTCAGATTAGAGGGGTGTGAACATGTTGTGTAATAAATGTATTATAGTGTGCTTATACTTTTATGTTCTATGTAAAAATTGCTTGTATTGTTTGTTATTATGAATCTAATCCTTGTCTATTTTACAGTATAAAAACAAAATGGACGATAAGGGTAGACAACCGAATATTTTAGAAGACCTACCAGAGGATATGATTGAGGAAATCTTGTCTAGAGTCGGTCAGAATTCATCAGCACATTTAGTTATGGTGAAATTAACTTGTCAAACATTTGAAAGACTTTCCAGAAATGCCTTAGTTTATAAAAGGCTTTCCTTTGATAGGTGGGGTATATCACATTGGGGAGACTTTAAGTTACGCTGTGTTTTCTTTAAAGCGTTAAATGCAGGGAACCCAAAGGCAATTTTACTCTACGGGTTAAGAACCTATTTTGACTCAACATATCCCAATATAGGATTTCGTGAATTAGAAAGAGCTTCTAATATGCAACATAAAGAAGCATGTTATGCTTACGGGTTAGTGATGTTCGCTTCTTACCAAAGTGAGAAAAAGAACATCGGATTGCAGCTTTTAAATAAAACTTTCCCACAAGTGACGGATTCAGTAGTTGGGGTGAGAAACAAGGTTTTTAGATTATTACGGGGCTGTTGGACATTACGAAACCCTCGTCCTTTTGACGACATTACAACATGCTGCCTAGCTAATGGTCATAACGGTTATTTTCCACAAGACCAAGGATGGGAAGTCGTCTTAGTAAAACCAGAATGCATGACTTGTTTCTGGACTTATGAATTACGTGTCTTTATTTCCTTTGCTGAACAACTTGCGTATTAACTAGATTTATCTTCAAAACTGTCCTGTATCATAGTGTACTATATTTCATGTTATATGTAATATAGCGAAGTTGTAAGTTTGAAGAATATTTATATGTGATATATTATTATAATCAGTTTTTCATATGGAATTGTAGTAGTTGAATTGTATATTAGCTACTAAGTATGAACTTAACGGGTAGGTAGTACCTGAATTTAAACTTATAAAACGCTAATATGAAGAAAAAGCTTTTATAAATGAGTTCATATTATGCTACGAGATACTATTGACTACTCTTAATATTCTGTATGATTAAATTGTTTCATTTGACTATTTTAAAGGAAATGGCACCGACTACTCGACACACCTTGAATATGAGCGAAGAGGAATTTCGTGCCTTTCTTGCTTCAAACATAGCCGCAGTACAGGCCGCGCTACATACCAACAATAACTATGAATCTAGCAATACAGCTAACGGCACAAGAAATCGTGTAGGATGCTCCTACAAAGAATTCACTGCCTGCAAACCTTTGGAATTTGATGGAACCGAAGGACCAATTGGATTGAAACGGTAGACCGAGAAAGTTGAATCGGTGTTTGCCATAAGTAAGTGTACTGAAGAGGACAAAGTTAAGTACGCTACGCATACCTTCACAGGTATTGCGTTAACATGGTGGAATACCTATCTCGAGCAAGTGGGACAAGATGCTGCTTACGCGCTACCGTGGTCAGCATTCAAGCACTTGATGAACGAGAAGTACCGTCCCAGAACCGAGGTCAATAAGCTCAAGTCAGAACTTAGAGGGTTACGAACACGGGGATTCGATATTACTTCGTACGAAAGATGATTCACAGAATTGTGCCTATTGTGTCCGAGAGCGTTCGAAGATGAGGAAAAGAAGATCGACGCGTTTGTGAAAGGGTTACCGGAGAGAATCCAAGAAGATATAAGTTTACACGAGCCTGCCTCCATACAAATATAACGACCCTACTCTTTCTGTTATCTTTTACCGTTAATTATTTAACGACCGTTAACTGTTATTCGTGCCACGTCATTTCTATGATATATATTATTATATTTATAATAATATATTAATTATTATGTGTTATATGAATATTTGTATTCATATTTTAAGTTGTACGTTTCTACGAATCGCGGATTTCTAACCGGCGAATCTTTTCGGTTTTCAAACCAACGGTCGAGTTTTTGGGATTTTTAAATCCTAATTATTTAAAATATGATATTTTAATGTCATATATTTATATATAGTGTTTATATATATTTTTCGTCGCTTAATTAATATCTTTCCGAATAATTAATCGCGTAATCGTGTTTTCGCGTTCCGGGCTTCGTTCGGGCATTCGGGCCACAAGCAATGAACCATAAGATCAAAGTGGCCAAGGGGCCCACCTCCATGCAAAAATTTGGCCGAATATGGCCTTGCTCCCCTCATATTTTTATTTTTGCAATTTATTTCACACTTACACATTTATTTCCTAAAAACCTAATTTTTCCTCAAGACTTTTTCTCTCCCTCCTCTCCTTTTCTTGTTTTGGCCATCCACCATCATCAAAATCATCATAAACACCATTTGTTCATCAAATATAGCTTGGCTCATTCAATTGGTTTCATAATCGGATTGCTCTCTTCATCCTCTACGCGATTGTATCAATCAATTCTTGATTAAGGTATAAACCCTAACCCTAGCTTTTCAATTTTTCTTTAATTTTTCTGTATTTTGATTATATTTTAATAGTATGATGATGATTATTTGTTGTTGTAACGGTGTTTGTATGCATAGAATTACTCATAAACACATGTTTTCGGTTTGATAAAATTGGGACAGCAGCTATTTCGTGTATTTCTGATATTGTGACTGTTATAAAAGTTAAAATAAAGTATCTAGATGAGTTCCTCTCATCAAGACATTAATTTAAGACTCTGGATTCATGTCATTTCGATTCCCGGAGCCCTAGATATGATCAAAGTGGTATTTTGTTAAGATTGAAATGTGATATTGGTATGAACCAGGTTTGGTCCGACTTTGTGACCATATTTGGTGACTTTAGGGTGTGTTAGTGTGTTAGGATCAATTATGGGACGAACTTTCATGTTCGGGTCATCTAAATCCGAGCCACGAATCACCCGTTGCGTCTAAAACACGATTTTGATTGAATTAAAGTTTCAAGTGATATCTTGGCTGATCACCATGACTTGTGGGCTGTTATTGGTGTGTTCTTGAGTGTACCGAAGTGTTGGGTAGTTCGATTAGGCGGAGATATATGTAAGGCTCGCCGAAAACCGACACACGGGGCTCAAGATACGACCCGATGAACTTTTGATTTAAAACTTGTGATTAATTATTAAACTTATGATATAAATAATGAATTTCATTATCATTTAATTACTTATGATATAAAAAGTAATTATTATAATTTAAGACTTATGATATATATTTATTATATCATTTAATTATTACTTATGATTTAATTAACATTTTAATTAAACTTATGATTAATAATACTTTTATTATTAATGGAAAATACTTATGATAAGTATTAAATTTATATTATAAGATTATTATAAGACTTATAATAAAGATTAATTAATTATTTAATTATTATAAGGCTTAGTTATTATTTAATTATAATTTAATTATTAAATACTTATGATTTAATAATTATAATTAGAAAATTATGATATGATTAATAATTCATTATTAATTAATAATACTTATGATATGATTTAAAATTTATTATTAATTAATAATACTTATATTATGACTAATATTTAATTAATTAATTAAATAATTATGTTATATTAATTATATCATTTAAACTTATATTAACTTTAATAATTCATTTTAATTTAATTAAACTTATGTTATGACATAATTAGACATATTTAACTTTAATAAACATTATAACTTACATTATTATTACAACTTACACTTTTAAAATTAACGTTGACTATGTTTGACCAAGGTTGACTTTTGAGTTGACTTTCAGTTGACTTTTGTTGACTTTCTAAATAAGGAAACTTTCCTAACTTAAAACTTTCTAAAAATAGAAACTTTCTAAATTTGGAAACTTTCCAAAAATAGAAACTTTCCAAAAATAGAAACTTTCCAAAAATAGAAACTTTCCAAAAATAGAAACTTTTCAAAAATGGAAACCTGCTAAAAATAGAAACTTTCTAAAAATAGAAAGTGTGTGTCCGTACGCTGTTCCGATCAAACCGATGCATGTTGAGTATTGTTCTATGACTACTTGCAACCTGTACAATAGCTATCATACTAAGACTTGACCTAAGTTAGTTATTTATATCGACCTTCTTTATTTATAGGTCGGCGTTGTGATCATTCCTGATCACTTTACTTCATTTTCTGTTCACATATTTGTATGGTTACTTCGTTTACTATTAAGGTGAGTTATAGTCCCATTTTCTATTTTAAATCTTTTGGGATGAGAATACATGCAATTTATTTTATATTTTGGACACAAGTGGAAGTTGGTTTAAATTATTCATTGTGAGTTGAACAAAAATATTCCCTAGTCTGGTAACTGTAATCACTGGTTTCTACTAATGAACGCGAATCCTACGGATAGATCTATCGGGTTTGATAACCCCATTTCGAGCTAGTCGCGCTAGCAATTTATAATCGGAATGTTTAGTACTTCGTAATTTGTTGTAGATACACTTGTTCGGTGTATATTATTTATTGTGTTTGGCAAGGGTAAATAAATGGTTAAGTGGTTACCAGGTGGCTCACGGTAAATGGAATAATATTTTTATATGTTTTCTAGCATATAATTTTGTGGTCCAAAAAGGAGTTTTTATGTTTTCAAACATAAATTTTTACGGTTTAAATTAAATATTATTTGCAATATTAAACCTATCATTCACTCAACATTTTTGTTGACAGTTACTCGCATATTTTATTCTCAGGTTCATGATTGATTGCTTCCGCTGTGCTTAGAGAGTCTGCATATTTATGATGGCAACTTTTGTTAAACAATAACTTGCATTCTCTTTTGGTACATTTAATAGTGGATGCTGTTGACTTTGTTTTGGTCAACTTTTGGTTAAGTAATAATGTATGGTTTTTCTAAACTTACATATTTTGATAGGTTTCCTTTATAGGAAATCATTTTTAAATAAAGAATGCAAGGTTATTTATTAAATTCATATAGAGTTATGATCAAGCTGTGGGACCAAGATAACGATGGTCGTCAAGTGTACTTTGACGGGTCGTTAAAACAAAAGGCATGTAGAATGGCTCACAAACTAGTGAACCAGATTGAGGGAAGAATTAAAGAACAGGCGGCCGAAGAGGCCAACGTGAAGTTAGTCAAAAGAAAGTGGGAGGAAAACGGTGATAAGAGTCACCAAAACAACAACAACTATCCCAACAATCGCAACATCAATCGCAACTACAACAAACGGCACAACAACAACAACAACAACAACAACAACTACAACTACAATAATCATCCCAACAACAATAACAACCGCAACAACAACAACAATCAGAAGCAGCTATGCCAAAGGTGTGAAAAGTATCACTCGGGGTTCTGCACCAAATTTTGCAACAAGTGTAAAAGAAATGGTCATAGCGCGGCAAAGTGTGAGGTCTAAGGACCAGGGGTTAACAGAACGAAAGGAACAAATGGTGTCGGAATGAGTAATGGTGGAACAAGTAGTGTCGGAGCAAGTTATGCCAATGTAGTTTGTTATAAATGTGGAAAACCGGGCCACATTATTAGAAATTACCCGAACCAGGAGAACACGAATGGACAAGGCCGCGGAAGAGTTTTCAATATTAATACGGCAGAGGCACATGAAGACCCAGAGCTTGTTACGGGTACGTTTCTTATTGACAATAAATCTGCTTACGTTTTATTCACAATAACCTTACTACTCAAATAAAAGAGGCGCAACAAGGAGTTTTAAAAGAAGAAAATTTAAAGGATGAAATACCCAAAGGATCGGAGAAGCATCTTAATATTCGGGAAGACGGAATCCGGTATAGGGCTGAAAGAATTTGGGTACCAAAATTTGGAGATATGAGAGAAATGGTACTTAGAGAAGCTCATAAAACCAGATACTCAATACATCCTGGAACGGGGAAGATGTACAAGGATCTCAAGAAATATTTTTGGTGGCCAGGTATGAAAGCCGATGTTGCTAAATACGTAGGGGAATGTTTGACGTGTTCTAAGGTCAAAGCGGAGCATCAGAAACCATCAGGTCTACTTCAACAACCCAAAATCATGGAATGGAAATGGGAAAATATTACCATGGATTTCATCCTCTACTTAACAAAAATGCTTACAATTACATCCTCGTTCAGTTTCATCAACAATTCTACTCGTATGCACCCGTATTCGTACTCGTACAATACACAGCTTTTAGATGTATGTACTATTGGTATATACACTCCAATGATCAGCTTTTAGCAGCCCATGTGAGTCACCTAACACATGTGGGAACCATCATTTGACAACTAGCATGAAATATCTCATAAAATTACAAAAATATTAGTAACCATTCATGACTTATTTACATGAAAACAAAATTGCATATCCTTTATATCTAATCCATATACCAACGACCAAAAACACCTACAAACACTTTCATTCTTCAATTTTCTTCATCTAATTGATCTCTCTCAAGTTCCATCTTCAAGTTCTAAGTGTTCTTCATAAATTCCATAAGTATAGTTTCATAAAAATCAAGAATACTTCCAAGTTTGCAAGTCTACTTCCAAGCTTTCTAATCCATTCCAAGTAATCATCTAAGATCAAGGAACCTTTATTATTTATAGTAGGTTATCTTTCTAATTCAAGGTAATATTCATATTCAAACTTTGATTCAATTTCTACAACTATAACAATCTTATTTATAGTGAAAATCTTACTTGAACTTGTTTTCGTGTCATGATTCTGCTTCAAGAACTTTCAAGCCATTCAAGGATCTTTTGAAGCTAGATCCATTTTTCTCATTTCCAGTAGTTTTATCCAAAAAACTTGAGGTAGTAATGATGTTCATAACATCATTCGATTCATACATATAAAGCTATCTTATTAGAAGGTTTAAACTTGTAATCACTAGAACATAGTTTAGTTAATTCTAAATTTGTTCGCAAACAAAAGTTAATCCTTCTAACTTGACTTTTAAAATCAACTAAACACATGTTCTATATCTATATGATATGCTAACTTAATGATTTAAAACCTGAAAACACGATGAACACCATAAAATCGGATATACGCCGTCGTAGTGAAACCGGGGGCTGTTTTGGTTTGGATAATTAAAAACTATGATAAACTTTGATTTAAAAGTTGTTCTTTTGGGAAAATGATTTTTCATATGAACATGAAACTATATCCAAAAATCTTGGTTAAACTCAAAGTAAAAGTATGTTATATATATATATATATATATATATATATATATATATATATATATATATATATATATATATATATATATATATACACATCAAGATGTCGTTCTTTCGATGGAAATGACTACCTCTTTAGTAATTGACATGTAACTTAAATTTCTGACTATAAACCTATACTTTTTCTGTTTGGATTCTTAAATTAGAGTTCAATATGAAACCATAGCAATTTGATTCACTCAAAACGGATTTAAAATGAAGAAGTTATGGGTAAAACAAGATTGGATATTTTTGATCTTTTTAGCTACGGGAAATGTTTAACAAATCTATACAAATCATATCCTAGCTAACTTATATTGTATTATACATGTATTTTAATATATTATGTAATCTTGGGATACCATAGACACGTATGCAAATGTTTTGACATATCATATCGACCCATGTATATATATTATTTAGAACAACCATAGACACTCTATATGCAGTAATGTTGGAGTTAGCTATACAAGGTTGAGGTTGATTCCAAAAATATATATACTTTGAGTTATGATCTAGCCTGAGACGTGTATACACTGGGTCATGGATTGATTCAAGATAATATATATATCGATTTATTTCTGTACATCTAACTGTGGACAACTAGTTGTAGGTTACTAACGAGGACAGCTGACTTAATACACTCAAATCTTTAAAACATAATAAAAATGGTTGTAATAATATTTTGATTATACTTTGATATATATGTACATATTTGTATAGGTTCGTGAATCGATCCGTGGCCAAGTCTTATTTCCGAGGAAGGAAATATCTGTGAAAGTGAGTTATAGTCCCACTTTTAAAATCTAATATTTTTGGGATGAGAATACATGCAGGTTTTATAAATGATTTACAAAATAGACACAAGTACGTGAAACTACATTCTATGGTTGAATTATCAAAATCGAATATGCCCCTTTTTATTAAGTCTGGTAATCTAAGAATTAGGGAACAGACACCCTAATTGACGCGAATCCTAAAGATAGATCTATTGGGCCTAACAAACCCCATCCAAAGTACCGGATGCTTTAGTACTTCGAAATTTATATCATATCCGAAGGGTGTCCCGGAATGATGGGGATATTCTTATATATGCATCTTGTTAATGTCGGTTACCAGGTGTTCACCATATGAATGATTTTTATCTCTTTGTATGGGATGTGTATTGAAATATGAAATCTTGTGGTCTATTATTACGATTTGATATATATAGGTTAAACCTATAACTCACCAACATTTTTGTTGACGTTTAAAGCATGTTTATTCTCAGGTGAATACTAAGAGCTTCCGCTGTTGCATACTAAAATAAGGACAAGAATTGGAGTCCATGTTTGTATGATATTGTTTAAAAACTGCATTCAAGAAACATATGTCGATGTAATATATTTCTATTGTAAACCATTATGTAATGGTCGTGTGTAAGCAGTATATTTTAGATTATCATTATTTGATAATCTACGTAATGTTTTTTTTTAAAACCTTTATTGATAAAATAAAGGTTATGGTTGTTTTAAAAATGAATGCAGTCTTTGAAAAACGTCTCATATAGAGGTCAAAACCTCGCAACGAAATCAATTAATATGGAACGTTTATAATCAATATGAACGGGACATTTCAGATATGATATGTCAAAACCTTGTATACGTGTTCCGATATTTACAGTGTGTAAAATAAATAACAGAAATTAAATGACGATAAATAAAATTGCGAGAAATAAAATTGCGAATAATAAATTGCGATAAATGTAATAAGGAATTAACAATTAGCTAGGAACAGTTAGCTAGGATTTTGTTAGCGTGGGTTCTTAACAAAATTCTTCTCATAGTTAATTTGTTTGTTTCTAACAAATTTTATTTTGTCCAATGTTTTCTTCATTATGCCACTTATTGGATTCTGATAGGTCAAAATCCAAATATGAAATTGAATAAAAATGGTTATTCTGTGGTGAACGGATTCGTATATCTGTGGATGTAAGTAGAATAGTAAATGACTGTTGAATCAGATTCGAAGACTGTACAATGTACCTTATTAATGTGAAATCTAAATATTCCTCGGGTATTACCTACCCGTTAAAATATTTTCACCATTATCAGTTTGTACAAAAGAATTTTCAATTACAATCTTTATGAAAATATATATACATATATATTTTCTTCAGATGTAATCATGGATTTAATGAGTAGATATAATATTAACTCATTTGATTTACCGTTAGAACTAGAATACATAATCTCTAAAACATTAGAGATTACATAATCATCATGAAGAATGAAGATAATCGATGTAGAACGAAGATTATACTCGAGGTACAAAATGAGATGTTGAGGCATGGATTGTTGATGGTACTGGTGCTGTTACTGATGGTACTGCTGGTGTCGGTGATGTTGTTAAAGCTGGTAAATTTTTCACCATATTCTCCAAATTGATTACTTGAGCGCGAAGTTCGTTGACTTCTTCTATTATTCCGGGATGATTGTCGGTCGGAACAAGCGGATGAATAAGGTTTAGAATTTTAGATAGAATATAATCGTGGTGAGATACTCTGGAAATGAGAGAGAAAATAGTATTACGAACAGGTTCACCGGTAAGTGCTTCAGGTTCTTCGTCAAGAGGGAAATTTGGTTGGTGGAAAGGATCACCTTCTTCTTGTCTCCATTGGTTAAGTCGACTACGAATCCATCAGATGAATTGGGGATGGCTGATTGGTTAATTCATTCTGGTGATGCTGTTTTTGGAGCTTATGTGAACATCCATGTCGGAATAGCTGTCGGGTTCTGAAGAACTTGAACTAGTGACGAGTTCCATTTCGTACGATTGAATAAAGAATTTTTCGATATGAATTGATTTCTGGCTGTCGGATGGTATTCTAATTATATAGAATATGTATAGATACAGAACAAAAGATTTCGTAAATTACGGAAGAATTTGCGGAATATGTCAGGCAATGTTTACAGTAACAGATACGCTAAGATATGAATTAGCAGATACGCTAAGATATGAGTTTTGTCTATACACTAATCATGCAGTCAATGCAGTAAGATGTGTCTAGACTAAGAATAATGAGCAGGTAATTTCCTAAGGATAATAAGCGGGTAATTTTCGACACGAAATGATAAGCAAAACTTTTGACATGCAGACACGGTCGAAGTCCAGACTCACTAATGCATCTAAACAACTATCAGTTAGACACACTAATGCAACACCTGGTTTGCTAAGACCACCGCTCTGATACCAACTGAAAGGACCCGTCCTAATCCATCTGGACGAATACATTACATTTGGTTACATCGTGAGGTACTTGACCTCTATATGATACATTTTACAAACATTGCATTCGTTTTTAAAAGACAAACTTTCATTACATCGACATTTGACGGCATGCATATCATTTCATAATATATCCAACTATAATTGACTTAATAATAATCTTGATGAACTCGACGACTCGAATGCAACATCTTTTGAAATATGTCATGAATGACTCCAAGTAATATCTCTAATATGAGCAAATTCACAGCGAAAGATTTCTTTCAAACCAGAGAATAAACATGCTTTCAAGTGTCAACCAAAAGGTTGGTGAGTTCATTAGTTTATCATAATTCATTTCCATCATTTTAATAGACCACAAGATTTCATATATTAACACGCATAACTCGCGAAATAAAAGTCATTCATATGGTGAACACCTGGTAACCGACCTTAACATGATGCATATAGAATATCCCTATCATTCCGGGACTCACATCGGACATGATAAATCGAAGTACTAAAGCCGTTCAAATTCTCTGACTGGAGCTTGTTAGTGCCCATAGATCTATCTTTAGGATTCGCGTCAATTGGTGGCAATTATCATAAACACCAATTCTTAGGCTACCAAGCTAAAAAGGGGCATATTCGGTTTGATAATTCAACCATAGAATGTAGTTTCGATCACTTGTATCTATTTCGTAAAGCATTTATAAAAGCAGCGCATGTATTCTCAGTCCCAAAAATATATATTGCAAAAGCATTTAAAAAGGGAGCAAATGAAACTCACAATACTGTATTTTGTAGTAAAAATACATATGGCGATATTGAATAATGCAGGGTTGGCCTCGGATTCACGAACCTATATCATTGGTATGTATATATTAAAGCGTATAATCATAATCGAACAATTTATTATATCTTAATTTATATATTATATATTTAATTTGTGTTTATATTCAAAATGGTTATTATTTATATAGTTATATTAATATATCCATACTTGTTTAATGTTATATTTAAAAATCGATAGTTTGTTACTTGTAAGTATTTATATAATTAATATTAGTAAGTTTGTTATATATAGTTATGTGAAATTTTAATATAATTATAATATATGTAATAAGTATATTTTATGTACAAAAAATTTATCTGCTTAAAAAGGTAGTTTTTGATATTAATAAAGATAATATTAATAATCATATTATTTAATAATAATACCTATTTTGATAATAATATTATTAATAATAGTAATAATAATAATAATAATTATAATTGTAACTAGGGTTATGATAACGATAATAATAATTGGTAACTACTACTTTTATTAGCGGTAATAACAATAATAACTAATATTCATAATACTTATTAACAATACTAATACTAATAAAAATTTTATTACTTGATGATAATAATAATAATAATAACAAAAATGATAAGTGTAATAATAACAATAATAATAATAATAATAATAATAATCATAATAATAATAATAATAATAATAATAATAATAATAATAATAATAATAATAATAATAATAATACTTGAATGATAAAAAAAATATACTAATGATAATAACATCTTTAATTCTTATAAATAATAATATGATTTTAGTAATAATAATTATAATTCTAACATTCATAATATTAATAATCATAATAATAACAATAATCATTAATACACATAATAATAATAATAATAATAATAATAATAATTGTTATTATAATAATAATAATAATAATAATAATAATAATAATAATAATAATAATAATAATAATAATAATAATAATAATACAAATGAAAAAAAATTGAAGCTACTTTAAAGGAGATCGGCCTAAAAAAATTACTGCAACTCCAAGGACTCGAACCCCCGACCTCTCGAAACCCGACACGCTACTAAACCATCCAGTTACCCGTGTTTTTCTGAAATTATACCACTCCCTTATTTATTTAACCCTCCTGTCTGTGTTGTTCTTCTTCCCCAACAGTTTCGTTGACCAGAGACTTATCAACACAACGAATTGATTTTTGGGATTTCTTAGAAACAAAAAAATGCTGGTAATTGTTATTTCCAATTAGCAACCACTAGAAGAGAAAAAAAATAAAAAAAATCAAGAAAAGCTGCTGCCTGCTCGTCGCTATAGAAGAGAAAAAAAAATTTGATTTTGATTCCGAGCTCGTTTTGGACAAATGTTACAACACGAAATAGGTTTCAATTCACTCCTAGAATCTTTCTCAATCAACAATTGATCCAAAAACTCTAAAACGGATTTGAATTTCATGAAAAACAAATCGTTTGACTTTTTACAAATAAACTTTGACTTGAAAATTCTTACTTGATATTAGAAATTAGGATATGAAACTTTCCAGATAGTTTGAGCACGAGATTCCTAACATGACTGCATTTTTTCGTTTTTGAAATTGGATTAGAATTTGGGATTTGGCTATAAAGTTGAAAGACAGAGGTATCGACATTGCTTTTTAATAATTTATGTTTTTAAATTTAAATTTGCAGACGTAATAGCATTATATATAGATGATAAATGAATAATTGAAGCAGTAATCTTATTAGGTTGTATTATATTTTGATTTGGACGCCTAACAGAAATTAGACAGGATCGTACGAGCAGAATATAAATAACAAGAAAGTAAAAAAAAAATTGTGCTTGATTAAGACATGAACTGAAGCTGGTCTTGATTTTATATATTTATGATAAATAATTAATAATTATAATTATATTAAAATAATAATAATAATATTAATAATAATAATAATTATAATAATAATAAGAGTAATAACAATATTAATTCATAATAATAATTTTTAGTGTAATTGATAATAATAGTATTATTAATGATAACTAATAATAATGCTAATAATATCAATAATAATAATAATAATAAATATATTAATAGTAATAATAAATAATAATGATACTAAAAATGATAATGTTAATAGGTTTAATAATAATAATCCTAATAAAAATGGTATCACTAATATTATAACTAATACTAGTAATAACACTACTTATAATAATATTAGAAATGATATTACTAATGATAATCAAAATAAATTGTATTACTTTTATAATAATGATTCTTAATGGTAATGATAATAAAAATATCTAATAATAATACTAATATTAATCTTGACATCTAAAATTATAATTTTACTACTAGTTATAATAATATTAACCATGGTAACAATAATATTAATAATAATAATACAATAACAAATCAAATGTATCAAATTGCATATTATAATTTTAATAATGTCAATAGTACTGATATAACAACCCGGAAATTTCCGACTAAATTTAAACCTAACTTCTAATGTTTCCGACGATTCACGAACAACCGACTATAAAAAGATATATAAATATATATGTGTGTATATATATATCATTTATAATCATTATTATTATCAGTATTATTATTAATATTAATAATTATCATTATCATAATTACTAGTATTATTAATATTATCACTTTGACTAAAATTATTATAAATATCATTATTATTAAATTAATACAACTTATTATTAATAATATTATTATGATTAATAATTATCATTAACCTTGTATTTAACGTTATTATCATTATAAGTATTATTATTATCAATACTACAATCTATTATTATTAATATTAATATCATTATTAACATTTGTACTAATTATTATTATGCATATTATCAATATTATTATTATAAAATAAATACAATCTAATATTATTATAATCATTAATAATATTATCATTAATAATATTATTATTATCATTTTTGTTATTAAACTTCTTTATCATTATTTTTAAGTTTATTATTACTAGTATCTTATCAATATTATTAATTAGTATTATTTTGATATTATTATTATTAATATTATTATTATTATTATTATTATTATTAATTCTATTATTATTAATATAATTATTATTATTATTAATATATTTATTTATTATTAATATTAATTAAGACAGGAACCTAATACCTAATTTAGGTCGATTTTTTTTGTGATCTGCTTTTCTTTTTTTTATCCATCGTGAATACCTTTTGTTTTGGATCATAATCAGCAAATGTTTTTTTATTATTTCTTTTTCCATCGTGATATAGCAGTTATTTTTTTTATTATTATCTATTGATTTTTTTCTGCTTTCTGATCATGAAGTGAGTCGACTTTCACCATAAATTAAAACATTGAGATTATATTAATCTTACTTATCCTCTATATAACACTCTGCAAATGAAAATTGAATTAACACTGAAAAATTAATTGAATTTTTAAAAAAAAAATAGGCTCGACACTCTGTTATTGTTCATATTTTCAAAAGCTTGATTTCGAATCCCATCTCAAAATCTATAATTGCAGTCTTGTTAGGAATCATTTACTCAATCTATCTACAAAGTTTCACGATCCAATTCTTCAAAACGAGTTCGAATTTTAGAGTTAAACTTTAATTTTAAAAAGTCAACTGATTTGTTCTTCATAAAATTCGAGTTCTTGTTGCAGTTTTCGGTTCAATTGATGATTGAGAAACATTCTAGGAGTAATTTGAAACACATTTCGTATTATAACCTTTGTCTAAAACTTTATCAATTTCAAATTCACGATTTTAGTTTTATTTTTATTTTATTTTTCGAACAGCAAGCTGCTGTATAATTTTTTTTTTCGTTTACAATTAATTCAAATAATGATACTGATAGGGATCGATTATATTTGGTTTGAAAGTCCTAAAACCGTTTAGTTAATTAAGTGATTTCGTTCCTGGGTCGATTTGATTAGTTTATTAATGAAGAAGAAGAAGCAAGACAAATTAAGGGTTAAATAAGATTTAGTTTGGTTAATTAACAGAAAGACAGCAGACAGAGTAACGGTTAAGTGTGTTTTCAGGTGAGCGAGAGGTCTCGGGTTCGAGCCCGGCTTGGGGCATTTTGTTTTTTAGAAAAGCTTATTGAGGTAGCATTTTTATTATTTTGTTATTATTATTACTATCATTATTTATTATGATAAATATTATTATTACAAATATTAAAAATATAATTATTATTACTACTAAAATGATTAATATCATTATCATTATTATTAGTATTTGTAAGATCATTATTATAATTATCATTAACATAAGTATTATTAATATTACCATTATTATTATTATTAAAATGATACCATTAGTAGTAGTATTATTATTAAAACTATTATTTTTATCATTAGTAGTAAAATTATTATTATAATTATTATTACAATCAGTATTATTATTATTATTATTATTATCATTAACATGATTACACTACAATTATTATTAAAGTTATTAATATTAATACTATATCATTATCTTTATGATTATTATTACTAATACTAAGATATTTTAATTTAATATATTAACATTGATAATTTACCTTTTTAAATTACTATTGAGTAATTATTTCAAATACTGAAAATAAATATATTTAAAAGAATTATTAATCATTATTATTATCACTGTTATTATTATTAGTACAAATAAATATTACAATTATATATACATATATATATATATATACATATATATATATATATATATATATATATATATATATATATATATATATATATATATATATATATTAAGTTTTATAATATTCCTAAACATCAACATATGATATTTATAATAAATGACATATCATATACTTTAAATCTGATATATATATAAACATTAAGTATTTATATATAAAATGAATTTAGCTAAATAATTAACAAATTATTAATACAAGAAGTATATTAATAATATTAATATATAAACTGGTTAATTGTTATTATATGTTTTAATATATACATAACTTGATATAGGTTCGTGAATCCGAGGACAACTCTGCACTTGTTTCAATACCGTCATATGCATATTTACTACAAACTATCATATCGTGAGTTTTCATAGCTCCCTTTTTATCTATATTTTTGGGCTGAGAATACATGCGCAACTTTTATAACTGTTTTACATGTTAGACACAAGTACTCAAACTTTTATGCTGAATACGTGCTTTGTCATGCTAAATCCCTGCCGTAATATCGTTGATTGTTTGGTGAACGCAAACTTAGTTATTATGAATAGCGCTATTGAGAGTAACGTCTATAATCATTTGACCTCTGGTCTTTGGTTACATAATAATGATTCAAACTGACACTGACAGTTCAAGGTGTCTCGGGGTAAAATTCTGTTTAGTCGCGATATTACAAACTACAGTAACTCTTTAGATTGATATGATGGGTATCAATCAACTTTAAACTTAAATCTTGTGGTCTAATACTATACTGGACTATTGATTTATAATAAACCTATGAACTCACTCAACCTCGTGTTGACTTTTTAAGCATGTTTATTCTCAGGTACTTAAATATTGCTTCCGCTGTATATCTGCTGCTTTGATGATGATTACTTGCTATGCTTGGAGTCTTCATTACATATCATATCAATTAGAGAACATTTAATGCTTTAAATACAATGTAATCTATTTATCTTCCGCTGCAAAACTCAATAAAACGTCTCATATAGAGTCGATCTCGTTTATACAACTGTGATTTGATATAATTTGTCACAAATACCCCAGGCCCTATTTGGGGGTGTGACAACTGATATTATTAATAATAATAATAATGAATGTAAAAATAATGTAATAACTATAATTAAACTTGTAATTACATTTAATATATTAATATTACAATTTACTACTTATGTAAGATTTACTAATTATACAGTATCTAATTGAATTATTACATATAATAATACTTATACATAGAATTCCTATATATTTATGTGTATATTTATTACAACATACATATTATATTAATTATGTATAGGATTCTTATATATATCTGTATATTTTTATTTTAGTAACATCTTAATGATTTTGTATATTACTCTACATATTTAATTCAAATGATTAAATGGTATTATATTAATTCAACTTAATATATACACTTATATTTATATTTATATATATATTTTTTATTTACTTATTTATTTACACACAATTGTTCGTGAATCGTCGGGAATAGTCAAAGGTCAAATGATTTCATGAGAACAGTTCAAAAACTTTGAGACTCAACATTACAGACTTTGCTTATCGTGTCGGAAACATATAAAGATTAAGTTTAAATTTGGTCGAAAATTTTCGGGTCGTCACAGATACCAACTTGTAACACCCTGATTTTTTTTATCACAGTGGAAGTAAATACATAATTACCAAAATAACCTTAGTTAATGTTTACAACCCATAGTTAAGAAATTTACTTAGTTAACATCCATTACAACTTTACATAACATCGGTGTTACATAAAAACAATACAAAGCGATAAAACACCAGAGTTAACTCATAGTCAAACATGTCTTCTAACCCGTCCGTAACACCCGTCCTAACAGCAGTACATGAACCCACAATGGGTGAAAATATGGGGAATTAGCACAACTGCTAAGTGAATGGATACTATCTAACAGATCAAGCATAAGCATCTGAACATGCAAGGGTCATATATATGCTAACGTCCTGAACTAGCATATAACAACTATTGGTTAGTGATCCAATGATAATATTCAAATGTTAACTACTTTGTTTTGATGATGACACCAAGTCTTGTGTGCTTAAACAACATATAGAACAACACAAGTTCACAAACCTACACAATCTCTAGCAAACGACCAATACACAAAAACCGTTAAGTCAAAAGAGTAATTTGAAAAACACTGAAGGAGCCCGGCTGGGTCCACGGTCGACCGCAGGTCAGACCGTGGGATGCCCTGTACCTTTGTTCCACGAAACAAGGTACACGGTTGACTCCACGGTCAGCCGTGGGTCGACCGTAGTCTCTCACTCTCCAAATTTTTGATCGAAAAATGTTTGACTACTTCGGGGCATCTATAATTTATAAAACTTATTTAAACATGCTTAGAATAGTTGTCTCCTTCATATTCAAATGAGTTTTGGTCACTAAAGCACTAATCTTGGTTAATCACACTTAATGACACCTTAATGACATTTTTAGCTTTTGATTAATGTTAAACATTCAAGTATGTATAAAAGTTCTTTTTCAAAGTGTATTTTTATAAATCTAAATTAAAAGTAATACAACTTAAAGATGGTCATTAAGTCCCAATTAAAGAGATGATCTCCACTTGATTAACCATTAAGCACTAATCATGTGCTTAATAAGAGTTTAGTGTAAACTCCCAAAAGTCTTCATATAAATACAAGTTATTCTAATTTGGAAGCTTGCAAGTAGCCAATAAGAAAACATCCTTGAAAAACTAATATTGACAAAAGGGTTGAAGACTTGTGACTTGAACTTTGAAATGTAATGGTTTATCTCTTTATGATTAATGCAACTAGTCAAAGCATTCCCAACTAGATTCAAACAAATCCAATTGACTTGTAACAAGCACTAATGAAGCAAGATACTTCCATCAAAGATGAAGACAAAGGTTTAGAGATTTAGGTAATGAAGTTTGGATGCTATTGGTTTGTCAAGGGACAAAAATCTGCATTTTCCTTTATGGAAAATCAATTACACAAGACAAGGACATGTGACTTTTCTCTTTTACAAGCTCATGTCCACTTCAATGAATGCATTCAAAGTATAAGAAGAAGGTCAAGGACTTCCAGGTGTATTAAGCATCTTTTGAAGGCTTTATATTGGGTAAAGAAGCCAAAAATTCAAAGAAAAAGGAGCTCCAACGAATATATTGAAAAGCTTTCCAGCAAGATCGCGGATGAACCACGATCGACCATGGAGTAAGCCGCACAGGTTCTGGAAAGTTTTTATCTTGCCTATATAAACCAATCCTTGGAGCAATTGAAGGACACCTCTTTCTAACATCATTTCAAAGTTATATCAACTGATCTCCCAAGCCTCAAGCACATATATATGGAGAGATTATAAGAGAGAAAGAGAGATTCTACTTACACTAAGTATAATTACATTGTAAACTTTATGCTTATCATTTGTATCTTTAAGTTTACTTTGTAAGATACTTCCTTAGGGGGTCAAGGAAGTTAAATAGTTCTTGTAATAGGAAGCACCATCTTACTTAGTGATTTAACTTCCTTAAAGGGATCTAGGAAGTTGATTAATTCCATTGGGAATTAATACTTGTCCAAGGTGAAGACAAGTTTGATCTAAGTAAGGTTGGTGTGACCTATTGAAGAACTATGAGAGGTTGAGTTAGTAGAATCATTATGTAAACTTAATTGTAAGTTTACTTGGGTTCTATCTTCGTAAAGGGATCTATAAGGTAGTTGTTGATCTTATGGTAAGAACATATGGTAATTGTGAATTCTTCAAAAGGATGTAGGAATTCATAAGTAGCGGCTCATTGAAGATCAATTGATGTAAACGGATCTCCACCGGGTTTGGAGAAAGTGAAGAAAACTCTCGATAAGGTGTATCGAGGAGTGGATTAAGGAGGATTAGTTAATATCCTCCCGAACCACTATAAATCCTTGTGTTTGTGCACTTACATTCTTTACATACTTGCATTAACAAACATAAACGCTTCCACACTCAAAACTTACGTTTTGATTGTTAAAGATTTCGAAAAAGTTTTAAGAAAACACTAAGTAACTGTTACTTACAACAACAACTGACAATATGAGGATCGACGGCTTGTACGAGCACACGAGTTAGCTGATCAGGCTATAGTCTACCGATAGTCCGCTTTACTGAATCCAGTGCATAACCGTCCAGACACAACACATGCGTCTTTCTATGCTATACTAACAGTCAGTAATATCATGACCCGACCAGGCTACCACGATTTACCTCACACAAACCCTACCTTGCCACCTCTGTGACAACCCAGAAATTTCCAAACAAATTTAAACTTTAATCTTTATATGTTTTCGACACGATAAGCAATATTTGTTAAGTTAAATTTCAAGAATTTTAAACTATGTTCATACATTCATTCAACCTCGACCAAGTTCCAACGATTCACGAACCATTAAACGAATATGATTATATATGTATATGTGTATATATATTATAACTTGAAACGTAAACAAAATATTAGATTAAATACATTATATGATTATATCTGTTTCAAAATGTTTATCAATGGAATTAGAAGATAAGATCAAATGATTGAATTATCAGATATATTGAATTATGATTACAAGTCTCTGTTGAAAGGCTCACGTTGATTTGAGAAATCTTTCCATTTTAACAATATTCAGAAAATGGTAAAGTGATTTATAAATAAGAACAAATTGTCAGTCATTGAGAACTAGACAAAGGATAGTGGAAGATTGAATCTCATAAAGATTCGATTGATCTATTTAGTTTCAAACGTACAAAAACGTTTTCAGTTTAAAAAGAACTTTATTATTAAAACGTATATAACTTTTATAAATATCTAGAACCACTTTTGACAACTCATTACTTAACTAGTATGATAAAGATAACGATATTTATATTTTATTTTATTAAATATATATAAATATTTAAATTAATATTATATATATTTATACGCGTATTATACGTACATAGTTTTATACTTTTACTATACTTAAACTTTACCTTTACTTTATTTTTACTTTACTTTAACTTTAATAATTCACTTTAATAATTCATACTTTAATAATTCACTTTAATAATTCATACTTTAATAATTCATTTTAATAATTCATACTTTAATAATTCACTTTAATAATTCATACTTTAATAATTCACTTTAATAATTCATACTTTAATAATTCATACTTTAATAATTCACTTTAATAATTTAAAAAACTATTATAAATAGAATTCAATAGGTTTCATTATTTCATAGAAACTTGAAAATATTTTTCTCTAAACTCTCTCAATCGATTTACATATATATATTTATTCCGTATTATTTCAAGATATTATTAGTATACATAAAATATTACGACGGAGTGCTGTCCGAGTGATTTCCAAATTGTTTTTCGAGTGGGATAGGATTAAGGAAATTATGGGTTATAGCTATGGAGGTGATTGAGTATGGTTCATGGGTATGCTCGTGAGGTCAATATAGTGTTTATCATTTCCGTTGCGTCTACGTACCTTTCCTGCAATATTGAATCTCAATATTGATACATGAGTACTCATAATTTAACTTTTACATACTAATAGTGTATCCTTGACTAGTGCTCGAGTATTTAGGATTATGCATGCTTGTACTTTTGATATTGCCCTTAGACAAGTTAGGTTGAATCTTGAATTAGTTACACTTGCGGTTGAGATAAGGTATAAGATATGCATGTCCTTGGAAAGCTAGCGAAAAATTAAGAACTTTTCCTTTAGATATCGAATGGTTTCGATGAACGGATTAGAAGTTATAATCAATTGAATTTTCGATATTTTTATTAAAAATGATTATTATTATCGTCATTTTTATCGTCGTTCTAGTTTTATCTTATTATTATCATTATTATTATCTTTATCAATAAAAGGGATTTATCATTAAAAATTGTTATTTTTTTTTATTATTACTATCGTTATTATCGTTGAAGTTATAATTAGTATTATTATTATTATCCAATTATTATTATTATTATTATTATTATTATTATTATTATTATTATTATTATTATTATTATTATTATTATTATTATTATTATTATTATTATTATTATTATTATTATTATTGGTATTATTATTATTATTATCATTATTAATATATATATATATTATTATTTAAAAATGGTTATTGTTATTGTTATTATTATTATTACTATATTATCATTAAGATATTTATTAGTATTATCGTTAATAATGTTATAGTAACTATCATTATTAATACTAGTGTAATTAAAACAAATATTTGTAACACCTAATTATTTTGATTACTATTATTATCATTATTATGAACACGATATAAAAGACGATTAAAAGCTATTAAACGAAACGATTAGGAAATAATAGGTAAGAGTATCATGATGAAATTAAAATATTATAAGATATTGATTTAGATAAAATTATCGTTCTTATTATTTTTATCATTACTATTATTATTAAAAGTACCGTTAGTATTAAAACTATCATTTTAACAAAAATTATCATTTTAATAGAAATGTCATTGTTACTATAAAATATCATTATTATTATTATTTTAAATAGAATTATTATTTTAAAGATAATATTAAAAATTATCGTAAATATTAAAGTTATCATAATTAGAATTATCGTTTTATCATAATGTCATCTTAGTAATTATAAATATTGATATTTTTATAATAATAATTATTATTACAAAATAATACAACTTTTACTTACTATCATTATATATATTATTTTATCAAATAAATATGTGATACAAACATATTTTACTACGTGTAATAACTTACTTTAATAATACCTATCATATTATCTTTATAATATTAAATGAACCCTATAAATTTTATTACCTAATATATATAAAAGTATATTTTATTATATAAATTTAATATAAAATTTTATTTATTAATAAATAAATTATATTATTTACTCTAATAAATCTTTTAAAAATATTTAAAAATATAAAATGACGATATTTAAACTATATATTAATCATATATAGATTTTTGGAAGTTATTTTGAGTCAAATTTACTTTTGTTGACTTTTGCATATTAGTCTCGAGCATTAGGATTGTGGTACACTATGACTTGACCTAATTTGTTAGACAAATATTGACCAACACATAAATATATATAATTAATTTAGGTTCGTGAATCCGAGGCCAACCTTGCACTTGTTCAATGACGTTATATGTATTTTTACTACGAAATACAGTATGGTGAGTTTCATTTGCCTTTTTACCCTTTATATTTTTGGGACTGAGAATACATGCGTTTTTATAAATGTTTGACAAAATAGACACAAGTAATTGAAACTACATTCTATGGTTGAATTATCGAAATCGAATATGCCCCTTTTTATTAAAGTCTGGTAATCTAAGAATTATGGAACAGACACCCTAATTGACGCGAATCCTAAAGATAGATCTATTGGGCCTAACAAACCCCATCCAAAGTACCGGATGCTTTAGTACTTCGAAATTTATATCATGTCCGAAGGAGGATCCCAGAATGATAGGGGATATTCTTATATGTATCTAGTTAATGTCGGTTACCAGGTGTTCACCATATGAATGATTATTTTTGTCTCTATGCATGGGACGTATATTTATGAGAACTGGAAATGAAATTCTTGTGGTCTATTAAAATGATGAAAATAAATGATTATGATAAACTAATGAACTCACCAACCTTTTGGTTGACACTTTAAAGCATGTTTATTCTCAGGTGTTAAAGAAATCTTCCGCTGTGTATTTGCTCATTTTAAAGATATTACTTGGAGTCTTTCATAGCATATTTCGAAGAACGTTGCATTCGAGTCATTGAGTTCATCAAAGATTATTATTAAATCAATTTATAGTTGGAGAGTGGATATTATGAAATGGTATGCATGCCTGTCAATTTTCGATGTAAAGAAAGATTGTCTTTTAAAAACGAATGCAATGTTTGTAAAATGTATCATATAGAGGTCAAATACCTCGCAATGTAATCAACTAGTGTGAATCGTTTATAATGTATATGAACGGGTCCTTTCAGTTGGTATCAGAGCGGTTGTGTTAGCGAACCAGGTCTGCATTAGTGTGTCTAACTGATAAGTTGATAGGATGCATTAGAAAGTCTGGACTTCGACCGTGTCTGCATGTCAAAAGTTTTGCTTATCATTTTGTGTCGAAAATTAACTACTTATCATCCTCAGGAAATTACCTGCTTATCATTTTTAGTCTAAGACACGTCTTGCTGCATTGATTGCATGAATAGTGTATAGACAAAAATTCATATCTTAGTATATCTGCTAAATCATATCTTATCGTATCTGTTACTTTAAACTTTGCCTGACATATCCCGCAAAGTCCTCCGTAATCTACGAAATCTTTTGATCTATATATATATATATATATATATATATATATATATATATATATATATATATATATATATATATATATATATATATATATATATATATTCTATGTAATTAGAATACCATCAGTTAGCCAAAATCATTTCATATAAAAAAAAATCCTTTATCCAATCGTACGAAATGGAATTCGTCATCAGTTCAAGTCACTCAGATTCCGAAATGGAATCCCATTCAAGCTCCGAAAGCAGTGTGACCGAAATAGATCAACCAATCAGTCATCACCTATTCTGGATAAATTGGGGATGGGTTCGTAGCCTCCTCAATCATTGGAGACAAGAAGAAGGCGATCTTTTCCATCCACCACATTGCCCTCCTGACGAAGAACCTGAAGCACTTACCGGCGAACCTGTCCAAAACACCATTTTCTCTCTCATTTCCAGAGTATCTCTTCACGATTATATACTACATCAAATTTTATTTATCCGATCGTCCGAACCGACAATCACCCCGGTGTAATAGAAGGAGTCAACGAACTTCGCGCTCGGGTAGTGGCTTTGGAGAATATGGTACAAAGATTACAAACACCATCAGCAGCATCAGCAGCATAACCAGTACCACCATCATCAACGCCAACAGTACCATTACCACCTCTAACCACAACTGCGTCGTAACCCTCAACTTCACAATCTGTCCCACGAGCATCAAAGTCATACGCACCATAGATACCAAGGAATACCAACAACAATAACTGACAAAGTATTAATTCATAACTTCATTGGAGAAACATTCCGCGTAGATTATGTAATCTCTAAAGTCTTAGAGATTATCTAATCTAGCCCTAACCATAAAGCAGTTAAGCAAACCGAAATGATAGAAGGAAGAGTAGAAACCCTGACAAAAATGGTGTGTGATTAACCAGCTAAACTTGTTTTACCAACAACATCATCAGTACCGTCAGCGTCACCAGCATCGTCAGTACAGTCAGCATCAGAATCAACAACATCTATAACATCACAAACTCAGTCAATTCAAGAATCACTGTGGACATCATTATGAATCAATAACGTGTATATTGTATCAACGAGTTATGAAGAATTAACTCATTCCCTTTAAAGAAATTATATGTATATTATATATATATATATATATATATATATATATATATATATATATATATATATATATATATATATATATATATATATATATATATATATATATATATATATATATATATTTTTTTTTTTTTTTTGAAATAAATTTTTCCGTGCTAAGCTATTGTGCGTGAATCGTAACTACTCGGTTAATTCATATTACAAATATGCAATAATGTACGTCCTTCGGCCGTAACTTAATCAGCGTTAACTACAATCTCTGTCGCAATTCAACAAATTCCAATTCATAATAAATCAAGTATATATTTGATTTTACACTTTCATCATCGATGTACCCGAAACTTTTTAGATAACATCATTCGTACTTTGCGAAATTCACAAGAATTCCACGAACCGAACATCATACATCAACAAATAACGAAGTATTGATTCATATTTTCATTGTCATTAAAGAAATACTGCGTAAAAGTTTTGTACTTTTTAAAGCCTTTAGGAATTATTCAATTCTAGTTTCAACCGTAAATCAAATGAGTTTAATTTAACATTAACTCATTAAATCTATGTTACATCTGAAGAAAATATACATATATATATATTTTCATAAACACTGTAATAAAATTCTTTTGTACAAAATATTAATTGTGAAATTTTTTTTAACGGGTAGGTAATACCCGAGAGATATATAAATTCACAAATAATATGTTACATTCTTCGAATCTGATTTAACAAATCATCCATTATACTCCCTACTTTCACAACAATATACATTCTTTTATAGAAATCAAAACAACCATACTCATTCAAAATTTAATTACATATTCTGATTTTGAAATCTCAAAATTCAACTCGAGATATGACCAAAATCATCACTCTTAGATCCTTACATCTTTCACAAGCTATATTTTGACTTCAAAACTGTGTTAGAACATCAAATGTATGTTAACGATTACAATCTATGTTCAAGCCCTTCAAAAATTTCTGAAGACACTTCGAATGATGAGCAATTGAGATGATGATCCAACCACATGTTACCCACAGTTATGTACCCGAAAAACTCTTGAAACCAAAGTAAAAGTTTAAACAACATATCCGCGTCAGATTCTTTGGCATTTATTAGCAAAAATAACTTTGCGACTCCTATTCAAAGTAGCCAGTTTTGTCACAGCTCCAGTAAGTCAACTTCGACTTTTCAGTCAGACTAACCTTATTATAACCTTGAGATATACACCATCGTTACCAGGGAACCTTTTACATTCCACCACATTATTAGCAGATGTACCAAAAACTTCATTACCCTTTGACTTTAGCCTCTCCAAAAAGTCATTATAATTATTTATTGAAACCCCATCATTTACTCATTCGCATCTTGTAATGGGAATTGCCATACGAATCATTGGGAATTAGCAATCAGTATTTTGAAATCTCACAGCATGTCTACTCCAACAGTTATATGTGTATATATAACGTCTATCTTCTGGACTTAATTTGAATGTGAAGTTTCTGAAAAACACTCCGAACTACGAATTGGTTCTCCGAAAATGGAAAAAATACTGATGAAGCAGCAAAAACTATAAACGACTTTAAACGGAAAAAGCTGAATGATAATGATGAAGTGTGCTGGCAAAACGCAGAAAAAGAGAAGTTTTGGAACTGGAAAACGGATTGAGCAAAGTAGGAAGGAGGCTGTGGACAAATTACAAAGACTGAACCTGACTTCAAAGGATCCAAATGATTCAGTACCTGCTGAAGTCATTAACGAATACCTTGCTCCTGACTCTAAACCCCTGCGGACAATATTCTTCATCAACCTCTGATATTAGAAATTCTAAAATATCATCATATCTTTCATTATAAATATCCTCCATATTTCTGAAGATATTTTCTTAATTTTTCTTATTTGAAATCATTTACCTCTTCACGCTATCTGTATTACATCATAAAAGAAACTATTTTAGTTTCTAAATTCTGAAACATTCAAGTTTAAAATAGGAATATTTTGAAGTAGTGTTGGGAACTGAAGCATGAATTAGTATAATATAATGACACTTGATCAACGTGATTATATTACAGTAAGTCATGCTGAGTTTCTAAATGGAACGTGATGATTCACAGATCATAACATCATCATGTGCCATGTTATACGACTCTTGTATTCTATTTAACCTCTAAAATATCAAGAAAATATTTCTTGATGATTCGGCCTTTTTCAAGGTATTCTAGTAATTTGACAAGTCAAGATCGTGCCATCACAATTTCCTTCCTAGAACATTAACAATGTTCATTCCGAAATTCATATCTGTGAATTCTGGACCATTACAAGCGGTGCTTAATCGCAAGAAGAAGAAACGAAAGGACAAAACTCCGAAATAGAAATTGGGGTATAAATTGCAACAAATAAAAGAGAGCATTAACTGTGAATGATAATGATTATAGAAGACAGAAGCAGAGACTTTGAAATATAAGGGAACATATAAAGCCCAACGATAAACCAGAAATTATAAACCATATATATCGATGCATATAGAAATACAAAGACACGGGAGAACTAGAAACACTATAAACCCAAGAGTATAGTAGAAGTAAATAGATTCTTCCGGCGGTAGATGAAAAAGAAGAATGACCGATATGAAAGTTAGAAGTATATCGAGAATCAGAACTGGATGGAGCATATTGATTAATACTTTAAAATATGAGTTGAGGGGGAAAGAATAGAAGGTGATGAAACATGACTAGGAACTTAGAAATCAACAGATTTAACTCACACAATGGCGGAATAAGTGAATCAAACCCTCTAGTGAATAGGTTAAGTTTTTTTTTTTGATTAATTTAGTCAAACCACAACTAAATCAAGTGTGATTAGATCAACACCTAGAGCTATTATTCACCACCTGGGTGATTTGGACTGAGAGAGAATCGGAGGAGCTCACTAGATCTGTGTGTGTGTAACAAATGAGAGGCTTAAACTAAAATGAAGAACATTAAACTTTATATACCCCTGCTATTGACTCACCCATATGATTCATTCATCACACGTACGAGTTGGCTTCATCAGCCGTACGGGTGATCACTCACTCGTGTCTTCTCATTTAGGTTGTAATTGTGACTTAGCTCAGCATCAACCGTGCGTATGAGCCTGTCAGCCGTACTAGTGAGGCTTCACTCGTACGTCTGACTAAGTCTAACATAGTCAAACATCTAAATCTCGTTCCTGCAGTTCCTGTAACCACATACAAACACGGATAGGATAATAACGAGCAATCATGGTGGCCTGTAAACTGTTGTACCTACAATGGACGTGGGTAGATGTCTAGGGACTTACATAAAAAGCATCAACAGAAGGTGTGAGTTGTAAGGAAACGAAGGAGGTGAATTTATAAGAAAATCTTCGACAGAACAATTAAAATGGACGATCGCATTTAAGCGGATCCTAATTCCCTTGATTACCGGAGAGTCAAATCTTATTAAGAAGATTTTCTTCAAATCCCTTGAAATCTGGGAATCAATCATATCTACGTCAAATGATAAGATGAATCTACACTTACTCATTTCACTCTTCTATGTTAGCTTCATTCGTACTCTTCATATAAATGGATTGTTTATCCAAATTATTCGCTGATGATAAAACTCTAATTTTCAGCCCGTATGCATCATGAAAACATACTTATTATCATTCACGACCTTTCCACTCAAATTTCGGGACGAAATTTCTTTAACGGGTAGGTACTGTGACAACCCGGAAATTTCCAAACAAATTTAAACTTTAATCTTTATATGTTTCCGACACGATAAGCAATATTTGTTAAGTTAAATTTCAAGAATTTTAAACTATGTTCATACATTCATTCAACCTCGACCAAGTTCCAACGATTCACGAACCATTAAACGAATATGATTATATATGTATATGTGTATATACATTATAACTTGAAACGTAAACAAAATATTAGATTAAATACATTATATGATTATATCTGTTTCAAAATATTTATCAATGGAATTAGAAGATAAGATCAAATGATTGAATTATCAGATATATTGAATTATGATTACAAGTCTATGTTGAAAGGCCCACTTTGATTTGAGAAATCTTTCCATTTTAACAATATTCAGAAAATGGTAAAGTGATTTATAAATAAGAACAAATTGTCAATCATTGAGAACTAGACAAAAGATAGTGGAAGATTGAATCTCGTAAAGATTCGATTGATCTATTTAGTTTCAAACGTACAAAAACGTTTTCAGTTTAAAAAGAACTTTATTATTAAAACGTATATAACTTTTATAAATATCTAGAACCACTTTTGACAACTCATTACTTAACTAGTATGATAAAGATAACGATATTTATATTTTATTTTATTAAATATATATAACGATTTAAATTAATATTATATATATTTATACGCGTATTATACGTACATAGTTTTATACTTTTACTATACTTAAACTTTACCTTTACTTTATTTTTACTTTACTTTAACTTTAATAATTCACTTTAATAATTCATACTTTAATAATTCACTTTAATAATTCATACTTTTATAATTCACTTTAATAATTCATACTTTAATAATTCATACTTTAATAATTCACTTTAATAATTCAAAAAACTATTATAAATAGAATTCAATAGGTTTCATTATTTCATAGAAACTTGAAAATATTTTTTTCTAAACTCTCTCAATCGATTTACATATATATATTTATTCCGTATTATTTCAAGATATTATTAGTATACATAAAATATTACGACGGAGTGCTGTCCGAGTGATTTCGAAATTGTTTTTCGAGTGGGATAGGATTAAGGAAATTATGGGTTATAGCTATGGAGGTGATTGAGTATGGTTCATGGGTATGCTCGTAAGGTCAATATAGTGTTTATCAGTTGCGTCTACGTACCTTTCCTGCAATATTGAATCTCAATATTAATACATGAGTACTCATAATTTAACTTTTACATACTAATAGTGTATCCCTGACTAGTGCTCGAGTATTTAGGATTATGCATGCTTGTACTTTTGATATTGCCCTTAGACAGGTTAGGTTGAATCTTGAATTAGTTACACTTGCGGTTGAGATAAGGTATAAGATATGCATGTCCTTGGAAAGCTAGCGAAAAATTAAGAACTTTTCCTTTAGATATCGAATGGTTTCGATGAACGGATTAGAAGTTATAATCAATTGAATTTTCGATATTTTTATTAAAAATGATTATTATTATCGTCGTTTTTATCGTCGTTCTAGTTTTATCTTATTATTATCATTATTATTATCTTTATCAATAAAAGGGATTTATCATTAAAAATTGTTATTTTTTTTTATTATTACTATCGTTATTATCGTTGAAGTTATAATTAGTATTATTATTATTATCCAATTATTAATATTATTAATATTATTATTATTATTATTATTATTATTATTATTATTGGTATTATTATTATTATTATTATCATTATTAATATATATATCATTATTTAAAAATGGTTATTGTTATTGTTATTATTATTATTACTATATTATCATTAAGATATTTATTAGTATTATCGTTAATAATGTTATAGTAACTATCATTATTAATACTAGTGTAATTAAAACAAATATTTGTAACACCTAATTATTTTGATTACTATTATTATCATTATTATGAACACGATATAAAAGACGATTAAAAGCTATTAAACGAAACGATTAGGAAATAATGGGTAAGAGTATCATGATGAAATTAAAATATTATAAGATATTGATTTAGATAAAATTATCTTTCTTATTATTTTTATCATTACTATTATTATTAAAAGTACCGTTAGTATTAAAACTATCATTTTAACAAAAATTATCATTTTAATAGAAATGTCATTGTTACTATAAAATATCATTATTATTATTATTTTAAATAGAATTATTATTTTAAAGATAATATTAAAAATTATCGTAAATATTAAAGTTATCATAATTAGAATTATCGTTTTATCATAATGTCATCTTAGTAATTATAAATATTGATATTTTTATAATAATAATTATTATTACAAAATAATACAACTTTTACTTACTATCATTATATATATTATTTTATCAAATAAATATGAATTTTACTACGTGTAATAACTTACTTTAATAATACCTATCATATTATCTTTATAATATTAAATGAACCCTATAAATTTTATTACCTAATGTAACGACCCAACCCATTAACCTTCCGAAAACGTGCCACAAAAAAAAAATATATTCTGAAACAGTTGATCTGGACGGCGTCCAAAAGCTTGGACGGCGTCCAGCTCTTAAGACTGGGACGGCGTCCAGACATCTGGGACGGCGTCCAGATGTACTAAAACATTTTGATCAGTTTCTCGAACTCACGTGGGCGAAAACCCGCTTCCCGACACTTTTAAACCAAAACACTTTCACAATATATTACAATAGTTTAAACTAAGAGTTTTTCACAATAAAAACCGAGTTTTACGACACCGGGCCCACATCGACCCAAAATACCATAAGTGACTATTTCGACCCATTAGTTTATACAAAAACTTAGACCGAGCATGGGATTGGGGACACGCTACCCAATCCTAAACAAATCCAAAAGCAAGTCTTCTAAAGCAACTACGCAAGTCCACTAGTCCCCGCGCTTACCCGAGCCACCGCATCCATGCAATCTATAAAAATGTAAACAACGAGAGGGTAAGCTAATGCTTAGTGAATGATAATATACTACATACATATATATGTATAAAATAGACACGCCACACAAATATCAAATACCGCATACCGAAGCATCCAAGTATAAGGCAAGCTAAGCTAAGCATACCGTAGTCACTAAGCAACAAGCTATAGATACATCAACAAATATAAGTTCACCAACGACGATGTGAACAACGCCAAGAAGCTACACCCAGAGGGTTAGCTACATCACGACAATAAAACAATATATATATAACGATATATAAACGAATAAGGTTAACCCCTTAACCCATTACCGAATACCAAACACCACAATGAAGATTGGCCGAAAAACCCGAGCCTTAGTGAATTCGCACAACCCGATATTCACTTCTTCACCAATTCAACAACCGAGGTTGGCCGAACTACCCGAGCCTTAATGAATTCGCACAACCCGAAATTCATCACCTCATAAAAAGGATGACCGAACAACCCGAGTCATCATGAATCCGCACTACCCGAGATTCACTTCCCAAATACCAAAACCCACGGTCACGGGATTATAAAATCCACCACATCGGGGTTATCCACATCACAACAATATCAACCCTTCGCCATTGGGGATATAACATCCACATCACAACCACGTGTGATCACGTACCCTCAAAATGTGTACCACGTCAAAGGTGGTCAACCAAAACGCACAACCGTGCCAATTTGACTCATACACAAGTCCATCAATCCACCTATATGTGAAGTGAGCTCTATAGCCGAGAATCACTTCACCCGACCCGCACCCATCCTACACATACATATGCATATAGGATATTAACACTCACCTCGTCGTCTTGATGAATGCTTCCGAATAATCTGCAACGCGCCAATGGAAAGTACGTATTCCATTATCACAAATACAATAACACGATTAGGGTTGACTTACAAACCAACCCATATGACACTTAGTGCAATTTCGACCCAAATGCACTTCCAAGTACAAACCGCGCCCAAAACTAACCAATAATCACTAACACGAGTGAAAATGGTCCTAACACACCAATTAAACCCGAACACAAGTGTTAAACACGTGTCATACCCATTTTGACACCAAAAAACCTAATTTGACCCATTTCAAAATTAGGCAACCAAACACACCCAAAAGTGTTCCAACACTTCCATAATCACTAAACCTAGTGATTAAACTCACCATCAAACCTTAAACAAGACCAAATCATCAACCGACCCAAAACCCGCCAAGTGACAAGAACAACAAGTCACCATAAACCCATTTCATCATCTAAAAGGGTTTCATAACAAACTAACTCAAAACCCTAACTTGAATATCAAATTTAACAAATGAAATTCGGAGTTTGAGCTTACCAATACCACCACAACGTAGCTAGGAGCGAGATGAACAACTTTAGAACCCGAGCTTTTGCGAGAATCCGACTCCTTCTTCTCCAAATCCACCTCTCTCTCTAAAACTCTTACTCTCTCACTAGAACAAGATGAGAGTGTTTGTGTGGGTGTTAGTGGAGCAAATGAGGCTCCTAGAACTGATCTTGTGGCCTTAACTCGTTCCATAAGTGAAAATACCATTTTGCCCCTCTAAAATCTTAAAATAACCCAGCTGGCCCGACAGACAAACTGGACGGCGTCCCAATTTCTGGACGGCGTCCAGCCTTTAACATCTGGACGGCGTCCCACCTTACTGGACGGCGTCCAGCCTTTAACATCTGGACGGCGTCCCACCATCCTGGACGGCGTCCCGAACAACTAAAAAGTCAGAAACAGGATTAGGGTCTTACAACTCTCCCCCACTTAGAATCGATCACGTCCTCGTGATCCTCGTCACTTAACCAAACGGACCACACTCCACGGTCCTCAACATAAGTCCCAATCCGACTTTCCTAGTCAACTCTTCCCAAGGAATCACCTTTAACAACTAAAATCGTCTCCCGCGATTTATCAAACCCACTATCCGAGCACTAAAACCATGCTCACTCCCTATCATCAGGAAAACTCAACCAATCTCGGACCGAGATATCAATCCCCTAGCGTATCCTTACCGAGTACAATGCTAAAAGTAACCAAGTCAACCTAAGGTCAACAACACGAAACGATGGAGATCGAACCAAACGAATCCTTACGGATAACACCAATCACTAAACATCCCTTGTATTGCGCAATACGACCCTTACGCAACTACCGTAACATCATAACAAACGGTTAAAACCGATAGCGCCCAAAACGACTATGGCAATGCTAATCCAAAGGTGTACCAAAATCGACAATTCGTCACACCTTTAACAACATGTGAGCGAAGCACGGCTATCGCATCACTAATCCTACAACATGGTTCTCACGACCCCACCATCGGTGTATAAATCAACCGATAGTTCACACAACATGGTCCTTACGACCCCACCATTGGTGCATAAAACAACCAATAGATCAAACCAAACGGTCCTTACGACCCCACCATCGGTGTATAAAACAACCGATAGATCACAACTCAACATGGCCGAAACAACCCGAGCCTGAACACATATGGAGGATGGTCGAAACAACCCGAACCTTAGTGAATTCGCACAACCCGAAATTCACCTACCCAATCCATATATCTCACAACGAAATGACCGCACAACCCGAGTCATCGTGAATACGCACAACCCGATATTCACCACCAACGCCACATAGTATAACCGAGGATGGCCGTACAACCCGAGCCTTAGTGAATCCGAACTACCCGACATTCACTACCTCAAACTATGAGTCCAACCAACAGGGACAATCGTACTACCCGAAATATTGTGAATACGAACAACCCGATATTCACGTCCCACAACACAACTCAGGAATGGTACTCGCATTTCCCACCGGTACTCGCATTTCCCGATAATGTTACACCATACCGACATAACACTACTCCCTTGATGAAGTCAGCGGACCCGAAGATCATGCTTCACCAATCAACAACCATGATGAAGTCAGCGGACCCGAAGATCATGCTTCACCAATCAACAACCATGATGAAGTCAGCGGACCCTAAAGGTCATGCTTCACCAATCTCAATACCGGATGAAGTCAGTGGACTCCGAAAGTCATGCTTCACCGATATAACACCTCGCTCATGATGAAGTTAGCGGACCCCGAAAGTCATGCTCCACCAATCACGTACTACCATGATGAAGTCAGCGGACCCCGAAGGTCATGCTTCATCAATCAACGCCCTTTTGGCCTCGAACAACGAGTAGCGTAACATCGCGCTCTGCTACGCCATAGTGAATCCTAACGGATACCACTAACCATTCACACACTCGAGCAAGAACCACCTATATCAAACACAGGCACAAAACAATAATTCTCTAGAAGAGAATCCGACACACACCTCCCTTAACCGAAGGATTTCACCTTGCTCACCAAACACGTCCATTATCTCTCAACGAGATTTACCACATTACCACCTCGGTGATAATTCAAATCCAAACCATAAGTACAATTTATCCGAAATTGTAATCTACCACAAATTGACCAAACTAGGTCCCAACACAATTTTCGGATCTTACTAAAACGTCATCCGAAATCTCACACTAAAACTTCCTCGAGCGGGAGTGTAACTCCCCCACTTGGAACTACATCACATAACCGCATCTCTTACAACCGTACCATGCTAACAAAGGTAGACTTTACCAACAATTGGGCTCTCACGACCCATCACCACATCTTGCTCCGACCGAGAGCACACGAAGGATCTAAATCAATCCTCAAACACTTCGAACGAAAAGTGTACTACAATTACACAAACCACACCCTCGCAATCATCCAATTGCTCTAGTTTGTCAATTTCCACCTGGTCACTCATGTACCTAAGGGTTTCACTTCGGTACCCTAAGTACAATGTAACCGCAACATAATCGGAGTTGAACACCACGCTAGTAGGTATAAAAGAGGCACCTAATGTCGCGTCATATGAACTCCATTACCAACATACATTGAGATTCAAAACACTCGATTTCAAGGGTTCCAACCACCCGACGAACCTCATAGTTCATCAACTTCCACATACAAGCGAACACGCGCTTAACAATCGAACACCAAAACCCATTTCCATGGCTTGGTAGAAACATTTCCCAAAAACTAAGGAATGCTTGGTTACACCAAGTCTTACGCCCTTCGTCCAAAAAAACAATCATTACCATAGGGTACTTCCATTAGGAACGTCACCGTTAACAATAACATGCACAACACAATGCAATAACAAATCCGAACTTAAACGCCACATAAATAAATATTCAAATGACATATTTATTAAAATGAAACGTACCTCAACGTCTCCTTGCGGCATTCGCCGCCAACTCGGGACAATCCGGCTTGCGATGTCCCTCTTTATGACAATAGTAGCACATTCCGTCATTACTTCTCGGCATTGTGCATTCCCATAACTTGTGGCCCCTAACACCACAATTGAAACATCTAGGTGCACGAGAATCCACCGTGCCTTTTCCCACGTTACCCGTACTAGCACTTGCACCCTTATTTTTCTTACCCGGGGCGCCGTACGAATCAACCCTCCTCTTACTTGTAGGTTCACACATCTTTGATCGCGTATACGACTCGAAACCTCTAGCCAAGTTGAATAATTCCGCAAACGATTTCACTTGACCCCGACTAATTTTACTTTTCAAGTCATCATTCATGGTCCGATAGAAATCCCCCATTAACAAACGATCATTCCCCAAATACTACGGGCAAAAACGAGCTTTCGCCATAAAGGTCGTCTTGAGAGTATTCAAATCCATAGATCCTTGCCGCAAATTTCACAACTCATTACGCAATTCCCACAAATCGGCCGAAGTCCGGAACTCCTCGAAGAATTCCTCCTTAAACTCGTTCCACGATAAGGCCATAAACGTTTCGCCACCGACAAGATCGATCTTACCATCCAACCAATCCCTTGCCCTGCCCCGCAACAGACTAGTAGCGAGTCTCGTCTTTTTCTCGGGAGGGCAATTAATAGTACGAAAACACCCTTCGACATCCGAAATCCAAGTTGTGCTTACCAAAGGATCCGGTTTCCCGTCATACATCGGGGGTTTAGTCCTCATGAAGCTCTTAAGACAACGCTCCATTTCACTACTACCCCGAAATTCGGAATACTTCCTATCCATTTCTTCTCGAAACGCACTCATTTGCTCCGCAATGGCGGCCGCAACTCTAGAGTTAAACTCCTCGTCATTCGTCTCGATCTCGTTTCGCGTCGTCATTCTAAAGAATGCAAAACGATTAGTCCACGAACGTATAAAACAACACGCATAACACCGCCCCATCTTGCTCAACACTCGTCGTACATCACTTGTTAAACACGATTTGCACCCGTAATAAGGTTTGCAAGTCCTTATTACGCACACACATCGTATCCCCTCGTTAGTACAACGACCATCTTGCTCGATGATATTCGCAATGCAACATAAACATAAACATAACACAATCGTATATTAATAATATCCACGTATTAATATACACGTTAGTCCACCTATCAATTAAGGCACTAACCAAATTCCCATTCCGACCCGTAATCCTACAAGTCCCGCAACAAATAAGCACACACAAAAGTCTAAGTCTAGGCACCTATCTCAAGTCACCTAAATCCCTTAGACCATGCTCTGATACCACTTGTAACGACCCAACCCATTAACCTTCCGAAAAGGTGCCACAAAAAAAAAAATTTCTGAAACAGTTGATCTGGACGGCGTCCAGCTCTTAAGACTGGGACGGCGTCCAGACATCTGGGACGGCGTCCAGATGTACTAAAACATTCTGATCAGTTTCTCGAACTCACGTGGGCGAAAACCCGCTTCCCGACACTTTTAAACCAAAACACTTTCACAATATATTACAATAGTTTAAACTAAGAGTTTTTCACAATAAAAACCGAGTTTTACGACACCGGGCCCACATCGACCCAAAATACCATAAGTGACTATTTCGACCCATTAGTTTATACAAAAACATAGACCGAGCATGGGATTGGGGACACGCTACCCAATCCTAAACAAATCCAAAAGCAAGTCTTCTAAAGCAACTACGCAAGTCACTAGTCCCCGCACTTACCCGAGCCACCGCATCCATGCAATCTATAAAAATGTAAACAACGAGAGGGTAAGCTAACGCTTAGTGAATGATAATATACTACATACATATATATGTATAAAATAGACACGCCACACAAATATCAAATACCGTATACCGAAGCATCCAAGTATAAGGCAAGCTAAGCTAAGCATACCGTAGTCACTAAGCAACAAGCTATAGATACATCAACAAATATAAGTTCACCAACGACGATGTGAACAACGCCAAGAAGCTACACCCGGAGGGTTAGCTACATCACGACAATAAAACAATATATATATATATATATATATATATATATATATATAACGATATATAAACGAATAAGGTTAACCCCTTAACCCATTACCGAATACCAAACACCACAATGAAGATTGGCCGAACAACCCGAGCCTTAGTGAATTCGCACAACCCGATATTCACTTCTTCACCAATTCAGCAACCGAGGTTGGCCGAACTACCCGAGCCTTAATGAATTCGCACAACCCGAAATTCATCACCTCATAAAAAGGATGACCGAACAACCCGAGTCATCATGAATCCGCACTACCCGAGATTCACTTCCCAAATACCAAAACCCACGGTCACGGGATTATAAAATCCACCACATCGGGGTTATCCACATCACAACAATATCAACCCTTCGCCATTGGGGTTATAACATCCACATCACAACCACGTGTGATCACGTACCCTCAAAATGTGTACCACGTCAAAGGTGGTCAACCAAAACGCACAACCGTGCAAATTGGACTCATACACAAGTCCATCAATCCACCTATATGTGAAGTGAGCTCTATAGCCGAGAATCACTTCACCCGACCCGCACCCATCCTACACATACATATGCATATAGGATATTAACACTCACCTCGTCGTCTTGATGAATGCTTCCGAATAATCCGCAACGCGCCAATGGAAAGTACCTATTCCATTATCACAAATACAATAACACGATTAGGGTTGACTTACAAACCAACCCATATGACACTTAGTGCAATTTCGACCCAAATGCACTTCCAAGTACAAACCGCGCCCAAAACTAACCAATAATCACTAACACGAGTGAAAATGGTCCTAACACATCAATTAAACCCGAACACAAGTGTTAAACACGTGTCATACCCATTTTGACACCAAAACCCTAATTTGACCCATTTCAAAATTAGGCAACCAAACACACCCAAAAGTGTTCCAACACTTCCATAATCACTAAACCTAGTGATTAAACTCACCATCAAACCCTAAACAAGGCCAAATCATCGACCGACCCAAAACCCGCCAAGTGACAAGAACAACAAGTCACCATAAACCCATTTCATCATCTAAAAGGGTTTCATAACAAACTAACTCAAAACCCTAACTTGAATATCAAATTTAACAAATGAAATTCGGAGTTTGAGCTTACCAATACCACCACAACGTAGCTAGGAGCGAGATGAACAACTTTAGAACCCGAGCTTTTGCGAGAATCCGACTCCTTCTTCTCCAAATCCACCTCTCTCTCTAAAACTCTTACTCTCTCACTAGAACAAGATGAGAGTGTTTGTGTGGGTGTTAGTGGAGCAAATGAGGCTCCTAGAACTGATCTTGTGGCCTTAACTCGTTCCATAAGTGAAAATACCATTTTGCCCCTCTAAAAATCTTAAAATAACCCAGCTGGCCCGACAGACAAACTGGACGGCGTCCCAATTTCTGGACGGCGTCCAGCCTTTAACATCTGGACGGCGTCCCACCTTACTGGACGGCGTCCAGCCTTTAACATCTGGACGGCGTCCCACCATCCTGGACGGCGTCCCGAACAACTAAAAAGTCAGAAACAGGATTAGGGTCTTACACCTAATATATATAAAAGTATATTTTATTATATAAATTTAATATAAAATTTTATTTATTAATAAATAAATTATATTATTTACTCTAATAAATCTTTTAAAAATATTTAAAAATATAAAACGACGATATTTAAACTATATATTAATCATATATAGATTTTTGGAAGTTATTTTGAGTCAAATTTACTTTTGTTGACTTTTGCATATTAGTCTCGAGCATTAGGATTGTGGTACACTATGACTTGACCTAATTTGTTAGACAAATATTGACCAACACATAAATATATATAATTAATTTAGGTTCGTGAATCCGAGGCCAACCTTGCACTTGTTCAATGACGTTATATGTATTTTTACTACGAAATACAGTATGGTGAGTTTCATTTGCCTTTTTACCTTTTATATTTTTTGGGACTGAGAATACATGCGTTTTTATAAATGTTTGACGAAATAGACACAAGTAATTGAAACTACATTCTATGGTTGAATTATCGAAATCGAATATGCCCCTTTTTATTAAAGTCTGGTAATCTAAGAATTATGGAACAGACACCCTAATTGACGCGAATCCTAAAGATAGATCTATTGGGCCTAACAAACCCCATCCAAAGTACCGGATGCTTTAGTACTTCGAAATTTATATCATGTCCGAAGGAGGATCCCGGAATGATAGGGGATATTCTTATATGTATCTAGTTAATGTCGGTTACCAGGTGTTCACCATATGAATGATTATTTTTGTCTCTATGCATGGGACGTACATTTATGAGAACTGGAAATGAAATTCTTGTGGTCTATTAAAATGATGAAAATAAATGATTATGATAAACTAATGAACTCACCAACCTTTTGGTTGACACTTTAAAGCATGTTTATTCTCAGGTGTTAAAGAAATCTTCCGCTGTGCATTTGCTCATTTTAAAGATATTACTTGGAGTCTTTCATAGCATATTTTGAAGAACGTTGCATTCGAATCATTGAGTTCATCATAGATTATTATTAAATCAATTTATAGTTGGAGAGTGGATATTATGAAATGGTATGCATGCCTGTCAATTTTCGATGTAAAGAAAGATTGTCTTTTAAAAATGAATGCAATGTTTGTAAAATGTATCATATAGAGGTCAAATACCTCGCAATGTAATCAACTATTGTGAATCGTTTATAATGTATATGAACGGGTCCTTTCAACCTCGGTGGGCTCCCAACCTTTGCCACCTCGGTTGGTGTCCAAACTAACAATGCGCACATAAGATCACTGATAATCAGTCATGCAATCGTCTTAACTAGCATGGCAATATCTAACTACACATGGCAATCATACTGAACATAAACATAATAATAAAGAGTCTGAACAAGTAGCGTGTCAGCTACTTAATACTCTATTCGGAGATAGAACCACTCACCGAATACCAGCAAATAGATTAGATAATCTATCACCGAGATGCTTCCTTATACTTATCACCTGAACATAAGGCAATTCAAGTTAGTACAACGTTCTAATCAAAATTAGACACACGGGCAACATAATGGCTAGAAAACAGCCAAATTAATCAACAAGTACAGTACTGATCTACATCCGTACGGTTGTAGATGCATCTGTACGATTGTAGATGCATCCGTACGGTTGTAGATGCATTCGTACGGTTACAAGCCCATCCGTACGGTTACATCATGTATTCGTACGGTTGCATGCTCACAGTCCAGTTGCTCAAACACTACTGCATTCGTACGGTTGCACGTACACCCGTACGGTTGCATATTGTACCCGTGTGGTTCTAAGCTGCAACCGTACGGTTGTGTTCTTCGCCAGCAGCAGAAACTGACGGGTTTCAAACCAAAATCACACAAATCTCGATTTCTAAATGTTTTGATACCAAAATCCATTCTGGAAACGTTTATAACACATATAGAAACTCAAACCCCAACGGATTATACCAAGATAACACTAAAATCATAAGATTTGACCAAAACCCCTTTTTGAACCAAAACCTAAATAAAAGCACAAAACTCACTGATTTGAACATGAAATCAATTGAGATTTACCTTGATTAAAACAGTGAAATCACAAGCAACTGATTACACACAAGGATTCAATACGAAATCGAGATTCAAGAGATTAAGGTTCTTGGAAAAGTGAATTAGGTATAAGAGTGTGTGTGTGTGTGTGTGTGTGTGTAGAACGAGATTTCAAGAAACTTCAAGAAATGGGCTGATGCCTTGCTTATATATTTGTGTTAAACACCATACCCCATCACACACGGGTATTTACCAGTTATCTGATATCTTTCGTACTTAATTTGACAACCCTAACGGAGTCCAAATTAAATAAATGAACCTGTTATGTGACCGTTGTCACAAGCTGGCCTTAACCACAATATAAAATAACATTAAATATTTAAATAAAATAAAGGCATAAATAATCACACAATTATGACTAAGAAAAAAAGGTCATCTTACATCTAGGCCCAGTCTGAGGATGTTACAATAACTATGATGAATAGATAAGGTGACAACAGATCTCCTTGTCTTAATCCACATTTAATAAAAAATTCAGAAGTCGGGCTTCCATTAGTGAGGATATACGAGCGAGTAGAATTAAGGCACACATGAATCCAACGTCTTCATTTTTTGCCAAAACCGAATTGGGTGAGAGCAAAATCAAGAAATTTCCAATTCACCGAGTCGAATGATTATTCAAAATCCACTTTGAAAATCAAAAGTTTCTTATTCATGTACTAATCTATCAACTCACTGAGCATTAACGGCCCGTCAAGAATTTGGTGGTCATCAATAAAAGCTGATTGCTCATTGCTAATGATCTGTTCGATGACCGAAGAGAGACGATTAGCTAAAACCTTAGCAATAATTTTGTATTGAGAACCAATGAGAGAAATAGGAAGGATGTCCTTAAACTGAACCGGGGCAGCAACTTTTGGGACTAAGGTAACAAAAGATGAGTTGGAACCATGTGGAAGAGAACCTGACACCACGAAGTCATTTACGAACGAGAAAATGTCATCTTTGAAAGAATCCCAATAATGTTTGAAAAAGAAAAAAGAAATTTTATCAGTGCACGGGACTTTTTCACTACCACAATCCCAAATCGCACTCTTAAGTTCGTCCATGGTGATGTTACATTCGATACAATCCCTATCTAAGGCATGGAGAACATAAGTATTATGGAAAGGTGTAAATGAGATAGGAAAATAAAAGCATTTACTTAGGGTTTTCTTCTATGTTATAGTTCAATCCCCATCACCACACAAATAAAAGCAAACGATTTCGATTTCGATTTCGATCCCTAACGTTAACAAGATCCGGTGACGATTCCAGTAGGTGACGAGTACCTCTGAGCATGGTTAATTCAAGGTATCAATTTTTTCATTTTAATATAATTTCTTGGAAAGTTAAGAGATTTATTTACTGTCAATTTGTGCGATTGTGATAATGTATACATATAATTTGGAAGTATGGGTCTCAATTGCATAAAGCTTCAAAAATTTTGTAATTTCAATATCACCATCACTCCAAACTCAAACAAGGTATCAAGATTGAAGTTTTATTTACTGTCAGTTTGATAAAGCTTCATATCAAATTGTTAACTAATAACCAAACCAAAAATTATTCATATTCATATATTCATGTATCCAATAATAGCACACTAAAGTATCTTAAAACCAACCAAAATCTCATCAGTGAAACAATTATTCTTTAGGGAACAGTTATTATGTATCCAATAATACCACACCACGGTATTTTAATGTGAGATATAAATCCCAAAATCTCAAAATCTCATCGGTGGCAAACAGTAACTCCTTAGGGAACCAAGGAGCAAGGACCAAAACTGCACATCCAATCATGAAACCTCCGATGAAAATCTCAACGCAATTCCCCCACCCATATCTTGCTAAAAGAAAGTTTTTTAGAAGTCTTCTCGAAAACCAGATGAAGAGGTTTATTAAGGCCAAGTCAAAATCCAAGTGAAGTGAATTTTTCTCATCTTTTTATTAGTAACGGTAGGTATTTAAGTATGGGTTATAGCTGCCATTGCCAGCAACATTCTTGTAACGGCAACAATACTCCACTGTCCGGCCCAGATCCTGTCCAGCTTTTCTTGTTTTCTTCGTATCATTGTTTTTTCCCCTCAGAATTGCTTTTCTAACTGCAAAGATCCTAAATAATAAAAAGAAAATATTATATATATATATATATATATATATATATATATATATATATATATATATATATATATATATATATATATATATATATATATATATATATATATTAAAGTGGTAGGATCAAGAGGGAAGTAACCATTCGGGGGGAAGCGGGGGAAGCAAAAACTTTTTTTTTTCGTTTTTTGAAAAAACTTTGTTCACGAACATTATAGATGAGATGAAAATATGAACATTTAGTAGAGACACTTTGTAATAAATGTTTTTATTTTGGCGGGAAAACGCTCGAAGAAGTAATATATAACAATTATCGTGTTTTTCGAGCGTATATTGAGGTTTTAGCTATTGGGGTTTAGATATTAGGGTTTAGATATTAGGGTTTATAGGGTTTAGATATTAGGGTTTAGAAATTTAGGGTTTAGGGTTTAGATTTAGGGTTTAGATTTAGGATTTAGATTGAGTTTTTAACACGAACGGTTTAGAGTTTAGGGTTTAGGGTTTAGGGTTTATGGAATAAACCCAAAACACCAAACCATAAACCCTAAACCCTAAAGTCTAAATCGGGCTAAATTTTACTTCACAAAACATGAAAAAAAAAACGTTCATATTCTTCACGAACAATATTATCTTGAATGTTATTTTTGTCGATCGTTTTTCCGCCTAAATAATAACATTCATCACGAAGTGTCTCTTCTAAATGTTCATATTTTCGTGTGATCTTGATGCCGGAAAAAAAAAAATTCAAAAAAAACGGGAAAAAAAAAAATTTGCTTCCCCCCGATTGGTTACTTCCCCATTGATCCTGCCACTATATATTATATATAAAACACCATTTAATCTGTTTTACCTTGGATCTGGATCCAGTAAAGGGTCCATTTCTTCATCCGAAGAATAATCGTCATCATCTTCTTGTCTCAAATCTGGATACAGCTTAAAATTTTGTTTTGAAAAAATTCAAGAAAGCATCTTTTACGAGCTGTGGAGATTCAATACATATTCCATCCACTAGGACTCCCGTGAGGGCTTGAGTTTTTCTACGCTTGTTTATGAGACCATGAAAATACTCTGAATTCTCATCGCCATCTTTAATCCACCTCGATCTGGATTTTTGTACATCGTCTAAATCGTGAAAAGATGAAATTTCCTCCCGTTCTTTAATAAGAAATAATCGAGCCTCTTTCTCTTCTTCGGTAGCCAATCATGCATCAAGTTTAGAGTCAACATAAATAAGAATTTCATTAATATACTCCATTCGAGATCTTTTGGATAATCGAGTGTTTGCAATCCAGCTCTTAACATGACTTTTTAATCATTAATCATGAACCAATGCTCATCAAAAAACGACCACTTTCCTTGAACATTAACGTACCATCTATGGCACTATATTCGATCCTTTTTAAAGAACCGAGGGTCCCACATAGAAACAATACCAACCGAGAAACCTTGAGCAAATGAACACGCATAGTCAAACTTGTAATTCCCCACATAGATTTAAGTCGAAAAATATCAAGCTTTAACATTTTAGTTTCCTGTAACCCAACAAAGAGAACATTGTGTTTAAAACAAAGATCGCGAACCCACTATCGTTTATTCCACATCTTCGTGCCTTGAACGATTTGTCAGCGGCTAGTATCATGCATAAAGCAGAAAACTATGATGGCATCTCCACATACATTTTGTCAAACAACTTCATGTAATCTGTGTGCGCTAGCTATGAGCGCGCAACATTGTAAAAACAAGAAACACAATAAAAGTACAAATAAAAATAGTTTTTTAGTAAGTTAGCAAAAAAAGTATTTACAAGTTATCATAGTAATTGACCAATCGCCTCATGTCGGGACGGAGGCGGTGACGTGCGCGAAGGCGGAGACGTGCATGTAGGCGTGACTAGGTCGTAAGTTCGGTCGACATAGAATGTGTGTCATATGTATGGACTATTTTTTAAGGTATATATATGTTGGATTGAAAAAGATCCCGAAAAAATACAAGCAAAATAAGTTTGATATTCTTCTGATACATATGTTTATTGAAAAGATCCAAGAATTTTATAATGTTGAGATATTGTTGATCCAATTAATTTTTTCTAATTAAATCTCCAATTCTCTTAATAGTTATGGCGGTAAAATGGGTGCAGTGAAGTAAGAGCTTAAAGAGTCAAATATTATTCCACTCCCCACTGTTGTTTCGGGAAAAAAAATTTGGCAGGGTATCACAACAACATCGTTGGTGAAACACTATTCCCCTTTATTTATAGTTTCTTTTATTCATTATTTATTTTTTGTTTCTGATTGGAGAAAGAATTTTTTACAAGAAGAAATGAAAACTGTGTGTGGCTGAGTTTTTTAGAAGGATGATGGGAAGAAGGGGAGGAAGGGTGAGATTGATGAAAATGTGCATACGTGTTTAGATGCAATTCAAGTTAAGGATTATTAAGGTGAACTTTTTAAAATTGATTATGCTGAATCTACTCAAAATTATTTTAAATGTTGTCTATTATTCAACTGTTAACGTAATTATTATATAATTGAAATTAATTTATTCAAATTTAACCAGTGTATACACACGATATAAAGAAGAGTTGAATGGCATAATTCTCGCATAAATAACGCAATGGGGTCCTAATTTTTTTTTTCCAGCTAAATATAATTGAAGGGTACTTTAGCGGTTGTTTACCTCCAAAAATTTACAAATCCTAATATTATATGGGTCCTGTAGTAAAATTTAGTGGTGTCCTGTATAATCTGAAGAGTACTTCGTTAAAAAAATTTCCGGACTAGCGGGGTCACGGGACCCCACTGCTTATAGTGTGGAGTCACTGCGCATAAAGTATCTTTTATAAAACTTATCTGACGTTCGAAACATCTAATGCCGACATAATATAATATATGAAATAATAAAAGAACGAATATTTAATTGTACTTTATATAATTAAAATATTTAATTTTGTATCGTTCTTCTAAGAAGAGTTAGATCAAATACTTACTTAATATTTAAAAATTGTAATTTAGTTATTTTTATGCAATAAATTGTTGTTAACATTTTATTCTAGTGTTATAAACTTACAAATAAAATATTTCTCAAAAGTTACCCATTTGAATTGATATTGAATTCAATATGCTAAACCTTTTATACTATAACAACTTTGTAATCTTACGGAGTGGATTCAATTTAAATTTGTAAATACATGAATGTTATAGATGTATCTTCTAATATTGCTGAAATATATGACTTTCTTGATCAATGAATAAATTATAAAATGCCTCTTATGATCTCACTTTTTAATCACCTTCCTACATGCATATCTTGATGCTTGGCATATAATTGTATATCATGTTGTCGTTTTTCATGTATGATGTGTCATATTTTCCATTGTTTTTGTAGCAATTTATTTGTTGGCACTTACTGCAGGTACTTGGTATACACATGTGTTTATGTAGCAGTATATGTTAATAACAACATATTGCATATGTTCATGCAACATGCGGATTATTTGTTAATAAAAAAAAATAAGTTGCAGATGAAGAGGGGGACGTACTGCCACCACTTGTGAAAGAAATAACTTTACGAAATAAATAATACTAGCAAAAGCTAACAATTACAACGAAACCAAATAAAGTTTTCTACAAACTCCACATGAAAACGTGATATAGGAACCCAAAAATTACACCTAAAAATTCCAAAAAAGTACAAAAGAAAAAAAAAATGAAGATTAAAACCAAAATCCTCTATTTATCCTCAAACTATTAATCGGCAGCCAATCGGCACTCTGTAAATATAGCTATACTGAACACTTTTACTTTGATGTCTGAGAATTGGTTAAATGGCTTATTTTTACAAGTATCTAGGTTTAAGTTTTTACAAATTTAATCACAATGGGTCATATGGTAAACTGATTCTCATCAAGTAACTTAGTTACAAAGATGACAGTCAAACTGGTCGAAAAGCTACCCAAAGTGTATTCTTAAAAATGCATAATTGCATACAACCTCTGAAGTCACTATGTTCACATTTAGATGAGTTAGACCACTCCCAACGGGCCCGTCCTCAAGCTTCCTCAACTCCGCCCTCGAGGGCGCCGTTGGCATTCACTCCGCCCTCGAGCTTCCTCAAACTTCCTCATTCACTCCGCCCTGCCTCATTTCTTCCCCAGGAAATTTTGAGGACGGTTGTTTTCTCTTTCTCTTTGCTTTATTCACTTGTACCACACCATTAACAACTTGTACATTAATTAATTAATTAATTTTGTGGGTATGTGATGGGGAGTAAGTATGTAGTGGGTATGTGATGGGGAGGAAGTGAAAAATAAATGGAGAGAGAAAGCTGATGTGGCGGTGTGTCTTGGGAAGGAAGTGCGTTATGGTTGGGAGTGGTCTTATGAACACCTTAACTATTTGCAAAAAAAATGTTGTTAAAAAGTCATAAAAATGGTTTGTCACCCTTACCCAAGGTTGTAAAAGTCGCGAGTCGGGGACGCATCGGTCGAGACCTAAAAATGACGCGTCGGCCGAGTCGGGGACGCATCGGAGACGCATCGGTCGTTGACCAACGTTGACTTTATTAATAATTTCTTAAATATATATTTATATATGTATAAAATAGTTGATTATGTACCATAAATTTCTTAAATAAGAACTTGAATTTAAATACAATCAAACTTCAAACTCAATTAATGTTACCGAGTACATAATCAGTAAGAACACGGAGAAAATAGCGGCCCAAAAAATGAAAACAAACACTAATTTTAAAACATATCACATCTTGACGAAAATTTGACAGATTTTGACCTTTTTTGACCAACTTTGACCGTTTTTGACAGACTTTGACCGAACTTTTAGCTTTGACCGTCTTTTGAGTCGTTTTCAAAAAACCGGGACGGAGAACTCAAAAAAACGACGCATCGGCCGACGCGTCGGCCAAGTCGGCCGACTTTTACAACACTGCCCTTACCCAACTTGTATTGTTCAACCCAGACCATGTTGAGCCAATACCCAACTTGACCTGGGTAGTGGTCTTGATTTGGATCCGAATTCCTACATTTGGGTTCTGTAAGTGAATTACAATGAGTGCTCCCATTTTAGAAGTGTGAATTAGAAACTAAATGTAACATTTGCATTTCCATCAATGTATAAGAGCTACTAGGAAACTCATTACCATTAGAAATGACTTCAAATATTCTCAAAACCCGAAAAGGATAAGACACGACTTGTTCTTGTTGGTTACAATCTTAACGGTTTACACTAACCTTCAAGAAAGAAAGCCAAAAACAACATTTATATATCAAAAGAGTCGAAAAGAACTCACATTGTTCAAACCTTATAATATCTAAATCCAAAAGTACATCATGTCATCCTTGTTATATTTTAACGTTGAGCCGCTCTTAAGAAGTTATCGTATGGATTTGCTGCTGGTAACCTAAATGATGAAGGAACATCAGAACCAGGTTTACTTGCATCAGTAGCTGCACTTTGTTCCATAAAAGAATGGCCCACCTGCTAAGAAACCTAAAGTTAGATTCTTCATGCATACAAAGCTAATATATAAATTTTTATAAAATTTGTAAAATACTGAATTTTTCCTTTGGCATTTATTTATAGGCTTAAGTGCACTGAAATGTAACTATTTATGTTTTGACATGCTTAGCGGGTATCGAACTATTTGGGGTTTGATTGTGTGTATCCCCGACTAACTTTGTTTCATTGTGTGAATGTCAGAGTATAAATAATTACATTTTCGTTCACTTATGCCTTATTTGTCATTCAGATTTCACAAACAAACTCATTAAATATACTGAACAATTCAACATTCATTGTTGAACCATTGAATTAAGAGGCAATCAAAAGCACCTTTAGTTGTATACACGGTAGAAATTATTGTTAATTTTAAGTTAATAAGTACTTAACTAACACTCTGACAAATAAAGTGTTTGATATGTATACCGAACCAATATTGGTTATATGTATATTTATGTATGCATGTATAAGTTTTCAAAAAGTTGAAGTGTCAAAAACGAAATGTACCGATTGGACTCCATCCAACAGCCTTTGTTGCATGCCCATGACATTCGACATCTTTGTTTGCTTCCCTACTCCAAGTTGCTCAAAATGATCGGTCATTTCTAAAAAAGACATATTCGGTGCATTGCATACAGACATTCGACCGACTTGTTGTGCTGATTCCATGACCTGCACGTGATTATTATATAATTAAACATAACCACTTATATTGGGTAATAATAAAAGTATAATAATGTCAATAGACATTAGATGAAGAAGGAACACTTACTGATTCTAACAGTTGATCGACACTCAAGAGGTCGGACATTTCAATTGCCATATCTGAATCTGATCTTGAGTAATCACTACTGAGTGAAAATAGTGAAGCAACCTAAAAGAAAAGCAACATATTATAAGTAGAAGATTAAATGATAATGTAAGTACAAATGGAGATTATTTAATAGATTGTTACCTCATCCTTCGGCCGACCCTTGTTTAGTAATGTACTCACAGATCCGTAGCCCATTGGACACACATCATCGGGTACAAATCTGTTTAGCAACTCCTCTTCTATACTTGTTATTTCAGACTGCGCATAAACAAGCTTTTGTGTCACCACTAATTGAAATATATAACTTTTAATTGGGTCAAAATGATTGATCAAACATATAAGGTTTTCCATGTTCAGGCTATCTGAGGAAGACAAGTATTTTTACTCAAATGTATGTGGCCCATTCGGGTTATCCGTGACTATTTACGACTATTTCTTCAGGCCAGACCAAAATACGGGCTAGTGAAGTTTGAACCTGAGACCTCGTGTTAAGAGATCAAGACCCTAACCACTAGGCTATCTTAGGAATGATTGGTCTATATAATGTGTTAAACATTATTGTATACTATCAAAATAGGATTTAGTATGTTGAGTATATAAGCTTAGGAGGCTGAAAACAATAGAAACTACACGGTAAATAAATGACATAATTACCCCTACGACAGTTTCCAAGTGCTTTGTCACTGCAGCAGCCAGTGATTCTTGGTCTTGTGTGAGCTTTATTTCGGAAATGGATTTCAGCGCAGCCTTATTGTCCTCTTTAGAACCATAACCGTTATTAATGTGATCCGATCCAGGTGCAACGGTCAACTTACAGTCATCAACCAAACACAAGTACGGATCAACCTGGCACCATAACAGATATGTTTTATGTTTCAACATTATATTAAAAGTGAAAAATATTTAAATTGAGGTCGACAAAAAGATGTCATGTACCATTTTGTTAGCAAGTGCAGCCTTAGCAAGTGGAACAAGAGGAACAATACCAAACGCTTTCCCGGAAATAATTATCATAGAGGTAGCCAATGTATAAAGAGATCGAGCACGCGATGGTGGAAGAGATCCTGAATACGATTAAAACAAATTTTTAATATGTTTTCATCTGTTTATTATTAATACTCATTTGTAAATAATAATGTAGTATGTTTGCATACCTCCTTCGGCAAGAGAAATACTCAGTAATGAAAATGCCAGTTGGAAACTTCGGATTAAAGCCTCACGGCTCGAGTTCTGCACAAATTTACAAAAGAAAAATTAAGTTACAAAAAGGATCACAGAGCATAAAATACATCTCTTCAAAGATATACTTACAAGTAGTTAGTATGTCAAACATGATCCCTAAAAACTAGTATATATTTTTTAAAAATATTTACGTTTTCGAATAAATGGTAAAGGAGCTTTTATGCATACATTTTGTAAACGGTCGACCCGTTTGATATGCCTCTATTTAGCTAAAAGTTTACCACATTGTAGATAAACATAAAAGTTCTAAAGTTTTCTCTGTTCGGGTTATCCAGGAAGGCGAGTAATCCAACCCCATACTCTACTGTACACAATCCATCAGTATTCCTCCTTCGCTGTTTTTAATCCTTCTCTGGCCACCACAAGATTCGAACCTGAGACCTCTTACAAGGATATCAGGCCCCAACCAGTGGGCTACCTTGTGATGGTTCCATTATAGATAACATATTCTATCCTATATATATTATGATATAAATCAAGATTGTACAAAGAATTACCTTTCCTCTAGAGAATATCAACACCAAACTGTAAGTGTGAGAAATTGCTTCATAATTTTCAGGGGTATTATCAGGGGAAATGGACTGTGCCCAAATTGAAGACAGTAGTAGAGATATTTGGTGACTGCTGAGCCGAAGTGTAACAGCCTCCTGAAATTTAAACAATAATTTATATTTATGTATTACACAAGTGTACGAATAAAAGTAATAAAAAAAATAGAGAAAAAGACATATAACAATGAACCTACATTGTCATTCTTTCCGGGTTGAGACACTGGAATTTTGATACTATATGTTCGGCTATAAGTTGACTTAATTCTGTTTATCACTCCAACATTACTGGCTTTAAGTTCTCCAACATTACTGTTGACTTTTTCTTTACCGAAGTTTGACTTGTTGTTTTTTACCATCTTCTGGAATAGTGCGGCTGACGAAGAAAACGCAGAAACGTTTCTCGACAACGACCTTGGAACGTTTTTCGGGTCAACGCAAATATTTGAACTTGGTTGAGGACAAACAGAAGATGGTACAAGAACTACTGAAAAGATACGATGAGCTCCGATTCGAGTTTCATGATCGGGATGAACCATAGCAGGAAGCAATTGATGAAATAGTGCTTCGGGAAATGCCTAAGGTAAGAAAATCAAGAATTATTAGATGTTAAAATACAAAATATTTTGATGATTTAAATATTAAAATTGTGTACTTAAATTGTGTGTTCTTGCCTTGTTGTTATATGCCATATGTGGTAATGAAGCTATAACTTGAGCAGCACGGTAAACAGCAGCAACTGTTGTTTGGGCTATAACTTTAATACTTGAGATGTTTTCTAACATGGCAGCCATGATATCGAAAATTGGGCTAGCATCACCAACCTGATTCATCAAAGACTCATATTTTAGTTATAATATAAGCAAATAAGGAAGAGACAACAAAAGGTGGCAATTTCAACCCATTATTTGTGAAGGAGTTGGTTCAGGTTATGTTTTTCATCTCTAAGGAGTCACACGGGTAAGAATAGAAAATAGAAATTGAAAAGAACGCGCCAAATTGGTCAACAAAGAGAAAATCACCCAAAGTGTGTTTTCTTTTTTATGCATCAAAACACCTGAATCACTTTGATCAAAAACCCAGACTGACATATATTATATATACCTAGCAAACGAGTCGGTTTGGGTCAAGGATCAGATAATTGTGGGTCGAAACAGGTTGGGTTAAGAACCGGTCGGGTCTGGTTGGGTCGAGACCCATTATTCATTCAAAATTTTTGGGATGGGTTGAGTCGAGACCCATTATTCGTTCTAAATTTTTGGTCTGGGTTGGGTAGAGACCCAGTAATATATGTCAGTGACATATATGAATTTTTAGAATCATATATGACACGTGAGGTATTTTTATAAAAAAAAAAAAAAAAAGAACAAAGTGGACCAAAGTAATTCGTGTTCATCCAGTCTGACCAATTTCAACTCTGTACAAAACTTACCCATTTTGACCATCACCCAACTTGCCCATTTTGCCACCTAAAGTAATACAGGTTCATGATAAGAAAAAAGAAGACCTTTGAGGACAATTCCACAAGGCATCCATCAACAGTTTCTTGATACTTTTTGTTCCAATTGATGACATCAGCACCAAGGTTTGCATCAGCTAATGAATGATGAAAAGTTTTTCTCAAATGTCTCAGAATATCGTTTATAGCACCGACTAAAGCGCCAGATGGCTTTATCTTTGTTTCTCGTGCAAGTGCTGTTGTAACCTCTAAAATATCAAGTTGCATGTCGGGTCTTGTAAACACATTTTTGTGATCAAGATGCTTTACTAATACATAAAGAAGAAAATGTGTAATCTCCCCCGATTCGTCTATTATTGTCTGCATGTCTTTGAGTACCGGGAACGCAACGCCACGTGAAGAAGGCCATAAATTCTCGTTATCAAAACAACGAAACAAAGATTCGAGAATTCTTCGCATGGTTGTAGCTTCTTTGGCCAACTTAGCCATGTTATGAAGGCACACGCGGGACCAAAAGCCGGGGTTTTTAGCATCCTCTCTGTATGTTATATGCAGTTAAAATTAAAATTAAAATATATTCTCTATTGCAAGATGTTGCTAACGTGTGCCCCTATTAAACTGTATTAATTAAAGTCGAAATGTTTAAAAAACTAAGATTATCATTTTATACACACATTAATTCAATCTGATAGTTACCTTTTATATTTATGTATTAATTAAGTTTTGATATATAAAGAATTTCAGCTTCATCAAATGCAGCTTAACGTGTGCCATGAGGTGCACGTTAGCATTAACCCTTGCAAATATCATATAAACTTAACACTAAGGTTTCAAAACAGGGATTTACTGTGTCACGGTTACTTCACCCTTGTCATTAACAACTGATCTCCAAGATGGAATCTTCGATAAAACATTCGGAGAGATATTTCGCTCGTCTTTAAGTACTTGGTTGGGTTCATAAGAGTCCTTCCCAAATGCTCCATAGTTTTCCAAAACAACGGACACAATCTACGTAACGCAAATAAAAAAAGAAGAAAAAGAAAAGAGTAACAAGATTTAGACATTTCTTTTACCCAAAATTTACTACAAGAATTATGCTATTACTTACATGATCAGACTCCGGTGACATGTATGAATACCTCCCCATGAACCAAACCTGTGAAAACAGCACAACGACAAAACATAAATCAATAGGTGAAATAAATCACAAACTTAGTGATAGGGACCACCGGCGTAAAAACGTACATAGACCACCCGCATAATCTAAGGTAAACCAGTGGGGCCATCCGCGTAAAAAAAATTATAAAGGAAAGTTCATTTAAAAGGAAGAACATGGATAATACCATGGAAGATAGGGCTTGCAACGCAGCGGCACGAAGTGGGTCCACTCTCTCTTTGTCCCCAACTTCTTGAGCTAATTGACAGAGTTTAGGAATAAACTTTTCCAAGTTAAACATGTAAGTCCCGTCTTTCTAAAAATAACGAAAGATTAAGGATTAGTAATCTAAAATAGACACAATGAATTCAAAAGAAACAACTGAAAGGTACAAACCTGACTATTTACGAAGTCAAATAGTGTTTGGCATCCTATAATTTGCATTTCGTCTTGTCGTGTCTCATCCAACAAAGTGTGCATGATAGTTAGCAAACTACTAGCAAAAAGGGGCCTGATCACACAAAAAAGAAAAAAAAAATATTAGTCATATTATCGCAAACGGAAAAGTAATTTTTTGATGGTATACAAATGGGCATAACATGAATGAACTCACATTTGGTCCTTGCATGAAATCAATAGCTTTCTGTATATACACATTACAATTCGTGCACCTCGAAAGTTCTGATTTCTTAATTCCTTGTAACAGCGTTGCTCAAGGGTGGTTGTGATCTGATTCACATATGACATAAAAGTAATAACCTCGTTAGGCCACGCAGCCTGAACAGGAAACACCTTATCCGTTTATATGACATAAAAGTTAACATGTGTTGGTTCATATCAAAATTGGTATATGGATGTTAAACACATATAAAGCCAAGCAGGTTATTGCATTATGAGATTTTTTAAAATGTACCAATGTACATCAATAACTAATACATACCTTCGGTATACGTAAAGGGTTTCTGACAGCATATTCGCAGAGTTTTCCGATCTTCCGATCGTTTGGTTCTTCATCCTTTTTATATTCCAAATAAAAAATGAATTACATAAGGACATTAGAGCATTTATATAATTCAAAGTCAAGCAAATAAAAAACACTACTACTGCACAATGAACATCTGCAACATCAAAATTACAAATTTTGAAAACCATCTAAATTTTATGTCCCATTACAATCAAGAAACATATTAAGCTTTATAAACAATAAACATAAACAATAAAAAGGGGTTAAACCGACGCTCTAACTGCCCCACGGACCGGTCCCACGGCCAAAATGGTTAACGACATCCGTTTTATGTTGCATTGCGGGGACCACAATGCTAATAAAGGGTCGGATAATCGAATGCGTAACAAGTTTAGGGTACTAACCGGAGAAGTAGGAAATATATCGGCGATGAGCTTCTTGTACCTCTTAACAGGCTGTCTAGACCTTGTCCTTAAACCAGGGCAGAAGCAACAAAGGCTACCGCATGCTGGCAAAACTTGCCTCGATATACACCCGGAAACAACGCTCATTTTCAATGAAATTAAATTATAACAAAGATACTAATGTTATACCAAATAAGGTAACAATTTCCTTCCCAGATTCTTCAAGAAAATGTTTTTTTATTTATTTTTATTCTCTAGCTTCCTTCCCTTCTAAACCACGATGTCCTCGTAATTCAAGAAGGGAAGATAAGCTAAAAAATTAAAAAAGAGGTACTTCTTCAAATGCCCCACCAGCAGCCTGTACTAACAAAACAAACAAAAATATCTGAATTAATAAATCAAATTCACAACGTTAACGATTCGTTATTTCATTGTAACGATTCGAATAAATGTTGTTGGATTCGTGCTATATATCATGAAAAGATGATGAAAGATTTGTTGTTACCTTCTAGTTGATGCCTATACAGAGAGAGGCTACCAGGAAGGCTGGTTAAACATAAAAAAGGTTAAAGAATATTAAGAATGTACCAAATTTTCAAAATTGGCTCCACCATTCCTCTTATGCATCTCCATCTCAAACCATTCCTCATTTTTCTCATTCTCTCTCTTTTTATTTTTTTTTTCCTTCACCAATAATTTATATAATATTACGTCACTCACCAGGGCCCAGGCCACAGTTAGTAAAAAAAACTCACGTGCGCAGCACAGATTGAGTTCCACTGATTAAGCGCGGTTGATACCCTTTACAAATGATCGGTAAAAAAATCTGTTATATTCAAAGTACATGAGAGTAAAAATGTCACTGGTTGAGAGTACATTTCACGGATAACCGTAAAAAAATCCGTTAAAATTCAGTCTATGTGAGGGTAAATATGTCAATTTTGGATGTGCCAGTCATGGTGTTAACGATTCTTCACTGGCTGTCGTTCTGATTCTTAGGTCACGAATTGTGATTAAGGAGGTTAGGGTTTATATGGTGTTAACGATTCTCCACTGGTTGTTGCTCTTAACATATGTTCGTTTAATTAAAAAGTCAATTTCACTGGTACAGCTCTTAACCCTAACTCGAGAATCAAATGTCACCCTCAACTGACGAAATTGTTACCGGAGAAAACAATCGAAAACTGGATCCATTTTAACAGGGATTAAGATGCGGTATTTGAGTAGGAATAGGATGAGAAAGAAATTGAAGTAACAAAGGAGAAGGAGAAGTTTAGAGATACCGGTTAGCAGCTGGACTAGTGGTGTTTGGTTGGTTGTACTGGTGATGTGGCTGGTCGGAGAATTGGTAGGAAATGGTTTTCTACTTTTCTCGTTGAAGTATTGTTTTTTTGTGGATTGTCAATGGTTTGCGAGAGGATAAACAATTACATCGACCTTACAAGTCAATCGTTCTAGGATACATGTCTTTGCCGGGGATAGAACGTTGTTCCTGAATCTCCAAATAAGTCAAAAAAAGAGCCGCAACTATCGAATACAACTTGTTCTTTTAAACTTCACTTGCACTCCAACCATCGAACCAATATACAAATTCGGACCAATTTGTAAACATGTGCATTGATAATTTGATATGTTGACCCATATTCTGCATTTATATAACTCGGTTGCAAGATCGCAACCAAACAATACAGGTTGTCGATTCGATGCCAAAAGAACATAAGGCACAACCAATATCCTCAATATTTCACCTTTTTCGGGATATATTTACACGCGTGGGTAATCTACCTAGAGCCATTCGCCATAGGAAAATATTATCGTTTCGAGGAATACATTTCAACCATTTTGTAGCACTTTGGATTATAGGTAATATTCGGACATCCATGTAATAACCCGTCTCACATCGGCAATAGATTGAAAGTATTGGTCCTTTATAAACTTAGAGTTGTTGCTAATTAATATCTCATATCATGGTTTTAGTTGTTCACCTAAAGATACTCGATTAGTCCACTGCTTTAGTTAGTGAGAGACGATTATCTCTTGGGTTGTGACGGGCACCCGACTCGTGCATCTCTTGGGGATGATTTGACGGTCGTTTCAGCTGGTATGAAAGCTATAAGCCTCTCGGATGTGGCGGACACTCGATTCGTGCATGTCGTGGGGCATCCTAACGGGTGTGACGTGCAGGATTTTTCCAGGAATACATTTCAACCATTTTGTAGCAGTTTGGATTGTAGACAATATTCGGTCATCCTGAAAATTCCAAATCATTATCTATCACCCATTGTCAATCAATTATAATGTATATTTTTTCAAGTGTAAAGAAGTTGTACATATATTTTATTAATTATACACACATACACACATACATATGTTGACTTGGATAGGAAAGTCTACAAAAAATGGTTACAGTTTTAAAAATGTGGAGTGAAAAAAATTAGGAATAATATGAAATTTAAGATTTAAATAAGATTTCAGATCCAAGTAAACGGAATTTGTCTTGAGAAGTGTAGATAGCTACTCAAATCATATTTCGTACATGTATACAATACTATTAATAACATAATATTTTGTCTTTAATAATGTATAAATTGAATTCGGTTTGATATTCGATCTTCGGTAATCAAATTCGGAATTTTCAAAATCGAAAACCAAATTTAAATTTGGTTTCGATTTTTTTAGTCTAAAACCCATAGAACAAATTTGGTTTGTTTGTTTTTTGGGTTTGATTTCGATTCGGTATTCGATTTAAACGCTTTAAACGCTTTCAAACAAATATTGAACACCCTTAATGATAACAATCACAAAACATAATAATAGAGACCATGCAAACTCTGGGTCATTACACATATATTTAAATTGTGATGGCGTCGGTTCATAGTTACACTTTGTTATAGAGTTTTATTATACTTATAAATCAGTCTTGAAAGCATGGGCGGGTAAGTCATTTTGGAATGATCCCAAACTGATGTCAGAAAAAAAATAGGATCTACACGTTGTTGGATTAAGTTTGATTTTACTTTTATAAAATTGATTCATCATTACCGCTCCGTTTTCGACGTAGTTAGTTGGGGTTTTTTCGTAAAATTATTTCGTGTTTTAAGATGATGATTGTGACACCTAGTATATAACGAGCGGGATGGTAAATGCATTTGGTGGAGTTTGAGTAGAGGGAGGAATGAGGTTTGTGGATTTAATTTTTGTAGGCTTTAAAGTTTGTGTGCAGTGGCGGAACTTGAACCCGAGTACAAATGAGACAGATTTAAAAATTTAATAAATTTTTCATTATCCGCAGGGGTAAACACTAAAAAAAATAGTATTTTTTAGTAAAATTTTCAATTTATTAGTGTAATTTTTTTTCCCGTTAAATTCAGGTGAGGCGGGTACCCCGCACACTATATTCCTTGTGTGGTTTACACCTTTGGTCCCTAAGTAGTGAACCGAGCGAGAAGATATGACCCGTTATAAATTCGGGTGAAATTAGTTTCTTTTATTTTAATAAAATTATATATATACACTTTTAACCCCTGAGAAAATGTAAACTTGAGGGGTTGTTAGGTAAATATAGCTGAAGTTGAGGGACCGTTTGTAATGTCAACGCAAACTCAAAACTACAATCCGATATAACTGAAACTACAAACATTCCCACCACATTTAGTATATAAACTAGTCTGGACCGGTCTGCGCGTTGCAGGATCCTTTCGGCCTGTGTATTCATATTTAACGTAGCGTTGTGTATTTACAGAGGGAAACACGGCCCATGTGTTAAGTGTCGTTTTAGATGTCGTTGTGTTAAGCGTTTTTTTAAAATGTATCCATTTCGAACATAGTTAGTTTCGTTTTGTTCATAAAATTTTTCCAAGTGTAACGGTGCTGTCGGAAAAAATTTAACTCGCGGTGAACAGAAAGATACGAGTTGTCATTGTGTTTAGCGTTTTTTAAAAAGTGTCTGTTTCGAACGTAGTTAGTTTCGTTTTGTTCATAAAAATATTTCGAGTTTAACGGTGTGGTCGGTGCAATTTGACTCGTGACGAGCAGGAAGATACGAGATGTCGAAGTGTTTGGGTGGAGTTTTTATTTTAAATAAGAGAATTTACGTTTTACCCCTCTAAAGTTTGGTGTAGTTTTTGTAAGTTGGTTATAGTTGAGGGGGGAGAATGAAAAATCAAGTGTGAAAAGGGATGGAAACTATTGTTGTTTTTTCCTTGAGCAATCGACCAAAAACCTCACTTCAATTAGTATATAGTAGAAAAAAATTCGACCGCGCGTTGCCGCGGTTGTATTCAACGCGCGGTCGAAATTGGATATTCGTTGTTTGGTACCTAATATGTCTAGTATGTTGGGTTGTTTGCTGTACATGTATGTATATGTATGAAATATAGCCCGAAATATTTAGTGTTTTTTAACGATATCCGTTTCGCGTATAGTTAGTCGCGTTGTGTTCGTAAAATTATTTAAAGTTGAACGGTGGTCTCGAAAAAAATTTAACTTGAACTGATCGAGAAGATAGGGCCCGTTATAAATTCGGGTGGAATTAGTTTATTTTATTTTATTTTAATAAAATTATATATTTACGTTTTCTACCCCTGAAAAAGTGTTAACTTGAGGGGTCGTTTTGTAAATTGATCCGAATTTGAGGGACCAGTTTTAGTGTGAACGCAAACTCAAAACGACAATTCAAAATAACTGAAACGACAAAATATGGGGCGTGTTTTAGAATATATGATAATAATTGATATCGCTCCATTTATATATATTTTATCTTGCGATATCTACCTCACTTTGTTCATTTTTGACTATCTTGGAGCCTATTTTGTGTGCTATTGAGCTAAATGGTAATCTAAGGGCTAAGGAGTTGATTTGGTGTAAAATTGACCAAATCTTGAGAACAATTGGCTAAGAAAATGAAAAGTGCAGAATCAGCTCCAAAAGCGCCGCTCCTCAGGAGTAAAAGTATAACGACCCGTCAAAGTACACTTGACGACCATCGTTATCTTGATCTCACAGCTTAATCATAACTCTAAATGAATTTAATAAATAAACTTGCATTCTTTATTTAAAAATGATTTCCTATAAAGGAAACCTACCAAAATATGTAAGTTTAGAAAAACTATACATGAATACTTAACCAAAAGTTGACCAAGACAAAGTCAACAAACACCCACAATTTAATGTAATAAAATAGAAAGCAAGTTAATGTTTAACAAAAGTTATTATCATAAATATGCAGACTCTCTAAGCACAGCGGAAGCAATCAATTATGAACCTGACGAGTAAACTGTCAACAAAAATGTTGAGTGAATTATAGGTTTAATATTGCAAACAATATTTAATTTAAACCATAAAAATTTATGTTTGAAAACATAAAAACTCATTTTGGACCACAAAATTATATGCTCGAAAACATATAAAAATATTATTCCATTAACCCGTGAGCCACCTGATAACCACTTAACCAATTCCATACCCTTACCAAACATCATTATACACTGAACAGGTGTATCTTCAAAAATAACGAAGTACTAATACATTCTGATTATAAATTGCTGGCGCGACTAGCTCGAAATGAGGTTGTCAAACCCGATAGATCTATCCATAGGATTCGCGTTCACCAGTAGAAACTAGTGATTACAGTTAGTAGACTAGGGAATATTTTTGTTCGACTCACAATGAATAACTTAAACCAACTTCCACTTGTGTCCAATATGAAAAATAAAATGCATGTATCCTCATCTCAAAAGATTTAAAATAGAAAAATGGGACTATAACTCACCTTAACATAAACGAAGTGACCACACGAAAATGTGAACCGCAAAAGGTAAAGTGATCAAGAATGATCACAACGCCGACCTATAAATAAAGCAGGTCGATATAAATAACTAACTTAGGTCAAGTCTTAGTATGATAGCTATAGTACTTGTTGCAAGTAAGCATAGAACATCACTCAGTATGTTTCGGTATGATCAGGACAACGTATAACCCGTACTTTCTACTTTTAGAAAGTTTCTATTTTTAGCAGGTTTCCATTTTTGGAGAGTTTCTATTTTTGGAAAGTTTCTATTTTTGAAAAGTTGCTATATTTGGAAAGTTTATAACTTAGGAAAGTTTCCTTAATTAGAAAAGTCAACAAAAGTCAACAGAAAGTCAAAGTCAACAGAAAGTCAACTCAAAAGTCAACCTTGGTCAAACTTAGTCAACATTGAATTTTAAAGTACAAGTTATATTAATAATATAAGTTATAATGTTATTTAAAGTCATATATGTATAAACATGTCATATCATAAGTTTAATTAAATTATTAAAGTTAACATAAGTTTAAATGATATAATTAATATAACATAAGTATTTAATTAAGTAATTAAATATTAATCATAATATAAGTATTATTAATTAATAATAAATTTTAATCATATCATAAGTATTATTAATTAATAATGAATTATTAATCATATCATAAGTTTTAATTATAATCATTAAACCATAAGTATTTAGTAATTAAATTATAATTAAATAATAACTAAGCCTTATAATAATTAAATAATTAATTAATCCTTATTATAAGTCTTGATTTAATAATCTCATAATATAAGTTTAATACTTATCATAAGTATTTTTCATTAATAATAAAAGTATTATTAATCATAAGTTTAATTAAAAGTTTAATTAAATCATAATGTAATTAATAAATGATATAATAAATATATATATATATATCATAAGTCTCAAATTAAAATAATTACTTTTATATCATAAGTAATTTAATAATAATTAAAATCGTTATTTATATCATAAGTTCAAATGTTATAACCATAAGTTTAATTAAACGTTCGTCGGGTCATAACTTGAGCCCCGAGTGTCGGTTTTCGACGAGTCTTATATATATCCTCGTCTAACCAAACCACCTGACACCTTAGTGTACTCAAGAACACCCTAAAGTCAGCCCCCAAGTCGTGACCAACAGCCATGAATCAACTTAGGACATTAATCCGTTCAAAATCTTGTTTTAGCCATTCCGGGTGATCCGTGGCTCGGATTTCGATGACCCGAACATGAATGTTCATCCAATCATCAATCCTAACCCAATGGTACACCCTAAAGGCTCCAAAAATGGTCACAAAGTCGGACCCCATCTGTTCATACATGTTTTTACATTTCAATTTCAACAAAACCTTAAAATAATCATAACTTGAAACCCGAAACTCGAAACAACATGAATCCAAAGCTTAAAATTATTGTCTTGATGAGAGGATGATAGAAGATGGATATGTAATAGTTATAGAGATTGGATATATGTAATAAATATATGTAGCAGTTTATGAAGATGAACAAAAGATTAAATATTGAGAATGATTTTGCTTATTGAATACTGAAATAAGATGGATAAATCAGAGAAGATCCATTAACAATGAATACTTCCTGCCCAAGTTAAGAAATAGCCGAATAACAAAACAAACAAACTTTTATCATGGTGCAGCCACTACACAATTACATCATAATATAGCCAACAGAATATTCAGATGACTAATCTCTTCCTTCCACGTATGTGTCCTTTTTCCTTCTGTATACTTTCCAAGTAGTGGGCCTGCTGGGCTGTAATTCTTCATTGTTGGGCCTAATGGGCTGCAATTCCCTATCAATGGTCGGCTCATTAACAGTAGGCTTGTCCTCAAGCCTGAATTCTGGGTATTGGGCTTGTATACGGAGTGAATTTTCCCAAGTAGCATATTCCATAGAGCCCGTTTTCCATTGAATTAACCACTGCTCTGTATCTATCCCGTTCTCATTAATAACACATTTAGCAAGACATATATTAGGTATAAGCTAGGATGAGTCTGTTTCCAAACCTGGAGGTAAGGTGGCTTCAACATGAGCGTTTCCAATAGCATGTTTTAGCAGAGAAACATGGAATACTGGGTGAAGTTTTGCTGAGTCGGGAAGTTGTAGTTTGTAGGCAGCTTGACCAATTCTATCAATAATAAGGAATGGGCCATAGAATCTTGAAGATAACTTTTGGTTGATGCGACGGACTACAGATTGTTGTCTGTGTGGGCGTAAGTTAAGGAATATCCAATCACCAATCGAAAACTCACCATCACGTCTATGTTTGTCGGCCAAAACTTTCATGATTTCCTGAGAACAAGCATAGTGATATTTGAGTTGTTTAAGTGCTTCGTCTCTATCCATGAGGTCGTGCATAACAGCCTCACATCGAACTTCACCCGGAATAAACTGAAATAGAGTAGGAGCAGGCCTGCCATAAACAATCTCGAATGGAGTAGTGTTTGTAGAAACATGATAAGCTGTGTTGTGTTAGAATTCTGCCCACGGTATCCAATGACTCCATGACTTAGGTTGTTCCGCTGCAAAACATCGGAGGTAAGTTTCGAGGCTACGATTTACCACTTCGGTTTGTCCATCTGATTCGGGATGGTATGCTGAGCTGAAACGAAGCTTGCTGCCTTGGAGGTTAAAAATTTATTTCCAAAATTTACTTATGAAGATAGGATCACGATCGCTTAAAATAGATTTAGGGATGCCATGTAAGCAAATAACCTCCTTAACAAAAATATCAGCAAGACTACGAGCAGTTAAGGGGTGTTTGAGATGTATGAAGTGGAAATATTTGGAAAGTCGGTCGACCACCACTAGGATCACGTCATAACCTTTCGATTTGGGTAACCCGGAAATAAAATCCACAGATGGATCTTCCCAAACTGAATTTGGAATAGGCAGCGGTTGTAGAAGACCCGCAGGTGCTAGAGATGACGATTTGTAATGCTGGCACGTGTCGCAGGCTTGAACATATTGTTTCACCGTCTTAACCATACCGAACCAATAGATGTGGGCTTCCAAGCATCTATATGTTCTGTAGAAGCCCGAGTGACCCCCATTTATGAAATATCCCGTTCTTATTGATTAAAAACGTTCCATATTAATTGATTTCGTTGCGAGGTTTTGACCTCTATATGAGACGTTTTTCAAAGACTGCATTCATTTTTAAAACAAACCATAACCTTTATTTCATAAATAAAGGTTTAAAAAGCTTTACGTAGATTATCAAATAATAATAATCTAAAATATCCAGTTTACACACGACCATTACATAATGGTTTACAATACAAATATGTTACATCGAAATCAGTTTCTTGAATGCAGTTTTTACACAATATCATACAAACATGGATTCCAAATCTTGTCCTTATTTTAGTATGCAACAGCGGAAGCTCTTAGTATTCACCTGAGAATAAACATGCTTTAAACGTCAACAAAAATGTTGGTGAGTTATAGGTTTAATCTATATATATCAAATCGTAACAATAGACCACAAGATTTCATATTTCAATACACATCCCATACATAGAGATAAAAATCATTCATATGGTGAACACCTGGTAACCGATATTAACAAGATGCATAAATAAGAATATCCCCATCATTCCGGGACACCCTTCGGATATGATATAAATTTCGAAGTACTAAAGCATCCGGTATTTTGGATGAGGTTTGTTAGGCCCAATAGATCTATCTTTAGGATTCGCGTCAATTAGGGTGTCTGTTCCCTAATTCTTAGATTACCAGACTTAATAAAAAGGGGCATATTCGATTTCGATAATTCAACCATAGAATGTAGTTTCACGTACTTGTGTCTATTTTGTAAATCATTTATAAAACTTGCATGTATTCTCATCCCAAAAATATTAGATTTTAAAAGTGGGACTATAACTCACTTTCACAGATTTTTACTTCGTCGGGAAGTAAGACTTGGCCACTGGTTGATTCACGAACCTATAACAATATATACATATATATCAAAGTATGTTCAAAATATATTTACAACACTTTTAATATATTTTGATGTTTTAAGTTTATTAAGTCAGCTGTCCTCGTTAGTAACCTACAACTAGTTGTCCACAGTTAGATGCTCTGTTGCAAAACACCCCGTCTCGAGCCGTCTCGACGCCTGTTGCTACGATTTGGTGACTAGCCCGTCCCGTCTAAAAGAATACCGTCTAATATGACAGTCAACGGTCAAAATTTGGGTCAATGTAGAAAAAAATCAGGTCAAAGTCTCTCAAAATTCGAAAAAGTCAGAAAGTCGGTCAAATCGGTCAAATTTGTCGTATTTTAGTTTAAATTTTTGTATTATATTAACGGTGATACTATTTATGAGTACAAATTAGTCAATTAAAGTTATTGGCTTTAAAATATGTAGACATATAAACATTTATATACGTATATATTTAAAAGTCAACTTTGGTCAACATCCGTCTCGACCCCCGTCTCGACCCCGTTTCGAACGTCTCGACCTTTTTAGGACCCGACCGTCTCGACCCCGTCTCGCGTCTTTTGCAACCTTGGTTAGATGTACAGAAATAAATCGATAAATATTATCTTGAATCAATCCACGACCCAGTGTATACGTATCTCAGTATTGATCACAACTCAAACTATATATATTTTGGAATCAACCTCAACCCTGTATAGCTAACTCCAACATTCACATATAGAGTGTCTATGGTTGTTCCGAAATATATATAGATGTGTCGACATGATAGGTCGAAACATTGTATACTTGTCTATGGTATCTCAAGATTACATAATATACAATACAAGTTGATTAAGTTATGGTTGAAATATATTTGTTACCAATTTTCACGTAGCTAAAATGAGAAAAATTATCCAATCTTGTTTTACCCATAACTTCTTCATTTTAAATCCGTTTTGAGTGAATCAAATTGCTATGGTTTCATATTGAACTCTATTTTATAAATCTAAACAGAAAAGTATAGGTTTATAGTCAGAAAAATAAGTTACAAGTCGTTTTTGTAAAGGTAGTCATTTCAGTCGAAAGAACGACGTCTAGATGACCATTTTAGAAAACATACTTCCACTTTGGGTTTAACCATAATTTTTGGATATAGTTTCATGTTCATAATAAAAATTATTTTCCCAGAATAACAACTTTTAAATCAAAGTTTATCATAGTTTTTAATTAACTAACCCAAAACAGCCCGCGGTGTTACTACGACGGCGTAAATCCGATTTTATGGTGTTTTTAGTGTTTCCAGGTTTTAAATCATTAAGTTAGCATATCATATAGACATAGAACATGTGTTTAGTTGATTTTAAAAGTCAAGTTAGAAGGATTCACTTTTATTTGCGAACAAGTTTAGAATTAACTAAACTATGTTCTAGTGATTACAAGTTTAAACCTTCGAATAAGATAGCTTTATATATATGAATCGAATGATGTTATGAACATCATTAATACTTCAAGTTCCTTGGATAAACCTACTGGAAATGAGAAAAATAGATCTAGCTTCAAAGGATCCTTGGATGGCTTGAAAGTTCTTGAAGCAGAATCATGACACGAAAACAATTTCAAGTAAGATTTCCACTCGAAATAAGATTGTTATAGTTATAGAAATTGAATTAAAGTTTGAATATGATTATTACCTTGTATTAGAAAGATAACCTACTGTAAGTAACAAAGGTTTCTTGATCTTGGATGATTACTTGGAATGGATTTAGAAAACTTGGAAGTAAACTTGCAATCTTGGGAGTATTCTTGATTTTATGAAACTAGAACTTTTGGAATTTATGAAGAACACTTAGAACTTGAAGATAGAACTTGAGAGAGATCAATTAGATGAAGAAAATTGAAGAATGAAAGTGTTTGTAGGTGTTTTTGGTCGTTGGTGTATGGATTAGATATAAAGGATATGTAATTTTGTTTTCATGTAAATAAGTCATGAATGATTACTCATATTTTTGTAATTTTATGAGATATTTCATGCTAGTTGCCAAATGATGGTTCCCACATGTATTAGGTGACTCAAATGGGCTGCTAAGAGCTGATCATTGGAGTGTATATACCAATAGTACATACATCTAAAAGCTGTGTATTGTACGAGTACGAATACGGGTGCATACGAGTAGAATTGTTGATGAAACTGAACGAGGATGTAATTGTAAGCATTTTTGTTAAGTAAAAGTATTTTGATAAGTGTCTTGAAGTCTTTCAAAAGTGTATGAATACATATTAAAACACTACATGTGTATACATTTTAACTGAGTCGTTAAGTCATCGTTAGTCGTTACATGTAAGTGTTGTTTTGAGACCTTTAGGTTAACGATCTTGTTAAATGTTGTTAACCCAAAGTTTATAATATCAGATGAGATTTTAAATTATTATATTATCAAGATATTATGATATATTAATATATCTTAATATGATATATACATTTAAATGTCGTTACAACGATAATCGTTACATATATGTCTCGTTTCGAAATCATTAAGTTAGTAGTCTTATTTTTACATATGTATTTCATTGTTAATACACTTAATAATATATTTACTTATCATTTAACATAATTAACCAAGTGTATCAATATCTTAATATGATTCATATGTACCTAGTAAGACGTTGTTATAACGATAATCGTTATATATATCATTTTCGAGTTTCTTAAATTAATAGTCTCATTTTTATGTATATAACTCATTGTTAAGATACCTAATGAGATACATACTTATAATAAAATCATGTTAACTATATATATAATCATATATATGTCATCGTATAGTTTTAACAAGTTTTAACGTTCGTGAATCATTGGTCAAACTGGGTAATCAGACGTTTACAAAATTTCCTTTTCAATTAACCAAGTCTTAACAAGTTTGATTGCTTAACATGTTGGAAACATTTAATCATGTAAATATAGTTTTCATTAAACATATAATCATAGAAAGGTTCGGAAAAGTTTGGGTCACTACAGTACCTACCCGTTAAATAAATTTCGTCACGAAATTTTAAGCGATTGGAGGTGTTGGCTCATCTTCTGGAAATAAGTGCGGGTATTTCTTCTTCATCTAATCTTCTCGTTCCCAGGTGAACTCGAGTCCTCTACGAGCATTCCATCGAACCTTAACAATTGGTATCTTGTTTTGTTTAAGTCTTTTAACCACACGATCCATTATTTCGACGGGTTCTTCGATGAATTGAAGTTTTTCGTTGATTTGGATTTCGTCTAACGGAATAGTGAGATCTTCTTTAGAAAAACATTTCTTCAAATTCGAGACGTGGAAAGTGTTATGTACAGCCGCGAGTTGTTGAGGTAACTCAAGTCGGTAAGCTACTGGTCCGACACGATCAATAATCTTGAATGGTCCAATATACCTTGAATTTAATTTACCTCGTTTACCAAATCGAACAACGCCTTTCCAAGGTGCAACCTTAAGCATGACCATCTCTCCAATTTCCAATTCTATATCTTTTCTTTTAATGTCGGCGTAGCTCTTTTGTCGACTTTGGGCGGTTTTCAACCGTTGTTGAATTTGGATGATCTTCTCGGTAGTTTCTTGTATTATCTCCGGACCCGTAATCTGTCTATCCCCCACTTCACTCCAACAAATTGGAGACCTGCACTTTCTACCATAAAGTGCTTCAAATGGCGCCATCTCAATACTTGAATGATAGCTGTTGTTGTAGGAAAATTCTGCTAACGGTAGATGTCGATCCCAACTGTTTCCGAAATCAATAACACATGCTCGTAGCATGTCTTTAAGCGTTTGTATCATCCTTTCGCTCTGCCCATCAGTTTGTGGATGATAGGCAGTAATCATGTCTAGACGAGTTCCTAATGCTTGTTGTAATGTCTGCCAGAATCTTGAAATAAATCTGCCATCCCTATCAGAGATAATAGAGATTGGTATTCCATGTCTGGAGACGACTTCCTTCAAATACAGTCATGCTAACTTCTCCATCTTGTCATCTTCTCTTATTGGCAGGAAGTGTGCTGACTTGGTGAGACGATCAACTATTACCCAAATAGTATCATAACCACTTGCAGTCCTTGGCAATTTAGTAATGAAATCCATGGTAATGTTTTCCCATTTCCATTCCGGGATTTCAGGTTGTTGTAGTAGACCTGATGGTTTCTGATGTTCAGCTTTGACCTTAGAACACGTCAAACATTCTCCTACATATTTAGCAATATCGGCTTTTGAAATGTCCCGTTCTTATTGATTAAAAACGTTCCATATTAATTGATTTCGTTGCGAGGTTTTGACCTCTATATGAGACGTTTTTCAAAGACTGCATTCATTTTTAAAACAAACCATAACCTTTATTTCATAAATAAAGGTTTAAAAAGCTTTACGTAGATTATCAAATAATGATAATCTAAAATATCCTGTTTACACACGACCATTACATAATGGTTTACAATATAAATATGTTACATCGAAATCAGTTTCTTGAATGCAGTTTTTACACAATATCATACAAACGTGGACTCCAAATCTTGTCCTTATTTTAGTATGCAACAGCGGAAGCTCTTAGTATTCACCTGAGAATAAACATGCTTTAAACGTCAACAAAAATGTTGGTGAGTTATAGGTTTAACCTATATATATCAAATCGTAACAATAGACCACAAGATTTCATATTTCAATACACATCCCATACATAGAGATAAAAATCATTCATATGGTGAACACCTGGTAACCGACATTAACAAGATGCATATATATAAGAATATCCCCATCATTCCGGGACACCCTTCGGATATGATATAAATTTCGAAGTACTAAAGCATCCGGTACTTTGGATGGGGTTTGTTAGGCCCAATAGATCTATCTTTAGGATTCGCGTCAATTAGGGTGTCTGTTCCCTAATTCTTAGATTACCAGACTTAATAAAAAGGGGCATATTCGATTTCGATAATTTAACCATAGAATGTAGTTTCACGTACTTGTGTCTATTTTGTAAATCATTTATAAAACCTGCATGTATTCTCATCCCAAAAATATTAGATTTTAAAAGTGGGACTATAACTCACTTTCACAGATTTTTACTTCGTCGGGAAGTAAGACTTGGCCACTGGTTGATTCACGAACCTATAACAATATATACATATATATCAAAGTATGTTTAAAATATATTTACAACACTTTTAATATATTTTGATGTTTTAAGTGTATTAAGTCAGCTGTCCTCGTTAGTAACCTACAACTAGTTGTCCACAGTTAGATGTACAGAAATAAATCGATAAATATTATCTTGAATCAATCCACGACCCAGTGTATACGTATCTCAGTATTGATCACAACTCAAACTATATATATTTTGGAATCAACCTCAACCCTGTATAGCTAACTCCAACATTCACATATAGAGTGTCTATGGTTGTTCCGAAATATATATAGATGTGTCGACATGATAGGTCGAAACATTGTATACGTGTCTATGGTATCTCCAGATTACATAATATACAATACAAGTTGATTAAGTTATGGTTGGAATAGATTTGTTACCAATTTTCACGTAGCTAAAATGAGAAAAATTATCCAATCTTGTTTTACCCATAACTTCTTCATTTTAAATCCGTTTTGAGTGAATCAAATTGCTATGGTTTCATATTGAACTCTATTTTATGAATCTAAACAGAAAAAGTATAGGTTTATAGTCGTAAAAATAAGTTACAAGTCATTTTTGTAAAGGTAGTCATTTCAGTCGAACGAACGACGTCTAGATGACCATTTTAGAAAACATACTTCCACTTTGAGTTTAACCATAATTTTTGGATATAGTTTCATGTTCATAATAAAAATAATTTTCCCAGAATAACAACTTTTAAATCAAAGTTTATCATAGTTTTTAATTAACTAACCCAAAACAGCCCGCGGTGTTACTACGACGGCGTAAATCCGGTTTTACGGTGTTTTTCGTGTTTCCAGGTTTTAAGTCATTAAGTTAGCATATCATATAGATAAAGAACATGTGTTTAGTTGATTTTAAAAGTCAAGTTAGAAGGATTAACTTTTATTTGCGAACAAGTTTAGAATTAACTAAACTATGTTCTAGTGATTACAAGTTTAAACCTTCGAATAAGATAGCTTTATATGTATGAATCGAATGATGTTATGAACATCATTACTACCTCAAGTTTCCTGGATAAACCTACTAGAAATGATAAAAATAGATCTAGCTTCAAAGGATCCTTGGATGGCTTGAAAGTTCTTGAAGCAGAATCATGACACGAAAACAATTTCAAGTAAGATTTCCACTCGAAATAAGATTGTTATAGTTATAGAAATTGAATTAAAGTTTGAATATGATTATTACCTTGTATTAGAAAGATAACCTACTGTAAGTAACAAAGATTTCTTAATCTTGGATGATTACTTGGAATGAATTTAGAAAACTTGGAAGTAACTTGCAATCTTGGAAGTATTCTTGATTTTATGAAACTAGAACTTTTGGAATTTATGAAGAACACTTAGAACTTGAAGATAGAACCTGAGAGAGATCAATTAGATGAAGAAAATTGAAGAATAAAAGTGTTTATAGGTGTTTTTGGTCGTTGGTGTATGGATTAGATATAAAGGATATGAAATTTTGTTTTCATGTAAATAAGTCATGAATGATTACTCATATTTTTGTAATTTTATGAGATATTTCATGCTAGTTACCAAATTATGGTTCCCACATGTGTTAGGTGACTCACATTGGCTACTAAGAGCTGATCATTGGAGTGTATATACCAATAGTACATACATCTAAAAGCTGTGTATTGTACGAGTACGAATACGGGTGCATACGAGTAGATTTGTTGATGAAACTGAACGAGGATGTAATTGTAAGCATTTTTGTCAAGTAGAAGTATTTTGATAAGTGTATTGAAGTCTTTTAAAAGTGTATGAATACATATTAAAACACTACATGTATATACATTTTAACTGAGTCGTTAAGTCATCGTTAGTCGTTACATGTAAATGTTGTTTTGAAACCTTTAGGTTAACGATCTTGTTGAATGTTGTTAACCCATTGTTTATTATAACAAATGAGATGTTAAATTGTTATATTATCATGATATTATGATATATAATATATCTTATTATGATGTATATACAGTTAAATGTCGTTACAACGATAATCGTTACATATATGTCTCGTTTCGAAATCATTAAGTTAGTAGTCTTATTTTTACATATGTATTTCATTGTTAATACACTTAATAATATATTTACCTATCATTTAACATAATTAACCAAGTGTATCAATATCTTAATATGATTCATATGTACCTAGTAAGACGTTGTTATAACGATAATCGTTATATATATCGTTTTCGAGTTTCTTAAATTAATAGTCTCATTTTTATGTATATAACTCATTGTTAAAATACCTAATGAGATACATACTTATAATAAAATCATGTTAACTATATATATAACTATATATATGTCATCGTATAGTTTTTACAAGTTTTAACGTTCGTGAATCGCCGGTCAACTTGGGTGGTCAATTGTCTATATGAAACATATTTCAATTAATCAAGTCTTAACAAGTTTGATTGCTTAACATGTTGGAAACACTTAATCATGTAAATAACAATTTCATTTAATATATATATAAACATGGAAAAGTTCGGGTCACTACAGTACCTACCCGTTAAATAAATTTCGTCCCGAAATTTTAAGTAGTTGGAGGTGTTGACGTATCTTCTGGAAATAAATGCGGGTATTTCTTCTTCATCTGATCTTCACGCTCCCAGGTGAACTTGGGTCCTCTACGAGCATTCCATCAAACCTTAACAATTGGTATCTTGTTTTGCTTAAGTCTTTTAACCTCACGATCCATTATTTCGACGGGTTCTTCGATGAATTGGAGTTTTTCGTTGATTTGGATTTCATCTAACGGAATAGTGAGATCTTCTTTAGCAAAACATTTCTTCAAATTCGAGACGTGGAAAGTGTTATGTACAGCCGCGAGTTGTTGAGGTAACTCAAGCCGGTAAGCTACTGGTCCGACACGATCAATAATCTTGAATGGTCCAATATACCTTGGATTTAATTTCCCTCGTTTAACAAATCGAACAACGCCTTTCCAAGGTGCAACTTTAAGCAAGACCATCTCTCCAATTTCGAATTCTATATCTTTTCTTTTAATGTCAGCGTAGCTCTTTTGTCGACTCTGGGCGGTTTTCAACCGTTGTTGAATTTGGATGATCTTCTCGGTAGTTTCTTGTATAATCTCAGAACCCGTAATCTGTCTATCCCCCACTTCACTCCAACAAATCGGAGACCTGCACTTTCTACCATAAAGTGCTTCAAACGGCGCCATCTCAATACTTGAATGGTAGCTGTTGTTGTAGGAAAATTCTGCTAATGGTAGATGTCGATCCCAACTGTTTCCGAAATCAATAACACATGCTCGTAGCATGTCTTCAAGCGTTTGTATCGTCCTTTTGCTCTGCCCATCAGTTTGTGGATGATAGGCAGTACTCATGTCTAGACGAGTTCCCAATGCTTGCTGTAATGTCTGCCAGAATCTTGAAATAAATCTGCCATCCCTATCAGAGATAATAGAGATTGGCATTCCATGTCTGGAGACGACTTCCTTCAAATACAGTCGTGCTAACTTCTCCATCTTGTCATCTTCTCTTATTGGCAGAAAGTGTGCTGACTTGGTGAGACGATCAACTATTACCCAAATAGTATCATAACCACTTGCAGTCCTTGGCAATTTAGTAATGAAATCCATGGTAATGTTTTCCCATTTCCATTCCGGGATTTCGGGTTGTTGAAGTAGACCTGATGGTTTCTGATGCTCAGCTTTGACCTTAGAACACATCAAACATTCTCCTACGTATTTAGCAACATCGGCTTTCATACCCGGCCACCAAAAATGTTTCTTGAGATCCTTGTACATCTTCCCCGTTCCAGGATGTATTGAGTATCTGGTTTTATGAGATTCTCTAAATACCATTTCTCTCATATCTCCAAATTTTGGTACCCAAATCCTTTCAGCCCTATACCGGGTTCCGTCTTCCCGAATATTAAGATGCTTCTCCGATCCTTTAGGTATATCATCCTTTAAATTTACCTCTTTTAAAACTCCTTGTTGCGCCTCCTTTATTTGAGTAGTAAGGTTATTGTGAATCATTATATTCATAGATTTTACTCGAATGGGTTCTCTGTCCTTTCTGCTCAAGGCGTCGGCTACCACATTTGCCTTCCTCGGGTGGTAACGAATCTCAAAGTCGTAATCATTCAACAATTCAATCCACCTACGCTGCCTCATATTCAGTTGTTTCTGATTAAATATGTGTTGAAGACTTTTGTGGTCGGTATATATAATACTTTTGACCCCATATAAGTAGTGCCTCCAAGTCTTTAATTCAAAAACAACCGCGCCTAATTCCAAATCATGCGTCGTATAATTTTGTACGTGAATCTTCAATTGTCTAGACGCATAAGCAATCACCTTCATTCGTTTAATTAATACACAACCGAGACCTTGCTTTGATGCGTCACAATAAATCACAAAATCATCATTCCCTTCAGGCAATGACAATATAGGTGCCGTAGTTAGCTTTTTCTTCAATAACTGAAACCCTTTCTCTTGTTCATCCTTCCATTCAAATTTCTTCCCTTTATGCGTTAATGCAGTCAAGGGTTTTGCTATTCTCGAAAAGTCTTGGATGAACCTTCTGTAGTAACCAGCTAATCCTAAAAATTGACGTATATGCTTCGAAGTTTTTGGGGTTTCCCACTTTTCAACGGTTTCGATCTTTGTCGGGTCCACCTGGATACCTTCTTTGTTCACTATGTGACCGAGGAATTGAACTTCTTCCAACCAAAATGCACACTTTGAAAACTTAGCGTACAGTTTTTCTTTCCTCAATACTTCTAGCACTTTTCTCAAATGTTCTTCGTGCTCTTGATCATTCTTTAAGTAAATAAGTATGTCATCGATGAAAACAATGACAAACTTGTCAAGATATGGCCCACACACTCGGTTCATAAGGTCCATGAACAAAGCTGGTGCGTTAGTCAATCCAAACGGCATAACCATAAACTCGTAATGACCATAACGCGTCCTAAAAGCAGTTTTTGGAATATTATCCTCCTTTACTCGCATTTGATGATATCCAGAACGTAAATCGATCTTCGAATAAACCGACGAGCCTTGTAGTTGATCAAATAAGTTATCAATTCTCGGCAGTGGATAACGGTTTTTAATGGTAAGTTTGTTCAACTCTCTGTAGTCAATACACAACCTAAATGTACCATCCTTCTTCTTGACAAACAAAACAGGAGCTCCCCATGGTGATGTGCTTGGTCGAATAAAACCACGTTCTAATAGTTCTTGCAGTTGGCTTTGCAGTTCTTTCATCTCGCTGGGTACGAGTCTATAAGGAGCACGAGCTATTGGTACAGCTCCTGGTACAAGATCTATTTGAAATTCAACAGATCGATGTGGAGGTAGTCCCGGTAATTCTTTCGGAAATACATCGAGAAATTCTTTTGCGACGGGTGTAGTGACCCGAACTTTTCTATGTTTATATATATTAATTGAGATTGATATTTACATGATTAAATGTTTCCAACATGTTAAGCAATCAAACTTGTTAAGACTTGATTAATTGAAATATGTTTCATATAGACAATTGACCACCCAAGTTGACCGGCAATTCATGAACGTTAAAACTTGTAAAAACGACATGACGATATATATATGGATATACATATGGTTAACATGAGATTATGATAAGTAAGTATCTCCATAAGTATATTAACAATGAGTTATATACATATAAACAAGACTACTAACTTAAGGATTTCGAAACGAGACATATATGTAACGATTATCGTTGTAACGACATTTAAATGTATATATATATATATCATATTAAGATATATTAATATATCATAATATTATGATAATATAATAATTTAACATCTCATTAGATATAATAAACAATGGGTTAACAACATTAATTGAGATCGTTAACTTAAAGGTTTCAAAACAACACTTACATGTAACGACTAACGATGACTTAACGACTCAGTTAAAATGTATATACATGTAGTGTATTTAGATGTATTAAAATACTTTTGGAAGACTTCAAGACATATATCAAAACACTCATACTTAACGAAAATGGTTACAGTTACTTTTCCATTCTTTTCTTTCATCAAGAATTCTAGTCGTATTCTTACCCGTATTATACACAGCTTCAAAACGTACTTACTATGAGTATATACCAATAGGAACTAGCATGGGATTCCACTCTTGATTATGTCATGTATGACAAATCAATTTTAACTTCTACCATGAGCTAGTCAACTAACTAGAACTCCTTTTAACCCCACTCACCACTCACCACTTACCACTCATCATTCACTCCATTTCACTTCCAATTCTCTTTCTAATTCTCTCTCAACACACATACACACACACACACACACACACTATTATGAACGTATTTTTCCAGTAGTTAATCATCATCTTCATCAAAAATCACTTCAAGAATCAAGCTATAATCATCATAGGAAGAACACTTCAAGAACACTTCAAAAATCCCTTCAAGTTTACTAATTTACTTCCAAGCTTTCTAATCCATTCCAAGTAATCATCTAAGATCAAGAAACCTTTGTTATATACAGTAGTTTATCTTTCTTATTCAAGGTAATATTCATATTCAAACTTTGATTCAATTTCTATAACTATAAACTATCTTAATTCGAGTAAAAATCTTACTTGAACTTGTTTTTGTGTCATGATCCTACTTCAAGAACTTTCAAGCCATCCAAGATCCTTTGAAGCTAGATCATTTCTTGTCACTTCCAGTAGGTTTACCTACTAAACTTGAGGTAGTAATGATGTTCATAACATCATTCGATTCATATATATAAAACTATCTTATTCGAAGGTTTAAACTCGTAATCACTAGAACATAGTTTAGTTAATTCTAAACTTGTTCGCAAACAAAAGTTAATCCTTCTAACTTGAATTTTAAAATTAACTACACACATGTTCTATATCTATATGATATGCTAACTTAATGATTTAAAACCTGGAAACACGAAAAACACCGTAAAACCGGATTTACGCCGTCGTAGTAACACCGCGGGCTGTTTTGGGTTAGTTAATTAAAAACTATGATAAACTTTGATTTAAAAGTTGTTATTCTGGGAAAATTATTTTTATTATGAACATGAAACTATATCCAAAAATTATGGTTAAACTCAAAGTGGAAGTATGTTTTCTAAAATGGTCATCTAGACGTCGTTCTTTCGACTGAAATGACTACCTTTACAAAAACGACTTGTAACTTATTTTTACGACTATAAACCTATACTTTTTCTGTTTAGATTCATAAAATAGAGTTCAATATGAAACCATAGCAATTTGATTCACTCAAAACGGATTTAAAATGAAGAAGTTATGGGTAAAACAAGATTGGATATTTTTTCTCATTTTAGCTACGTGAAAATTGGTAACAAATCTATTCCAACCATAACTTAATCAACTTGTATTGTATATTATGTAATCTTGAGATACCATAGACACGTATACAATGTTTCGACCTATCATGTCGACACATCTATATATATTTCGGAACAACCATAGACACTCTATATGTGAATGTTGGAGTTAGCTATACAGGGTTGAGGTTGATTCCAAAATATATATAGTTTGAGTTGTGATCAATACTGAGATACGTATACACTGGGTCGTGGATTGATTCAAGATAATATTTATCGATTTATTTCTGTACATCTAACTGTGGACAACTAGTTATAGGTTACTAACGAGGACAGCTGACTTAATAAACTTAAAACATCAAAATATATTAAAAGTGTTGTAAATATATTTTAAACATACTTTGATATATATGTATATATTGTTATAGGTTCGTGAATCAACCAGTGGCCAAGTCTTACTTCCCGACGAAGTAAAAATCTGTGAAAGTGAGTTATAGTCCCACTTTTAAAATCTAATATTTTTGGGATGAGAATAAATGCAGGTTTTATAAATGATTTACAAAATAGACACAAGTACGTGAAACTACATTCTATGGTTGAATTATCGAAATCGAATATGCCCCTTTTTATTAAGTCTGGTAATCTAAGAATTAGGGAACAGACACCCTAATTGACGCGAATCCTAAAGATAGATCTATTGGGCCTAACAAACCCCATCCAAAGTACCGGATGCTTTAGTACTTCGAAATTTATATCATATCCGAAGGGTGTCCCGGAATGATGGGGATATTCTTATATATATGCATCTTGTTAATGTCGGTTACCAGGTGTTCACCATATGAATGATTTTTATCTCTATGTATGGGATGTGTATTGAAATATGAAATCTTGTGGTCTATTGTTACGATTTGATATATATAGGTTAAACCTATAACTCACCAACATTTTTGTTGACATTTAAAGCATGTTTATTCTCAGGTGAATACTAAGAGCTTCCGCTGTTGCATACTAAAATAAGGACAAGATTTGGAGTCCATGTTTGTATGATATTGTGTAAAAACTGCATTCAAGAAACTGATTTCGATGTAACATATTTGTATTGTAAACCATTATGTAATGGTCGTGTGTAAAAAGGATATTTTAGATTATCATTATTTGATAATCTACGTAAAGCTTTTTAAACCTTTATTTATGAAATAAAGGTTATGGTTTGTTTTAAAAATGAATGCAGTCTTTGAAAAACGTCTCATATAGAGGTCAAAACCTCGCAACGAAATCAATTAATATGGAACGTTTTTAATCAATAAGAACGGGACATTTCAGTTGGTATTCGAGCGTTGGTCTTAGAGAACCAGAAAATTTGCATTAGTATGTCTTATCGAGTTTGTTAGGATGCATTAGTGAGTCTGGACTTCGACCGTGTTTTCTTTAAAAATGATTGCTTAACATTTTTGTTGGAAACTATATATTTTTAACATATGAATATTATGTGTTATATTAATCTCTTAACGTGTTTGATATTATGTGATAGATGTCTACCTCTAGAACAAGTCCCATTGACTCACCTAATAATAATGAAGAGTCAAATGTAAATTGGAATGATTCGTGGACTGATTCACAAGTTCCCGAAAAGGAACCGGAAGAAGAGTCGGAACCGGAAGAAGAATCGGAACCGGAAGAAGAAATAGAACCGGTGGGGGAAATAATAAAACGGTTAAGTAAAAGAGAATCCTCAACCAACCGACCAAGGTTAATTATGGTCAATGGTGTTTCCGCCAAGGAAGCAAAATATTGGGAGGATTACCAATTCTCCGATGAATTGGATTCCGACGAGAATTCCGATGATGTTATAGAAATTACCCCAACTGAATTTAAAAAGGCAAAAAAAAATAATAAGGGAAAGGGCATAAAAATAGAGAAATCTAATTCCAACCCCGATGAACTTTATATGTATCGTCAACCCCCGAAGTCCTTAAGTTGTAACAATGATCCGGGAACCTCTAAACCACCAGGTTTTTCTAAACCAATGTGGACAACGACGGCTCGTATTAGGGGAACATCATATATCCCTAGAAACTTGGCAAAACGAACCAAAACCGAACAAGAAGAAACGAGCGAGTCGGAATAAAATAGTTGTATTCGTGTGGTGTAATATATGTAATATAGTGTGCTTATGCTTTATGATATATGTAAAAATTGCTTGTATTAATAAGTATTTTTTTATGAATCTAACTCTTGTCCATTTTACAGTATAAAAACACAAAATGGATAGACAACCCAATATTTTAAGAGACCTACCCGGAGACATGATTGATGAAATCTTGTCTAGAGTCAGTCAGAATTCCTCGGCACAACTATTTAAGGAGAGATCAGTTTGTAAGACATTCGAAGAACGTTCCAAGAATGCCTTGGTTTATAAAAGACTTTCGTTCGAAAGATGGGGGATATCACATTGGGAAATCCATAAGTTACGATGTGCTTACTTTGATGCATATATTGCGGGGAACCCAAATGCTATTTTACGCAACGGGTTAAGAAATTATTTTGACTCAGTATATCCGAATATAGGACTTCGTGATTTAGAAAAAGCGGCTAACATGCAACATAAAGAAGCATGTTATGCTTACGGGTTAGTAATGTTCACTTCTCACCAAAGTGAGAACAAGAACATCGGGCTACAACTATTAAACAAAACGTTCCCACAAGTGACGGAGTCGGTAATTGGGGTAAGAAATGAGGTTTTTAGGTTATTACGAGACTGTTGGTCATTACGTAACCCTCGTCCCTTTGACGACGTTACAACACGCTGTCTTATCAATGGCCATAACGGTTATGTTCCACAAGACCAAGGATGGGAAGTAGTCCTAGTAAAACCAGAATGCATGACTTGTTTCTGGACGTATGAATTACGTGTCTTTATTGCCTTTGCTGAACGACTTGTGTACTAGCTAGAATTATCTTCACAACTATCTTGTATCAAAGTTATTGTGTGCTATGTTTCATGCTTTATGTAAAATAAGCGGTATTGTAAGTTTGTAAAATATTGTATAAAAGTTTGAACGCGAAATATTATTACAATCAGTTTTTCATATAGAATTGTAGTAGTTGAATTGTATATTAGCTACTAAGTATGAACTTAACGGGTAGGTACTACCCGAATTTAAACTTATAAAATGCTAATATGAAGAAAAAGCTTTTATAAATGAGTTCATATTATGCTACGAAATACTATTAACTACTCTTAATATTCTGTATGATTAACTTGTTCCATTTGACTATTTTGAAGGAAATGGCACCGACTACTCGACACACCGTGAATATGAATGAAGAGGAATTCCGTACTTTTCTAGCTTCAAACATAGTCGCAGTACAGGCTGCGCTACATACCAACAATAACCTTGGATCTGGCAGTACAGAAAATCGTGTAGGATGCACCTACAAAGAATTCACTGCCTGCAAACCTTTGGAATTTGATGGAACCGAAGGACCGATCGGATTGAAACGGTGGACCGAGAAGGTCGAATCGGTGTTTGCCATAAGTAAGTGTACTGAAGAGGACAAAGTGAAGTACGCTACGCATACCTTCACAGGTTCTGCGTTAACATGGTGGAATACCTATCTAGAGCAAGTGGGACAAGATGATGCGTACGCACTACCGTGGTCAGCATTCAAGCACTTGTTGAACGAGAAGTACCGTCCCAGAACCGAGGTCAATAAGCTCAAGACAGAACTTAGAGGGTTACGAACCCAAGGATTTGATATTACCACGTACGAAAGATGATTCACAGAATTGTGCCTATTGTGTCTGGGAGCATTCGAAGATGAGGAAGAGAAGATCGACGCGTTTGTGAAAGGATTACCGGAAAGAATCCAAGAAGATATAAGTTCACACGAGCCCGCCTCCATACAACAGGCATGTAGAATGGCTCACAAACTAGTGAACCAGATTGAAGAAAGAATTAAAGAGCAGACTGCTGAAGAGGCCAATGTGAAGCAAGTCAAAAGAAAGTGGGAGGAAAATGGTGATAAGAATCACCAATACAACAACAACACCAATTACAACAATAATCGCAACAATTATCCCAACAATCGCAACATCAATCGCAACTACAACAAACGGCCCAACAACAACAACAACAACAACAACAATAACAGCAACTACAACAATCATCCCAACAACAATAATAACCGCAACAACAACAACAATCAGAAGCAGCTATGCCAAAGGTGTGAAAAGTATCACTCGGGGTTCTGCACCAAATTTTGCAACAAGTGTAAAAGAAATGGTCATAGCGCGGCGAAGTGTGAGGTCTACGGACCAGGGGTTAATAGAACGAAAGGAACAAATGGTGTCGGAACGAGTAATGGCGGAGCAAGTAGTGTCGGAGCAAGTTATGCCAATGTAGTTTGTTATAAATGTGGAAAACCGGGCCACATTATTAGAAATTGCCCGAACCAGGAGAACACGAATGGACACGGCCGCGGAAGAGTTTTCAATATTAATGCGGCAGAGGCACAGGAAGACCCGGAGCTTGTTACAGGTACGTTTCTTATTGACAATAAATCTGCTTACGTTTTATTTGATTCGGGTGCGGATAGAAGCTATATGAGTAGAGATTTTTGTGCTAAATTAAGTTGTCCATTGACGCCTTTGGATAGTAAATTTTTACTCGAATTAGCAAATGGTAAATTAATTTCAGCAGATAATATATGTCGGAATCGAGAAATTAAACTGGTTAGCGAAACATTTAAGATTGATTTGATACCAGTAGAGTTAGGGAGTTTTGATGTGATAATCGGTATGGACTGGTTGAAAGAAGTGAAAGCAGAGATCGTTTGTTACAAAAATGCAATTCGCATTATACGAGAAAAAGGAAAACCCTTAATGGTGTACGGAGAAAAGGGCAACACGAAGCTACATATTATTAGTAATTTGAAGGCACAAAAACTAATAAGAAAAGGTTGCTATGCTGTTCTAGCACACGTCGAGAATGTACAAACTGAAGAAAAGAGCATCAATGATGTTCCCATTGCAAAAGAATTTCCCGATGTATTTCCGAAAGAATTACTGGGATTACCCCCACAGCGATCCGTTGAATTTCAAATAGATCTTGTACCAGGAGCTGCACCAATAGCTCGTGCTCCTTACAGACTCGCACCCAGCGAGATGAAAGAACTGCAAAGCCAATTATAAGAAATTTTAGAGCGTGGTTTCATTCGACCAAACACATCACCGTGGGGAGCTCCTGTTTTGTTTGTCAAGAAGAAAGATGGTACATTCAGGTTGTGTATCGACTACCGAGAGTTGAACAAACTTACCATCAAGAACCGCTACCCACTACCGAGAATCGACGACTTATTTGATCAACTACAAGGCTCGTCTGTTTATTCAAAGATTGACTTACGTTCCGGGTATCATCAAATGCGGGTGAAAGAAGATGATATTCCAAAGACTGCTTTCAGAACACGTTACGGTCATTACGAGTTTATGGTCATGCCGTTTGGTTTAACTAATGCACCAGCTGTGTTCATGGACCTTATGAACCGAGTGTGTGGACCATACCTTGACAAGTTTGTGATTGTTTTCATTGATGACATACTTATTTACTCAAAGAATGACCAAGAACACGGTGAACACTTGAGAAAGGTGTTAGAAGTATTGAGGAAGGAAGAATTGTACACTAAGTTTTCAAAGTGTGCATTTTGGTTGGAAGAAGTTCAATTCCTCGGTCACATAGTGAACAAAGAAGGTATTAAGGTGGATCCGGCAAAGATAGAAACTGTTGAAAAGTGGGAAACCCCGAAAACTCCGAAACACATACGCCAGTTTTTAGGACTAGCTGGTTACTACAGAAGGTTCATCTAAGACTTTTCCAGAATAGCAAAACCCTTGACTGCATTAACGCATAAAGGGAAGAAATTTGAATGGAATGATGGACAAGAGAAAGCGTTTCAGTTATTGAAGAAAAAGCTAACTACGGCACCTATATTGTCATTGCCTGAAGGGAATGATGATTTTGTGATTTATTGTGACGAATCAAAGCAAGGTCTCGGTTGTGTATTAATGCAATGAACGAAGGTGATTGCTTATGCGTCTAGACAATTGAAGATTCACGAACAAAATTATATGACGCATGATTTGGAATTAGGCGCGGTTGTTTTTGCATTAAAGACTTGGAGGCACTACTTATATGGGGTCAAAAGTATTATATATACCGACCACAAAAGTCTTCAACACATATTTAATCAGAAACAACAGAATATGAGGCAGCGTAGGTGGATTGAATTATTTAATGATTACGACTTTGAGATTCGTTACCACCCGGGGAAGGCAAATGTGGTAGCCGATGCCTTGAGCAGGAAGGACAGAGAACCCATTCGAGTAAAATCTATGAATATAATGATTCATAATAACCTTACTACTCAAATAAAGGAGGCGCAACAAGGAGTTTTAAAAGAGGGAAATTTAAAGGATGAAATACCCAAAGGATCGGAGAAACATCTTAATATTCGGGAAGACGGAACCCGGTATAGGGCTGAAAGGATCTGGGTACCAAAATTTGGAGATATGAGAGAAATGGTACTTAGAGAAGCTCATAAAACCAGATACTCAATACATCCTGGAATGGGGAAGATGTACAAGGATCTCAGGAAATATTTTTGGTGGCCGGGTATGAAAGCCGATGTTGCTAAATACGTAGGAGAATGTTTGACGTGTTCTAAGGTCAAAACTGAGCATCAGAAACCATCAGGTCTACTTCAACAACCCGAAATCCCGGAATGGAAATGGGAAAACATTACCATGGATTTCATCACTAAATTGCCAAGGACTGCAAGTGGTTTTGATATTATTTGGGTAATAGTTGATCGTCTCACCAAATCAGCACATTTCCTGCCAATAAGAGAAGATGACAAGATGGAGAAGTTAGCACAACTGTATTTGAAGGAAGTCGTCTCCAGACATGGAATACCAATCTCTATTATCTGTGATAGGGATGGCAGATTTATTTCAAGATTCTGGCAGACATTACAGCAAGCATTAGGAACTCGTCTAGACATGAGTACTGCCTATCATCCACAAACTGATGGGCAGAGCAAAAGGACGATACAAACGCTTGAAGACATGCTACGAGCATGTGTTATTGATTTCGGAAACAGTTGGGATCGACATCTACCATTAGCAGAATTTTCCTACAACAACAGCTACCATTCAAGTATTGAGATGGCGCCGTTTGAAGCACTTTATGGTAGAAAGTGCAGGTCTCCGATTTGTTGGAGTGAAGTGGGGGATAGACAGATTACGGGTCCGGAGATTATACAAGAAACTACCGAGAAGATCATCCAAATTCAACAACGGTTGAAAACCGCCCAAAGTCGACAAAAGAGCTACGCTGACATTAAAAGAAAAGATATAGAATTCGAAATTGGAGAGATGGTCATGCTTAAAGTTGCACCTTGGAAAGGCGTTGTTCGATTTGTTAAACGAGGGAAATTAAATCCAAGGTATATTGGACCATTCAAGATTATTGATCGTGTCGGACCAGTAGCTTACCGGCTTGAGTTACCTGAACAACTCGCGGCTGTACATAACACTTTCCACGTCTCGAATTTGAAGAAATGTTTTGCTAAAGAAGATCTCACTATTCCGTTAGATGAAATCCAAATCAACGAAAAACTCCAATTCATCGAAGAACCCGTCGAAATAATGGATCGTGAGGTTAAAAGACTTAAGCAAAACAAGATACCAATTGTTAAGGTTCGATGGAATGCTCGTAGAGGACCCGAGTTCACCTGGGAGCGTGAAGATCAGATGAAGAAGAAATACCCGCATCTATTTCCAGAAGATTCGTCAACACCTTCAACAACTTAAAATTTCGGGACGAAATTTATTTAACGGGTAGGTACTGTAGTGACCCGAACTTTTCCATGTTTATATATATTAATTGAGATTGATATTTACATGATTAAATGTTTCCAACATGTTAAGCAATCAAACTTGTTAAGACTTGATTAATTGAAATATGTTTCATATAGACAATTGACCACCCAAGTTGACCGGCGATTCACGAACGTTAAAACTTGTAAAAACGACATGACGATATATATATGGATATACATATGGTTAACATGAGATTATGATAAGTAAGTATCTCCATAAGTATATTAACAATGAGTTATATACATATAAACAAGACTACTAACTTAAGGATTTCGAAACGAGACATATATGTAACGATTATTGTTGTAACGACATTTAAATGTATATATATCATATTAAGATATATTAATATATCATAATATCATGATAATATAATAATTTAACATCTCATTAGATATAATAAACAATGGGTTAACAACATTAATTGAGATCGTTAACTTAAAGGTTTCAAAACAACACTTACATGTAACGACTAACGATGACTTAACGACGCAGTTAAAATGTATATACATGTAGTGTATTTAGATGTATTAAAATACTTTTGGAAGACTTCAAGACATATATCAAAACACTCATACTTAACGAAAATGGTTACAGTTACTTTTCCATTCTTTTCTTTCATCAAGAATTCTAGTCGTATTCTTACCCGTATTATACACAGCTTCAAAACGTACTTACTATGAGTATATACCAATAGGAACTAGCATGGGATTCCATTATTGATTATTTCATGTATGACTAATCAATTTTAACTTCTACCATGTGCTAGTCAACTAACTAGAACTCCTTTTAACCCCACTCACCACTCACCAATTACCACTCATCATTCACTCCATTTCACTTCCAATTCTCTTTGTAATTCTCTCTCAACACATACACACACTATTATGAACATATTTTCCAGTAGTTAATCATCATCTTCATCAAAAATCACTTCAAGAATCAAGCTATAATCATCATAGGAAGAACACTTCAAGAACACTTCAAAAATCCCTTCAAGTTTACTAATTTACTTCCAAGCTTTCTAATCCATTCCAAGTAATCATCTAAGATCAAGAAACCTTTGTTATATACAGTAGGTTATCTTTCTTATTCAAGGTAATATTCATATTCAAACTTTGATTCAATTTCTATAACTATAAACTATCTTAATTCGAGTAAAAATCTTACTTGAACTTGTTTTTGTGTCATGATCCTACTTCAAGAACTTTCAAGCCATCCAAGATCCTTTGAAGCTAGATCATTTCTTGTCACTTCCAGTAGGTTTACCTACTAAACTTGAGGTAGTAATGATGTTCATAACATCATTCGATTCATATATATAAAACTATCTTATTCGAAGGTTTAAACTCGTAATCACTAGAACATAGTTTAGTTAATTCTAAACTTGTTCGCAAACAAAAGTTAATCCTTCTAACTTGACTTTTAAAATTAACTACACACATGTTCTATATCTATATTATATGCTAACTTAATGATTTAAAACCTGGAAACACGAAAAACACCGTAAAACCGGATTTACGCCGTCGTAGTAACACCGCGGGCTGTTTTGGGTTAGTTAATTAAAGACTATGATAAACTTTGATTTAAAAGTTGTTATTCTGAGAAAATGATTTTTATTATGAACATGAAACTATATCCAAAAATTATGGTTAAACTCAAAGTGGAAGTATGTTTTCTAAAATGGTCATCTAGACGTCGTTCTTTCGACTGAAATGACTACCTTTACAAAAATGACTTGTAACTTATTTTTCCGACTATAAACCTATACTTTTCTGTTTAGATTCATAAAATAGAGTTCAATATGAAACCATAGCAATTTGATTCACTCAAAACGGATTTAAAATGAAGAAGTTATGGGTAAAACAAGATTGGATAATTTTTCTCATTTTAGCTACGTGAAAATTGGTAACAAATCTATTCCAACCATAACTTAATCAACTTGTATTGTATATTATGTAATCTTGAGATACCATAGACACGTATACAATGTTTCGACCTATCATGTCGACACATCTATATATATTTCGGAACAACCATAGACACTCTATATGTGAATGTTGGAGTTAGCTATACAGGGTTGAGGTTGTGTGACGACCCGAAAATTTCTGACCAAATTTAAACTTAACCTTTATATGTTTCCGACACGATAAGCAGAATTTGTAATGTTGAATCTCAAAAAGTTTGGAACTACATTCATGTAATCAATTACCCTTTGACCGTGTTCAACGATTCACGAACAATTATGTGTATATAGATATGTATATATAATATATAATATTAACTGAAAACATTAACAAAGTATTAGATATATGATACATTACATGAACGTATTTGTTTCGATATATTTATTGATAGAATTAAGAGATAATTTCAAATGATTGAATTATCAGATACATTATGATATGATTACGGGCCTATGTTATGAGGTCCACTGTGATTTAAGAAATCTATTCTTTTTGACCACTCATTATTTAACCAGTATGATAAAAATAACGATATTTATATTTTATTTTATCAAATATATATAACAATTTAAATTAATATTATATATATTTATACGCGTATTATACGTACATAGTTTTATACTTTTACTATACTTTAACTTTACCTTTACTTTACTTTTACTTTACTTTAACTTTAATAATTCATACTTTAATAATTCACTTTAATAATTCATACTTTAATAATTCACTTTAATAATTCATACTTTAATAATTCACTTTAATAATTCATACTATAATAATTTACTTTAATAATTCATACTTTAATAATTTACTTTAATAATTTATACTTTAATAATTCACTTTAATAATTCATAATTTAATAATTCACTTTAATAATTCAAAAATCTATTATAAATAGAATTCAATAGGTTTCATTATTTCATAGAAACTTGAAAATATATTTCTCTAAACTCTCTCAATCGAATTACATATATATATATATATATATATATATATATATATATATATATATATATATATATATATATATATATATATATATATATATATATATATATATATATATATTTACTTAGTATTATTTCAAGATATTATTAGTATACATAAAATACTACGACGGAGTTATATTCAGATGATTTCAAAATAAGTTTTCAAACGGGATAGAGCTAAGGAAATTATGGGTTATAGCTATGAAGGTTATGGGTATTGATCGAGGGTATTGCTCGTGAGGTCAACCTAACGTTTATCATTTTCGTTGCGTCTACGTACTTTCCTGCAATATTGAATCACAATATTGATACGTGAGCATTCATATCATATCTTTTATATATTAATAGTGTATCCCTGACTAGTGCTCGAGTATATATAATTATGCATGTTTGTATGCTTAGTTTCATCGTTAAATAGTTTATGATAAATCACGAATTTGATACATATGCTACTGAGATAAGGTATATGATATGCATGTCGTTGAAAAGATGAAGAAAAATTACTAATTTCTCATTTAGAAATCGTGTGGTTTCGATGAACGGATTAAAAGATATGGTCAACTGAATTATCATTAATTTTAATATTATTATTAAAAAGATTATTATAATTGTTATTAGTTGATGTTATTACTAAATTTATCTTTATTACTAAAAATTAATATTTTTATTGAAACTATCATTTTATTATTTTTATCATTATTATTATTATCAATATTATTTTATCAAATAAATATGCGTACAAAGATATTTTTACCACACGTAATATAATTACATTAATAATACATACCACTATATTTTTATGATATTAAGTGAATTTTATAAATTTTATTACTTGAGATATATAAAAGTATATTTTTATCATATATGAATTTTAATATAAATTTTTATTTATTAATAAATGACTTGTATTATTTAGTATAATAAGATCTGATAAATATATTTAAATATATAAAACGACTATATATAAGTTATATAATAAACATGTATAGATTTTGAAAGTCATTTTGGGTCAAGTTGACTTTTGTTGACTTTTGCATGTTGGTCTCGAGCATTAGGATTGTGATACACTACGACTTGACCTAAATTGTTAGACAGACATTGACCAACATATAAATATATATACTTAATATAGGTTCGTGAATCCGAGATAAACCCTGCACTTGTTCAGTGCCGTCATATACATAATTGCTACGAAATACAGTATTGTGAGTTTCATTACTCCCTTTTTATATATATTTTTGGGCTGAGAATACATGCGCTGTTTTATAAATGTTTTACGAAATAGGCACAAGTACTAAAACTAATTCTATGTGGGTTTAAACCAGAAATATACCCTTAGCTTGGTAACATTAAACTACTTGTCTATGTACGGTAGGCGCGAATCCTAAAGATAGATCTATTGGGCCCGACAAACCCCATCCTGACTATGGGATGCTTTAGTACTTCGAGGTTATTTTAAACACACCTGATCTGGTGTATTTCAGAGGGTAAAATATGAACGTTAAGGCTTGTTACCGGGTGCCTACAACTTATAGAATACTTTTATACACTTGCGAGTGTACATATATTTATAAACGGAAATCTTGTGGTCTATTAATATATTGAAATAATTGTTATGATAAACCTATGAACTCACCAACCTTTTGGTTGACAATTTAAAGCATGTTTATTCTCAGGTATTAAAGAAATCTTCCGCTGTGCATTAGCTCATTTTAAGGATATTATTTGGAGTCATTCTTGGCATATTTTGAAAGACGTTGCATTCGAGTCATTGAGTTCATCAAAGATTATTATAAAGTCAATTATAGTTGGATGTATTATGAAATGGTGTGCATGCCGTCAACTTTCGTTGTAAAGAAAGTTTATCTTTTAAAAACGAATGCAATGTTTGTAAAATGTATCATATAGAGGTCAAATACCTCGCGATGTAATCAACTATTGTGAATCGTTTATAATGTATATGAACGGGTCATTTCAGTTGGTATCAGAGCGGTGGTCTTAGCGAACTAGGTCTGCATTAGTGTGTCTAACTGATAGTCGTTAGGATGCATTAGTGAGTCTGGACTTCGACCGTGTCTGCATTTCAAAAGTTTTGCTCATCATTCTTGTCAGAAATTACCTGCTTATCATTCTTAGTCTAGACACATCTTATTGCATTGATTGCATGAATAGTGTATAGACAAAATTCATATCTTAGCGTATCTGATAATTCATATCTTAGCGTATCTGTTACTGTAAACTTTGCCTGACATATTCCGTAAATTCCTCCGTAATCTACGAAACCTTTTGCTCTATATAATTAGAATACCACCCGATAGCCGGAAAATCATTTCATATCGAAAAATTCTTTATTCAATCGTACGAAATGGAATTCGTCATTAGTTCAAGTCCCTCGGATTCTGAAATGGAATCCCACTCAAGTTCCGAAAGCAGTGTGACCGGAATGGATCAACCAATTAGTCATCATCTATTCTGGATGAATTGGGGACGGGTTCGTAGCCTCCTTAATCATTGGAGACAAGAAGAAGGTGATCCCTTCCATCCACCACATTGCCCTCTTGGCGAAGAACCTGAAGCACTTACCGGCAAACCTATCCGAAACACCATTTTCTCTCTTATTTCTAGAGTATCTCATCACGATTACATACTACACCAAATTCTAGATCTTATTTATCCGCTCGTCCGAACCGACAATCACCCCGGTGTAATAGAAGAAGTCAACGAGCTTCGCGCTCGGGTAGTGGCTTTGGAGAATATGGTGCAAAGGTTACAAACACCAGCAGCAGCACCAGCAGCATAACCAGTACCACCATCAACAACATCAACAGTACCATTACCATCACCAAAAACAACCACATCACAAACCTCAACTTCACAATCTGTCCCACGAGCATCGACGTCATACGCCATGTAGATACCAAGGAATACCACAATGATGAAGTATTGATTCATAACTTCATTGGGGAAACATTCTACGACGATTATGTAATTTCTAAAGTTTAGAAATTATCTATCCTAGCCTTAACCATAAATTAAATGAGTTTAATTTAATATTAACTCATTATATCTATATTACATCTGAAGAAATATACACATATATATTTCTATAAAGACTGTAATAAAATTATTTTGTACAAAATATTAATTGTGAAAATTTTTTTAACGGGTAGGTAATACCCGAGAGATATATAAATTCACAATTAATATATTACATTTTTCGAAACTGATTCAGCAATCATCAACTATACTCCCTACTTTCACAACAATATACATTCTTTTATAGAAATCAAAACAACCATACTCATTCAAAATCTAATTACATATTCTGATTTTGAAATCTCAGAATTCGATTCAAGATATAACCGAAATCATCACTCTTAGATTCCTACATCTTTCAAAACTATACTTTGACTTCAAAACTGTCCTAGAACCTCATTTCTATTCATGGAACTCACAAAAATATTTGTATCATTCAAAATCTTAGAACATCATATGTATATTAACAATTACAATATATGTTCAAACACTTCGAAATTCTTAAAGACATGCGAGATGATGATCCAACCACACATTACCCACTATCATGCACCTGAAAAGCTCTCGAAACCAAAGTTATAGTTCAACACGTATCCGTGTCAGATCCTTTGATATTTATTACCAAATATAATTTTTCAATCTCTTTCCAAAATAGACAGTTTTGTCACAGCTTCAGCAAATCACCTTCATTTGTTTATACGAATAAACCTTATTATATCAATTACCCCTTCATAATTGTTACCGGGGAACCTTTCATATCTCGCCACATTAGCAGTAAACTTATCAACAACTTCATTAACCTTCGACTTAAGCCTCTCCGAAAAGCCACTATACTTATTCATTAAAACCCCATCATGTACTCACCTACATCATGTAACAATAATTGTCACACCAACTACTGGGAATTAGCAATCAGTATTTTGAATTTCGCGACAATTTTACGTCAAAAGTTATATGTATACATATAACGTCTATCTCCTAAACTTACACACTTCGAATGTGAAGTTTCTGAAAAACATCTCAAACTATGAATTAGTTCTCGAAATGCTAATGAAGCAGCAGAAACTGTAAACGACTTTAACAGTCAAAAGTTTGATGACAAAGAATAATGTGTTGGTAAAGCCCAGAAAAAGAGAAGAGTTGGTACTGAACAATGGATTGAGCAGACCGTGAAGGAGACCAAGGACAAATACAAGGACCAAAGTCTATATTTAAAGAATCTTGATGATTCTGTTTCTGACGAAGTCATTAACGAATACCTTGCTCCTGACTCTAAACCTTTGCGGACCTTATTCTTCATCATCATCTTATCTTAAATATTATAAGATATCTTCGTATCTCTCATTATACATATTCTCCATATTTCTGGAGATATTTTCACAACTATTCTTATCTGAGATCATTTATCTCTCCATAATATCTGCAACATAAAAGAAACTGTGTTGGTTTCTAAATTTTGAAAAAAATTCAAATATGAATGTTTTGAAGTAGTGTTGGGAACTGAAGCATGAGTTAGTATAATATAATAACACTTGATCAACGTGATTATATTACAGTAAGTCATACTGAGTTTCTAATGGAACGTGATGATTCACAGAACATACCGTCATCATGTACTATTTACACGACTTTTACATTCTACCCAATTTCCAAACATATTAAGAACACATCATCTTGATAGCTCTATATTTTCGGATATTCTGGTAATTTGTCTAATCAAGATCGTGTCATTATGATTTTCTTCTTGGAACATTAACTATGTTCATCCAAAAATTCATATCTACAAATTCTGGACCATTATCCGCTTGACTTAAGGCTGGGAAGAGAAAACGAAAGCATGAAGCTCCGAAATATAATGGAGAATATAAAGCCCGATAACAACCCCAAAATTACAAACCGTGTATATCAATGCGTATAGCAATATAAAGACACGGGAGAATGAAAAACACAATAATCCCAAGGTAATGGTAGAAGAAAATAACTTCCTCCGGTGGTAGATGAAAAAGAAGAATGACAGATATGAAAGTTAAGAGTATATCAAGAATCAATACTGGATGAAGCATATTAATGAATGCTTTAAAGTATGAATTGGGGAGAAAGACTAGAAGGTGTGAGCTGTGGAAATAAAAAAACGAAGGGGGTGGATTTATAGTAAAATATCAGACAGAGAAATCGAGACAGATTATCGCATTTAATCAAATAAGATCCTGATTTCCTTAATCGCCGAAGAACCAAATCTTATTGCAAAGATTTTCTTTAAATCCCATGAATTCCAGAAATCAATCATAACTACGTCATCAGTTAAAACGAATATACGTTTACTCATTTCACTCTCTTGCGATAGCTTCACTTATACTCTTCGCATAATCAAATTGTTTTATCTATATTACTCAATGATGATAAAACTCTATTTATCAACTCATATTCGTCATGAAAACATTTTTAAAGTTAGCCATGACGACCTCGATCAAATTTCGGGACGAAATTTCTTTAACGGGTAGGTACTGTGACGACCCGAAAATTTCTGACCAAATTTAAACTTAACCTTTATATGTTTCCGACACGATAAGCAGAATTTGTAATGTTGAATCTCAAAAAGTTTGGAACTACATTCATGTAATCAATTACCCTTTGACCGTGTTCGAAGATTCACGAACAATTATGTGTATATAGATATGTATATATAATATATAATATTAACTGAAAACATTAACAAAGTATTAGATATATGATACTTTACATGAACGTATTTGTTTCGATATATTTATTGATAGAATTAAGAGATAATTTCAAATGATTGAATTATCAGATACATTATGATATGATTACGGGCCTATGTTATGAGGTCCACCGTGATTTAAGAAATCTATTCTTTTTGACCACTCATTATTTAACCAGTATGATAAAAATAACGATATTTATATTTTATTTTATCAAATATATATAACAATTTAAATTAATATTATATATATTTATACGCGTATTATACGTACATAGTTTTATACTTTTACTATACTTTAACTTTACATTTACTTTACTTTTACTTTACTTTAACTTTAATAATTCATACTTTAATAATTCACTTTAATAATTCATACTTTAATAATTCACTTTAATAATTCATACTTTAATAATTCACTTTAATAATTCATACTATAATAATTTACTTTAATAATTCATACTTTAATAATTTACTTTAATAATTCATACTTTAATAATTCACTTTAATAATTCATAATTTAATAATTCACTTTAATAATTCAAAAATCTATTATAAATAGAATTCAATAGGTTTCATTATTTCATAGAAACTTGAAAATATATTTCTCTAAACTCTCTCAATCGAATTACATATATATATATATTTACTTAGTATTATTTCAAGATATTATTAGTATACATAAAATACTACGACGGAGTTATATTCAGACGATTTCAAAATAAGTTTTCAAACGGGATAGAGCTAAGGAAATTATGGGTTATAGCTATGGAGGTTATGGGTATTGATCGAGGGTATTGCTCGTGAGGTCAACCTAACGTTTATCATTTTCATTGCGTCTACGTACTTTCCTGCAATATTGAATCACAATATTGATACGTGAGCATTCATATCATATCTTTTATATATTAATAGTGTATCCCTGACTAGTGCTCGAGTATATATGATTATGCATGTTTGTATGCTTAGTTTCATCGTTAAATAGTTTATGATAAATCACGAATTTGATACATATGCTACTGAGATAAGGTATATGATATGCATGTCGTTGAAAAGATGAAGAAAAATTACTAATTTCTCATTTAGAAATCGTGTGGTTTCGATGAACGGATTAAAAGATATGGTCAACTGAATTATCATTAATTTTAATATTATTATTAAAAAGATTATTATAATTGTTATTAGTTGATGTTATTACTAAATTTATCTTTATTACTAAAAATTAATATTTTTATTGAAACTATCATTTTATTATTTTTATCATTATTATTATTATCAATATTATTTTATCAAATAAATATGCGTACAAAGATATTTTTACCACACGTAATATAATTACATTAATAATACATACCACTATATTTTTATGATATTAAGTGAATTTTATAAATTTTATTACTTGAGATATATAAAAGTATATTTTTATCATATATGAATTTTAATATAAATTTTTATTTATTAATAAATGACTTGTATTATTTAGTATAATAAGATCTGATAAATATATTTAAATATATAAAACGACTATATATAAGTTATATAATAAACATGTATAGATTTTGAAAGTCATTTTGGGTCAAGTTGACTTTTGTTGACTTTTGCATGTTGGTCTCGAGCATTAGGATTGTGATACACTACGACTTGACCTAAATTGTTAGACAGATATTGACCAACATATAAATATATATATACTTAATATAGGTTCGTGAATCTGAGATAAACCCCGCACTTGTTCAGTGCCGTCATATACATAATTGCTACGAAATACAGTATTGTGAGTTTCATTACTCCCTTTTTATATATATTTTTGGGCTGAGAATACATGCGCTGTTTTATAAATGTTTTACGAAATAGGCACAAGTACTAAAACTAATTCTATGTGGGTTTAAACCAGAAATATACCCTTAGCTTGGTAACATTAAACTACTTGTCTATGTACGGTAGGCGCGAATCCTAAAGATAGATCTATTGGGCCTGACAAACCCCATCCTGACTATGGGATGCTTTAGTACTTCGAGGTTATTTTAAACACACCTGATCTGGTGTATTTCAGAGGGTAAAATATGAACGTTAAGGCTTGTTACCGGGTGCCTACAACTTATAGAATACTTTTATACACTTGCGAGTGTACATATATTTATAAATGGAAATCTTGTGGTCTATTAATATATTGAAATGATTGTTATGATAAACCTATGAACTCACCAACCTTTTGGTTGACACTTTAAAGCATGTTTATTCTCAGGTATTAAAGAAATCTTCCGCTGTGCATTAGCTCATTTTAAGGATATTATTTGGAGTCATTCATGGCATATTTTGAAAGACGCTGCATTCGAGTCATTGAGTTCATCAAAGATTATTATAAAGTCAATTATAGTTGGATGTATTATGAAATGGTGTGCATGCCGTCAACTTTCGTTGTAAAGAAAGTTTGTCTTTTAAAAACGAATGCAATGTTTGTAAAATGTATCATATAGAGGTCAAATACCTCGCGATGTAATCAACTATTGTGAATCGTTTATAATGTATATGAACGGGTCATTTCAGGTTGATTCCAAAATATATATAGTTTGAGTTGTGATCAATACTGAGATACGTATACACTGGGTCGTGGATTGATTCAAGATAATATTTATCGATTTATTTCTGTACATCTAACTGTGGACAACTAGTTGTAGGTTACTAACGAGGACAGCTGACTTAATAAACTTAAAACATCAAAATATATTAAAAGTGTTGTAAATATATTTTAAACATACTTTGATATATATGTATATATTGTTATAGGTTCTTGAATCAACCAGTGGCCAAGTCTTACTTCCCGACGAAGTAAAAATCTGTGAAAGTGAGTTATAGTCCCACTTTTAAAATCTAATATTTTTGGGATGAGAATACATGCAGGTTTTATAAATGATTTACAAAATAGACACAAGTACGTGAAACTACATTCTATGGTTGAATTATCGAAATCGAATATGCCCCTTTTTATTAAGTCTGGTAATCTAAGAATTAGGGAACAGACACCCTAATTGACGCGAATCCTAAAGATAGATCTATTGGGCCTAACAAACCCCATCCAAAGTACCGGATGCTTTAGTACTTCGAAATTTATATCATATCCGAAGGGTGTCCCGGAATGATGGGGATATTCTTATATATATGCATCTTGTTAATGTCGGTTACCAGGTGTTCACCATATGAATAATTTTTATCTCTATGTATGGGATGTGTATTGAAATATGAAATCTTGTGGTCTATTGTTACGATTTGATATATATAGGTTAAACCTATAACTCACCAACATTTTTGTTGACGTTTAAAGCATGTTTATTCTCAGGTGAATACTAAGAGCTTCCGCTGTTGCATACTAAAATAAGGACAAGATTTGGAGTCCATGCTTGTATGATATTGTGTAAAAACTGCATTCAAGAAACTGATTTCGATGTAACATATTTGTATTGTAAACCATTATGTAATGGTCGTGTGTAAACAGGATATTTTAGATTATCATTATTTGATAATCTACGTAAAGCTTTTTAAACCTTTATTTATGAAATAAAGGTTATGGTTTGTTTTAAAAATGAATGCAGTCTTTGAAAAACGTCTCATATAGAGGTCAAAACCTCGCAACGAAATCAATTAATATGGAATGTTTTTAATCAATAAGAACGGGACATTTCAACGGGAACATCATTGATGCTCTTTTCTTCAGTTTGTACTTTCTCGATGTGTGCTAGAACAGCATAGCAACCTTTTCTTATTAGTTTTTGTGCCTTCAAATTACTAATAAGATGTAGCTTCATGTTGCCCTTTTCTCCGTGCACCATTAAGGGTTCTCCTTCTTCTCGTACAATGCGAATTGCATTTTTATAACATATGATCTCTGCTTTCACCTTCTTCAGCCAGTCCATGCCAACTATTATATCAAAACTCCCTAACTCTACTGGTATCAAATCAATCTTAAATATTTCGCTACCCAGTTTAATTTCTCGATTTCGGCATATATTATCTGCTGAAATTAATTTACCGTTTGCTAATTCGAGTAAAAATTTACTATCCAACGGCGTCAATGGACAACTTAATTTAGCACAAAAATCTCTACTCATATAGCTTCTATCCGCACCCGAATCAAATAAAACGTAAGCAGATTTATTGTCAATAAGAAACGTACCCGTAACAAGCTCCGGGTCTTCCTGTGCCTCTGCCGCATTAATATTGAAAACTCTTCTGCGGCCTTGTCCATTCGTGTTCTCCTGGTTCGGGCAATTTCTAATAATGTGGCCCGATTTTCCACATTTATAACAAACTACATTGGCATAACTTGCTCCGACACTACTTGCTCCGCCATTACTCGTTCCGACACCATTTGTTCCTTTCGTTCTGTTAACCCCTGGTCCGTAGACCTCACAATTCGCCGCGCTATGACCATTTCTTTTACACTTGTTGCAAAATTTGGTGCAGAACCCCGAGTGATACATTTCACACCTTTGGCATAGCTGCTTCTGATTGTTGTTGTTGTTGTTGCGGTTGTTATTGTTGTTGGGATGATTGTTGTAGTTGCTGTTGTTGTTATTGTTGTTGTTGTTGTTGTTGTTGTTGGGCCGTTTATTGTAGTTGCGATTGTTGGGATAATTGTTGCGATTATTATTGTAATTGCTGTTGTTGTTGTATTGGTGATTCTTATCACCGTTTTCCTCCCACTTTCTTTTGACTTGCTTCACATTGGCCTCTTCAGCCGTCTGTTCTTTAATTCTTTCCTCAATCTGGTTCACTAGTTTGTGAGCCATTCTACATGCCTGTTGTATGGAGGCGGGCTCGTGTGAACTTATATCTTCTTGGATTCTTTCCGGTAATCCTTTCACAAACGCGTCGATCTTCTCTTCCTCATCTTCGAACGCTCCCGGACACAATAGGCACAATTCTGTGAATCGTCTTTCGTACGTGGTAATATCGAATCCTTGGGTTCGTAACCCTCTAAGTTCTGTCTTGAGCTTATTGACCTCGGTTCTGGGACGGTACTTCTCGTTCATCAAGTGCTTGAATGCTGACCACGGTAGTGCGTACGCATCATCTTGTCCCACTTGCTCTAGATAGGTATTCCACCATGTTAACGCAGAACCTGTGAAGGTATGCGTAGCGTACTTCACTTTGTCCTCTTCAGTACACTTACTTATGGCAAACACCGATTCGACCTTCTCGATCCACCATTTCAATCCAATCGGTCCTTCGGTTCCATCAAATTCCAAAGGTTTGCAGGCAGTGAATTCTTTGTAGGTGCATCCTACACGATTTCCTGTACTGCTAGATCCAAGGTTATTGTTGGTATGTAGCGCAGCCTGTACTGCGGCTATGTTTGAAGCTAGAAAAGTACGGAATTCCTCTTCATTCATATTCACGATGTGTCGAGTAGTCGGTGCCATTTCCTTCAAAATAGTCAAATGGAACAAGTTAATCATACAGAATATTAAGAGTAGTTAATAGTATTTCGTAGCATAATATGAACTCATTTATAAAAGTTTTTTCTTCATATTAGCATTTTATAAGTTTAAATTCGGGTAGTACCTACCCGTTAAGTTCATACTTAGTAGCTAATATACAATTCAACTACTACAATTCTATATGAAAAACTGATTATAATAATATTTCGCGTTCAAACTTTTATACAATATTTTACAAACTTACAATACCGCTTATTTTACATAAAGCATGAAATATAGCACACAATAACTTTAATCAAGATAGTTGTGAAGATAATTCTAGCTAGTACACAAGTCGTTCAGCAATGGCAATAAAGACACGTAATTCATACGTCCAGAAACAGGTCATGCATTCTGGTTTTACTGGGACTACTTCCCATCCTTGGTCTTGTGGAACATAACCGTTATGTCCATTGATAAGACAGCGTGTTGTAACGTCGTCAAAGGGATGAGAGTTACGTAATGACCAACAGTCTCGTAATAACCTAAAAACCTCATTTCTTACCCCAATTACCGACTCTGTCACTTGTGGGAACGTTTTGTTTAATAGTTATAGCCCGATGTTCTTTTTCTCACTTTGGTGAGAAGCGAACATTACAAACCCGTAAGCATAGCATGCTTCTTTATGTTGCATGTTAGCCTCTTTTTCTAAATCATGAAGTCCTATATTCGGATACATTGAGTCAAAATAATTTCTTAACCCGTTGCGTAAAATAGCATTTGGGTTCCCCGCAATATATGCGTCAAAGTAAACACATCGTAACTTATGGATTTCCCAATGTGATATCCCCCATCTTTCGAACAAAAGCCTTTTATAAACCAAGGCATTCTTGGAACGTTCTTCGAATGTCTTACAAACTGATCTCGCCTTAAATAGTTGTGCCGAGGAATTCTGACCGACTCTAGACAAGATTTCATCAATCATGTCTCCGGGTAGGTCTCTTAAAATATTGGGTTGTCTATCCATTTTGTGTAACGACCCGGATTTTTCCGATCATTTTATATCTATGAGATTAATATTTACGTAAATTAAACCTTACCAACATGATAATCAATCTAAATTGTTGAGATTTATGTTTTTGAAAAGAGTTTTACACAACGTTTGACCGTCCAATTTGACCGATGATATCACGAACTATATAACATACGATAATTATACGTTTGTGTATATATATGTATTTATATATATTTAACATGATCTAAGGATGGTTTAACATCTCATTGTGTACTAATGACAATGAGTTATAAGTATATTTTGAAACTACTAACTTAAGTTTTCAAAACGATAACTATACGTAACATTCTTTGATATATATACTTATAACCTATAACGCTTATACATGTATCGTATATATAATGTATTTAATCACTTTTTAAGGACTTAAATATATAAAACAATATAAGTATATTCACAAAAGATAGCTATATTTGAATTCTCATTCCGTTTCCTCAAGATTTCTATACGTATATCTAGGGTATATGTATCTATATCATACCCAGCTTCTATACGTATTTACTATTGGTATATACACATCAAATCAACATCCTAATCAACATTATTATTGCCCTAGATATGAGATAACTAGGATTTTTCAAGTAGCATGAATTATTAGAAAGAAAACAAAATTAGGAATCCTTTTCTTTCTTTATAAACTAAAAATGTTTTTATGAATGAACACCATTTCTTCACTCCATTTTCTCATACCTACACCCTCATTTCTCTCTCAAAATACTCCTAACTTTATACTTGATCATCTCCAAGCATTTTCCCCATCATTTAGCTTCAATTACAAGCCTTAAACACCATAAGAAAACTCTTTCAAGAACATATCAAAATAACCACCCATTTGAAGAAGTATACTTCCAACCTTTTGATCTAACTCCACCACTCTTTGATTCCAAGATTTTTTTCTTATCTCTTAAAGTAACTTTGTCCAAGTAACTTGAGGTAGTAACCTTGTTCATAATCTTGTTCAATTCATAATTATATAGCTATCTTATTTTATGTTGTAAAATTTTAACAACAAGAACATAGTTTGAATGATTTCAAACTTATTTGCAAACTAAATAGATCCTTCTAACTTAACTTTTAAAACACTTCAAGACCTGTAATATATCATAATAATATGCTAACTTAACAACAAGATGTAACTTGGTTTTACAAAGAACACCTTAAAAACTGAATCTACGTCGTCGGAGTGCAATCGGGGGCTGTTTTGGGTTGGATAATTAAAAACCATCTTGAACTTTGAATTGGAAGTTCATGTTCTGGAAAAATGATATTTCTTATGAATATGTTAACACATAAAAATTTCATGGTTTAACTCAAAGTGTAAGTATTTTTAGAAAAATGATCATTAAATGTTGTTTTTATGATGGAAAATGATCACTTTCATAAGTTTCACCAAAGTTTGACCTATAATCTGTGATTTCGAATACAAACTAAGGTATTTTCAGTTCATATTTTTAAAATTTGACTCGATCCAAGGAAGTGGCAAGTTGATCCAACAAAAACGGAGTTGTAATAAAGAAACTACGACTAAAACAAGATTGGGTATCCGAAGCTAGTTTAGCTACGAAAATATTTGGAGAAAAAGTAAATTAATCATATCTTTTCTAATTAATATGATATTTTATATATAATTACTTATGATTTGATTTTATATATTTCAGGACTACCCGTAAACAACACGAGAAGATTAATCATAAGACCTCATGATTGTACGCAACACGTCATTTGACAACACGGTACTTTATGTACGCAACACGTCATTTGACAACATGGTACCATGGGTCAAGATTAATTTTGATTAATACGAATACGATGGGGTCTTTATTTATTTTATTGAGCAACTAATTGTAGACCACTAACATCGGACTGCTAACTACGGACTAAGAAAATATTAAAGGTATTATAAGTGTATATATATATATATATATATATATATATATATATATATATATATATATATATATATATATATATATATATATAACGATTACTTGAAAAGAAAATATGTTGATATATTATATATATGGTTAGGTTCGTGATATCAATCAGAGACCAAGTCGTGTTTATTACCTTCAAGGCAAAAGTGAGTATATAGTCCCACTTTTAAACTCTAAATATTTCGGGATGAGAATACATGCATTTTATGATTTACGTTATGGACACAAGTGATTAAAAATATATTCTACGTTGAGTTGTACCACTGGCATATTTCCCTGTAGCTTGGTAACTACTATTTACATAGGTATTGTAAACGCGAATCCTGTTGATAGATCTATCGGGCCTGACAACCCCAACCGGACTGGACGACCAGTATTCAACGGTTGCACAGTACTTCGTTTCGGTGACTACACTTGGTACGGTGTAGTAAGATTTCATAATAAAGAGAATATGCGACGTTGATTAAATGTTAAGTATGGTTATCAAGTGCTCAACAACTTAGAATATCTTTATTAAAACGTTTATATATGAAATCTTGTGGTCTATATTTATAACGCTACCGGCATTAAACCTATATCTCACCAACTTTATGTTGACGTTTTAAGCATGTTTATTCTCAGGTGATAACTAAAAGCTTCCGCTGCAACATGTTGAATTTAAGCAAGATCTTGAGTATGCATATTTGTGTCAAAAATAAAACTGCATATCGGAGAATTTGTAATGTAAAATACGTTAAAAATCGTGTTGTTATCATCACATGTAAAATTTGTAAGGCTAAGATTATCGCTAAATGATAATCATTATTATGTTGTTTAAACCTTGTATTTGTAATAAAAGCTATGGTTTGTATTGTAAAAACGAATGCAGTTTTTGAAAAATGTCGCATATAGAGGTCAATACCTCGCGATGAAATCATATGTTATTGTATTCGTCCTTATGGTTAAGGTCGGGTTATGACATGTGGTATCAGAGCGTTGGTCTTAGAGAACCAAAAAATTTGCATTAGTGTGTCTTATCGAGTTTGTTAGGATGCATTAGTGAGTCTGGACTTTGACCGTGTTTGATTTCGAAAACTATTGCTTATCCTTGTTGGTTAAAAAAAAAATTAATATGTAAATATTATGTGGTACTAACGTGCTAGTTGTTATGTGATAGATGTCTGGCTTAGAACTTGTTATCACATTCAGCGACTCCGAACCAAAATCTTCAGATGGTGTTCCAGTCATTAACCTGTCCGATGATGAAAACGATACCTTTGGGGAAGACTCACAATTTTCGGATGAATCAATTGAAGAGAAATCGGAAAGTGATCCTGAGGAGGAAGAAATACAGGAAATTACGAAAGACAAGTTCGAAAGAGGAAAGAAACGAAAGGCTACTGAATTGGAAAATCCAAATCCCGAGTTTAGTAAGGATGTTGTGGCACCAACTCCACCAGACACTTCCACCCCTATTCCCGCTATTCCTGTTAGTTCTATTCCGGCATCCAGTTCTTCAGCCCCTCCGCCAAAACGCAGGGAGACAGTCAAGATAACCTTTAAGCGATTTCTCTAAACACAAAGGTTTTGGGTTAAATGATGCGCTATTGTTTTAAACCATGGGATCATATAACGTTTTGTATAATATTACTAGTGTGGTTTGTTTAATGTTTGATGTAAGATAAGCATATGTAAAATAGTAAAGTGTGAAATGCAATAATTTTCCATGGTTGAGTATTATTTGGGTGGTAGTAATTGATTTTTGTACTAAGCTATTAAGTATGAACTTTAACGGGTAGGTACTACCCTAGATATAATTATAAAACGCTAATAAGAAGAAATGACTTTTATAATAATAACTGGTTCATATTATTAATAAGCTACGATGTATTGTAAATACATACTACATCTATAATATTCCATGTGAATAATTATTTTTTTCATTCTTATTGAAGATTATGGCGCGATTGAACCGAATGACGGAACAAGAAATCGAGGAACTCATCAATCAGCGAGTGGACGACAGAATGTTATGGGTCGAGGCTGCGAGAGGTGCTGCAGTTAACCCAAATCCTCGTGTGGGATGCACCTACAAAACTTTTCAAGGTTGCAAGCTCTCATCATTCAGTGGAACAGAAGGACCCGTCGGTTTAACCCGGTGGATCGAAAAGATTGAGTCTGTGTTTAAAATTAGTGGTTGTATTGAGAAGGACATGACCAAGTATGCATCGTGCACCTTACAAGATAGTGCACTCACGTGGTGGAAAAACTATGTGAAGGCCGTAGGAGGAGATGTAGCTTATGATACTCCCTGGGAAGAATTCAAAATAATGCTAATCAACGAGTATTGTCCAAGGAACGAGGTTAGGAAGTTGGAAACTGAATTACGAAGCCTGAAAGTTGTTGGTACTGAACTCACCAACTACAATCAGCAATTCATGGAATTAGCTTTGCTATGTCCCGAATTGGTACCAACCGAAGAACGGAAGATAGAACTGTACAAAGATGGTTTACCTAAAAATGTCAAGGCAAATGTTACAGCATCGAAACCCAAGACTATTCATGAAGCCATCACCATGGCAAATGAGTTGATGGACCAGATTATTCTGGATAAGAACACTGATGTCAAGACATCAGAAAACAAAAGAAAGTGGGAAGGTAATCAACAATCCAACAAGAAACAACAAACCACGTAAGGTGTGGGTAGTGGTTCAAGCTCAGGTTACAAAGGACGAAATCCTTTATGTAACAGATGCCACAAACATCACTCTGGTTATTGTATTATGGTGTGTAATAATTGTAATCGAAGGGGTCATCTTGCTGAAGATTGTAGGATTCCTGTTACAAATACCAATGGCACCAAGACTCCTGCCACCAATGCAAATAGAACTGCATTGGCCACTGTTACTTGTTATGGGTGTGGGAAACAGGGTCATTATAAGAGCCAGTGCCCGAATCCAGAGAAGAATAACGGATCTGCACGTGGAAGAGCATTTACTATTAATGTAGTGACCCGAACTTTTCCATGTTTATATATATATTAATTGAGATTGATATTTACATGATTAAATGTTTCCAACATGTTAAGCAATCAAACTTGTTAAGACTTGATTAATTGAAATATGTTTCATATAGACAATTGACCACCCAAGTTGACCGGTGATTCACGAACGTTAAAACTTGTAAAAACTATATGATGACATATATATGGATATATATATAGTTAACATGATACTATGATAAGTAAACATATCATTAAGTATATTAACAATGAACTACATATGTAAAAACAAGACTACTAACTTAATGATTTTTAAACGAGACATATATGTAACGATTATCGTTGTAAAGACATTTAATGTATATATATCATATTAAGAGATATTCATACATGATAATATCATGATAATATAATAATTTAAAATCTCATTTGATATTATAAACATTGGGTTAACAACATTTAACAAGATCGTTAACCTAAACGTTTCAAAACAACACTTACATGTAACGACTAACGATGACTTAACGACTCAGTTAAAATGTATATACATGTAGTGTTTTAATATGTATTTATAAACTTTTGAAAGACTTCAATACACTTATCAAAATACTTCTACTTAACAAAAATGCTTACAATTACATCCTCGTTCAGTTTCATCAACAATTCTACTCGTATGCACCCGTATTCGTACTCGTACAATACACAACTTTTAGATGTATGTACTATTGGTATATACACTCCAATGATCAGCTCTTAGCAGCCCATGTGAGTCACCTAACACATGTGGGAACCATCATTTGGCAACTAGCATGAAATATCTCATAAAATTACAAAAATATGAGTAATCATTCATGACTTATTTACATGAAAACAAAATTACATATCCTTTATATCTAATCCATACACCAATGACCAAAAACACCTACAAACACTTTCATTCTTCAATTTTCTTCATCTAATTGATCTCTCTCAAGTTCTATCTTCAAGTTCTAAGTGTTCTTCATATATTCTACAAGTTCTAGTTACATAAAATCAAGAATACTTTCAAGTTTGCTAGCTCATTTCTAATCTTGTAAGGTGATCATCCAACCTCAAGAAATCTTTGTTTCTTACAGTAGGTTATCATTCTAATACAAGGTAATAATCATATTCAAACTTTGGTTCAATTTCTATAACTATAACAATCTTATTTCAAGTGATGATCTTACTTGAACTTGTTTTCGTGTCATGATTCTGCTTCAAGAACTTCGAGCCATCCAAGGATCCGTTGAAGCTAGATCCATTTTTCTCTTTTCCTGTAGTTTTACCTACTAAACTTGAGGTAGTAATGATGTTCATAACATCATTCGATTCATATATATAAAACTATCTTATTCGAAGGTTTAAACTCGTAATCACTAGAACATAGTTTAGTTAATTCTAAACTTGTTCGCAAACAAAAGTTAATCCTTCTAACTTGAATTTTAAAATTAACTACACACATGTTCTATATCTATATGATATGCTAACTTAATGATTTAAAACCCGGAAACACAAAAAACACCGTAAAATCAGATTTACGCCGTCGTAGTAACACCGCGGGCTGTTTTGGGTTAGTTAATTAAAAAATATGATAAACTTTGATTTAAAAGTTGTTATTCTGAGAAAATGATTTTTATTATGAACATGAAACTATATCCAAAAATTATGGTTAAACTCAAAGTGGAAGTATGTTTTCTAAAATGGTCATCTAGACGTCGTTCTTTCGACTGAAATGACTACCTTTACAAAAATGACTTGTAACTTATTTTTCCGACTATAAACCTATACTTTTCTGTTTAGATTCATAAAATAGAGTTCAATATGAAACCATAGCAATTTGATTCACTCAAAACGGATTTAAAATGAAGAAGTTATGGGTAAAACAAGATTGGATAATTTTTCTCATTTTAGCTACGTGAAAATTGGTAACAAATCTATTCCAACCATAACTTAATCAACTTGTATTGTATATTATGTAATCTTGAGATACCATAGACACGTATACAATGTTTCGACCTATCATGTCGACACATCTATATATATTTCGGAACAACCATAGACACTCTATATGTGAATGTTGGAGTTAGCTATACAGGGTTGAGGTTGATTCCAAAATATATATAGTTTGAGTTGTGATCAATACTGAGATACGTATACACTGGGTCGTGGATTGATTCAAGATAATATTTATCGACTTATTTCTGTACATCTAACTGTGGACAACTAGTTGTAGGTTACTAACGAGGACAGCTGACTTAATAAACTTAAAACATCAAAATATATTAAAAGTGTTGTAAATATATTTTAAACATACTTTGATATATATGTATATATTGTTATAGGTTCGTGAATCAACCAGTGGCCAAGTCTTACTTCCCGACGAAGTAAAAATCTGTGAAAGTGAGTTATAGTCCCACTTTTAAAATCTAATATTTTTGGGATGAGAATACATGCAGGTTTTATAAATGATTTACAAAATAGACACAAGTACGTGAAACTACATTCTATGGTTGAATTATCGAAATCGAATATGCCCCTTTTTATTAAGTCTGGTAATCTAAGAATTAGGGAACAGACACCCTAATTGACGCGAATCCTAAAGATAGATCTATTGGGCCTAACAAACCCCATCCAAAGTACCGGATGTAGTGACCCGAACTTTTCCATGTTTATATATATTAATTGAGATTGATGTTTACATGATTAAATGTTTCCAACATGTTAAGCAATCAAACTTGTTAAGACTTGATTAATTGAAATAGGTTTCATATAGACAATTGACCACCCAAGTTGACCGGTGATTCACGAACGTTAAAACTTGTAAAAAAAACTATATGATGACATATATATGGTTATATATATAGTTAACATGATATTATGATAAGTAAACATATCATTAATTATATTAACAATGAACTACATATGTAAAAACAAGACTACTAACTTAATGATTTTGAAACGAGACATATATGTAACGTTTATCGTTGTAACGACATTTAATGTATATATATCATATTAAGAGATATTCGTACATCATAATATCATGATAATATAATAATTTAAAATCTATTTTGTTATTATAAACATTGGGTTAACAACATTTAACAAGATCGTTAACCTAAAGGTTTCAAAACAACACTTACATGTAACGACTAACGATGACTTAACGACTCAGTTAAAATGTATATACATGTAGTGTTTTAATATGTATTTATACACTTTTGAAAGACTTCAATACACTTATCAAAATACTTCTACTTAACAAAAATGCTTACAATTACATTCTCGTTCAGTTTCATCAACAATTCTACTCGTATGCACCCGTATTCGTACTCGTACAATACACAGCTTTTAGATGTATGTACTATTGGTATATACACTCCAATGATCAGCTCTTAGCAGCCCATGTGAGTCACCTAACACATGTGGGAACCATCATTTGGCAACTAGCATGAAATATCTCATAAGATTACAAAAATATGAGTAATCATTCATGACTTATTTACATGAAAACAAAATTACATATCCTCTATATCTAATCCATACACCAACGACCAAAAACACCTACAAACACTTTCATTCTTCAATTTTCTTCATCTAATTGAACTCTCTCAAGTTCTATCTTCAAGTTCTAAGTGTTCTTCATAAATTCCAAAAGTTCTAGTTTCATAAAATCAAGAATACTTTCAAGTTTGCTAGCTCACTTCCAATCTTGTAAGGTGATCATCCAACCTCAAGAAATCTTTGTTTCTTACAGTAGGTTATCATTCTAATACAAGGTAATAATCATATTCAAACTTTGGTTCAATTTCTATAACTATAACAATCTTATTTCAAGTGATGATCTTACTTGAACTTGTTTTCGTGTCATGATTTTGCTTCAAGAACTTTGAGCCATCCAAGGATCCATTGAAGCTAGATCCATTTTTCTCTTTTCCAGTAGGTTCATCCAAGGAACTTAAGGTAGTAATGATGTTCATAACATCATTCGATTCATACATATAAAGCTATCTTATTCGAAGGTTTAAACTTGTAATCACTAGAACATAGTTTAGTTAATTCTAAACTTGTTCGCAAACAAAAGTTAATCCTTCTAACTTGACTTTTAAAATCAACTAAACACATGTTCTATATCTATATGATATGCTAACTTAATGATTTAAAACCTGGAAACACGAAAAACACCGTAAAACCGGATTTACGCCGTCGTAGTAACACCGCGGGCTGTTTTGGGTTAGTTAATTAAAAACTATGATAAACTTTGATTTAAAAGTTGTTATTCTGAGAAAATGATTTTTATTATGAACATGAAACTATATCCAAAAATTATGGTTAAACTCAAAGTGGAAGTAGGTTTTCTAAAATGGTCATCTAGACGTCGTTCTTTCGACTGAAATGACTACCTTTACAAAAACGACTTGTAACTTATTTTTCCGACTAGAAACCTATACTTTTTTTGTTTAGATTCATAAAATATAGTTCAATATGAAACCATAGCAATTTGATTCACTCAAAACGGATTTAAAATGAAGAAGTTATGGGTAAAACAAGATTGGATAATTTTTCTCATTTTAGCTACGTGAAAATTGGTAACAAATCTATTCCAACCATAACTTAATCAACTTGTATTATATATTATGTAATCTTGAGATACCATAGACACGTATACAATGTTTCGACCTATCATGTCGACACATCTATATATATTTCGGAACAACCATAGACACTCTATATGTGAATGTTGGAGTTAGCTATACAGGGTTGAGGTTGATTCCAAAATATATATAGTTTGAGTTGTGATCAATACTGAGATACGTATACACTGGGTCGTGGATTGATTCAAGATAATATTTATTGATTTATTTCTATACATCTAACTGTGGACAACTAGTTGTAGGTTACTAACGAGGACAGCTGACTTAATAAACTTAAAACATCAAAATATATTAAAAGTGTTGTAAATATATTTTGAACATACTTTGATATATATGTATATATTGTTATAGGTTCGTGAATCAACCAGTGGCCAAGTCTTACTTCCCGACGAAGTAAAAATCTGTGAAAGTGAGTTATAGTCCCACTTTTAAAATCTAATATTTTTGGGATGAGAATACATGCAGGTTTTATAAATGATTTACAAAATAGACACAAGTACGTGAAACTACATTCTATGGTTGAATTATCGAAATCGAATATGCCCCTTTTTATTAAGTCTGGTAATCTAAGAATTAGGGAACAGACACCCTAATTGACGCGAATCCTAAAGATAGATCTATTGGGCCTAACAAACCCCATCCAAAGTACCGGATGCTTTAGTACTTCGAAATTTATATCATATCCGAAGGGTGTCCCGGAATGATGGGGATATTCTTATATATGCATCTTGTTATTGTCGGTTACCAGGTGTTCACCATATGAATGATTTTTATCTCTATGTATGGGATGTGTATTGAAATATGAAATCTTGTGGTCTATTGTTACGATTTGATATATATAGGTTAAACCTATAACTCACCAACATTTTTGTTGACGTTTTAAGCATGTTTATTCTCAGGTGATTATTAAGAGCTTCCGCTGTCGCATACTAAAATAAGGACAAGATTTGGAGTCCATGCTTGTATGATATTGTGTAAAAACTGCATTCAAGAAACTTATTTTGTTGTAACATATTTGTATTGTAAACCATTATGTAATGGTCGTGTGTAAACAGGATATTTTAGATTATCATTATTTGATAATCTACGTAAAGCTTTTTAAACCTTTATTGATGAAATAAAGGTTATGGTTTGTTTAAAAATGAATGCAGTCTTTTAAAAACGTCTCATATAGAGGTCAAAACCTCGCAACGAAATCAATTAATATGGAACGTTTTTAATCAATAAGAACGGGACATTTCACCGGATGCTTTAGTACTTCGAAATTTATATCATATCCGAAGGGTGTCCCGGAATGATGGGGATATTCTTATATATATGCATCTTGTTAATGTCGGTTACCAGGTGTTCACCATATGAATGATTTTTATCTCTATGTATGGGATGTGTATTGAAATATGAAATCTTGTGGTCTATTGTTACGATTTGATATATATAGGTTAAACCTATAACTCACCAACATTTTTGTTGACGTTTAAAGCATGTTTATTCTCAGGTGAATACTAAGAGCTTCCGCTGTTGCATACTAAAATAAGGACAAGATTTGGAGTCCATGTTTGTATGATATTGTGTAAAAACTGCATTCAAGAAACTGATTTCGATGTAACATATTTGTATTGTAAACCATTATGTAATGGTCGTGTGTAAACAGGATATTTTAGATTATCATTATTTGATAATCTTCGTAAAGCTTTTTAAACCTTTATTTATGAAATAAAGGTTATGGTTTGTTTTAAAAATGAATGCAGTCTTTGAAAACGTCTCATATAGAGGTCAAAACCTCGCAACGAAATCAATTAATATGGAACGTTTTTAATCAATAAGAACAGGACATTTCAGTTGGTATCCGAGCGTTGGTCTTAGAGAACCAAAAAATTTGCATTAGTGTGTCTTATCGAGTTTGTTAGGATGCATTAGTGAGTCTGGACTTCGACCTTGTTTTCTTTAAAAATGATTGCTTAACATTTTTGTTGGAAACTATATATTTTTAACATATGAATATTATGTGATATATTAATCTCTTAACGTGTTTGATATTATGTGATAGATGTCTACCTCTAGAACAAGTCCCATTGACTCACCTAATAATAATGAAGAGTCAAATGTAAATTGGAATGATTCATGGACTGATTCACAAGTTCCCGAAGAGGAACCGGAAGAAGAGTCGGAACCGGAAGAAGAATCGGAACCGGAAGAAGAAACGGAACCGGAAGAAGAAATAGAACCGGTGGGGGAAATAATAAAACGGTTAAGTAAAAGAGAATCCTCAACCAACCGACCAAGGTTAATTATGGTCAATGGTGTTTCCGCCAAGGAAGCAAAATATTGGGAGGATTACCAATTCTCCGATGAATCGGATTCCGACGAGAATTCCGATGATGTTATAGAAATTACCCCAACTGAATTTAAAAAGGCAAAAGAAAATAATAAGGGAAAGGGCATAAAAATAGAGAAATCTAATTCCAACCCCGATGAACTTTATATGTATCGTCAACCCCCGAAGTCCTTAAGTTGTAACAATGATCCGGGAACCTCTAAACCACCAGGTTTTTCTAAACCAATGTGGACAACGACGGCTCGTATTAGGGGAACATCATATATCCCTAGAAACTTGGCATAATGAACCAAAACCGAACAAGAAGAAACGAGCGAGTCGGAATAAGATAGTTGTATTCGTGTGGTGTAATATATGTAATATAGTGTGCTTATGCTTTATGATATATGTAAAAATTGCTTGTATTAATAAGTATTTTTTTTATGAATCTAACTCTTGTCTATTTTACAGTATAAAAACACAAAATGGATAGACAACCTAATATTTTAAGAGACCTACCCGGAGACATGATTGATGAAATCTTGTCTAGTGTCGGTCAGAATTCCTCGGCACAACTATTTAAGGCGAGATCAGTTTGTAAGACATTCGAAGAACGTTCCAAGAATGCCTTGGTTTATAAAAGGCTTTCGTTCGAAAGATGGGGGATATCACATTGGGAAATCCATAAGTTACGATGTGTTTACTTTAACGCATATATTGCGGGGAACCCAAATGCTATTTTACGCAACGGGTTAAGAAATTATTTTGACTCAGTATATCCGAATATAGGACTTCGTGATTTAGAAAAAGCGGCTAACATGCAACATAAAGAAGCATGTTATGCTTACGGGTTAGTAATGTTCGCTTCTCACCAAAGTGAGAACAAGAACATCTGGCTACAACTATTAAACAAAACGTTCCCACAAGTGACGGAGTCGGTAATTGGGGTAAGAAATGAGGTTTTTAGGTTATTACGAGACTGTTGGTCATTACGTAACCCTCATCCCTTTGACGACGTTACAACACACTGTCTTATCAACGGCCATAACGGTTATGTTCCACAAGACCAAGGATGGGAAGTAGTCCTAGTAAAACTAGAATGCATGACTTGTTTCTGGACGTATGAATTACGTGTCTTTATTGCCTTTGCTGAACGAGTTGTGTACTAGCTAGAATTATCTTCACAACTATCTTGTATCAAAGTTATTGTGTGCTATATTTCATGCTTTATGTAAAATAAGCGGAATTGTAAGTTTGTAAAATATTGTATAAAAGTTTGAACGCGAAATATTATTACAATCAGTTTTTCATATAGAATTGTAGTAGTTGAATTGTATATTAGCTACTAAGTATGAACTTAACGGGTAGGTACTACCCGAATTTAAACTTATAAAACGCTAATATGAAGAAAAAGCTTTTATAAATGAGTTCATATTATGCTACGAAATACTATTAACTACTCTTAATATTCTGTATGATTAACTTGTTCTATTTGACTATTTTGAAGGAAATGGCACCGACTACTCGACACACCGTGAATATGAATGAAGAGGAATTCCGTACTTTTCTAGCTTCAAACATAGCCGCAGTACAGGCTACGCTACATACCAACAATAACCTTGGATCTGGCAGTACAGGAAATCGTGTAGGATGCACCTACAAAGAATTCACTGCCTGCAAACCTTTGGAATTTGATGGAACCGAAGGACCGATCGGATTGAAACGGTGGACCGAGAAGGTCGAATCGGTGTTTTCCATAAGTAAGTGTACTGAAGAGGACAAAGTGAAGTACGCTATGCATACCTTCACAGGTTCTGCGTTAACATGGTGGAATACCTATCTAGAGCAAGTGGGACAAGATGATGCGTACGCACTACCGTGGTCAGCATTCAAGCACTTGATGAACGAGAAGTACCGTCCCAGAACCGAGGTCAATAAGCTCAAGACAGAACTTATAGGGTTACGAACCCAAGGATTTGATATTACCACGTACGAAAGACGATTTACAGAATTGTGCCTATTGTGTCCGGGAGCATTCGAAGATGAGGAAGAGAAGATCGACGCGTTTGTGAAAGGATTACCGGAAAGAATCCAAGAAGATATAAGTTCACACGAGCCCGCCTCCATACAACAGGCATGTAGAATGGCTCACAAACTAGTGAACCAGATTGAAGAAAGAATTAAAGAACAGACTGCTGAAGAGGCCAATGTGAAGCAAGTCAAAAGAAAGTGGGAGGAAAACGGTGATAAGAATCACCAATACAACAACAACAGCAATTACAACAATAATCGCAACAATTATCCCAACAATCGCAACATCAATCGCTACTACAACAAACGGCCCAACAACAACAACAACAACAACAACAGCAACTACAACAATCATCCCAACAACAATAATAACCGCAACAACAACAACAATCAGAAGCAGCTATGCCAAAGGTGTGAAAAGTATCACTCGGGGTTCTGCACCAAATTTTGCAACAAGTGTAAAAGAAATGGTCATAGCGCGGTGAAGTGTGAGGTCTACGGACCAGGGGTTAATAGAACGAAAGGAACAAATGGTGTCGGAACGAGTAATGGCGGAGCAAGTAGTGTCGGAGCAAGTTATGCCAATGTAGTTTGTTATAAATGTGGAAACCGGGCCACATTATTAGAAATTGCCCTAACCAGGAGAACACGAATGGACAAGGCCGCAGAAGAGTTTTCAATATTAATGCAGCAGAGGCACAGGAAGACCCGGAGCTTGTTACGGGTACGTTTCTTATTGATAATAAATCTGCTTACATTTTATTTGATTCGGGTAAGGATAGAAGCTATATGAGTAGAGATTTTTGTGCTAAATTAAGTTGTCCATTGACGCCTTTGGATAGTAAATTTTTACTCGAATTAGCAAATGGTAAATTAATTTCAGCAGATAATATATGTCGGAATCGAGAAATTAAACTGGTTAGCGAAACATTTAAGATTGATTTGATACCAGTAGAGTTAGGGAGTTTTGATGTGATAATCGGTATGGACTGGTTGAAAGAAGTGAAAGCAGAGATCGTTTGTTACAAAAATGCAATTCGCATTATACGAGAAAAAGGAAAACTCTTAATGGTGTACGGAGAAAAGGGCAACACGAAGCTACATATTTTTAGTAATTTGAAGGCACAAAAACTAATAAGAAAAGGTTGCTATGCTGTTCTAGTACACGTCGAGAAAGTACAAACTGAAGAAAAGAGCATCAATGATGTTCCCATTGCAAAAGAATTTCCCGATGTATTTCCGAAAGAATTACCGGGATTACCCCCACAGCGATCCGTTGAATTTCAAATAGATCTTGTACCAGGAGCTGCACCAATAGCTCGTGCTCCTTACAGACTCGCACCCAGCGAGATGAAAGAACTGCAAAGCCAATTACAAGAACTTTTAGAGCGTGGTTTCATTCGACCAAGTACATCACCGTGGGGAGCTCCTGTTTTGTTTGTCAAGAAGAAGGATGGTACATTTAGGTTGTGTATTGACTACAGAGAGTTGAACAAACTTACCATCAAAAACCGTTATCCACTGCCGAGAATTGACGACTTATTTGATCAACTACAAGGCTCGTCGGTTTATTCGAAGATCGATTTACGTTCTGGATATCATCAAATGCGAGTAAAGGAGGATGATATTCCAAAAACTGCTTTCAGAACACGTTACGGTCATTACGAGTTTATGGTCATGCCGTTTGGTTTAACTAATGCAGCAGCTGTGTTCATGGACCTTATGAACCGAGTGTGTGGACCATACCTTGACAAGTTTGTCATTGTTTTCATTGATGACATACTTATTTACTCAAAGAATGACCAAGAACACGGTGAACATTTGAGAAAGGTGTTAGAAGTATTGAGGAAGGAAGAATTGTACGCTAAGTTTTTAAAGTGTGCATTTTGGTTGGAAGAAGTTCAATTCCTCGGTCACATAGTGAACAAAGAAGCTATTAAGGTGGATCCGGCAAAGATAGAAACTGTTGAAAAGTGGGAAACCCCGAAAACTCCGAAACACATACGCCAGTTTTTAGGACTAGCTGGTTACTACAGAAGGTTCATCCAAGACTTTTCCAGAATAGCAAAACCCTTGACTGCATTAACGCATAAAGGGAAGAAATTTGAATGGAATGATGAACAAGAGAAAGCGTTTCAGTTATTGAAGAAAAAGCTAACTACGGCACCTATATTGTCATTTCCTGAAGGGAATGATGATTTTGTGATTTATTGTGACGCATCAAAGCAAGGTCTCGGTTGTGTATTAATGCAACGAACGAAGGTGATTGCTTATGCGTCTAGACAATTGAAGATTCACGAACAAAATTATACGACGCATGATTTGGAATTAGGAGCGGTTGTTTTTGCATTAAAGACTTGGAGGCACTACTTATATGGGGTCAAAAGTATTATATATAACGACCACAAAAGTCTTCAACACATATTTAATAGAAACAACTGAATATGAGGCAGCGTAGGTGGATTGAATTATTGAATGATTACGACTTTGAGATTCGTTACCACCCGGGGAAGGCAAATGTGGTAGCCGATGCCTTGAGCAGGAAGGACAGAGAACCCATTCGAGTAAAATCTATGAATATAATGATTCATAATAACCTTACTACTCAAATAAAGGAGGCGCAACAAGGAGTTTTAAAAGAGGGAAATTTAAAGGATGAAATACCCAAAGGATCGGAGAAACATCTTAATATTTGGGAAGACGGAACCCGGTATAGGGCTGAAAGGATTTGGGTACCAAAATTTGGAGATATGAGAGAAATGGTACTTAGAGAAGCTCATAAAACCAGATACTCAATACATCCTGGAACGGGGAAGATGTACAAGGATCTCAGGAAATATTTTTGGTGGCCGGGTATGAAAGCCGATGTTGCTAAATACGTAGGAGAATGTTTGACGTGTTCTAAGGTCAAAGCTGAGCATCGAAAACCATCAGGTCTACTTCAACAACCCGAAATCCCGGAATGGAAATGGGAAAACATTACCATGGATTTCATCACTAAATTGCCAAGGACTGCAAGTGGTTTTGATACTATTTGGGTAATAGTTGATCGTCTCACCAAATCAGAACATTTCCTGCCAATAAGAGAAGATGACAAGATGGAGAAGTTAGCACGACTGTATTTGAAGGAAGTCATCTCCAGACATGGAATACCAATCTCTATTATCTCTGATAGGGATGGCAGATTTATTTCAAGATTCTGGCAGACATTACAGCAAGCATTAGGAACTCGTCTAGACATGAGTACTGCCTATCATCCACAAACTGATGGGCAGAGCGAAAGGAGGATACAAACGCTTGAAGACATGCTACGAGCATGTGTTATTGATTTCGGAAACAGTTGGGATCGACATCTACCATTAGCAGAATTTTCCTACAACAACAGCTACCATCCAAGCATTGAGATGGAGCCGTTTGAAGCACTTTATGGTAGAAAGTGCAGGTCTCTGATTTGTTGGAGTGAAGTGGGGGATAGACAGATTACGGGTCCGTAGATTATACAAGAAACTACCGAGAAGATCATCCAAATTCAACAACGGTTGAAAACCGCCCAAAGTCGACAAAAGAGCTACGCTGACATTAAAAGAAAAGATATAGAATTTGAAATTGGAGAGATGGTCATGCTTAAAGTTGCACCTTGGAAAGGCGTTGTTCGATTTGGTAAACGAGGGAAATTAAATCCAAGGTATATTGGACCATTCAAGATTATTGATCGTGTCGGACCAGTAGCTTACCGACTTGAGTTACCTCAACAACTCGCGGCTGTACATAACACTTTCCACGTCTCAAATTTGAAGAAATGTTTTGCTAAAGAAGATCTCACTATTCCGTTAGATGAAATCCAAATCAACGAAAAACTCCAATTCATCGAAGAACCCGTCGAAATAATGGATCGTGAGGTTAAAAGACTTAAGCAAAACAAGATACCAATTGTTAAGGTTCGATGGAATGCTCGTAGAGGACCCGAGTTCACCTGGGAGCGTGAAGATCAGATGAAGAAGAAATACCCGCATCTATTTCCAGAAGATTCGTCAACACCTTCAACAGCTTAAAATTTCGGGACGAAATTTATTTAACGGGTAGGTACTGTAGTGACCCGAACTTTTCCATGTTTATATATATTAATTGAGATTGATATTTACATGATTAAATGTTTCCAACATGTTAAGCAATCAAACTTGTTAAGACTTGATTAATTGAAATATGTTTCATATAGACAATTGACCACCCAAGTTGACCGGTGATTCACGAACGTTAAAACTTGTAAAAACTATATGATGACATATATATGGATATATATATAGTTAACATGATACTATGATAAGTAAACATATCATTAAGTATATTAACAATGAACTACATATGTAAAAACAAGACTACTAACTTAATGATTTTTAAACGAGACATATATGTAACGATTATCGTTGTAAAGACATTTAATGTATATATATCATATTAAGAGATATTCATACATGATAATATCATGATAATATAATAATTTAAAATCTCATTTGATATTATAAACATTGGGTTAACAACATTTAACAAGATCGTTAACCTAAACGTTTCAAAACAACACTTACATGTAACGACTAACGATGACTTAACGACTCAGTTAAAATGTATATACATGTAGTGTTTTAATATGTATTTATACACTTTTAAAAGACTTCAATACACTTATCAAAATACTTCTACTTAACAAAAATGCTTACAATTACATCCTCGTTCAGTTTCATCAACAATTCTACTCGTATGCACCCGTATTCGTACTCGTACAATACACAACTTTTAGATGTATGTACTATTGGTATATACAGTCCAATGATCAGCTCTTAGCAGCCCATTTGAGTCACCTAACACATGTAGGAACCATCATTGGCAACTAGCATGAAATATCTCATAAAATTACAAAAATATGAGTAATCATTCATGACTTATTTACATGAAAACAAAATTACATATCCTTTATATCTAATCCATACACCAATGACCAAAAACACCTACAAACACTTTCATTCTTCAATTTTCTTCATCTAATTGATCTCTCTCAAGTTCTATCTTCAAGTTCTAAGTGTTCTTCATATATTCTACAAGTTCTAGTTACATAAAATCAAGAATACTTTCAAGTTTGCTAGCTCATTTCCAATCTTGTAAGGTGATCATCCAACCTCAAGAAATCTTTGTTTCTTACAGTAGGTTATCATTCTAATACAAGGTAATAATCATATTCAAACTTTGGTTCAATTTCTATAACTATAACAATCTTATTTCAAGTGATGATCTTACTTGAACTTGTTTTCGTGTCATGATTCTGCTTCAAGAACTTCGAGCCATCCAAGGATCCGTTGAAGCTAGATCCATTTTTATCTTTTCCAGTAGGTTTACCTACTAAACTTGAGGTAGTAATGATGTTCATAACATCATTCGATTCATATATATAAAACTATCTTATTCGAAGGTTTAAACTCGTAATCACTAGAACATAGTTTAGTTAATTCTAAACTTGTTCACAAACAAAAGTTAATCCTTCTAACTTGACTTTTAAAATTAACTACACACATGTTCTATATCTATATTATATGCTAACTTAATGATTTAAAACCTGGAAGCACTAAAAACACCGTAAAACCGGATTTACGCCGTCGTAGTAACACCGCGGGCTGTTTTGGGTTAGTTAATTAAAAACTATGATAAACTTTGATTTAAAAGTTGTTATTCTGAGAAAATGATTTTTATTATGAACATGAAACTATATCCAAAAATTATGGTTAAACTCAAAGTGGAAGTATGTTTTCTAAAATGGTCATCTAGACGTCGTTCTTTCGACTGAAATGACTACCTTTACAAAAATGACTTGTAACTTATTTTTCCGACTATAAACCTATACTTTTCTGTTTAGATTCATAAAATAGAGTTCAATATGAAACCATAGCAATTTGATTCACTCAAAACGGATTTAAAATGAAGAAGTTATGGGTAAAACAAGATTGGATAATTTTTCTCATTTTAGCTACGTGAAAATTGGTAACAAATCTATTCCAACCATAACTTAATCAACTTGTATTGTATATTATGTAATCTTGAGATACCATAGACACGTATACAATGTTTCGACCTATCATGTCGACACATCTATATATATTTCGGAACAACCATAGACACTCTATATGTGAATGTTGGAGTTAGCTATACAGGGTTGAGGTTGATTCCAAAATATATATAGTTTGAGTTGTGATCAATACTGAGATACGTATACACTGGGTCGTGGATTGATTCAAGATAATATTTATCGACTTATTTCTGTACATCTAACTGTGGACAACTAGTTGTAGGTTACTAACGAGGACAGCTGACTTAATAAACTTAAAACATCAAAATATATTAAAAGTGTTGTAAATATATTTTAAACATACTTTGATATATATGTATATATTGTTATAGGTTCGTGAATCAACCAGTGGCCAAGTCTTACTTCCCGACGAAGTAAAAATCTGTGAAAGTGAGTTATAGTCCCACTTTTAAAATCTAATATTTTTGGGATGAGAATACATGCAGGTTTTATAAATGATTTACAAAATAGACACAAGTACGTGAAACTACATTCTATGGTTGAATTATCGAAATCGAATATGCCCCTTTTTATTAAGTCTGGTAATCTAAGAATTAGGGAACAGACACCCTAATTGACGCGAATCCTAAAGATAGATCTATTGGGCCTAACAAACCCCATCCAAAGTACCGGATGCTTTAGTACTTCGAAATTTATATCATATCCGAAGGGTGTCCCGGAATGATGGGGATATTCTTATATATATGCATCTTGTTAATGTCGGTTACCAGGTGTTCACCATATGAATGATTTTTATCTCTATGTATGGGATGTGTATTAAAATATGAAATCTTGTGGTCTATTGTTACGATTTGATATATATAGGTTAAACCTATAACTCACCAACATTTTTGTTGACGTTTAAAGCATGTTTATTCTCAGGTGAATACTAAGAGCTTCCGCTGTTGCATACTAAAATAAGGACAAGATTTGGAGTCCATGTTTGTATGATATTGTGTAAAAACTGCATTCAAGAAACTGATTTCGATGTAACATATTTGTATTGTAAACCATTATGTAATGGTTGTGTGTAAACAGGATATTTTAGATTATCATTATTTGATAATCTACGTAAAGCTTTTTAAACCTTTATTTATGAAATAAAGGTTATGGTTTGTTTTAAAAATGAATGCAGTCTTTGAAAACGTTTCATATAGAGGTCAAAACCTCGCAACAAAATCAATTAATATGTAACGTTTTTAATCAATAAAAACGGGACATTTCAATTAATGCTAGAGAGGCGTGTGAAGACCCGGAGCTTGTTACGGGTACGTTTATCATTAATAACTTATCAGCATCTATTATATTTGATACTGGTGCCGATAGAAGTTACGTATGTAGGGACTTTTACGCTAAATTGAATTGTTCATCATTACCTCTAGATGCTAAGTACATGATTGAGTTAGCTAATGGTAAACTAATTAAAGCCGATAAAATTTGCCGTGATTGTAAAATAAATTTAGCCGGAGAAACATTCAAGATTGATTTGATACCCATAGAATTAGGAAGTTTTGATGTAATTATCGGCATGGACTGGATGTCCAAAGTAGGAGTCGAAGTAGTGTGTGCTGAAAAGGTAATTCGCATTCCCCGAAAAGATAAATCAATGAAAATGATTTATGGAGATAAAGGTAACCCAAACCTGAATCTCATTAGCTGTTTGAAAGCTCGAAAGTGCTTAGAAAAGGGATGTTATGCCATCCTAGCACATGTAAAGAAAGTTGAAGAAAAGGAGAAGAATATTAACGATGTAAATGTAGTAAGAGACTTTCCCGATGTATTTCCGGAAGAATTACCGGGACTACCTCCTTTCAGGTCTGTAGAATTTCAAATAGATCTTGTACCAGGAGCTACACCGGTTGCTCGTGCTCCATATAGACTTGCACTGTCTGAGTTAAAAGAACTTCAGAGTCAGTTAAAAGAATTACTGGACCGAGGATTCATACGACCAAGTACTTCACCGTGGGGAGCTCCAATTTTATTTGTTAAAAAGAAAGATGGATCTTTTAGGATGTGTATAGATTATCGTGAATTAAATAAGTTAACTATCAAGAATCAGTATCCACTACCGAGAATTGATGACTTATTTGATCAACTGCAAGGATCATGTGTTTACTCGAAAATCGACCTAAGATCGGGCTATCATCAACTACGTGTCAAAGAAGAAGACATTCCGAAAACTGCTTTTCGGACACGTTATGGTCATTACGAATTTTTGGTCATGCCGTTTGGATTGACGAATGCGCCAGCTGTATTCATGGATCTCATGAATCGAGTTTGTAGTCTGTATTTAGATAAGTTTGTTATCGTTTTTATTGATGATATTCTCATCTATTCCAAAAATGAGCAAGAGCATGAGCAGCATTTAAGGTTGGTATTAGAATTATTAAGAAAAGAACAGTTATACGCCAAATTTTCTAAATGTGCATTTTGGTTGAAAGAAGTGCAAGTTCTTGGTCACGTTGTTAGTAGCAAAGGAATTCAGGTTGATCCAGCTAAAATTGAGGCCATTGAAAAATGGGAGACTCCTAAGACACCAACGCAGATACGCCAATTTTTGGGTTTAGCCGGTTATTATAGAAGGTTTATTCAAGATTTTTCACGAATAGCTAAACCATTAACAGCATTAACGCAAAAAGGGAAGAAGTACGAATGGACCTCTGAGCAGGAGAGTGCATTTCAATTACTGAAGAAGAAGTTGACTACGGCGCTTATTTTATCGTTACCTGAAGGGAACGATGATTTTGAGATATATTGTGACGCTTCACGACAAGGTTTTGGTTGCGTCCTTATGCAACGAAAGAAAGTTATTGCATACGCATCTCAACAATTGAAGATTCACGAGCGGAATTACACGACGCATGATCTAGAATTGGGGGCAGTAGTGTTTGCATTGAAGATATGGAGACACTATTTATATGGAGTTAAATGCACTGTGTTTACTGATCATAAAAGCCTTCAACATATTTTCGATCAGAAACAGCTGAACATGAGGCAACGTAGGTAGGTCGAGCTGATAAACGACTACGATTGTGAGATTCGCTATCATCCCGGGAAAGCGAATGTAGTGGCCGACGCTCTAAGCAGAAAGGAACGAGAACCAATTCGAGTACGAGCGATGAACATAAAAATTCGCATGAATCTCAACTCACAAATCAAAGAGGCTCAACGAGAAGCTCTTACTAAAGAAAACATAGGAAATGAAATAATGAAGAAGTATGAGAAGCGACTCGTTATACGGGAAGACGGAATTCGATATTTTGCAAACCGTATTTGGGTACCGAAGTTGGGTGGATTAAGGAAGTTGATATTGAATGAGGCGCACAAGACAAGATACTCGATGCATCCTGGAGTTGGTAAGATGTACCAAGATCTTAAGACGCATTATTGGTGGCCTAATTTAAAGACAGACATTGCAACATATGTTGGGGAATGTTTAACTTGTTCCAAAGTTAAAGCAGAACACCAGAAGCCGTCAGGGTTACTTCAACAACCAGAAATCCCAGAATGGAAATGGGATGGTATTACCATGGATTTCATCACAAAGTTACCTAAGACTGCCTGGGGTTATGACACCATTTGGGTAATAGTTGATCGTCTCACCAAATCTGCACATTTCTTGCCTATAAAGGAAACAGATAGAATGGAGAAACTATTACGACTGTACATAAAGGAAATTGTTTCAAGGCATGGAATACCTATTTCCATTATATCCGATCGTGATAGTAGATTTACATCAAAGTTCTGGCAATCACTACAGGAGGCCCTAGGAACTCGTTTGGATATGAGTACCTCATATCATCCGCAAACTGACGGGCAGAGTGAAAGAACAATTCAGACTCTTGAAGACATGCTCAGGGCATGTGTGATCGATTTTGGAAACGGATGGGATAAATATCTACCATTAGAATAATTCTCGTATAATAATAGTTATCATGCGAGCATTAAAGCTGCACCATTCGAAGCACTGTATGGAAGGAAGTGTAGATCCCCTATCTGTTGGAATGAAGTAGGAAATCGACAATTAACAGGTCCCGAGATCATACACGAAATGACTGAGAAGATTGTACAAATCAAGGAGAGATTGAAAACAGCCCGTAGTCTCCAAAAGAGCTACGCCGATGTCCGAAGGAAACCATTAGAGTTTCAGATCGGTGACATGGTTATGTTAAAGGTGTCACCTTGGAAGGGTGTAATACGTTTTGGAAAAAGAGGAAAACTGAACCCAAGGTATGTAGGCCCGTTCAAGATCATCGAACGCATCGGACCGGTAGCTTATCGACTCGAGTTACCACAACAACTCGTCGGAGTACATAATTCATTTCACGTCTCAAACCTCAAGAAATGTCTTGCAAAGGAAGATCTCACCATTCCTCTTGAAGAAATCCAAGTCAACGAGAAACTACAATTCATAGAAGAACCAGTCGAAATCAAGGAGCGTGAAGTTAAACAACTCAAGCAGAGCAACATACCAATCGTTAAGGTTCGTTGGAATGCTCGAAGGGGTCCTGAGTTTACTTGGGAATGAGAGGATCAGATTAAACAAAAGTACCCACATTTGTTTCCCGAGAACGCAAAATAGGTACAATTTTAAAATTTCGGGACGAAATTTGTTTAACGGGTAGGTACTGTAACGACCCGGATTTTTCCGATCATTTTATATCTATGAGATTAATATTTACATAAATTAAACCTTACCAACATGATAATCAACCTAAATTGTTGAGATTTATGTTTTTGAAAAGAGTTTTACACAACGTTTGACCGTCCAATTTGACCGATGATATCACGAACTATATAACATATGATAATTATACGTTTGTGTATATATATGTATTTATATATATTTAACATGATCTAAGGATGGTTTAACATCTCATTGTGTACTAATGACAATGAGTTATAAGTATATTTTGAAACTACTAACTTAAGTTTTCAAAACGATAACTATACGTAACATTCTTTGATATATATACTTATAACCTATAATGCTTATACATGTATCGTATATATAATGTATTTAATCACTTTTTAAGGACTTAAATACATAAAACAATATAAGTATATTCACAAAAGATAGCTATATTTGAATTCTCATTCCGTTTCCTCAAGATTTCTATACGTATATCTAGGGTATATGTACCTATATCATACCCAGCTTCTATACGTATTTACTATTGGTATATACACATCAAATCAACATCCTAATCAACATTATTACTGCCCTAGATATGAGATAACTAGGATTTGTCAAGTAGCATGAATTATTAGTAAGAAAACAAAATTAGGAATCCTTTTCTTTCTTTATAAACTAAAAATGTTTTTATGAATGAACACCATTTCTTCACTCTATTTTCTCATACCTACACCCTCATTTCTCTCTCAAAATACTCCTAACTTTATACTTGATTATCTCCAAGCATTTTCCCCATCATTTAGCTTCAATTACAAGCCTTAAACACCATAAGGAAACTCTTTCAAGAACATATCAAAATAACCACCCATTTGAAGAAGTATACTTCCAACCTTTTGATCTAACTCCACCACTCTTTGATTCCAAGATTTTTTTCTTATCTCTTAAAGTAACTTTGTCCAAGTAACTTGAGGTAGTAACCTTGTTCATAATCTTGTTCAATTCATAATTATATAGCTATCTTATTTTATGTTGTAAAATTTTAACAACAAGAACATAGTTTGAATGATTTCAAACTTATTTGCAAACTAAATAGATCCTTCTAACTTAACTTTTAAAACACTTCAATACCTGTAATATATCATAATAATATGCTAACTTAACAACAAGATGTAACTTGGTTTTACAAAGAACACCTTAAACACTGAATCTACGTCGTCGGAGTGCAACAGGGGGCTGTTTTGGGTTGGATAATTAAAAACCATCTTGAACTTTGAATTGGAAGTTCATGTTCTGGAAAAATGATATTTATTATGAATATGTTAACACATAAAAATTTCATGGTTTAATTCAAAGTGTAAGTAATTTTAGAAAAATGATCATTAAATGTTGTTTTTATGATGGAAAATGATCACTTTCATAAGTTTCACCAAAGTTTGACCTATAATCTGTGATTTCGAATACAAACTAAGGTATTTTCAGTTCATATTCTTAAAATTTGACTCGATCCAAGGAAGTGGCAAGTTGAACCAACAAAAACGGAGTTGTAATAAAGAAACTACGACTAAAACAAGATTGGGTATCCGAAGCTAGTTTAGCTACGAAAATATTTGGAGAAAAAGTAAATTAATCATATCTTTTCTAATTAATATGATATTTTATATATAATTACTTATGATTTAATTTTATATATTTCAGGACTACCCGTAAACAACACGAGAAGATTAATCATAAGACCTCATGATTGTACGCAACACGTCATTTGACAACACGGTACTTTATGTACGCAACACGTCATTTGACAACATGGTACCATGGGTCGAGATTAAATTTGATCAATACGAATACGATGGGGTCTTTATTTATTTTATTGAGTGATGTGAAGCGAGGTGTATATAAAATAGTTATTATTTTACTAGGAAAAACTATTAAATACGATACAATTTTACACAAGATATTTATTTATTTATAGAATGGATATACTTAAACCTTGCTACAACACTTATAGGCAGTGTACCTAATCGTATAGTAGTGTAGTTTTTAGTAAGTCCGGTTCGTTCCACAGGGAAATCTTTAAACAAAGCTCAACGCTATATTAGTTTACTTTTATAAAAATACAAATATATATATAGGTAATATTATTATTATAAAGGGGGGTTTTTACCGTTTAATGACCGGTTTGTCGATTTTAAGACTTTAGTCGCAGTTAAAACCTAATGTAAAATATAAAATAAATACAAGACTTAAATTAAAGCGTAAAGTAAATAACGATAATGAAATTGCGAATAAAAATGCGATAAAATAAACTTGCGATAATTAAAAGTGCGATAAAATAAAATAAATAAAAGTGTGATAATTAGAAGTGCAATTAAATATAAAATAAAGGAAATTAAATATGAAATAAAAGAATTATGCTTATTTAAACTTCCGTAATCATGATGTTTGACGTGTTGATTTTAGTTTTATGCCCATGGGTTAATTGTCCTTTGTCCTGGATTATTCAATATGTCCGTCTGGTTTTTGTCCATAACAGTCCATCAGTCATAAATATAAATTGCAAGTGTCCTTGACAAATTATTATTATACCCGAAGTTAAATATTCCAACTAATTGGGGATTCGAATTGTAACAAGGTTTTAATACTTTGTTTAATGAATACACCAGGTTATCGACTGCGTGTAAACCAAGGTTTTACCACTTTGTTAACAATTACACCAATTACCCTTGAATGTAATTTCACCCCTGTTTTAATTATTCTAGTGGCTATTAATCCATTCCCGTGTCCGGTTAAATGAACGATTATTCGTACATATAAATACCCCGCCCATCGTGTCCGATCGAGTGTATATGGTAATTTATAGGGACGCCCAATTGTAAATCTTTATATTAACATTAACAAACTTTCATTTAGTTAAACAAATATAAAGCCCATTAATAGCCCATAGTCTAGTTTCCACAAGTGTCGTTCTTTTATCCAAACCCCAATTATGGTACAAAGCCCAATTACCCAATTTTAGTAATTAGCCCAACATCATGATTACTTCGTTTTAAATAAGCATAATAATAACTTAGCTACGAGACATTAATGTAAAAAGGTTGAACATAACTTACAATGATTAAAAATAGCGTAGCGTTACACGGACAGAATTTCGACTTACACCCTTACAACATTCGCTAACATACCCTTATTATTAGAATTAAAATTAAAATTAAAATTAAAATATAAATTATATATATATATCGTATATATTGAGAGAGATAGAGAAATAAGATATCTAATTTGATCAGAATTCGGTTTGCTTTATAGCCAGACTTGATTTTTGGGGCTCCGCGACTCGCGGCAAAATGCCCTTCAAACTCCGCGAGTCGCGGAGATATATTTACAGCTCACACCCTTGGAGTTTCTTGCTGCCGACGGTTTTTAATATATATATATATAATATATATATAATTAATATAATTAATTATATATTATATTATATTTATATACATAGTTAACTTGTAATTTTTAGTCCGTTGCGTCGAGCGTTAAGAGTCGACTCTAGTCCCGGTTCCGGATTTTCGAACGTCCTCGCGTACAATTTAATATCTTGTACTTTGCGTTTTGAATCTTGTACTTCTGTAATTTCGAGACGTTTCTTATCAATAATTGGAACCTTTTTGATTGTCTTTTGTTCTTTTGAGCTTTTTGGTCGTTTGCGTCTTCAATTCGTCGAATCTGTCTTTTGTCTTCACCTTTTATTATTTAAACGAATATCACTTGTAAATAGAACAATTGCAACTAAAAGCTTGTCTTTCTTGAGGAATAATGCTATGAAATATATGTTCGTTTTTAGCATTATCAAATATTCCCACACTTGAGCGTTGCTTGTCCTCAAGCAATATCGTCTTGAAATACTAGAATCACTTCTTTATTCTTCATACTTTGTACATCAGTGATTTCTATACGGCGGTATAAACAATGGTAGTAACGATATGGTTTACAGTCCCACATGACTATAAAAATTTAGATCCATTAAGGAAATTGGATCTTTATGAAAACATTTGATCTTTTGAAAATTAAATCTAGTTTTTACCCTAGATAAGTTTTCCGGAATAACCCTTTACCGGTGTTTGCAAAATATTTTTGTGGGTTTGGTGGGTTTCTGATTTGAAAATTTTAGCTCAAAACTTGCGGTTTTGTGTCACCCACTTGCTAACCTTGTATTTGGAAAGCAACACGTCCAGTTTACTTGTTCCGTATATTACCTTTCGGTAAACTACCGTCCGGTTGTAAAGGAAAGCGTTGAACAAGCAACTGTTAAGGCAATGTCCCGTGACATGCTTTTGATTATGGTCTATAACGTGTCGGACGCAATTACTATCCTTGGTAGGAGCAATAGTAAAGCTCACCCTTATAATTTTTCGGTCTGGCACAAGGTCCTGTCTTTGACCATGCTATGCAACCACCGTTCTTACGGTTGACACCCGATTTAGTTCAGGTGACCTAATGAATTCCAGGTGAATTCCTAGGATTTTACGTTCAATGGTAATGAACGCATTGAAAATAGGGTTTTCAGAAAACAAATCGGTTTGTAATTTTGATCAAAATATTTTCTCGTTTAAGCTCGAGTTTAGATATCATTGAATTCCATGAGTTTGTAATTCTCAATCTTTAAGGTCAATCTCAAGGATTGAGTAATATCAGGCTTAAAAGCTGATTTTTGATCTTTAAGGAGATTATCCTTTCTGGGGATCTGATTCATTAGTCTTATCAAGCTAATTTGCACGGTGCCCCCCCATTGTACGAGATAAATCCTTCTCATGGTTAGGATAAATCTGACCACTTGGCGACCCTGTTTGATGCTGAGGTCCGTGGATTTCCTGCTGATTTTAGTGATGACTTTTCTAGATTTTTCGTCAACCTACAGCTGGTCTGGATGACAACTTCATGACCTAAATCAAGAAGCGCGTTTCTTTTTCGGAAGACTTTACTTCCTTTTAATGATGGAATTGATTCATCGTGTAGATCCATCTCTTCTTTTCTTTCATCGGGTAAAACAGTTTAGTTTAGTCCAAAGCAAAAGTATTTTCAGTTATTTGTTACAGATATATGTGACATATGTTTAAAATAATTTGGTAAATTTTCCCACACTTGGCTTTTATTTTCCTTTTTATCGTCCTCTATTCCATTTTAAATGAATTTTAACATTTTAGTTTGTTTCTCAATTTATGTCCTTTCCGAGGTAACAATAATTTCGGTGTTAAAACCTAGTTTTATCGTTCATAAATATGTATAAACATGATTTTAATTCATTTAATTGAAAATTTTGAAAAATTTTACTAGAATTGGGTAGTCAGTATATAAGACTAGGGCTGTTCTTTTTTATCAGAGAGCACTAGATTCTAATACAACTACTGCTTTACTAGTATTTTTAATGGTAACCAAGTGTTTAATATAAAAATTTTAAAATCCGAAAGAATTTAATCCCTTCCCACACTTAAGATCTTGCAATGCCCTCATTTGCAAGAAATCAGTAACAATTTATATTATTGAGGGATTTTTTTGTGTGAAAATGATTAAATTTTTACCAAAGTTTCCAAATATATTGTCGTTTGTTTGCTGAATGATAAATGGTGCACATCATTTGTTCATCCCGTCTTGTTGTTATTTCACATATATTTTGCATCTTGTCGTCAAAATTAGTTGCTTTTGCTGAACTTAATGCCAGTCTTTGAAAATGCGTTGTTTTACCCTGTTGTGTACATAAGATAAACTGCAAACATATATACATATTTTTGAAGTTTGGTTTATTACCCCACATTCAAAAATTATTAAAATCTAAGAATAAAAGTTAGATAATTATAAAAATGATTACAATATTAACAAAAATATTAAATGTATCAATAATTACAAATTACAAAATAATAAAAAAATAATAAGTAAACTAAGGATGATATTGGTACCAATAGGGGTTCCACGCATAACCATAAGTGCTATAGAATGCTTCGGCAGGGTCATACGTAGGATATGGTGGCTGCATCTCTATCGACCAAGGAGGGAAGACGGGTTTCGGTGTAGGAATATCGTTTCTACCTATATGTTGGCAATGCGCTATGATCTGGTTCTGATGAACTTGCCAATCTTCAAATGCTCTCTGTCTAGCATTTTCGTATTCCTGAGAAGCTATAAACCTATGCATTTCTTGCATCTCATTCCCCCCTCCTACATTACCTTGTTCCTGGTTTCTCTCTACCTGTGGATGTCTACCATTGTATCGTACTGCGGCGTTATTTCGCCGCTTCAAAACTTTCGCACCATGGTATACATTTAAACCTATAGTGTCGCGGGGTTCCGGCTCTTCTACTAATAATCCCCCCCGACTTATATCCACACCGAGATATTCACCAATCAAAGTAATAAAAATACCACCTCCTATTATGCTATGTGGACGCATCCCCCGAACCATAGCTGATAAATAATAACCCACACAATATGGTATACTTACAGCGCTGTGTGGGTCTCGAATACACATATGGTAAAACAAATCCTGTTCATTTACTTTTTCTTTGTTCTTACCCCTTTGTGTAATCGAATTAGCTAAAAACCTATGTATTACTCTTAATTCGGCTCTATCTATATCCAAATAAGAGTAGTTTTCCCCTTTGAAACGGTGATGGCTTGTCATTTGACTCCACACACCGTGTGTATCAAAATTCTCATCTATCTTTCTACCGTTTAGTATCAATCCCCTACAATCGGCAGACGCTAATTCCTCAGGCGTATATATACGTAAAGCCTGAGCCATGTCTAGTAAAGACATGTGGCGCATCGAACCGCCTAACAAAAATCTAATAAAAGAACGATCGGTTAAACTAGCTACCCGATCATTCAACTCTATACTACATAACAGCTCTTCACACCATACTTTATATACAGGTCTGCGTATGGTGAATAAACATATCCAGTCATTAAAAGAAGAATTACCATATCTCTGTACCAGTAATTCCCTAATTGGCCCGGCCAATTCTACAGCTTCTAAGGGTCCCCATTCTATGACCCTCGGTACCTCAACAACCTTGGAATGAAGAGTATGCAAACCCCGTTGATATTTTGGATAATCTATCCAAAGTCTGTCAAATCGCAGGTTCGGGTGCAACTGTTCCAAGTGCATATCTGAAAAGGTCATGACTGGATGAGGTACATCCTGCTTGTAGTAGTTATCTACCTCCTGTTGTTCCAAGTTCTCAGCAGGAGCATGGCGGGCTTGGGATGAAGATTCACCCCTTTCATTCTGCAAAACACATCAAACACAAATTTTGTGCATCCAAATATGCATTAGTGTCAGCAAAATCATCAATCAAAATAATTACAATGACATTATTAATTTATATCAAACTTAAGCTTATTTTCACATTTTTATCAAATCTACACTTTTTCAAATAAGCATATACGAAAATTTTCGCCAAGTTCATAAGCATTCAACTCAAATAACATGTCAAAATAATCATTACTAGCAAATAAACAAGTCTCAAATGGCATTATCTTTCAAAAATCAAGTTCATGAATTTTGGACTTGAAAAAGTCCACTTTAATTCTCAAAATCATGTTTAGGCTCAACGTTTGGATCATTTAACTACCTAGACATGTTACACTACTCAATTTAGCAACAATTCATGACAAAAATCGGCCATAACCTGTTTATATCAAAAAGACCCAAATTGCTCAAGAACACAAACCCTAGATTATTCAAAATTTGAAGTTTAAGGCTTCTAATCATGTTAAACAGCATCAATCTAGGTTATACAAGCATAATACATAAACAATTTAAGTCTAATTACACTAAAAAGCATCAAAATCAAATTGGGGAAAAATAGCTCAAGAACACTAAAATTCGAATTAAATGGTGTTTAGGTGTAGAAATTTACCGTTTTTCTTGAGTAGTTCTTAGATATCATCCTTCTCAACATGATTTTAGCAAAAAATTTGGTGATTAACGGTTAAAAATTGAGATTTTTGGGGGTGATTTTCGGTGGTTTTCGGGTGCAGTTTCGAGTGTTTATGCAGTGTGTTTGTGTGTGGGGGAGTGACTGATCGAGCAGCTCTTTTATTTTTTTTTCTGGGTTTTGGACCCTCCGCGAGTCGCGGAGGTTTTGTACTTCAAACTCCGCGAGTCGCGGAGTTTACCCTTTTTTTTTTTTTTTTTTTTTTTTTTATAATCTTTAACTTATAAAACAATTAAGAAATTAATTTTAAAATTTTGTTTCCCTTGTTATTTAGGACGAGGTCGTTTCGGATCGATGTCCTAGTCCGTCCCTCGACAAAATTTTAAAATTTGTCTTTTTGTAGCGATTGTTTTAAAAGCTAAGATTTTTGGGTTTTTTTAATGTTTTTGGCATACTTTAAATCAATAAGATTAAAAATAATGATAATAAAAGTTCTCGTCCCTCCCTCGGGTAAAGCAATTTCGGTTCAAAGACCTAGTCTTCAACTTACGACGAATTTTAAAAATCATATTTTTAACTTAATGAGATAAAGTAAATTTTTGTTTTTAAATTCACACAACATAAATATAAAATTCAAAATTAATATTAAAAATTCACACCAAACTCAAAATTTAAAATGCATAAAATTAAAAATTAATATTTAAAAAATTCACACCAAACTTAATTTAAAAATTTATAGATTCATACCAAACTTATATTAATTTTTCAAATATTTACAATTTTAAATATATTGTTTTTACAAAGTTTACAATATTAATTTAAGATTTAAATATTAAGATTAAAAACATAATAAAATTTAAAAATCTTTTTGTCTTTTTATCCCACTTTAATCAATCAAATATTATCAAAAATATGCGCCCCTCTTTTCGGTAAAGTAATTTCGGTTCCAAGACCTAATTTAACTCATGACGAATTTTTGAAATATTTTGGGTTGATTGATTAAAGATATTTATACCTTAAGAATAAACGTTAAATTTCGCAGTGATGTAATAAATTGTTGAATGATATCAATAATTTCGGTCGCCAAACCTAATTTTATTTAATACCAATTTAATACTTTTTAGCGAACGAATTAGCGTTTATTATCAAAAGGTTAAAAATAAAAATAAAAATAAAAACTGTACAGACATACCTGTGAAATAGATTTCTTAGTTATATGATCTATTATATTCATAAGATAGTCGGTTTAATTGGTTTTCCATGGCTGCATAAGCGTAACCTCGAGCATTCATTGTCTTTTCTTCTAAACATATGAACGGTCCGTCTCTGCATAAAGTAACAAATTCGGTATTTGAATAGGTTTGATTATTTGAACATTTACCTCCATGTGACCATTTTCCACATTTGTGACATCGTTCTAGGTGTCGTGCTCTTCTTTTCGCTGCGGATTTTGATTTTCCTTTACCAAATTGTAACTTATTATCTTCGCATCTGGATCCTTTTCTAACTCCGTCCATTCTTTCTCTGATTACTGATACTAATTCACTCGGTAGTATGTCATTATTTCTTTTAGTGATCAAAGCGTGTAGCATTAGACCATGGTTTAGTTCACAGGCAGTCTTCATTTCGTAAAAACCTAAAAAAAATAAAAATTCAGAATGGGGGGAGAAGACTAGTTCTTTAGGGTCTGCTAGGGAAAGACCATACGTGTTCCATTTTCGAGAACTACACGAAAACAGACAATCTAACTCTAACAGAAATACATATTATCCTTTAAAGACTTGATTCTCCCCACACTTAGTTAGCTGTGGTGTCGAAATTGTGAGTAACTTCGTTGTCGACTTCCATCGGACCATGTATGTAATGTTTAACTCTGTGACCATTAACTTTAAATTCAATCCCATTTGAATTTATTAATTCTATCGTTCCGTATGGGAAAACTCTTTTGACTATGAATGGTCCAGACCATCTTGATTTCAATTTTCCAGGAAATAGCTTGAATCGTGAATTGAAAAGAAGAACTCTGTCTCCTTCTTTGAATTCTTTTGAACTTCTGATTCTTTTATCATGCCATTTCTTCGTTCTTTCTTTATAGATTAACGAATTTTCGTATGCTTCATGTCTTAATTCTTCTAATTCGTTTAGTTGACTTAATCGTAGACGTCCGGCTTCATGTAAATCAAGATTACATGTCTTCAAAGCCCAAAATGCTTTGTGTTCAATTTCTACTGGAAGATGACATGCTTTTCCATAAACAAGTCTAAAAGGTGTGGTTCCAATTGGAGTTTTGTAGGCTGTTCTAAAAGCCCAGAGTGCATCCTCCAATTTAATGGACCATTCCTTCGGATTTGATCCTACGGTTTTCTCTAGAATACGTTTTAAAGCTCGGTTGGTATTTTCAACTTGTCCACTTGTTTGTGGATGATATGCGGTGGAGATTTTATGAGTTACTCCATATCTTTTAAGAACTTTCTCAAGTTGATTATTACAGAAATGAGTACCCCGATCACTTATTAAAGCTTTCGGTGTTCCAAACCTTGCAAAAAGACGTTTTAAAAAGTTGACTACAACTCGTGCATCGTTAGTTGGGAGAGCTTGTGCTTCCGCCCATTTAGATACATAATCAATGGCTACGAGTATATATAGATTATTATGAGATTTTGGAAATGGACCCATAAAGTCAATACCCCAAATGTCAAATACTTCACATACTTGGATGACATTTTGTGGCATTTCATCACGTTGACTTATTTTTCCGGTCCTTTGACATGCATCACAGGATTTGCAAAGAAGGTGTGCGTCTTTGTAAATTGTAGGCCAATAGAATCCAGCTTCATAAACTTTTCTTGCTGTTAGTTGAGGCCCATAATGCCCTCCTGTTGGTCCTGTGTGACAATGGTTTAAAATTTTACTAGCTTCATCTCCAAATACACATCGGCGTATTATTCCATCGGGACAACTTTTAAACAGATGTGGATCTTCCCAGAAATAGTGTTTTATATCACTGAAGAATTTCTTTCGTCTTTGGTACGATAATCCTTTTTCAAGGAATCCACAAACTAAGTAGTTTGCATAGTCTGCAAACCATGGAATTTCTTTATAATCTATCTTCAATAGATATTCATCAGGAAAGTTGTCTTGTATGGCCGATTCATTCAGAACTTCTAATTCGGGATTTTCAAGACGAGAAAGATGATCAGCGGCGAGATTTTCTGCTCCCTTTTTATCTCGGATTTCAATATCAAACTCTTGTAAGAGTAAGATCCAACGGATTAATCTTGGTTTAGCATCTTGTTTTGAAAATAGGTATCTAAGAGCAGAATGGTCGGTATAGACCACCGTTTTTGCTAGAACTAGATATGATCGAAATTTGTCAAAAGCAAAGACAATAGCAAGGAGTTCTTTTTCAGTAGTTGTATAGTTCGTTTGTGCTCCTTGTAATGTCTTACTAGCATAATATATAGGTTGAAATCGTTTTTCAATCCTTTGTCCTAAAACGGCTCCCATTGCAAAATCACTTGCATCGCACATTAGTTCAAATGGTATGAAATGTCCCGTTCTTATTGATTAAAAACGTTCCATATTAATTGATTTCGTTGCGAGGTTTTGACCTCTATATGAGACGTTTTTCAAAGACTGCATTCATTTTTAAAACAAACCATAACCTTTATTTCATAAATAAAGGTTTAAAAAGCTTTACGTAGATTATCAAATAATGATAATCTAAAATATCATGTTTACACACGACCATTACATAATGGTTTACAATACAAATATGTTACATCGAAATCAGTTTCTTGAATGCAGTTTTTACACAATATGATACAAACATGGACTCCAAATCTTGTCCTTATTTTAGTATGCAACAGCGGAAGCTCTTAGTATTCACCTGAGAATAAACATGCTTTAAACGTCAACAAAAATGTTGGTGAGTTATAGGTTTAACCTATATATATCAAATCGTAACAATAGACCACAAGATTTCATATTTCAATACACATCCCATACATAGAGATAAAAATCATTCATATGGTGAACACCTGGTAACTGACAATAACAAGATGCATATATAAGAATATCCCCATCATTCCGGGACACCCTTCGGATATGATATAAATTTCGAAGTACTAAAGCATCCGGTACTTTGGATGGGGTTTGTTAGGCCCAATAGATCTATCTTTAGGATTCGCGTCAATTAGGGTGTCTGTTCCCTAATTCTTAGATTACCAGACTTAATAAAAAGGGGCATATTCGATTTCGATAATTCAACCATAGAATGTAGTTTCACGTACTTGTGTCTATTTTGTAAATCATTTATAAAACCTGCATGTATTCTCATCCCAAAAATATTAGATTTTAAAAGTGGGACTATAACTCACTTTCACAGATTTTTACTTCGTCGGGAAGTAAGACTTGGCCACTGTTGATTCACGAACCTATAACAATATATACATATATATTAATGTATGTTCAAAATATATTTACAACACTTTTAATATATTTTGATGTTTTAAGTTTATTAAGTCAGCTGTCCTCGTTAGTAACCTATAACTAGTTGTCCACAGTTAGATGTACAGAAATAAATCGATAAATATTATCTTGAATCAATCCACGACCCAGTGTATACGTATCTCAGTATTGATCACAACTCAAACTATATATATTTTGGAATCAACCTCAACCCTGTATAGCTAACTCCAACATTCACATATAGAGTGTCTATGGTTGTTCCGAAATATATATAGATGTGTCGACATGATAGGTCGAAACATTGTATACGTGTCTATGGTATCTCAAGATTACATAATATACAATACAAGTTGATTAAGTTATGGTTGGAATAGATTTGTTACCAATTTTCACGTAGCTAAAATGAGAAAAATTATCCAATCTTGTTTTACCCATAACTTCTTCATTTTAAATCCGTTTTGAGTGAATCAAATTGCTATGGTTTCATATTGAACTCTATTTTATGAATCTAAACAGAAAAAGTATAGGTTTATAGTCGGAAAAATAAGTTACAAGTCATTTTTGTAAAGGTAGTCATTTCAGTCGAAAGAACGACGTCTAGATGACCATTTTAGAAAACATACTTCCACTTTGAGTTTAACCATAATTTTTGGATATAGTTTCATGTTCATAATAAAAATCATTTTCTCAGAATAACAACTTTTAAATCAAAGTTTATCATAGTTTTTAATTAACTAACCCAAAACAGCCCGCGGTGTTACTACGACGGCGTAAATCCAGTTTTACGGTGTTTTTCGTGTTTCCAGGTTTTAAATCATTAAGTTAGCATATCATATAGATATAGAACATGTGTTTAGTTTATTTTAAAAGTCAAGTTAGAAGGATTAACTTTTGTTTGCGAACAAGTTTAGAATTAACTAAACTATGTTCTAGTGATTACAAGTTTAAACCTTCGAATAAGATAGCTTTATATGTATGAATTGAATGATGTTATGAACATCATTACTACCTTAAGTTCCTTGGATAAACCTACTGGAAAAGAGAAAAATGGATCTAGCTTCAATGGATCCTTGGATGGCTCGAAGTTCTTGAAGCAGAATCATGACACGAAAACAAGTTCAAGTAAGATCATCACTTGAAATAAGATTGTTATAGTTATAGAAATTGAACCAAAGTTTGAATATGATTATTACCTTGTATTAGAATGATAACCTACTGTAAGAAACAAAGATTTCTTGAGGTTGGATGATCACCTTACAAGATTGGAAGTGAGCTAGCAAACTTGAAAGTATTCTTGATTTTATGAAACTAGAACTTTTGGAATTTATGAAGAACACTTAGAACTTGAAGATAGAACTTGAGAGTGATCAATTAGATGAAGAAAATTGAAGAATGAAAGTGTTTGTAGGTGTTTTTGGTCGTTGGTGTATGGATTAGATATAAAGGATATGTAATTTTGTTTTCATGTAAATAAGTCATGAATGATTACTCATATTTTTGTAATTTTATGAGATATTTCATGCTAGTTGCCAAATGATGGTTCCCACATGTGTTAGGTGACTCACATGGGCTGCTAAGAGCTGATCATTGGAGTGTATATACCAATAGTACATACATCTAAAAGCTGTGTATTGTACGAGTACGAATACGGGTGCATACGAGTAGAATTGTTGATGAAACTGAACGAGAATGTAATTGTAAGCATTTTTGTTAAGTAGAAGTATTTTGATAAGTGTATTGAAGTCTTTCAAAAGTGTATAAATACATATTAAAACACTACATGTATATACATTTTAACTGAGTCGTTAAGTCATCGTTAGTCGTTACATGTAAGTGTTGTTTTGAAACCTTTAGGTTAACGATCTTGTTAAATGTTGTTAACCCAATGTTTATAATAACAAAAGAGATTTTAAATTATTATATTATCATGATATTATGATGTACGAATATCTCTTAATATGATATATATACATTAAATGTCGTTACAACGATAAACGTTACATATATGTCTCGTTTCAAAATCATTAAGTTAGTAGTCTTGTTTTTACATATGTAGTTCATTGTTAATATAATTAATGATATATTTACTTATCATAATATCATGTTAACTATATATATAACCATATATATGTCATCATATAGTTTTTTTACAAGTTTTAACGTTCGTGAATCACCGGTCAACTTGGGTGGTCAATTGTCTATATGAAACCTATTTCAATTAATCAAGTCTTAACAAGTTTGATTGCTTAACATGTTGGAAACATTTAATCATGTAAACATCAATCTCAATTAATATATATAAACATGGAAAAGTTCGGGTCACTACAGTACCTACCCGTTAAATAAATTTCGTCCCGAAATTTTAAGCTGTTGAAGGTGTTGACGAATCTTCTGGAAATAGATGCGGGTATTTCTTCTTCATCTGATCTTCACGCTCCCAGGTGAACTCGGGTCCTCTACGAGCATTCCATCGAACCTTAACAATTGGTATCTTGTTTTGCTTAAGTCTTTTAACCTCACGATCCATTATTTCGACGGGTTCTTCGATGAATTGGAGTTTTTCGTTGATTTGGATTTCATCTAACGGAATAGTGAGATCTTCTTTAGCAAAACATTTCTTCAAATTCGAGACGTGGAAAGTGTTATGTACAGCCGCGAGTTGTTGAGGTAACTCAAGTCGGTAAGCTACTGGTCCGACACGATCAATAATCTTGAATGGTCCAATATACCTTGGATTTAATTTCCCTCGTTTACCAAATCGAACAACGCCTTTCCAAGGTGAAACTTTAAGCATGACCATCTCTCCAATTTCAAATTCTATATCTTTTCTTTTAATGTCAGCGTAGCTCTTTTGTCGACTTTGGGCGGTTTTCAACCGTTGTTGAATTTGGTTGATCTTCTCGGTAGTTTCTTGTATAATCTCCGGACCCGTAATCTGTCTATCCCCCACCTCACTCCAACAAATCGGAGACCTGCACTTTCTACCATAAAGTGCTTCAAACGGCGCCATCTCAATGCTTGAATGGTAGCTGTTGTTGTAGGAAAATTCTGCTAACGGTAGATGTCGATCCCAACTGTTTCCGAAATCAATAACACATGCTCGTAGCATGTCTTCAAGCGTTTGTATCGTCCTTTCGCTCTGCCCATCAGTTTGTGGATGATAGGCAGTACTCATGTCTAGACGAGTTCCTAATGCTTGCTGTAATGTCTGCCAGAATCTTGAAATAAATCTGCCATCCCTATCAGAGATAATAGAGATTGGTATTCCATGTCTGGAGATGACTTCCTTCAAATACAGTCGTGCTAACTTCTCCATCTTGTCATCTTCTCTTATTGGCAAGAAGTGTGGTGATTTGGTGAGACGATCAACTATTACCCAAATAGTATCAAAACCACTTGCAGTCCTTGGCAATTTAGTGATGAAATCCATGGTAATGTTTTCCCATTTCCATTCTGGGATTTCGGGTTGTTGAAGTAGACCTGATGGTTTCTGATGCTCAGCTTTGACCTTAGAACACGTCAAACATTCTCCTATGTATTTAGCAACATCGGCTTTCATACCCGGCCACCAAAAATGTTTCTTGAGATCCTTGTACATCTTCCCCGTTCCAGGATGTATTGAGTATCTGGTTTTATGAGCTTCTCTAAGTACCATTTCTCTCATATCTCCAAATTTTGGTACCCAAATCCTTTCAGCCCTATACCGGGTTCCGTCTTCCCGAATATTAAGATGCTTCTCCGATCCTTTGGGTATTTCATCCTTTAAATTTCCCTCTTTTAAAACTCCTTGTTGCGCCTCCTTTATTTGAGTAGTAATGTTATTATGAATCATTATATTCATAGATTTTACTCGAATGGGTTCTCTATCCTTCCTGCTCAAGGCATCGGCTACCACATTTGCCTTCCCCGGGTGGTAACGAATCTCAAAATTGTAATCATTCAATAATTCAATCCACCTACGCTGCCTCATATTCAGTTGTTTCTGATTAAATATGTGTTGAAGACTTTTGTGGTCGGTATATATAATACTTTTGACCCCATATAAGTAGTGCCTCCAAGTCTTTAATGCAAAAACAACCGCGCCTAATTCCAAATCATGCGTCGTATAATTTTGTTCGTGAATCTTCAATTGTCTAGACGCATAAGCAATCACCTTCGTTCGTTGCATTAATACACAACCGAGACCTTGCTTTGATGCATCACAATAAATCACAAAATCATCATTCCCTTCAGGCAATGACAATATAGGTGCCGTAGTTAGCTTTTTCTTCAATAACTGAAACGCTTTCTCTTGTTCATCATTCCATTCAAATTTCTTCCCTTTATGAGTTAATGCAGTCAAGGGTTTTGCTATTCTGGAAAAGTCTTGGATGAACCTTCTGTAGTAACCAGCTAGTCCTAAAAACCGGCGTATGTGTTTCGGAGTTTTCGGGGTTTCCCACTTTTCAACAGTTTCTATCTTTGCCGGATCCACCTTAATACCTTCTTTGTTCACTATGTGACCGAGGAATTGAACTTCTTCCAACCAAAATGCACACTTTGAAAACTTAGCGTACAATTCTTCCTTCCTCAATACTTCTAACACCTTTCTCAAATGTTCACCGTGTTCTTGGTCATTCTTTGAGTAAATAAGTATGTCATCAATGAAAACAATGACAAACTTGTCAAGGTATGGTCCACACACTCGGTTCATAAGGTCCATGAACACAGCTGGTGCATTAGTTAAACCAAACGGCATGACCATAAACTCGTAATGACCGTAACGTGTTCTGAAAGCAGTCTTTGGAATATCATCTTCTTTCACCCGCATTTGATGATACCCGGAACGTAAGTCAATCTTTGAATAAACAGACGAGCCTTGTAGTTGATCAAATAAGTCGTCGATTCTCGGTAGTGGGTAGCGGTTCTTGATGGTAAGTTTGTTCAACTCTCGGTAGTCGATACACAACCTGAATGTACCATCTTTCTTCTTGACAAACAAAACAGGAGCTCCCCACGGTGATGTGCTTGGTCGAATGAAACCATGCTCTAAAAGTTCTTGTAATTGGCTTTGCAGTTCTTTCATCTCGCTGGGTGCGAGTCTGTAAGGAGCACGAGCTATTGGTGCAGCTCCTGGTACAAGATCTATTTGAAATTCAACGGATCGATGTGGGGGTAATCCCGGTAATTCTTTCGGAAATACATCGGGAAATTCTTTTGCAATGGGAACATCATTGATGCTCTTTTCTTCAGTTTGTACTTTCTCGACGTGTGCTAGAACAGCATAGCAACCTTTTCTTATTAGTTTTTGTGCCTTCAAATTACTAATAAGATGTAGCTTCGTGTTGCCCTTTTCTCCGTACACCATTAAGGGTTTTCCTTTTTCTCGTATAATGCGAATTGCATTTTTGTAACAAACGATCTCCGCTTTCACTTCTTTCAACCAGTCCATACCGATTATCACATCAAAACTCCCTAACTCTACTGGTATCAAATCAATCTTAAATGTTTCGCTAACCAGTTTAATTTCTCGATTCCGACATATATTATCTGCTGAAATTAATTTACCATTTGCTAATTCGAGTAAAAATTTACTATCCAAAGGCGTCAATGGACAACTTAATTTAGCACAAAAATCTCTACTCATATAGCTTCTATCCGCACCCGAATCAAATAAAACGTAAGCAGATTTATTGTCAATAAGAAACGTACCCGTAACAAGCTCCGGGTCTTCCTGTGCCTCTACCGCATTAATATTGAAAACTCTTCCACGACCTTGTCCATTCGTGTTCTCCTGGTTCGGGCAATTTCTAATAATGTGGCCTGGTTTTCCACATTTATAACAAACTACATTGGCATAACTTGCTCCGACACTACTTGCTCCGCCATTACTTGTTCCGACACCATTTGTTCCTTTCGTTCTATTAACCCCTGGTCCGTAGACCTCACACTTCGCCGCGCTATGACCATTTCTTTTACACTTGTTGCAAAATTTGGTGCAGAACCCCGAGTGATTCTTTTCACACCTTTGGCATAGCTGCTTCTGATTGTTGTTGTTGTTGCGGTTATTATTGTTGTTGGGATGATTGTTGTAGTTGCTGTTGTTGTTGTTGTTGTTGTTGTTGGGCCGTTTGTTGTAGTTGCGATTGATGTTGCGATTGTTGGGATAATTGTTGCGATTATTGTTGTAATTGCTGTTGTTGTTGTATTGGTGATTCTTATCACCGTTTTCCTCCCACTTTCTTTTGACTTGCTTCACATTGGCCTCTTCAGCAGTCTGTTCTTTAATTCTTTCTTCAATCTGGTTCACTAGTTTGTGAGCCATTCTACATGCCTGTTGTATGGAAGCGGGCTCGTGTGAACTTATATCTTCTTGGATTCTTTCCGGTAATCCTTTCACAAACGCGTCGATCTTCTCTTCCTCATCTTCGAATGCTCCCGGACACAATAGGCACAATTCTGTGAATCGTCTTTCGTACGTGGTAATATCAAATCCTTGGGTTCGTAACCCTCTAAGTTCTGTCTTGAGCTTATTGACCTCGGTTCTGGGACGGTACTTCTCGTTCATCAAGTGCTTGAATGCTGACCACGGTAGTGCGTACGCATCATCTTGTCCCACTTGCTCTAGATAGGTATTCCACCATGTTAACGCAGAACCTGTGAAGGTATGCGTAGCGTACTTCACTTTGTCCTCTTCAGTACACTTACTTATGGCAAACACCGATTCAACCTTCTCGGTCCACCGTTTCAATCCGATCGGTCCTTCGGTTCCATCAAATTCCAAAGGTTTGCAGGCAGTGAATTCTTTGTAGGTGCATCCTACACGATTTCCTGTACTGCTAGATCCAAGGTTATTGTTGGTATGTAGCGCAGCCTGTACTGCGGCTATGTTTGAAGCTAGAAAAGTACGGAATTCCTCTTCATTCATATTCACGGTGTGTCGAGTAGTCGGTGCCATTTCCTTCAAAATAGTTAAATGGAACAAGTTAATCATACAGAATATTAAGAGTAGTTAATAGTATTTTGTAGCATAATATGAACTCATTTATAAAAGCTTTTTCTTCATATTAGCGTTTTATAAGTTTAAATTCGGGTAGTACCTACCCGTTAAGTTCATACTTAGTAGCTAATATACAATTCAACTACTACAATTCTATATGAAAAACTGATTATAATAATATTTCGCGTTCAAACTTTTATACAATATTTTACAAACTTACAATACCGCTTATTTTACATAAAGCATGAAATATAGCACACAATAAATTTGATACAAGATAGTTGTGAAGACAATTCTAGCTAGTACACAAGTCGTTCAGCAAAGGCAATAAAGACACGTAATTCATACATCCAGAAACAAGTCATGCATTCTGGTTTTACTAGGACTACTTCCCATCCTTGGTCTTGTGCAACATAACCGTTATGGCCGTTGATAAGACAGCGTGTTGTAACGTCATCAAAGGGACGAGGGTTACGTAATGTCCAACAGTCCCGTAATAATCTAAAAACCTCATTTCTTACCCCAATTACTGACTCCGTCACTTATGGAAACGTTTTGTTTAATAGTTGTAGCCCGATGTTCTTGTTCTCACTTTGGTGAGAAGCGAACATTACTAATCCGTAAGCATAACATGCTTCTTTATGTTGCATGTTAGCCGCTTTTTCTAAATCACGAAGTCCAATATTCGGATATATTGAGTCAAAATAATTTCTTAACCCGTTGCGTAAAATAGCATTTGGGTTCCCCGCAATATATGCGTCAAAGTAAACACATCGTAACTTATGGGTTTCCCAATGTGATATCCCCCATCTTTCAAACGAAAGTCTCTTATAAACCAAGACATTCTTGGAACGTTCTTCGAATGTCTTACAAGCTGATCTCGCCTTAAACAGTTGTGCCGAAGAATTCTGGCCGACTCTAGACAAGATTTCATCAATCATGTCTCCGGGTAGGTCTCTTAAAATATTGGGTTGTCTATCCATTTTGTGTTTTTAAACTGTAAAATAGACAAGAGTTAGATTCATAAAAAAATACTTATTAATACAAGCAATTTTTACATATATCATAAAGCATAAGAACACTATATTACATATATTACACCACACGAATACAACTATCTTATTCCGACTCGCTCGTTTCTTCTTCTTCTGTTTTGGTTCGTTTTGCCAAGTTTCTAGGGATATATGATGTTCCCCTAATACGAGCCGTCGTTGTCCACATTGGTTTAGAAAAACCTGGTGGTTTAGAGGTTCCCGGGTCATTGTTACAACTTAAGGACTTCGGGGGTTGACGATACATATAAAGTTCATCGGGGTTGGAATTAGATTTCTCTATTTTTATGCCCTTTCCCTTATTATTTTCTTTTGCCTTTTTAAATTCAGTTGGGGTAATTTCTATAACATCATCGGAATTCTCGTCGGAATCCGATTCATCGGAGAATTGGTAATCCTCCCAATATTTTGCTTCCTTGGCGGAAACACCATTGACCATAATTAACTTTGGTCGGTTGGTTGAGGATTTTCTTTTACTTAACCGTTTTATTATTTCCCCCACCGGTTCTATTTCTTCATCCGGTTCCGATTCTTCTTCCGGTTCCGATTCTTCTTCCGGTTCCGACTCTTCTTCCGGTTCCTCTTTGGGAACTTGTGAATCAGTCCACAAATCATTCCAATTTACATTTGACTCTTCATTATTATTAGGTGAGTCAATGGGACTTGTTCTAGAGGTAGACATCTATCACATAATATCAAACACGTTAAGAGATTAATATATCACATAATATTCATATGTTAAAAATATATAGTTTCCAACAAAAATGTTAAGCAATCATTTTTAAAGAAAACACGGTCGAAGTCCAGACTCACTAATGCATCCTAACAAACTCGATAAGACACACTAATGCAAATTTTCCGGTTCTCTAAGACCAACGCTCGGATACCAACTGAAATGTCCCGTTCTTATTGATTAAAAACGTTCCATATTAATTGATTTCGTTGCGAGGTTTTGACCTCTATATGAGACGTTTTTCAAAGACTGCATTCATTTTTAAAACAAACCATAACCTTTATTTCATAAATAAAGGTTTAAAAAGCTTTACGTAGATTATCAAATAATGATAATCTAAAATATCATGTTTACACACGACCATTACATAATGGTTTACAATACAAATATGTTACATCGAAATCAGTTTCTTGAATGCAGTTTTTACACAATATGATACAAACATGGACTCCAAATCTTGTCCTTATTTTAGTATGCAACAGCGGAAGCTCTTAGTATTCACCTGAGAATAAACATGCTTTAAACGTCAACAAAAATGTTGGTGAGTTATAGGTTTAACCTATATATATCAAATCGTAACAATAGACCACAAGATTTCATATTTCAATACACATCCCATACATAGAGATAAAAATCATTCATATGGTGAACACCTGGTAACCGACAATAACAAGATGCATATATAAGAATATCCCCATCATTCCGGGACACCCTTCGGATATGATATAAATTTCGAAGTACTAAAGCATCCGGTACTTTGGATGGGGTTTGTTAGGCCCAATAGATCTATCTTTAGGATTCGCGTCAATTAGGGTGTCTGTTCCCTAATTCTTAGATTACCAGACTTAATAAAAAGGGGCATATTCGATTTCGATAATTCAACCATAGAATGTAGTTTCACGTACTTGTGTCTATTTTGTAAATCATTTATAAAACCTGCATGTATTCTCATCCCAAAAATATTAGATTTTAAAAGTGGGACTATAACTCACTTTCACAGATTTTTACTTCGTCGGGAAGTAAGACTTGGCCACTGTTGATTCACGAACCTATAACAATATATACATATATATTAATGTATGTTCAAAATATATTTACAACACTTTTAATATATTTTGATGTTTTAAGTTTATTAAGTCAGCTGTCCTCGTTAGTAACCTATAACTAGTTGTCCACAGTTAGATGTACAGAAATAAATCGATAAATATTATCTTGAATCAATCCACGACCCAGTGTATACGTATCTCAGTATTGATCACAACTCAAACTATATATATTTTGGAATCAACCTCAACCCTGTATAGCTAACTCCAACATTCACATATAGAGTGTCTATGGTTGTTCCGAAATATATATAGATGTGTCGACATGATAGGTCGAAACATTGTATACGTGTCTATGGTATCTCAAGATTACATAATATACAATACAAGTTGATTAAGTTATGGTTGGAATAGATTTGTTACCAATTTTCACGTAGCTAAAATGAGAAAAATTATCCAATCTTGTTTTACCCATAACTTCTTCATTTTAAATCCGTTTTGAGTGAATCAAATTGCTATGGTTTCATATTGAACTCTATTTTATGAATCTAAACAGAAAAAGTATAGGTTTATAGTCGGAAAAATAAGTTACAAGTCATTTTTGTAAAGGTAGTCATTTCAGTCGAAAGAACGACGTCTAGATGACCATTTTAGAAAACATACTTCCACTTTGAGTTTAACCATAATTTTTGGATATAGTTTCATGTTCATAATAAAAATCATTTTCTCAGAATAACAACTTTTAAATCAAAGTTTATCATAGTTTTTAATTAACTAACCCAAAACAGCCCGCGGTGTTACTACGACGGCGTAAATCCAGTTTTACGGTGTTTTTCGTGTTTCCAGGTTTTAAATCATTAAGTTAGCATATCATATAGATATAGAACATGTGTTTAGTTTATTTTAAAAGTCAAGTTAGAAGGATTAACTTTTGTTTGCGAACAAGTTTAGAATTAACTAAACTATGTTCTAGTGATTACAAGTTTAAACCTTCGAATAAGATAGCTTTATATGTATGAATTGAATGATGTTATGAACATCATTACTACCTTAAGTTCCTTGGATAAACCTACTGGAAAAGAGAAAAATGGATCTAGCTTCAATGGATCCTTGGATGGCTCGAAGTTCTTGAAGCAGAATCATGACACGAAAACAAGTTCAAGTAAGATCATCACTTGAAATAAGATTGTTATAGTTATAGAAATTGAACCAAAGTTTGAATATGATTATTACCTTGTATTAGAATGATAACCTACTGTAAGAAACAAAGATTTCTTGAGGTTGGATGATCACCTTACAAGATTGGAAGTGAGCTAGCAAACTTGAAAGTATTCTTGATTTTATGAAACTAGAACTTTTGGAATTTATGAAGAACACTTAGAACTTGAAGATAGAACTTGAGAGAGATCAATTAGATGAAGAAAATTGAAGAATGAAAGTGTTTGTAGGTGTTTTTGGTCGTTGGTGTATGGATTAGATATAAAGGATATGTAATTTTGTTTTCATGTAAATAAGTCATGAATGATTACTCATATTTTTGTAATTTTATGAGATATTTCATGCTAGTTGCCAAATGATGGTTCCCACATGTGTTAGGTGACTCACATGGGCTGCTAAGAGCTGATCATTGGAGTGTATATACCAATAGTACATACATCTAAAAGCTGTGTATTGTACGAGTACGAATACGGGTGCATACGAGTAGAATTGTTGATGAAACTGAACGAGAATGTAATTGTAAGCATTTTTGTTAAGTAGAAGTATTTTGATAAGTGTATTGAAGTCTTTCAAAAGTGTATAAATACATATTAAAACACTACATGTATATACATTTTAACTGAGTCGTTAAGTCATCGTTAGTCGTTACATGTAAGTGTTGTTTTGAAACCTTTAGGTTAACGATCTTGTTAAATGTTGTTAACCCAATGTTTATAATAACAAAAGAGATTTTAAATTATTATATTATCATGATATTATGATGTACGAATATCTCTTAATATGATATATATACATTAAATGTCGTTACAACGATAAACGTTACATATATGTCTCGTTTCAAAATCATTAAGTTAGTAGTCTTGTTTTTACATATGTAGTTCATTGTTAATATAATTAATGATATGTTTACTTATCATAATATCATGTTAACTATATATATAACCATATATATGTCATCATATAGTTTTTTTTACAAGTTTTAACGTTCGTGAATCACCGGTCAACTTGGGTGGTCAATTGTCTATATGAAACCTATTTCAATTAATCAAGTCTTAACAAGTTTGATTGCTTAACATGTTGGAAACATTTAATCATGTAAACATCAATCTCAATTAATATATATAAACATGGAAAAGTTCGGGTCACTACATGGTAGATTCCAATTTGGTGTTATCATGATCGGCGCATTAGTGAGTTTTTCTTTAAGAATATTAAAAGATTTGATACACTCATCTGAAAAGATGAATGGCGCATCCTTTTCTAGGAGTTTATTCATAGGAGTGGCAATTTTAGAAAAATCTTTTATGAAACGTCGGTAAAAACCGGCATGCCCTAGAAAACTCCTAACTCCTCTAACATTGGTGGGATGTGGAAGTTTAGCAATTACATCTACTTTAGCTCTATCCACTTCAATTCCTTCTTTTGAAATTTTATGTCCAAGAACGATGCCTTCTTTAACCATGAAATGGCATTTCTCCCAATTAAGTACTAGATTTGATTTTTCGCATCTAATTAGCATTCGTTCCAGATTAACTAGACATGATTTAAATGTATCACCGAAGACTGAAAAGTCATCCATGAATACTTCCATGCATTCTTCTATCATGTCGTGAAAAATCGCCATCATACACCTTTGAAAGGTTGCAGGGGCGTTACAAAGTCCAAATGGCATGCGTTTGTAAGCAAAAGTACCATAAGGGCACGTGAATGTGGTTTTCTCTTGGTCTTCGGGTGCTATTGGAATTTGAAAATATCCGGAAAATCCATCTAGAAAACAATAGTAACTATTTCCGGCTAATCTTTCCAACATTTGATCTATGAAAGGTAAGGGAAAGTGATCTTTTCTGGTGGCGTCATTTAATTTTCTATAATCAATACATACACGCCATCCTGTTACAGTCCTAGTAGGAATAAGCTCATTTTTCTCATTTGTGATGACAGTCATGCCACCCTTCTTAGGTACGCATTGAACTGGGCTTACCCATGGACTATCAGAAATTGGATATATCAAACCTGCATCTAGCAGTTTAATAATCTCTTTCTTAACTACATCTTGCATATTAGGATTTAGTCTTCGTTGGCGTTGCACATACGTTTTATGACCTTCTTCCATAAGGATTTTATGTGTGCAATACGAAGGACTTATTCCTTTAATATCATGAATCTTCCATGCAATGGCTGGTTTATGAGCTTTCAACACAGAAATGAGTTGTGATTTCTCATTTTCAGTAAGAGAAGACGATATTATTACAGGTAATTCAGATTCACCATGTAAATAAGCGTATTCCAAATGGTTTGGAAGTGGCTTTAACTCTAATTTCGGAGGTTCTTCTATCGATGATTTATATCGATATCTGTCTTCTTCTTTTAGCATTTGAATTTCTTCTGTTGTTGGTTCATATCCATTAGCTATAAGTGTAGCTAACATTTCAGCTTCATCAATTGGTTCATTACCTTCTCCTAAAGAACATTCTCCTGTTCCTTGTAATTCTGGAAATTCTTCTAATAATTCTGCATGTGCATCTATAGTTTGAATATAATAACATGTATCATCTGCAGATTGTGGTTGTTGCATTGCTCTATCAACTGAAAAGGTAACACTCTCATCCTCTATACTTAGGGTCAGTTTCTTACCGAACACGTCTATCATTGCTTTAGCCGTGTTTAAGAATGGTCTTCCTAATATGAGAGGAACTTGAGAATCTTCTTCCATGTCCAAAACAACAAAATCTACTGGAAATACTAAAGTACCAACTTTAACTAGCATGTTTTCCATTATCCCTCTAGGATATTTTATTGATCTATCGGCTAGTTGTATGCTTATTCTGGTTGGTTTCAATTCTCCAAGGTCTAGTTTAGCGTATAGTGAATATGGCATTAGATTTATACTAGCACCTAAGTCTACCAATGCTTCTATTGAACTAAGACTACCCAAAAAACATGGAATTGTGAAACTTCCTGGATCAGATAATTTTTCTGGTATCTTATTCAACAGCACTGCTGAACAATTAGCATTCATAGTAACAGCCGAGAGTTCTTCCATTTTCTTTCTATTCGTGATTAGATCTTTCAGGAATTTAGCATATCTTGGCATTCCTGAAATCACATCAATGAAAGGAAGATTTACATTTATCTGTTTAAACATATCCAAGAATTTGGATTGCTCGGCTTCAAGTTTTTCTTTCTTCATTTTACTCGGATAAGGAAGTGGTGGTTGGTATGGTTTAACATAAGGTTTATCCTTAACTGTGTTATCTTCATTAACCTTCTCAACTACCGGTTCTTTTTCCTTATCTTGATCAGGTTGTGGTTCTTGTGGAGTAGGAATAGTTTCATCAGAAGTTACAGGTATTTCAGGTGGTTTAAGTGTTGTACCACTTCTTGTGGTAATAGCTTTAGCTGTTTCATTCCGGGGGTTAGCATTTGTATCACTAGGTAAACTTCCCGGTTTTCTTTCCCCTATTAACCTTGCTAGGTTACTTACTTCTTGTTCCAGATTTTGAATAGAAGCTTGTTGATTTCTAAATGCTTGAGCATTTTGTTCATTGGTTTGTTTTTGAGATGTGAAAAACTGCGTTTGAGTTTCAACTAGCTTCGTCATCATATCTTCTAAATTCGGCTTTTTATCATCGGTTTGTTGTGGTGGTTTGTTTTGAAAATTCGGTCTTTGCTGATTGTAAGTATTATTGGATACTTGTTGATTGCTAGGACCTTGTTGGTTATTGTATGGAATATTTCGGTTATAATTCTGGTTTTGATTGTAAATAGGTCTTGGCGGTTGATAATTATTCTGATAATTATTTCCAGGCCTTTGGTTTATGTATGAAATATTCTCTCTTTGTTCCATTGTTAATTCAATACTTAGACAATCTTTTGTCAAATGTGGTCCTCCACACTGCTCACAACTAATTCGTATTGCATGAATATCTTTAGTCATCTTTTCCATTCGTCTTTCGAAAGCATCTATCTTTGCCGAAATGGAATCTAAGTCATGGCTAGAATCGGCTCTAGCTGCTTTAGATGATCTAATGATGTCTTTTTCTTGGTGCCACTCATGTGAGTGGGAAGCAGTGTTATCAATAATTTTGTAAGCATCAGTTTCGGTTTTCTTCATAATAGAACCACCAGCTGCTATATCTATGTCTTTCCTTGTAGTGATGTCGCATCCTTGGTAGAATATTTGTACTATTTGACAGGTGTCTAAACCATGTTGCGGACATCCTCTTAACAATTTTCCATATCTTGTCCACGCCTCATATAGAGTTTCATTTGGCTTCTGTGTGAACGTAACAATTTCTGCTTGAAGTCTTACGGCTTTAGATGCAGGAAAGAATTGTTTAAGAAATTTATCAATTAAAACGTCCCATGTATCGATCGCCCCTTCAGGTAACGATTCCAACCAATCTTTGGCTTCTCCCTTTAAAGTCCAGGGAAATAACATGAGATATATCTGTTCATCCTCCACTTCTCGGATTTTAAATAGTGTGCAGATCCTATTAAAGGTACGTAGATGTTCATTTGGATCTTCCTTCGGCGCACCACTAAATTGGCATTGATTAGTCACCATGTGTAGAATTTGTCCTTTGATTTCATAATCTGGCGCATTAATGTCTGGATGAGTAATTGCGTGACCTTGGCCAGTGCGTTTAGCTCTCATTCGGTCTTCCATACTTAAAGGTTCCAGATTCTCCATAATTGAATTTGTTGAATCGGTATCACTAGATGATTCTGTTTTAATGGTTCGTTCCTCAACAATCTCTGTTTGAATGATTGGTGGTTCCGGAGGAAAGTTTAATGGTTCAGGATCTATGAACCGTTCCTGAATATTTTCTGGATTCTCAATTGTGAGGTTTGTTTCAAAAACTGGATTATCGGAAATTTGAACTGAAGTACTTGGTCGACTGGATGACGATTCTAAAGAAAAATCAACGGCGGTTATATTTGTTAAACGATGTCTTGATCGAGTTACAGGTGGTGAACGTACAAAAGGTGATGAACGTCTTGCTCGGTGCATTCACAGAATATCCTATTAGTTTTTAAAAGGAAAGAAAAATTATAATAAGTTATCCAATCAATAGACTTTTCTGATTTTGCCCACGTTTCGAATAGCCAAAAGATGCAGCAGAGGGGCAGGATTCATTTGGTCTCAATATAATTAAGGACTGTTTGGCTCCAATAACCCAGTCCACGTACAAATCCAACTATTACTACGAACCAGAAAATTTTGATGTCTATCAATTTAACTACTCAAAATAAATTTTCGTAATTTTAAGAAATTTAGATAAGAAGTAGAATAAAATTCTAAGTCCTAAAAACTAGAATGGCGAGAAATAAGAAAGACAAAGATTGCGCGTCGAAAAATGTCGAAAAAGAAAAAATGGTTGAAAAATAAAAAGGTGACGGAAAAATAAAAGAAACTTATCAAAACTTAAAAATACTTAACTAATTTAACCTTATTACTACAACTAACTTAAAATTATAATCGCAAATTGAAATTACTAATTGGAATGATAATTGGTACATAGTAAAAGGTCTCTAAAAATATTAAAGCTTACAGGAAAAACTAAATCCCAAATGGAAATAACTTAAAAAAAAAAAAAAAAAAAAAAAAAAAAAAAACTAAAATTTAAAAAGGCGTCGTAAAATTCTAAAGCACCTAAATCTTAGTCTAAAGAAAAAGCACTTAAGGAATTCTACGGCAAAGCCTAAAAATCTAGGAGTAAAAATAACTATAGCAAAAACTAAGTTTAAAATTAAATATGAGCTAAAAAATACAAATATTACGCTACAACGATTAAAAAGGTACAAAATATAAAAATATACAAAAAGTTGTAAAAAGTACAATTTTTATAAAAATATTATTTTTATATTATTTATTTTATTAAACTACTAATTTTACAATTTAATAAAAACTAATTAAAACTAAATACAACAAATTAAATAAAAAGTAAAATTAAAACTAAAACTAATAATAATAATAATAATAATAATGTTTAAATAATAATAATAAATAATAACCCGTAATTAATGCAGGTTTAGGGCTTCCTGTCGCGTGTCAGATGGCCTCCGCGAGTCGCGGCAAATAAAGAAGAAAACCCCGCGAGTCGCGGGGTTCAGGAATTCAGTTGACAGCTTTGTGTTTTTACGCGTTTTCTTTATATTTTTTTTTATTTATTTATTTTTTTTTATTTTTAATTTAAATAAACGATTTTAAAATAAAACTTATATTTTTATAAACTAAAATAGAAATAAAGAAACTTATAAAACTTAAATATTTACAAAATCTTAAAAATACATATATTTTTGTTTTTCTTTTTATATTTTTGAATAATTAAAACGTATTTTTACAAAAGCGAATTTTTAATAAAAGTAACTAAAAATCTTTTTTTTTTTTTTATATTAGCGTTGCGCTTCCGGCTTTTAAGAGTTTTTCCCCGGCAGCGGCGCCAAAAATAACTTGATGTGAAGCGAGGTGTATATAAAATAGTTATTATTTTACTAGGAAAAACTATTAAATACGATACAATTTTACACAAGATATTTATTTATTTATAGAATGGATATACTTAAACCTTGCTACAACACTTATAGGCAGTGTACCTAATCGTATAGTAGTGTAGTTTTTAGTAAGTCCGGTTCGTTCCACAGGGAAATCTTTAAACAAAGCTCAACGCTATATTAGTTTACTTTTATAAAAATACAAATATATATATAGGTAATATTATTATTATAAAGGGGGGTTTTTACCGTTTAATGACCGGTTTGTCGATTTTAAGACTTTAGTCGCAGTTAAAACCTAATGTAAAATATAAAATAAATACAAGACTTAAATTAAAGCGTAAAGTAAATAACGATAATGAAATTGCGAATAAAAATGCGATAAAATAAACTTGCGATAATTAAAAGTGCGATAAAATAAAATAAATAAAAGTGTGATAATTAGAAGTGCAATTAAATATAAAATAAAGGAAATTAAATATGAAATAAAAGAATTATGCTTATTTAAACTTCCGTAATCATGATGTTTGACGTGTTGATTTTAGTTTTATGCCCATGGGTTAATTGTCCTTTGTCCTGGATTATTCAATATGTCCGTCTGGTTTTTGTCCATAACAGTCCATCAGTCATAAATATAAATTGCAAGTGTCCTTGACAAATTATTATTATACCCGAAGTTAAATATTCCAACTAATTGGGGATTCGAATTGTAACAAGGTTTTAATACTTTGTTTAATGAATACACCAGGTTATCGACTGCGTGTAAACCAAGGTTTTACCACTTTGTTAACAATTACACCAATTACCCTTGAATGTAATTTCACCCCTGTTTTAATTATTCTAGTGGCTATTAATCCATTCCCGTGTCCGGTTAAATGAACGATTATTCGTACATATAAATACCCCGCCCATCGTGTCCGATCGAGTGTATATGGTAATTTATAGGGACGCCCAATTGTAAATCTTTATATTAACATTAACAAACTTTCATTTAGTTAAACAAATATAAATCCCATTAATAGCCCATAGTCTAGTTTCCACAAGTGTCGTTCTTTTATCCAAACCCCAATTATGGTACAAAGCCCAATTACCCAATTTTAGTAATTAGCCCAACATCATGATTACTTCGTTTTAAATAAGCATAATAATAACTTAGCTACGAGACATTAATGTAAAAAGGTTGAACATAACTTACAATGATTAAAAATAGCGTAGCGTTACACGGACAGAATTTCGACTTACACCCTTACAACATTCGCTAACATACCCTTATTATTAGAATTAAAATTAAAATTAAAATTAAAATATAAATTATATATATATATCGTATATATTGAGAGAGATAGAGAAATAAGATATCTAATTTGATCAGAATTCGGTTTGCTTTATAGCCAGACTTGATTTTTGGGGCTCCGCGACTCGCGGCAAAATGCCCTTCAAACTCCGCGAGTCGCGGAGATATATTTACAGCTCACACCCTTGGAGTTTCTTGCTGCCGACGGTTTTTAATATATATATATAATATATATATAATTAATATAATTAATTATATATTATATTATATTTATATACATAGTTAACTTGTAATTTTTAGTCCGTTGCGTCGAGCGTTAAGAGTCGACTCTAGTCCCGGTTCCGGATTTTCGAACGTCCTCGCGTACAATTTAATATCTTGTACTTTGCGTTTTGAATCTTGTACTTCTGTAATTTCGAGACGTTTCTTATCAATAATTGGAACCTTTTTGATTGTCTTTTGTTCTTTTGAGCTTTTTGGTCGTTTGCGTCTTCAATTCGTCGAATCTGTCTTTTGTCTTCACCTTTTATTATTTAAACGAATATCACTTGTAAATAGAACAATTGCAACTAAAAGCTTGTCTTTCTTGAGGAATAATGCTATGAAATATATGTTCGTTTTTAGCATTATCATTGAGCAACTAATTGTAGACCACTAACATCGGACTGCTAACTACGGACTAAGAAAATATTAAAAGTATTAAAAGTATATATATATATGTAACGATTACTTGAAAAGAAAATATGTTGAATATATTATATATATGGTTAGGTTCGTGATATCAATCGGAGACCAAGTCGTGTTTATTACCTTCAAGGCAAAAGTGAGTATATAGTCCCACTTTTAAACTCTAAATATTTCGGGATGAGAATACATGCATTTTATGATTTACGTTATGGACACAAGTGATTAAAAATATATTCTACGTTGAGTTGTACCACTGGCATATTTTCCTGTAGCTTGGTAACTACTATTTACATAGGTATTGTAAACGCGAATCCTGTTGATAGATCTATCGGGCCTGACAACCCCAACCGGACTGGACGACCAGTATTCAACGGTTGCACAGTACTTCGTTTCGGTGACTACACTTGGTACGGTGTAGTAAGATTTCATAATAAAGAGAATATGCGACGTTGATTAAATGTTAAGTATGGTTATCAAGTGCTCAACAACTTAGAATATCTTTATTAAAACGTTTATATATGAAATCTTGTGGTCTATATTTATAACGCTGCCGGCATTAAACCTATATCTCACCAACTTTATGTTGACATTTTAAGCATGTTTATTCTCAGGTGATAACTAAAAGCTTCCGCTGCAACATGTTGAATTTAAGCAAGATCTTGAGTATGCATATTTGTGTCAAAAATAAAATTGCATATCGGAGAATTTGTAATGTAAAATACGTTGGAAATCGTGTTGTTATCATCACATGTAAAATTTGTAAGGCTAAGATTATCGCTAAACGATAATCATCATTATGTTGTTTAAACCTTGTATTTGTGATAAAAGCTATGGTTTGTATTGTAAAAACGAATGTAGTTTTTGAAAAACGTCGCATATAGAGGTCAATACCTCGCGATGAAATCATATGTTATTGTATTCGTCCTTATGGTTAAGGTCGGGTTATGACATTTTGTGTTTTTATACTTTAAAATAGACAAGAGTTAGATTCATAAAAAAAATACTTATTAATACAAGCAATTTTTACATATATCATAAAGCATAAGCACACTATATTACATATATTACACCACACGAATACAACTATCTTATTCCGACTCGCTCATTTCTTCTTCTTCGGTTTTGGTTCGTTTTGCCAAGTTTCTAGGGATATATGATGTTCCCCTAATACTAGCTGTCGTTTTCCACAACGGTTTAGAAAAACCTGGTGGTTTAGAGGTTCCCGGGTCATTGTTACAACTTAAGGACTTCGGAGGTTGACGATACATATAAAGTTCATCGCGGTTGGAATTAGATTTCTCTATTTTTTATGCCCTTTCCCTTATTATTTTCTTTTGCTTTTTTAAATTCAGTTGGGGTAATTTCTATAACATCATCGGAATTCTAGTCGGAATCCGATTCATCGGAGAATTGGTAATCCTCCCAATATTTTGCTTCCTTGGCGGAAACACCATTGACCATAATTAACCTTGGTCGGTTGGTTGAGGATTTTCTTTTACTTAACCGTTTTATTATTTCCCCCACCGGTTTTATTTCCTCCTCCGGTTCCTCCTCTTCCGGTTCTGATTCTTCTTCCGGTTCTGATTCTTCTTCCGGTTCCTCTTCTGGAACTTGTGAATCAGTCCAATATATATTCGACTCTTCGTTATTATTAGGTGAGTTAATGAAATTTGTGCTAGAGGTAGACATCTATCACACAATATCAAACATGTTAAGAGATTAATATATCACATAATATATACATGTTAATAATATATAGTTTCCAACAAAAATGTTAAGCAATCATTTTTAAAGAAAACACGGTCGAAGTCCAGACTCACTAATTGTAATGACCCCGACTTTTTCAATCGATCTATACTTATAAGATTAATATTTACATAAATTAAACCTTACCAACTTGATAAGCAACCCAAATTGTTGAGACTTATGTTTTTGAAAAAAGATTTACACAACGTTTGACCGTCTAGTTTGACCGATGATATCACGAACTATATAACATATGATAATTATACGTTTGTGTATATATATGTATATATACATATTTAACATGATCTAAGGATGTTTTAATATCTCATTTTGTATTAATAACAATAAGTTATAAGTATATTTTGAAACTACTAACTTAAGTTTTCAAAACGATAACTTTAAGTAACGTTTTTTGATATAAATACTTATAACCTATAATGTTTATACATATATCGTATATGTAATGTATTTAATCACTTTTTAAGGACTTAAATACATAAAACAATATAAGTATATTCACAAAAGATAACTATATTTGAATCCTCGTTCCATTTTCACAAGATTTCTATACGTATATCTAGAGTATATGTACTCGTATCATACCTAACTTCTATACGTATTTACTATTGGTATATACACATCAAATCACCACCTAACTAGCCCTTGTTACTGCCCTAAGGTAGAGGTAATTACTTTTGTTAGATAGTATGACTAATTACACAAAATAACAACCTAAAATCTTGTCTTGGTTCCCCTTGATTCACGTTTTTAAGAGCTAGGGGGGATCATCATTTTGATTCATTTTTACCTCAAATCTCTAGCTAAATACACACACACTTATGAACCCTAAACACCTTAACCATCTCAGCCCACAACCATGAAGATCTAGCTTCAAAAACATCACTTAATCACCATAAGAAAACCCTTACAAAAACACTTCAAGAATCCTTCCAAGAACACAAGTTTACTTCCAATCTTTCATCCAACTCCACCACTCTTTTGATTCTAGGTTTTTACTTCTCTTTTACAGCAACCTTGTCCAAGTAACTTGAGGTAGTAACTTTGTTCATAACCTTATTCGATTCATATATATATAGTTATCTTATTTTATGGTATACAATTTTAACAACAAGAACATAGTTTGAATGATTTCAAACTTGTTTGCAAACTAAATAGATCCTTCTAACTTAACTTTTAAAATACTTCAAGACCTGTAATATATCATAAATATATGCTAATTTAACAAGGTATAACTTAGTTTTTCAAAGAACACCTTAAAAACTGAATTTACGACGTCAGAGTACAACCGGGGGCTGTTTTGGGTTGGATAATTAAAAACTATCTTGAACTTTGAATTGGAGGCTTATTTTCTGGAAAATTGATATTTACTATGAATATGTTAACACATAAAAATTTCATAATTTAACTCAAAGTATAAGTATTTTTAGAAAAATAATCATTTAAGGTTGTTTACATGATGGAAAATGATCAACTTCATAAGTTTCACCAAAGTTTGACCTATGACCTGTGATTTCGAATACAAACTAAGGTATTTACAGTTCATATTCTTAAAGAATGACTTGATCCAAGGAAGTGGCAAGTTGAACCAACGAAAACGGAGTTGTAACGAAGAAACTATGACTAAAACAAGATCGGATATCCAAAACTAGGTTAGCCACGAAAATAATTAGAGAAAAATTAGATAAATCACATCTTTCTAAAATAACATGATATTTTATATATATGTACTCATAATTTAATTTTATATATTTCAGGATCACCCATAAACTATACGAGAAGATTAATCATAAGATCCCATGATTGTACGCAATATGTCTTCTTGACAATATAGGTACCATGGGTCAAGATTAATCCCGACCAATACAAATACGATGGGGGTTTTATTTATTTCGATGGGGGTTTTATTTATTTATTGAACACCTAAATATAAACCATTAAAATTGAATTGCTAACTACGGACTAAGAAGACATTAAAAGTATTATAAGTATATATACGTGACGATTGTTTAAAATGAAAATATATTGATATATTATATATGGATAGGTTCGTAATATCAACCGGAGACCAAGTCAAAATATATATATCTTCAAGGCAAAAGTGAGTATATAGTCCCACTTTTAAACTCTAAATATTTCGGGATGAGAATACATGTATTTTATGTTTTACGATATGGACACAAGTAACTGAAAAATATATTCTACGTTGAGTTGTACCACTGGCATACTTCCCTGTAGCTTGGTAACTACTATTTACAGCGGTATTGTAAACGCGAATCCTGTTAATAGATCTATCGGGCCTGACAACCCCAACCGGACTGGATGACCAGTATTCAACGGTTGCACAGTACTTCGTTTCGTGACTACACTTGGTACGGTGTAGTAAGATTTCATAATAAAGGGAATATGCGACGTGATTAAATGTTAAGTATGGTTACCAAGTGCTCAACCACTTAGAATATTTTTATTAAAATGTTTATATATGAAATCTTATGGTCTATATATATATATATATATTGCTGCCGGCATTAAACCTATATCTCACCAACTTTATGTTGACGTTTTAAGCATGTTTATTCTCAGGTGATAACTAAAAGCTTCCGCTGCAACATGTTGAATTTAAGCAAGATCTTGAGTATGCATATTTGTGTCAAAAATAAAACTGCATATCGGAGGATTTGTAATGTAAAATATGTTGGAGGTCGTATTGTTATTATCACATGTAAAGTTTGTAAGTCTAAGATTATCGCTAAACGATAATCCTTATTAAGTTGTTTAAACCTTGTATTTGTAATAAAAGCTATGGTTTGTATTGTAAAAACAAATGCAGTTTTTGAAAAATGTCGCATATAGAGGTCAATACCTCGCGATGAAATCATATGTTATTGTATTCGTCCTTATAGTTAAGGTCGGGTTATGACACTAATGCATCCTAACAAACTCGATAAAACACACTAATGCAAATTTCTGGTTCTCTAAGACCAACGCTCTGATACCAACTGAAATGTCCCGTTCTTATGGATTAAAAACGTTCCATATTAATTGATTTCGTTGCGAGGTTTTGACCTCTATATGAGACGTTTTTCAAAGACTGCATTCATTTTTAAAACAAACCATAACCTTTATTTCATAAATAAAGGTTTAAAAAGCTTTACGTAGATTATCAAATAATGATAATCTAAAATATCCTGTTTACACACGACCATTACATAATGGTTTACAATACAAATATGTTACATCGAAATCAGTTTCTTGAATGCAGTTTTTACACAATATCATACAAACATGGACTCCAAATCTTGTCCTTATTTGAGTATGCAATAGCGGAAGCTCTTAGTATTCACCTGAGAATAAACATGCTTTAAACGTCAACAAAAATGTTGGTGAGTTATAGGTTTAACCTATATATATCAAATCGTAACAATAGACCACAAGATTTCATATTTCAATACACATCCCATACATAGAGATAAAAATCATTCATATAGTGAACACCTGGTAACCGACATTAACAAGATGCATATATAAGAATATCCCCATCATTCCGGGACACCCTTCGGATATGATATAAATTTCGAAGTACTAAAGCATCCGGTACTTTGGATGGGGTTTGTTAGGCCCAATAGATCTATCTTTAGGATTCGCGTCAATTAGGGTGTCTGTTCCCTAACTCTTAGATTACCAGACTTAATAAAAAGGGGCATATTCGATTTCGATAATTCAACCATAGAATGTAGTTTCACGTACTTGTGTCTATTTTGTAAATCATTTATAAAACCTGCATGTATTCTCATCCCAAAAATATTAGATTTTAAAAGTGGGACTATAACTCACTTTCACATATTTTTACTTCGTCGGGAAGTAAGACTTGGCTACTGGTTGATTCACGAACCTATAACAATATATACATATATATCAAAGTATGTTCAAAATATATTTACAACACTTTTAATATATTTTGATGTTTTAAGTTTATTAAGTCAGCTGTCCTCGTTAGTAACCTACAACTAGTTGTCCACAGTTAGATGTACATAAATAAATAGATAAATATTATCTTGAATCAATCCATGACCCAGTGTATACGTATCTCAGTATTGATTACAACTCAAACTATATATATTTTGGAATCAACCTCAACCCTGTATAGCTAACTCCAACATTCACATATAGAGTGTCTATGGTTGTTCCGAAATATATATAGATGTGTCAACATGATAGGTCGAAACATTATATACGTGTCTATGGTATCTCAAGATTACATAATATACAATACACGTTGATTAAGTTATGGTTGGAATAGATTTGTTACCAATTTTCACGTAGCTAAAATGAGAAAAATTATCCAATCTTGTTTTACCCATAACTTCTTCATTTTAAATCCGTTTTGAGTGAATAAAATTGCTATGGTTTCATATTGAACTCTATTTTATGAATCTAAACATAAAAAGTATAGGTTTATCGTCATAAAAATAAGTTACAAGTCATTTTTGTAAAGGTAGTCATTTCAGTCGAAAGAACGACGTCTAGATGACCATTTTAGAAAACATACTTCCACTTTGAGTTTAACCATAATTTTTGGATATAGTTTCATGTTCATAATAAAAATCATTTTCCCAGAATAACAACTTTTAAATCAAATTTTATCATAGTTTTTAATTAACTAACCCAAAACAGCCCGCGGTGTTACTACGACGGCGTAAATCCGGTTTTACGGTGTTTTTCGTGTTTCCAGGTTTTAAATCATTAAGTTAGCATATAATATAGATATAGAACATGTGTTTAGTTGATTTGAAAAGTCAAGTTAGAAGGATTAATTTTTATTTGCGAACAAGTTTAGAATTAACTAAACTATGTTCTAGTGATTACAAGTTTAAACCTTCAAGAATTGAATGATGTTATGAACATCATTACTACCTCAAGTTCCTTGGATAAACATACTGGAAATAATAAAAATAGATCTAGCTTCAAAGGATCCTTGGATGGCTTGAAAGTTCTTGAAGCAGAATCATGACACGAAAACAATTTCAAGTAAGATTTCCACTCGAAATAAGATTGTTATAGTTATAGAAATTGAATTAAAGTTTGAATATGATTATTACCTTGTATTAGAAAGATAACCTACTGTAAGTAACAAAGGTTTCTTAATCTTGGATGATTACTTGGAATGGATTTAGAAAACTTGGAAGTAACTTGCAATCTTGGAAGTATTCTTGATTTTATGAAACTAGAACTTTTGGAATTTATGAAGAACACTTAGAACTTGAAGATAGAACTTGAGAGAGATCAATTAGATGAAGAAAATTGAAGAATAAAAGTGTTTGTAGGTGTTTTTGGTCGTTGGTGTATGGATTAGATATAAAGGATATGAAATTTTGTTTTCATGTAAATAAGTCATGAATGATTACTCATATTTTTGTAATTCTATGAGATATTTCATGCTAGTTACCAAATGATGGTTCCCACATGTGTTAGGTGACTCACATGGGCTTCTAAGAGCTGATCATTGGAGTGTATATACCAATAGTACATACATCTAAAAGTTGTGTATTGTACGAGTACGAATACGGGTGCATACGAGTAGATTTGTTGATGAAACTGAACGAGGATGTAATTGTAAGCATTTTTGTTAAGTAGAAGTATTTTGATAAGTGTCTTGAAGTCTTTCAAAAGTGTATGAATACATATTAAAACACTACATGTATATACATTTTAACTGAGTCGTTAAGTCATCGTTAGTCGTTACATGTAAATGTTGTTTTGAAACCTTTAGGTTAACGATCTTGTTGAATGTTGTTAACCCATTGTTTATTATAACAAATGAGATGTTAAATTGTTATATTATCATGATATTATGATATATAATATATCTTAGTATGATGTATATACAGTTAAATGTCGTTACAACGATAATCGTTACATATATGTCTCGTTTCGAAATCATTAAGTTAGTAGTCTTATTTTTACATATGTATTTCATTGTTAATACACTTAATAATATATTTACCTATTATTTAACATAATTAACCAAGTGTATCGATATCTTAATATGATTCATATGTACCTAGTAAGACGTTGTTATAACGATAATCGTTATATATATCGTTTTCGAGTTTCTTAAATTAATAGTCTCATTTTTATGTATATAACTCATTGTTAAAATACCTAATGAGATACATACTTATAATAAAATCATGTTAACTATATATATAACCATATATATGTCATCGTATAGTTTTTACAAGTTTTAACGTTCGTGAATCGCCGGTCAACTTGGGTGGTCAATTGTCTATATGAAACATATTTCAATTAATCAAGTCTTAACAAGTTTGATTGATTAACATGTTGCAAACACTTAATCATGTAAATAACAATTTCATTTAATATATATATAAACATGGAAAAGTTCGGGTCACTACAGCTTTCATACCTGGCCACCAAAAATGTTTCTTAAGATCCTTGTACATCTTCCCCGTTCCAGGATGTATTGAGTATCTGGTTTTATGAGCTTCTCTAAGTACCATTTCTCTCATATCTCCAAATTTTGGTACCCAAATTCTTTCAGCCCTATACCGGGTTCCGTCTTCCCGAATATTAAGATGCTTCTCTGATCCTTTGGGTATTTCATCCTTTAAATTTCCCTCTTTTAAAACTCCTTGTTGCGCCTCCTTTATTTGAGTAGTAAGGTTAGTGTGAATCATTATATTCATAGATTTTACTCGAATGGGTTCTCTGTCCTTTCTGCTCAAGGCGTCGGCTACCACATTTGCCTTCCCCGGGTGGTAACGAATCTCAAAGTCGTAATCATTCAACAATTCAATCCACCTACGCTGCCTCATATTCAGTTGTTTCTGATTAAATATGTGTTGAAGACTTTTGTGGTCGGTATATATATGATACTTTTGACCCCATATAAGTAGTGCCTCCAAGTCTTTAATGCAAAAACAACCGCGCCAAATTCCAAATCATGCGTCGTATAATTTTGCTCATGAATCTTCAATTGTCTAGACGCATAAGCAATCACCTTCGTCCGTTGCATTAATACACAACCGAGACCTTGCTTTGATGCGTCACAATAAATCACAAAATCATCATTCCCTTCAGGCAATGACAATATAGGTGCCGTAGTTAGCTTTTTCTTCAATAATTGAAACGTCTTCTCTTGTTCATCCTTCCATTCAAATTTCTTCCCTTTATGCGTTAATGCAGTCAAGGGTTTTGCTATTTTGGAGAAATCTTGGCTGAATCTTCTGTAGTAACCAGCCAATCCTAAAAATTGACGTATATGCTTCGGATTTTTGGGGTTTCCCACTTTTCAACGGTTTCGATCTTTGCTGGGTCCACCTGGATACCTTCTTTGTTCACTATGTGACCGAGGAATTGAACTTCTTCCAACCAAAATGCACACTTTGAAAACTTAGCGTACAGTTTTTCTTTCCTCAATACTTCTAGCACTTTTCTCAAATGTTCTTCGTGCTCTTGATCATTCTTTGAGTAAATAAGTATGTCATCGATAAAAACAATGACAAACTTGTCAAGATATGGCCCACACACTCGGTTCATAAGGTTCATGAACACAGCTGGTGCATTAGTCAATCCAAACGGCATAACCATAAACTCGTAATGACCATAACGCGTCCTAAAAGTAGTTTTTGGAATATCATCCTCCTTTACTCGCATTTGATGATATCCAGAACGTAAATCGATCTTTGAATAAACCAACGAGCCTTGTAATTGATCAAATAAGTCGTCAATTCTCGGCAGTGGATAACGGTTTTTGATGGTAAGCTTGTTCAACTCTCTGTAGTCAATACACAACCTAAATGTACCATCCTTCTTCTTGACAAACAAAACAGGAGCTCCCCATGGTGATGTGCTTGGTCGAATGAAACCACGTTCTAATAGTTCTTGCAGTTGGCTTTGCAGTTCTTTCATCTCGCTGGGTGCGAGTCTATAAGGAGCACGAGCTATTGGTGTAGCTCCTGGTGAAATGTCCCGTTCTTATTGATTAAAAACGTTCCATATTAATTGATTTCGTTGCGAGGTTTTGACCTCTATATGAGACGTTTTTCAAAGACTGCATTCATTTTAAAACAAACCATAACCTTTATTTCATCAATAAAGGTTTAAAAAGCTTTACGTAGATTATCAAATAATGATAATCTAAAATATCCTGTTTACACACGACCATTACATAATGGTTTACAATACAAATATGTTACAACAAAATAAGTTTCTTGAATGCAGTTTTTACACAATATCATACAAGCATGGACTCCAAATCTCGTCCTTATTTAAGTATGCGACAGCGGAAGCTCTTAATAATCACCTGAGAATAAACATGCTTAAAACGTCAACAAAAATGTTGGTGAGTTATAGGTTTAACCTATATATATCAAATCATAATAATAGACCACAAGATTTCATATTTCAATACACATCCCATACATAGAGATAAAAATCATTCATATGGTGAACACCTGGTAACCGACATTAACAAGATGCATATATAAGAATATCCCCATCATTCCGGGACACCCTTCGGATATGATATAAATTTCGAAGTACTAAAGCATCCGGTACTTTGGATGGGGTTTGTTAGGCCCAATAGATCTATCTTTAGGATTCGCGTCAATTAGGGTGTCTGTTCCCTAATTCTTAGATTACCAGACTTAATAAAAAGGGGTATATTCGATTTCGATAATTCAACCATAGAATGTAGTTTCACGTACTTGTGTCTATTTTGTAAATCATTTATAAAACCTGCATGTATTCTCATCCCAAAAATATTAGATTTTAAAAGTGGGACTATAACTCACTTTCACAGATTTTTACTTCGTCGGGAAGTAAGACTTGGCCACTGGTTGATTCACGAACCTATAACAATATATACATATATATCAAAGTATGTTCAAAATATATTTACAACACTTTTAATATATTTTGATGTTTTAAGTTTATTAAGTCAGCTGTCCTCGTTAGTAACCTACAACTAGTTGTCCACAGTTAGATGTACAGAAATAAATCGATAAATATTATCTTGAATCAATCCACGACCCAGTGTATACGTATCTCAGTATTGATCACAACTCAAACTATATATATTTTGGAATCAACCTCAACCCTGTATAGCTAACTCCAACATTCGCATATAGAGTGTCTATGGTTGTTCCGAAATATATATAGATGTGTCGACATGATAGGTCGAAACATTGTATACGTGTCTATGGTATCTCAAGATTACATAATATACAATACAAGTTGATTAAGTTATGGTTGGAATAGATTTATTACCAATTTTCACGTAGCTAAAATGAGAAAAATTATCCAATCTTGTTTTACCCATAACTTCTTCATTTTAAATCCGTTTTGAGTGAATCAAATTGCTATGGTTTCATATTGAACTCTATTTTATGAATCTAAACAGAAAAAGTATAGGTTTATAGTCGAAAAAATAAGTTACAAGTCGTTTTTGTAAAGGTAGTCATTTCAGTCGAAAGAACGACGTCTAGATGACCATTTTAGAAAACATACTTCCACTTTGAGTTTAACCATAATTTTTGGATATAGTTTCATGTTCATAATAAAAATCATTTTCTCAGAATAACAACTTTTAAATCAAAGTTTATCATAGTTTTTAATTAACTAACCCAAAACAGCCCGCGGTGTTACTACGACGGCGTAAATCCGGTTTTACGGTGTTTTTCGTGTTTCCAGGTTTTAAATCATTAAGTTAGCATATCATATAGATATAGAACATGTGTTTAGTTGATTTTAAAAGTCAAGTTAGAAGTATTAACTTTTGTTTGCGAACAAGTTTAGAATTAACTAAACTATGTTCTAGTGATTACAAGTTTAAACCTTCGAATAAGATAGCTTTATATGTATGAATCGAATGATGTTATGAACATCATTACTACCTTAAGTTCCTTGGATAAACCTACCGGAAAAGAGAAAAATGGATCTAGCTTCAACGGATCCTTGGATGGCTCGAAGTTCTTGAAGCAGAATCATGACACGAAAACAAGTTCAAGTAAGATCATCACTTGAAATAAGATTGTTATAGTTATAGAAATTGAACCAAAGTTTGAATATGATTATTACCTTGTATTAGAATGATAACCTACTGTAAGAAACAAATATTTCTTGAGGTTGGATGATCACCTTACAAGATTGGAAGTGAGCTAGCAAACTTGAAAGTATTCTTGATTTTATGTAACTAGAACTTGTAGAATATATGAAGAACACTTAGAACTTGAAGATAGAACTTGAGAGAGATTAATTAGATGAAGAAAATTGAAGAATGAAAGTATTTATAGGTGTTTTTGGTCGTTGGTGTATAGATTAGATATAAAGGATATGTAATTTTGTTTTCATGTAAATAAGTCATGAATGATTACTCATATTTTTGTAATTTTATGAGATATTTCATGCTAGTTGCCAAATGATGGTTCCCACATGTGTTAGGTGACTCACATGGGATGCTAAGAGCTGATCATTGGAGTGTATATACCAATAGTACATACATCTAAAAGCTGTGTATTGTACGAGTACGAATACGGGTGCATACTAGTAGAATTGTTGATGAAACTGAACGAGGATGTAATTGTAAGCATTTTTGTTAAGTAGAAGTATTTTGATAAGTGTATTGAAGTCTTTCAAAAGTGTATAAATACATATTAAAACACTACATGTATATACATTTTAACTGAGTCGTTAAGTCATCGTTAGTCGTTACATGTAAGTGTTGTTTTGAAACCTTTAGGTTAACGATCTTGTTAAATGTTGTTAACCCAATGTTTATAATATCAAATGAGATTTTAAATTATTATATTATCATGATATTATCATGTATGAATATCTCTTAATATGATATATATACATTAAATGTCTTTACAACGATAATCGTTACATATATGTCTCGTTTAAAAATCATTAAGTTAGTAGTCTTGTTTTTACATATGTAGTTCATTGTTAATATACTTAATGATATGTTTACTTATCATAGTATCATGTTAACTATATATATATATATATCCATATATATGTCATCATATAGTTTTTACAAGTTTTAACGTTCGTGAATCACCGGTCAACTTGGGTGGTCAATTGTCTATATGAAACATATTTCAATTAATCAAGTCTTAACAAGTTTGATTGCTTAACATGTTGGAAACATTTAATCATGTAAATATCAATCTCAATTAATATATATAAACATGGAAAAGTTCGGGTCACTACACCTGGTACAAGATCTATTTGAAATTCAACAGATCGATGTGGAGGTAGTCCCGGTAATTCTTTTGGAAATATATCGGGAAATTCTTTTGCGACGGGAACATCATTGATGCTCTTTTCTTCAGTTTGTACTTTCTCGACGTGTGCTAGAACAGCATAGCAACCTTTTCTTATTAGTTTTTGTGCCTTCAAATTACTAATAAGATGTAGCTTCATGTTGCCCTTTTCTCCGTACACCATTAAGGGTTCTCCTTCTTCTCGTACAATGCGAATTGCATTTTTATAACATACGATCTCTGCTTTCACCTTCTTCAGCCAGTCCATGCCAACTATTACATCAAAACTCCCTAACTCTACTGGTATCAAATCAATCTTAAATATTTCGCTATCCAGTTTAATTTCTCGATTTCGGCATATATTATCTGCTGAAATTAATTTACCGTTTGCTAATTCGAGTAAAAATTTACTATCCAACGGCATCAATGGACAACTTAATTTAGCATAAAAATCTCTACTCATATAGCTTCTATCCGCACCCGAATCAAATAAAACGTAAGCAGATTTATTGTCAATAAGAAACGTACCCGTAACAAGCTCCGGGTCTTCCTGTGCGTTAACATCAAAAGGGAGTGTATTAAAGAGAGTGAAATTGAGTGGTAGTTTAGGTCACTCTCAAAGGATATCTGCTTTGGCTGAGGTGCCTGTGAATGGGAATGAGCCCGCAACTGGGACTCTACATACAGAATAAGGCAACCTATCTCAATCAGCTAGAGCCATTGCAATTCATCCACTACAAGCTTACCGGACTAGAGATCCTATCCCTCTCTACCTTACCAGGACTCTACCTAAGGCCTAAGTAAGGCCGACTGAGTCAACGAGTTAAAGAGGACAACAAGAAGCAGAAGACCAAGAAAGAGGTATTACGCAAAAAGGGGCAGGCTATATTAGCTAATGTCTCTCAGCAGGATGCCCCACACGGAACCAATCGAAGGAGATGAGAAGGTCTCGTAGATTGGGGTAGCAGTAGCTGGTCGTAGTTACTTTATATATAAAATGGATTTAAGCCTCGTTAAATAATGAAATTTTGATCTAATAATTAAATAGAAGAAGAACGGAGAAAGATCGGATTTGCTAAATGAAGGTGTAGAAGTGGCTGTAGTCGAACAATAGTAAGGAGAATTCACTTAGTCTTCCGGTTCAGAAGTCTACTTAGTTCCACTAAATGCTTATTAATGAGATGAGTTGCTTAACACAGTAAAGTCGTAAGACAAAGAAAAGCGTAGGTAACCATCTGATATGTGAGAAGACCGTAAGTAACTCAGTGCTCCATATGTATAAGTAAATGAAAGCGGTATTCCCCCTTATATATAAAATAAGTAGAATCATGGAATTCTCTCCGAGAGCTGCTGAACTAACGACTCTATTAGAAAGTAGAATTAGCAACTTTTACAACGACTCTATTAGAAATTGCCGCATTAATATTGAAAACTCTTCCGCGGCCTTGTCCATTCGTGTTCTCCTGGTTCGGGCAATTTCTAATAATGTGGCCCGGTTTTCCACATTTATAACAAACTACATTGGCATAACTTGCTCTGACACTACTTGCTCCGCCATTACTCATTCCGACACCATTTGTTCCTTTCGTTCTGTTAACCCCTGGTCCGTAGACCTCACACTTCGCCGCACTATGACCATTTCTTTTACACTTGTTGCAAAATTTGGTGCAGAACCCCGAGTGATACTTTTCACACCTTTGGCATAGCTGCTTCTGATTGTTGTTGTTGTTGTTGTTGTTGCGGTTGTTATTGTTGTTGGGATGATTGTTGTAGTTGCTGCTGTTGTTGTTGTTGTTGTTGTTGTTGGGTCATTTGTTGTAGTTGCGATTGATGTTGCGATTGTTGGGATAATTGTTGCGATTATTATTGTAATTGCTGTTGTTGTTGTATTGGTGATTCTTATCACCGTTTTCCTCCCACTTTCTTTTGACTTGCTTCACATTGGCCTCTTCAGCCATCTGTTCTTTAATTCTTTCCTCAATCTGGTTCACTAGTTTGTGAGCCATTCTACATGCCTGTTGTATGGAGGCGGGCTCGTGTGAACTTATATCTTCTTGGATTCTTTCCGGTAATCCTTTCACAAACGCGTCGATCTTCTCTTCCTCATCTTCGAACGCCCCCGGACACAATAGGCACAATTCTGTGAATCGTCTTTCGTACGTGGTAATATCAAATCCTTGGGTTCGTAATCCTCTAAGTTTTGTCTTGAGCTTATTGACCTCGGTTCTGGGACGATACTTCTCGTTCATCAAGTGCTTGAATGCTGACCACGGTAGTACGTACGCATCATCTTGTCCCACTTGCTCTAGATAGGTATTCCACCATGTTAACGCAGAACCTGTGAAGGTATGTGTAGCGTACTTCACTTTGTCCTCTTCAGTACACTTACTTATGGCAAACACCGATTCGACCTTCTCGGTCCACCGTTTCAATCCGATCGGTCCTTCGGTTCCATCAAATTCCAAAGGTTTGCAGGCAGTGAATTCTTTGTATGTGCATCCTACACGATTTCCTGTACTGCTAGATCCAAGGTTATTGTTGGTATGTAGCGCAGCCTGTACTGCGGCTATGTTTGAAGCTAGAAAAGTACGGAATTCCTCTTCATTCATATTCACGGTGTGTCGAGTAGTCGGTGCCATTTCCTTTAAAATAGTCAAATGGAACAAGTTAATCATACAGAATATTAAGAGTAGTTAATAGTATTTCGTAGCATAATACGAACTCATTTATAAAAGCTTTTTCTTCATATTAGCATTTTATAAGTTTAAATTCGGGTAGTACCTACCCGTTAAGTTCATACTTAGTAGCTAATATACAATTCAACTACTACAATTCTATATGAAAAACTGATTATAATAATATTTCGCGTTCAAACTTTTATACAATATTTTATAAACTTACAATACCGCTTATTTTACATAAAGCATGAAATATAGCACACAATAACTTTGATACAAGATAGTTGTGAAGATAATTCTAGCTAGTACACAAGTCGTTCAGCAAAGGCAATAAAGACACGTAATTCATACGTCCAGAAATAGGTCATGCATTCTGGTTTTACTAGGACTACTTCCCATCCTTGGTCTTGTGGAACATAACCGTTATGGCTGTTGATAAGATAGCGTGTTGTAACGTCGTCAAAGGGACGAGGGTTACGTAATGACCAACAGTCTCGTAATAACCTAAAAACCCCATTTCTTACCCCAATTACCGACTCCGTCACTTGTGGGAACGTTTTGTTTAATAGTTGTAGCCCGATGTTCTTTTTCTCACTTTGGTGAGAAGCGAACATTACTAACCCGTAAGCATAGCATGCTTCTTTATGTTGCATGTTAGCCGCTTTTTCTAAATCATGAAGTCCTATATTCGAATACATTGAGTCAAAATAATTTCTTAACCCGTTGCGTAAAATAGCATTTGGGTTCCCCGCAATATATGCGTCAAAGTAAACACATCGTAACTTATGGGTTTCCCAATGTGATATCCCCCATCTTTCAAAAGAAAGTCTTTTATAAACCAAGACATTCTTGGAACGTTCTTCGAATGTCTTACAAACTGATTTCGCCGTAAATAGTTGTGCCGAAGAATTCTGACCGACTCTAGACAAGATTTCATCAATCATGTCTCCGGGTAGGTCTCTTAAAATATTGGGTTGTCTATCCATTTTATGTTTTTATACTGTAAAATAGACAAGAGTTAGATTCATAAAAAAAAAAACTTATTAATACAAGCAATTTTTACATATATCATAAAGCATAAGCACACTATATTACATATATTACACCACACGAATATAACTATCTTATTCTGACTCGCTCGTTTCTTCTTCTTCGGTTTTGGTTCGTTTTGCCAAGTTTCTAGGGATATATGATGTTCCCCTAATACGAGCTGTCGTTTTCCACAACGGTTTAGAAAAACCTGGTGGTTTAGAGGTTCCCGGGTCATTGTTACAACTTAAGGGCTTCGGGGGTTGACGATACATATAAAGTTCATCGGGGTTGGAATTAGATTTCTCTATTTTTATGCCCTTTCTCTTATTATTTTCTTTTGCCTTTTTATATTCAGTTGGGGTAATTTCTATAACATCATCGGAATTCTCGTCGGAATACGATTCATCGGAGAATTGGTAATCCTCCCAATATTTTGCTTCCTTGGCGGAAACACCATTGACCATAATTAACCTTGGTCGGTTGGTTGAGGATTTTCTTTTACTTAACCATTTTATTATTTCTCCCACCGGTTCTATTTCATCCTCCGGTTCCTCCTCTTCTGGTTCTGATTCTTCTTCCGGTTCTGATTCTTCTTCCGGTTCTTCTTCGGGAACTTGTGAATCAGTCCAATATATATTCGACTCTTCGTTATTATTAGGTGAGTCAATGGGATTTGTGCTAGAGGTAGACATCTATCACACAATATCAAACATGTTAAGAGATTAATATATCACATAATATATACATGTTAATAATATATAGTTTCCAACAAAAATGTTAAGCAATCATTTTTAAAGAAAACACGGTCGAAGTCCAGACTCACTAATGCATCCTAACAAACTCGATAAGACACACTAATGCAAATTTTCTGGTTCTCTAAGACCAACGCTCGGATACCAACTGAAATATCCCGTTCTTATTGATTAAAAACGTTCCATATTAATTGATTTCGTTGCGAGGTTTTGACCTCTATATGAGACGTTTTTCAAAGACTGCATTCATTTTTAAAACAAACCATAACCTTTATTTCATAAATAAAGGTTTAAAAAGCTTTACGTAGATTATCAAATAATGATAATCTAAAATATCCTGTTTACACACGACCATTACATAATGGTTTACAATACAAATATGTTACATCGAAATCAGTTTCTTGAATGCAGTTTTTACACAATATCATACAAACATGGACTCCAAATCTTGTCCTTATTTTAGTATGCAACAGCGAAAGCTCTTAGTATTCACCTGAGAATAAACGTACTTTAAACGTCAACAAAAATGTTGGTGAGTTATAGGTTTAACCTATATATATCAAATCGTAACAATAGACCACAAGATTTCATATTTCAATACACATCCCATACATAGAGATAAAAATCATTCATATGGTGAACACCTGGTAACCGATATTAACAAGATGCATAAATAAGAATATCCCCATCATTCCGGGACACCCTTCGGATATGATATAAATTTCGAAGTACTAAAGCATCCAGTACTTTGGATGGGGTTTGTTAGGCCCAATAGATCTATCTTTAGGATTCGCGTCAATTAGGGTGTCTGTTCCCTAATTCTTAGATTACCAGACTTAATAAAAAGGGGCATATTCGATTTCGATAATTCAACCATAGAATGTAGTTTCACGTACTTGTGTCTATTTTGTAAATCATTTATAAAACTTGCATGTATTCTCATCCCAAAAATATTAGATTTTAAAAGTGGGACTATAACTCACTTTCACAGATTTTTACTTCGTCGGGAAGTAAGACTTGGCCACTGGTTGATTCACGAACCTATAACAATATATACATATATATCAAAGTATGTTCAATATATATTTACAACACTTTTAATATATTTTGATGTTTTAAGTTTATTAAGTCAGCTGTCCTCGTTAGTAACCTACAACTAGTTGTCCACAGTTAGATGTACAGAAATAAATCGATAAATATTATCTTGAATCAATCCACGACCCAGTGTATACGTATCTCAGTATTGATCACAACTCAAGCTATATATTTTGGAATCAACCTCAACCCTGTATAGCTAACTCCAACATTCACATATAGAGTGTCTATGGTTGTTCCGAAATATATATAGATGTGTCGACATGATAGGTCGAAACATTGTATACGTGTCTATGGTATCTCAAGATTACATAATATACAATACAAGTTGATTAAGTTATGGTTGGAATAGATTTGTTACCAATTTTCACGTAGCTAAAATGAGAAAAATTATCCAATCTTGTTTTACCCATAACTTCTTCATTTTAAATCCGTTTTGAGTGAATCAAATTGCTATGGTTTCATATTGAACTCTATTTTATGAATCTAAACAGAAAAAGTATAGGTTTATAGTCAGAAAAATAAGTTACAAGTCATTTTTGTAAAGGTAGTCATATCAGTCGAAAGAACGACGTCTAGATGACCATTTTAGAAAACATACTTCCACTTTGAGTTTAACCATAATTTTTGGATATAGTTTCATGTTCATAATAAAAATCATTTTCCCAGAATAACAACTTTTAAATCAAAGTTTATCATAGTTTTTAATTAACTAACCCAAAACAGCCCGCGGTGTTACTACGACGGCGTAAATCCGATTTTACGGTGTTTTTCGTGTTTCCAGGTTTTAAATCATTAAGTTAGCATATCATATAGATATAGAACATGTGTTTAGTTGATTTTAAAAGTCAAGTTAGAAGGATTCACTTTTATTTGCGAACAAGTTTAGAATTAACTAAACTATGTTCTAGTGATTACAAGTTTAAACCTTCGAATAAGATAGCTTTATATGTATGAATCGAATGATGTTATGAACATCATTACTACCTCAAGTTCCTTGGATAAAACTACTGGAAATGAGAAAAATAGATCTAGCTTCAAAGGATCCTTGGATGGCTTGAAAGTTCTTGAAGCAGAATCATGACACGAAAACAATTTCAAGTAAGATTTCCACTCGAAATAAGATTATTATAGTTATAGAAATTGAATTAAAGTTTGAATATGATTATTACCTTGTATTAGAAAGATAACCTACTGTAAGTAACAAAGGTTTCTTGATCTTGGATGATTACTTGGAATGGATTTAGAAAACTTGGAAGTAAACTTGCAATCTTGGAAGTATTCTTGATTTTATGAAACTAGAACTTTTGGAATTTATGAAGAACACTTAGAACTTGAAGATAGAACTTGAGAGAGATCAATTAGATGAATAAAATTGAAGAATGAAAGTGTTTGTAGGTATTTTTGGTCGTTGGTGTATGGATTAGATATAAAGGATATGTAATTTTGTTTTCATGTAAATAAGTCATGAATGATTACTCATATTTTTGTAATTTTATGAGATATTTCATGCTAGTTGCCAAATGATGGTTCCCACATGTGTTAGGTGACTCACATGGGCTGCTAAGAGCTTATCATTGGAGTGTATATACCAATAGTACATACATCTAAAAGCTGTGTATTGTACGAGTACGAATACGAGTGCATACGAGTAGAATTGTTGATGAAACTGAACGAGGATGTAATTGTAAGCATTTTTGTTAAGTAGAAGTATTTTGATAAGTGTCTTGAAGTCTTTCAAAATTATATGAATACATATTAAAACACTACATGTATATACATTTTAACTGAGTCGTTAAGTCATCGTTAGTCGTTACATGTAAGTGTTGTTTTGAGACCTTTAGGTTAACGATCTTGTTAAATGTTGTTAACCCAAAGTTTATAATATCAGATGAGATTTTAAATTATTATATTATCATGATATTATGATATATTAATATATCTTAATATGATATATACATTTAAATGTCGTTACAACGATAATCGTTACATATATGTCTCGTTTCGAAATCATTAAGTTAGTAGTCTTATTTTTACATATGTATTTCATTGTTAATACACTTAATAATATATTTACTTATCATTTAACATAATTAACCAAGTGTATCAATATCTTAATATGATTCATATGTACCTAGTAAGACGTTGTGATAACGATAATCGTTATATATATCATTTTCGAGTTTCTTAAATTAATAGTCTCATTTTTATGTATATAACTCATTGTTAAAATACCTAATGAGATACATACTTATAATAAAATCATGTTAACTATATATATAACCATATATATATGTCATCGTATAGTTTTTACAAGTTTTAACGTTCGTGAATCATTGGTCAAACTGGGTAATCAGACGTTTACAAAATTTCCGTTTCAATTAACCAAGTCTTAACAAGTTTGATTGCTTAACATGTTGGAAACATTTAATCATGTAAATATAATTTTCATTAAACATATAATCATAGAAAGGTTCGGAAAAGTTCGGGTCACTACAATTTAGGCTATTGTGAAATTTATCCAGGAGTTTGGGTATCCAGGAAGATGATGCTGGAATGACCAAACGATTTTTATGGTACAATTTCCCGTTTACAACCGTAAAACCAGGATGAGAGCATTGTACAATAGAGATATCAGATATATATTTTTTAATAGTAGCATCATATTCATACCCTTCGAGTAGTTATCCACCATCGAGCCATTGTGGATAAGAGAGCATTGGAGCAAGATCAACACCTTTGTGAATACGGGATAATGCATCAGCAGCCCGATTGTCATTGCCAGGCTTGTAGAAAATAGTGAATTGGTAACCCATTAGCTTAGCTAACCAATTTTGTTGATCAGTTGTCATAATTCTTTGATCAAGTAGATGTTTCAAGCTCTTTTGGTCGGTGAAGATTGCGAATTTATGTCCCAACAAATATGGCCGCCAATGTTGAATTGAAAGTGCTAAAGCCATTATTTCCTTTTCGTATGCCGATTTACTCAAACTCTTATCGGATAAAGCTTTGCTAAAATATGAAATAGGCCTGCGGTTTTGCATAAGAACAGCCCCTATACCCCTTCCCGAGGTGTCATATTCAATTTCAAAAGGTTGCGAGAAATCAGGGAGTGCTAAAACTGGTGCTTCGGTCATCTTTCTTTTAAGTGTGTCGAAAGCAGACTGTTCTTCTTTGCCCCAATGGAAGTTTTCTTTTTTTGTTATTTCTGTTAGTGGTTGAGCGATTTTACCATAACCTTGGATGAACTTTCGGTAGTAACCGGTTAATCCCAAAAAACCACGAACGCCTTTGACATTAGATGGAGTTGGCCAATTGCAAACCGAGCTGATTTTGGATGGGTCCATGGATACCCCTGTGCTATCCAAGATATGACCTAAATATTCAACCGATTGAATGCCAAAGTGACTCTTTTTTCCATTGATTACGAGTTCGTGCTTATGTAAAATCTCAAAAACAGTAGCTAACAAATTCATGTGATGCTCCCATGTTGAGCTATATAATAATATGTCACCAAAGAAAACTAGTACGCCTTTACGAAGTAGGGGACGTAATACCTCGTTCATAAGCGCTTGGTGTGACAACCCGGAAATTTTTGACCAAATTTAAACTTAATCCTTATATGTTCCGACACGATAAGCAAAGTCTGTTAGATTGAGACTCAAAAATTTTTGAACTGTTTCATATATTCAATTGACCTTCGACTGTTACCGATTATTCACGAACAATTGATTGTAATTAGATATGTAAATATATATGTATATGTATATATATATATATATATATATATATATATATATATATATATATATATATATATATATATATATATATATATATATATATATATATATATATATTATAAGCTGAAACATGTTAATAAAATATTACGACATATAGTTCCTGAAATTAATGATGTGAAATAGTTTATAATTTAAAAATAAAAACTTGTTAAGTATATATATATATATATATATATATATATATATATATATATATATATATATATATATATATATATATATATATATATATATATATATATATATATATATATATATATAATATTTTAGAGTATATAACGAAGTTAATAACGAATAATTATATCAACAATGATAGGATGACATATGTAATATATATATAAACTTCTATACACAGTTATTCACATGAATATTTTAAAATAAATAATATATATGTAGAAATTTATAGTATTTCTTTTTATGTAAAATAATCATGTATTAATATTATTTTGTTATATTAATATTATTATTAACAATATTATCAATAATTATTATCATTGATAATTAATATTATCAGTATTATTAATATTATTATTATTATCATTAATATTATTATTATTAATATTAATAGTATTATTATTATTAATATAATTATTAATATTAAATATAAAATATAAAATATATATGTAAAAACAGTTATTTATGCAATAAACAACAACACCATGAGAATTTTGTTACACATATTTGTTTCTTGTCTCCCACTAAATCACCTATGACAGCGAATTTCAGAGACTTATTCGATTACAACAAACCAACCTTTCCTTTCTACTTTGATACATTTTGTTATTCGTCTCAATCTACCTTTAACAAATTTTGACTATCTATAATATAGACATATACATATAACATAGATTACGGAAAAGGGAATCAACCAGCTATCTATCTCATCTTTTCTTTTTTGTTTTTGACTACCAATACAAACCCACTCCATTACCACATTCCTCCCTCTCCATTTTCTTTCTTCTTCAACTATCGAAACCACGCAAAAACACCAAGTACCTTCTGTTTATTGCCCTTTATATGATCGACACCCAACACCCCTTTTCCTGTTAACCATCGCCCTACAACAACCTTATGATCAATATAAACTTAACCTGTAACAAGAAACCATGAAACTGCTACCTGGAATCTTCTGTTTACCAAACGCCACAAACTGTGTTGTTATTTTTTTTATGAAGAAGAAAAAGAAACAATACAATTATGATAAAAATGTTGAAACATCTCGCTCATGTATAACTGTTTGTATCTGTTTCCTTTCAAATCACCACCAAAAGCAACACTCACCGTCACCATAAACAATCACCACTTATGAACCACCATCACCATCGAAACCCATCTTCATCATCCTTGTTAAATCCACCATCATTCATCACCTGCTACAACTCGTTCTTTTTACTGCAGCCCGACTAAACCACCACTTGAACCTCCACTAAATACCTATATAAAATCAAAGCTGTTCGAGTTATAAACCATGGTGAGCTGCTGCTATTTATCGGTTATTATTCGATCCCTACTGTAATATATTTATTTATATAAAAATTGAACAGAGAAACTTGAAGTTTATTTATTTTCTCTTTTCATCTTTCCTAAATCGTTAAACAACCTTAAGAAGGTATATACTGTAATAATCATCTTCAAACAGCAAAAGAGTCAATTAAATTACGAAAACGGATTAACCTTTACAATTTGTGACAACTAATTTAATAATCAAAATAACATACCTAATTTTCAATTAAACAATAATTTTTCTTGTGCGATTTGGTGGAGAAAGAAGGAGAACCGAGAGTGAAACAGAGGACCACGATAAATTAAAGAACATCTTCTATCAAATATGTATACAGAAATTACAAAGGTATTAATGAAATTAAGAAATATCATTGAGTCGATTACCTAATTGATTAATTTGATGAATCAAATACCTAATTGATTGATGACGATTACCGATGATAATGAAGACTGACAATGATGAATCGAAAACTTACTAAACCTTGATGATTACTGCTTGATAATGCTAAAAACGAACATATATTTCATAGCATTATCCCTCAAGAAAGACAAGCTTTTAGTTGCAATTGTTCTATTTACAAGTGATATTCGTTTAAATATTAAAAGGTGAAGACAAAAGGCAGATTCGACGAATTGAAGACGCAAATGACCAAAAAGCTAAAAAGTACAAAGTACAATTAAAGTGGTTCAATTTATTGATGAGAAGCGTCTAGAAATGACAAAAGTACAAGTTACAAAACACAAAGTACAAGATATTAAATTTTACGCAAGGACGTTCTAAAATCCGGAACCGGGACCTAAGTCAACTTTCAACGCACGACGCAACGGAGCGAAAATTACAAGTCAACTATGCATATAAATATAATATAATATAATATATAAATAATTCTTAAAATTATATATATATTATATTTATTTATTAAAAAATCCGTCGGCAAGCTAGGAGCCAAACTTGGATGAGCTGTAATCCACCACTCCGCGATCGCGGAGCTATGAAGGAGAAACCCTTCGAGATCGCGGAGCACACCAAAACTGAAATGAGGCCTATAAAAGGCAACGCATTCGATCGATATTTTTACACCTTCTTTTTCTTTTCATCATACGTAAAGATATATATATATATATATTTATAATTTATAATTTTAATTTAAGATTAATAATAATAAGGTTATGTTAGCGAATGTTTTAAGGTTTTAAGTCGAAACTCTGTCCGTGTAACACTATGCTATTAATAAATCACTGTAAGTTATGTTTAAATTATTTTCATTAATGTGTCATAGCTAAGTTATTATTATGCTTATTTAAGCCGAAGTAATCGTGATGTTAGACTAAATATTAAAATTGGGTAATTGGGCTTTGTACCATAATTGGGGTTTGGATAAAAGAACGACACTTGTGGAAATTAGACTATGGGCTATTAATGGGCTTTATATTAACCAAATGATACCTCGTTAATTTAATATATAGACTTGTAATTTGACGTATTTATATATAACCACATACGCTTGACTGGGTACGGTGGGCGGGATATCTATAAATACCAATAATTGTTCATTTTACCGGACACGGAACTGGATTAATAGTTAATAGACTTATTGAAACAGGGGTGGATTACATTCAAGGGTAATTGGTGTAATTGTTAACAAAGTAGTAAAACCTTGGTTTACACACAGTCGATAACCTGGTGTATTCATTAAACAAAGTATTAAGACCTTGTTACAATTCGAATCCCCAATTAGTTGGAATATTTGACTTCGGGAATAAGAATAATTTGACGAAGACTTTCGCACTTTATGATTATGACTGATGGACTATTATGGACAAATTCGTATGGACATATCGAATAATCCAGGACAAAGGACAATTAACCCATGGGAATGAACTAAAAACAACACGTCGAACATCATGATTACGGAAGTTTAAATAAGCATAATTCCTTTATTTTCATATTTAATTGCACTTTTAATTATGGCACTTTTATTTACTGTCATCGTATTTAATTGCACTTTTAATTATCATTCTCTTTAATTATCACAATTTTATTTTATCGCACTTTTATTTATCGCAATTTCATTATCGTTATTTACTTTACGCTTTAAATTAAATTATATTTATTTTTAATATTTTACATTAGGTTTTAACTGCGACTAAAGTTTTAAAATCGACAAACCGGTCATTAAACGGTAAAAACCCCCTTTTTATAATAATAATATTACTTATATATTTTTGTATTTTTACAAATATAGTTTTTAAAAATATAGCGTTAAGCTTGTTTAAAAGATTCCTGTGGAACGAACCGGACTTACTAAAAACTACACTATTGTACGATTAGGTACACTGCCTATAAGTGTTGTAGCAAGGTTTAGGTATATCCACTCTATAAATAAATCACTTGTGTAAAATTGTATCGTATTTAATAGTATTTCCTTGTAAAAATATAACTATTTTATACACCACCTCGCACACATCAAGTATTTTTGGTGCCGCTGCCGGGGAACAGCCGAAGCGAAACGCTATATATAAAAAAAAATTATTAAATTTTAATTTGTTTTTGTAAAAAAATACATTTTTAAATATCAAAAATATAAAAAAAAAATAATATATATAAACTTATTTTTAAGATTTTTTTAATAAGTATTTTTATTTTAAGTTTTTAAAATATATTTTTATTTTTATATATCTAATATTTTATAAAACTTAAAATCATTAAAAAAAATAATTAAAACTAAGAATTGGGCCGACACCCGTCGAAGCACAACACTGTTTTTATTTAAATATTAAATTGGGCCGAACTGTTTTAGCCCGGTTTTTAATCTGGTAAAATTGCACTCCGCGATCTCGGAGGAGACAAGTCACAAAGTTACGAGATCGCGTAGCACACCCTGACACGCCTGGTTTGACCTGAAATCGCATTAATTACGGTGTATTAATCATTATTATTATTTCTAAACCCTAATTAGGTTTATTATTATAATAATTTAGTTTTAGTTTTTTAATTAATTTGAATTTTAAGTTGTAATTAGTTTTATTAAATATAAAAATTAATACTTTTATAAAATCAATATAAAGATAATCTTTTTATAAAAATAAATAATCTTATCATTTTTAGCTTCTTTTTATAAATTGTATATTGTTCAATTCGTAATATTTATCGTTCGTAATTAGTTTTAAATTTAGTATTTTGCCGTAGCTTATTTTTATTTCTAGATTTTTATGCGTTGCCGTAAAATCCCTTAAGTGCTATTTCTTTAGACTAAGATTTAGGTGCTTTAGAATTTTGCGACGCCGTTTTAAAATTTTAGTGCCTTTTAAGTTACGACACGCTACTTTCTTTTTATTTTTCAACCTTTTATTTTTCGACATTTTTTTTCGACGCGCAATCTTTTTCTTTTTTATTTCTCGATGCTCTAGTTTATAGGACATAGAATTTTTTCTATTTCTTCTCTAAAATTTCAAACGAAAAATTATTTTAAGTGGTTAAATTGATAGACATCAAAATTTTCTGGTTCGTAGTAATAGTTGGATTTGTACGTGGACCGGGTTATTGGAGCCAAACAGTACCCAATTATATTGGGACCAAACAAATCCTGCCCCTCTGCTGCATCTTTTGGCTATTCGAAATGTGGGCAAAATCAGAAAAGTCTATTAATTTGATAACTTATATAATTTTTCTTATTTTTATAACTAATAGGATATTCAGTGAATGCACCGAGCAAAACGTTCACCACCTTTTGTACGTTCACCACCTGTAACTCGATCAAGACATCTAGCAAATATTGTCGCCGTTGATTTTTCTTTAGAATCGTCATCCAGTCGACCAAGTACTCCAATTCAAATTTCCGATAATCCATTTTTGGAACCCGACCTCATAATTGAGAATCCGGAGGATATTCAGGGACAATTCAGAGATCCTGAACCATTAATCTTTCCTCCGGAACCACCAATCATTCAAATAGAAATTATTGAGGAACCAACCATTAAATTAGAATCCTATAGTGATTCAGATTCAACAAATTCAATCATGAAAAATCTGGAACCTCAAAGTATGGAAGACCGAATGAGAGCTAAACGCACTGGCCAAGGTCACGCAATTACTCAACCAGACATTAATGCGCCAGATTATGAAATCAAAGGACAAATCCTACACATGGTAACTAATCAATGCCAATTTAGTGGTGCACTGAAGGAATGAAATGTCCCGTTCTTATTGATTAAAAACGTTCCATATTAATTGATTTCGTTGCGAGGTTTTGACCTCTATATGAGACGTTTTTCAAAGACTGCATTCATTTTAAAACAAACCATAACCTTTATTTCATCAATAAAGGTTTAAAAAGCTTTACGTAGATTATCAAATAATGATAATCTAAAATATCCTGTTTACACACGACCATTACATAATGGTTTACAATACAAATATGTTACAACAAAATAAGTTTCTTGAATGCAGTTTTTACACAATATCATACAAGCATGGACTCCAATTCTCGTCCTTATTTAAGTATGCGACAGCGGAAGCTCTTAATAATCACCTGAGAATAAACATGCTTAAAACGTCAACAAAAATGTTGGTGAGTTATAGGTTTAACCTATATATATCAAATCATAATAATAGACCACAAGATTTCATATTTCACTACACATCCCATACATAGAGATAAAAATCATTCATATGGTGAACACCTGGTAACCGACAATGACAAGATGCATATATAAGAATATCCCCATCATTCCGGGACACCCTTCGGATATGATATAAATTTCGAAGTACTAAAGCATCCGGTACTTTGGATGGGGTTTGTTAGGCCCAATAGATCTATCTTTAGGATTCGCGTCAATTAGGGTGTCTGTTCCCTAATTCTTAGATTACCAGACTTAATAAAAAGGGGCATATTCGATTTCGATAATTCAACCATAGAATGTAGTTTCACGTACTTGTGTCTATTTTGTAAATCATTTATAAAACCTGCATGTATTCTCATCCCAAAAATATTAGATTTTAAAAGTGGGACTATAACTCACTTTCACAGATTTTTACTTCGTCGGGAAGTAAGACTTGGCCACTGGTTGATTCACGAACCTATAACAATATATACATATATATCAAAGTATGTTCAAAATATATTTACAACACTTTTAATATATTTTGATGTTTTAAGTTTATTAAGTCAGCTGTCCTCGTTAGTAACCTACAACTAGTTGTCCACAGTTAGATGTACAGAAATAAATCGATAAATATTATCTTGAATCAATCCACGACCCAGTGTATACGTATCTCAGTATTGATCACAACTCAAACTATATATATTTTGGAATCAACCTCAACCCTGTATAGCTAACTCCAACATTCACATATAGAGTGTCTATGGTTGTTCCGAAATATATATAGATGTGTCGACATGATAGGTCGAAACATTGTATACGTGTCTATGGTATCTCAAGATTACATAATATATAATACAAGTTGATTAAGTTATGGTTGGAATAGATTTGTTACCAATTTTCACGTAGCTAAAATGAGAAAAATTATCCAATCTTGTTTTACCCATAACTTCTTCATTTTAAATCCGTTTTGAGTGAATCAAATTGCTATGGTTTCATATTGAACTCTATTTTATGAATCTAAACAAAAAAGTATAGCTTTCTAGTCGGAAAAATAAGTTACAAGTCGTTTTTGTAAAGGTAGTCATTTCAGTCGAAAGAACGACGTCTAGATGACCATTTTAGAAAACATACTTCCACTTTGAGTTTAACCATAATTTTTGGATATAGTTTCATGTTCATAATAAAAATCATTTTCTCAGAATAATAACTTTTAAATCAAAGTTTATCATAGTTTTTTAATTAACTAACCCAAAACAGCCCGCGGTGTTACTACGACGGCGTAAATCCGGTTTTACGGTGTTTTTCGTGTTTCCAGGTTTTAAATCATTAAGTTAGCATATCATATAGATATAGAACATGTGTTTAGTTGATTTTAAAAGTCAAGTTAGAAGGATTAACTTTTGTTTGCGAACAAGTTTAGAATTAACTAAACTATGTTCTAGTGATTACAAGTTTAAACCTTCGAATAAGATAGCTTTATATGTATGAATCGAATGATGTTATGAACATCATTACTACCTTAAGTTCCTTGGATAAACCTACTGGAAAAGAGAAAAATGGATCTAGCTTCAATGGATCCTTGGATGGCTCGAAGTTCTTGAAGCAGAATCATGACACGAAAACAAGTTCAAGTAAGATCATCACTTGAAATAAGATTGTTATAGTTATAGAAATTGAACCAAAGTTTGAATATGATTATTACCTTGTATTAGAATGATAACCTACTGTAAGAAACAAAGATTTCTTGAGGTTGGATGATCACCTTACCAGATTGGAAGTGAGCTAGCAAACTTGAAAGTATTCTTGATTTTATGAAACTAGAACTTTTGGAATTTATGAAGAACACTTAGAACTTGAAGATAGAACTTGAGAGAGATCAATTAGATGAAGAAAATTGAAGAATGAAAGTGTTTGTAGGTGTTTTTGGTCGTTGGTGTATGGATTAGATATAAAGGATATGTTATTTTGTTTTCATGTAAATAAGTCATGAATGATTACTCATATTTTTGTAATTTTATGAGATATTTCATGCTAGTTGCCAAATGATGGTTCCCACATGTGTTAGGTGACTCACATGGGCTGCTAAGAGCTGATCATTGGAGTGTATATACCAATAGTACATACATCTAAAAGCTGTGTATTGTACGAGTACGAATACGGGTGCATACGAGTAGAATTGTTGATGAAACTGAACGAGGATGTAATTGTAAGCATTTTTGTTAAGTAGAAGTATTTTGATAAGTGTCTTGAAGTCTTTCAAAAGTGTATGAATACATATTAAAACACTACATGTATATACATTTTAACTGAGTCGTTAAGTCATCGTTAGTCGTTACATGTAAATGTTGTTTTGAAACCTTTAGGTTAACGATCTTGTTAAATGTTGTTAACCCAATGTTTATAATATCAAAAGAGATTTTAAATTATTATATTATCATGATATTATGATGTACGAATATCTCTTAATATGATATATATACATTAAATGTCGTTACAACGATAAACGTTACATATATGTCTCGTTTCAAAATCATTAAGTTAGTAGTCTTGTTTTTACATATGTAGTTCATTGTTAATATAATTAATGATATGTTTACTTATCATAATATCATGTTAACTATATATATAACCATATATATGTCATCATATAGTTTTTTACAAGTTTTAACGTTCGTGAATCACCGGTCAACTTGGGTGGTCAATTGTCTATATGAAACCTATTTCACTTAATCAAGTCTTAACAAGTTTGATTGCTTAACATGTTGGAAACATTTAATCATGTAAATATCAATCTCAATTAATATATATAAACATGGAAAAGTTCGGGTCACTACAAGGAAGATCCAAATGAACATCTTCGTACATTTAATAGGATCTGCACTCTATTTAAAATAAGAGAAGTGGAGGATGAACAGATATATCTCATGTTATTTCCCTGGACTTTAAAGGGAGAAGCCAAAGATTGGTTGGAATCGTTACCTGAAGGGGAGATTGATACATGGGACGTTTTAGTTGAAAAATTTCTTAAACAATTCTTTCCGGCATCTAAAGCCGTGAGACTTCAAGGAGAAATTGTTACGTTCACACAAAAGCTAAATGAAACTCTATACGAAGCGTGGACAAGATTTGGAAAGTTATTGAGAGGATGTCCACAACATAGTTTAGACACTTGTCAAATAGTACAAATATTCTACCAAGGATGCGACATCACTACACGAAAAGATATTGATATAGCAGCTGGTGGTTCCATTATGAAGAAAACAGCAACTGACGCTTATAAAATTATTGATAACACTGCTTCCCACTCACATGAGTGGCACCAAGAAAAAGATATCGTTAGATCATCTAAAGCAGCTAGAGTTGATTCTAGCCATGACTTAGATTCCATTTCCGCAAAGATAGATGCTATCGAAAGACGAATGGAAAAGATGACTAAATATATTCACTCAATACGAATTAGTTGTGAGCAGTGTGGAGGACCACATTTGACAAAAGATTGTCTCAGTATTGAACTAACAATGGAACAAAGAGAGAATGTTTCATACATAAACCAAAGGCCTGGAAATAATTATCAGAATAATTATCAACCGCCAAGACCAATCTACAATCAAAACCAGAATTATAACCGAAATGTTCCATACAATAACCAACAAGGTCCTAGTAATCAACAAGTATCCAATAATACTTACAATCAGCAAAGACCTATTTTTCAAAACAAACCACCACAAACCTATGATAAAAAGCCAAATTTAGAAGATATGATGTCAAAGCTAGTTGATTCTCAAACACAGTTTTTCACATCTCAAAAACAAACCAATGAACAAAATGCTCAAGCATTTAAAAATCAACAAGCTTCTATTTAAAATTTGGAACAAGAAGTAAGTAACCTAGCAAGGTTGATAGGTGAAAGAAAACCGGGAAGTCAACCTAGTGATACAAATGCTAACCCCCGGAATGAAACAGCTAAAGCCATTACCACAAGAAGTGGTATTACACTTAAACCACCTGAAATACCTGTAATTTCTGATGAAACTATTCCTACTCCACAAGAACCACAATCTGATCAAGATAAGGAAAAAGAACCGGTAGTTGAAAAGGTTAATGAAGATAAGACAGTTAAGGCTAAACCTTATGTTAAACCATACCAACCACCACTTCCTTACCCGAGTAAAATGAAAAAAGAGAGACTTGAAGCCGAGCAATCCAAATTCTTGGATATGTTTAAACAGATAAATGTCAATCTTCCTTTCATTGATGTAATTTCAGGAATGCCTAGATATGCTAAATTCTTGAAAGATTTAATCATGAATAGAAAGAAAATGGAAGAACTCTCGGCTGTTACTATGAATGCTAATTGTTCTGCAGTGCTATTGAATAAGATACCAGAAAAATTATCTGATCCAGGAAGTTTCACAATTCCATATTTTCTGGGTAGTCTTAGTTCAATAGAAGCATTGGCAGACTTAGGTGCTAGTATAAATTTAATGCCGTATTCACTATACGCTAAACTAGACCTTGGAGAATTGAAACCAACACGAATAAGTATACAACTAGCCGATAGATCAGTAAAATATCCTAGAGGGATAATGGAGAACATGCTAGTTAAAGTTGGTACTTTAGTATTTCCAGTAGATTTTGTTATTCTGGACATGGAAGAAGATTCTCGAGTTCCTCTCATATTAGGAAGACCATTCTTAAACACGGCCAAAGCAATAATAGACGTGTTTGGTAAGAAGCCGACCCTAAGTATAGAGGACGAGGGTGTTAACTTTTCTGTGACGACCCGGAAATTTCTGACCAAATTTAAACTTTAATCTTTATATTATTCCGACACGATAAGAAAATTTTGTTAAGTTAAATCTCAAGAATTTTAAACTGTGTTCATACATTCATTATAACCTCGACCAAATTCCGACGATTTATGAACCGTTATATATAAATAGATATGTATATATATATATATATATATATATATATATATATATATATATATATATATATATATATATATATATATATATATATATATATATATATATATATATATATATTATAACTTGAGAATATTAATAAAGTATTAAACGTATAATACTTTACACGAACGTATTTGTTTCAATATGATTTTTGACGAAATTAAAAAAAATATATATTAAATGATTGAATTATCAGAAACATTGAATTATGATTACAAGTCTCTGTTGAGAGGTCCACTATGATTTGAGAAAATCTATTCCTCTTAATGATATTCAGAATAATTTGTAAAGCTATTTATAAATAAAAACAAAAAGTGTCATTTACGAAAGTTAGACAAAAGGTAGTGGAGAATTGGTTTCTATAATATTCTATTAATCTATTTTCAAACGTACAAAAACGTTTTCAGTTTAAAAAGAACTTTATTATTAAAACGTATATAACTTTTATAAATATCTAGAATCACTTTTGACAACTCATTACTTAACCAGTATAATAAATATAACGATATTTATATTTTATTTCATTAAATATATATAACGATTTAAATTAATATTATATATATTTATACGCGTATTATACATACATAGTTTTTATACTTTTACTATACTTTAACTTTACCTTTACTTTACTTTAACTTTAATAATTCATACTTTAATAATTCACTTTAATAATTCATACTTTAATAATTCACTTTAATAATTCATACTTTAATAATTCACTTTAATAATTCATACTTTAATAATTCACTTTAATAATTCATACTTTAATAATTCACTTTAATAATTCAAAAATCTATTATAAATAGAATTCAATAGGTTTCATTATTCATAAAAACTTGAAAATATATTTCTCTAAACTCTCTCAATCGATTTATATATATATTTGCTCTGTATTATTTTAAGATATTATTAGTATACTTAAAATATTACGACGGAGTGATGTCCGAGTGATTTCAAAATAGTTTTTTGAATGAGTCGAAGCTAAGGAAATTATGGGTTATAGCTATGGAGGTGATGGGTATGGTTCATGGGTATGCTCGTGAGGTCAATCTAGTGTTTATCATCTCCGTTGCGTCTACGTACTTTCCTGCAATATTGAATCTCAATATTGATACGTGAGCACTCATAACTTAACTTTTATATATCAATAGTGTATCCCTGACTAGTGCTCGAGTATATAGGATTATGCATGCTTGTACATTCGATATTGTCCTTAGATAGGTTTGTTGAATCCTGAATTAGATACATATGCTACTGAGATAGGGTATATGATATGCATGTCATTGGAAAGCTAGCGAAAAATTAAGAACTTTTCATTTAGATACGAATGGTTTCGATGAACGGATTAGAAGTTATAGTCAACTGAATTTTAGTATTATTGTTAAAATGATTATTATTACTATCGTCGTTATTATTTTAATAGAAATATTATTGTTATTATAAAATATCATTATTACTATTATGTTAGTGTTATCATTTTATCATAATACCATTTTTAGTAAATATAAATATTGTTATTTTTTTATAGAATAATAATAATTATTATTATAAAATAATACAACTTTTACTTATTATTATTATGATCAATATTATTTTATCAAATAAATAGGGGATACAAAGATATTTTTCACCACGTGTAATATAATTACATTAATAATACTTACCACTATAGTTTTACAATATTAAGTGAACTTTATAAATTTTACTACTTAAGATATATAAAAGTATATTTTATCATATATAAACGTTAATATAAATTTTTATTAATAAATGACTTTTATTATTATAAAATCTAATAAATATATTTAAATATATAAAATGACTATAGTTAAGTTATATAATAAACACGTATAAATTTTAGAAGTCATTTTGGGTCAAGTTGACTTTTGTTGACTTTTGCATATTAGTCTCAAGCATTAGGATTGTGGTACACTATGACTTGACCAAAAATTGTTAGACAAATATTGACCAACATATAAATATATATAATTAATATAGGTTCGTGAATCCGAGGCCAACCTTACACTTGTTAAATGACGTTATATGTATTTTTACTACGAAATACAGTATGGTGAGTTTCATTTGCTCCCTTTTATATATATTTTTGGGACTGTGAATACATGCGCTGTTTTTATAAATGTTTTACGAAATAGGCACAAGTACTAAAACTAATTCTACGTGGGTTTAAACCAGAAATATACCCTTAGCTTGGTAACATTAAACTACTTGTCTATGTACGGTAGGCGCGAATCCTAAAGATAGATCTATTGGGCCTGACAAACCCCATCCTGACTATGGGATGCTTTAGTACTTCGAGGTTATTTTAAACACACCTGATCTGGTGTACTTCAGAGGGTAAAACATGAATGTTAAGGCTTGTTACCGGGTGCCTACAACTTATAGAATACTTTTATACACTTGCGAGTGTACATATATTTATAAACGGAAATCTTGTGGTCTATTAATATATTGAAATGATTGTTATGATAAACCTATGAACTCACCAACCTTTTCGGTTGACACTTTAAAGCATGTTTATTCTCAGGTATTAAAGAAATCTTCTGCTGTGCATTAGCTCATTTTAAGGATATTACTTGGAGTCATTCATGGCATATTTTGAAAGACGTTGCATTCGAGTCATTGAGTTCATCAAGATTATTATTATGTCAATTATAGTTGGATGTATTATGAAATGGTGTGCATGCCGTCAACTTTCGTTGTAAAGAAAGTTTGTCTTTTAAAAACGAATGCAATGTTTGTAAAATGTATCATATAGAGGTCAAATACCTCGCGATGTAATCAACTATTGTGAATCGTTTATAATGTATATGAACGGGTCCTTTCAGTTGGTATCAGAGCGGTGGTCTTAGCGAACCAGGTCTGCATTAGTGTGTCTAACTGATAGTCGTTAGGATGCATTAGTGAGCCTGGACTTCGACCGTGTCTGCATGTCAAAAGTTTTGCTTATCATTTTTGTCGGAAATTGCCTGCTTATCATTCTTAGTCTAGACACGTCTTACTGCATTGATTGCATGAATAGTGTATAGACAAAATTCATATCTTAGCGTATCTGCTAATCCATATCTTAGCGTATCTGTTACTGTAAACTTTGCATGACATATCCCGTAAATTCCTCCGTAATCTACGAAATCTTTTGCGCTATATATATAGATATTCTATGTAATTAGAATACCACCCGATAGCCGAAAAATCATTTCATATCGAAAAATCCTTTATTCAATCGAACGAAATGGAATTCGTCATTAGTTCAAGTCCCTCGAATTTCGATATGGAATCCCACTCAAGCTCCGAAAGCAGTGTGACCGGAATGGATCAACCAATTAGCCATCATCTATTATGAATGAATTGGGGATAGGTTCGTAGCCTCCTCAATAATTGGAGATAAGAAGAAGGTGATCCTTTCCATCCACCACATTGCCCTCTTGGCGATGAACCTGAAGCACTTACCGGCGAACCGGTCCGAAACACCATTTTCTCTCTCATTTTCCGAGTATCTCGTCACTATTATATACTACATCAAATTCTAGATTTTATTTATCCGCTCGTCCGAACCGACAATCACCCCGGTGTAATAGAAGAAGTCAACGCGCTTCGCGCTCGAGTAGTGGCTTTAGAGAATATGGTGCAAGGGTTACAAACACCAACAAATAACGAAGTATTAATTCATAATTTCAATTTTATTGAATAAATACTCCGTAAAAGTTATGTAATTTCTAAAGTCTTTAGGGATTATTCAGTTCTAGTTTCAACCGTAAATCAAATGAGTTTAATTTAATATTAACTCATTAAATCTATGTTACATCTGAAGAAAATATGCACATATATATTTTCATAAATACTGTAATAAAATTCTGTTGTACAAAATATTAATTGTGAAAAAAAAATTTAACGGGTAGGTAATACCCGAGACATATATAAATTCACAATTAATATGTTACATTTTTCGAATCTGATTAAGCAAATCATCAACTACACTCCCAAAATCTCACAACAATATACAATCTTGTATAGTAATCAAAACAACCATTCTCACCCAAATTTGATTACGCATTCTGATTTTGACAAATCAAAATCCAAGTCATGATTTAACAGAAGACATCACTCTTAGATTCCTACATCTTTCAAAGCTATATTTTGACTTCAAAAATGTGTTAGAACATCATATGTATATTAATGATTACAAACTGTGTTCAAACTCTCCGAAGTTTTCGAAGACACTTCAAACAATGAACAATCGAAATGATGATCCGACCACATATTAACCACATTTATGTACCTAAAAAGCTCTCGAAGCCAAAGTCATAGTTCGACGCGTATCCGTGTCAGATCCTTTGGCATTTATTAGCTAAAATGACTTTTCAATTCCTTTTCAAAGTAGACAGTTTTGTCACAGCTCCAGCAAGTCAACTTCGACTTTTCAGTCGGACTAGTCTTATTATAACCTCGATAGATACGTTACCCTTTCGTCATCGTTACTGGGGACCTTTCAGATCTCGCCACCTTAGCAATAAACTTACCAACAACTTCAATTATCTTTGACTTTTCTAAAAATCATTATATTTATTGAAATCACATCATTTACTCATTCGCATCTTGTAACGAGAATTGTCATACGAACCATCAAAAAACAGTAACCAGTATTTTGAAATCTCGCAGCATGTCTACGCCAACAGTTATATGTGTACGTAAAACGTCTATCTCCTGGACTTACATACTTTGAATGTGAAGTTCTGAAAAATATTTTGAACTGCAAACTAGTTCTTGAAATGCTGACGAAGCATCAAAAACTGTAAATGATCTTAACAGTAAAAAGTTTGATGACAAAGAATAGTAAGGTGGTAAAGCTGAGAAAAAGAGAAGGTTTGGAACTAGAAAACGGATTGAACAGACTATGAAGGAGGCTGTGGACAAATCACAAAGACTAAATCTGCCTTCAAATAATCCAAATGATTCAGTGCCTGCTAAATTCATTAACGAATACCTTACTCTTTATTCTAAACCTTTACAGAAAAATCTTCATCATCATCCATCAATATTAGAAATTCTAAGATATTATCATATCTTTCATTATAAATATCCGCGATATTTCTGAAGATATTTTCACAACTAATCTTATCTGAAGTCATTTATCTCTTTGCGCTATCGGTGTTACATCATAAAAGAAACTATTAGTTTCTATATTCTATAAACTTTCGAGTTTAAATTATGAATGTTTTGAAGTAGTGTTGGGAGCTGAAGCATGAGTTAGTATAATATAATGACATTTGATCAACGTGATTATATTACAGTAATTCGTGCTGAGTTTCTAAATGGAACATGATGATTCACAGATCATAACGTCATCATGTGCTATGTTACACGACTCTTATATTCTCTTTGATCTCTAAATATCAAGAAAATATTTCTTGATGATTCGGCCTTTTCTGAGGTATTCTGGTAACTTGACAAGTCAAGATCGTGCCATTACAATTTCTTTCCTAGAACATTAACAATGTTCATTCCGAAATTTATATCTGCGAATTTTGGACCATTACAAGCGGTGCTTAATCGCAAGAAGAAGAAACGAACGGACAAAGCTCCGAACTAGAAATGGGAGTATAAATCATAGCAAATAGAAGAGAGCATTAACTGTGGATGACAATGATTATAGAAGAAGCAAGGACTTTGAAATATAAGGAAAGATATAAAACCCAACAACAACCCAGAAATCACAAACTGCATATATCAATGCATATAGCAATATAAAGACACGGGAGAACTAAAACCACTATAAAACCAAGAGTATAGTAGAAGTAAATAGATTCTTCCTGAGGCAGATGAAAAAGAAGAGCGACAGATATGAAAGTGAGGAGTATATCAAGAATCAGCACTGGATGAAGCATATTGACAAATACTTTAAAATATGAGTTGAGAAGGTGTGAGTTGTAAGAAAACAAATGAGATGGATTTATAGTGAAATATCCGACAGAGAAATCAAAATGGATTATCGCATTAATTCGAAGAGGATCATAATTTCCTTAATCGCCGAATAATCAAATCCAATATAGATTACAAAGATTTTCTTTTCGAAGATCAATCGTGATGACGTCAAAAGATACGACGAATCACTATTATCTTATTTCATTCATTTACGATAACTTCACTCACACGCTTCGAGTAATCGAATTATTTTATCCATTCTTCTTGAACATGATAAAACTCTATAATCGTTATAATAACATTCTCATTGTTAGTCATGACGACCTCTATCAAATTTCGGGGACGAAATTTCTTTAACGGGTAGGTACTGTGACGACCCGGAAATTTCTGACCAAATTTAAACTTTAATCTTTATATTATTCCGACACGATAAGAAAAGTTTGTTAAGTTAAATCTCAAGAATTTTAAACTGTGTTCATACATTCATTATAACCTCGACCAAATTCCGACGATTCATGAACCGTTATATATAAATAGATATGTATATGTATATATATATATATATATTATAACTTGAGAATATTAATAAAGTATTAAACGTATAATACTTTACACGAACGTATTTGTTTCAATATGATTTTTGACGAAATTAAAAAAAATATATATTAAATGATTGAATTATCAGAAACATTGAATTATGATTACAAGTCTCTGTTGAGAGGTCCACTATGATTTGAGAAAATCTATTCCTCTTAATGATATTCAGAATAATTTGTAAAGCTATTTATAAATAAAAACAAAAAGTGTCATTTACGAAAGTTAGACAAAAGTTAGTGGAGAATTGATTTCCATAATATTCTATTAATCTATTTTCAAACGTACAAAAACGTTTTCAGTTTAAAAAGAACTTTATTATTAAAACGTATATAACTTTTATAAATATCTAGAATCACTTTTGACAACTCATTACTTAACCAGTATAATAAATATAACGATATTTATATTTTATTTCATTAAATATATATAACGATTTAAATTAATATTATATATATTTATACGCGTATTATACATACATAGTTTTTATACTTTTACTATACTTTAACTTTACCTTTACTTTACTTTTACTTTACTTTAACTTTAATAATTCATACTTTAATAATTCACTTTAATAATTCATACTTTAATAATTCACTTTAATAATTCATACTTTAATAATTCACTTTAATAATTCATACTTTAATAATTCACTTTAATAATTCACTTTAATAATTCACACTTTAATAATTCACTTTAATAATTCATACTTTAATAATTCACTTTAATAATTCAAAAATCTATTATAAATAGAATTCAATAGGTTTCATTATTTCATAGAAACTTGAAAATATATTTCTCTAAACTCTCTCAATCGATTTATATATATATTTGCTCTGTATTATTTTAAGATATTATTAGTATACTTAAAATATTACGACGGAGTGATGTCCGAGTGATTTCAAAATAGTTTTTTGAATGAGTCGAAGCTAAGGAAATTATGGGTTATAGCTATGGAGGTGATGGGTATGGTTCATGGGTATGCTCGTGAGGTCAATCTAGTGTTTATCATCTCCGTTGCGTCTACGTACTTTCCTGCAATATTGAATCTCAATATTGATACGTGAGCACTCATAACTTAACTTTTATATATCAATAGTGTATCCCTGACTAGTGCTCGAGTATATAGGATTATGCATGCTTGTACATTCGATATTGTCCTTAGATAGGTTTGTTGAATCCTGAATTAGATACATATGCTACTGAGATAGGGTATATGATATGCATGTCATTGGAAAGCTAGCGAAAAATTAAGAACTTTTCATTTAGATATCGAATGGTTTCGATGAACGGATTAGAAGTTATAGTCAACTGAATTTTAGTATTATTGTTAAAATGATTATTATTACTATCGTCGTTATTATTTTAATAGAAATATTATTGTTATTATAAAATATCATTATTACTATTATGTTAGTATTATCATTTTATCATAATACCATTTTTAGTAAATATAAATATTGTTATTTTTTTATAGAATAATAATTATTATTATTATAAAATAATACAACTTTTACTTATTATTATTATGATCAATATTATTTTATCAAATAAATAGGGGATACAAAGATATTTTTCACCACGTGTAATATAATTACATTAATAATTATTACCACTATAGTTTTACAATATTAAGTGAACTTTATAAATTTTACTACTTAAGATATATAAAAGTATATTTTATCATATATAAACGTTAATATAAATTTTTATTAATAAATGACTTTTATTATTATAAAATCTAATAAATATATTTAAATATATAAAATGACTATAGTTAAGTTATATAATAAACACGTATAAATTTTAGAAGTCATTTTGGGTCAAGTTGACTTTTGCTGACTTTTGCATATTAGTCTCGAGCATTAGGATTGTGGTACACTATGACTTGACCAAAAATTGTTAGACAAATATTGACCAACATATAAATATATATAATTAATATAGGTTCGTGAATCCGAGGCCAACCTTGCACTTGTTAAATGACGTTATATGTATTTTTACTACAAAATACATTATGGTGAGTTTCATTTGCTCCCTTTTATATATATTTTTGGGACTGTGAATACATGCGCTGTTTTTATAAATGTTTTACGAAATAGGCACAAGTACTAAAACTAATTCTACGTGGGTTTAAACCAGAAATATACCCTTAGCTTGGTAACATTAAACTACTTGTCTATGTACGGTAGGCGCGAATCCTAAAGTTAGATCTATTGGGCCTGACAAACCCCATCCTGACTATGGGATGCTTTAGTACTTCGAGGTTATTTTAAACACACCTGATCTGGTGTACTTCAGAGGGTAAAACATGAATGTTAAGGCTTGTTACCGGGTGCCTACAACTTATAGAATACTTTTATACACTTGCGAGTGTACATATATTTATAAACGGAAATCTTGTGGTCTATTAATATATTGAAATGATTGTTATGATAAACCTATGAACTCACCAACCTTTTCGGTTGACACTTTAAAGCATGTTTATTCTCAGGTATTAAAGAAATCTTCCGCTGTGCATTAGCTCATTTTAAGGATATTACTTGGAGTCATTCATGGCATATTTTGAAAGACGTTGCATTCGAGTCATTGAGTTCATCAAGATTATTATTATGTCAATTATAGTTGGATGTATTATGAAATGGTGTGCATGCTGTCAACTTTCGTTGTAAAGAAAGTTTGTCTTTTAAAAACGAATGCAATGTTTGTAAAATGTATCATATAGAGGTCAAATACCTCGCGATGTAATCAACTATTGTGAATCATTTATAATGTATATGAACGGGTCCTTTCATTTTCTGTTGATAGAGCCATGCAACAACCGCAATCTGCAGATGATACATGTTATTATATTCAAACTATAGAATCACATGCAGAATTGTTAGAAGAATTTCCAGAATTACAAGGAACAGGAGAATGTTCTTTAGGAGAAGGAACTGAACCAATTGATGAAACTGAAATGTTAGCTACACTTATGGCTAATGGATATGAACCAACAACAGAAGAAATTCAAATGCTAAAAGAAGAAGACAGATATCGATATAAATCATCGATTGAAGAACCACTGACATTAGAGTTAAAGCCACTTTCAAACCATTTGGAATATGCTTATTTACATGGTGAATCTAAATTACCTGTAATAATATTGTCTTCTCTTACTGAAAATGAAAAATCTCAACTCATTTCTCTGCTAAAAGCTCATAAACCAGCTATTGCATGGAAGATTCATGATATTAAAGGAATAAATCCTTCGTATTGTACACATAAAATCCTTATGGAAGAAGGTCATAACACGTATGTGCAACGCCAACGAAGACTAAATCCTAATATGCAAGATGTTGTTAAGAAAGAAATTATTAAACTGCTTGATGCAGGTTTAATTTATCCAATCTCTGATAGTCCATGGGTAAGCCCAGTTCAATGCGTACCTAAGAAGGGTGGCATGACTGTCATCACAAATAAGAAAAATGAGCTTATTCCTACTAGGACTGTAACAGGATGGCGTGTTTGTATTGATTATAGAAAATTAAATGAATCCACCAGAAAAGATCACTTTCCCTTACCGTTCATTGATCAAATGTTGGAAAGATTAGCCGAAAATAGTTACTATTGTTTTCTTGATGGTTTTTCCGGATATTTTCAAATTCCAATAGCACCCGAGGACCAAGAGAAAACCACATTCACGTACCCTTATGGTACTTTTTCTTACAAACGCATGCCATTTGGACTTTGCAACGCCCCTGCAACCTTTCAAAGGTGCATGATGGCGATTTTTCACGACATGATAGAAGAATGCATGGAAGTTTTCATGGATGAGTTTTCAGTCTTCGGTGATACATTTGAATCATGTCTAGTTAATCTTGAACGAATGCTTATTAGATGCGAACAATCAAATCTAGTACTTAATTGGGAGAAATGCCATTTCATGGTTAAAGAAGGCATCGTTCTTGGTCATAAAATTTCAAAGGAAGGAATTAAAGTGGATAGAGCTAAAGTAGATGTAATTGCTAAACTTCCACATCCCACCAATGTTAGAGGAGTTAGGAGTTTTCTAGGGCATGCCGGTTTTTACCGACGTTTCATAAAAGATTTTTCTAAAATTGCCACTCCTATGAATAAACTCCTAGAAAAGGATGCTCCATTCATCTTTTCAGATGAATGCATCAAATCTTTTAATATTCTTAAAGAAAAACTCACTAATGCGCCGATCATGATAACTCCAAATTGGAATCTACCATTTGAACTCATGTGCGATGCAAGTGATTTTGCAATGGGAGCCGTTTTAGGACAAAGGATTGAAAAACGATTTCAACCTATTTATTACGCTAGTAAGATGTTACAAGGAGCACAAACGAATTATACAACTACTGAAAAAGAACTCTTTGCTATTGTCTTTGCTTTTGACAAATTTCGTTCATATCTCGTTCTAGCTAAAACGGTGGTCTATACCGACCATTCTGCTCTTAGATACCTTTTCTCGAAACAAGATGCTAAACCACGATTAATCCGTTGGATCTTACTCTTACAAGAGTTTGATATTGAAATCTGAGATAAAAAGGGAGCAAAAAATCTCGCAGCTGATCATCTTTCTCGTCTTGAAAATCCCGAATTAGAAGTTCTAAATGAATCGGCCATACAAGACAACTTTCCTGATGAATACCTATTGAAGATAGATTATAATGAAATTCCATGGTTTGCAGACTATGCAAACTACTTAGTATGTGCATTCCTTGAAAAAGGATTATCGTACCAAAAACGAAAGAAATTCTTTAGTGATATAAAACACTATTTTTGGGAAGATCCACATTTGTTTAAAAGTTGTCCCGATGGAATAATACGCCGATGTGTATTCGGAGATGAAGCTAGTCAAATCTTAAACCATTGTCACACAGGACCAACAGGAGGGCATTATGGGCCTCAACTTACAGCAAGAAAAGTTTACGATGCAAGATTCTATTGGCCTACAATTTTCAAAGACGCACACCTCCTTTGCAAATCCTGTGATGCTTGTCAAAGGACCGAAAAAATAAGTCAACGTGATGAAATGCCACAAAATGTCATTCAAGTATGTGAAGTATTTGACGTTTAGGGTATTGACTTTATGGGTCCATTTCCAAAATCTCATAATAATCTCTACATTCTCGTTGCCATTGATTATGTATCCAAATGGGCGGAAGCACAAGCTCTCCCAACTAACGATGCACGAGTTGTAGTCAACTTTTTAAAACGTCTTTTTGCTAGGTTTGGAACACCGAAAGCTTTAATAAGTGATCGGGGTACTCATTTTTGTAATAATCAACTTGAGAAAGTTCTCAAAAGATATAGAGTAACTCATAAAATCTACACTGCATATCATCCACAAACAAGTGGACAAGTTGAAAATACCAACCGAGCTTTAAAACGTATTCTAGAGAAAACCGTAGTATCAAATTCGAAGGAATGGTCCATGAAATTGGAGGATGCACTCTGGGCTTTTAGAACAGCCTACAAAACTCCAATTGGAACCACACCTTTTAGACTCGTTTACGGAAAAGCATGTCATCTTCCAGTAGAAATTGAAAACAAAGCATTTTGGGCTTTGAAGACATGTAATCTTGATTTACATGAAGCCGGACGTCTACGGTTAAGTCAATTAAACGAATTAGAAGAATTAAGACATGAAGCATACGAAAATTCGTTAATCTATAAAGTAAGAATGAAGAAATGGCATGATAAAAGAATCAGAAGTTCAAAAGAATTTAAAGAAGGAGACCGTGTTCTTCTTTTCAATTCACGATTCAAGCTATTTCCTGGAAAATTAAAATCAAGATGGTCTGGACCATTCATAGTCAAAAGAGTTTTCCCATACGGAACAATAGAGTTAATAAATTCAAATGGGATTGAATTTAAAGTTAATGGTCACAGAGTTAAACATTATATACATGGTCTGATGGAAGTTGACAATGAAGTCAATAATAATTTCACCACCCAAGAAAACCTTCAAAATGAAAACATAAATATGTTATCAACAACATATGAAAAATCAAAATTGGAAAATAGGGAGGATTCAAATTGGAGTGATGAAGAAGAATTCTTATACAAACCTCCCATTCCAAGAAACGGAGAAAAATGTGAACAAGAAGTTCAAATAGAAGTGAAAAAAACAAGAAAAGAACACCTGAAAAAGGTTTACAAACCAACTCGACTTACTAAAGCAGGAGACCCAGGTGAATTTATCATTTCTTGCTTGCTTAATGATGGTGCAGTATATAATGGACTCGCAGATTTAGGAGCAAGTGCAAATATTATGCCTCTTTCCTTATACAAAAGATTAGGTATGGGTAAATTAAAACAAACCAAAATAGGTGTTCAATCATTTGACCTAACCATTAAACACCCGGTTGGAATAGCAAGTAATTTACTTGTTAACGTGGAAAGTTTGACCTTTGTTGCAAACTTCATAATGATTAATATGGAGGAAAACCTTGATATTCCTCTAATTTTAGGTCGCCCATTTTTAGCAACCACCGAGGCATTCATTGATGTAAGAGAAGTTAGAATGACACTTAGGGATGGTGATAAATCGATCACCTTTGTGAACCGAAAGTTTAGATCTCCACCAACCAAAACTGTTAAACCAATAAAAATGCATAAGTGTGGGGAAGATGAAGAAACACTTAATGATGATCCGATCACAAAGAACCCCGTTGATGATAAGAAATTAGATGAACCCGTTTTTAACAGTTCAACGAAGAAACTTTATAAACGGATTCACGATGCTAAGATTAAGGGAAACCTTAAGTTATGTAACCGATTAGTATCCAATTTATCGCCAAAAGAAAAGGCGATGTTAGTTGAATTTGTGAAAGCTACGGAGGAAATCAACAAATGGATTGAAGCAAAAGTCAGAGATATACAAATTGTTGATGATTCAATTGAAAATAACGTTAATCACAATTTCAACGCCACATCTAACTAAGTGTGGGGAGGTTCAAATCTTTTTAGGGTAATATATATTTCTGTTAGAGTTAGATATTCTGTTTTCGTGTAGTTTCCGAGAATGGAATCCGAATGGTCTTTTCCTAGCAGACCCTAAAGAACTAGTCTTCTCCCCCCATTCTGAATTTTTATTTTTATTTTTAGGTTTTACGAGATGAAGAATTCCTGTGAACTGAACCATGGTCTAATGCTACACGCTTTAATCACTAATGTAACAATGATATACTCACGAGTGACCTTGTATCAGTAATAAGAGCCAAAATGGACGGAGTAAGAAAAGAACTCAGAAATGATCATAATAAATTACATTTTGGTAAAAGAAAATCAAAATCCGCAGCGAAAAGAAGAGCACGACACCTTGAAAGATGTCACAAATGCGGAAAATGGTCACACGAAGGTAAATGTTCAAATAATCAAATATATTCAAATACCGAATTTGTTACTTTATGCAGAGAAGGACCGTTCATATGTTTCGAAGAAAAAACGTTGAATGCTCGAGGTTACGCCTATGTAGCTATGGAAAACCAATTAGTCCGACTATCTTATGAGTGGGCTAAAGCAGGTCACTAAGAATTCTATCTCACATGTAAGTATGTACAGTTTTTATTTTTATTTTTATTGCTTTTACCCTTTTGATAATTGTAATGACCCGGAATTTTCTGACCAAATTATACTTATGAGATTAATATTTACATAAATTAAACGATACCAACATGATAAGCAATCCAAATTGTTGAGACTTGTGTTTTTGAAAAGAGTTTTACACAACGTTTGACCGTCCAATATGACCGATGATATCACGAACTATATAACATACGATAATTATACGTTTGTGTATATATATGTATTTATATATATTTAACATGATCTATGGATGGTTTAACATCTCATTGTGTACTAATGACAATGAGTTATAAGTATATTTTGAAACTACTAACTTAAGTTTTCAAAACGATAACTATACGTAACATTCTTTGATATATATACTTATAATCTATAATGCTTATACATGTATCGTATATATAATGTATTTAATCACTTTTTAAGGACTTAAATACATAAAACAATATAAGTATATTCACAAAGGATAGCTATATTTGAATTCTCGTTCTGTTTCCTCAAGATTTCTATACGTATATCTAGGGTATATGTACCCGTATCATACCCAACTTCTATACGTATTTACTATTGGTATATACACATCAAATCAACATCCTAATCAACATTATTACTGCCCTAGATATGATTTAACTAGAATTTGTCAAGTAGTATGAATTATTAGTAAGAAAACAAAATTAGGAATCCTTTTCTTTCTTTATAAACTAAAAACGTTTTTATAAATGAACACCATTTCTTCACTCCATTTTTTCATACCTACACCCTCATTTCTCTCTCAAAATACTCCTAACTTCATACTTGATCATCTTCAAGCATTTTCCCCATCATTTAGCTTCAATTACAAGCCTTAAACACCATAAGAAAACTCTTTCAAGAACATATCAAAATAACCACCCATTTGAAGAAGTTTACTTCCAACCTTTTGATCTAACTCCACCACTCTTTGATTCCAAGATTATTTCTTATCTTTTACAGTAACTTTGTCCAAGTAACTTGAGGTAGTAACCTTGTTCATAATCTTATTCAATTCATATTCATATAGCTATCTTATTTTGTGGTATAAAATTTTAACAACAAGAACATAGTTTGAATGATCTCAAACTTGTTCGCAAACTAAATAGATCCTTCTAACTTGACTTTTAAAACACTTCAAGACCTGTAATATATCATAATGATATGCTAACCTAACAAGATATAACTTGGTTTTACAAAGAACATCTTAAAAACTGAATCTACGTCGTCGGAGTGCAACCGGGGGCTGTTTTGGGTTGGATAATTAAAAACCATCTTGAACTTTGAATTGGAAGTTCATGTTCTGGAAAAATGATATTTCTATGAATATGTTAACACATAAAAATTTCATGGTTTAACTCAAAGTGTAAGTATTTTTAGAAAAATGATCATTAAATGTTGTTTTTATGATGGAAAATGATCACTTTCATAAGTTTCACCAAAGTTTGACCTATAACCTATGATTTCGAATACAAACTAAGGTATTTTCAGTTCATATTCTTAAAATTTGACTCGATCCAAGGAAGTGGCAAGTTGAACCAACAAAAACGGAGTTGTAATGAAGAAACTACGATTAAAACAAGATTGGGTATCCGAAGCTAGTTTAGCTACGAAAATATTTGTAGAAAAAGTAAATTAATCATATCTTTTCAATTAATATGATATTTTATATATAATTACTTATGATTTGATTTTATATATTAGGACCACCCGTAAACAACACGAGAAGATTAATCATAAGACCTCATGATTGTACGCAACACGTCATTTGACAACATGGTACCATGGGTCGAGATTAATTCTGATCAATACGAATACGATGGGGTCTTTATTTATTTTATTTAAGCAACTAATTGTGGACCACTAACATCGGACTGCTAACTACGGACTAAGAAAATATTAAAAGTATTAAAAGTATATATATATGTAACGATTACTTAAAAAGAAAATATGTTGATATATTATATATGGTTAGGTTCGTGATATCTATCGGAGACCAAGTCGAATTAAATACCTTCAAGGCAAAAGTGAGTTTCATTTGCTCCCTTTTTAATTGCTTTTGCAATATATATTTTTGGGCTGAGAATACATGCGCTGCTTTTATAAATGTTTACAAAATAGACACAAGTACTTAAAAATATATTCTACGTTGAGTTGTACCACTGGCATGTTTCCCTGTAGCTTGGTAACTACTATTTACATGGGTATTGTAAACGCGAATCCTGTTGATAGATCTATTGGGCCTGACAACCCCAACCGGACTGGACGACCAGTATTCAACGGTTGCACAGTACTTCATTTTGGTGACTACACTTGGTACGGTGTAGTGAGATTTCATAATAAAAGGAATATGCGACGTTGAATAAATGTTAAGTATGGTTACCAAGTGCTCAACCACTTAGAATGCTTTACATACACTTGCGAGTGTATTATGTTTATGATTATGAAATCTTGTGGTCTATTAACATATTGAAATGATTGTTATGAGAAACCTATGAACTCACCAACCTTTTGGTTGACACTTTAAAGCATGTTTATTATCAGGTACGAATTAAGTCTTCCGCTGTGCATTTGCTCAATATAAGGACATTACTTGGAGCCGATCATCGTAATGGGACCAAATGTTGATGACTTCGTCCAGGTGGATTAGGACGGGTCCTTTCAGTTGGTATCAGAGCGGTGGTCGTAGCGAACCAGGTCTTGTATTAGTGTGTCTAACTAGTAGTTGTTAGGATGCATTAATGAGTCTGGACTTCGACCGTGTCTACATGTCAAAAGTTTTGCTTATCATTTCTAGTCGGAAATCATCTGCTTATCATCCTTAGGAAATTACCTGCTTATCATTCATAAGTCTAGACAAGTTTTACTGCATTTACTGTATTGATAGTGTATAGACGAATTCTTATCTTAGCATATCTGTTATTGCGAACTTTGACTGATATCTTTTCAAAAATTTTCCGTAATTTACGGGATTTTGGTATTATATATACATATGTAAATTATGTATTGAAGAGTACCAAATCTAACTCCTATAATCTATTCCATACCAAAAATTCATTTTCCCCATTATACAAGATAGATTCCGCATCTAGTTCGAATTCTTCAGATTCCGACAGTTATGCCGATATGGATTTCCATTCGGGCTCCGAAAGCAGCGTCACCGGAATGGATCAACCAATTTCCCATCATCTATTCTGGTTGAATTGGGGATGGGTTCGTAATATACTAAATCACTGGAGACAAGAAGAAGGTGATCCATTCCATCCACCAAATTGCCCTCTTGGCGATGAACCTGAAGCACTTACCGGTGAACCTATTCGAAACACCATTTTCTCTCTCATTTCTAGAGTATCTCGTCACGATTATATACTATCCCATATTACAAATCTTGTTCATTAGCTCGCTCCAACCGCCAATCATCCCGGTGTACTAGCAGAAGTTAACGAACTTCGCGCTCGCGTGACGGCTTTGGAGAACATGGTGCGAAGGTTACAAACACCAGCAGCAGCACCAGCAGCATAATCAGCACCACCATCAAAAACATCAACAATACTGATGTTTTAGCAGAGTAGTATATAAAATAGCTTATATTTTTGCAGGAAAATACTATTAAATACGATACAATTTTACACAAGATATTTATTTATTTAGAGAACGGATATACTTAAACCTTGCTACAACACTTATAGGCAGTGTACCTAATCGTACAGTAGTGTAGTTTTTAGTAAGTCCGGTTCGTTCCACGGGGAATCTTTTTAAACAAAGCTTAACGCTATATTAGTTTACTTTTATAGAAATACAAATATATATATATATATAAGTAATATTATTATTATAAAGGGGGGTTTTTACCGTTTAATGACCGGTTTGTCGATTTTAAAACTTTAATCGCAGTTAAAACCTAATGTAAAATATTAAATAAATAAAAGACTTAATTTAAAGCGTAAAATAAATAACGATAATGAAAATGCAATAAATAAAAGTGCGATAAAATAAAATTACGATAATAAAAAAAATATGATAATTAAAAGTGCGATTAAATAACAATAAATAAAAGTGCGATAATTAGAAGTGCAATTAAATATAAAATAAAGGAAATTAAATATGAAATAAAAGAATTATGCTTATTTAAACTTCCGTAATCATGATGTTTGACGTGTTGATTTTAGTTTTATGCCCATGGGTTAATTGTCCTTTGTCCTGGATTATTTAATATGTCCGTCTGGTTTTTGTCCATAACAGTCCATCAGTCATAAATATAAAGTGCGAGTGTCCTCGTCAAATTATTCTTATACCCGAAGTTAAATATTCCAACTAATTGGGGACTTAAACTGTAACAAGATTTTAATACTTTGTTTAATAATTACACCAGGATGTCGACTGAGTGTAACCCAAGGTTTTAATATTTTGTTATAAATTATACCAAGTATCCTTGTACATAATTTCACCCCTGTTTTAATTATTCTAGTGGCTATTAATCCATTCCCGTGTCCGGTTAAATGAACGATTATTCGTACATATAAATACCCCGCCCATCGTGTCCGATCGAGTGTATATGGTAATTTATAGGGACGCCCAATTGTAAATCTTTATAATAACATTAACAAACTATCATTTAGTTAAACAAATATAAAGCCCATTAATAGCTCATAGTCTAATTTCCACAAGTGTCGTTCTTTTGTCCAAACCCCAATTATGGTACAAAGCCCAATTACCCAATTTTAATAATTAGCCCAATATCATGATTACTTCGTTTTAAATAAGCATAATAATAACTTAGCTAAGAGACATTAATGTAAAAAGGTTGAACATAACTTACAATGATTAAAAATAGCGTAGCGTTACACGGACAGAATTTCGACTTACACCCTTACAACATTCGCTAACATACCCTTATTATTAGAATTATAATTAAAATTAAAATATAAATTATAAATATATATATATATATATATTACGTATATTGAGAGAGAGAGAGATATATGATATCTTTTTACGATCAGAATGCGCGAGCTTTATAGGGAGTTTCTGAGATTGGGGTTCCGCGACTCGCGGCCATTTTGGCCTTCAAACTCCGCGAGTCGCGGAGTTTACTTTTACAGCTCACACAAGCTTGGCTCTTTGTTTACCGACGGTTTAAATATAAATATAATATATTAAATAATTATAAGAATTATTTAAATATTATATTATATTTATGTGCATAGTTGACTTGTAATTTTTAGTCCGTTGCGTCGAGCGTTGAGAGTTGACTCTGGTCCCGGTTCCGGATTTTCGAACGTCCTTGCGTACAATTTTATATTTTGTACTTTGCGTTTTGAATCTTGTACTCTTGCAATTTCGAGACGTTTCTTATCAATAATTGGAACCTCTTTGATTGTCTTTTGTACTTTTGAGCTTTTTGGTCGTTTGCGTCTTCAATTCGTCGAATCTGTCTTTTGTCTTCACCTTCTATTATTTAAACGAATATCACTTGTAAATAGAACAATTGCAACTAAAAGCTTGTCTTTCTTGATGAATAATGCTATGAAATATATGTTCGTTTTTAGCATTATCAAATATTCCCACACTTGAGCGTTGCTTGTCCTCAAGCAATATCGTCTTGAAATATTAGAATCGCTTCTTTATTCTTCACACTTTGTACATCAGTGATTTCTATACGGCGGTATAAACAATGGTAGTAACGATATGGTTTACAGTCCCACATGACTATAAAAATTTAGATCCATTAAGGAAATTGGATCTTTATGAAAACATTTGATCTTTTGAAAATTAAATCTATTTTTTACCCTAGATAAGTTTTCCGGAATAACCCTTTACCGGTGTTTGCAAAATATTTTTGTGGGTTTGGTGGGTTTCAGATTTGAAAATTTTAGCTCAAAACTTATGGTTTTGTGTCACCCACTTGCTAACCTTGTATTTGGAAAGCAACACGTCCAGTTTACTTGTCCCGTATATTACCTTTCGGTAAACTACCGTCCGGTTGTAAAGGAAAGCGTTGAACAAGCAACTGTTAAGGCAATGTCCCCTGACATGCTTTTAATTATGGTCTATAACGTGTCGGACGCAATTACTATCCTTGGTAGGAGCAATAGTAAAGCTCACCCTTATAATTTTTCGGTCTGGCACAAGGTCCTATCTTTGACCATGCTATGCAACCACCGTTCTTACGGTTGACACCCGATTTAGTTCAGGTGACCTAATGAATTCCAGGTGAATTTCTAGGATTTTACGTTCAATGGTAATGAACGCATTGAAAATAGGGTTTTCAGAAAACAAATCGGTTTGTAATTTTGATCAAAATATTTTCTCGTTCAAGCTCGAGTTTAGATATCATTGAATTCCATGAGTTTGAATTCTCAATCTTTAAGGTCAATCTCTAGGATTGAGTAATATCAGTCTTAAAAGCTGATTTTTAATCTTTAAGGAGATTATCCTTTCTGGGGATCTGATTCATTAGTCTTATCAAGCTAATTTGCATGGTGCCCCCCCATTGTACGAGATAAATCCTTCTCATGGTTAGGATAAATCTGACCACTTGGCGACCCTGTTTAATGCTGAGGTCCGTGGATTTCCTGCTGATTTTAGTGATGACTTTTCTAGATTTTTCGTCAACCTACAGCTGGTCTGGACGACAACTTCATGACCTAAATCAAGAAGCGCGTGTCTTTTTTGGAAGATTTTACTTCCTTTTAATGATGGAATTGATTCATCGTGTAGATCCATCTTTTCTTTTCTTTCATCGGGTAAAACAGTTTAGTTTAGTCCAAAGCAAAAGTATTTTCAGTTATTTGTTATAGAAATATGTGATATATGTTTTGAATAACTTGGAGAATTTTCCCACACTTGGCTTTTATTTTCCTTTTTATCGTCCTCTATTCTATTTTAAATGAATTTTAACATTTTGGTTTGTTTCTCAATTTATGTCCTTTCCGAGGTTACAATAATTTCGGTGTTAAAACCTAGTTTTATCGTTCATAAATATGTATAAACATGATTTTGAGTTCATTTAATTGAAAATTTTGAAAAATTTTACTAGAATTGGGTAGTCAGTATATAAGACTAGGGCTGTTCTTTATTATCAGAGAGCACTAGATTCTAATACAACTACTGCTTTACTAGTATTTTTAATGGTAACCAAGTGTTTAAGATAAAAATTTTAAAATCCGAAAGAAGATAAAAATTTTAAAATCCGAAAGAATTTAACCCCTTCCCACACTTAAGATCTTGCAATGCCCTCATTTGCAAGAAATCAGTAACAATTTAAATTATTGAGGGTGATTTGTGTGAAAATGATTAAATTTTTACCAAAGTTTCCAAATATATTGGCGTTTGTTTGCTGAATGATAAATGGTGCACATCATTTGTTCATTCCGTCTTGTTGTTATTTCACATATATTTTGCATCTTGTCGTCAAAATTAGTTGCTTTTGCTGAACTTAATGCCAGTCTTTGAAAATGCGTTGTTTTACCCTGTTGTGTACATAAGATAAACTGCAAACATATATACATATTTTTGAAGTTTGGTATATTACCCCACATTCAAAAATTATTAAAATCTAAGAATAAAAGTTAGACAATTATAAAAACTATTACAATATTAGCAAAAGTATTAAACGTATCAATCATTACAAATTACAAAATAAAAAAAATATAAGTAGACTAGGGATGATATTGATACCAATAGGGGTTCCAGGCATAACCATAGGTGCTATAGAATGCTTCGGCAGGGTTATACGTAGGATACGGTGGCTGCATCTCTATAGACCATGGAGGGAAGATGGGTTTCGGTGTAGGAATATAGTTTCTACCTATATGTTGGCAATGAGCTATGATTTGGTTCTGATGAACTTGCCAATCTTCAAATACTCTCTGTCTAGCATTTTCGTACTCCTGAGAAGCTATAAACCTTTGCATTTCTTGCATCTCATTCCCCCCTCCTACGTTACCTTGCTGTTGGTTTCTCTCAACCTGTGGATGTCTACCATGGTATGGTACTGCGGCGTTATTTCGCCTCTTCAAAACTTTCGCACCATGGTATACATTTAAACCTATAGTATCGCGGGGTTCTGGTTCTTCTACTAATAATCCCCCCCGACTTATATCCACACCGAGATATTCAGCAATCAAAGTAATAAAAATACCACCTCCTATTATGCTATGCGGTCGCATCCCCCGAACCATAGCTGATAAATAATAACCCACACAATACGGTATACTTACAGCGCTTTGTGGGTCTCGAATACACATATGGTAAAACAAATCCTGTTCATTTACTTTTTCCTTGTTCTTACCCCTTTGTGTAATCGAATTAGCTAAAAACCTATGAATCCCTCTTAATTCGGCTCTATCTATGTCCAAATAAGAGTAATTTCCCCCTTTGAAACGGTGATGGCTTGTCATTTGACTCCACACACCGTGTGTATCAAAATTTTCATCTATCTTTCTACCGTTTAGTATCAACCCTCTACAATCAGCAGATGCTAACTCCTCAGGCGTATATATACGTAAAGCCTGAGCCATGTCCAGTAAAGACATGTGGTGCATCGAACCACCTAACAAAAATCTAATAAAAGAACGATCGGTTAAACTAGCTACCCGATCATTCAACTCTATACTACACAATAATTCTTCACACCATACTTTATATACAGGTCTACGCATGGTGAATAAACGTACCCAGTCATTAAAAGTAGAATTACCATACCTCTGTACAAGTAATTCCCTAATTGGCCCGGCCAATTCTACAGCTTCTAAGGGTCCCCATTCTATGACCCTTGGTACCTCAACAACCTTAGAATGAAGAGTATGCAAACCCCTTTGATATTTTGGATAATCTATCCAAAGTCTGTCAAATCTCAGGTTCGGGTGCAACTCTTCCAAGTGCATATCAGAAAAGGTCATGACTGGATGAGGTATATCCTGCTTGTAGTAGTTATCCACCTCCTGTTGTTCCGCATTCTCAGCAAGAGCATTGCGGGCTTGGGATGAAGATTCACCCCTTTCAGTCTGCAAAACACATCAAACACAATTTTTGTGCATCCAAATATGCATTAGTGTCAGCAAAATCATCAATCAAAATAATTACAATGACATGATCAATTTATATCAAACTTAAGCTTATTTTCATATTTTCATCAAATCTACACTTTTTCAAATAAGCATATACGAAAATGTTCGCCAAGTTCATAAGCATTCAACTCAAATAACATGTCAAAATAATCATTACTAGCAATTAAACAAGTTTCAAATGACATTATCTTTCAAAAATCAAGTTCATGAATTTTAGACTTGAAAAAGTCCACTTTAATTCTCAAAATCATGTTTAGGCTCAAAGTTTTGATCATTTAACTACCTAGACATGTTACACTACTCAATTTAGCAACAATTCATGACAAAAATCGGCCATAACCTGTTTATATCAAAAAGCCCCAAATTTGCTCAAGAACACAAACCCTAGATTACTCTAAATTTGAAGTTTAAGGCTTCTAATCATGTTAAATAGCATCAATCTAGGTTATACAAGCATAATACATAAACAATTTAAGCATAATTACACTAAAAAGCATTAAAATCAAATTGGGGAAAAAATTGCTCAAGAACACCAAATTTCGAATTAAATGGTGTTTAGGTGTAGAAATTTACCGTTTTTCTTGAGTAATTCCTAGATAGCATCCTTCTCAACATGATTTTAGTAAAAGATTTGGTGATTAACGGTTAAAAATTGTGATTTTGGGGGTGTTTTTGGTGTATTTTCGGCAGTATGTTCGCAGTTTTTTCTGTGGGTTTTGTGTGGAATGAGCTGTTTCAGCTCTTATTTTTTTCTGTAATCCGACCCCTCCGCGAGTCGCGGAGATTAAAGCTCCAAACTCCGCGAGTCGCGGAGTTTGTTTTTTTTTTTATATATTTTTTTTAAAATCTTATACTAATTAAAACAATTAATTAATTAATTTAAAATTTTGTTTCCCTTGTTATTTAGGACGAGGTCGTTTCGGATCGATGTCCTAGTCCGTCCTTCGACAAAATTTTAAAATTTGTCTTTTTGTAGCGATTGTTTTAAAAGCTAAGATTTTTGGGTTTTTTTAATGTTTTTGGCATACTTTAATTCAATAAGATTAAAAATGATAATAAAAGTTCTCGTCCCTCCCTCGGGTAAAGCAATTTCGGTTCAAAGACCTAGTCTTCAACTTACGACGAATTTTAAAAATCATATTTTTAACTTAATGAGATAAAGTAAATTTTTTGTTTTTAAATTCACATAATTTAAATATAAAATTCAAAATTAATATTAAAAATTCACACCAAACTTACAATTTAAAATGCATAAAATTAAAAATTCACACCAAACTTAATTTAAAAATTCATATTAGAAATTCACACCAAACTTATATTAATTTTTCAAATATTTACAATTTTAAAAATATTGTTTTTACAAAGTTTACAATATTAATTTAAGATTTAAATATTAATTTTAAAAACATGGTAAAAATAAAATTTAAAATCTTTTTATCTTTTTATCCCACTTTAATCAATCAAATATTATCAAAAATATGCGCCCCTCTTTTCGGTAAAGTAATTTCGGTTCCAAAACCTAATTTAACTCATGACGAATTTTTGAAATATTTTGGGTTGATTGATTAAAGATATTTATACCTTAAGAATAAACGTTAAATTTCGCAGTTATGTAATAAATTTTTGAATGATATCAATAATTTCGGTCGCCAAACCTAATTTTATTTAATACCAATTTAATACTTTTTAGCGAACAAATTAGCGTTTATTATCAAAAGGTTAAAAATAAAATAAAATAAAAACTGTACAGACATACCTGTGAAATAGATTTTTTAGTTATATGATCTATCCCATTCATAAGATAGTCGGTTTAATTGGTTTTCCATAGCTACATAGGCGTAACCTCGAGCATTCAGTGTCTTTTCTTCTAAACATATGAACGGTCCGTCTCTGCATAAAGTAACAAATTCAGTATTTGAATAGGTTTGATTATTTGAACATTTACCTCCATGTGACCATTTTCCGCATTTGTGACATCTTTCTAGGTGTCGTGCTCTTCTTTTCGCTGCGAATTTTGATTTTCCTTTACCAAATTGTAACTTATTATCTTCGCATCTGGATTCTTTTCTAACTCCGTCCATTCTTTCTCTGATTACTGATACTAGTTCACTCGGTAGTATGTCATTATTACGTTTAGATATCAAAGCGTGTAGCATTAGACCATGGTTTAGTTCACAGGCAGTCTTCATTTTGTAAAAACCTAAAAAAATAAAAAATTCAGAATGGGAGGAGAAGACTAGTTCTTTAGGGTCTGCTAGGGAAAGACCATTCGGGTTCCATTTTCGAGAACTACACGAAAATAGACAATCTAACTCTAACAGAAATACATATTATCCTTTAAAGACTTGATTCTCCCCACACTTAGTTAGCTGTGGTGTCGAAATTGTGATTAATTTCGTTGTCGACTTCCATCGGACCAAGTATGTAATGTTTAACTCTGTGACCATTAACTTTAAATTCAATCCCATTTGAATTTATTAATTCTATCGTTCCGTATGGAAAAACTCTTTTGACTATGAATGGTCCAGACCATCTTGATTTCAATTTTCCAGGAAATAGCTTGAATCGTGAATTGAAAAGAAGAACTCTGTCTCCTTCTTTAAATTCTTTTGAACTTCTGATTCTTTTATCATGCCATTTCTTCGTTCTTTCTTTATAGATTAACGAATTTTCGTATGCTTCATGTCTTAATTCTTCTAATTCGTTTAGTTGACTTAATCGTAGACGTCTGGCTTCATGTAAATCAAGATTACATGTTTTCAAAGCCCAAAATGCTTTGTGTTCAATTTCTACTGGAAGATGACATGCTTTTCCATAAACAAGTCTAAAAGGTGTGGTTCCAATTGGAGTTTTGTAGGCTGTTCTAAAAGCCCAGAGTGCATCCTCCAATTTAATGGACCATTCCTTTGGATTTGATCCTACGGTTTTCTCTAGAATACGTTTTAAAGCTCGGTTGGTATTTTCAACTTGTCCACTTGTTTATGGATGATATGCGGTGGAGATTTTATGAGTTACTCCATATCTTTTAAGAACTTTCTCAAGTTGATTATTACAGAAATGAGTACCCCGATCACTTATTAAAGCTTTCGGTGTTCCAAACCTTGCAAAAAGACGTTTTAAAAAGTTGACTACAACTCGTGCATCGTTAGTTGGGAGAGCTTGTGCTTCCGCCCATTTAGATACATAATCAATGGCTACGAGTATATATAGATTATTATGAGATTTTGGAAATGGACCCATAAAGTCAATACCCCAAATGTCAAATACTTCACATACTTGGATGACATTTTGTGGCATTTCATCACGTTGACTTATTTTTCCGGCCCTTTGACATGCATCACAGGATTTGCAAAGAAGGTGTGCGTCTTTGTAAATTGTAGGCCAATAGAATCCAGCTTCATAAACTTTTCTTGCTGTTAGTTGAGGCCCATAATGCCCTCCTGTTGGTCCTGTGTGACAATGGTTTAATATTTTACTAGCTTCATCTCCAAATACACATCGGCGTATTATTCCATCGGGACAACTTTTAAACAGATGTGGATCTTCCCAAAAATAGTGTTTTATATCACTGAAGAATTTCTTTCGTTTTTGGTACGATAATCCTTTTTCAAGGAATCCACATACTAAATAGTTTGCATAGTCTGCAAACCATGGAATTTCTTTATAATCTATCTTCAATAGATATTCATCAGGAAAGTTGTCTTGTATGGCCGATTCATTCAGAACTTCTAATTCGGGATTTTCAAGACGAGAAAGATGATCAGCGGCGAGATTTTCTGCTCCTCTTTTATCTCGGATTTCAATATCAAATTCTTGTAAGAGTAAGATCCAATGGATTAATCTTGGTTTAGCATCTTGTTTTGAAAATAAGTATCTAAGAGCAGAATGGTCAGTATAGACCACCGTTTTTGCTAGAACGAGATATGATCGAAATTTGTCAAAAGCAAAGACAATAGCAAGGAGTTCTTTTTCAGTAGTTGTATAGTTCGTTTGTGCTCCTTGTAACGTCTTACTAGCATAATATATAGGTTGAAATCGTTTTTCAATCCTTTGTCCTAAAACGGCTCCCATTGCAAAATCACTTGCATCGCACATTAGTTCAAATGGTAGATTCCAATTTGGTGTTATCATGATCGGTGCATTAGTGAGTTTCTCTTTAAGAATATTAAAAGATTTGATACACTCATCTGAAAAGATGAATGGAGCATCCTTTTCTAGGAGTTTATTCATAGGAGTGGCAATTTTAGAAAAATCTTTTATGAAATGTCGGTAAAAACCGGCATGCCCTAGAAAACTCCTAACTCCTCTAACATTGGTGGGATGTGGAAGTTTAGCAATTACATATACTTTAGCTCTATCCACTTCACTTCCTTCTTTTGAAATTTTATGTCCAAGAACGATGCCTTCTTTAACCATGAAATGGCATTTCTCCCAATTAAGTACTAGATTTGATTGTTCGCATCTAATAAGCATTCGTTCCAGATTAACTAGACATGATTCAAATGTATCACCGAAGACTGAAAAGTCATCCATGAATACTTCCATGCATTCTTCTATCATGTCATGAAAAATCGCCATCATACACCTTTGAAAGGTTGCAGGGGCGTTACAAAGTCCAAATGGCATGCGTTTGTAAGCAAAAGTACCATAAGGGCACGTGAATGTGGTTTTCTCTTGATCTTCGGGTGCTATTGGAATTTGAAAATATCCGGAAAATCCATCTAGAAAACAATAGTAACTATTTCCGGCTAATCTTTCTAACATTTGATCTATGAAAGGTAAGGGAAAGTGATCTTTTCTGGTGGCGTCATTTAATTTTCTATAATCAATACATACACGCCATCCTGTTACAGTCCTAGTAGGAATAAGCTCATTTTTCTCATTTGTAATGACAGTCATGCCACCTTTCTTAGGCACGCATTGAACTGGACTTACCCATGGACTATCAGAGATTGGATATATCAAACCTGCATCTAGCAGTTTAATAATCTCTTTCTTAACTACATCTTGCATATTAGGATTTAGTCTTCGTTGGCGTTGCACATACGTTTTATGATCTTCTTCCATAAGGATTTTATGTGTGCAATACGAAGGACTTATTCCTTTAATATCATGAATCTTCCATGCAATGGCTGGTTTATGAGCTTTCAACACAGAAATGAGTTGTGATTTCTCATTTTCAGTAAGAGAAGACGATATTATTACAGGTAATTCAGATTCACCATGTAAATAAGCCTATTCCAAATGGTTTGGAAGTGGCTTTAACTCTAATTTCGGAGGTTCTTCTATCGATGATTTATATCGATATCTGTCTTCTTCTTTTAGCATTTGAATTTCTTCTGTTGTTGGTTCATATCCATTAGCTATAAGTGTAGCTAACATTTCAGCTTCATCAATTGGTTCATTACCTTCTCCAAAAGAACATTCTCCTGTTCCTTGTAATTCTGGAAATTCTTCTAATAATTCTGCATGTGCATCTATAGTTTGAATATAATAACATGTATCATCTGCAGATTGCAGTTGTTGCATTGCTCTATCAACTAAAAAGGTGACACTCTCATCTTCTATACTTAGGGTCAATTTCTTACCGAACACGTCTATCATTGCTTTAGCCGTGTTTAAGAATGGTCTTCCTAATATGAGAGGAACTTGAGAATCTTCTTCCATGTCCAAAACAACAAAATCTACTGGAAATACTAAAGTACCAACTTTAACTAGCATGTTCTCCATTATCCCTCTAGGATATTTCATTGATCTATCGGCTAGTTGTATGCTTATTCTGGTTGGTTTCAATTCTCCAAGGTCTAGTTTAGTGTATAGTGAATACGGCATTAGATTTATACTAGCACCTAAGTCTGCCAATGCTTCTATTGAACTAAGACTACCCAGAAAACATGGAATTGTGAAACTTCCTGGATCAGATAGTTTTTATGGTATCTTATTCAACAGCACTGCTGAACAATTAGCATTCATAGTAACAGCCAAGAGTTCTTCCATTTTCTTTCTATTTGAGATTAGATCTTTCAAGAATTTAGCATATCTAGGCATTCCTGAAATCACATCAATGAAAGGAAGATTTACATTTATCTGTTTAAACATATCCAAGAATTTGGATTGCTCGGCTTCAAGTTTCTCTTTCTTCATTTTACTCGGGTAAGGAAGTGGTGGTTGGTATGGTTTAACATAAGGTTTATCCTTAACTGTGTTATCTTCATTAACCTTTTCAACTACCGGTTCTTTTTCCTTATCTTGATCAGGTTGTGGTTCTTGTGGAGTAGGAATAGTTTCATCAGAAGTTACAGGTATTTCCGGTGGTTTAAGTGTTGTACCACTTCTTGTGGTAATAGCTTTAGCTGTTTCATTTCGGGGGTTAGCATTTGTATCACTAGGTAAACTTCCCGGTTTTCTTTCACCTATTAACCTTGCTAGGTTACTTACTTCTTGTTCCAGATTTTGAATAGAAGCTTGTTGATTTCTAAATGCTTGAGCATTTTGTTCATTGGTTTGTTTTTGAGATGTGAAAAACTGCGTTTGAGTTTCAACTAGCTTTGTCATCATATCTTCTAAATTCGGCTTTTTATCATCGGTTTGTTGTGGTGGTTTGTTTTGAAAATTCGGTCTTTGCTGATTGTAATTATTATTGGATACTTGTTGATTGCTAGGACCTTGTTGGTTATTGTATGGAATATTTCGGTTATAATTCTGGTTTTGATTGTAAATCGGTCTTGGCGGTTGATAATTATTCTGATAATTATTTCCAGGCCTTTGGTTTATGTATGAAATATTCTCTCTTTGTTCCATTGTTAATTCAATACTGAGACAATCTTTTGTCAAATGTGGTCCTCCACACTGCTCACAACTAATTCGTATTGAGTGAATATCTTTAGTCATCTTTTCCATTCGTCTCTCCACAGCATCTATCTTTGCGGAAATGGAATCTAAGTCATGGCTAGAATCGGCTCTAGCTGCTTTAGATGATCTAACGATATCTTTTTCTTGGTGCCACTCATGTGAGTGGGAAGCAGTGTTATCAATAATTTTGTAAGCATCAGTTTCGGTTTTCTTCATAATAGAACCACCAGCTGCTATATCTATGTCTTTCCTTGTAGTGATGTCGCATCCTTGGTAGAATATTTGTACTATTTGACAGGTGTCTAAACCATGTTGCGGACATCCTCTTAACAACTTTCCATATCTTGTCCATGCCTCATATAGAGTTTCATTCGGCTTTTGTGTGAACGTAACAATTTCTGCTTGAAGTCTTACGGCTTTAGATGCAGGAAAGAATTGTTTAAGAAATTTTTCAACTAAAACATCCCATGTATCAATCGCCCCTTCAGGTAACGATTCCAACCAATCTTTGGCTTCTCCCTTTAAAGTCCAGGGAAATAACATGAGATATATCTGTTCATCCTCCACTTCTCGGATTTTAAATAGTGTGCAGATCCTATTAAAGGTACGTAGATGTTCATTTGGATCTTCCTTCGGCGCACCACTAAATTGGCATTGATTAGTCACCATGTGTAGAATTTGTCCTTTGATTTCATAATCTGGTGCATTAATGTCTGGATGAGTAATTGCGTATCCTTGGCCAGTGCGTTTAGCTCTCATTCGGTCTTCCATACTTAAAGGTTCCAGATTCTCCATAATTGAATTTGTTGAATCGGTATCACTAGATGATTCTGATTTAATGGTTCGTTCCTCAGTAATCTCTGTTTGAATGATTGGTGGTTCCGGAGGAAAGTTTAGTGGTTCAGGATCTACGAATCGTTCCTGAATATTTTCCGGATTCTCAATTGTGAGGTCGGGTTCAAAAAAATGGATTATCGGAAATTTGAACTGAAGTACTTGGTCGACTGGATGACGATTCTAAAGAAAAATCAACGGCAGTAATATTTGCTAAATGTCTTGATCTAGTTACAGGTGGTGAACGTACAAAAGGTGGTGATCGTCTTGCTCGGTGCATTCACTGAATATCCTATTAGTTTTTAAAAGGAAAGAAAAATTATAATAAGTTATCCAATTAATAGACTTTTCTGATTTTGCCCACGTTTTGAATAGCCAAAAGATGCAGCAGAGGGGCAGGATTCGTTTGGTCTCAATATAATTGAGGACTGTTTGGCTCCAATAACCCGGTCCACGTACAAATCCAACTATTACTACGAACCAGAAAATTTTGATGTCTATCAATTTAACCACTTAAAATAAATTTTCGTAATTTTAAGAAATTTAGATAAGAAGTAGAATAAAAATTTATGTCCTAAAAACTAGAATAGCGAGAAATAAGAAAGAAAAAGAGTTCGTCGGAAAAGGAAAAATGGTTGAAAAATAAAAGGTGACGGAAAAATTAAAGAAACTTATAAAACTTAAAAGTACTTTGACTAACCTAACCTTATTACTACAACTAACTTAAAATTATAATCGCAAATTGAGATTACTAATTGGAATGATAATTGATACATAGGTAAAAGGTGTCTAAAAATATTAAAGCTTACAAGAAAAACTATATCCCAAATGGAAATAACTTAAAAAGAAACTAAAACTTAAAAAGGCGTCGCAAAATTCTAAAGCACCTAAATCTTAGTCTAAATAAAAAGCACTTAAGGAATTCTACGGCAAAGCCTAAAAATCTAGAAATAAAAATAACTATGGCAAAATCTAAGTTTAAAACTAAATATGAGCTAAAAATACAAATATTATGCTAAAACGATTAAAAAGGGACAAAATATAAAAATATACAAAAAGTTGTAAAAATTACAATTTTTATAAAAATATTATTTTTATATTATTTATTTATTAAAACTATTAATTTTACAATTTAATAAAACTAATTAATACTAAATACATAAATTAAATAAAAAGTAAAAGTTAAAATAAAACTAATTATAATAATAATAATAATAATAATTAGGGTTAAATAATAATAATAATAATTAATTACCCCGTAATTAATTCAGTTTAGGGTTTCTGTCAGCATGTCAGGATTACTCCGCGAGTTGCGGTATTTAAGGCAGTAAACCCCGCGAGTCGCGGGGTTCAGAAATTCAACTCTGAAACAGTTTAAAATTTACGCGTTTTTTCTTTATTTATTTTTTTTTTATTTTCTGTTTTTAATTTTTTCTGTTTATATAAAAAAAATATGTGTATAATAAAAACTTATATTTAAAACTTAAATAAAAATAGAATTACTTTATAATTTTATAAATAAAAATCTTAAAACTAGATTTATATATATTTTTTTTATATGTTTTTAAATAAAAACAAAATACTTAAATAAAACTTATATAAAAATAAAGAAACTTTATAAAACTTAAATATTTAACAAAATCTTAAAAATACATAATTTTTTTTTATGTAGCGTTGCGCTTCCGGCTTTTAAGAGATTCCCCGGCAGCGGCGCCAAAAATACTTGATGTTTTAGCAGAGTAGTATATAAAATAGCTTATATTTTTGCAGGAAAATACTATTAAATACGATACAATTTTACACAAGATATTTATTTATTTAGAGAACGGATATACTTAAACCTTGCTACAACACTTATAGGCAGTGTACCTAATCGTACAGTAGTGTAGTTTTTAGTAAGTCCGGTTCGTTCCACAGGGAATCTTTTTAAACAAAGCTTAACGCTATATTAGTTTACTTTTATAGAAATACAAATATATATATAAGTAATATTATTATTATAAAGGGGGTTTTTTACCGTTTAATGACCGGTTTGTCGATTTTAAAACTTTAATCGCAGTTAAAACCTAATGTAAAATATTAAATAAATAAAAGACTTAATTTAAAGCGTAAAATAAATAACGATAATGAAATTGCAATAAATAAAAGTGCGATAAAATAAAATTGCGATAATAAAAAAAATACGATAATTAAAAGTGCGATTAAATAACAATAAATAAAAGTGCGATAATTAGAAGTGCAATTAAATATAAAATAAAGGAAATTAAATATGAAATAAAAGAATTATGCTTATTTAAACTTCCGTAATCATGATGTTTGACGTGTTGATTTTAGTTTTATGCCCATGGGTTAATTGTCCTTTATCCTGGATTATTTAATATGTCCGTCTGGTTTTTGTCCATAACAGTCCATCAGTCATAAATATAAAGTGCGAGTGTCCTCGTCAAATTATTCTTATACCCGAAGTTAAATATTCCAACTAATTGGGGACTTAAACTGTAACAAGATTTTAATACTTTGTTTAATAATTACACCAGGATGTCGACTGAGTGTAACCCAAGGTTTTAATATTTTGTTATAAATTATACCAAGTGTCCTTGTACATAATTTCACCCCTGTTTTAATTATTCTAGTGGCTATTAATCCATTCCCGTGTCCGGTTAAATGAACGATTATTCGTACATATAAATACCCCGCCCATCGTGTTCGATCGAGTGTATATGGTAATTTATAGGGATGCCCAATTGTAAATCTTTATATTAACATTAACAAACTATCATTTAGTTAAACAAATATAAAGCCCATTAATAGCCCATAGTCTAATTTCCACAAGTGTCGTTCTTTTGTCCAAACCCCAATTATGGTACAAAGCCCAATTACCCAATTTTAATAATTAGCCCAACATCATGATTACTTCGTTTTAAATAAGCATAATAATAACTTAGCTACGAGACATTAATGTAAAAAGGTTGAACATAACTTACAATGATTAAAAATAGCGTAGCGTTACACGGACAGAATTTCGACTTACACCCTTACAACATTAACATACCCTTATTATTAGAATTATAATTAAAATTAAAATATAAATTATATATATATATATATATATATATATATATATATATATATATATATATATATATATATATATATATATATATATATATATATATATTTTACGTATATTGAGAGAGAGAGATATATATGATATCTTTTTACGATCAGAATGCGCGAGCTTTATAGGGAGTTTCTGAGATTGGGGTTCCGCGACTCGCGGCCATTTTGGCCTTCAAACTCCGCGAGTCGCGGAGTTTACTTTTACAGCTCACACAAGCTTGGCTCTTTGTTTACCGACGGTTTAAATATAAATATAATATATTAAATAATTATAAGAATTATTTAAATATTATATTATATTTATGTGCATAGTTGACTTGTAATTTTTAGTCCGTTGCGTCGAGCGTTGAGAGTTGACTCTGGTCCCGGTTCCGGATTTTCGAACGTCCTTGCGTACAATTTTATATTTTGTACTTTGCGTTTTGAATCTTGTACTCTTGCAATTTCGAGACGTTTCTTATCAATAATTGGAACCTCTTTGATTGTCTTTTGTACTTTTGAGCTTTTTGGTCGTTTGAGTCTTCAATTCGTCGAATCTGTCTTTTGTCTTCACCTTCTATTATTTAAACGAATATCACTTGTAAATAGAACAATTGCAACTAAAAGCTTGTCTTTCTTGAGGAATAATGCTATAAAATATATGTTCGTTTTTAGCATTATCAAATACCATCATCACCACTAACAAACAACATCCGCATCACACGTCTCGACATCATAATCTGTCCCACAAACATCAACATCATACGCACCATAGATACCAAGGAGTACCAACAATAATGAACGATGAAGTATTGATCCATAACTTCATTGATATTCTGCGAAGAATATGTGGTTTCAAAAAGTTTTAGATATTTCTTATTCTAGCGCAAACCAAAAAGCAAATGAGATTAATATCATATTAACTCATTAAATTCATGATTTCATCTGAATAAAATATATATGTATATATGTTTTCATAAAGATTGTAATTAAAAGTTCTTTTGTACAAAATATTAATGGTGAAATTTTTTTTTAACAGGTAGGTAATACCCGAGGATTAATTAGATTTCATCTTAATAAGTTACATTGTACATTCGTCGAAGCTGATTCAACAGTCATTTACTATCCTACTTACAACCACCGATATACGTATCCGTACACCGCAGAATAACCATTTTCATTCAATTTCATATTTGGATTTTGACTTCCCAGAATCCAACAAGTGGCATATGAAGAAAACATATGACAAAATAAAATCTGTTAGAAACAAACAAATTAACTATGAAAAATTTTGTTAAGAATCCACGCTAACTGTTCCAGCTAACTGTTCTTAGCTAACTGATTACATTTTATTTATCGCAGTTTATTTATCGCAATTTAATTATCGCACTTTTATTTATCATCATTTAATTTCTGTAATTATTTTACGCACTTTAAATATCGGGACACGTATACAATGTGTTGACATATCATATCGACGCATCTATATATATTATTTGGAATCACCATAGACACTCTATATGCAGTAATGATCGAGTTCTCTATACAGGGTTGTGGTTGATTCTACAATAGTATATATAGTTTGAGTTGTGATCGAGTCTGAGAGGTATACGGGTCATGACACGTATTAATTAATTCATATATTATATATTAAACTATATATGAATTATTGGACTGTTATTGTGGACTATCGACTGTGGACTAATGACATTGGACAATTAAAATGAATTAAAATATTGATTATAACATATGAAACTAAACATTTCTTCAAGATTGCCACTTGATTTCATCTTAAACCACATTGTATCTCGACGATTACAATCAGCGTTCAAATCTATCATGATTCTTAAAAACACCTCAATCGAGAGGATAAACCAACCACACTTCATCTACGAAAGAAAAGATTGATGCATATAGTTATGCACTTGAAAAACCTTCGGAAACTGAGTAAACGTTTGACACGTATCTGTTCTAGTTCCTTTGACATTGTTATTACCGAAGATCGTTTTACAATCCCTTTCCAAAGTAGCTAATTTTGTCACAGCTCCAGCAAGTCACCTCCGAATTTTCATCCCAAACAACTTTATTATAACCGCGATATATATGCGTACTCTTTATTGTTACTGGGGAACCTTTTATATTCTACAATATTACCATCAGCGATTAATCATTCTAAAAACACAATTCTCCTGAAACTACCTCGGTTTGATAACCGATGACCCAGATCAGTTAACTTTGAAAATGCTGACGAAGCAGCATGTTGTAGATGATCTTACTGGCCAAAAGTTTGATGATAAAGAAAGGAGTGTTAGGAACGCTCGATAGAAAATTTAGTACCGAAAAGCGGATTATGTGAAACTATGAAGAAAGCCGTGGACAAATCACAAAGAATAAGTTTGCCTTCAAAGAATCTAAATGATTCTGTGCCTACTGAAATCGTTAGCAAACATCTTATTTCTCATTCTAAACCTTCACAGACAAATCTTCTTCATCATCCATTGATATTAGAAATTCTAAGATATTCTCGTATGTTCTATTATAAATATCCTCCATATTTCTGGCGATATTTTCACAACTATTCTTATCTGAGATCATTTATCTCCCCGTAATATCTGCAACATAAAAGAAACTGTGTTAGTTTCTAAATTCTGAAACCTTCGAGTTTAAAATATGAATGTTTTGAAGTAGTGTTGGGAACTGAAGCATGGATTAGTATAATATAATGACACTTGATCAACATCATTATATTACAGTAAGTCATGCTGTGTTTCTAATGAAGCATGATGATTCACAGTACCGTCATCATGTGCCATTTACACGACTCTTACATTCTATCTAATCTCTAAACATATCAAGAGAATATTTTTCTGGATGACTCGGTCTTCTCCAGGGTATTCTGGTAATTTAACAAATCAAAATCGTTCTATTACCATTTTCTTCTTAGAGCATTAGCTATGTTCATTCTGAATTTCACATCTACGAATTCCGGACCATTACTCGCTTGACTCGAAGTCGGGAAGAGAAAACGAAAGCATGAAGCTCCGAAAAATAATGAAGAATATAAACTTCGATAATAACCCCGAAATTACAAACTGTGTATATCGATGCAGATAGCAATATAGAGACACGGGAGAATTATAAACACTATAAACACAAGAGTATAGTAGAAGTAAATAGATTCTTCTGGTGGTAGATGAAAAAGAATAATGACAGATATAAAAGTTAGGAGTATACCAAGAATCAGGACTGGATGGAGCATATTGATGAATGCTTTAAAGTAAGAATCAAGGGAGAAAGAATAGAAGGTGTGAGTCATGGAAAATAAGGAAACGAAGGGATGAATTTATAGTGAAATATCCGACAGAGCAATCGAAACAGATTATTGCATATAATCAAAGAAGATCCTGATTTTCTTAATCACCAAAGAACCAAATATTATTACGTAAGATTCTCTTTAAATCCCTTAAAACTCGGAAATCAATCATAACTACGTCATCGGTTAAGACGAATATATTTTACTCATCTCACTCTTTTACGATAGTCTCATTTATATTCTTCGCATAATCGAATCGTTTTATCTACATTACTCAATGATGATAAAACTCCATTATCAACTTCTATTTGTCATGAAAACCTTCTTATTGTTATCCATAACAACCTCTATCAAATTTCGGGGACGAAATTTCTTTAACGGGTAGGTACTGTAATGACCCGGAATTTTCTGACCAAATTATACTTATGAGATTAATATTTACATAAATTAAACCATACCAACATGATAAGCAATCCAAATTGTTGAGACTTGTGTTTTTGAAAAGAGTTTTACACAATGTTTGACCGTCCAATATGACCGATGATATCACGAACTATATAACATACGATAATTATACGTTTGTGTATATATATGTATTTATATATATTTAACATGATCTACAGATGGTTTAACATCTCATTGTGTACTAATGACAATGAGTTATAAGTATATTTTGAAACTACTAACTTAAGTTTTCAAAACGATAACTATACGTAACATTCTTTGATATATATACTTATAATCTATAATGCTTATACATGTATTGTATATATAATGTATTTAATCACTTTTTAAGGACTTAAATACATAAAACAATATAAGTATATTCACAAAGGATAGCTATATTTGAATTCTCGTTCCATTTCCTCAAGATTTCTATACGTATATCTAGGGTATATGTACCCGTATCATACCCAGCTTCTATACGTATTTACTATTGGTATATACACATCAAATCAACATCCTAATCAACATTATTACTGCCCTAGATATGAGTTAACTAGAATTTGTCAAGTAGTATGAATTATTAGTAAGAAAACAAAATTAGGAATCCTTTTATTTCTTTATAAACTAAAAACGTTTTTATAAATGAACACCATTTCTTCACTCCATTTTCTCATACCTACACCCTCATTTCTCTCTCAAAATACTCCTAACTTCATACTTGATCATCTTCAAGCATTTTCCCCATCATTTAGCTTCAATTACAAGCCTTAAACACCATAAGAAAACTCTTTCAAGAACATATCAAAATAACCACACATTTGAAGAAGTTTACTTCCAACCTTTTGATCTAACTCCACCACTCTTTGATTCCAAGATTATTTCTTATCTTTTACAGTAACTTTGTTCAAGTAACTTGAGGTAGTAACCTTGTTCATAATCTTATTCAATTCATATTCATATAGCTATCTTATTTTGTGGTATAAAATTTTAACAACAAGAACATAGTTTGAATGATTTCAAACTTGTTCGCAAACTAAATAGATCCTTCTAACTTGACTTTTAAAATACTTCAATACCTGTAATATATCATAATGATATGCTAACCTAACAAGATATAACTTGGTTTTACAAAGAACATCTTAAAAACTGAATCTACGTCGTCGGAGTGCAACCGGGGGCTGTTTTGGGTTGGATAATTAAAAACCATCTTGAACTTTGAATTGGAAGTTCATGTTCTGGAAAAATGATATTTCTTATGAATATGTTAACACATAAAAATTTCATGGTTTAACTCGAAGTGTAAGTATTTTTAGAAAAATGATCATTAAATGTTGTTTTTATGATGGAAAATGATCACTTTCATAAGTTTCACCAAAGTTTGACCTATAACCTATGATTTCGAATACAAACTAAGGTATTTTCAGTTCATATTCTTAAAATTTGACTCGATCCAAGGAAGTGGCAAGTTGAACCAACAAAAACGGAGTTGTAATGAAGAAACTACGACTAAAACAAGATTGGGTATCCGAAGCTAGTTTAGCTACGAAAATATTTGTAGAAAAAGTAAATTAATCATATCTTTTCTAATTAATATGATATTTTATATATAATTACTTATGATTTGATTTTATATATTAGGACCACCCGTAAACAACACGAGAAGATTAATCATAAGACCTCATGATTGTACGCAACACGTCATTTGACAACATGGTACCATGGGTCGAGATTAATTCTGATCAATACGAATACGATGGGGTCTTTATTTATTTTATTTAAGCAACTAATTGTGGACCACTAACATCGGACTGCTAACTACGGACTAAGAAAATATTAAAAGTATTAAAATTATATACATATATATATATGTAACGATTACTTAAAAAGAAAATATGTTGATATATTATATATGGTTAGGTTCGTGATATCTATCGGAGACCAAGTCGAATTAAATACCTTCAAGGCAAAAGTGAGTTTCATTTGCTCCCTTTTTAATTGCTTTTGCAATATATATTTTTGGGCTGAGAATACATGCGCTGCTTTTATAAATGTTTACAAAATAGACACAAGTACTTAAAAATATATTCTACGTTGAGTTGTACCACTGGCATATTTCCCTGTAGCTTGGTAACTACTATTTACATGGGTATTGTAAACACGAATCCTGTTGATAGATCTATTGGGCCTGACAACCCCAACCGGACTGGACGACCAGTATTCAACGGTTGCACAGTACTTCATTTTGGTGACTACACTTGGTACGGTGTAGTGAGATTTCATAATAAAGGGAATATGCGACGTTGAATAAATGTTAAGTATGGTTACCAAGTGCTCAACCACTTAGAATGCTTTACATACACTTGCGAGTGTATTATGTTTATGATTATGAAATCTTGTGGTCTATTAACATATTGAAATGATTGTTATGAGAAACCTATGAACTCACCAACCTTTTGGTTGACACTTTAAAGCATGTTTATTCTCAGGTACGAATTAAGTCTTCCGATGTGCATTTGCTCAATATAAGGACATTACTTGGAGCCGATCATTGCAATGGGACCAAATGTTGATGACTTCGTCCAGGTGGATTAGGACGGGTCCTTTCAATAATAAACGCTAAATTGTTTGCTATAAAGTATTAAATTGATATTCAATAAAATTAGGTTTTGCGACCGAAATTATTGATATCATACAAAAATTTATTACATCACTGCGAAATTTACCGTTTATTCTTAAGGTATAAATATCTTTAATCAATCAACCCAAAATATTTCAGAAATTCGTCAGGAGTAAAACTAGGTAATATAACCGAAATTACTTTACCGAAAAGAGGGGCGTATATTTTTGATAATATTTGATTGATTAAAGTGGGATAAAAGACCAAAAAGATTTTTAATTTTTATTTTTACTTTGTTTTTTTTAAATTTCTATATATTAAAATAATATTGTAAACTTTTTAAAATTAATATATTTAAGTTTGTAAATATTTAAAAAATTTATGTTTTTAATATAAGTTCGTATGTATAAAAACAAAAATATAATATGAGTTTGGTATGAATTTTTAATAAAACGAATTTTTAATTTTATGCATTTTAAATTTAAGTTTGGTATGAATTTAAAAACAAAAATTTACTTTATTTCGCTAAGTTAAAAATGTGATTTTAAAAATTCGTCGTGAGTTGAAAACCAGGTCGTTGAACCGAAATTGCTCTACCCAAGGGAGGGACGAGAACTTTTATTATCATTATTTTTAATCTTATTGAATTAAAGTATGCCAAAAACATTTAAAAAACCCAAAAATCTTTGCTTTTAAAACTGAGCATTGAATTGAAAATTTTTAAAATTTTGTCGAGGGACGGACTAGGACAACGATCCGAAACGCCCTCATCCTAAAAAGAAACAAAATTTTAATTTTTAATTAATTATATGTTTTATTAGTATAAGATTTTTCATAAAAAAAAAAGAGCTTCGAGATCGCGAAGCTGGAAAGGTATCCACCTTCGAGATCGCGGAGCAGCAAAATTTCAGAAGGGATAAACTGGTCGAGACAGACCAGTCTCTCCATCCCCAATTCATTTTTTTTGCAAAAAAACTAACGAAAAAACACACATAAATCGCCATTTTGCACCGTTTTTTATCAAATTTGATGCTAAAAATTGATGTGGAGATTCCTACCTATATCCCTTTCAAGAAGAATGGTAATTTCTACACCCCTAACACTCTTAAATTCGAATTTTTTTTTGTGTTCTTGAGCTATTTTTTTAATTTGATTTTTGTTAATTTTTAGTGTAATTAGTGTTAAATTGTTGATATATTATGCATGTATAACCTAGATTGATACTATTTAACATGATTTGAAGCCAAAAACTTCAAAATTTTTAAGAATCTAGGGTTTGTGTTGAAATGTCCCGTTCTTATTGATTAAAAACGTTCCATATTAATTGATTTCGTTGCGAGGTTTTGACCTCTATATGATACGTTTTTCAAAGACTGCATTCATTTTTAAAACAAACCATAACCTTTATTTCATAAATAAAGGTTTAAAAAGCTTTACGTAGATTATCAAATAATGATAATCTAAAATATCCTGTTTACACATGACCATTACATAATGGTTTACAATACAAATATGTTACATCGAAATCAGTTTCTTGAATGCAGTTTTTACACAATATCATACAAATATGGACTCCAAATCTTGTCCTTATTTTAGTATGCAACAGCGGAAGCTCTTAATATTCACCTGAGAATAAACATGCTTTAAACGTCAACAAAAATGTTGGTGAGTTATAGGTTTAACCTATATATATCAAATCGTAACAATAGACCACAAGATTTCATATTTCAATACACATCCCATACATAGAGATAAAAATCATTCATATGGTGAACACCTGGTAACCGACATTAACAAGATGCATATATAAGAATATCCCCATCATTCCGGGACACCCTTCGGATATGATATAAATTTCGAAGTACTAAAGCATCCGGTACTTTGGATGGGGTTTGTTAGGCCCAATAGATCTATCTTTAGGATTCGCGTCAATTAGGGTGTCTGTTCCCTAATTCTTAGATTACAAGACTTAATAAAAAGGGGCATATTCGATTTCGATAATTCAACCATAGAATGTAGTTTCACGTACTTGTGTCTATTTTGTAAATCATTTATAAAACCTGCATGTATTCTCATCCCAAAAATATTAGATTTTAAAAGTGGGACTATAACTCACTTTCACAGATTTTTACTTCGTCGGGAAGTAAGACTTGGCCACTGGTTGATTCACGAACCTATAACAATATATACATATACATCAAAGTATGTTCAAAATATATTTACAACACTTTTAATATATTTTGATGTTTTAAGTTTATTAAGTCAGCTGTCCTCGTTAGTAACCTACAACTAGTTGTCCACAGTTAGATGTACAGAAATAAATCGATAAATATTATCTTGAATCAATCCACGACCCAGTGTATACGTATCTCAGTATTGATCACAACTCAAACTATATATATTTTGGAATCAACCTCAACCCTGTATAGCTAACTCCAACATTCACATATAGAGTGTCTATGGTTGTTCCGAAATATATATAGATGTGTCGACATGATAGGTCGAAACATTGTATACGTGTCTATGGTATCTCAAGATTACATAATATACAATACAAGTTGATTAAGTTATGGTTGGAATAGATTTGTTACCAATTTTCACGTAGCTAAAATGAGAAAAATTATCCAATCTTGTTTTACCCATAACTTCTTCATTTTAAATCCGTTTTGAGTGAATCAAATTGCTATGGTTTCATATTGAACTCTATTTTATGAATCTAAACAGAAAAGTATAGGTTTATAGTCGGAAAAATAAGTTACAAGTCGTTTTTGTAAAGGTAGTCATTTCAGTCGAAAGAACGACGTCTAGATGACCATTTTAGAAAACATACTTCCACTTTGAGTTTAATCATAATTTTTGGATATAGTTTCATGTTCATAATAAAAAATCATTTTCTCAGAATAACAAATTTTAAATCAAAGTTTATCATAGTTTTTAATTAACTAACCCAAAACAGCCCGCGTTGTTACTACGACGGCGTAAATCCGGTTTTACGGTGTTTTTCGTGTTTCCAGGTTTTAAATCATTAAGTTAGCATATCATATAGATATAGAACATGTGTTTAGTTGATTTTAAAAGTCAAGTTAGAAGGATTAACTTTTGTTTGCGAACAAGTTTAGAATTAACTAAACTATGTTCTAGTGATTACAAGTTTAAACCTTCGAATAAGATAGCTTTATATGTATGAATCGAATGATGTTATGAACATCATTACTACCTTAATTTCCTTGGATAAACCTACTGGAAAAGAGAAAAATGGATCTAGCTTCAATGGATCCTTGGATGGCTCGAAGTTCTTGAAGCAGAATCATGACACGAAAACAAGTTCAAGTAAGATCATCACTTGAAATAAGATTGTTATAGTAATAGAAATTGAACCAAAGTTTGAATATGATTATTACCTTGTATTAGAATGATAACCTACTGTAAGAAACAAAGATTTCTTGAGGTTGGATGATCACCTTACAAGATTGGAAGTGAGCTAGCAAACTTGAAAGTATTCTTGATTTTATGAAACTAGAACTTTTGGAATTTATGAAGAACACTTAGAACTTGAAGATAGAACTTGAGAGAGATCAATTAGATGAAGAAAATTGAAGAATGAAAGTGTTTGTAGGTGTTTTTGGTCGTTGGTGTATGGATTAGATATAAAGGATATGTAATTTTGTTTTCATGTAAATAAGTCATGAATGATTACTCATATATTATCTGCTGAAATTAATTTACCATTTGCTAATTCGAGTAAAAATTTACTATCCAAAGGCGTCAATGGACAACTTAATTTAGCACAAAAATCTCTACTCATATAGCTTCTATCCGCACCCGAATCAAATAAAACGTAAGCCGATTTATTGTCAATAAGAAACGTACCCGTAACAAGCTCCGGGTCTTCCTGTGCCTCTGCCGCATTAATATTGAAAACTCTTCCGCGGCCTTGTCCATTCGTGTTCTCCTGGTTCGGGCAATTTCTAATAATGTGGCCTGGTTTTCCACATTTATAACAAACTACATTGGCATAACTTGCTCCGACACTACTTGCTCCGCCATTACTCGTTCCGACACCATTTGTTCCTTTCGTTCTATTAACCCCTAGTCCGTAGACCTCACACTTCGCCGCGCTATGACCATTTCTTTTACACTTGTTGCAAAATTTGGTGCAGAACCCCGAGTGATTCTTTTCACACCTTTGGCATAGCTGCTTCTGATTGTTGTTGTTGTTGCGGTTATTATTGTTGTTGGGATGATTGTTGTAGTTGCTGTTGTTGTTGTTGTTGTTGTTGGGCCGTTTGTTGTAGTTGCGATTGATGTTGCGATTGTTGGGATAATTGTTGCGATTATTGTTGTAATTGTTGTTGTTGTTGTATTGGTGATTCTTATCACCGTTTTCCTCCCACTTTCTTTTGACTTGCTTCACATTCGCCTCTTCAGCAGTCTGTTCTTTAATTCTTTCTTCAATTTGGTTCACGAGTTTGTGAGCCATTCTACATGCCTGTTGTATGGAGGCGGGCTCGTGTGAACTTATATCTTCTTGGATTCTTTCCGGTAATCCTTTCACAAACGCGTCGATCTTCTCTTCCTCATCTTCGAATGCTCCCGGACACAATAGGCACAATTCTGTGAATCGTCTTTCGTACATGGTAATATCAAATCCTTGGGTTCGTAACCCTCTAAGTTCTGTCTTGAGCTTATTGACCTCGGTTCTGGGACGGTACTTCTCGTTCATCAAGTGCTTGAATGCTGACCACGGTAGTGCGTACGCATCGTCTTGTCCCACTTGCTCTAGATAGGTATTCCACCATGTTAACGCAGAACCTGTGAAGGTATGCGTAGCGTACTTTACTTTGTCCTCTTCAGTAAACTTACTTATGGCAAACACCGATTCGACCTTCTCGGTCCACCGTTTCAATCCGATCGGTCCTTCGGTTCCATCAAATTCCAAAGGTTTGCAGGCAGTGAATTCTTTGTAGGTGCATCCTACACGATTTCCTGTACTGCTAGATCCAAGGTTATTGTTGGTATGTAGCGCAGCCTGTACTGCGGCTATGTTTGAAGCTAGAAAAGTACGGAATTCCTCTTCATTCATATTCACGGTGTGTCGAGTAGTCGGTGCCATTTCCTTCAAAATAGTTAAATGGAACAAGTTAATCATACAGAATATTAAGAGTAGTTAATAGTATTTCGTAGCATAATATGAACTCATTTATAAAAGATTTTTCTTCATATTAGCGTTTTATAAGTTTAAATTCGGGTAGTACCTACCCGTTAAGTTCATACTTAGTAGCTAATATACAATTCAACTACTACAATTCTATATGAAAAACTGATTATAATAATATTTCGCGTTCAAACTTTTATACAATATTTTACAACTTACAATACCGCTTATTTTACATAAAGCATGAAATATAGCACACAATAACTTTGATACAAGATAGTTGTGAAGACAATTCTAGCTAGTACACAAGTCGTTCAGCAAAGGCAATAAAGACACGTAATTCATACGTCCAGAAACAAGTCATGCATTCTGGTTTTACTAGGACTACTTCCCATCCTTGGTCTTGTGCAACATAACCGTTATGGCCGTTGATAAGACAGCGTGTTGTAACGTCATCAAAGGGATGAGGGTTACGTAATGTCCAACAGTCCCGTAATAATCTAAAAACCTCATTTCTTACCCCAATTACCGACTCCGTCACTTGTGGAAATGTTTTGTTTAATAGTTGTAGCCCGATGTTCTTGTTCTCACTTTGGTGAGAAGCAAACATTACTAATCCGTAAGCATAACATGCTTCTTTATGTTGCATTTTAGCCGCTTTTTCTAAATCACGAAGTCCAATATTCGGATATATTGAGTCAAAATAATTTCTTAACCCGTTGCGTAAAATAGCATTTGGGTTCCCCGCAATATATGCGTCAAAGTAAACACATCGTAACTTATGGGTTTCCCAATGTGATATCCCCCATCTTTCAAACGAAAGTCTCTTATAAACCAAGACATTCTTGGAACGTTCTTCGAATGTCTTACAAACTGATCTCGCCTTAAATAATTGTGCCGAAGAATTCTGGCCGACTCTATACAAGATTTCATCAATCATGTCTCCGGGTAGGTCTCATAAAATATTGGGTTGTCTATCCATTTTGTGTTTTTAAACTGTAAAATAGACATGAGTTAGATTCATAAAAAAATACTTATTAATACAAGCAATTTTTACATATATCATAAAGCATAAGAACACTATATTACATATGTTACACCACACGAATACAACTATCTTATTCCGACTCGCTCGTTTCTTCTTCTTCGGTTTTGGTTCGTTTTGCCAAGTTTCTAGGGATATATGATGTTCCCCTAATACGAGCCGTCGTTGTCCACATTGGTTTAAAAAAACCTGGTGGTTTAGAGGTTCCCGGGTCATTGTTACAACTTAAGGACTTCGGGCGTTGACGATACATATAAAGTTCATCGGGGTTGGAATTAGATTTCTCTATTTTTATGCCCTTTCCCTTATTATTTTCTTTTGCCTTTTTAAATTCAGTTGGGGTAATTTCTATAACATCATCGGAATTCTCGTCGGAATTCGATTCATCGGAGAATTGGTAATCCTCCCAGTATTTTGCTTCCTTGGCGGAAACACCATTGACCATAATTAACCTTGGTCGGTTGGTTGAGGATTTTCTTTTACTTAACCGTTTTATTATTTCCCCCACCGGTTCTATTTCTTCATCCGGTTCCGATTCTTCTTCCGGTTCCGATTCTTCTTCCGGTTCCGACTCTTCTTCCGGTTCCTCTTCGGGAACTTGTGAATCAGTCCACGAATCATTCCAATTTACATTTGACTCTTCATTATTATTAGGTGAGTCAATGGGACTTGTTCTAGAGGTAGACATCTATCACATAATATCAAACGCGTTAAGAGATTAATATATCACATAATATTCACATGGTAAAAATATATAGTTTCCAACAAAATTTGTTAAGCAATCATTTTTCAAATAAACACGGTCGAAGTCTAGACTCACTAATGCATCCTAACAAACTCGATAAGACACACTAATGCAAAATTCTGGTTCTCTAAGACCAACGCTCTGATACCAACTGAAATGTCCCGTTCTTATTGATTAAAAACGTTCCATATTAATTGATTTCGTTGCGAGGTTTTGACCTCTATATGAGACGTTTTTCAAAGACTGCATTCATTTTTAAAACAAACCATAACCTTTATTTCATAAATAAAGGTTTAAAAAGCTTTACGTAGATTATCAAATAATGATAATCTAAAATATCCTGTTTACACATGACCATTACATAATGGTTTACAATACAAATATGTTACATCGAAATCAGTTTCTTGAATGCAGTTTTTACACAATATCATACAAATATGGACTCCAAATCTTGTCCTTATTTTAGTAGGCAACAGCGGAAGCTCTTAATATTCACCTGAGAATAAACATGCTTTAAACGTCAACAAAAATGTTGGTGAGTTATAGGTTTAACCTATATATATCAAATCGTAACAATAGACCACAAGATTTCATATTTCAATACACATCCCATACATAGAGATAAAAATCATTCATATGGTGAACACCTGGTAACCGACATTAACAAGATGCATATATAAGAATATCCCCATCATTCCGGGACACCCTTCGGATATGATATAAATTTCGAAGTACTAAAGCATCCGGTACTTTGGATGGTGTTTGTTAGGCCCAATAGATCTATCTTTAGGATTCGCGTCAATTAGGGTGTCTGTTCCCTAATTCTTAGATTACCAGACTTAATAAAAAGGGGCATATTCGATTTCGATAATTCAACCATAGAATGTAGTTTCACGTACTTGTGTCTATTTTGTAAATCATTTATAAAACCTGCATGTATTCTCATCCCAAAAATATTAGATTTTAAAAGTGGGACTATAACTCACTTTCACAGATTTTTACTTCGTCGGGAAGTAAGACTTGGCCACTGGTTGATTCACGAACCTATAACAATATATACATATACATCAAAGTATGTTCAAAATATATTTACAACACTTTTAATATATTTTGATGTTTTAAGTTTATTAAGTCAGATGTCCTCGTTAGTAACCTACAACTAGTTGTCCACAGTTAGATGTACAGAAATAAATCGATAAATATTATCTTGAATCAATCCACGACCCAGTGTATACGTATCTCAGTATTGATCACAACTCAAACTATATATATTTTAGAATCAACCTCAACCCTGTATAGCTAACTCCAACATTCACATATAGAGTGTCTATGGTTGTTCCGAAATATATATAGATGTGTCGACATGATAGGTCGAAACATTGTATACGTGTCTATGGTATCTCAAGATTACATAATATACAATACAAGTTGATTAAGTTATGGTTGGAATAGATTTGTTACCAATTTTCACGTAGCTAAAATGAGAAAAATTATCCAATCTTGTTTTACCCATAACTTCTTCATTTTAAATCCGTTTTGAGTGAATCAAATTGCTATGGTTTCATATTGAACTCTATTTTATGAATCTAAACAGAAAAGTATAGGTTTATAGTCGGAAAAATAAGTTACAAGTCGTTTTTGTAAAGGTAGTCATTTCAGTCGAAAGAACGACGTCTAGATGACCATTTTAGAAAACATACTTCCACTTTGAGTTTAATCATAATTTTTGGATATAGTTTCATGTTCATAATAAAAAATCATTTTCTCAGAATAACAACTTTTAAATCAAAGTTTATCATAGTTTTTAATTAACTAACCCAAAACAGCCCGCGTTGTTACTACGACGGCGTAAATCCGGTTTTACGGTGTTTTTCGTGTTTCCAGGTTTTAAATCATTAAGTTAGCATATCATATAGATATAGAACATGTGTTTAGTTGATTTTAAAAGTCAAGTTAGAAGGATTAACTTTTGTTTGCGAACAAGTTTAGAATTAACTAAACTATGTTCTAGTGATTACAAGTTTAAACCTTCGAATAAGATAGCTTTATATGTATGAATCGAATGATGTTATGAACATCATTACTACCTTAATTTCCTTGGATAAACCTACTAGAAAAGATAAAAATGGATCTAGCTTCAATGGATCCTTGGATGGCTCAAAGTTCTTGAAGCAGAATCATGACACGAAAACAAGTTCAAGTAAGATCATCACTTGAAATAAGATTGTTATAGTTATAGAAATTGAACCAAAGTTTGAATATGATTATTACCTTGTATTAGAATGATAACCTACTGTAAGAAACAAAGATTTCTTGAGGTTGGATGATCACCTTACAAGATTGGAAGTGAGCTAGCAAACTTGAAAGTATTCTTGATTTTATGAAACTAGAACTTTTGGAATTTATGAAGAACACTTAGAACTTGAAGATAGAACTTGAGAGAGATCAATTAGATGAAGAAAATTGAAGAATGAAAGTGTTTGTAGGTGTTTTTGGTCGTTGGTGTATGGATTAGATATAAAGGATATGTAATTTTGTTTTCATGTAAATAAGTCATGAATGATTACTCATATTTTTGTAATTTTATGAGATATTTCATGCTAGTTGCCAAATGATGGTTCCCACATGTGTTAGGTGACTCACATGGGCTGCTAAGAGCTGATCATTGGAGTGTATATACCAATAGTACATACATCTAAAAGCTGTGTATTGTACGAGTACGAATACGGGTGCATACGAGTAGAATTGTTGATGAAACTGAACGAGGATGTAATTGTAAGCATTTTTGTTAAGTAGAAGTATTTTGATAAGTGTATTGAAGTCTTTCAAAAGTGTATAAATACATATTAAAACACTACATGTATATACATTTTAACTGAGTCGTTAAGTCATCGTTAGTCGTTACATGTAAGTGTTGTTTTGAAACCTTTAGGTTAACGATCTTGTTAAATGTTGTTAACCCAATGTTTATAATATCAAATGAGATTTTAAATTATTATATTATCATGATATTATCATGTATGAATATCTCTTAATATGATATATATACATTAAATGTCTTTACAACGATAATCGTTACATATATGTCTCGTTTAAAAATCATTAAGTTAGTAGTCTTGTTTTTACATATGTAGTTCATTGTTAATATACTTTATGATATGTTTTCTTATCATAGTATCATGTTAACTATATATATATATCCATATATATGTCATCATATAGTTTTTACAAGTTTTAACGTTCGTGAATCACCGATCAACTTGGGTGGTCAATTGTCTATATGAAACATATTTCAATTAATCAAGTCTTAACAAGTTTGATTGCTTAACATGTTGGAAACATTTAATCATGTAAATATCAATCTCAATTAATATATATAAACATGGAAAAGTTTGGGTCACTACATGTGTTCTTGAGCAATTTGGGGCTTTTTGATATAAACAGGTTATGGCCGATTTTTATCAAGAATTATTGCTAAATTAAGTAGTGTAACATGTTTAGGTAGCTAAATGATCAAAACTTTGATCCTAAACATAATTTTTGAGAATTAAAGTGGACTTTTTAAGTCTAAAATTCATGAACTTGATTAATTTGATATAAAAGCCATTTGAAACTTGTTTAATTGCTAGTAATGATTATTTTGACATGTTATTTGAGTAGAATGCTTATAAACTTGGTAAACATTTTCATATATGCTTATTTGAAAAAGTGTAGAATTGTTAAAAATATGAAAATGAGCATGAGTTTAATATGGATTAAACATGTCATGTTAGTTATTTTTAATTGTTATTTTGCTAATACCAATGCATTTTTAGATGCACAATTCCTTTTTGTTTAATGTGTTTATCAGAATGAACGAGGTGAATCTTCATCCGCGCCACAAAATTTGAATACTTATAATGAAAGTGACGAGGATCAAGATCTCAGTGAACACTACAAACAGAATCAACCGCACCCTTTTATTTCATTGTCATGAGCAATTGAAGCAAATCTACACCCTAACTTACGATTTGATAGATTTTGGATAGACTATCCAAAATATCAGAGGAACTTGAGCATTCTTCATCCCAAAGATGTTGAAGTGTCTAGGGTGATAGATTGGGCACCATTAGAGACAGTGGGATTGGCCGAGCCAATAAGAGAATTACTTACACAAAGGTATGGTAATTCTACTTTCAATGATTGGATTAATCTATTCACTATACGTAGACCTGTGTATAAGGAATGGTGCGTTGAGTTAGTAAGTACTATTGAACTAAATGATGAAGTAACTAGTTTAATGGATAGAAGTTTTATTAGATTTCTATTAGGAGGTGTGATGCGCCGTATGTCTTTATTAGATATGGCTGAAGCTTTGTGTATTTATACGGCTGAAGAATTATTAACTAATGATTGTAGACAGTTGATAAGTAGTGGTAGAAGGGTTGATTATGATTTTGATAAGAATGAGTTGTCGAGTATAATGACTAGTCATAATCATTTTTGTGGAAGTCATTATTCTTATACTGATATAGATAGAGCCGAGCTTAGGGTAATCCATAGATTCATTTCCAACTCTATTACACAAAGGGGTAGAAATAAAGATAAAGTGACTGAAGATGATTTATTTTATCTGATGTGTATTAGAGACCCACAGAGCTTTGTAAATATTCCTTATTGTGTGGGCTATTATTTATCGGATATGATAAAGGGAATGCGAAACAATAATATTATAGGAGGTGGTATTTTTGTGACTTTAATTGCCGAGTACCTCGGTGTGGATATTACTCGAGGAAGGGAGTTAGTACAAGTACCCATTCCTCGTGATCGGATTGATATGCGGGTATATGCTGGTGCAAAGGTTTTGTTGAAAAGAAATAATGTTGCACTTCCATATCGAGGGAATCATCCACAGGTAGAAAGAGGTCAACAACAAGGTAATGTGGGAGGAGGAAACCAAATGACCGATATACAAAGAATAATGTCCCAAACTGAATACCAACGGGCTATGCAACAAGAGTTTCAGGCTTGGCAATATCATCAAGAATATATCAAAGCCTATTTAGCCTCCCAAGGTAGGAACTACATTCCTACTGAGCCAGTCTATTTTCCTCCGTGGACCGAGGATACGAGACCACCTTTTCCTACCTATGACCCATTTCAAGCATATCAAGATAGATATAATGAACCATGGAACCCCTACTGGTTTCAGAATCAACCCTAGTTTACTTAGTCTTATTTATCTTATTTATTTGTAATGTTGCTATATTTAATACTTATGTTGGTATTGTATTAGTTTTTATAATTTTCTAACTTTTATTATTATATTTTAATAATTTTTGAATGTGGGGTAATATACCAAACTTCAAAAATATGTATATATGTTTGCAGTTTATCTTATGTACACAACAGAGTAAAACAACGCATTTTCAAAGACTGGCATTAAGTTCAGCAAAAGCTACTAATTTTGACGACAAGATGTAAAATAAATGTGAAGAAACAACAAACGGAATGAACAAATAATGTGCACCATTTATCATTCAACAAACAAACAACAATATGTTTGGAAACTTTGGTAAAAATTTAATCGTTTTTCTACGCTAATCACCCTCAATAATTTAAATTGTTACTGATTTCTTGCAAATGAGGGCATTGCAAGATCTTAAGTGTGGGAAGAGGATAAATTCTTTCGGAATTTTAAAAAATTTAATTTAAAAACTTGGTTAACATTAAAAATACTAGTAACGCAGTAGTTGTATTAAAATCTAGTCCTCTCTGATAATAAAGAACAGCTCTAGTCTTATATACTGACTACCTAATTCTAGTAAAAATTTTCAAAATTTTCAACTAAATTGTAACGACCCGGAAATTTCCGACCAAATTTAAACTCTAAACTTTATATGATTCCGACACGATAAGCAAAGTTTGTAGTGTTGAGTCTCGAAAGCTTTGGAATTTAATTCATGTAGTCAATTACTTTTTTGACTGTGCCTGACGATTCACGAATCATTGTGTGTAAATAAATATATAAATAGAAATATTAACTAAATATATAATCTAAAGATATGAAATTGATATATAGATTGAATTCATATTATTTCGAAATTTCTATTAATAATTTTATTATGGTTATTATTAATACTTTATTATTAATAACATTATAAATATTAAAGTTTAGGGTTTATAGTTAAACAAATATATAATCAGATATATTATTACTAGTATTATTGTTATTAACAATATTATTATTATACATTTTATAGTAACTAACATCATTATCATTAGTAAAAGTATTATTATTATTACCATTATATTTATTACTATTAGTTATAATATAAGGGTATTATTATTAGTATTAATATGATTAGTATTATTATCTATTAAAAATCATTTTTGTAAGTATTGTTATTTACATTAAGATACAACTTATTACTAATGTTATTATTATTATTATTATTATTAAATTATTAAATAATGTTATTATTAGTATTATTGTTATTATTTTTATTTTTTATTATTAATATACTTACATTTTAATTATTAATATTAATTGTACATATATAATAAAAAAAAAGATACGAATCTGTTATCATCTGACAACTGTAATCCATTCATGTTTTGTCTTCAATCATACATGTCGATTCCAATTTCCCCAAAACAACAAAATCTGTTTAGGGTAGTTTTCACTTTATATTTTTTATATTTTTTTTGTACCTGCTGTAATATTCTGTGTCGATAATCTCTACTATAAAATGTGATCACAAGCAGTGTTAAGTATTATTAATCGATTTACATTATCAGTTTACAATTACAAGTATCACTTACAGCTCCAAATCGAATGAATTATATCAAAACAGTCGAAGAACACAAGTCACGCCCTGTTCTTGATTAATTTTTCAAACATTTTGATTTCTTAAGAAATTTCAAAAAAAATTAATGCAGTTTTATTTAGAATCTTATAAACGATTTCTCTGCAAAAACTCACACTCCAATTTCTCGAATTGAATTAGTATTTTAGAGTCAAAGTTTGTAAAACGAAAAGTCAAACAAGTTTCTTTGAGAAAATTTGAGTAACCTAATATAATTAAGGTTCAATTAGTGTTACTCGTGTATTCTATAGATGGTTTTGAGAATATTTTGTGAAGATACTAGGGTCTCAAAACACCTTGATTTGGAAATCGATTTTTTTGTTTTAAAATAAGTTCTTGCGAACGTGCTGCTGCTATAAACTTCTTTCTGTTAATCGTATTACCCTTAAACCAAGTGTTACTGAGTCGTTTGCAAATTAAAAACCCATCTCAATTGTTTTGCTGTTATGATGTTCGAAGTTCCAGTCGGGTGTCGTGGTTAATGAAGAAGAAGGAATATGAAACAGAAACAATATAGATTAAGTATAATACAGTTGAGATATAAAACAGAAAAGCAAGGCAGATGGTATGGTTAGGGTGCGTGTTGTATGTTCGAGGGGTCGGGGGTTCGAGCCCGGTCTTGGGCAACTCTTTTTGGATAAGCTTTTCAAAGGGTATAAACATTTATATTTCACTATTATTATTATTATTATTATCATTATTATTATCACTATTATTATTATTATTATTATTATTATTATTATTATTATTATTATTATTATTATTAAGGATATAAGTATTATTATCATTATTATTAATTAAAGTTATCAATTTATTAAGATTAATATTATTAGTAAAATTATTATTTTTACCATTATTATCATAATTAGTATTATTATTACTCATTATTAGTATTAGGTATTATAGACAATATTATTGTTTTTATTATAAAAATAACTTATTATTATTATTAAAGATTATCATTAACATTTTTGTTATTAGTATTATCATTATTAATAAAGTTATCATTATTATTATTAGTACAACATTATTATCAAAATTATTATTTTAACAAATAAATATATATAGTATATTTTTATAAACATACAAAATAAATACATATATAATTTAGGATATAATATATAGACGAAATATAATACAAATTCCATATAAACTACAATTCTAAATATATATATTATATAATTACTAGATGTAATTATTTGATTACTATTATATGTGTTAATATACATAATTGATATATGTTCGTGAATCCAAGGCCAACCTTATACGTGTTCAATGATGTTATATATATTTTTACTACAAAATACATTAGGTGAGTATATAGTCCCTTTTAAACTCTAAATATTTTGGGATGAGAATACATGCATTTTATGATTTACGTTATGGACACAAGTGATCGAAAATAAATTCTATGTTGAGTTGTACCATGACATATTTCTTTATACTTGGTAGCTAATATTTACATGAGGAATGTAAACGTGAATCCTGTTGATAGATCTATCGGGCCTGACAACCTCAACCGGGCTGGACGACCAGTTTTCAACGGTTGCACAGTACTTCGTTTCTGTATACTACACTTGGTACGGTGTAGCGATTATTTAAGAATATGCTGCGATGATTTAAATGTTAAGTATGGTTACCAAGTGCTCAACTACTTTTACATACACTTGCGAGTGTATTATGTTTATCTATAAGAAATCTTGTGGTCCATAGTTATAATGCTGCTAGCATCAAACCTATATATCTCACCAACTTTATGTTGACGTTTTAAAGCATGTTTATTCTCAGGTACGAATTAAGTCTTCCGCTGTGCATTTGCTCATACTAAAGACATTACTTGGTGTCGATCATCGCAATGGAACCAAATGTTGAAGACTTTGTCCAGGTGGATAAGGATGGGTCTTTACAGGTGGTATCAGAGCGGTGGTCTTAGCGAACCAGGTCTGCATTAGTGTGTCTAACTGATAAGTCGTTAGGATACATTAGTGAGTCTGGACTTCGACCGTATTTACATGTCAAAAGTTTTTCTTATCATATTTAATCGGAAATCATCTTATCATCCTTAGGGAATTGCCTGCTTACCATTCATAAGACTAGACACGTCTTACTGCATTTAGTGCATCGATAGTGTATAGACAAAAATTCATATCTTAGCATATCTGTTACTTTGGACTTTGACTGACATCTTTTTAAAGATTCTCCGTAATTTACGGGATTTTAGTATTATATATACATATGTAAATTATGTATTGAAGAGTACCAAATCTAACTCCTACAATCTATTCCATACCAAAAATTCATTTCCCCGACTATACGAGATGGATTCCGCATCTAGTTCGAATTCCTCAGACTCCGACAGCTACGCCGATATGGATTTCCATTCGGGCTTCGAGAGCAGCGTCACCAGAATGGATCAACCAATTTCCCATCATCTATTCTGGATGAATTGGGGATGGGTCCATAGCATCCTCAATCATTGGAGACAAGAAGAGGGTGATCCTTTCCATCCATCAAATTGCCCTCTTGGCGATGAACCTGAAGCACTTATCGGCGAACCTGTTCGAGAAACCATTTTCTCTCTCATTTCTAGAGTATCTCATCACGATTATATACTATCCCATATTTCAAATCTTATTCATCCGCTCGCTTCAACAGCCAATCATCCCGGTGTACTAGCAGAAGTTAACGAACTACGCGCTCGCGTGACGGCTTTAGAGAACATGGTGCGAAGGTTACAAACACCAGCAGCAGCACCAGCAGCATAATTAGCACCACCATCATCAACGCCAACAGTACCCTTATTACCCTCAACCACAACCGCGTCGTAAACCTCAACATCACAATCTGTACCTTGGATATCAACCTCACACGCTTCAATATCACCATCTGTACTTCGAATATGATCTTTGTTCTACATATCGTTCTACCTCATGACAATTATGTAATCTCTAATGTTTTAGAGATCATGTAATCTAGTAATAACGATAAATCAAATGAGTTTAATATCCTATTGACTCATTAAATTCATAATTACATCCGAAGAAAATATATATGCAAGTATATTTTCATAAAGATTGTAATTAAAAATTCTTTCGTACAAACTATTAATGATGAAAATATTTTAACAGATAGGTAGTACCCGAGGAATATTTAGATTTCACATTAATAAGTTATACTGTACATTCTTCGAATCTGATTCAACGGTCAATTACTATCCTATTTACAACCACCGATATATAAATCCGTTCACTACAGAATAACCAATTTCAATCAATTTCATATTCGGATTTTGATCTATCAAAATCCAACAAGTGGCATAACGAAGAAAATATTGGATAAAATAAAAAAATGTTAGAAACAAACAAATTAACTATGATGAATTTTGTTAAGATTCCACGCTAACTGTTCCTAGCTAACTGTTCCCAGCTAACTGTTAATTCCGTATTACATTTTATTTATCGCAAATTAATTATCGCAATTTTATTTCTGTTATTTATTTTACGCACTTTAAATAACGGGACACGTATACAAGGTTTCGACCTATCATATCGACCCATCTATATATATACTTCGGAACAACTATAGACACTCTATATGTGAATGTTGGAGTTGGCTATACAGGGTTGGAGTTGATTCCAAAATATGTATATGGTTTGAGTTGTGATCAATACTGAGACCGGTACACGGGTCACGATACGTATTAATTAATTCGAATATTATATATTAAACTGTATACGAATCATTGGAGTATTGGACTATTGGACTGTTGGACTACTAACTTTGGACAATTAAAATGAATTAAAATATTGATTATAACATATGAAACTAAACAATTCTTCAAGTTTGCCACTTGATTTCATCTTAAACCTCATTTGTACCTCGACAGTTACAATTCGCGTTCAAATCTTTTCATGATTCTTGGAATTACCTCAATCGAGAGATTGAACCAACTGCACTTCATCTACGGAAGAAGAGATCTTTGCATATAGTTATGCACCTGAAAAACTCTCGAACCCAAAATCATAGTTTAATACGTACCACATCGAATTCTTTATCATTTATTAGCAAAAACAACCTTACGATTCCTTTTCAAAGTAGCCAATTTTGTCACAGCTCCAGCAAGTTAACTTCGACTTCTCAGTAAAACTAGTCTTATTATAACTTTGATATATATACATTATCCTTTCACCGTCGTTACTGGAGAACCTTTTTATTCCACGACATCATCAGCAGATGTACCAGTAGCTCGTCGTCTCTTTGGCGGAATCCGCAATCAGTAAATTGAAAATCTCACATAACTTCTCCACTTATACCTATAACGTCTATCCCTAAGAATTTCATACTCCGAACGTGAAGTTTCTGAAAAACACCCTAAACTGCAAACTAGTTCTTGAAATGCTGATGAAGTAGCCAAAACTGTAAACGACTTTAACAGTCAAAAGTATGACGATAAAGTACAGTGTGTTGGTAAAGCTCAGAAAAAGAGAAAGTTTGGGATTGGAAAACGGATTGAGCAAAGTATGAAAGAGGCTATGGATAACCCCAAGGAATGAACCTGCTTTCAAAGAATTCAAATGACTCAGTGCCTGCTGAAACCGTTAGTAAGAACCTTACTCCTTATTCTAAACCTTTACAGATGATATTCTTCATCATCATCTTATCTTAGATATTATAAGATATCTTCATATCTTCCGTTATACATATTCCCCAAAATTCTGGAGATATTTTCACAACTATTCTTATCTGAGATCATGTATCTCTCCGTAATATCTGTGTTACAATATAAAAGAAACTGTGTTAATTTCTAAATTCTGAAACCTTCGAGTTTAAAATAGGAATGTTTTGAAGCAGTGTTGGGAACTGATGCATGAATTAGTATAATATAATGATACTTGATCAACGTCATTATATTACAGTAAGTCATGTTGAGTTTCTAATGGAATGTGATGATTCACAGTACCAACATCATATGTCATGTTACACGGCTCTTACATTCTATCCAATCTCTAAACATATCAAGAAAATATTCTTTTGATGATTCGGTCATTTCCAGGATATTCTGGTAATTTGACAAATCAAAATCGTGTAATTACTATTTCCTTCTAAGAGCATTAGCCATGTTCATTCTGAATTTCATACCTATGAATTCCGGACCATTACTCGCTTGACTCGAAGTCGGGAAGAGGAAAATGAAAGCATGAAGCTTCGAAAAATAATGAAGAATATAAAACCCAACAACCACCCAGAAATTACAAACCGTGTATATCAATACGTATTGCAACGTAAAGACACGGGAGAATTAAAAACATTATAATTCCAAGGAAATGATAGAAGTAAATAGATTCTTCAGGTGGTAGATGAAAGAGAAGGATGACAGAGGTGAAGGTTAAGAGTATATCAAGAATCAGGATTGGATGGAGCATATTATGGAATGAGTAGAGGGAGAAAGAATAGAAGGTGTGGAGAATAAGAAAAAACGAAAGGGGTGGATTTATAGCAATATATCCGACAGAAAAATCAAAACAGATTGCCGCATTAAATCAAAGAAGATCATGATCGCCGAAGAACCAAAACTTATTACGTAAGATTTTCTTTAAATCCCTTAAATTCTGAAAATCAATTATAACTACGTCATTAGTTAAAACGAGTATATTCTTACTCATCTCACTCTTTTGCGATAGCTTCGCTTAGATTCTTCGCGTAATCGAATCGTTTCATCTAAATTACTCAATAATGATAAAACTCCATTATGACCTCATATTCGTCATGAAAACATTCTTATTGTTATCCATGACGAACTCTATCAAATTTCGAGGACGAAATTTCTTTAACGGGTGGGTACTGTAACGACCCGGAAATTTCCGACCAAATTTAAACTCTAAACTTTATATGATTCCGACACGATAAGCAAAGTTTGTAGTGTTGAGTCTCGAAAGCTTTGGAATTTAATTCATGTAGTCAATTACTTTTTTGACTGTGCCTGACGATTCACGAATCATTGTGTGTAAATAAATATATAAATAGAAATATTAACTAAATATATAATCTAAAGATATGAAATTGATATATAGATTGAATTCATATTATTTCGAAATTTCTATTAATAATTTTATTATGGTTATTATTAATACTTTATTATTAATAACATTATAAATATTAAAGTTTAGGGTTTATAGTTAAACAAATATATAATCAGATATATTATTACTAGTATTATTGTTATTAACAATATTATTATTATACATTTTATAGTAACTAACATCATTATCATTAGTAAAAGTATTATTATTATTACCATTATATTTATTACTATTAGTTATAATATAAGGGTATTATTATTAGTATTAATATGATTAGTATTATTATCTATTAAAAATCATTATTGTAAGTATTGTTATTTATATTAAGATACAACTTATTACTAATGTTATTATTATTATTATTAAATAATGTTATTATTAATATTATTGTTATTATTTTTATTTTTTATTATTAATATACTTACATTTTAATTATTAATATTAATTGTACATATATAAAAAAAAGATACGAATCTATTATCTGACAACTGTAATCCATTCATGTTTTGTCTTCAATCATACATGTCGATTCCAATTTCCCCAAAACAACAAAATCTGTTTAGGGTAGTTTTCACTTTATATTTTTTATATTTTTTTTGTACCTGCTGTAATATTCTATGTCGATAATCTCTACTATAAAACGTGATCACAAGCAGTGTTAAGTATTATTAATCGATTTACATTATCAGTTTACAATTACAAGTATCACTTACAGCTCCAAATCGAATGAATTATATCAAAACAGTCGAAGAACACAAGTCACGCCGTGTTCTTGATTAATTTTTCAAACATTTCGATTTCTTAAGAAATTTCAAAAATTTTTAATGCAGTTTTATTTAGAATCTTATAAACGATTTCTCTGCAAAAACTCACACTCCAATTTCTCGAATTGAATTAGTATTTTAGAGTCAAAGTTTGTAAAACGAAAAGTCAAACAAGTTTCTTTGAGAAAATTTGAGTAACCTGATATAATTAAGGTTCAATTGGTGTTACTCGTGTATTCTATAGATGGTTTTGAGAATATTTTGTGAAGATACTAGGGTCTCAAAACACCTTGATTTGGAAATCGATTTTTTTGTTTTAAAATAAGTTCTTGCGAACCTGCTGCTGCTATAAACTTCTTTCTGTTAATCGTATTACCCTTAAACCAAGTGTTACTGAGTCGTTTGCAAATTAAAAACCCATCTCAATTGTTTTGCTGTTATGATGTTCGAAGTTCCAGTCGGGTGTCGTGGTTAATGAAGAAGAAGGAATATGAAACAGAAACAATATAGATTAAGTATAATACAGTTGAGATATAAAACAGAAAGTAAGGCAGATGGTATGGTTAGGGTGCGTGGTGTATGTTCGAGGGGTCGGGGATTCGAGCGCGGTCTTGGGCAACTCTTTTTGGATAAGCTTTTCAAATGGTATAAACATTTATATTTCACTATTATTATTATTATTATTATCATTATTATTATCACTATTATTATTATTATTATTATTATTATTATTATTATTATTATTATTATTATTATTATTATTATTATTATTATTAAGGATATAAGTATTATTATCATTATTATTAACTAAAGTTATCAATTTATTAAGATTAATATTATTAGTAAAATTATTATTTTTACCATTATTATCATAATTAGTATTATTATTACTCATTATTAGTATTAGGTATTATAGACAATATTATTGTTTTTATTATAAAAATAACTTATTATTATTATTAAAGATTATCATTAACATTTTTGTTATTAGTATTATCATTATTAATAAAGTTATCATTATTATTATTAGTACAACATTATTATCAAAATTATTATTTTAACAAATAAATATATATAGTATATTTTTATAAACATACAAAATAAATACATATATAATTTAGGATATAATATATAGACGAAATATAATACAAATTCCATATAAACTACAACTCTAAATATATATATATATTATATAATTACTAGATGTAATTATTTGATTACTATTATATGTGTTAATATACATAATTGATATAGGTTCGTGAATCCAAGGCCAACCTTATACGTCTTCAATGATGTTATATGTATTTTTACTACAAAATACATTAGGTGAGTATATAGTCCCTTTTAAACTCTACATATTTTGGGATGAAAATACATGCATTTTATGATTTACGTTATGGACACAAGTGATCGAAAATAAATTCTATGTTGAGTTGTACCATGGTATATTTCTTTATACTTGGTAGCTAATATTTACATGAGGAATGTAAACGCGAATCCTGTTGATAGATCTATCGGGCCTGACAACCCCAACCGGGCTGGACGACCAGTTTTCAACGGTTGCACAGTACTTCGTTTCTGTATACTACACTTGGTACAGTGTAGCGATTATTTAAGAATATGCTGCGATGATTTAAATGTTAAGTATGGTTACCAAGTGCTCAACTACTTTTACATACACTTGCGAGTGTATTATGTTTATCTATAAGAAATCTTGTGGTCCATAGTTATAACGCTGCTAGCATCAAACCTATATATCTCACCAACTTTATGTTGACGTTTTAAAGCATGTTTATTCTCAGGTACGAATTAAGTCTTCCGCTGTGCATTAGCTCATACTAAAGACATTACTTGGTGTTGATCATCGCAATGGAACCAAATGTTGAAGACTTTGTCCAGGTAGATAAGGACGGGTCTTTACATAAATAAATTCAAAATCATGTTTATACATATTTATGAACGATAAAACTAGGTATTAACACCGAAATTATTGTTACCTTGGAAAGGACATAAATTGAGAAACAACTCAAAATGTTAGAATTCATTTAAAATGAAATAGAGGACAATAAAAAGGCAAAGAAAGGAAAATAAAAGCCAAGTGTGGGAAAAATTTACCAAGTTATTTAGAACATATGTCACATATTTTTGTACAAATAATTGAAGATACTTTTGTTTTGGACAATTTTATCAGTTTTACCCAATCTCTTATAATATATTTGAAAGAAAAGATGGATCTACACAATGAATCAATTCCATCATTAAAAGGAAGTAAAGTCTTTCGAAAAAGAAACGCGCTTCTTGATTTAGGTCAGGAAGTTGTCGTCCAGACCAGCTGTAGGTTGACGAAAAATCTATAAAAGTTATCACTAAAATCAGCAGGAAATCCACGGACCTCAGCATCAAACAGGGTCACCAAGTAGTCAGATTTATCCTAACCATGAGAAGGATTTATCTCGTAAAATGGGAAGGGCGCCGTGCAAATTATCTTGATAAGACTAATGAATCAGATCCCCAGAAAGGATAATCTCCTTAAAAGATCAAAAATTAGCTTTTAAGACTGATATTACTTAATCCTTGAGATTGACTTTTAAAGATTGAGAATTACAAACTCATGGAATTCGATGATATCTAAACTCGAGCTTGAACGAGAAAATATTTTGATCAAAATTACAAACCGATTTGTTTTCTGAAAAACCCATTTTTAATGCGTTCATTACCATTGAACGTAAAATCCTAGGAATTCACCTGGAATTCATTAGGTCACCTGAACCAAATCGGGTGTCAACGATAAGAACGGTGGTTGTATAGCATGGTAAAAGACAGGACCTTGTGCTAGACCGAAAAACTATAGGGTGAGCTTTACTATTGCTCCTACCAAGGATAGTAATTGTATCCGACACGCTATAGACCATAATTATAAGCATGTCAGGGGACATTGCCTTAACACTTGCTTGTTCAATGCTTTCCTTTACAATCGAACGATAGTTTACCGAAAGGTAATATACAGAGCAAGTATACTGGACGTGTTGCTTTTCCAATACAAGGTTAGCAAGTGGGTGACACAAAACCGCAAGTTTTTAGCTAAAATTTTAAAATCTGAAACCCGCCAAACCCACAAAAACAATTTGCAAACACCGGTGAAGGGTTATTCCGGAAAACTTATCTAGGGTAAAAGCTAGATTTAATTTTCAAAAAGATCAAATGTTTTCATAAAGATCCAACTTCTTAAAGGATCTAAATTTTCATAGCATTATCCCTCAAGAAAGACAAGCTTTTAGTTGCAATTGTTCTATTTACAAGTGATATTCGTTTAAATATTAAAAGGTGAAGACAAAAGGCAGATTCGACGAATTGAAGACGCAAATGACCAAAAAGCTAAAAAGTACAAAGTATAATTAAAGTGGTTCAATTTATTGATGAGAAGCGTCTAGAAATGACAAAAGTACAAGTTACAAAACACAAAGTACAAGATATTAAATTGTACGCAAGGACGTTCGAAAATCCGGAACCGGGACCTAAGTCAACTTTCAACGCACGACGCAACGAGCGAAAATTACAAGTCAACTATGCATATAAATATAATATAATATATAAATAATTCTTAAAATTATATATATATTATATTTATTTATTAAAAAATCCGTCGGCAAGCTAGGAGCCAAACTTGGATGAGCTGTAATCCACCACTCCGCGATTGCGGAGCTATGAAGGAGAAACCCTTCGAGATCGCGGAGCACACCAAAACTGAAATGGGGCCTATAAAAGGCAACGCATTCGATCGATATTTTTACACCTTCTTTTTCTTTTCATCATACGTAAAGATATATATATATATATATATTTATAATTTATAATTTTAATTTAAGATCAATAATAATAAGGTTATGTTAGCGAATGTTTTAAGGTTTTAAGTGAAAGGACCCGTTCATATACATTATAAACTATTCACAATAGTTGATTACATTGCGAGGTATTTGACCTCTATATGATACATTTTACAAACATTGCATTCGTTTTTAAAAGACAATCTTTCTTTACATCAAAAATTGACAGGCATGCATACTATTTCATAATATCCACTATCCAACTATAAATTGATTTAATAATAATCTTTGATGAACTCAATGACTCGAATGCAACGTTCTTCGAAATATGCTATGAAAGACTCCAAGTAATATCTTCAAAATGAGCAAATGCACAGCGGAAGATTTCTTTAACACCTGAGAATAAACATGCTTTAAAGTGTCAACCAAAAGGTTGGTGAGTTCATTAGTTTATCATAATCATTTATTTCCATCATTTTAATAGACCACAAGAATTTCATTTCCAGTTCTCATAAATATACGTCCCATGCATAGAGACAAAAAATAATCATTCATATGGTGAACACCTGGTAACTGACATTAACTAGATACATATAAGAATATCCCCTATCATTCCGGGATCCTCCTTCGGACATGATATAATTTCGAAGTACTAAAGCATCCGGTACTTTGGATGGGGTTTGTTAGGCCCAATAGATCTATCTTTAGGATTCGCGTCAATTAGGGTGTCTGTTCCCTAATTCTTAGATTACCAGACTTTAATAAAAAGGGGCATATTCGATTTCGATAATTCAACCATAGAATGTAGTTTCAATTACTTGTGTCTATTTTGTCAAACATTTATAAAAGCGCATGTATTCTCAGTCCCAAAAATATAAAGGGTAAAAAGGTAAATGAAACTCACCATACTGTATTTCGTAGTAAAAATACATATAACGTCATTGAACAAGTGCAAGGTTGACCTCGGATTCACGAACCTAAATTAATTATATATATTTATGTGTTGGTCAATATTTGTCTAACAAATTCGGTCAAGTCATAGTGTACCACAATCCTAATGCTCGAGACTAATATGCAAAAGTCAACAAAAGTAAATTTGAATCAAAATAATTTCCAAAAATCTATACATGATTAATATATAGTTTAAATATCGTCGTTTTATATTTTTAAATATTTTTAAAAGATTTATTAGAGTAAATAATATAATTTATTTATTAATAAATAAAATTTTATATTATATTTATATAATAAAATATACTTTTATATATATTAAGTAATAAAATTTATAGGGTTCATTTAATATTATAAAGATAATATGATAGGTATTATTAAAGTAAGTTATTACACGTAGTAAAATATGTTTGTATCAAATATTTATTTGATAAAATAATATCTATAATGATAGTAAGTAAAAGTTGTATTATTTTGTAATAATAATTATTATTATAAAAATATCAATATTTAGAATTACTAAGATGACATTATGATAAAACGATAATTCTAATTATGATAACTTTAATATTTACGATAATTTTTAATATTATCTTTAAAATAATAATTCTATTTAAAATAATAATAATAATAATAATGATATTTTATAGTAACAATGACATTTCTATTAAAATGATAATTTTTGTTAAAATGATAGTTTTAATACTAACGATAATTTTAATAATAATAGTAATGATAAAAATAATAAGAACGATAATTTTATCTAAATCAATATCTTATAATATTTTAATTTCATCATGATACTCTTACCCATTATTTCCTAATCGTTTCGTTTAATAGCTTTTAATCGTCTTTTATATCGTGTTGGTAATAATGATAATAATAGTAATCAAAATAATTAGGTTTACAAATATTTGTTTTAATTACACTAATATTAATAATGATAGTTACTATAACATTATTAACGATAATACTAATAATTATCTTAATGATAATATAGTAATAATAATAATAACAATAACAATAACCATTTTTAAATAATGATATATATATTAATAATGATAATAATAATAATAATACCAATAATAATAATAATAATAATAATAATAATAATAATAATAATAATAATAATAATAATAATAATAATAATAATAATTGGATAATAATAATACTAATACTAATTATAACTTTAACGATAATAACGATAGTAATAATAATAAAAAATAACATTTTTTAATGATAAATCCTTTTATTGATAAAGATAATAATAATAATAATAATAATAATAATAATAATAATAATAATAATAATAATAATAATAAGATAAAACTAGAACGACGATAATAACGACGATAATAATAATCATTTTTAATAATAATACAAAAATTCGATGGACTATAACTTCAAATCCATTCATCGAAATCATTCGATGTCTAAATGAAAAGTTCTTAATTTTTCACTAGCTTTCCAACGACATGCATATCTTATACCTTATCTCAGTCGCATATATAACTAATTCAGGATTCAACATAACCTAACTAAAGGCAATATCAAAAGTACAAACATGCATAATCCTATATACTCGAGCACTAGTCAGGGATACACTACTAGTATGTAAAAGTTAAATTATGAGTACTCACGTATCAATATTGAGATTCAATATTGCAGGAAAGGTACGTAGACGCAACGGAGATGATAAACACTATATTGACCTCACGAGCATACCCATGAACCATACCCAATCACCTCCATAGCTATAACCCATAATTTCCTTAATCCAATCCCACTCGAAAAACAATTTCGAAATCACTCGGACAGCACTCTGACGTAATATTTTATGTATACTAATAATATCTTGAAATAATACGGAGTAAATATATATATGTAAATCGATTGAGAGAGTTTAGAGTTTAGAGAAAATTATTTTCAAGTTTCTATGAAATAATGAAACCTATTGAATTCTATTTATAATAGATTTTTGAATTATTAAAGTGAATTATTAAAGTATGAATTATTAAAGTAAATTATTAAAGTATGAATTATTAAAGTGAATTATTAAAGTATGAGTTATTAAAGTGAATTATTAAAGTATGAATTATTAAAGTATGAATTATTAAAGTGAATTATTAAAGTTAAAGTAAAGTAAAAATAAAGTAAAGGTAAAGTTTAAGTATAGAAAAAATATAAAACTATGTACGTATAATACGCGTATAAATATATATAATATTAATTTAAATCGTTATATATAATTAATAAAATAAAATATAAATATCGTTATCTTTATCATACTGGTTAAGTAATGAGTTGTCAAAAGTGGTTCTAGTTATTTATAAAAGTTATATACGTTTTAATAATAAAGTTCTTTTTAAACTGAAAACATTTTTGTACGTTTGAAACTAAATCAAATAAATATAATAATTTTGTTTTCCACAACCAAATATATTTTTAAGAATCATTTTGTTTAAAGGTTAAAATAATGGAAATCGTTATATATCATAAAATGTTTTAGAAAAGTAGAATCATATATATTCATATTAGGTTTCAAGTTTTTAAATTACAGTTTGTTGGTGAAGCATGGGATAAAGTTCAAAGGTTAAATAAACGTATGAAATCATTTTAATTAAAAATGTCGAGTTACTTAACTTGTCGATATCCAACATCTAAGTTATTTACACTTCACGTTCTTACTTATAAATCACTTTACCATTTTCCGAATGTTGTCAAAAAGAATAGAATTCTTAAATCACAGTGGACCTCATAACATAGACCCGTAATGATATCATAATGTATCTGATAAATCAATCATTTGATATTATCTTCTAATTCCATCGATAAACATATTGAAACAAATACGTTCATGTAAAGTATTATACGTTTAATACTTTATTAATATTCTCAAGTTATAATATATATATACATATATATACATATTTATTTATATATAACGGTCCGTGAATCGTCGGAATTTGGTCGAGGTTATAATGAATGTATGAACACAATTTAAAATTCTTGAGATTTAACTTAACAAACTTTGCTTATCGTGTCGGAATAATATAATGATAAAGTTTAAATTTGGTTGGAAATTTCCGGGTTGTCACAGTACCTACCCGTTAAAGAAATTTCGTCCCGAAATTTGAGTGGAAAGGTCGTGAATGATAATAAGTATGTTTTCATGATGCATACAGGCTGAAAATTAGAGTTTTATCATCAGCGAATAATTTGGATAAACAATCCATTTATATGAAGAGTACGAATGAAGCTAACATAGAAGAGTGAAATGAGTAAGTGTAGATTCATCTTATCATTTGACGTAGATATGATTGATTTCCAGATTTCAAGGGATTTGAAGAAAATCTTTGTAATAAGATTTGATTCTCCGGTAACAAAAGGAATTAGGATCCGCTTTAAATGCGATCGTCCATTTTAGTTGTTCTGTCGGAGATTTTCTTATAAATTCACCTCCTTCGTTTTCTTACAACTCACACCTTCTGTTGATGCATTTTATGCAAGTCCCTAGACATCTACCCACGTCCATTGCAGGTACAACAGTTTACAGGCCACCATGATCGTTCGTTATTATCCTATCCGTGTTTGTATGTGGTTACAGCAACTGCAGGAATGAGATTTAGATGTTTGACTATGTTAAACTTAGTCAGACGTCCGAGTGAAGCCTCACTCGAAAGGAATTAGGATCCGCTTTAAATGCGATCGTCCATTTTAATTGTTCTGTCGGAGATTTTCTTATAAATTCACCTCCTTCGTTTTCTTACAACTCACACCTTCTGTTGATGCATTTTATGCAAGTCCCTAGACATCTACCCACGTCCATTGCAGGTACAACAGTTTGCAGGCCACCATGATCGTTCCTTATTATCCTATCCGTGTTTGTATGTGGTTACAGCAACTGCAGGAACGAGATTTAGATGTTTGACTATGTTAAACTTACTCAGACGTCCGAGTGAAGCCTCACTCGTACGGCTGTTAGGTTCATACGCACGGTTGATGCTGAGCTAAGTCACAATTACAACCAAAATGAGAAGACACGAGTGAGTGATCACCCGTACGGCTGATGAAGCCAACTCGTATGTGTGATGGATGAATCGTACGGGTGAGTCAACAGCAGGGGTATATAAAGTCTTATGTTCTTCATTTTAGGTTAAGCCTCTCATTTATTACACACACTCAGATATGGTGAGCTCCTCCGATTCTCTCTCAACCCAAATCACCCAGGTGGTGAATAATAGCTCTAGGTGTTGATCTAATCACACTTGATTTAGTTGTAGTATGACTAAATTAATCCCAAAAAGCTTAACCTATTCACTAGAGGGTTTGATTCACTTATTCCGTCATTGTGTGAGTTAAATCTGTTGATTTCTAAGTTCCTAGTCATGCTTCATCACCTTCTATTCTTTTCCCCTCAACTCATATTTTAAAGTATTCATCAATATGCTCCATCCAGTTCTGATTCTCGATATACTTATAACTTTCATATCGGTCATTCTTCTTTTTCATCTACCGCCGGAAGAATCTATTTACTTCTACTATACTCTTGGGTTTATAGTGTTTCTAGTTCTCCCGTGTCTTTATATTGCTATATGCATCGATATATATGATTTATAATTTTTTTGGTTTGTCGTTGGGCTTTATATCTTCCCTTATATTTCAAAGTCTCTGTTTCTATCTTCTATAATCATTGGCATCCATAGTTAATGCTCTCTTTTATTTGCTGCAATTTATACCCCAATTTCTGTTTCGGAGTTTTGTCCTTTCGTTTCTTCTTCTTGCGATTAAGCACCGCTTGTAATGGTCCAGAATTCATAGATATGAATTTCGGAATGAACATTGTTAATGTTCTAGGAAGGAAATTGTGATGGCACGATCTTGACTTGTCAAATTACTAGAATACCTTGGAAAAGGCCGAATCATCAAGAAATATTTTCTTGATATTTTAGAGGTTAAATAGAATAAAAGAGTCGTATAACATGGCACATGATGATGTTATGATCTGTGAATCATCACGTTCCATTTAGAAACTCAGCATGAATTACTGTAATATAATCACGTTGATCAAGTGTCATTATATTATACTAACTCATGCTTCAGTTTCCAACACTACTTCAAAAACATTCATATTTTAAACTCAAAGGTTTACAGAGTATAGGAACTAAACAGTTTCCTTTTTGATGTAATACAGATAGCGCAAAGAGATAAATGATTCCAGATAAGAATAGTTATGGAAATATCTTCAGAAATATGGAGGATATTTATAATGAAAGATACGATGATATCTTAAAATTTCTAATATCAGAGAATGATGAAGAATATTGTCTGTAAGGGTTTAGTATCAGGAGCAAGGTATTTGTTAATGACTTCAGCAGACACTGAATCATTTGGATTCTTTGAAGGCAGGTTCAGTCTTTGTGATTTGTCCACAGCCTCCTTCATACTTTGCTCAATCCGTTTTCCAGTTCCAAAACTTCTCTATTTCTGAGCTTTGTTAATACACTAATCTTTATCATCAAACTTTTTACTGCTAAGGTCGTTTACAGTTTTTGTTGCTTCATCAGCATTTCGAGAACTAGTTCGCGGTTCAGAGTGTTTTTCAGAAACTTCACATTCGAAGTATGTAAGCCTTGAAAATAGACGTTATGTATAACTGTTGGTGTCAACATGCTGTGAGATTTCAAAATACTGATTGCTATTCCCAATGATTCGTATGGCAATTCTCGTTACAAGAGGCAGATGAGTAAATGATGAGGTTTCGATAAATATAAAGATTCTTCGGAATGCCCAAGATCAGTGAAGTTGTTGGTAAGTTTATTGCTAATGTGGTAGAATATGAAAGGTTCTCCGGTAACAAAAGGGTAATCACATATATCAAAATTATGATAAGGCTACTCCGAATGAAAAAATCGAAGTTGTCTTGCTGGAGCTGTGATATAATTTGCTACTTTGCAAAGGAATTGCAAGGTTATTTTTGCTAATAAATGCCAAAAGATCTGACACAGATATGTGTTGAATTATGACTTTGGTTTTGAGAGCTTTTTAAGTACATAACTGTGGGTAATATGTGGTTGGATCATCATCTCGATTGCTCATTATTTGAAGTGTCTTCGGAGATTTTCGAAGGGTTTGAACACAGATTGTAATCATTTGTATACATATGATGTTCTAACACACTTTTGAAGTCAAAGTATAGCTTTGAAAGATGTAGGAATCTAAAAGTGATGGTACCGGTTATATCTCGAATTGAATTCTGAGATTTTAAAAGCAGAATATGTAATTGGGTTTGAATGAGTATGATTGTTTTGATTTCTATAAAAGAATGTATATTATTGTGAAAGTAGGAAGTATAATTGATAATTTGCTTAATCTGATTCGAAGAATGTAACATATTAATTGTGAATTTATATATATATCTCTCGGGTATTACCTACCCGTTAAAAAAAATTTCACAATTAATATTTTGTACATAAGAATTTTATTACAGTCTTTATGAAAATATATATGTATATATTCTCCTCAGATGTAACATAGATTTTAATGAGTTAATACTAAATTAAACTCATTCGATTTACGGTTGGAACTAGAATTGAATAATTCCTTGAAGGCTTTAGAGGTTACATAAGTATTTCTTCAATAATATTGAAATTATGAATCAATACTTCGTTATTTGTTGAGATGTGATGTTGGTTTTCGTTAAATTCTTGTGAACTTCGCAAAGTACGATTGATGTTATCTGAAAAGTTTTGTTTACATCAATGATGAAGTGTAAAATCAAATATATACTTGATTTATTAGGAATTGGAATTTGTTGAATTGAGACAGAGATTGTAGTTAACGATGGTTAAGTCGCGGGCGAGGGACGTACATTATTGCATATTTGTAATATGAATTAACCAAGTAGTTAAGATTCACACACAATAGCTTAGCACGGAAAGATTTATTTTTTATTTCAATATATATATATATATATATATATATATATATATATATATATATATATATATATATATATATATATATATATATATATATATATATATATATATATATATATATATATATATATATATATATATATATATATATATAAAATATATATATAATTTCTTCAGAGGGAATGAGTTAATTCTTCATAACTTGTTGATACAATATACACGTTATTGATTCGTAATGATGTCCATAGTGATTCTTGAACTGACGGAGTTTGTGATGTTATAGGTGTTGTTGATTCTGATGTTGACTGTACTGACGATGCTGGTGACGTTGACGGTACTGTTGATGCTGTTGGTAAAACAAGTTTAACTTGTTAATCACACACCATTTTTATCAGGGTTTCTACTCTTCCTTCTATCATTTTGGTTCGCTTAACTGATTTATGGTTAGGGCTAGATTAGATAATCTCTAAGACTTTAGAGATTATATAATCACCACGGAATGTTTCTCCAATGAAGTTATGAATTAATACTTCGTCAGTTATTGTTGTTAGTACTCCTTGGTATCTATGGTGCGTATGACGTTGATGCTCGTGGGATAGATTGTGAAGTTGAGGTTTACAATGCGGTTGTGGTTGGAGGTGGTAATGGTACTGTTGGCATTGATGATGGTGGTACTGGTTATGCTGCTGGTGTTTGTAATCTCTGCACCATATTCTCCAAAGCCACTACCCGAGCGCGAAGTTCGTTGACTTCTTCTATTATTCCAGGATGATTGTCGGTCGGAACGAGCGGATAAATAAAATCTAGAATTTGATGTAGTATATAATCGTGACGAGATACCCTGGAAATGAGAGAGAAAATGGTGTCTCGAACAGGTTCGCCGGTAAGTGCTTCAGGTTCTTCGCCAAGAGGGCAATGTGGTGGATGGAAAGGATCGCCTTCTTCTTGTTTCCAATGATTGAGGAGGCTACGAACCCATCCCCAACTCATCCAGAATAGGTGATGTCTGATTGGTTAATCCATTCCGGTCACACTGCTTTCGGAGCTTGAGTGAGATTCCATTTCGGAATCCGAGTGACTTGAACTGTGTAGTGACCCGAACTTTTCCATGTTTATATATATTAATTGAGATTGATATTTACATGATTAAATGTTTCCAACATGTTAAGCAATCAAACTTGCTAAGACTTGATTAATTGAAATATGTTTCATATAGACAATTGACCACCCAAGTTGACCGGTGATTCACGAACGTTAAAACTTGTAAAAACTATATGATGACATATATATGGATATATATATAGTTAACATGATACTATGATAAGTAAACATATCATTAAGTATATTAACAATGAACTACATATGTAAAAACAAGACTACTAACTTAATGATTTTTAAACGAGACATATATGTAACGATTATCGTTGTAAAGATATTTAATGTATATATATCATATTAAGAGATATTCATACATGATAATATCATGATAATATAATAATTTAAAATCTCATTTGATATTATAAACATTGGGTTAACAACATTTAACAAGATCGTTAACCTAAAGGTTTCAAAACAACACTTACATGTAACGACTAACGATGACTTAACGACTCAGTTAAAATGTATATACATGTAGTGTTTTAATATGTATTTATACACTTTTGAAAGACTTTAATACACTTATCAAAATACTTCTACTTAACAAAAATGCTTACAATTACATCCTCGTTCAGTTTCATCAACAATTCTACTCGTATGCACCCGTATTCGTACTCGTACAATACACAGCTTTTAGATGTATGTACTATTGGTGTATACACTCCAATGATCAGCTCTTAGCAGCCCATTTGAGTCACCTAACACATGTGGGAACCATCATTTGGCAACTAGCATGAAATATCTCATAAAATTACAAAAATATGAGTAATCATTCATGACTTATTTACATGAAAACAAAATTACATATCCTTTATATCTAATCCATACACCAACGACCAAAAACACCTACAAACACTTTCATTCTTCAATTTTCTTCATCTAATTGATCTCTCTCAAGTTCTATCTTCAAGTTCTAAGTGTTCTTCATAAATTCCAAAAGTTCTAGTTTCATAAAATCAAGAATACTTTCAAGTTTGCTAGCTCACTTCCAATCTTGTAAGGTGATCATCCAACCTCAAGAAATCTTTGTTTCTTACAGTAGGTTATCATTCTAATACAAGGTAATAATCATATTCAAACTTTGGTTCAATTTCTATAACTATAACAATCTTATTTCAAGTGATGATCTTACTTGAACTTGTTTTCGTGTCATGATTCTGCTTCAAGAACTTCGAGCCATCCAAGGATCCATTGAAGCTAGATCCATTTTTTTCTTTTCCAGTAGGTTTATCCAAGGAACTTAAGGTAGTAATGATGTTCATAACATCATTCGATTCATATATATAAAGCTATCTTATTCGAAGGTTTAAACTTGTAATCACTAGAACATAGTTTAGTTAATTCTAAACTTGTTCGCAAACAAAAGTTAATCCTTCTAACTTGACTTTTAAAATCAACTAAACACATGTTCTATATCTATATGATATGCTAACTTAATGATTTAAAACCTGGAAACACGAAAAACACCGTAAAACCGGATTTACGCCGTCGTAGTAACACCGCGGGCTGTTTTGGGTTAGTTAATTAAAAACTATGATAAACTTTGATTTAAAAGTTGTTATTCTGAGAAAATGATTTTTATTATGAACATGAAACTATATCCAAAAATTATGGTTAAACTCAAAGTGGAAGTATGTTTTCTAAAATGGTCATCTAGACGTCGTTCTTTCGACTGAAATGACTACCTTTACAAAAATGACTTGTAACTTATTTTTCCGACTATAAACCTATAATTTTTCTGTTTAGATTCATAAAATAGAGTTCAATATGAAACCATAGCAATTTGATTCACTCAAAACGGATTTAAAATGAAGAAGTTATGGGTAAAACAAGATTGGATAATTTTTCTCATTTTAGCTACGTGAAAATTAGTAACAAATCTATTCCAACCATAACTTAATCAACTTGTATTGTATATTATGTAATCTTGAGATACCATAGACACGTATACAATGTTTCGACCTATCATGTCGACACATCTATATATATTTCGGAACAACCATAGACACTCTATATGTGAATGTTGGAGTTAGCTATACAGGGTTGAGGTTGATTCCAAAATATATATAGTTTGAGTTGTGATCAATACTGAGATACGTATACACTGGGTCGTGGATTGATTCAAGATAATAATTATTGATTTATTTCTGTACATCTAACTGTGGACAACTAGTTATAGGTTACTAACGAGGACAGCTGACTTAATAAACTTAAAACATCAAAATATATTAAAAGTGTTGTAAATATATTTTGAACATACTTTAATATATATGTATATATTGTTATAGGTTCGTGAATCAACAGTGGCCAAGTCTTACTTCCCGACGAAGTAAAAATCTGTGAAAGTGAGTTATAGTCCCACTTTTAAAATCTAATATTTTTGGGATGAGAATACATGCAGGTTTTATAAATGATTTACAAAATAGACACAAGTACGTGAAACTACATTCTATGGTTGAATTATCGAAATCGAATATGCCCCTTTTTATTAAGTCTGGTAATCTAAGAATTAGGGAACAGACACCCTAATTGACGCGAATCCTAAAGATAGATCTATTGGGCCTAACAAACCCCATCCAAAGTACCGGATGCTTTAGTACTTCGAAATTTATATCATATCCGAAGGGTGTCCCGGAATGATGGGGATATTCTTATATATGCATCTTGTTATTGTCGGTTACCAGGTGTTCACCATATGAATGATTTTTATCTCTATGTATGGGATGTGTATTGAAATATGAAATCTTGTGGTCTATTGTTACGATTTGATATATATAGGTTAAACCTATAACTCACCAACATTTTTGTTGACGTTTAAAGCATGTTTATTCTCAGGTGAATATTAAGAGCTTCCGCTGTTGCATACTAAAATAAGGACAAGATTTGGAGTCCATGTTTGTATGATATTGTGTAAAAACTGCATTCAAGAAACTGATTTCGATGTAACATATTTGTATTGTAAACCATTATGTAATGGTCGTGTGTAAACAGGATATTTTAGATTATCATTATTTGATAATCTACGTAAAGCTTTTTAAACCTTTATTTATGAAATAAAGGTTATGGTTTGTTTTAAAAAGGAATGCAGTCTTTGAAAAACGTCTCATATAGAGGTCAAAACCTCGCAACGAAATCAATTAATATGGAACGTTTTTAATCAATAAGAACGGGACATTTCAGTTGGTATCCGAGCGTTGGTCTTAGAGAACCAGAATTTTGCATTAGTGTGTCTTATCGAGTTTGTTAGGATGCATTAGTGAGTCTGGACTTCGACCGTGTTTACTTGAAAAATGATTGCTTAACAAATTTTGTTGGAAACTATATATTTTTAACATGTGAATATTATGTGATATATTAATCTCTTAACGCGTTTGATATTATGTGATAGATGTCTACCTCTAGAACAAGTCCCATTGACTCACCTAATAATAATGAAGAGTCAAATGTAAATTGGAATGATTCGTGGACTGATTCACAAGTTCCCGAAGAGGAACCGGAAGAAGAGTCGGAACCGGAAGAAGAATCGGAACCGGATGAAGAAATAGAACCGGTGGGGGAAATAATAAAATGGTTAAGTAAAAGAAAATCCTCAACCAACCGACCAAGGTTAATTATGGTCAATGGTGTTTCCGCCAAGGAAGCAAAATATTGGGAGGATTACCAATTCTCCGATGAATCGGATTCTGACGAGAATTCCGATGATGTTATAGAAATTACCCCAACTGAATTTAAAAAGGCAAAAGAAAATAATAAGGGAAAGGGCATAAAAATAGAGAAATCTAATTCCAACCCCGATGAACTTTATATGTATCGTCAACCCCCGAAGTCCTTAAGTTGTAACAATGACCCGGGAACCTCTAAACCACCAGGTTTTTCTAAACCAATGTGGACAACGACGGCTAGTATTAGGGGAACATCATATATCCCTAGAAACTTGGCAAAACGAACCAAAACCGAAGAAGAAGAAACGAGCGAGTCGGAATAAGATAGTTGTATTCGTGTGGTGTAATATATGTAATATAGTGTTCTTATGCTTTATGATATATGTAAAAATTGCTTGTATTAATAAGTATTTTTTTATGAATCTAACTCTTGTCTATTTTACAGTATAAAAACACAAAATGGATAGACAACCCAATATTTTAAGAGACCTACCCGGAGACATGATTGATGAAATCTTGTCTAGAGTCGGCCAGAATTCCTCGGCACAACTATTTAAGGCGAGATCAGTTTGTAAGACATTCGAAGAACGTTCCAAGAATGTCTTGGTTTATAAGAGACTTTCGTTTGAAAGATGGGGGATATCACATTGGGAAACCCATAAGTTACGATGTGTTTACTTTGACGCATATATTGCGGGGAACCCAAATGCTATTTTACGCAACGGGTTAAGAAATTATTTTGACTCAATATATCCGAATATTGGACTTCGTGATTTAGAAAAAGCGGCTAACATGCAACATAAAGAAGCATGTTATGCTTATGGATTAGTAATGTTCGCTTCTCACCAAAGTGAGAACAAGAACATCGGGCTACAACTATTAAACAAAACGTTTCCACAAGTGACGGAGTCGGTAATTGGGGTAAGAAATGAGGTTTTTAGATTATTACGGGACTGTTGGACATTACGTAACCCTCGTCCCTTTGATGACGTTACAACACGCTGTCTTATCAACGGCCATAACGGTTATGTTGCACAAGACCAAGGATGGGAAGTAGTCCTAGTAAAACCAGAATGCATGACTTGTTTCTGGACGTATGAATTACGTGTCTTTATTGCCTTTGCTGAACGACTTGTGTACTAGCTAGAATTGTCTTCACAACTATCTTGTATCAAAGTTATTGTGTGCTATATTTCATGCTTTATGTAAAATAAGCGGTATTGTAAGTTTGTAAAATATTGTATAAAACTTTGAATGCGAAATATTATTATAATCAGTTTTTCATATAGAATTGTAGTAGTTGAATTGTATATTAGCTACTAAGTATGAACTTAACGGGTAGGTACTACCCGAATTTAAACTTATAAAACGCTAATATGAAGAAAAAGCTTTTATAAATGAGTTCATATTATGCTACGAAATACTATTAACTACTCTTAATATTCTGTATGATTAACTTGTTCCATTTAACTATTTTGAAGGAAATGGCACCGACTACTCGACACACCGTGAATATGAATGAAGAGGAATTCCGTACTTTTCTAGCTTCAAACATAGCCGCAGTACAGGCTGCGCTACATACCAACAATAACCTTGGATCTAGCAGTACAGGAAATCGTGTAGGATGCACCTACAAAGAATTCACTGCCTGCAAACCTTTAGAATTTGATGGAACCGAAGGACCGATCGGATTGAAACGGTGGACCGAGAAGGTTGAATCGGTGTTTGCCATAAGTAAGTGTACTGAAGAGGACAAAGTGAAGTACGCTACGCATACCTTCACAGGTTCTGCGTTAACATGGTGGAATACCTATCTAGAGCAAGTGGGACAAGATGATGCGTACGCACTACCGTGGTCAGCATTCAAGCACTTGATGAACGAGAAGTACCGTCCCAGAACCGAGGTCAATAAGCTCAAGACAGAACTTAGAGGGTTACGGACCCAAGGATTTGATATTACCACGTATGAAAGACGATTCACAGAATTGTGCCTATTGTGTCCGGGAGCATTCGAAGATGAGGAAGAGAAGATCGACGCGTTTGTGAAAGGATTACCGGAAAGAATCCAAGAAGATATAAGTTCACACGAGCCCGCCTCCATACAAAAGGCATGTAGAATGGCTCACAAACTCGTGAACCAAATTGAAGAAAGAATTAAAGAACAGACCGCTGAAGAGGCCAATGTGAAGCAAGTCAAAAGAAAGTGGGAGGAAAACGGTGATAAGAATCACCAATACAACAACAACAGCAATTACAACAATAATCGCAACAATTATCCCAACAATCGCAACATCAATCGAAACTACAACAAACGGCCCAACAACAACAACAACAGCAACTACAACAATCATCCCAACAACAATAATAATCGCAACAACAACAACAATCAGAAGCAGCTATGCCAAAGGTGTGAAAAGAATCACTCGGGGTTCTGCACCAAATTTTGCAACAAGTGTAAAAGAAATGGTCATAGCGCGGCGAAGTGTGAGGTCTACGGACCAGGGGTTAATAGAACGAAAGGAACAAATGGTGTCGGAACGAGTAATGGCGGAGCAAGTAGTGTCGGAGCAAGTTATGCCAATGTAGTTTGTTATAAATGTGGAAAACCAGGCCACATTATTAGAAATTGCCCGAACCAGGAGAACACGAATGGACAAGGCCGTGGAAGAGTTTTCAATATTAATGCGGTAGAGGCACAGGAAGACCCGGAGCTTGTTACGGGTACGTTTCTTATTGACAATAAATCTGCTTACGTTTTATTTGATTCGGGTGCGGATAGAAGCTATATGAGTAGAGATTTTTGTGCTAAATTAAGTTGTCCATTGACGCCTTTGGATAGTAAATTTTTACTCGAATTAGCAAATGGTAAATTAATTTCAGCAGATAATATATGTCGGAATCGAGAAATTAAACTGGTTAGCGAAACATTTAAGATTGATTTGATACCAGTAGAGTTAGGGAGTTTTGATGTGATAATCGGTATGGACTGGTTGAAAGAAGTGAAAGCGGAGATCGTTTGTTACAAAAATGCAATTCGCATTATACGAGAAAAAGGAAAACCCTTAATGGTGTACGGAGAAAAGGGCAACACGAAGCTACATCTTATTAGTAATTTGAAGGCACAAAAACTAATAAGAAAAGGTTGCTATGCTGTTCTAGCACACGTCGAGAAAGTACAAACTGAAGAAAAGAGCATCAATGATGTTCCCGTCGCAAAAGAATTTCCCGATGTATTTCCGAAAGAATTACCGGGATTACCCCCACATCGATCCGTTGAATTTCAAATAGATCTTGTACCAGGAGCTGCACCAATAGCTCGTGCTCCTTACAGACTCGCACCCAGCGAGATGAAAGAACTGCAAAGCCAATTACAAGAACTTTTAGAGCGTGGTTTCATTCGACCAAGCACATCACCGTGGGGAGCTCCTGTTTTGTTTGTCAAGAAGAAAGATGGTACATTCAGGTTGTGTATCGACTACCGAGAGTTGAACAAACTTAACATCAAGAACCGCTACCCACTACCGAGAATCGACGACTTATTTGATCAACTACAAGGCTCGTCTGTTTATTCAAAGATTGACTTACGTTCCGGGTATCATCAAATGCGGGTGAAAGAAGATGATATTCCAAAGACTGCTTTCAGAACACGTTACGGTCATTACGAGTTTATGGTCATGCCGTTTGGTTTAACTAATGCACCAGCTGTGTTCATGGACCTTATGAACCGAGTGTGTGGACCATACCTTGACAAGTTTGTCATTGTTTTCATTGATGACATACTTATTTACTCAAAGAATGACCAAGAACACGGTGAACATTTGAGAAAGGTGTTAGAAGTATTGAGGAAGGAAGAATTGTACGCTAAGTTTTCAAAGTGTGCATTTTGGTTGGAAGAAGTTCAATTCCTCGGTCACATAGTGAACAAAGAAGGTATTAAGGTGGATCCGGCAAAGATAGAAACTGTTGAAAAGTGGGAAACCCCGAAAACTCCGAAACACATACGCCAGTTTTTAGGACTAGCTGGTTACTACAGAAGGTTCATCCAAGACTTTTCCAGAATAGCAAAACCCTTGACTGCATTAACGCATAAAGGGAACAAATTTGAATGGAATGATGAACAAGAGAAAGCGTTTCAGTTATTGAAGAAAAAGCTAACTACGGCACCTATATTGTCATTGCCTGAAGGGAATGATGATTTTGTGATTTATTGTGATGCATCAAAGCAAGGTCTCGGTTGTGTATTAATGCAACGAACGAAGGTGATTGCTTATGCGTCTAGACAATTGAAGATTCACGAACAAAATTATACGACGCATGATTTGGAATTAGGCGCGGTTGTTTTTGCATTAAAGACTTGTAGGCACTACTTATATGGGGTCAAAAGTATTATATATACCGACCACAAAAGTCTTCAACACATATTTAATCAGAAACAACTGAATATGAGGCAGCGTAGGTGGATTGAATTATTGAATGATTACGACTTTGAGATTCGTTACCACCCGGGGAAGGCAAATGTGGTAGCCGATGCCTTGAGCAGGAAGGACAGAGAACCCATTCGAGTAAAATCTATGAATATAATGATTCATAATAACATTACTACTCAAATAAAGGAGGCGCAACAAGGAGTTTTAAAAGAGGGAAATTTAAAGGATGAAATACCCAAAGGATCGGAGAAGCATCTTAATATTTGGGAAGACGGAACCCGGTATAGGGCTGAAAGGATTTGGGTACCAAAATTTGGAGATATGAGAGAAATGGTACTTAGAGAAGCTCATAAAACCCGATACTCAATACATCCTGGAACGGGGAAGATGTACAAGGATCTCAAGAAACATTTTTGGTGGCCGGGTATGAAAGCCGATGTTGCTAAATACGTAGGAGAATGTTTGACGTGTTCTAAGGTCAAAGCTGAGCATCAGAAACCATCAGGTCTACTTCAACAACCCGAAATCCCGGAATGGAAATGGGAAAACATTACCATGGATTTCATCACTAAATTTCCAAGGACTGCAAGTGGTTTTGATACTATTTGGGTAATAGTTGATCGTCTCACCAAATCAGCACACTTCTTGCCAATAAGAGAAGATGACAAGATGGAGAAGTTAGCACGACTGTATTTGAAGGAAGTCATCTCCAGACATGGAATACCAATCTCTATTATCTCTGATAGGGATGGCAGATTTATTTCAAGATTCTGCCAGACATTACAGCAAGCATTAGGAACTCGTCTAGACATGAGTACTGCCTATCATCCACAAACTGATGGGCAGAGCGAAAGGACGATACAAACGCTTGAAGACATGCTACGAGCATGTGTTATTGATTTCGGAAACAGTTGGGATCGACATCTACCGTTAGCAGAATTTTCCTACAACAACAGCTACCATTCAAGCATTGAGATGGCACCGTTTGAAGCACTTTATGGTAGAAAGTGCAGGTCTCCGATTTGTTGGAGTGAAGTGGGGGATAGACAGATTACGGGTCCGGAGATTATACAAGAAACTACCGAGAAGATCATCCAAATTCAACAACGGTTGAAAACCGCCCAAAGTCGACAAAAGAGCTACGCTGACATTAAAAGAAAAGATATAGAATTTGAAATTGGAGAGATGGTCATGCTTAAAGTTGCACCTTGGAAAGGCATTGTTCGATTTGGTAAACGAGGGAAATTAAATCCAAGGTATATTGGACCGTTCAAGATTATTGATCGTGTCGGACCAGTAGCTTACCGACTAGAGTTACCTCAACAACTCGCGGCTGTACATAACACTTTTCACGTCTCGAATTTAAAGAAATGTTTTACTAAAGAAGATCTCACTATTCCGTTAGATGAAATCCAAATCAACGAAAAACTTCAATTCATCGAAGAACCCGTCGAAATAATGGATCGTGAGGTTAAAAGACTTAAGCAAAACAAGATACCAATTGTTAAGGTTCGATGGAATGCTCGTAGAGGACCCGAGTTCACCTGGGAGCGTGAAGATCAGATGAAGAAGAAATACCCGCATCTATTTCCAGAAGATTCGTCAACACCTTCAACAGCTTAAAATTTCGGGACGAAATTTATTTAACGGGTAGGTACTGTAGTGACCCGAACTTTTCCATGTTTATATATATTAATTGAGATTGATATTTACATGATTAAATATTTCCAACATGTTAAGCAATCAAACTTGCTAAGACTTGATTAATTGAAATATGTTTCATATAGACAATTGACCACCCAAGTTGACCGGTGATTCACGAACGTTAAAACTTGTAAAAACTATATGATGACATATATATGGATATATATATAGTTAACATGATACTATGATAAGTAAACATATCATTAAGTATATTAACAATGAACTACATATGTAAAAACAAGACTACTAACTTAATGATTTTTAAACGAGACATATATGTAACGATTATCGTTGTAAAGATATTTAATGTATATATATCATATTAAGAGATATTCATACATGATAATATCATGATAATATAATAATTTAAAATCTCATTTGATATTATAAACATTGGGTTAACAACATTTAACAAGATCGTTAACCTAAAGGTTTCAAAACAACACTTACATGTAACGACTAACGATGACTTAACGACTCAGTTAAAATGTATATACATGTAGTGTTTTAATATGTATTTATACACTTTTGAAAGACTTTAATACACTTATCAAAATAATTCTACTTAACAAAAATGCTTACAATTACATCCTCGTTCAGTTTCATCAACAATTCTACTCGTATGCACCCGTATTCGTACTCGTACAATACACAGCTTTTAGATGTATGTACTATTGGTGTATACACTCCAATTATCAGCTCTTAGCAGCCCATGTGAGTCACCTAACACATGTGGGAACCATCATTTGGCAACTAGCATGAAATATCTCATAAAATTACAAAAATATGAGTAATCATTCATGACTTATTTACATGAAAACAAAATTACATATCCTTTATATCTAATCCATACACCAACGACCAAAAACACCTACAAACACTTTCATTCTTCAATTTTCTTCATCTAATTGATCTCTCTCAAGTTCTATCTTCAAGTTCTAAGTGTTCTTCATAAATTCCAAAAGTTCTAGTTTCATAAAATCAAGAATACTTTCAAGTTTGCTAGCTCACTTCCAATCTTGTAAGGTGATCATCCAACCTCAAGAAATCTTTGTTTCTTACAGTAGGTTATCATTCTAATACAAGGTAATAATCATATTCAAACTTTGGTTCAATTTCTATAACTATAACAATCTTATTTCAAGTGATGATCTTACTTGAACTTGTTTTCGTGTCATGATTCTGCTTCAAGAACTTCGAGCCATCCAAGGATCCATTGAAGCTAGATCCATTTTTTTCTTTTCCAGTAGGTTTATCCAAGGAACTTAAGGTAGTAATGATGTTCATAACATCATTCGATTCATATATATAAAGCTATCTTATTCGAAGGTTTAAACTTGTAATCACTAGAACATAGTTTAGTTAATTCTAAACTTGTTCGCAAACAAAAGTTAATCCTTCTAACTTGACTTTTAAAATCAACTAAACACATGTTCTATATCTATATTATATGCTAACTTAATGATTTAAAACCTGGAAACACGAAAAACACCGTAAAACCGGATTTACGCCGTCGTAGTAACACCGCGGGCTGTTTTGGGTTAGTTAATTAAAAACTATGATAAACTTTGATTTAAAAGTTGTTATTCTGAGAAAATGATTTTTATTATGAACATGAAACTATATCCAAAAATTATGGTTAAACTCAAAGTGGAAGTATGTTTTCTAAAATGGTCATCTAGACGTCGTTCTTTCGACTGAAATGACTACCTTTACAAAAATGACTTGTAACTTATTTTTCCGACTATAAACCTATAATTTTTCTGTTTAGATTCATAAAATAGAGTTCAATATGAAACCATAGCAATTTGATTCACTCAAAACGGATTTAAAATGAAGAAGTTATGGGTAAAACAAGATTGGATAATTTTTCTCATTTTAGCTACGTGAAAATTAGTAACAAATCTATTCCAACCATAACTTAATCAACTTGTATTGTATATTATGTAATCTTGAGATACCATAGACACGTATACAATGTTTCGACCTATCATGTCGACACATCTATATATATTTCGGAACAACCATAGACACTCTATATGTGAATGTTGGAGTTAGCTATACAGGGTTGAGGTTGATTCCAAAATATATATAGTTTGAGTTGTGATCAATACTGAGATACGTATACACTGGGTCGTGGATTGATTCAAGATAATAATTATTGATTTATTTCTGTATATCTAACTGTGGACAACTAGTTATAGGTTACTAACGAGGACAGCTGACTTAATAAACTTAAAACATCAAAATATATTAAAAGTGTTGTAAATATATTTTGAACATACTTTAATATATATGTATATATTGTTATAGGTTCGTGAATCAACAGTGGCCAAGTCTTACTTCCCGACGAAGTAAAAATCTGTGAAAGTGAGTTATAGTCCCACTTTTAAAATCTAATATTTTTGGGATGAGAATACATGCAGGTTTTATAAATGATTTACAAAATAGACACAAGTACGTGAAACTACATTCTATGGTTGAATTATCGAAATCGAATATGCCCCTTTTTATTAAGTCTGGTAATCTAAGAATTAGGGAACAGACACCCTAATTGACGCGAATCCTAAAGATAGATCTATTGGGCCTAACAAACCCCATCCAAAGTACCGGATGCTTTAGTACTTCGAAATTTATATCATATCCGAAGGGTGTCCCGGAATGATGGGGATATTCTTATATATGCATCTTGTTATTGTCGGTTACCAGGTGTTCACCATATGAATGATTTTTATCTCTATGTATGGGATGTGTATTGAAATATGAAATCTTGTGGTCTATTGTTACGATTTGATATATATAGGTTAAACCTATAACTCACCAACATTTTTGTTGACGTTTAAAGCATGTTTATTCTCAGGTGAATATTAAGAGCTTCCGCTGTTGCATACTAAAATAAGGACAAGATTTGGAGTCCATGTTTGTATGATATTGTGTAAAAACTGCATTCAAGAAACTGATTTCGATGTAACATATTTGTATTGTAAACCATTATGTAATGGTCGTGTGTAAACAGGATATTTTAGATTATCATTATTTGATAATCTACGTAAAGCTTTTTAAACCTTTATTTATGAAATAAAGGTTATGGTTTGTTTTAAAAAGGAATGCAGTCTTTGAAAAACGTCTCATATAGAGGTCAAAACCTCGCAACGAAATCAATTAATATGGAACGTTTTTAATCAATAAGAACGGGACATTTCAAACTGATGACAAATTCCATTTCGTACGATTGGATAAAGGATTTTCGATATAAAAATGATTTTTCGGCTATCGGGTGGTATTCTATTTACATAGGATATCTATATATAGAGATCAAAAGATTTCATAGATTACGGAGGAATTTGCGGGATATGTCAGGCAAAGTTTAAAGTAACAGATACGATAAGATATGATTTAGCAGATACGCTAAGATATGAATTTTGTCTATACACTACTCATGCAATTAATGTAGCAAGACGTGTCTAGACTAATAATGATAAGCAAGTAATTTCCTATGGATGATAAGCAGATGATTTTCGACTAGAAATGATAAGCAAAACTTTTGACATGCAGACACGGTCGAAGTCCAGACTCACTAATGCATCCTAACGACTTATCAGTTAGACACACTAATGCAGACCTGGTTCGCTAAGACCACCGCTCTGATACCAACTGAAAGGACCCGTTCATATACATTATAAACGATTCACAATAGTTGATTACATTGCGAGGTATTTGACCTCTATATGATACATTTTACAAACATTGCATTCGTTTTTAAAAGACAATCTTTCTTTACATCAAAAATTGACAGGCATGCATACCATTTCATAATATCCACTATCCAACTATAAATTGATTTAATAATAATCTTTGATGAACTCAATGACTCGAATGCAACGTTCTTCGAAATATGCTATGAAAGACTCCAAGTAATATCTTCAAAATGAGCAAATGCACAGCGGAAGATTTCTTTAACACCTGAGAATAAACATGCTTTAAAGTGTCAACCAAAAGGTTGGTGAGTTCATTAGTTTATCATAATCATTTATTTCCATCATTTTAATAGACCACAAGAATTTCATTTCCAGTTCTCATAAATATACGTCCCATGCATAGAGACAAAAAATAATCATTCATATGGTGAACACCTGGTAACCGACATTAACTAGATACATATAAGAATATCCCCTATCATTCCGGGATCCTCCTTCGGACATGATATAATTTCGAAGTACTAAAGCATCCGGTACTTTGGATGGGGTTTGTTAGGCCCAATAGATCTATCTTTAGGATTCGCGTCAATTAGGGTGTCTGTTCCCTAATTCTTAGATTACCAGACTTTAATAAAAAGGGGCATATTCGATTTCGATAATTCAACCATAGAATGTAGTTTCAATTACTTGTGTCTATTTTGTCAAACATTTATAAAAGCGCATGTATTCTCAGTCCCAAAAATATAAAGGGTAAAAAGGTAAATGAAACTCACCATACTGTATTTCGTAGTAAAAATACATATAACGTCATTGAACAAGTGCAAGGTTGGCCTCGGATTCACGAACCTAAATTAATTATATATATTTATGTGTTGGTCAATATTTGTCTAACGAATTCGGTCAAGTCATAGTGTACCACAATCCTAATGCTCGAGACTAATATGCAAAAGTCAACAAAAGTAAATTTGACTCAAAATAATTTCCAAAAATCTATACATGATTAATATATAGTTTAAATATCGTCGTTTTATATTTTTAAATATTTTTAAAAGATTTATTAGAGTAAATAATATAATTTATTTATTAATAAATAAATAAAATTTTATATTATATTTATATAATAAAATATACTTTTATATATATTAAGTAATAAAATTTATAGGGTTCATTTAATATTATAAAGATAATATGATAGGTATTATTAAAGTAAGTTATTACACGTAGTAAAATATGTTTGTATCAAATATTTATTTGATAAAATAATATCTATAATGATAGTAAGTAAAAGTTGTATTATTTTGTAATAATAATTATTATTATAAAAATATCAATATTTAGAATTACTAAGATGACATTATGATAAAACGATAATTCTAATTATGATAACTTTAATATATACGATAATTATTAATATTATCTTTAAAATAATAATTCTATTTAAAATAATAATAATAATAATAATAATAATAATAATAATAATAATAATAATAATAATAATGATATTTTATAGTAACAATGACATTTCTATTAAAATAATAATTTTTGTTAAAATGATAGTTTTAATACTAACGATAATTTTAATAATAATAGTAATGATAAAAATAATAAGAACGATAATTTTATCTAAATCAATATCTTATAATATTTTAATTTCATCATGATACTCTTACCCATTATTTCCTAATCGTTTCGTTTAATAGCTTTTAATCGTCTTTTATATCGTGTTGGTAATAATGATAATAATAGTAATCAAAATAATTAGGTTTACAAATATTTGTTTTAATTACACTAATATTAATAATGATTGTTACTATAACATTATTAACGATAATACTAATAATTATCTTAATGATAATATAGTAATAATAATAATAACAATAACAATAACCATTTTTAAATAATGATATATATATTAATAATGATAATAATAATAATAATACCAATAATAATAATAATAATAATAATAATAATAATAATAATAATAATAATAATAATAATAATAATTGGATAATAATAATACTAATACTAATTATAACTTTAACGATAATAACAATAGTAATAATAATAAAAAATAACATTTTTTAATGATAAATCCTTTTATTGATAAAGATAATAATAATAATAATAATAATAATAATAATAATAATAATAATAATAATAATAATAATAATAATAATAAGATAAAGCTAGAACGACGATAATAACGACGATAATAATAATCATTTTTAATAATAATACAAAAATTCGATGGACTATAACTTCAAATCCGTTCATCGAAATCATTCGATATCTAAATGAAAAGTTCTTAATTTTTCACTAGCTTTCCAACGACATGCATATCTTATACCTTATCTCAGTCGCATATATAACTAATTCAGGATTCAACATAACCTAACTAAAGGCAATATCAAAAGTACAAACATGCATAATCCTATATACTCGAGCACTAGTCAGGGATACACTACTAGTATGTAAAAGTTAAATTACGAGTACTCACGTATCAATATTGAGATTCAATATTGCAGGAAAGGTACGTAGACGCAACGGAGATGATAAACACTATATTGACCTCACGAGCATACCCATGAACCATACCCAATCACCTCCATAGCTATAACCCATAACTTCCTTAATCCAATCCCACTCGAAAAACAATTTCGAAATCACTCGGACAGCACTCTGACGTAATATTTTATGTATACTAATAATATCTTGAAATAATACGGAGTAAATATATATATGTAAATCGATTGAGAGAGTTTAGAGTTTAGAGAAAAATATTTTCAAGTTTCTATGAAATAATGAAACCTATTGAATTCTATTTATAATAGATTTTTAAAATATTAAAGTGAATTATTAAAGTATGAATTATTAAAGTAAATTATTAAAGTATGAATTATTAAAGTATGGGTTATTAAAGTGAATTATTAAAGTATGAATTATTAAAGTATGAATTATTAAAGTGAATTATTAAAGTTAAAGTAAAGTAAAAATAAAGTAAAGGTAAAGTATAAGTATAAGTATAGAAAAAATTTAAAACTATGTACGTATAATACGCGTATAAATATATATAATATTAATTTAAATCGTTATATATAATTAATAAAATAAAATATAAATATCGTTATCTTTATCATACTGGTTAAGTAATGAGTTGTCAAAAGTGGTTCTAGATATTTATAAAATTTATATACGTTTTAATAATAAAGTTCTTTTTAAACTGAAAACGTTTTTGTACGTTTGAAACTAAATCAAATAAATATAATAATTTTGTTTTCCAAAACCAAATATATTTTTAAGAATCATTTTGTTTAAAGGTTAAAATAATGGAAATCGTTATATATCATAAAATGTTTTAGAAAAGTAGAATCATATATATTCATATTAGGTTTCAAGTTTTTAAATTACAGTTTGTTGGTAAAGCATGGGATAAAGTTCAAAGGTTAAATAAACGTATGAAATCATCTTAATGAAAAATGTCGAGTTACTTAACTTGTCGATATCCAACATCTAAGTTATTTACACTTCACGTTCTTACTTATAAATCACTTTACCATTTTCCGAATGTTGTCAAAAAGAATAGATTTCTTAAATCACAGTGGACCTCATAACATAGACCCGTAATGATATCATAATGTATCTGATAAATCAATCATTTGATATTATCTTCTAATTCCATCGATAAACATATTGAAACAAATACGTTCATGTAAAGTATTATACGTTTAATACTTTATTAATATTCTCAAGTTATAATATATATATACATATATATACATATTTATTTATATATAACGGTTCGTGAATCGTCGGAATTTGGTCGAGGTTATAATGAATGTATGAACACAATTTAAAATTCTTGAGATTTAACTTAACAAACTTTGCTTATCGTGTCGGAATAATATAAAGATAAAGTTTAAATTTGGTTGGAAATTTCCGGGTTGTCACAGTACCTACCCGTTAAAGAAATTTCGTCCCGAAATTTGAGTGGAAAGGTCGTGAATGATAATAAGTATGTTTTCATGATGCATACAGGCTGAAAATTAGAGTTTTATCATCAGCGAATAATTTGGATAAACAATCCATTTATATGAAGAGTACGAATGAAGCTAACATAGAAGAGTGAAATGAGTAAGTGTAGATTCATCTTATCATTTGACGTAGATATGATTGATTTCCAGATTTCACGGGATTTGAAGAAAATCTTTGTAATAAGATTTGATTCTCCGGTAACAAAAGGAATTAGGATCCGCTTTAAATGCGATCGTCCATTTTAGGTGTTCTGTCGGAGATTTTCTTATAAATTCACCTCCTTCGTTTTCTTACAACTCACATCTTCTATTGATGCATTTTATGCAAGTCCCTAGACATCTACCCACGTCCATTGCAGGTACAACAGTTTACAGGCCACCATGATCGTTCGTTATTATCCTATCCGTGTTTGTATGTGGTTACAGCAACTGCAGGAACGAGATTTAGATGTTTGACTATGTTAAACTTAGTCAGACGTCCGAGTGAAGCCTCACTCGAAAGGAATTAGGATCCGCTTTAAATGCGATCGTCCATTTTAATTGTTCTATCGGAGATTTTCTTATAAATTCACCTCCTTCGTTTTCTTACAACTCACACCTTCTGTTGATGCATTTTATGAAAGTCCCTAGACATCTACCCACGTCCATTGCAGGTACAACAGTTTACAGGCTACCATGATCGTTCGTTATTATCCTATCCGTGTTTGTATGTGGTTACAGCAACTGCAGGAACGAGATTTAGATGTTTGACTATGTTAAACTTAGTCAGACGTCCGAGTGAAGCCTCACTCGTACGGCTGATAGGCTCATACGCACGGTTGATGCTGAGCTAAGTCACAATTACAACCAAAATGAGAAGACACGAGTGAGTGATCACCCGTACGGCTGATGAAGCCAACTCGTATGTGTGATGGATGAATCGTACGGGTGAGTCAACAGCAGGGGTATATAAAGTCTTATGTTCTTCATTTTAGGTTAAGCCTCTCATTTATTACACACACTCAGATATGGTGAGCTCCTCCGATTCTCTCTCAACCCAAATCACCCAGGTGGTGAATAATAGCTCTAGGTGTTGATCTAATCACACTTGATTTAGTTGTGGTATGACTAAATTAATCCCAAAAAGCTTAACCTATTCACTAGAGGGTTTGATTCACTTATTCCGTCATTGTGTGAGTTAAATCTGTTGATTTCTAAGATCCTAGTCATGTTTCATCACCTTCTATTCTTTTCCCCTCAACTCATATTTTAAAGTATTCATCAATATGCTCCATCCAGTTCTGATTCTCGATATACTTATAACTTTCATATCGGTCATTCTTCTTTTTTATCTACCGCCGGAAGAATCTATTTACTTCAACTATACTCTTGGGTTTATAGTGTTTCTAGTTCTCCCGTGTCTTTATATTGCTATATGCATCGATATATATGATTTATAATTTTTTTGGTTTGTCGTTGGGCTTTATATCTTCCCTTATATTTCAAAGCCTCTGTTTCTATCTTCTATAATCATTGGCATCCATAGTTAATGCTCTCTTTTATTTGCTGCAATTTATACCCCAATTTCTATTTCGGAGTTTTGTCCTTTCGTTTCTTCTTCTTGCGATTAAGCACCGCTTGTAATGGTCCAGAATTCATAGATATGAATTTCGGAATGAACATTGTTAATGTTCTAGGAAGGAAATTGTGATGGCACGATCTTGACTTGTCAAATTACTAGAATACCTTGGAAAAGGCCGAATCATCAAGAAATATTTTCTTGATATTTTAGAGGTTAAATAGAATAAAAGAGTCGTATAACATGGCACATGATGATGTTATGATCTGTGAATCATCACGTTCCATTTAGAAACTCAGCATGAATTACTGTAATATAATCACGTTGATCAAGTGTCATTATATTATACTAACTCATGCTTCAGTTTCCAACACTACTTCAAAAACATTCATATTTTAAACTCAAAGGTTTACAGAGTATAGGAACTAAACAGTTTCCTTTTTGATGTAATACAGATAGCGCAAAGAGATAAATGATTCCAGATAAGAATAGTTATGGAAATATCTTCAGAAATATGGAGGATATTTATAATGAAAGATACGATGATATCTTAAAATTTCTAATATCAGAGAATGATGAAGAATATTGTCTGTAAGGGTTTAGTATCAGGAGCAAGGTATTTGTTAATGACTTTAGCAGACACTGAATCATTTGGATTCTTTGAAGGCAGGTTCAGTCTTTGTGATTTGTCCACAGCCTCCTTCATACTTTGCTCAATCCGTTTTCCAGTTCCAAAACTTCTCTATTTCTGAGCTTTGTTAATACACTAATCTTTATCATCAAACTTTTTACTGCTAAGGTCGTTTACAGTTTTTGTTGCTTCATCAGCATTTCGAGAACTAGTTCGCGGTTCAGAGTGTTTTTCAGAAACTTCACATTCGAAGTATGTAAGCCTTGGAAATAGACGTTATGTATAACTGTTGGTGTCAACATGCTGTGAGATTTCAAAATACTGATTGCTAATTCCCAATGATTCGTATGGCAATTCTCGTTACAAGAGGCAGATGAGTAAATGATGAGGTTTCAATAAATATAAAGATTCTTCGGAATGCCCAAGATCAGTGAAGTTGTTGGTAAGTTTATTGCTAATGTGGTAGAATATGAAAGGTTCTCCGGTAACAAAAGGGTAATCACATATATCAAAATTATGATAAGGCTACTCCGAATGAAAAAATCGAAGTTGTCTTGCTGGAGCTATGATATAATTTGCTACTTTGCAAAGGAATTGCAAGGTTATTTTTGCTAATAAATGCCAAAAGATCTGACACAGATATGTGTTGAATTATGACTTTGGTTTCGAGAGCTTTTTAAGTACATAACTGTGGGTAATATGTGGTTGGATCATCATCTCGATTGCTCATTATTTGAAGTGTCTTCGGAGATTTTCGAAGGGTTTGAACACAGATTGTAATCGTTTGTATACATATGATGTTCTAACACACTTTTGAAGTCAAAGTATAGCTTTGAAAGATGTAGGAATCTAAAAGTGATGGTACCGGTTATATCTCGAATTGAATTCTGAGATTTTAAAAGCAGAATATGTAATTGGGTTTGAATGAGTATGATTGTTTTGATTTCTATAAAAGAATGTATATTATTGTGAAAGTAGGAAGTATAATTGATAATTTGCTTAATCTGATTCGAAGAATGTAACATTTTAATTGTGAATTTATATATATCTCTCGGGTATTACCTACCCGTTAAAAAAAATTTCACAATTAATATTTTGTACATAAGAATTTTATTACAGTCTTTATGAAAATATATATGTATATATTCTCCTCAGATGTAACATAGATTTTAATGAGTTAATACTAAATTAAACTCATTTGATTTACGGTTGGAACTAGAATTGAATAATTCCTTGAAGGCTTTAGAGGTTACATAAGTATTTCTTCAATAATATTGAAATTATGAATCAATACTTCGTTATTTGTTGAGATGTGATGTTGGTTTTCGTTAAATTCTTGTGAACTTCGCAAAGTACGATTGATGTTATCTGAAAAGTTTCGGTTACATCAATGATGAAGTGTAAAATCAAATATATACTTGATTTATTAGGAATTGGAATTTGTTGAATTGAGACAGAGATTGTAGTTAACGATGGTTAAGTCGCGGGCGAGGGACGTACATTATTGCATATTTGTAATATGAATTAACCGAGTAGTTAAGATTCACACACAATAGCTTAGCACGGAAAGATTTATTTTTTATTTCAAAATATATATATATATATATATATATATAATTTCTTCAGAGGGAATGAGTTAATTCTTCATAACTTGTTGATACAATATACACGTTATTGATTCGTAATGATGTCCACAGTGATTCTTGAACTGACGGAGTTTGTGATGTTATAGGTGTTGTTGATTCTGATGTTGACTGTACTGACGATGCTGGTGACGTTGACGGTACTGTTGATGCTGTTGGTAAAACAAGTTTAACTTGTTAATCACACACCATTTTTATCAGGGTTTCTACTCTTCCTTCTATCATTTTGGTTCGCTTAACTGATTTATGGTTAGGGCTAGATTAGATAATCTCTAAGACTTTAGAGATTATATAATCGCCGCGGAATGTTTCTCCAATGAAGTTATGAATTAATACTTCGTCAGTTATTGTTGTTAGTACTCCTTGGTATCTATGGTGCGTATGACGTTGATGCTCGTGGGATAGATTGTGAAGTTGAGGTTTACAACGCGGTTGTGGTTGGAGGTGGTAATGGTACTGTTGGCGTTGATGATGGTGGTACTGGTTATGCTGCTGGTGCTGCTGCTGGTGTTTGTAATCTCTGCACCATATTCTCCAAAGCCACTACCCGAGCGCGAAGTTCGTTGACTTCTTCTATTATTCCAGGATGATTGTCGGTCGGAACGAGCGGATAAATAAAATCTAGAATTTGATGTAGTATATAATCGTGACGAGATACCCTGGAAATGAGAGAGAAAATGGTGTCTCGAACAGGTTCGCCGGTAAGTGCTTCAGGTTCTTCGCCAAGAGGGCAATGTGGTGGATGGAAAGGATCGCCTTCTTCTTGTTTCCAATGATTGAGGAGGCTACGAACACATCCCCAACTCATCCAGAATAGGTGATGTCTGATTGGTTGATCCATTCCGGTCACACTGCTTTTGGAGCTTGAGTGAGATTCCATTTCGGAATCCGAGTGACTTGAACTGATGACAAATTCCATTTCGTACGATTGGATAAAGGATTTTCGATATAAAAATAATTTTTCGGCTATCGGGTGGTATTCTATTTACATAGGATATCTATATATAGAGATCAAAAGAATTCATAGATTACGGAGGAATTTGCGGGATATGTCAGGCAAAGTTTAAAGTAACAGATACGATAAGATATGATTTAGCAGATACGCTAAGATATGAATTTTGTCTATACACTACTCATGCAATTAATGTAGCAAGATGTGTCTAGACTAATAATGATAAGCAGGTAATTTCCTATGGATGATAAGCAGATGATTTCCGACTAGAAATGATAAGCAAAACTTTTGACATGCAGACACGGTCGAAGTCCAGACTCACTAATGCATCCTAACGACTTATCAGTTAGACACACTAATGCAGACCTGGTTCGCTAAGACCACTGCTCTGATACCAACTGAAAGGACCCGTTCATATACATTATAAACGATTCACAATAGTTGATTACATTGCGAGGTATTTGACCTCTATATGATACATTTTACAAACATTGCATTCGTTTTTAAAAGACAATCTTTCTTTACATCAAAAATTGACAGGCATGCATACCATTTCATAATATCCACTATCCAACTATAAATTGATTTAATAATAATCTTTGATGAACTCAATGACTCGAATGCAACGTTCTTCGAAATATGCTATGAAAGACTCCAAGTAATATCTTCAAAATGAGCAAATGCACAGCGGAAGATTTCTTTAACACCTGAGAATAAACATGCTTTAAAGTGTCAACCAAAAGGTTGGTGAGTTCATTAGTTTATCATAATCATTTATTTCCATCATTTTAATAGACCACAAGAATTTCATTTCCAGTTCTCATAAATATACGTCCCATGCATAGAGACAAAAAATAATCATTCATATGGTGAACACCTGGTAACCGACATTAATTAGATACATATAAGAATATCCCCTATCATTCTGGGATCCTCCTTCGGACATGATATAATTTCGAAGTACTAAAGCATCCGGTACTTTGGATGGGGTTTGTTAGGCCCAATAGATCTATCTTTAGGATTCGCGTCAATTAGGGTGTATGTTCCCTAATTCTTAGATTACCAGACTTTAATAAAAAGGGGCATATTCGATTTCGATAATTCAACCATAGAATGTAGTTTCAATTACTTGTGTCTATTTTGTCAAACATTTATAAAAGCGCATGTATTCTCAGTCCCAAAAATATAAAGGGTAAAAAGGTAAATGAAACTCACCATACTGTATTTCATAGTAAAAATACATATAACGTCATTGAACAAGTGCAAGGTTGGCCTCGGATTCACGAACCTAAATTAATTATATATATTTATGTGTTGGTCAATATTTGTCTAACGAATTCGGTCAAGTCATAGTGTACCACAATCCTAATGCTCGAGACTAATATGCAAAAGTCAACAAAAGTAAATTTGACTCAAAATAATTTCCAAAAATCTATACATGATTAATATATAGTTTAAATATCGTCATTTTATATTTTTAAATATTTTTAAAAGATTTATTAGAGTAAATAATATAATTTATTTATTAATAAATAAAATTTTATATTATATTTATATAATAAAATATACTTTTATATATATTAAGTAATAAAATTTATAGGGTTCATTTAATATTATAAAGATAATATGATAGGTATTATTAAATTAAGTTATTACACGTAGTAAAATATGTTTGTATCAAATATTTATTTGATAAAATAATATCTATAATGATAGTAAGTAAAAGTTGTATTATTTTGTAATAATAATTATTATTATAAAAATATCAATATTTAGAATTACTAAGATGACATTATGATAAAACGATAATTCTAATTATGATAACTTTAATATTTACGATAATTTTTAATATTATCTTTAAAATAATAATTCTATTTAAAATAATAATAATAATAATAATAATAATAATATTTTATAGTAACAATGACATTTCTATTAAAATGATAATTTTTGTTAAAATGATAGTTTTAATACTAACGATAATTTTAATAATAATAGTAATGATAAAAATAATAAGAACGATAATTTTATCTAAATCAATATCTTATAATATTTTAATTTCATCATGATACTCTTACCCATTATTTCCTAATCGTTTCGTTTAATAGCTTTTAATCGTCTTTTATATCGTGTTGGTAATAATGATAATAATAGTAATCAAAATAATTAGGTTTACAAATATTTGTTTTAATTACACTAATATTAATAATGATAGTTACTATAACATTATTAACGATAATACTAATAATTATCTTAATGATAATATAGTAATAATAATAATAACAATAACAATAACAATAACCATTTTTAAATAATGATATATATATTAATAATGATAATAATAATAATAAAACCAATAATAATAATAATAATAATAATAATAATAATAATAATAATTGGATAATAATAATACTAATACTAATTATAACTTTAACGATAATAACGATAGTAATAATAAAAAAAATAACATTTTTTAATGATAAATCCTTTTATTGATAAAGATAATAATAATAATAATAATAAGATAAAACTAGAACGACGATAATAACGACGATAATAATAATCATTTTTAATAATAATACAAAAATTTGATGGACTATAACTTCAAATCCGTTCATCGAAATCATTCGATATCTAAATGAAAAGTTCTTAATTTTTCACTAGCTTTCCAACGACATGCATATCTTATACCTTATCTCAGTCGCATATATAACTAATTCAGGATTCAACATAACCTAACTAAAGGCAATATCAAAAGTACAAACATGCATAATCCTATATACTCGAGCACTAGTCAGGGATACACTACTAGTATGTAAAAGTTAAATTATGAGTACTCACGTATCAATATTGAGATTCAATATTGCAGGAAAGGTACGTAGACGCAACGGAGATGATAAACACTATATTGACCTCACGAGCATACCCATGAACCATACCCAATCACCTACATAGCTATAACCCATAATTTCCTTAATCCAATCCCACTCGAAAAACAATTTTGAAATCACTCGGACAGCACTCTGACGTAATATTTTATGTATACTAATAATATCTTGAAATAATACGGAGTAAATATATATATGTAAATCGATTGAGAGAGTTTAGAGTTTAGAGAAAAATATTTTCAAGTTTCTATGAAATAATGAAACCTATTGAATTCTATTTATAATAGATTTTTGAATTATTAAAGTGAATTATTAAAGTATGAATTATTAAAGTAAATTATTAAAGTATGAATTATTAAAGTTAATTATTAAAGTATGGGTTATTAAAGTGAATTATTAAAGTATGAATTATTAAAGCATGAATTATTAAAGTGAATTATTAAAGTTAAAGTAAAGTAAAAATAAAGTAAAGGTAAAGTTTAAGTATAGAAAAAATATAAAACTATGTACGTATAATACGCGTATAAATATATATAATATTAATTTAAATCGTTATATATAATTAATAAAATAAAATATAAATATCGTTATCTTTATCATACTGGTTAAGTAATGAGTTGTCAAAAGTGGTTCTAGATATTTATGAAAGTTATATACGTTTTAATAATAAAGTTCTTTTTAAACTGAAAACGTTTTTGTACGTTTGAAACTAAATCAAATAAATATAATAATTTTGTTTTCCAAAACCAAATATATTTTTAAGAATCATTTTGTTTAAAGGTTAAAATAATGGAAATTGTTATATATCATAAAATGTTTTAGAAAAGTAGAATCATATATATTCATATTAGGTTTCAAGTTTTTAAATTACAGTTTGTTGGTGAAGCATGGGATAAAGTTCAAAGGTTAAATAAACGTATGAAATCATCTTAATGAAAAATGTCGAGTTACTTAACTTGTCAATATCCAACATCTAAGTTATTTACACTTCACGTTCTTACTTATAAATCACTTTACCATTTTCCGAATGTTGTCAAAAAGAATAGATTTCTTAAATCACAGTGGACCTAATAACATAAACCCGTAATGATATCATAATGTATATGATAAATCAATCATTTGATATTATCTTCTAATTCCATCGATAAACATATTGAAACATATACATTCATGTAAAGTATTATACGTTTAATACTTTATTAATATTCTCAAGTTATAATATATATATATATATACATATATATACATATTTATTTATATATAACGGTTCGTGAATCGTCGAAATTTGGTCGAGGTTATAATGAATGTATGAACACAATTTAAAATTCTTGAGATTTAACTTAACAAACTTTGCTTATCGTGTCGGAATAATATAAAGATAAAGTTTAAATTTGGTTGGAAATTTCCGGGTTGTCACATTAAGTCGAAACTCTGTCCGTATAACACTACGCTATTAATAAATCACTGTAAGTTATGTTTAAATTATTTTCATTAATGTCTCTTGGCTAAGTTATTATTATGCTTATTTAAGCCGAAGTAATCGTGATGTTAGACTAAATATTAAAATTGGGTAATTGGGCTTTGTACCATAATTGGGGTTTGGATAAAAGAACGACACTTGTGAAAATTAGACTATGGGCTATTAATGGGCTTTATATTAACCAAATGATACCTCCTTAATTTAATATATAGACTTATAATTTGACGTATTTATATATAACCACATACGCTTGACTGGGTACGGTGGGCGGGATATCTATAAATACCAATAATTGTTCATTTTACCGGACACGGAACTGGATTAATAGTTAATAGACTTGTTGAAACAGGGGTGGATTACATTCAAGGGTAATTGGTGTAATTGTTAACAAAGTAGTAAAACCTTGGTTTATACACAGTCGATAACCTGGTGTATTCATTAAACAAAGTATTAAGACCTTGTTACAATTCGAATCCCCAATTAGTTAGAATATTTGACTTCGGGAATAAGAATAATTTGATGAAGACTTACGGACTTTATGATTATGACTGATGGAGTACTATGGACAAATCCGTATGGACATATCAAATAATCCATGACAAAGGATAATTAACCCATGGGAATAAACTAAAAACAACACGTCGAACATCATGATTACGGAAGTTTAAATAAGCATAATTCCTTTATTTTCATATTTAATTGCACTTTTAATTATCGCACTTTTATTTACTGTCATCGTATTTAATTGCACTTTTAATTATCATTCTCTTTAATTATCGCAATTTTATTTTATCGCACTTTTATTTATCGCAATTTCATTATCGTTATTTACTTTACTCTTTAAATTAAGTTATATTTATTTTTAATATTTTACATTAGGTTTTAACTGCGACTAAAGTTTTAAAATCGACAAACCGGTCATTAAACGGTAAAAACCCCCTTTTTATAATAATAATATTACTTATATATTTTTGTATTTTTACAAATATAGTTTTTAAAAATATAGCGTTAAGCTTGTTTAAAAGATCCCTGTGGAACGAACCGGACTTACTAAAAACTACACTACTGTACGATTAGGTACACTGCCTATAATTGTTGTAGCAAGGTTTAGGTATATCCACTCTATAAATAAATAAATCACTTGTGTAAAATTGTATCGTATTTAATAGTATTTCCTTGTAAAAATATAACTATTTTATACACCACCTCGCACACATCAAGTATTTTTGGCGCCGCTGCCGGGGAACAGCCGAAGCGAAACGCTATATATAAAAAAAAAATTATTAAATTTTAATTTGTTTTTGTAAAAAAAATACATTTTTAAATATCAAAAATATAAAAAAATAATATATATAAACTTATTTTTAAGATTTTTTTAATAAGTATTTTTATTTTAAGTTTTTAAAATATATTTTTATTTTTATATATCTAATATTTTATAAAACTTAAAATCATTAAAAATAATAATTAAAACTAAGAATTGGGCCGAAACCCGTCGAAGCCCAACACTGTTTTTATTTAAATATTAAATTGGGCCGAACTATTTTAGCCCAGTTTTTAATCTGGTAAAATTGCACTCCGCGATCTCGGAGGAGATAAGCCACAAAGTTACGAGAACGCGTAGCACACCCTGACACGCCTGGTTTGACCTGAAATCGCATTAATTACGGTGTATTAATTATAATTATTATTATTATTTCTAAACCCTAATTAGGTTTATTATTATAATAATTTAGTTTTAGTTTTTAAATTAATTTGTATTTTAAGTTGTAATTAGTTTTTATTAAATATAAAAATTAATACTTTTATAGCAGGAGTAGACCTGCACAGATTGTTTTCTAAATACGAGTATCTTGTGGTCTATTATACTATTGGAAATGATTATTTATGATAAACTAATAAACTCACCAACCTTTTGGTTGACACTTTAAAGCATGTTTATTCTCAGGTATTAAAGAAATCTTCCTCTGTGCATTTGCTCATTTTAGAGATATTACTTGGAGTCATTTTTGGCATATTTCAAAAGATATTGCATTCGAGTCATTAAGTTTATCAAGAAGATTATTAAGTCATTTATTGTCGGATATATTATGAAATGGTATGCATGCCGTCAAATTTTGATGCAACGAAAGTTTGTCTTTTAAAAACGAATTCAATGTTTGTAAAATGTATCATATAGAGGTCAAATACCTCGCGATGTAATCAACTATTATGAATCATTTATAATCGATATGAACAGGGCATTTCAGTTGGTATCAGAGCGGTGGTCTTAGCGAACCAGGTCTTGCATTAGTGTGTCTAACTGATAGTTGTTTAGATGCATTAGTGAGTCTGGACTTCGACCGTGTCTGCATGTCAAAAGTTTTGCTTATCATTTCGTGTCAAAAATTACCTACTTATCATCCTTAGGAAAGTACCTGCTTATCATTCTTAGTCTAGACACATCTTACTGCCTTGATTGCATGAATAGTGTATAGACAAAAATTCATATCTTAGCATATCTGTTACTATAAACTTTGTCTGACATCTTCCGAAGATTCCTCCACGACTTATGGGATTTTGGTATTGTATATACGTATGTAAATTATGTATTGAAGCGTACCAAACTAAATCCTATAATCTATTTCATATGGAAAATACTTTATCTGACCGTGCAAGATGAAACTCGCTACTAGTTCAAATTCCTCGAATTTCGATAGCTAATCTGATATGGATTTCTACTCGAGCTCTGAAAGCAGTATAACCGGAATGGATCAATCGATCAGTCATCATCAATTTTGAATGAATTGAAGATGGGTTCGTAGTCGACTTAATCATTGGAGAAGAGAAGAAGGCGATCCCTTCCAACAACCAAATTCACCTCTTGGTGAAGAACCTGATGCACTTACCGGCGAACCTGTCCGAAACACCATATTAACCCTCATTCCCAGGATGTCTCGCAATGATTATACGATATCTAAAATTCTCAACCTTATTCATCCGCTCGTTCCTACCGACAATCATCCCGGAATAATGGAAGAAGTCAACGAGCTTGGCGCTCGAGTAATCAATTTGGAAAATATGGTGCAAAACGTACCAGCTTCAGCAACATCACCAGCATCAATAGAACCACCAACATCAACACCAGTACCACCAACAACCCAAGTTTCAACATCACACGCCTCAACATCTCATTATGCACCTCGAGCATAATCATCGTTCTACGAATCGTTCTACATCATTTATCTTCGTTCTACATGACGATTATATAATTTCTAATGTTTTAGAGATTATGTGATCTAGTTCTAACGATAAATCAAATGAGATTAATATCATATTAACTCATTAAATCCATGATTACATCTGAAGAAAATATATGTATATATGTTTTCATAAAGATTGTAATTAAAAATTATTTTGTACAAACTGTTAATGGTGAAAATATTTTAGCGGGTAGGTAATACCCGAGGAATATCTAGATTCAACATTAATAAGTTACACTGTACATTCTTTCAAATCTGATTCAATAGTCATTTACTATCCTACTTACATCCACAGATATACGAATCCGTTCACCACAAAATAATCAATTTCATTCAATTTCGTATTTAGATTTTGACCTATCAGAATCCAACAAGTGGCATAATGAAGAAAACATTGAACAAAATAAAATTTGTTAGAAACAAACAAATTAATTATGACAAATTGTGTTAAGAATCAACGCTAACAAAATCCTAGCTAACTGTTCCTAGCTAACTGTTAATTCCTTATTACATTTAATTATCGCAATTTATTTTATCGCAATTTAATTCTCGCAATTTTATTTATCGTCATTTAATTTCTGTTATTTATTTTACGCACTTTATTTATCGTCATTTAAATACTGTTATTTACGCATTTTAAATATCGGGACACGTATACAATGTTTTGACATATCATATCGACGCATCTATATATATTATTTGGAATAACCATAGACACTATATATGCTGTAATGATCGAGTTAGCTATATAGGATTGAGGTTGATTCTACAATAATATATATACTTTGAGTTGTGATCGAGTCTGAGACATGTATACGGGTCACGATACCTATTAATTAATTCGAATATTATATATCTAACTATATATGAGTTAATGAATTACTAACTGTGGACTACTAACATTGGACAATTAAAATGAATTAAAATATTGTTTATAATATATGAAACTAAACATTTCTACAAATTTGCCACTTGATTTCATCTTAACCTCATTTGTATCTTGACGATTACAATCTGCGCTCACACCTTTCATGATTCTTAAAAACACCTCAATCGAGAGGACGAACCAACCGCACTTCATCTACGGAAGAAAAGATTGATGCATATAGTTATGCACCTGAAAACACTCGGAACCTGAGTAAACGTTTAACACGTAGCTGTGCTAATTCCTTTAGCGTTATTATTACCGAAAATAACTTTGCAACTCCTGTTCGAGAGAGCCAGTTTTGTCACAGCTCCAGCAAGTCAACTTCGACTTTCATTCGAATTAGCCTTATTATAACCTCGGTATATAAGTTTGCCTTTCGTCATCGTTACCGGGGAACCGTTTATATTCCACCACATTAGCAGTAAACCTACCAGCAACTTCATCACTCATTGGCTTTAGTGTCTTCGAAAAACCATTATATTTGATCATTAAAACCCTATCGTATACTCATCCGCATCTTGTAACGAGAATTACCATACTAATTACCGAGAATTTGTAATCAGTATTTTGAATCTCGCAACGTTACTACATCAACAGTTATATGCATACATATAACATCTATCTCTTAGAATTATGAGCTTTCATTCTGGAATTCTGAAAAGTACCCAGTCTACGAATCAATATTCTGAATTTTGAAAAAGCTGATGAAGCAGTGAAAACTGAAGACTGCCTTAACAGTCAAAAGTTTGATGATAAAGAATGGAGTGTTAGAAACACTCAATGAAAAATTTGTACTAGAAAATGGATTGAGCAAACCATGAAGGAGGCTGTGGACAAATCACAGAGACTAAACCTGCCTTCGAAGAATTCAAATGATTCAATATCTGCTGAAGCCCTTATGGAACACCTTATTCCTGACTCTAAATCTTTATGGACAAATCTTCATCATCATCCATCGATATTAGAAATTCTAAGATATCATCGTATCTTCCATTATAAATATCCTCTATATTTCCGAAGATATCTTCATAAATATTCTTGTCCGATATTAATTATCTCTCTGCGCTATCTGTGTTATATCATAAAAGAAAACTGTTTTAGTTTCTAAATCTCTGAAAACTTAGAGTTTGAAATATGAATGTTATTGAAGTAGCGTTGGGGACTGAAGCATGAGTTAGTATAATATAATGACACTTGATCAACGTGATTATATTACAGTAAGTGATGCTAAGTTTCTAATGAAACGTGATGATTCACAGATCATAACGTCATCATGTGCCATGTTACACGACTCTTACATTCTACTAAAATCTCTAAACAAATCAAGAACATATTTTCTTGATAATTCTATCTTTTCCAGTGACTTCTGATAATTTGGCAAATGTTCTGGAAATATGAATTGAAGTATAAAAGATGAGATTTGTGGAAATAAAGGAACGAAATAGGTTTATTTATAGTGGAAATATCCGACAGAGCAATCAAAACAGATTATCGTATTTAACCAAAGAAGATCCTATTTCCTTAATTATCGAAGAACCAAATCTTATTACGAAGATTTTCTCTAAATCCCTTAAATTCCGGAAATCAACCATGACTACGTCACCGGCTAAGACGAACCTACATTTACTCATTTCACACATTTGCCATAGCTTCACTCGTACTCTTCACAAAAATCAAATTGATTTATCTATATTAACCAATGATGATAAAATTCAAATTTTCAGCTAGTATGCGTCATGAAAACATACTTATTGTCAACCATGACGATCTCTATCAAATTTCGGGGACGAAATTTCTTTAACGGGTAGGTACTGTGACGACTCGGAAATTTCCGACCAAATTTAAACTTAATCCTTATATGTTCCGACACGATAAGCAAAGTCTGTTAGATTGAGTCTCAAAAAATTTTGAACTGTTTCATATATTCAATTGATCTTCGACTGTTACCGACGATTCACGAACAACTGATTGTAATTAGATATGTAAATATATATGTATATATATATATATATATATATATATATATATATATATATATATATATATATATATATATATATATATATATATATATATATATATATATATATATATATATATATTATAAGCTGAAACATGTTAATAAAATATTACGACTTATAGTTGCTGAAATTAATGATGTGAAATAGTTTATAATTTAAAAATAAAAACTTGTTAAGTATATATATATATATATATATATATATATATATATATATATATATATATATATATATATAATATTTTAGAGTATATAATGAAGTTAATAACGAATAATTATATCAACAATGATAAGATGACATATGTAATATATATATAAACTTCTATACACAGTTATTCACATGAATATTTTAAAATAAATAATATATATGTAGAAATTTATAGTATTTCTTTTTATGTAAAATAATCATGTATTAATATTATTTTGTTATATTAATATTATTATTAACAATATTATCAATAATTATTATCGTTGATAATTATTATTATCAGTATTATTAATATTATTATTATTATCATTAATATTATTATTATTAATATTAATAGTATTATTATTATTAATATAATTATTAATATTAAATATAATATATAAAATATATATGTAAAAACACTTATTTATGCAATAAACAACAACACCATGAGAATTTTGTTACACATATTTGTTTCTTGTCTCCCACTAAATCACCTATGACAGCGAATTTCAGAGACTTATTCGATTACAACAAACCAACCTTTCCTTTCTACTTTGATACATTTTGTTATCCGACTCAATGTACCTTTAACAAATTTTGACTATCTATAATATAGACATATACATATAGCATAGATTACGGAAAAGGGAATCAACCAGCTATCTATCTCATCTTTTCTTTTTTGTTTTTGACTACCAATACAAACCCACTCCATTACCACCTTCCTCCCTCTCCATTTTCTTTCTTCTTCAACTATCAAAACCACGCAAAAACACCAAGTACCTTCTGTTTATTGCCCTTTATATGATCGACACCCAACACCCCTTTTCCTGTTAACCATCGCCCTACAACAACCTTATGATCAATATAAACTTAACCTGTAACAAGAAACCATGAAACTACTACTTTGAACCTTCTGTTTACCAAACGCCACAAACTGTGTTGTTATTTTTTTTATAAAGAAGAAGAAGAAGAAATAATACAATTATGATAAAAATGTTGAAACAGCTCGCTCCTGTATAACTGTTTGTATCTGTTTCCTTTCGAATCACCACCAAAAGCAACACTCACCGTCACCATAAACAATCACCACTTATGAACCACCTTCACCATCGAAACCTATCTTCATCATCCTTGTTAACCCCACTATCATTCATCACCTGCTACAACTCGTTCTTTCTACTGCATCCCGAATAAACCACCACTTGAACCGCCACTAAATACCTATATAAAATCAAAGTTGTTCGAGTTATAAACCATGGTGAGCTGCTGCTATTTATCTGTTATTATTCGATCCCTACTGTAATATATTTATTTATATAAAAATTGAACAGAGAAACTTGAAGTTTATTTATTTTCTCTTTTCATCTTTCCTAAATCGTTAAACAACCTTAAGAAGGTATATACTGTAATAATCATCTTCAAACAGCAAAAGAGTCAATTAAATTACGGAAACGGATTAACCTTTATAATTTGTGACAACTAATTTAACAATCAAAATAACATACCTAATTTTCAATTAAACAATAATTTTTCTTGTGCGATTTGGTGGAGAAAGAAGGAGAACCGAGAGTGAAACAGAGGACCATGATAAATTAAAGAACATCTTCTATCAAATATGTATACAGAAATTATAAAGGTATTAATGAAATTTAGAAATACTATTGAGTCGATTACCTAATTGATTAATTTGATGAATCGAATACCTGATTGATTGATGACGATTACCGATGATAATGAAGACTGACAATGATGAATCGAAAACTTACTAAACCTTGATGATTACTTCTCGATCGATTTTTGATTTATGAATCGAGGAACCCTTGAACAGTTATATAATTTTCCTTCCTTCGTGCCGGTTTCTGGTTCCTGCTTGATTGATCGATTGTTGATTTATGAATCAAGAAACCCTTGAACTGTGATTGTTCATGCGTGTTTGCTCTTGCTTCTCTCGATCTGTTTGAGCCACCGATAAAAGCAGATCCACTCTTTAAGTATTATCAATTATTATTATTATTTTATTATTTTATTATTACTAATTACTAATATTATTATTATTATTATATTATCCATAATATGATAATTAATATTATTATTATTAAAACTATTCCTATTATTATTATTATCACAAAAATTAACATTTTTATTATATTTATCAATATTAAAAATATTATTATTATTATAACTATTATTATTAATAATATTATTAGAACTATATAAAATTTAAATTTTATTATTATAAAGTTAATTTTAATATTAAAATGATAATCTTAGGAATTAAAAGTATTAAACTAGAATTTAATAAAATTAGGATTAGATTATGAAGATAATATAAATTATGCTATTAAAATGAATGTGATGTAAGTATGAATATCTATATGTTTATGATATATCTTAGTTACTCTTGTAAAGTTTATAAACTAAAGATAAGTACAAGCATATAAAATTTTTACTATTATTGTTATTATTATAATAATAATTATTATTATTAGTCTTATTACCATTGACACGATTTTTATATATAAACATTATTTTATTATCATTATTATTAATTAACATTATTATTATTATTATTATTATTATTATTATTATTATTATTATTATTATTATTATTATTATTATAAAAATACAACATTTTATTTATTATTAATAGTATTTTACCAAATAAATATTAGTTACATAATAATATACTTAATACATATAATGTAACTATATTAATATTTTTATAATAAATAATAAATATTTATTTAAAGTATATATAAAATAAATGTACTTAATTAATTACTAAAACCTATAATCATTAAATATAACAATTATATCACTAATAATAATATGTAAATTTGTTCGATTACGATTACATGTTTTAATAAATGTATTCGATATAGTTTCGTGAATCCGAGGCCAACCCTGCACTTGTTCAGTGTCGGCATATGTATTTTTACTACAAAATACAGTATTGTGAGTTTCATTTGCTCCCTTTTACTCCTTACATTTTTGGGACTGAGAATACATGCGCTGTTTTTATAACTGTTTTATTAAATGCTTTGATATATATTTTTGAACTGAGAATACATGAACTGCTTTTATAAACGTTTGACGAAGTAGACACAAATATTCAAAACTACATTCTATGATAGAATTATTTGGATTTAGAGGTTTGATTTCTATAAATATTGTATTATCGACCATCGGCGAGATGATTTTGTCATTGCACGCACGCATTAGCTCCCAAAATGGTTCGATTTTGTAGTTAGTAACGGAGAGATGATTTTGCATTACACGCACGCATTAGCTCCCATTTTAGCTACCATCGGCGAGATGATTTTGCATTGCATGCACGCATTAGCTCCCCATGTATTGTATTGTATTGTATTGTATTGTATTCGAATTTGTAGTTAGTAACGGAGAGATGATTTTGTCATTGCACGCACGCATTAGCTCCCATTTTAGCTACCCTCGGATAGATGATTTTGCATTGTACGCACGCATTAGCTCCTTTGTAAAATTATATTGTATTAACTACCACGGTGAGATGATTTTGCATTGCACGCACGCATTAGCTACCGTTGGTGAGTTGTTTGAAAGGTTCCGGTATTCTTCATATGAATAATTTTATAGCAGGAGTAGACCTGCACAGATTGTTTTCTAAATACGATTATCTTGTGGTCTATTATACTATTGAAAATGATTATTTATGATAAACTAATGAACTCACCAACCTTTTGGTTGACACTTTAAAGCATGTTTATTCTCAGGTATTAAAGAAATCTTCCGCTGTGCATTTGCTCATTTTAGAGATATTACTTGGAGTCATTCTTGGCATATTTCAAAAGACGTTGCATTTGAGTCATTGAGTTTATCAAGAAGATTATTAAGTCATTTATTGTCGGATATATTATGAAATAGTATTCATGCCGTCAACTTTCGATGTGACGAAAGTTTGTCTTTTAAAAACGAACGCAATGTTTGTAAAATGTATCATATAGAGTTCAAATACCTCGCGATGTAATCAACTATTATGAATCGTTTATAATCGATATGAACGGGGCATTTCACTTGGAAGGTTGCAGGTGCGTTTGTCAAGCCGAATGGCATGACTAAGAATTCGTAATGGCCGTCGTGGGTATGAAAAGTCATTTTTTCCACATCTGATGCATGAACTCTCACCTGGTAAAATCCAGATTTTAGATCGATTTTAGAGAAATAGAAGGATCCATGTAATTCATCCAACAACTCCTCGACAATAGGAATATGATATTTATCCGGAATTGTTGCTCGATTTATGGCGCGGTAGTCAATGCACAATCGCTAAGTCGCATCTTTTTTCTTGACCAAAGTAACTGGGCTCGAAAATGCACTCTGACTTACACGAATGATACCCATAGTAAGCATTTCGTTGACTTGTTTTTGAATTTCGTCTTTGTGTGTGTGTGGGTATCTATATGGCCGAACGCATACTGGACCATGCCCCTCTTGAAGGTTAATGATATGTTCGATTGCTCTAACAAGTGGTAAACCATTTAGTTCCCGGAACAAGGACTGATAAGCTTTCAAAAGAGTGTCGAGCTGTTGTTTTTGTAATGGATTGATATTTGTGTTGCCTTCGTTGTCAGCAATTAGATAAGATAGATTACCCTCCAGACAATTTTGAAGTGATGAATAATTCAAAAGAGGTGAGTTTATACCATGTAATTTGATTTGACTACCTTGATTCCAAAATCATATTTCTTGTTTTTGCCAATTGAATATAACGTCACCCAGCTTACCTAGCCACACAATTCCCAGTATGAAGTCAAGTGGACCCATTTCGTGAACTAAAGCATCCACTTTGCAATCGAAAGAATTGAATTTCAGTTTCACATCTTTACATTGCTCTGTAATGGTGATTCGATTTCTATCTCCCAAACGTATACTTATTGGGTCGATTGGAGTGGTGCATATTTCTAAAGCAGCAGCTAATTTTGTAGATATAAAATTATGAGACGCACCACTATCGATAAGAATCAAGGCTGGATAACCCTGTACCTCCCCCATTAGTTTAATAGTACTCAGATTGGAGTTGGGTTCAGAAGATAGACCCGAGATTTCAAGTGCCTGACATTCACCCCCTGTTATCACATGATCATCAGAGTCAATAAGGTGTATTTCACCTTCTTCTGTTACTTCTTCTCCATCAGCAAGTAGAAGAACACGCAATTGTCCCTCAACACATTTATGTTGGGGAGTAAATTTCTGACCACACTTGTGACGACCCGGAAAATTTCGACTAATTTTAAACCAAACTCTCGATACGATTTAATATTTTTAAGATGATAAGAAAAGTCTGTAATGTTGAGTCTCAAAATTTTTGAACTATTCTTGTACATTCATTTAACCTCTGACGATTCCCGACGATTCACTAACAATTAACTGTAAATAGATATGTGTGTGTATATATATATATATACATATGTATATATATAAATAATAATTGAAAATATAATTTGAAATATTATATGATGTTGTTATCAAAATTAATTATGTAAAATAAAGTAATATATGAAATATATGAAATATAATAATTAAACGATTGTAATACTTGTTTATTGGTTCTGTTATATTATTAAACAAGTTTAGAGATAAGTTTATAAGAATTTAAAAATAAACGTGGTTTCCTTTTTAAAACTCTATTAGTTGTTTGTTTTAATCTTGTGACTTTTATGAATTGTAAATCTCGTGACTTTAACCAACTCAATGATCAAATTGGTTGTGAAAGCAAAACTATCTTTTTTAGATCATCATCATTACCCTTGTTTTATATCATCTATAATCATTATCATATTCGATGACAAGTGGCTACCTTTTTGTATCAATTATGATTGTTTTATAAATAAGAATTGAATGGAATGCACTGTTTGCTTTAAGTGATTTAGTTGTTAGAATTAATTATGTGAAATAAAATAAAAAATAAGATATTATAAAAATTATTATTTAAAGCATAACTATATATATAAATAATATATATTAAAAATAAATATTAAATAATGGTAACACTCGTTTGACATTTGATTGTAATTAAACAAATTTAAAATACAAACTTATTGAGATTTAAAAATAAACGTTGGTTCGAAAGCATACTATATAAATATTAGGATTATTAAAAATACATATGAATTGGAATTTATTTTTAGGCTTTCACCCGTAATTGTTTAACAAAGAGACATAGAGTATCCTGGTTAAAACTATCAATACATAATGACACAATTGGACAACAAATTCCTTAATATTATAATTACACATTTTATTATTATTACTACTACTATATATATATATATATGTATATATATATATATATATATATATATATATATATATATATATATATATATATATATATGTGTGTGTGTGTGTGTGTGTGTGTATATATACAACCAACATACGGATAAAAATCCTGACAAAATCTAAATTTTGCAAGTTAAAAAGTGAAGATTGATTAATCATTTATTACTATATTTGTTTCTTTCAAACATTCAAGTCTTATTACTATTACCTATCTTTATCGATGAGCTGTATACACGTTCTAAATATTTTATGATCCATGAAACTATAGTGTGTTTGTTTTCAACTTAATATTATATATACAGCTACATATCAACATTTAAAAGGCACCCACACTAAACAAAAACTCACTTCCTGCTTCTTACTCGAGAATCACCTTAAACCACCTTAGCATCACCACCCTAGGCCTTCTACCACCGCGAGCCACCATCACCATGATCTTTCACCACCTTACTCTCTCTCTTCTCTCTCACTGATTAGTTTATGTTAACAACCACCCAACCGCCGGTTGTCAATTCCTTTACCGCTGTTATCTACTTCAAGAACCCAACCCAATCACTATCCACTTATGATCTAATGAAACTGCAACGTTACTTGTTCCTGTTTTGGGTTCCGGTTCCGTTCAACAAATACAAACGCACACTCTCGAAACTAATTCTATACTTACGCTACTGTTTCCATTTGAGAACACCCACTTCTATTTTCTGTTATTATCGAAAATCCACCAACCTATAAAACACTTATTAATTTTCAAACGAAACCTGCAACTCCTTTCGGTTATTAGAAAAATGATGTAGAAGAAGAAAAATTACGCGATCCGTGTAACTCGAAAGTGATGATGATTGCTGTTACTACTGCTACTCGTTTCTTTTTTTTTTTTGTTGAAGTCCCAAAAAGTAATGGAGGAGAATGATAGAGCTGTAACGATTGATAATGATAGGAATACATGAGTAATGATGATGGTGAAATTGATGGAGCTAGGGTTTCGGTGGTAAATAGAAGTAATAAATCTGTTGGTGACGACGATGAGGGTAATAATTAGTAACCTGCAATTTTTTTTTCTCTTTATTGTTGGTAGCGGCTGTTAATGAAGAAACCAGAAGATAACCTAAACCCTTTTTAAGTTGTTAAATAATGAAGCAATTAATCTGTTTTGAGTATTGGGCTACACTTGGGCCTGTACGAGATTGGACCCGACTGATTTGGGTTTGTATCAGTTTAAATTTGTGATGAGCAGATAATTAAACGGGTTAAAAAGATTGAACATACAGATTAAAATAGATAAAAAGCTGATGGGTTGATGGTTTAGGGTGTTGACGGGTTATTGAGAGGTCTTGGGTTCGAGTCCCGTCTCGGGCAGTTTATTTCTTTTTAATGCTTCTAAGCTTTAGGAAACCAAGGCCTTTATTTTGAGGTAGTCTCCTTTCATAAATATCATTATTATTATTATTATTATTATTATTATTATTATTATTATTATTATTATTATTATTATTATTATTATTATTATTATTATTATTATTATTATTATTATACTAATATTGATTTTATACATACTATCATTAATAATATAATTAAGATTATAAAAGTAGGAGTTTTAATAAGGTTATAAACATAAAAATAAAAAGTATAAATACAAATATTAAAATGAGAATGATTAAAAATTATAATTAAGATATGATTTAAATGAATTATTAAGTATTGTTATTATCATTAATATTATTACTAATATTATTAAGATCATTAATATTATTATTATTATGATTAGTATTATTATTAATTATTAACATTTATAATAATATAATAAAATATTATTATTATCACTTTCATATTAACAATATTTTTATAACAAAGATATATTTTTTTTAAATAAGAATACATTTATTACAAAATTAAATATATAAGATATATAAATTAAGAATAAATTTGTTCGATTACAATTATATGTATTAATATATATACCTGATATAGGTTCATGAATCCGAGATCAACTCTATACTTGTTCAATGTCGTCCTATGTATTTTTACTACAAAATACAGTATGGTGAGTTTCATTTGCTCCCTTTTTAATTGCTTTTCCAATATATATTTTTGGGCTGAGAATACATGCGCTGCTTTTATAAATGTTAACGAAATAGACACAAGTACTTAAAAATACATTCTACGTTGAGTTGTACCACTGGCATACTTCCCTGTAGCTTGGTAACTACTATTTACATGGGTATTGTAAACGCGAATCCTGTTGATAGATCTATCGGGCCTGGCAACCCCAACCCAACTGGACGACCAGTATTCAACGGTTGCACTGTACTTCGTTTCGTAACTACACTTGGTACAGTGTAGTGAGATTTCATAATAAAGGGAATATGCGACGTTGATTAAATGTTAAGTATGGTTACCAAGTGCTCAACCACTTAGAATGCTTTACATACACTTGCGAGTGTATTATGTTTATGATTATGAAATCTTGTGGTCTATTAAGATATTGAAATGATTGTTAGGATAAACCTATTAACTCACCAACCTTTTGGTTGACACTTTTAAGCATGTTTATTCTCAGGTACGAATTAAGTCTTCCGCTGTACATTTGCTCATTTTAAGGACATTACTTGGAGTCGATTATCGCAATGGGACCAAATGTTGATGACTTCGTCCAGATGGATAAGGACGGGTCGTTTCAGGTGGTATCAGAGCGGTGGTCGTAGCGAACCAGGTCTTGCATTAGTGTGTCTAACTAGTAGTTGTTAGGATGCATTAATGAGTCTGGACTTCGACCTAGTAGTTGTTAGGTTATGTTAATGAGTCTAGACTTGAACCTGGTCTGCATGTTAAAAGTCTTTACTTACCACCATTTGTTGAAAAATATCTACTTGTCATTTTCAGGCTCGACGCGTCTTATTGCAATTATTGCATAGACGGTGTACAGACAAATTCACATCCCATCACGTTAAGTCTTGTCTGACACGTTTCCTTAATTCCCTCCGTAATCTACGGGATTTCCTGTACTATGTATAGGTATTCTATGTAATTAGAATATCATCCGATATCTGAAATTCATTTCATACCAAAAACTCTGTATCTAACCGAGCAAAATGGAACTTACCACTAGTTCAAGCCCTTCGGATTCCGATATGGAGTCCCACCCAAGCTCCGAAAGCATCGTCACCAGAATGAATCAACCAATCATCCATCCCCAATTTATCTGATGAGTTCGTAGTCGACTTAATCAATAGAGACGCGAAGAAGGCAATCTTTCCACCAACCAAATTACCCTCTTGACGATGAACCTGAAGCACTTACCAGCGAACCTGTTCGAGATACCATTTTCTCTCTCATTTCCAGAGTATCTTGTCACAATTATATTCTATCCACAATTCTAAACCTTATTCATCTACTCGTTTCGACTGACAATCATCCCTGAATAATAGAAGAAGTCAACGAACTTCACGCTCGAGTAATCAATTTGGAGAATATGGTGCAAAAATTACCAGCTTCAACAACATCACCAGTACCAACAGTATCATCAACAATCCATGCCTCAACATCTCATTCTGTACCTCAAGCATAATCATCATTCTACATGATGTTCTACATCATTTATCCCTGTTCGACATGGCGATTAAGTAATCTCTAAAGTTTTGGAGATTATCCATTCTAATTCTAACGGTAAATCAAATGAGATTAATATCATATTAACTCATTAAATTCATGATGACATCTGAAGAAAATATATATGTAAGTATATTTTCATAAAGATTGTAATTAAAAATTCTTTTGTACAAACTGTTAATGGTGAAAATATTTTAACGGGTAGGTAATACCCGAGGAATATATGAATTTCACATTAATAAGTTACACTGTACATTCTTCGAAGCTGATTCAACAGTCGTTTATTATCCTACTTACATCCACCGATATACAAATCCGTTCACCACATAATAACCATTTTCATCCAATTTCATATTTGAATTTTGATTTATCAAAATCCAACAAGTGCCATAATGAAGAAAACATTTGACAAAATAAAATTTGTTAGAAACAAACAAATTACCTATGAGGAATTTTTTTAAGAATCCACGCTAACTGTTCCTAGCTAACTGATTACATTTTATTTATCGCAATTTAATTATCGCAATTTTATTTATCGTCATTTAATTTCTGTTATTTATTTTATGCACTTTAAATATCGGAACACGTATACAAGGTTTTGACATATCATATCGACGCATCTATGTATATTATTTGGAATCACCATAGACACTCTATATGCAGTAATGATCGAGTTCTCTATACAGGATTGAGGTTGATTCTCAAATAATATATATACTTTGAGTTGTGATCGAGTCTGAGACATGTACACGGGTCACGATACGCATTAATTAATTCGAATATTATATATTAAGCTACATATGAAATATTGGACTGTCAACTGTGGACTATCAACTGTGGACCGCCGATATTGGACAATTAAAATGAATTAAAATATTGATTATAAAATATGAAATTAAACAATTCTTCAAGTTTGCCACTTGATTTCATCTTAAACCTCATTTGTATTTTTACAATTACAATCTTCATTCAAACCCTTCAAACTCTTGAAAACACCTCAATCGAGAGGATGAACCAACCGCACTTCATCTACAGAGGAAAAGATTGATGCATATAGTTATGCACCTAAAAACACCCAAATTAGCCAATTTTGTCACAGCTCCAGCAAGACAACTTCGACTTTTCGTTCGAAACAACCTTATTATAACCTTGATATATAAGTTTACCTTCCATCATCGTTACCGGAGAATCTTTTATATTCCACCATATTACCATCAGCGTTTAATCATCTAAAAACACAATTCTCCTGAAACCACCTCGGTTTGATAACCAATGATCTAAATCCGTTAACTTTGAAAATGCTGACGAAGCAGCATGCAGTAGATGGTCTAAACGGCCAAAAGTGTGATAATAAAGAATGGAATGTTGGGAACGCTCGATAGAAAATCTAGTACCGAAAAGCGGATTATGCGAAATTATGAAGGAAACCGTGGACAAATCACAAAGAATAAGTTTGACTTCAAAGAATCTAAATGATTCAATGCCTGCTAAAGTCTTTAGCGAATATCTTGCTCCTTACTCTAAACCCTTACGGACAATAGTTTCCAACATCCTCTGATCTTAGATATTCAAAGATATTATCGTATCTTTCATTATAAATATCCTCGATATTTCTGAATATATTTTCATAACTAATCTTATCTGAAATCATTTATCTCTTTGAGCTATCAGTGTTACATCATGTGAGAAACTATTAGTTTCTATATTCTGCGAACCTTCGAATTTAAAATATGAATGATTTTGAAGTAGTGTTGGAAACTGATGCATGTGTTAGTATAATATAATGACGCTTGGCCAACGTGATTATATTACAGTAAGTCATGCTGAGTTTCTAATGAAATGTGATAATGGATTCACAGTAGATTATACCATCATCATGTGTCATGTTACATAACTCTTTCATTCTATATAACCTCTGAACATATCAAGAAAAATATATTCTTGATAGTACTATCTTCAGTAATTTTGATAAATTTGAAAATCAAATCATGCTATCACGTTCCTTCCTACTTAGAACATTATAATCATTCGAAATTCTATATCTACAAATTCTGGATCATTATTCGCTTGACTTGAAGTCGGGAAGAGAAAACAAAAGCATAGAGCTTCGAAATATAAGGGAGAATATAAAGCCCGATAACAACACATAAATTACAAACCGTGTATATCAATGTTTATCGCAACATAAAGACACGGGAGGATTAAAAACACTATAACCCCAAGGGCGAAGTAGAAAAAAATAGATTCCTCTGGTGGAAGTTGGAAAAGGAGAAGGAATATTGTGATAGTAAGGATGAGGACAAGGATCAGAACCGGATTAAGCATTTTTAAAATCTTTTGGATATATGAACTGAGAAAGAAAGTATAGAAATGGTGAGAATAATGGAAAGGAAGAGTTTAATTTATAATGGAAATATCAGACATAGTAATCGAGGCAGATCACCGTATTTAATTATAGAGACCTTAATTTCTTTACTCGCCGAAAAATTAAATCTTTTAGATTTCGAAGATTTTCTTTAAATCCCTTGAATTCCGAAATTCAATTGAGACAACGTCAAAAGTTAAGATGAACCTTATTTTTTTCTAAATTCAACAGTGACTATGTCAAAAGTTAAGACGAACCTCTACTTACTTCATTTCACTCTTTTGTGATAGCTTCACTCGTACGCTTCGAGTAATCGAATTATTTTATCAATATTACTCAATAATGATGAAACTCTATTTATCAACTCATATTCGTCATGAAAACAGACTTATTGTCAACTATGGCGACCTCTATCAAATTTCGAGGACGAAATTTCTTTAACGGGTAGGTACTGTGACGACCCGGAAAATTTCGACTAATGTTAAACCAAACTCTCGATACGATTTAATATTTTTAAGACGATAAGAAAAGTCTGTAATGTTGAGTCTCAAAAATTTTGAACTATTCTTGTACATTCATTTAACCTCTGACGATTCCCGACGATTCACGAACAATTAACTGTAAATAGATATGTGTGTATATATATACATATGTATATATATAAATAATAATTGAAAATATAATTTGAAATATTATATGATGTTGTTATCAAAATTAATTATGTAAAATAAAGTAATATATTAAATATATTAAATATAATAATTAAACGATTGTAATACTTGTTTATTGGTTTGGTTATATTATTAAACAAGTTTAGAGATAAGTTTATAAGAATTTAAAAATAAACGTGGTTTCCTTTTTAAAACTCTATTAGTTGTTTGTTTTAATCTTGTGACTTTTATGAATTGTAAATCTCGTGACTTTAACCAACTCAATGATCAAATTGGTTGTGAAAGCAAAACTATCTTTGTTAGATCATCATCATTACCCTTGTTTTATATCATCTATAATCATTATCATATTCGATGACAAGTGGCTACTTTTTTGTATCAATTATGATTGTTTTATAAATAAGAATTGAATGGAATGCACTGTTTGCTTTAAGTGATTTAGTTGTTAGAATTAATTATGTGAAATAAAATAAAAAATAAGATATTATAAAAATTATTATTTAAAGTGTCACGACCCTACTTTTTCCGTTATCTTTTTCAGTTAATTATTTAACGGCCGTTAACTGTTAGTGTGCCACGTCATTTCTATGACCTATATTATTATTTTTGTAATAATAATATATATATATATATTAATTATTATGTGTTATGTGAATATTTGTATTCATATTTTAAATTTATACGTTTCTACGTCTCGCGGATTTCCATCCGGCGAATCTTTTTGGTTTTCAAACCAACGGTCGAGTTTTTGGGACATTTAAATCCTAAATATTTTAAATATGATATTTTAAGATCATATTATTATATAGTGTATTTATATTTATTTTTCGTCGCGCGTTTGTTATCTTTCCGAATTTTTAATCGCGTAAGTGCGTTTTCGCGTTTCGGGACTCGTTCGGGCTTTCGGGCCATCAGGAAATTACATTTGGGTGAGATAGACCAAGTGGGGCCCACCCCACTAATATTTTCGGCCGAACCAAAGGGGTAAACCCCTTTCCACTTTGCATTTTGTTTCCCATTTTTCCATTTACAATTTTTGTTTCATTTTATCAAAACCTAAAGATTTATTTTGTGCTCTCCCTTCTCCCTTCCCCAACGACCCTACTTTTTTCGTTATCTTTTTCAGTTAATTATTTAACGGCCGTTAACTGTTAGTGTGCCACGTCATTTCTATGACCTATATTATTATTTTTGTAATAATAATATATATATATATATATTAATTATTATGTGTTATGTGAATATTTGTATTCATATTTTAAATTTATACGTTTCTACGTCTCGCGGATTTCCATCCGGCGAATCTTTTTGGTTTTCAAACCAACGGTCGAGTTTTTGGGACATTTAAATCCTAAATATTTTAAATATGATATTTTAAGATCATATTATTATATAGTGTATTTATATTTATTTTTCGTCGCGCGTTTGTTATCTTTCCGAATTTTTAATCGCGTAAGTGCGTTTTCGCGTTTCGGGACTCGTTCGGGCTTTCGGGCCATCAGGAAATTACATTTGAGTGAGATAGACCAAGTGGGGCCCACCCCACTAATATTTTCGGCCGAACCAAAGGGGTAAACCCCTTTCCACTTTGCATTTTGTTTCCCATTTTTCCATTTACAATTTTTGTTTCATTTTATCAAAACCTAAAGATTTATTTTGTGCTCTCCCTTCTCCCTTCCCCTTGTGCCGTCTCTAACCATCACCTTCATCACCACCATTTCACAAAATTTAAAGCTTGGATCAAGGATTGATTAGTATAAACGCGTTCCTCGTTCCGTTCTCTACGCGATAACATTAATCGTTTCTCGATTAGGGTATAAACCCTAACCCTAGAACTTTCAATTTTTCATTTATTTTCTGTATTTTTATGATTATTTAGTAGTATGATGTTTGTGGATTATTGTAATGGTGTTTGTATGCATAGATGTACTCAAAATCACATGTTTTCGGTTTGTAAAATTCTGGACAGCAGCTAATTCGTGTATTCTGAGTTTGTGACTGATATAAATGTTAAAATCAACTATTTAGATGAGTTCCTCTCATCAAGACATTAATTTTAAACTCCGGATTCATGTCAATTCGATTCCCGGAGCCCTTGTTATGATCGAATTCGTATTTTGTTAAAATTGAAATGTGGATTGACATGAAACCAGGTTTGGTCCGACTTTGTGACCTTCCTTGGAGTCTTTAGGGTGCGTTAGTGTGTTAGGACTGATGGTGGGACGAACTTTCATGTTCGGGTCACCTAAATCCGAGCCACGGTTCACCCGTTATGACTAAAACACGGTTTTGAGAAAATTGAAGGTCCAAGTGGTGTCATGGCTGATTACCACGACTTGTGTGTGACAACCCGGAAATTTCCAACCAAATTTAAACTTTAATCTTTATATGTTTCCAACACGATAAGCAATATTTGTTAAGTTAAATTTCAAGAATTTTAAACTATGTTCATACATTCATTCAACCTCGACCAAGTTCCAACGATTCACGAACCATTAAACGAATATGATTATATATGTATATGAGTATATATATTATAACTTGAAACGTAAACAAAATATTAGATTAAATACTTTATATGATTGTATCTGTTTCAAAATGTTTATCAATGGAATTAGAAAATAAGATCAAATGATTGAATTATCAGATATATTGAATTATGATTACAAGTCTCTGTTGAAAGGCCCACGTTGATTTGAGAAATCTTTCCATTTTAACAATATTTAGAAAATGGTAAAGTGATTTATAAATAAGAACAAATTGTCAATCACTGAGAACTAGACAAAGGATAGTGGAAGATTGAATCTCATAAAGACTCGATTGATCTATTTAGTTTCAAACGTACAAAAACGTTTTCAGTTTAAAAAGAACTTTATTATTAAAACGTATATAACTTTTATAAATATCTAGAACCACTTTTGACAACTCATTACTTAACTAGTATGATAAAGATAACGATATTTATATTTTATTTTATATATATAACGATTTAAATTAATATTATATATATTTATACGCGTATTATACGTACATAGTTTTATACTTTTACTATACTTAAACTTTACCTTTATTTTATTTTTACTTTACTTTAACTTTAATAATTCACTTTAATAATTCACTTTAATAATTCATACTTTAATAATTCACTTTAATAATTCATACTTTAATAATTCACTTTAATAATTCATACTTTAATAATTCACTTTAACAATTCACTTTAATAATTCAAAAATCTATTATAAATAGAATTCAATAGGTTTCATTATTTCATAGAAACTTGAAAATATTTTTCTCTAAACTCTCTCAATCGATTTACATATATATATTTACTCCGTATTATTTCAAGATATTATTAGTATACATAAAATATTACGACGGAGTGCTGTCCGAGTGATTTCGAAATTGTTTTTCGAGTAGGATAGGATTAAGGAAATTATGGGTTATAGCTATGGAGGTGATTGAGTATGGTTCATGGGTATGCTCGTGAGGTCAATATAGTGTTTATCATTTCCGTTGCGTCTACGTACCTTTCCTGCAATATTGAATCTCAATATTGATACGTGAGTACTCATAATTTAACTTTTACATACTAATAGTGTATCCCTAACTAGTGCTCGAGTATTTAGGATTATGCATGCTTGTATTTTTGATATTGCCCTTAGACAGGTTAGGTTGAATGTTGAATTAGTTACACTTACGGTTGAGATAAGGTATAAGATATGCATGTCCTTAGAAAGCTAGCGAAAAATAAAGAACTTTTCCTTTAGATATCGAATGGTTTCGATGAACGGATTAGAAGTTATAATCAATTGAATTTTTGATATTTTTATTAAAAATGATTATTATTATCGTCGTTTTTATCGTCGTTCTAGCTTTATCTTATTATTATCATTATTATTATCTTTATCAATAAAAGGGATTTATCATTAAAAATTGTTATTTTTTTTATAATTACTATCGTTATTATCGTTAAAGTTATAATTAGTATTATTATTATTATCCAATTATTATTATTATTATTATTATTATTGGTATTATTATTATTATTATTATTATTATTATTATCATTATTAATATATATATATATATATCATTATTTAAAAATGGTTATTGTTATTGTTATTATTATTATTACTATATTATCATTAAGATAATTATTAGTATTATCGTTAATAATGTTATAGTAACTATCATTATTAATATTAGTGTAATTAAAACAAATATTTGTAACACCTAATTATTTTGATTACTATTATTATCATTATTATGAACACGATATAAAAGACGATTAAAAGATATTAAACGAAACGATTAGGAAATAATGGGTAAGAGTATCATGATGAAATTAAAATATTATAAGATATTGATTTAGATAAAATTATCGTTCTTATTATTTTTATTATTGCTATTATTATTAAAAGTATCGTTAGTATTAAAACTATCATTTTAACAAAAATTATCATTTTAATAGAAACGTCATTGTTACTATAAAATATCATTATTATTATTATTTTAAATAGAATTATTATTTTAAAGATAATATTAAAAATTATCGTAAATATTAAAGTTATCATAATTAGAATTATCGTTTTATCTAATGTCATCTTAGTAATTATAAATATTGATATTTTTATAATAATAATTATTATTACAAAATAATACAACTTTTACTTACTATCATTACAGATATTATTTTATCAAATAAATATGTGATACAAACATATTTTACTACGTGTAATAACTTACTTTAATAATACCTATCATATTATCTTTATGATATTAAATGAACCCTATAAATTTTATTACTTAATATATATAAAAGTATATTTTATTATATAAATTTAATATAAAATTTTATTTATTAATAAATAAATTATATTATTTACTCTAATAAATCTTTTAAAAATATTTAAAAATATAAAACAACGATATTTAAACTATATATTAATCATGTATAGATTTTTGAAAATTATTTTGAGTCAAATTTACTTTTGTTGACTTTTGCATATTAGTCTCGAGCATTAGGATTGTGGTACACTATGACTTGACCTAATTTGTTAGACAAATATTGACCAACACATAAATATATATAATTAATTTAGGTTCGTGAATCCGAGGCCAACCTTGCACTTGTTCAATGATGTTATATGTATTTTTACTACGAAATACAGTATGGTGAGTTTCATTTGCTCCCTTTTTAAATGCTTTTGCAATATATATTTTTGGGACTGAGAATACATGCGCTGCTTTTATAAATGTTTGACGAAATAGACACAAGTAATTGAAACTACATTCTATGGTTGAATTATCGAAATCGAATATGCCCCTTTTTATTAAAGTCTGGTAATCTAAGAATTAGGGAACAGACACCCTAATTGACGCGAATCCTAAAGATAGATCTATTGGGCCTAACAAACCCCATACAAAGTACCGGATGCTTTAGTACTTCGAAATTTATATCATGTCCGAAGGAGGATCCCGGAATGATAGGGGATATTCTTATATGTATCTAGTTAATGTCGATTACCAGGTGTTCACCATATGAATGATTATTTTTGTCTCTATGCATGGGACGTATATTTATGAGAACTGGAAATGAAATTCTTGTGGTCTATTAAAATGATGGAAATAAATGATTATGATAAACTAATGAACTCACCAACCTTTTGGTTGACACTTTAAAGCATGTTTATTCTCAGGTGTTAAAGAAATCTTCCGCTGTGCATTTGCTCATTTTAAAGATATTACTTGAAGTCTTTCATAGCATATTTCGAAGAACGTTGCATTCGAGTCATTGAGTTCATCAAAGATTATTATTAAATCAATTTATAGTTGGATAGTGGATATTATGAAATGGTATGCATGCCAGTCAATTTTCAATGTAAAGAAAGATTGTCTTTTAAAAACGAATGCAATGTTTGTAAAATGTATCATATAAAGGTCAAATACCTCGCAATGCAATCAACTATTGTGAATCGTTTATAATGTATATGAACGGGTCCTTTCATTGTGGACTGTTCTTGGTGTGTTCTTGAGTGCACCACTGTGTCGGGTGGTTTGAATAGGCGGAGATGCATATAAGGCTCGCCAGAAATCGACACCCGGGGCTCAAGATACGACCCGAGGAACTTTTGAATTAAAACTTATGATTAATTCTAAAACTTATGATAAAAATAATGAATTTCATTATTAATTAATTACTTATGATAAAAGAAGTAATTATTATTATTTAAGACTTATGATATAAATATTTATTATATCATTTAATTATTATTTATGATTTAATTAACATTTTAATTTAACTTACGGTTAGTAATACTTTTATTATTATTGGAAAATACTTATGATAAGTATTAAATTTATTTTATGAGAATATTATTATAAGACTTATAATAAAAATTAAATAATTATTTAATTATTATAAGACTTAATTATTTAATTATGATTTAATTATTAAATACTTATGATTTAATAATTATAATTAGAAACTTATGATATGGTTAATAATTCATTATTAATTAATAATACTTATGATATTATTTAAAAATTTATTATTAATTAATAATACTTATATTATGATTAATATTTAATTAATTAATTAAATACTTATGATATATTAATTATATCACTTCAACTTATATTAACTTTAATAATTCATTTTATTTAATTAAACTTATGTTATGACTTAATTATACACTTTTAACTTTAATAAACATTATAACTTATGTTATTATTATAATTTACACTTTTCAAATTAATGTTGACTATGTTTGACCAAGGTTGACTTTTAAGTTGACTTTCGGTTGACTTTGACTTTCAGTTGAATTTTGTTGACTTTCTAAATAAGGAAACTTTCCTAACTTAAAAACTTTCTAAAAATAGAACTTTCTAAATTTGGAAACTTTCCAAAAATAGAAACTTTCCTAAAATAGAAACTTTCCAAAAATGGAAACCTGCTAAAAATAGAAACTTTCTATAAATAGAAAGTATGTGTCCGTACGCTGTTCCAGTCAAACCGATGCTTGCCGAGTATTGTTCTATGTGTACTTGCAACATGTACAATAGCTATCATACTAAGACTTGACCTAAGTTAGTTATTTATATCGACCTGCTTTATTTATAGGTCGGCGTTGTGATCGTTCCTGATCACTTTACTCTATTTGCTGTTCGCTTGTTTGTGTGGTTTCTTCAGTTGCTTTTAAGGTGAGTTATAGTCCCGTTTTTACATACTTTTCAAAGTATATTTTTGGTATGTGATTACATGCATTTTTATTTACGTTTAGACACAAGTAACAGTTAAATTTAATTATTCATTCTGAGTTGGACAAAAATATTCCCTAGTCTGGTAACTGTAATCATTGGTTTCTACCGGTGAACGCGAATCCTACGGATAGATCTATCGGGTTTGACAACCCCATTTCGAGCTAGTCGCGCTAGCAATTTATAATCGGAATGTTTAGTACTTCGTAATTTGTTGTAGATACACTGTCCAAGTGTATATTTTTATTGTGTTTGGCAAGGGTAAATAAAGGGTTAAGTGGTTACCAGGTAGCTCATTGATAATGGAATAATGTTTAATGTTTTCTAACATTTTTAAATATTGTGGTCTAAAGTTTACTTATTATTTAAACCTATAATTCACTCAACCTTTGTTTTGACAGTTTACTTGCATGTTTTCACAGGTACTTGAGTTTTGTGATGCTTTCGCTGTGTTTGGAAGAGTCTGCATGCATTTGGGCAGATTTTATGAAACAATTTATGAAACATAAGCTTGCATTCTATTTTTGGATAATTTAAACTTGTGGGTTGTTGGCAAGGTTTTGTGTCAACTTTTGGTTTATTGCTATGGTTGGTTGTTTCAAAACTACATATTTTGGTTTGTTTCCTTTTTGGGAAACTTTTGAAATAAAAGAATGCAACTTGTTTATTTAATTCATCTAAGTCCGATCAAGCTGTGGGACCAACTGACGGATCCGTTAAGTGTTTTAACGGGGTCGTCACATGTGGTATCAGAGCTCTGGTTGTAGGAAACTAGGAGTCTTAATGTGGTCAACCCGTGGTTATTAGGGTGCATTAGAGTCTAGTCTACAGCCCGACCTTTTTGCTATAGCATTATTATGCATTTCATTTCATATAAGTTATATTATTAGCTTTCATATCTTTTTGGTATGTGGTTTGCGGTTTTGCTGTTTGCAGATGTCGACTTCGAGCGATAACACTGTTGCTGCTCCTGCTCCACCGTCTCCTGCTAGACGTCGTGCTAATCAACCAGAGATCGATGATCCTGTTCATTACTATTTTTCTACCATTACTCATATGAACCGGGCTTATAATGAAGTGACATGTATTAACGCCCTTAGTGATTGTTTGCGCACTTTGCCACATAATGAAGTTATGGACGAGATCTGTGCCGACATGGGTAACTTTATCACTTTTAAGCATAGGGTTGAGGATGTGAACCGTAAGCGCGATCGAGAAGTTAATGCTAAGTTCGAGGCTCTCGAGAGCACTGTTCGTGTGTTGAAGGAAGAGTTGGATGTTGTGAAAGGGAAGTTGCGTAAGTATGAGGATCCTGCTGAGACTCATGCTGGACCAGCTTATCACACCTGCTCTAAGCGAATGTGATGTGATTATTCATATTGATTATCTATTTCATCAGACTTAATGTCCTTTTTATACATACATTTTGGGTTATGTACGGCGTTTTGCCGAGGATTTTATTAAGATTTTGTTATGGGATATTTTTCATTATGTATGGATGGTTATTTTTGTGACATCTATTATCATTATCATGTTTTATTTCTGATGTTGTGGCTCTTGGCATGTTATATTATGCATAATATATGTTCATGTATGTTAGGTGCTATGTATGTTGTATGATGTTATCATAAAATATGTATGCATGTGATGGTTATTTCTATAACAATCATAACTGTCATGTTATTACTCATAGTGTTTGTTAACTATTATTTAGGATGGTTAATCTTTTCGTGTTTTGATCTATTCCTTTATAACACTAGTATTATTCTTGGTACTAACGGATGTGTTGTTCTATTTCGAAGATCATGCCTCCAAGAGAGTCCACTGAAGCGCGTATGCAACGCTTGAACAATGAAGGAATTGCTGCTGCTATGGCAGCAAATGCTAATGTTAATGCCAATGCGAACAAAAACCAGGTGGGATGCTCCCACAAGACTTTTATGGCTGGTCGACCTCAAGAATTCAGTGGTACGGAAGGACCAATAGGGCTTACTCGTTGGTTCGAGAAGATCGAATCTATTTTCAGGGTCAGTCGGGTCCGTGAAGAGGACAAAGTTAGTTTCGCTAGTTGCACTCTCAAGGATAGTGCCTTGACATGGTGGAACAATCTGGTTAGTAGTTTGGGAAGCGATGTAGCTTATGGTTTGGCCTGGAATGATTTTAAGGAAAGATTGATCACCCGCTATAGACCTCGGGGTGAGCTTAAGAAGCTAGAGGTTGAGCTCAAGAATTTGAAAATGCATGGCACCGAGTTAGATGCCTATGAACGAAGGTTTTTCGAGTTAACTTTGCTGTGTCCTAGGGTTTATGCGGATGAGGATCGCAAAATTGAGGCTTACATTAATGGTTTGTCCGAGAAAATTGAACATGGGGTTGAGTCTAGTGAACCCCATACTATTGAGGCGGCTATGTCTATGGCCCACAAACTTAATGACAAGGTGTTGAGAAGAAGCAAGACTACAGTTGCTGAAACTAGTGAGGAGGTTGTCAAGAAGGCTGATAATGGGAAACAAAAGTGGGATAACAACCGCAATCAAAACCAAAATTAGCAGAAGAAACAGGATACCTCAGGTGCTAACAACAGAAATCAGCGTGTGTGTCCTCGTTGCTATAAAGCTCATGATGGTTACTGCACAGTTACTTGTAAGAGGTGCTCCAAGCAAGGGCACATTGCTAAAGATTGTACAGTGCTTTTGCCGGGTTCTGCTACTCCTGCAGCTGGTGGTAATAATAATAATGTTGGTAATAGAGGTGGTAACGATAGTGGTAATGGGAAATCGAATAATGGAGGTAATCAAAGGGTTTGTTATGAGTGTGGGAAGCTGGGGCATTTTCGAGATGCTTGTCCCAACAAGAAGACTGCTGAAACTGCACGCGGCCGAGCGTTCAACATTAATGCTAAGGATGCGGAGGAAGATCCTAAGCTTGTTACTGGTACGTTCTCAGTCAACGATTTATCAGTTTATGTACTATTTGATTCAGGGGCTGATTTAAGTTTCGTGTCGAGTAAATTATGTCCGAGAATCAAAATGCCGTTAACTCCCTTAGACAATACTTATGTTGTTGAAGTAGCTAATGGTAAAGAACTTACTGCTAAGACTGTACATCGTAAATGTAACATTAATCTGGGTGGTAGGGATTTTGAGATAGACTTGATACCGATTGAACTTGGTAGTTTTGATATTGTTATTGGTATGGATTGGTTGTCTGCGAACTGTGCTGAGATCGTGTGTTATGATAAGGCTATTCGTATTACTGATGTGATTGGAGAGCCACTGATGGTCTTTGGAGATAAGAAATGCACACAGTTAAATCTTATTAGCTGTATGAAAGTTCGTAAACATCTTCGCAAAGGCTGTCATGCTATTCTTGCTCATGTTGTTAATCCTAGTAAGGAAGTGAAGAACGTTGATGACGTTCACATTGTTAGGGATTTTCCCGAGGTGTTTCCCGATGACTTACCTGGCCTTCCGCCGCAACGCGCGGTAGAATTTCAAATTGATCTTGTTCCCGGCACTGCTCCTGTAGCACGTGCTCCTTATCGTCTTGCGCCTTCCGAACTTCAAGAATTGTCGAGTCAACTCCGTGAGTTGTTAGACAAAGGTTTTATTCGTCCTAGTTCGTCCCCTTGGGGAGCTCCCGTTCTGTTTGTTAAAAAGAAGGATAGTTCTTTTCGTTTATGCATTGATTATCGTGAACTGAATAAGCTAACTGTTAAAAATCATTATCCTCTATCGAGAATTGATGATCTGTTCGATCAGCTTCAGGGTTCTTCTGTTTATTCAAAAATTGATCTTCGTTCTGGCTATCATCAGTTGCGTGTTAAAGAATCTGATGTTTCAAAAACTACTTTTCGCACCCGTTATGGTCACTTTGAATTTCTTGTTATGCCGTTCGGATTGACAAATGCACCTGCTGTGTTCATGGACCTCATGAACCGTGTGTGTAGACCCTATCTGGACAAGTTCGTTATTGTTTTCATCGACGACATCCTTATCTATTCTAAGAGTGATGAAGAGCACGAAGAACACTTGAGGTTAGTGCTTGATTTGTTAAAGAAAGAAGAGTTGTACGCTAAGTTCTCTAAGTGTGCTTTTTGGTTAAGAGAAGTTCAGTTCCTTGGTCATATTGTTAATAAACAGGGAATAAAAGTTGATCCTGCTAAAATTGAGGCGATTGAAAAGTGGGAAACCCCAAAAACTCCTACTCAGATTCGTCAGTTCTTAGGGTTGGCAGGTTACTATCGAAGGTTCATTAAGGATTTCTCTCGTATTGCGAAACCTCTGACTGCTTTAACGCATAAGGGGAAGAAGTATGAGTGGAAGGATGAACAAGAGAATGCTTTTCAGATTTTGAAGAAGAAGTTGACTACCGCTCCGATTTTGTCACTACCGGAGGGTAATGACGATTTTGTTGTTTATTGTGATGCATCGCGACAAGGCTATGGTTGCGTTTTGATGCAACGAAAGAAGGTTATTGCGAATGCATCACGACAGTTGAAGATTCACGAACAGAACTATACAACTCATGATTTAGAGTTGGGAGCTGTTGTTTTTGCGCTTAAAATTTGGAGACACTATCTTTATGGTGTTAAGAGTACTGTGTACACCGATCACAAGAGTCTTCAACATATCCTCGATCAGAAACAGTTGAACATGAGACAATGAAGATGGATTAAGACGTTGAATGATTATAATTGTGACCTTTTGTATCACCCGGGTAAGGCCAATGTTGTGGCTGATGCATTGAGTCGTAAAGAAAGGACTGAACCTCGCAGGGTTAGGGCCTTGAATATGACAGTTAGATCAAACCTCGTTAGGCAGATTCTTGAGGCACAACAGGAAGCCTTAAAGGAGGAGAATTTCGTGAAGGAGAATGTAAAAAAGGTAGCTAAGAAGTTTGAAGTACGAGCTGATGGTTCTAGGTATTTTGCGGGACGTCTATGGGTTTCGAAATTTGGAGGTCTTCGACAACTTATTTTGGATGAGGCTCATAAGTCTAGATACTCTATTCATCCTGGTTCAGGAAAGATGTATCAGGATCTTAAGGAGCTGTATTGGTGGCATAATTTGAAAGGTGATGTAGCTAAGTATGTGACTAAGTGTTTGACCTGTGCTAAGGTCAAAGCTGAACATCAAAAACCGTCTGGACTTTTGGTGCAACCAGAAATTCCCGAGTGGAAGTGGGAAGGTATCACTATGGATTTTATTACTAAGTTACCAAGAGTTTCGGGTGGCTATGATGCGATTTGGGTGATTGTAGATCAACTCACTAAGTCGGCTCACTTTTTGCCGATTAGGGAAACGGATTCGATGGAGAACTCACCCCGTTTGTATTTGAAAGAGATTGTTTCTAGGCATGGTGTTCCCGTGTCCATTATTTCCGACCGAGACAGTCGATTTGTGTCGAGGTTTTGGCGATCTTTACAGGAAGCCTTGGGTACTAGGTTGGATATGAGCACCGCTTATCATCCTCAAACGGATGGTCAAAGTGAAAGGACCATTCAGACATTAGAAGATATGTTGCGAGCGTGCGTCATTGATTTTGGAAATGGGTGGGATAAATATTTGCCGCTAGCTGAGTTTTCTTATAACAACAGTTACCACACAAGTATTAAAGCCACACCGTTTGAAGCTTTGTACGGTAGGAAATGTAGGTCTCCTATTTGTTGGAATGAGGTTGGGTATGCTCAACTTACAGGTCCAGAGATTATTCACGAGACTACTGAGAAGATTGTACAAATTAAAGAAAGGTTGAGAACTGCTAGAAGTCGGCAAAAGAGTTATGCTGATAAGGGAAGGAAAGATGTTGAATTTCAAGTTGGTGATCGTGTTATGTTAAAGGTTTCACCTTGGAAGGGCGTAATCCGTTTTGGTAAAAGAGGAAAGTTAAGTCCTCGTTTCGTGGGACCTTTTGAGATCATTGAAAGAGTTGGACCGGTGGCTTATCGTTTGAAATTGCCACAAGAATTCAGTGCTGTTCACGATGTTTTCCATATTTTGAATTTAAAGAAGTGCTTGGCTGAATTTGATCAGACTATTCCTTTGGAGGAACTTCAAGTTGATAAGCAATTGCATTTTATTGAGGAGCCTGTTGAAATCATGGACCGAGAGGTTAAGACTCTTAAACAGAGCAGAATTCCTATTGTTCGGGTCAGATGGAATGCTAGACGCGGTCCCGAGTTCACTTGGGAGTGTGAAGACCAGATGAAGCAGAAATACCCGCATTTGTTCCCAGATGCCGAGTCAACCCCTGCGCCTGCTTAAATTTCTGGACGAAATTTCCGTAACGGGAAGGTACTGTCACGACCCTACTTGTTCCGTTATCTTTTTCAGTTAATTATTTAACGGCCGTTAACTGTTAGTGTGCCACATCATTTCTATGACCTATATTATTATTTTTGTAATAATATATATATATATATATATATATATATATATATATATATATATATATATTAATTATTATGTGTTATGTGAATATTTGTATTCATATTTTAAATTTATACGTTTCTACGTCTCGCGGATTTCCATCCGGCGAATCTTTTTGGTTTTCAAACCAACGATCGAGTTTTTGGGACATTTAAATCCTAAATATTTTAAATATGATATTTTAAGATCATATTATTATATAGTATATTTATATTTATTTTTCATCGTGCGTTTGTTATCTTTCCGAATTTTTAATCGCGTAAGTGCGTTTTCGCGTTTCGGGACTCGTTCGGGCTTTCGGGCCATCAGGAAATTACATTTGAGTGAGATGGACCAAGTGGGGCCCACCCCACTAATATTTTCGGCCGAACCAAAAGGGTAAACCCCTTTCCACTTTGCATTTTGTTTCCCATTTTTCCATTTACAATTTTTGTTTCATTTTATCAAAACCTAAAGATTTATTTTGTGCTCACCCTTCTCCCTTCCCCTTGTGCCATCGCCAACCATCACCTTCATCACCACCATTTCACAAAATTTAAAGCTTGGATCAAGGATTGATTAGTATAAACGCGTTCCTCGTTCCGTTCTCTACGCGATAACATTAATCGTTTCTCGATTAGGGTATAAACTCTAACCCTAGAACTTTCAATTTTTCATTTATTTTCTGTATTTTGATGATTATTTAGTAGTATGATGTTTGTGGATTATTGTAATGGTGTTTGTATGCATAGATGTACTCAAAATCACATGTTTTCGGTTTGTAAAATTCTGGGCAGCAGCTAATTCGTGTATTCTGAGTTCATGACTGATATAAATGTTAAAATAAACTATTTATATGAGTTCCTCTCATCAAGAGATTAATTTTAGACTCCGGATTCATGTCGATTCGATTCCCGGAGCCCTTGTTATGATCGAATTAGTATTTTGTTAAAATTGAAATGTGGATTGACATGAAACCAGGTTTGGTCCGACTTTGTGACCTTCCTTGGAGTCATTAGGGTGCGTTAGTGTGTTAGGACTGATGGTGGGATGAACTTTCATGTTCGGGTCACCTAAATCCGAACCACGGTTCACCCGTTATGACTAAAACACGGTTTTGAGAAAATTGAAGGTCCAAGTGGTGTCATGGCTGATTACCATGACTTGTGGACTGTTCTTGGTGTGTTCTTGAGTGCACTACTGTTTCGGGTGGTTTGAATAGGCGGAGATGCATATAAGGCTCGCCAGAAATCGACACCCGGGGCTCAAGATACGACCCGAGGAACTTTTGAATTAAAACTTATGATTAATTCTAAAACTTATGATAAAAATAATGAATTTCATTATTAATTAATTACTTATGATAAAAGAAGTAATTATTATTATTTAAGACTTATGATATAAATATTTATTATATCATTTAATTATTATTTATGATTTAATTAACATTTTAATTTAACTTATGGTTAGTAATACTTTTATTATTATTGGAAAATACTTATGATGAGTATTAAATTTATTTTATGAGAATATTATTATAAGACTTATAATAAATATTAAATAATTATTTAATTATTATAAGACTTAATTATTTAATTATGATTTAATTATTAAATACTTATGATTTAATAATTATAATTAGAAACTTATGATATGGTTAATAATTCATTATTAATTAATAATACTTATGATATGATTTAAAAATTTATTATTAATTAATAATACTTATATTATGATTAATATTTAATTAATTAATTAAATACTTATGATATATTAATTATATCACTTCAACTTATATTAACTTTAATAATTCATTTTATTTAATTAAACTTATGTTATGACTTAATTATACACTTTTAACTTTAATAAACATTATAACTTATGTTATTATTATAATTTACACTTTTCAAATTAATGTTGACTATGTTTGACCAAGGTTGACTTTTAAGTTGACTTTCGGTTGACTTTGACTTTCAGTTGACTTTTGTTGACTTTCTAAGTTAGGAAACTTTCCTAACTTAAAAACTTTCTAAAAATAGAACTTTCTAAATTTGGAAACTTTCCAAAAATAGAAACTTTCCTAAAATAGAAACTTTCCAAAAATGGAAACCTGCTAAAAATAGAAACTTTCTATAAATAGAAAGTATGTGTCCGTACGCTGTTCCAGTCAAACCGATGCTTGCCGAGTATTGTTCTATGTCTACTTGCAACATGTACAATAGCTATCATACTAAGACTTGACCTAAGTTAGTTATTTATATCGACCTGCTTTATTTATATGTCGGCGTTGTGATCGTTCCTGATCACTTTACTCTATTTACTGTTCGCTTGTTTGTGTGGTTTCTTCAGTTGCTTTTAAGGTGAGTTATAGTCCCGTTTTTACATACTTTTCAAAGTATATTTTTGGGATGTGATTACATGCATTTTTATTTACGTTTAGACACAAGTAACAGTTAAATTTAATTATTCATTGTGAGTTGGACAAAAATATTCCCTAGTCTGGTAACTGTAATCATTGGTTTCTACCGGTGAACGCGAATCCTACGAATAGATCTATCGGGTTTGACAACCCCATTTCGAGCTAGTCGCGCTAGCAATTTATAATCGGAATGTTTAGTACTTCGTAATTTGTTGTAGATACACTGTCCAAGTGTATATTTTTATTGTGTTTGGCAAGGTAAATAAAGGGTTAAGTGGTTACCAGGTGGCTCATTGATAATGGAATAATGTTTAATGTTTTATAACATTTTTAAATATTGTGGTCTAAAGTTTACTTATTATTTAAACCTATAATTCACTCAACCTTTGTGTTGACAGTTTACTTGCATGTTTTCACAGGTACTTGAGTTTTGTGATGCTTCCGCTGTGTTTAGAAGAGTCTGCATGCATTTGGGCAGATTTTATGAAACAATTTATGAAACATAAGCTTGCATTCTATTTTTGGATAATTTAAACTTGTGGGTTGTTGGCAAGGTTTTGTGTCAACTTTTGGTTTATTGCTATGGTTGGTTGTTTTAAAACTACATATTTTGGTTTGTTTCCTTTTTGGGAAACTTTTGAAATAAAAGAATGCAACTTGTTTATTTAATTCATCTAAGTCCGATCAAGCTGTGGGACCAACTGACGGATCCGTTAAGTGTTTTGACGGGGTCGTCACATAAAGCATAACTATATATATAAATAATATATATTAAAAATAAATATTAAATAATGGTAACACTCGTTTGACATTCGATTGTAATTAAACAAATTTAAAATACAAACTTATTGAGATTTAAAAATAAACGTTGGTTCGAAAGCAGACTATATAAATATTAGGATTATTAAAAATACATATGAATTGGAATTTATTTTTAAGCTTTCACCCGTAATTGTTTAACAAAGAGACATAGAGTATCCTGGTTAAAACTATCAATACATAATGACACAATTGGACAACAAATTCCTTAATATTATAATTACACGTTTTATTATTATTACTACTATATATATATATATATATATATATATATATATATACACAACCAACATACGGATAAAAACCCTGACAAAATCCAAATTTTGCAAGTTAAAAAGCGAAGATTGATTAATCATTTATTACTATATTTGTTTCTTTCAAACATTCAAGTCTTATTACTATTACCTATCTTTATCGATGAGCTGTATACACATTCTAAATATTTTATGATCCATGAAACTATAGCGTGTTTGTTTTCAACTTAATATTATATATTATATATACAGTTACATATCAACATTTAAAAGCCACCCACACTAAACAAAAACTCACTTCCTGCTTCTTACTCGAGAATCACCTTAAACCACCTTAGCATCACCACCCTAGGCCTTCTACCACTGCGAGTCACCATCACCATGATCTTCCACCACCTTACTCTCTCTCTTCTCTCTCACTGATTAGTTTATGTTAACAACCACCCAACCGCCGGTTGTCAATTCCTTTGCCGCTGTTATCTACTTCAAGAACCCAACCCAATCACTATCCACTTATGATATAATGAAACTGCAACGTTACTCGTTCCTGTTTTGGGTTCCGGTTCCGTTCAACAAATACAAACGCACACTCTCGAAACTAATTCTATACTTACACTACTGTTTCCATTCGAGAACACCCACTTCTATTTTCTGTTATTATCGAAAATCCACCAACCTATAAAACACTTATTAATTTTCAAACGAAACCTGCAACTCCTTTCGGTTATTAGAAAAACGATGTAGAAGAAGAAAAATTACGCGATCCGTGTAACTCGAAAGTGATGATGATTGCTGTTACTACTACTACTCGTTTCTTTTTTTTCTGTTGAAGTCCGAAAAAGTAATGGAGGAGAATGATAGAGCTGTAATGATTGATAATGATAGGAATACATGAGTAATGATGATGGTGAAATTGATGGAGCTAGGGTTTCGGTGGTAAACAGAAGTAATAAATCTGTTGGTGACGACGATGAGGGTAATAATTGGTAACCTGCGATTTTTTTTTCTCTTTATTGTTGGTAGCGGCTGTTAATGAAGAAACCAGAAGATAACCTAAACCCTTTTTAAGTTGTTAAATAATGAAGCAATTAATCTGTTTTGAGTATTGGGCTACACTTGGGCCTGTACGAGATTGGACCCGACTGATTTGGGTTTGTATCAGTTTAAATTTGTGATGAGCAGATAATTAAACGGGTTAAAAAGATTGAACATACAGATTAAAACAGATAAAAAGCTGATGGGTCGATGGTTTAGGGTGTTGACGGGTTATTGAGAGGTCTTGGGTTCGAGTCCCGTCTCGGGCAGTTTATTTCGTTTTAATGCTTCTAAGCTTTAGGAAACCAAGGCCTTTATTTTGAGGTAGTCTCCTTTCATAAATATCATCATCATTATTATTATTATTATTATTATTATTATTATTATTATTATTATTATTATTATTATTATTATTATTATTATTATTATTATTATACTAATATTGATTTTATAAATATTATCATTAATAATATAATTAAGATTATAAAAGTAGGAGTTTTAATAAGGTTATAAACATAAAAATAAAAAGTATAAATACAAATATTAAAATGAGAATGATTAAAAATTATAATTAAGATATGATTTAAATGAATTATTAAGTATTATTATTATCATTAATATTATTACTAATATTATTAAGATCATTAATATTATTATTATTATGATTAGTATTATTATTAATTTATTATTAATTATTAACATTTATAATAATATAATAAAATATTATTATTATCACTTTCATATTAACAATATTTTTATAACAAAGATATATTTTTTTAAATAAGAATACATTTATTACAAAATTAAATATATAAGATATATAAATTAAGAATAAATTTGTTCGATTACAATTATATGTATTAATATATATACCTGATATAGGTTCATGAATCCGAGACCAACTCTATACTTGTTCAATGTCGTCCTACGTATTTTTACTACAAAATACAGTATGGTGAGTTTCATTTGCTCCCTTTTTAATTGCTTTTGCAATATATATTTTTGGGCTGAGAATACATGCGCTGCTTTTATAAATGTTTACGAAATAGACACAAGTACTTAAAAATACATTCTACGTTGAGTTGTACCACTGGCATACTTCACTGTAGCTTGGTAACTACTATTTACATGGGTATTGTAAACGCAAATCCTGTTGATAAATCTATCGGTCCTGACAACCCCAACAGGACTGGACGACCAGTATTCAACGGTTGCACAGTACTTCGTTTCGTGACTACACTTGGTACAGTGTAGTGAGATTACCAAGTGCTCAACCACTTAGAATGCTTTACATACACTTGCGAGTGTATTATGTTTATGATTATGAAATCTTGTGGTCTATTAAGATATTGAAATGATTGTTAGGATAAACCTATGAACTCACCAACCTTTTGGTTAACACTTTTAAGTATGTTTATTCTCAGGTGTGAATTAAGTCTTCCGCTGTACATTTGCTCATTTTAAGGACATTACTTGGAGTCGATCATCGCAATGGGACCAAATGTTGATGACTTCGTCCAGATGGATAAGGACGGGTCGTTTCAACACTTGAAACATAATCCCCTTTGTCTTCTATCCTCCCATTCTGTTTTGGTTAAGTGACGAGTGTTTTGGAAATTAGGGTTAATTGGACTTGGTGAAGAGTAATTGTTATGTTGGGCTTGGCCAGCAAAATAGGCTGATGGTGTGACTACCTGGAAATTTCCAACCAAATTTAAACTTTATCTTTATATTATTCCGACACGATAAGCAAAGTTTGTTAAGTTAAATCTCAAGTATTTTAAACTGTGTTCATACATTCATTATAACCTCGACCAAATTTCGACGATTCACGAACCGTTATATATAAATATATATGTATATATATGTATATATATATATATATATTATAACTTGAGAATATTAATAAAGTATTAAACGTATAATACTTTACATGAACTATTTGTTTCAATATGTTTATCAATGGAATTAGAAGATAATATCAAATGATTGATTTATCAGATACATTGTGATATGATTACGGGTCCATGTTATGAGGTCCACTGTGATTTAAGAAATCTATTCTTTTTGACAACATTCAGAAAATGGTAAAGTGATTTATAAGTAAGAACGTGGAGTGTAAATAACTTAGATGTTGGATATAGACAAGTTAAGTAACTCGACATTTTTTTCATTAAGATGATTTTATACGTTTATTTAACCTTTGGACGTTATCCCATGCTTCACCAACAGACTGTAATTTAAAAACTTGAAACCTATTATGAATATATATGATTCTACTTTTCTAAAACATTTTATGATATAACGAATTCCATTATTTTAACCTTTAAACTAAATGATTCTTAAATATATTTAGTTTTGGAAAACAAAATTATCATATTTATTTGATTTAGTTTCAAACGTACAAAAACATTTTAAGTTTAAAAAGAACTTTATTATTAAAACGTATATAACTTTTATAAATATCTAGAACCACTTTTGACAACTCATTACTTAACCAGTATGATAAAGATAACGATATTTATATTTTATTTTATTAAATATATATAACGATTTAAATTAATATTATATATATTTATACGCGTATTATACGTACATAGTTTTATACTTTTACTATACTTAAACTTTACCTTTACTTTATTTTTACTTTACTTTAACTTTAATAATTCATACTTTAATAATCACTTTAATAATTCATACTTTAATAATTCACTTTAATAATTCATACTTTAATAATTCACTTTAATAATTCAAAAATCTATTATAAATAGAATTCAATGGGTTTCATTATTTCATAGAAACTTGAAAATATTTTTCTCTAATACATAAATATATTTACTCCATATTATTTCAAGATATTATTAGTATACATAAAATATTACGATGGAGTGCTGTCCGAGTGATTTCGAAATTATTTTTCGAACGGGATAGAGCTAAGGAAATTATGGGTTATAGCTATGGAGGTTATGGGTATGGTTTGGGAGTATTGCTCATGAGTAAAACTAGTATTTATCATCCCCGTTGCGTCTACGTACTTTTCCTGCAGTATTGAATCTCAATATTGATACTTGAGCCCTCATAACTTAACTTTTATATATTATTAGTGTATCCTTGACTAGTGCTCGAGTATATAGGTTTATGCATGCTTATACGTTCGTTATTATCGTTAGATAGGTTATGTCGAATCTTGAATTAAATACATATGCTATTAAGATAAGGTATATGATATGCATGTCGTTGGAAAGCTAGCGAAAAATTGAGAACTTTTCATTTAGATATCGAATGGTTATTAGTATTATCATTAATATTATTATTATTAGTATTATTATAATTAAAACTAATATTTGTAACATCTAATTATTATGATTACTATTATTATTATTAATATGAACGTGATATAAAAGACAACTAAAAGCTATTAAACGAAGCGATTAGGAAATAATGAGTATGAGTATCATGATGAAATTAAGATATTGTAAGATATTGATTTAAATGAAAAATATCGTTTTCATTATATTACTATTATTATTATTAAAAGTATTATTAATATTAAAACTATCATTTTTACTAAAATTATTATTTTTAATAAAAATATCATTGGTAATATGAAACATCATTATTATTATCATTTTAGTACTATTATCATTTTATCATTTTTAGAAAATATAATTATTGTTATTTTTATTAGTAGAATAATAATAATTATTACAAAATAATACAACTTTTACTTATTATTATTATTATCAATATTATTTTATCAAATAAATATGTGATACAAAGATATTTTACTACGTATAATATAATTACATTAATAATACCTATCATATTATTTTTATGATATTAAATGAACTTTATAAATTTTATTACTTAAGATATATAAAAGTATATTTTTATTATATAAATTTTAATATAAAATTTTATTTATTAATAAAAGAACTATATTATTTACTTTAATAAAATCTGTTAAAAATATTTAAATATATAAAACGACTATATTTAAACTATATAATAATCATGTATAAATTTTGGAAGACATTTTGGTCAATATGACTTTTGTTGACTTTTGCATATTTAGTCTCGAGCATTAGGATTGTGATACACTACGACTTGACCTAAATTGTTAGACAGATATTGATCAAACATATAAATATATATAATTAATATAGGTTCGTGAATCCAAGCCCAACCTTGCACTTGTTTAATGACGTCATATGTATTTTTACTACAAAATACAGTATTGTGAGTTTCATTTGCTCCCTTTTTAAATGCTTTTGCAATATATATTTTTGGGACTGAGAATACATGCGTTGTTTTATCAATGTTTGACGAAATAGACACAAGTACTTAAAACTACATTGTATGGTTGGATTATGAAAACGAATATCGCCCCTTCAAGCCTGGTAACCTAAGAATTAGGGAAATGGCCCCTAATTGACGCGAATCATAAAGATAGATCTATGGGCCTAACAAACCCCATTCTGGAATTTGGAATGCTTTAGTACTTCGATTTAAAAAGGTGATTGCGATTGCCGTTATATAGCATACTTGCGAGTATGCGGGGGATATTCTATATGCATTATGTTAATGTCGGTTACCAGGTGTTCATCATACGAATGATTTTTATTACACTTGCGAGTGTAACGTTATTTATGAAAAATGAGAATCTTGTAGTCTATTAAAATTATGGAATTGATGGATTATGATAAACTAATGAACTCACCAACCTTTTGGTTGACACTTTAAAGCATGTTTATTCTCAGGTATTAAAGAATTCTTCCGCTGTGCATTAGCTCATTTTAAGGATATTACTTGGAGTCATTCATGGCATATTTCGAAAGACGTTGCATTCGAGTCATTGAGTTCATCAAGATTATTATTAAGTCAATTATAGTTGGATGTATTATGAAATGGTATGCATGCCGTCAACTTTAGATGTTAAGAAAGTTTGTCTTTTAAAAACGAATGCAATGTTTGTAAAATGTATCATATAGAGGTCAAATACCTCGCGATGTAATCAACTATTGTGAATCGTTTATAATGTATATGAACGGGTCCTTTCAGTTGGTATCAGAGCGGTGGTCTTAGCGAACCAGGTCTGCATTAGTGTGTCTAACTGATAGTCGTTAGGATGCATTAGTGAGTCTGGACTTCGACCGTGTCTGCATGTCAAAAGTTTTGCTTATCATTTTTGTCGAAAATTACCTGCTTATCATTCTTAGTCTAGACACGTCTTACTGCATTGATTGCATGAATAGTGTATAGACTAAATTCATATCTTAGCGTAACTGTTATTGTAAACTTTACCTGACATATCCCGTAAATTCCTCCGTAATATACGAAATCTTTTGCGCTATATATATAGATATTCTATGTAATTAGAATACCACCCGATAGCTGGAAAATCATTTCATATCGAAAAATTCTTTATTCAATCGAACGAAATGGAATTCGTCATTAGTTTAAGTCCCTCGAATTCCGATATGGAATCCCACTCAAGATCTGAAAGCAGTGTGACTGGAATGGATCAACCAATCAGCCATCATCTATTTTGGATGAATTGGGGATGGATTTGTTGAAATGTCCCGTTCTTATTGATTAAAAACGTTCCATATTAATTGATTTCGTTGCGAGGTTTTGACCTCTATATGAGACGTTTTTCAAAGACTGCATTCATTTTTAAACAAACCATAACCTTTATTTCATCAATAAAGGTTTAAAAAGCTTTACGTAGATTATCAAATAATGATAATCTAAAATATCCTGTTTACACACGACCATTACATAATGGTTTACAATACAAATATGTTACAACAAAATAAGTTTCTTGAATGCAGTTTTTACACAATATCATACAAGCATGGACTCCAAATCTTGTCCTTATTTTAGTATGCGACAGCGGAAGCTCTTAATAATCACCTGAGAATAAACATGCTTAAAACGTCAACAAAAATGTTGGTGAGTTATAGGTTTAACCTATATATATCAAATCGTAACAATAGACCACAAGATTTCATATTTCAATACACATCCCATACATAGAGATAAAAATCATTCATATGGTGAACACCTGGTAACCGACAATAACAAGATGCATATATAAGAATATCCCCATCATTCCGGGACACCCTTCGAATATGATATAAATTTCGAAGTACTAAAGCATCCGGTACTTTGGATGGGGTTTGTTAGGCCCAATAGATCTATCTTTAGGATTCGCGTCAATTAGGGTGTCTGTTCCCTAATTCTTAGATTACCAGACTTAATAAAAAGGGGCATATTCGATTTCGATAATTCAACCATAGAATGTAGTTTCACGTACTTGTGTCTATTTTGTAAATCATTTATAAAACCTGCATGTATTCTCATCCCAAAAATATTAGATTTTAAAAGTGGGACTATAACTCACTTTCACAGATTTTTACTTCGTCGGGAAGTAAGACTTGGCCACTGGTTGATTCACGAACCTATAACAATATATACATATATATCAAAGTATGTTCAAAATATATTTACAACACTTTTAATATATTTTGATGTTTTAAGTTTATTAAGTCAGCTGTCCTCGTTAGTAATCTACAACTAGTTGTCCACAGTTAGATGTATAGAAATAAATCAATAAATATTATCTTGAATCAATCCACGACCCAGTGTATACGTATCTCAGTATTGATCACAACTCAAACTATATATATTTTGGAATCAACCTCAACCCTGTATAGCTAACTCCAACATTCACATATAGAGTGTCTATGGTTGTTCCGAAATATATATAGATGTGTCGACATGATAGGTCGAAACATTGTATACGTGTCTATGGTATCTCAAGATTACATAATATATAATACAAGTTGATTAAGTTATGGTTGGAATAGATTTGTTACCAATTTTCACGTAGCTAAAATGAGAAAAATTATCCAATCTTGTTTTACCCATAACTTCTTCATTTTAAATCCGTTTTGAGTGAATCAAATTGCTATGGTTTCATATTGAACTCTATTTTATGAATCTAAACAAAAAAAGTATAGGTTTCTAGTCGGAAAAATAAGTTACAAGTCGTTTTTGTAAAGGTAGTCATTTCAGTCGAAAGAACGACGTCTAGATGACCATTTTAGAAAACATACTTCCACTTTGAGTTTAACCATAATTTTTGGATATAGTTTCATGTTCATAATAAAAATCATTTTCTCAGAATAACAACTTTTAAATCAAAGTTTATCATAGTTTTTAATTAACTAACCCAAAACAGCCCGCGGTGTTACTACGACGGCGTAAATCCGGTTTTACGGTGTTTTTCGTGTTTCCAGGTTTTAAATCATTAAGTTAGCATATCATATAGATATAGAACATGTGTTTAGTTGATTTTAAAAGTCAAGTTAGAAGGATTAACTTTTGTTTGCGAACAAGTTTAGAATTAACTAAACTATGTTCTAGTGATTACAAGTTTAAACCTTCGAATAAGATAGCTTTATATGTATGAATCGAATGATGTTATGAACATCATTACTACCTTAAGTTCCTTGGATGAACCTACTGGAAAAGAGAAAAATGGATCTAGCTTCAATGGATCCTTGGATGGCTCAAAGTTCTTGAAGCAAAATCATGACACGAAAACAAGTTCAAGTAAGATCATCACTTGAAATAAGATTGTTATAGTTATAGAAATTGAACCAAAGTTTGAATATGATTATTACCTTGTATTAGAATGATAACCTACTGTAAGAAACAAAGATTTCTTGAGGTTGGATGATCACCTTACAAGATTGGAAGTGAGCTAGCAAACTTGAAAGTATTCTTGATTTTATGAAACTAGAACTTTTGGAATTTATGAAGAACACTTAGAACTTGAAGATAGAACTTGAGAGAGTTCAATTAGATGAAGAAAATTGAAGAATGAAAGTGTTTGTAGGTGTTTTTGGTCGTTGGTGTATGGATTAGATATAGAGGATATGTAATTTTGTTTTCATGTAAATAAGTCATGAATGATTACTCATATTTTTGTAATCTTATGAGATATTTCATGCTAGTTGCCAAATGATGGTTCCCACATGTGTTAGGTGACTCACATGGGCTGCTAAGAGCTGATCATTGGAGTGTATATACCAATAGTGAAATGTCCCGTTCTTATTGATTAAAAACGTTCCATATTAATTGATTTCGTTGCGAGGTTTTGACCTCTATATGAGACGTTTTTCAAAGACTGCATTCATTTTTAAACAACCCATAACCTTTATTTCATCAATAAAGGTTTAAAAAGCTTTACGTAGATCATCAAATAATGATAATCTAAAATATCCTGTTTACACACGACCATTACATAATGGTTTACAATACAAATATGTTACAACAAAATAAGTTTCTTGAATGCAGTTTTTACACAATATCATACAAGCATGGACTCCAAATCTTGTCCTTATTTAAGTATGCGACAGCGGAAGCTCTTAATAATCACCTGAGAATAAACATGCTTAAAACGTCAACAAAAATGTTGGTGAGTTATAGGTTTAACCTATATATATCAAATCGTAACAATAGACCACAAGATTTCATATTTCAATACACATCCCATACATAGAGATAAAAATCATTCATATGGTGAACACCTGGTAACCGACAATAACAAGATGCATATATAAGAATATCCTCATCATTCCGGGACACCCTTCGGATATGATATAAATTTCGAAGTACTAAAGCATCCGGTACTTTGGATGGGGTTTGTTAGGCCCAATAGATCTATCTTTAGGATTCGCGTCAATTAGGGTGTCTGTTCCCTAATTCTTAGATTACCAGACTTAATAAAAAGGGGCATATTCGATTTTGATAATTCAACCATAGAATGTAGTTTCACGTACTTGTGTCTATTTTGTAAATCATTTATAAAACCTGCATGTATTCTCATCCCAAAAATATTAGATTTTAAAAGTGGGACTATAACTCACTTTCACAGATTTTTACTTCGTCGGGAAGTAAGACTTGACCACTGGTTGATTCACGAACCTATAACAATATATACATATATATCAAAGTATGTTCAAAATATATTTACAACACTTTTAATATATTTTGATGTTTTAAGTTTATTAAGTCAGCTGTCCTCGTTAGTAACCTACAACTAGTTGTCCACAGTTAGATGTACAGAAATAAATCGATAAATATTATCTTGAATCAATCCACGACCCAGTGTATACGTATCTCAGTATTGATCACAACTCAAACTATATATATTTTGGAATCAACCTCAACCCTGTATAGCTAACTCCAACATTCACATATAGAGTGTCTATGGTTGTTCCGAAATATATATAGATGTGTCGACATGATAGGTCGAAACATTGTATACGTGTCTATGGTATCTCAAGATTACATAATATATAATACAAGTTGATTAAGTTATGGTTGGAATAGATTTGTTACCAATTTTCACGTAGCTAAAATGAGAAAAATTATCCAATCTTGTTTTACCCATAACTTCTTCATTTTAAATCCGTTTTGAGTGAATCAAATTGCTATGGTTTCATATTGAACTTTATTTTATGAATCTAAACAAAAAAAGTATAGGTTTCTAGTCGGAAAAATAAGTTACAAGTCGTTTTTGTAAAGGTAGTCATTTCAGTCGAAAGAACGACGTCTAGATGACCATTTTAGAAAACATACTTCCACTTTGAGTTTAACCATAATTTTTGGATATAGTTTCATGTTCATAATAAAAATCATTTTCTCAGAATAAAAACTTTTAAATCAAAGTTTATCATAGTTTTTAATTTACTAACCCAAAACAGCCCGCGGTGTTACTACGACGGCGTAAATCCGGTTTTACGGTGTTTTTCGTGTTTCCAGGTTTTAAATCATTAAGTTAGCATATCATATAGATATAGAACATGTGTTTAGTTGATTTTAAAAGTCAAGTTAGAAGGATTAACTTTTGTTTGCGAACAAGTTTAGAATTAACTAAACTATGTTCTAGTGATTACAAGTTTAAACCTTCGAATAAGATAGCTTTATATGTATGAATCGAATGATGTTATGAACATCATTACTACCTTAAGTTCCTTGGATGAACCTATTGGAAAAGAGAGAAATGGATCTAGCTTCAATGGATCCTTGGATGGCTCAAAGTTCTTGAAGCAAAATCATGACACGAAAACAAGTTCAAGTAAGATCATCACTTGAAATAAGATTGTTATAGTTATAGAAATTGAACCAAAGTTTGAATATGATTATTACCTTGTATTAGAATGATAACCTACTGTAAGAAACAAAGATTTCTTGAGGTTGGATGATCACCTTACAAGATTGGAAGTGAGCTAGCAAACTTGAAAGTATTCTCGATTTTATGAAACTAGAACTTTTGGAATTTATGAAGAACACTTAGAACTTGAAGATAGAACTTGAGAGAGTTCAATTAGATGAAGAAAATTGAAGAATGAAAGTGTTTGTAGGTGTTTTTGGTCGTTGGTGTATGGATTAGATATAAAGGATATGTAATTTTGTTTTCGTGTAAATAAGTCATGAATGATTACTCATATTTTTGTAATCTTATGAGATATTTCATGCTAGTTGCCAAATGATGGTTCCCACATGTGTTAGGTGACTCACATGGGCTGCTAAGAGCTGATCATTGGAGTGTATATACCAATAGTACATACATCTAAAAGCTGTGTATTGTACGAGTACGAATACGGGTGCATACGAGTAGAATTGTTGATGAAACTGAACGAGAATGTAATTGTAAGCATTTTTGTTAAGTAGAAGTATTTTGATAAGTGTATTGAAGTCTTTCAAAAGTGTATAAATACATATTAAAACACTACATGTATATACATTTTAACTGAGTCGTTAAGTCATCGTTAGTCGTTACATGTAAGTGTTGTTTTGAAACCTTTAGGTTAACGATCTTGTTAAATGTTGTTAACCCAATGTTTATAATAACAAAAGAGATTTTAAATTATTATATTATCATGATATTATGATGTACAAATATCTCTTAATATGATATATATACATTAAATGTCGTTACAACGATAAACGTTACATATATGTCTCGTTTCAAAATCATTAAGTTAGTAGTCTTGTTTTTACATATGTAGTTCATTGTTAATATAATTAATGATTTGTTTACTTATCATAATATCATGTTAACTATATATATAACCATATATATGTCATCATATAGTTTTTTTACAAGTTTTAACGTTCGTGAATCACCGGTCAACTTGGGTGGTCAATTGTCTATATGAAACCTATTTCAATTAATCAAGTCTTAACAAGTTTGATTGCTTAACATGTTGGAAACATTTAATCATGTAAACATCAATCTCAATTAATATATATAAACATGGAAAAGTTCGGGTCACTACAGTACCTACCCGTTAAATAAATTTCGTCCCGAAATTTTAAGCTGTTGAAGGTGTTGACGAATCTTCTGGAAATAGATGCGGGTATTTCTTCTTCATCTGATCTTCACGCTCCCAGGTGAACTCGGGTCCTCTACGAGCATTCCATCGAACCTTAACAATTGGTATCTTGTTTTGCTTAAGTCTTTTAACCTCACGATCCATTATTTCGACGGGTTCTTCGATGAATTAGAGTTTTTCGTTGATTTGGATTTCATCTAACGGAATAGTGAGATCTTCTTTAGCAAAACATTTCTTCAAATTCGAGACGTGGAAAGTGTTATGTACAGCCGCGAGATGTTGAGGTAACTCAAGTCGGTAAGCTACTGGTCCGACACGATCAATAATCTTGAATGGTCCAATATACCTTGGATTTAATTTCCCTCGTTTACCAAATCGAACAACGCCTTTCCAAGGTGAAACTTTAAGCATGACCATCTCTCCAATTTCAAATTCTATATCTTTTCTTTTAATGTCAGCGTAGCTCTTTTGTCGACTTTGGGCGGTTTTCAACCGTTGTTGAATTTGGATGATCTTCTCGGTAGTTTCTTGTATAATCTCCGGACCCGTAATCTGTCTATCCCCCACCTCACTCCAACAAATCGGAGACCTGCACTTTCTACCATAAAGTGCTTCAAACGGCGCCATCTCAATGCTTGAATGGTAGCTGTTGTTGTAGGAAAATTCTGCTAACGGTAGATGTCGATCCCAACTGTTTCCGAAATCAATAACACATGCTCGTAGCATGTCTTCAAGCGTTTGTATCGTCCTTTTGCTCTGCCCATCAGTTTGTGGATGATAGGCAGTACTCATGTCTAGACGAGTTCCTAATGCTTGCTGTAATGTCTGCCAGAATCTTGAAATAAATCTGCCATCCCTATCAGAGATAATAGAGATTGGTATTCCATGTCTGGAGACGACTTCCTTCAAATACAGTCGTGCTAACTTCTCCATCTTGTCATCTTCTCTTATTGGTAGGAAGTGTGCTGATTTGGTGAGACGATCAACTATTACCCAAATAGTATCAAAACCACTTGCAGTCCTTGGCAATTTGGTGATGAAATCCATGGTAATGTTTTCCCATTTCCATTCCGGGATTTCGGGTTGTTGAAGTAGACCTGATGGTTTCTGATGCTCAGCTTTGACCTTAGAACACGTCAAACATTCTCCTACGTATTTAGCAACATCGGCTTTCATACCCGGCCACCAAAAATGTTTCTTGAGATCCTTGTACATCTTCCCCGTTCCAGGATGTATTGAGTATCTGGTTTTATGAGCTTCTCTAAGTACCATTTCTCTCATATCTCCAAATTTTGGTACCCAAATCCTTTCAGCCCTATACCGGGTTCCGTCTTCCCGAATATTAAGATGCTTCTCCGATCCTTTGGGTATTTCATCCTTTAAATTTCCCTCTTTTAAAACTCCTTGTTGCGCCTCCTTTATTTGAGTAGTAATGTTATTATGAATCATTATATTCATAGATTTTACTCGAATGGGTTCTCTATCCTTCCTGCTCAAGGCATCGGCTACCACATTTGCCTTCCCCGGGTGGTAACGAATCTCAAAATCGTAATCATTCAATAATTCAATCCACCTACGCTGCCTCATATTCAGTTGTTTCTGATTAAATATGTGTTGAAGACTTTTGTGGTCGGTATATATAATACTTTTGACCCCATATAAGTAGTGCCTCCAAGTCTTTAATGCAAAAACAACCGCGCCTAATTCCAAATCATGCGTCGTATAATTTTGTTCGTGAATCTTCAATTGTCTAGACGCATAAGCAATCACCTTCGTTCGTTGCATTAATACACAACCGAGACCTTGCTTTGATGCGTCACAATAAATCACAAAATCATCATTCCCTTCAGGCAATGACAATATAGGTGCCGTAGTTAGCTTTTTCTTCAATAACTGAAACGCTTTCTCTTGTTCATCATTCCATTCAAATTTCTTCCCTTTATGCGTTAATGCAGTCAAGGGTTTTGCTATTCTGGAAAAGTCTTGGATGAACCTTCTGTAGTAACCAGCTAGTCCTAAAAACTGGCGTATGTGTTTCGGAGTTTTCGGGGTTTCCCACTTTTCAACAGTTTCTATCTTTGCCGGATCCACCTTAATACCTTCTTTGTTCACTATGTGACCAAGGAATTGAACTTCTTCCAACCAAAATGCACACTTTGAAAACTTAGCGTACAATTCTTCCTTCCTCAATACTTCTAACACCTTTCTCAAATGTTCACCGTGTTCTTGGTCATTCTTTGAGTAAATAAGTATGTCATCAATGAAAACAATGACAAACTTGTCAAGGTATGGTCCACACACTCGGTTCATAAGGTCCATGAACACAGCTGGTGCATTAGTTAAACCAAACGGCATGACCATAAACTCGTAATGACCGTAACGTGTTCTGAAAGCAGTCTTTGGAATATCATCTTCTTTCACCCGCATTTGATGATACCCGGAACGTAAGTCAATCTTTGAATAAACAGACGAGCCTTGTAGTTGATCAAATAAGTCGTCGATTCTCGGTAGTGGGTAGCGGTTCTTGATGGTAAGTTTGTTCAACTCTCGGTAGTCGATACACAACCTGAATGTACCATCTTTCTTCTTGACAAACAAAACAGGAGCTCCCCACGGTGATGTGCTTGGTCGAATGAAACCACGCTCTAAAAGTTCTTGTAATTGGCTTTGCAGTTCTTTCATCTCGCTGGGTGCGAGTCTGTAAGGAGCACGAGCTATTGGTGCAGCTCCTGGTACAAGATCTATTTGAAATTCAACGGATCGATGTGGGGGTAATCCCGGTAATTCTTTCGGAAATACATCGGGAAATTCTTTTGCAATGGGAACATCATTGATGCTCTTTTCTTCAGTTTGTACTTTCTCGACGTGTGCTAGAACAGCATAGCAACCTTTTCTTATTAGTTTTTGTGCCTTCAAATTACTAATAAGATGTAGCTTCGTGTTGCCCTTTTCTCCGTACACCATTAAGGGTTTTCCTTTTTCTCGTATAATGTGAATTGCATTTTTGTAACAAACGATCTCCGCTTTCACTTCTTTCAACCAGTCCATACCGATTATCACATCAAAACTCCCTAACTCTACTGGTATCAAATCAATCTTAAATGTTTCGCTAACCAGTTTAATTTCTCGATTCCGACATATATTATCTGCTGAAATTAATTTACCATTTGCTAATTCGAGTAAAAATTTACTATCCAAAGGCGTCAATGGACAACTTAATTTAGCACAAAAATCTCTACTCATATAGCTTCTATCCGCACCCGAATCAAATAAAACGTAAGCAGATTTATTGTCAATAAGAAACGTACCCGTAACAAGCTCCGGGTCTTCCTGTGCCTCTACCGCATTAATATTGAAAACTCTTCCACGGCCTTGTCCATTCGTGTTCTCCTGGTTCGGGCAATTTCTAATAATGTGGCCTGGTTTTCCACATTTATAACAAACTACATTGGCATAACTTGCTCCGACACTACTTGCTCCGCCATTACTCGTTCCGACACCATTTGTTCCTTTCGTTCTATTAACCCCTGGTCCGTAGACCTCACACTTCGCCGCGCTATGACCATTTCTTTTACACTTGTTGCAAAATTTGGTGCAGAACCCCGAGTGATTCTTTTCACACCTTTGGCATAGTTGCTTCTGATTGTTGTTGTTGTTGCGGTTATTATTGTTGTTGGGATGATTGTTGTAGTTGCTGTTGTTGTTGTTGTTGTTGTTGTTGTTGTTGTTGTTGGGCCGTTTGTTGTAGTTGCGATTGATGTTGCGATTGTTGGGATAATTGTTGCGATTATTGTTGTAATTGCTGTTGTTGTTGTATTGGTGATTCTTATCACCGTTTTCCTCCCACTTTCTTTTGACTTGCTTCACATTGGCCTCTTCAGCAGTCTGTTCTTTAATTCTTTCTTCAATCTGGTTCACTAGTTTGTGAGCCATTCTACATGCCTGTTGTATGGAGGCGGGCTCGTGTGAACTTATATCTTCTTGGATTCTTTCCGGTAATCCTTTCACAAACGCGTCGATCTTCTCTTCCTCATCTTCGAATGCTCCCGGACACAATAGGCACAATTCTGTGAATCGTCTTTCGTACGTGGTAATATCAAATCCTTGGGTTCGTAACCCTCTAAGTTCTGTCTTGAGCTTATTGACCTCGGTTCTGGGACGGTACTTCTCGTTCATCAAGTGCTTGAATGCTGACCACGGTAGTGCGTACGCATCATCTTGTCCCACTTGCTCTAGATAGGTATTCCACCATGTTAACGCAGAACCTGTGAAGGTATGCGTAGCGTACTTCACTTTGTCCTCTTCAGTACACTTACTTATGGCAAACACCGATTCAACCTTCTCGGTCCACCGTTTCAATCCGATCGGTCCTTCGGTTCCATCAAATTCCAAAGGTTTGCAGGCAGTGAATTCTTTGTAGGTGCATCCTACACGATTTCCTGTACTGCTAGATCCAAGGTTATTGTTGGTATGTAGCGCAGCCTGTACTGCGGCTATGTTTGAAGCTAGAAAAGTACGGAATTCCTCTTCATTCATATTCACGGTGTGTCGAGTAGTCGGTGCCATTTCCTTCAAAATAGTTAAATGGAACAAGTTAATCATACAGAATATTAAGAGTAGTTAATAGTATTTCGTAGCATAATATGAACTCATTTATAAAAGCTTTTTCTTCATATTAGCGTTTTATAAGTTTAAATTCGGGTAGTACCTACCCGTTAAGTTCATACTTAGTAGCTAATATACAATTCAACTACTACAATTCTATATGAAAAACTGATTATAATAATATTTCGCGTTCAAACTTTTATACAATATTTTACAAACTTACAATACCGCTTATTTTACATAAAGCATGAAATATAGCACACAATAACTTTGATACAAGATAGTTGTGAAGACAATTCTAGCTAGTACACAAGTCGTTCAGCAAAGGCAATAAAGACACGTAATTCATACGTCCAGAAACAAGTCATGCATTCTGGTTTTACTAGGACTACTTCCCATCCTTGGTCTTGTGCAACATAACCGTTATGGCCGTTGATAAGACAGCGTGTTGTAACGTCATCAAAGGGATGAGGGTTACGTAATGTCCAACAGTCCCGTAATAATCTAAAAACCTCATTTCTTACCCCAATTACCGACTCCGTCACTTGTGGAAACGTTTTGTTTAATAGTTGTAGCCCGATGTTCTTGTTCTCACTTTGGTGAGAAGCGAACATTACTAATCCGTAAGCATAACATGCTTCTTTATGTTGCATGTTAGCCGCTTTTTCTAAATCACGAAGTCCAATATTCGGATATATTGAGTCAAAATAATTTCTTAACCCGTTGCGTAAAATAGCATTTGGGTTCCCCGCAATATATGCGTCAAAGTAAACACATCGTAACTTATGGGTTTCCCAATGTGATATCCCCCATCTTTCAAACGAAAGTCTCTTATAAACCAAGACATTCTTGGAACGTTCTTCGAATGTCTTACAAACTGATCTCGCCTTAAATAGTTGTGCCGAAGAATTCTGGCCGACTCTAGACAAGATTTCATCAATCATGTCTCCGGGTAGGTCTCTTAAAATATTGGGTTGTCTATCCATTTTGTGTTTTTAAACTGTAAAATAGACAAGAGTTAGATTCATAAAAAAAATACTTATTAATACAAGCAATTTTTACATATATCATAAAGCATAAGAACACTATATTCCATATATTACACCACACGAATACAACTATCTTATTCCGACTCGCTCATTTCTTCTTCTTCGGTTTTGGTTCGTTTTGCCAAGTTTCTAGGGATATATGATGTTCCCCTAATACGAGCCGTCGTTGTCCACATTGGTTTAGAAAAACCTGGTGGTTTAGAGGTTCCCGGGTCATTGTTACAACTTAAGGACTTCGGGGGTTGACGATACATATAAAGTTCATCGGGGTTGGAATTAGATTTCTCTATTTTTATGCCCTTTCCCTTATTATTTTCTTTTGCCTTTTTAAATTCAGTTGGGGTAATTTCTATAACATCATCGGAATTCTCGTCGGAATCCGATTCATCGGAGAATTGGTAATCCTCCCAATATTTTGCTTCCTTGGCGGAAACACCATTGACCATAATTAACTTTGGTCGGTTGGTTGAGGATTTTCTTTTACTTAACCGTTTTATTATTTCCCCCACCGGTTCTATTTCTTCATCCGGTTCCGATTCTTCTTCCGGTTCCGATTCTTCTTCCGGTTCCGACTCTTCTTCCGGTTCCTCTTCGGGAACTTGTGAATCAGTCCACAAATCATTCCAATTTACATTTGACTCTTCATTATTATTAGGTGAGTCAATGGGACTTGTTCTAGAGGTAGACATCTATCACATAATATCAAACACGTTAAGAGATTAATATATCACATAATATTCATATGTTAAAAATATATAGTTTCCAACAAAAATGTTAAGCAATCATTTTTAAAGAAAACACGGTCGAAGTCCAGACTCACTAATGCATCCTAACAAACTCGATAAGACACACTAATGCAAATTTTCTGGTTCTCTAAGACCAACGCTCGGATACCAACTGAAATGTCCCGTTCTTATTGATTAAAAACGTTCCATATTAATTGATTTCGTTGCGAGGTTTTGACCTCTATATGAGACGTTTTTCAAAGACTGCATTCATTTTTAAACAACCCATAACCTTTATTTCATCAATAAAGGTTTAAAAAGCTTTACGTAGATCATCAAATAATGATAATCTAAAATATCCTGTTTACACACGACCATTACATAATGGTTTACAATACAAATATGTTACAACAAAATAAGTTTCTTGAATGCAGTTTTTACACAATATCATACAAGCATGGACTCCAAATCTTGTCCTTATTTAAGTATGCGACAGCGGAAGCTCTTAATAATCACCTGAGAATAAACATGCTTAAAACGTCAACAAAAATGTTGGTGAGTTATAGGTTTAACCTATATATATCAAATCGTAACAATAGACCACAAGATTTCATATTTCAATACACATCCCATACATAGAGATAAAAATCATTCATATGGTGAACACCTGGTAACCGACAATAACAAGATGCATATATAAGAATATCCCCATCATTCCGGGACACCCTTCGGATATGATATAAATTTCGAAGTACTAAAGCATCCGGTACTTTGGATGGGGTTTGTTAGGCCCAATAGATCTATCTTTAGGATTCGCGTCAATTAGGGTGTCTGTTCCCTAATTCTTAGATTACCAGACTTAATAAAAAGGGGCATATTCGATTTTGATAATTCAACCATAGAATGTAGTTTCACGTACTTGTGTCTATTTTGTAAATCATTTATAAAACCTGCATGTATTCTCATCCCAAAAATATTAGATTTTAAAAGTGGGACTATAACTCACTTTCACAGATTTTTACTTCGTCGGGAAGTAAGACTTGACCACTGGTTGATTCACGAACCTATAACAATATATACATATATATCAAAGTATGTTCAAAATATATTTACAACACTTTTAATATATTTTGATGTTTTAAGTTTATTAAGTCAGCTGTCCTCGTTAGTAACCTACAACTAGTTGTCCACAGTTAGATGTACAGAAATAAATCGATAAATATTATCTTGAATCAATCCACGACCCAGTGTATACGTATCTCAGTATTGATCACAACTCAAACTATATATATTTTGGAATCAACCTCAACCCTGTATAGCTAACTCCAACATTCACATATAGAGTGTCTATGGTTGTTCCGAAATATATATAGATGTGTCGACATGATAGGTCGAAACATTGTATACGTGTCTATGGTATCTCAAGATTACATAATATATAATACAAGTTGATTAAGTTATGGTTGGAATAGATTTGTTACCAATTTTCACGTAGCTAAAATGAGAAAAATTATCCAATCTTGTTTTACCCATAACTTCTTCATTTTAAATCCGTTTTGAGTGAATCAAATTGCTATGGTTTCATATTGAACTTTATTTTATGAATCTAAACAAAAAAAGTATAGGTTTCTAGTCGGAAAAATAAGTTACAAGTCATTTTTGTAAAGGTAGTCATTTCAGTCGAAAGAACGACGTCTAGATGACCATTTTAGAAAACATACTTCCACTTTGAGTTTAACCATAATTTTTGGATATAGTTTCATGTTCATAATAAAAATCATTTTCTCAGAATAAAAACTTTTAAATCAAAGTTTATCATAGTTTTTAATTTACTAACCCAAAACAGCCCGCGGTGTTACTACGACGGCGTAAATCCGGTTTTACGGTGTTTTTCGTGTTTCCAGGTTTTAAATCATTAAGTTAGCATATCATATAGATATAGAACATGTGTTTAGTTGATTTTAAAAGTCAAGTTAGAAGGATTAACTTTTGTTTGCGAACAAGTTTAGAATTAACTAAACTATGTTCTAGTGATTACAAGTTTAAACCTTCGAATAAGATAGCTTTATATGTATGAATCGAATGATGTTATGAACATCATTACTACCTTAAGTTCCTTGGATGAACCTATTGGAAAAGAGAGAAATGGATCTAGCTTCAATGGATCCTTGGATGGCTCAAAGTTCTTGAAGCAAAATCATGACACGAAAACAAGTTCAAGTAAGATCATCACTTGAAATAAGATTGTTATAGTTATAGAAATTGAACCAAAGTTTGAATATGATTATTACCTTGTATTAGAATGATAACCTACTGTAAGAAACAAAGATTTCTTGAGGTTGGATGATCACCTTACAAGATTGGAAGTGAGCTAGCAAACTTGAAAGTATTCTCGATTTTATGAAACTAGAACTTTTGGAATTTATGAAGAACACTTAGAACTTGAAGATAGAACTTGAGAGAGTTCAATTAGATGAAGAAAATTGAAGAATGAAAGTGTTTGTAGGTGTTTTTGGTCGTTGGTGTATGGATTAGATATAAAGGATATGTAATTTTGTTTTCATGTAAATAAGTCATGAATGATTACTCATATTTTTGTAATCTTATGAGATATTTCATGCTAGTTGCCAAATGATGGTTCCCACATGTGTTAGGTGACTCACATGGGCTGCTAAGAGCTGATCATTGGAGTGTATATACCAATAGTACATACATCTAAAAGCTGTGTATTGTACGAGTACGAATACGGGTGCATACGAGTAGAATTGTTGATGAAACTGAACGAGAATGTAATTGTAAGCATTTTTGTTAAGTAGAAGTATTTTGATAAGTGTATTGAAGTCTTTCAAAAGTGTATAAATACATATTAAAACACTACATGTATATACATTTTAACTGAGTCGTTAAGTCATCGTTAGTCGTTACATGTAAGTGTTGTTTTGAAACCTTTAGGTTAACGATCTTGTTAAATGTTGTTAACCCAATGTTTATAATAACAAAAGAGATTTTAAATTATTATATTATCATGATATTATGATGTACAAATATCTCTTAATATGATATATATACATTAAATGTCGTTACAACGATAAACGTTACATATATGTCTCGTTTCAAAATCATTAAGTTAGTAGTCTTGTTTTTACATATGTAGTTCATTGTTAATATAATTAATGATTTGTTTACTTATCATAATATCATGTTAACTATATATATAACCATATATATGTCATCATATAGTTTTTTTACAAGTTTTAACGTTCGTGAATCACCGGTCAACTTGGGTGGTCAATTGTCTATATGAAACCTATTTCAATTAATCAAGTCTTAACAAGTTTGATTGCTTAACATGTTGGAAACATTTAATCATGTAAACATCAATCTCAATTAATATATATAAACATGGAAAAGTTCGGGTCACTACAAATAGTACATACATCTAAAAGCTGTGTATTGTACGAGTACGAATACGGGTGCATACGAGTAGAATTGTTGATGAAACTGAACGAGAATGTAATTGTAAGCATTTTTGTTAAGTAGAAGTATTTTGATAAGTGTATTGAAGTCTTTCAAAAGTGTATAAATACATATTAAAACACTACATGTATATACATTTTAACTGAGTCGTTAAGTCATCGTTAGTCGTTACATGTAAGTGTTGTTTTGAAACCTTTAGGTTAACGATCTTGTTAAATGTTGTTAACCCAATGTTTATAATATCAAAAGAGATTTTAAATTATTATATTATCATGATATTATGATGTACGAATATCTCTTAATATGATATATATACATTAAATGTCGTTACAACGATAAACGTTACATATATGTCTCGTTTCAAAATCATTAAGTTAGTAGTCTTGTTTTTACATATGTAGTTCATTGTTAATATAATTAATGATATGTTTACTTATCATAATATCATGTTAACTATATATATAACCATATATATGTCATCATATAGTTTTTTTACAAGTCTTAACGTTCGTGAATCACCGGTCAACTTGGGTGGTCAATTGTCTATATGAAACCTATTTCAATTAATCAAGTCTTAACAAGTTTGATTGCTTAACATGTTGGAAACATTTAATCATGTAAACATCAATCTCAATTAATATATATAAACATGGAAAAGTTCGGGTCACTACAGTACCTACCCGTTAAATAAATTTCGTCCCGAAATTTTAAGCTGTTGAAGGTGTGGACGAATCTTCTGGAAATAGATGCGGGTATTTCTTCTTCATCTGATCTTCACGCTCCCAGGTGAACTCGGGTCCTCTACGAGCATTCCATCGAACCTTAACAATTGGTATCTTGTTTTGCTTAAGTCTTTTAACCTCACGATCCATTATTTCGACGGGTTCTTCGATGAATTGAAATTTTTCGTTGATTTGGATTTCATCTAATGGAATAGTGAGATCTTCTTTAGCAAAACATTTCTTCAAATTCGAGACGTGGAAAGTGTTATGTACAGCCGCGAGTTGTTGAGGTAACTCAAGTCGGTAAGCTACTAGTCCGACACGATCAATAATCTTGAATGGTCCAATATACCTTGGATTTAATTTCCCTAGTTTACCAAATCGAACAACGCCTTTCCAAGGTGAAACTTTAAGCATGACCATCTCTCCAATTTCAAATTCTATATCTTTTCTTTTAATGTCAGCGTAGCTCTTTTGTCGACTTTGGGCGGTTTTCAACCGTTGTTGAATTTGGATGATCTTCTCGGTAGTTTCTTGTATAATCTACGGACCCGTAATCTGTCTATCCCCCACCTCACTCCAACAAATCGGAGACCTGCACTTTCTACCATAAAGTGCTTCAAACGGCGCCATCTCAATGCTTGAATGGTAGCTGTTGTTGTAGGAAAATTCTGCTAAAGGTAGATGTCGATCCCAACTGTTTCCGAAATCAATAACACATGCTCGTAGCATGTCTTCAAGCGTTTGTATCGTCCTTTCGCTCTGCCCATCAGTTTGTGGATGATAGGCAGTACTCATGTCTAGACGAGTTCCTAATGCTTGCTGTAATGTCTGCCAGAATCTTGAAATAAATCTGCCATCCCTATCAGAGATAATAGAGATTGGTATTCCATGTCTGGAGACGACTTCCTTCAAATACAGTCGTGCTAACTTCTCCATCTTGTCATCTTCTCTTATTGGTAGGAAGTGTGCTGATTTGGTGAGACGATCAACTATTACCCAAATAGTATCAAAACCACTTGCAGTCCTTGGCAATTTAGTGATGAAATCCATGGTAATGTTTTCCCATTTCCATTCCGGGATTTCGGGTTGTTGAAGTAGACCTGATGGTTTCTGATGCTCAGCTTTGACCTTAGAACACGTCAAACATTCTCCTATGTATTTAGCAATATCGACTTTCATACCCGGCCACCAAAAATGTTTCTTGAGATCCTTGTACATCTTTCCCGTTCCAGGATGTATTGAGTATCTGGTTTTATGAGCTTCTCTAAGTACCATTTCTCTCATATCTCCAAATTTTGGTACCCAAATCCTTTCAGCCCTATACCGGGTTCCGTCTTCCCGAATATTAAGATGCTTCTCCGATCCTTTGGGTATTTCATCCTTTAAATTTCCCTCTTTTAAAACTCCTTGTTGCGCCTCCTTTATTTGAGTAGTAATGTTATTATGAATCATTATATTCATAGATTTTACTCGAATGGGTTCTCTATCCTTCCTGCTCAAGGCATCGGCTACCACATTTGCCTTCCCCGGGTGGTAACGAATCTCAAAATCGTAATCATTCAATAATTCAATCCACCTACGCTGCCTCATATTCAGTTGTTTCTGATTAAATATGTGTTGAAGACTTTTGTGGTCGGTATATATAATACTTTTGACCCCATATAAGTAGTGCCTCCAAGTCTTTAATGCAAAAACAACCGCGCCTAATTCCAAATCATGCGTCGTATAATTTTGTTCGTGAATCTTCAATTGTCTAGACGCATAAGCAATCACCTTCATTCGTTGCATTAATACACAACCGAGACCTTGCTTTGATGCGTCACAATAAATCACAAAATCATCATTCCCTTCAGGCAATGACAATATAGGTGCCGTAGTTAGCTTTTTCTTCAATAACTGAAACGCTTTCTCTTGTTCATCATTCCATTCAAATTTCTTCCCTTTATGCGTTAATGCAGTCAACGGTTTTGCTATTCTGGAAAAGTCTTGGATGAACCTTCTGTAGTAACCAGCTAGTCCTAAAAACTGGCGTATGTGTTTCGGAGTTTTCGGGGTTTCCCACTTTTCAACAGTTTCTATCTTTGCCGGATCCACCTTAATACCTTCTTTGTTCACTATGTGACCGAGGAATTGAACTTCTTCCAACCAAAATGCACACTTTGAAAATTTAGCGTACAATTCTTCCTTCCTCAATACTTCTAACACCTTTCTCAAATGTTCACCGTGTTCTTGGTCATTCTTTGAGTAAATAAGTATGTCATCAATGAAAACAATGACAAACTTGTCAAGGTATGGTCCACACACTCGGTTCATAAGGTCCATGAACACAGCTGGTGCATTAGTTAAACCAAACGGCATGACCATAAACTCGTAATGACCGTAACGTGTTCTGAAAGCAGTCTTTGGAATATCATCTTCTTTCACCCGCATTTGATGATACCCGGAACGTAAGTCAATCTTTGAATAAACAGACGAGCCTTGTAGTTGATCAAATAAGTCGTCGATTCTCGGTAGTGGGTAGCGGTTCTTGATGGTAAGTTTGTTCAACTCTCGGTAGTCGATACACAACCTGAATGTACCATCTTTCTTCTTGACAAACAAAACAGGAGCTCCCCACGGTGATGTGCTTGGTCGAATGAAACCACGCTCTAAAAGTTCTTGTAATTGGCTTTGCAGTTCTTTCATCTCGCTGGGTGCGAGTCTGTAAGGAGCACGAGCTATTGGTGCAGCTCCTGGTACAAGATCTATTTGAAATTCAACAGATCGATGTGGGGGTAATCCCGGTAATTCTTTCGGAAATACATCGGGAAATTCTTTTGCAATGGGAACATCATTGATGCTCTTTTCTTCAGTTTGTACTTTCTCGACGTGTGCTAGAACAGCATAGCAACCTTTTCTTATTAGTTTTTGTGCCTTCAAATTACTAATAAGATGTAGCTTCGTGTTGCCCTTTTCTCCGTACACCATTAAGGGTTTTCCTTTTTCTCGTATAATGCGAATTGCATTTTTGTAACAAACGATCTCCGCTTTCACTTCTTTCAACCAGTCCATACCGATTATCACATCAAAACTCCCTAACTCTACTGGTATCAAATCAATCTTAAATGTTTCGCTAACCAGTTTAATTTCTCGATTCCGACATATATTATCTGCTGAAATTAATTTACCATTTGCTAATTCGAGTAAAAATTTACTATCCAAAGGCGTCAATGGACAACTTAATTTAGCACAAAAATCTCTACTCATATAGCTTCTATCCGCACCCGAATCAAATAAAACGTAAGCAGATTTATTGTCAATAAGAAACGTACCCGTAACAAGCTCCGGGTCTTCCTGTGCCTCTACCGCATTAATATTGAAAACTCTTCCACGGCCTTGTCCATTCGTGTTCTCCTGGTTCGGGCAATTTCTAATAGTGTGGCCTGGTTTTCCACATTTATAACAAACTACATTGGCATAACTTGCTCCGACACTACTTGCTCCGCCATTACTCGTTCCGACACCATTTGTTCCTTTCGTTCTATTAACCCCTGGTCCGTAGACCTCACACTTCGCCGCGCTATGACCATTTCTTTTACACTTGTTGCAAAATTTGGTGCAGAACCCCGAGTGATTCTTTTCACACCTTTGGCATAGTTGCTTCTGATTGTTGTTGTTGTTGCGGTTATTATTGTTGTTGGGATGATTGTTGTAGTTGCTGTTGTTGTTGTTGTTGTTGTTGTTGTTGGGCCGTTTGTTGTAGTTGCGATTGATGTTGCGATTGTTGGGATAATTGTTGCGATTATTGTTGTAATTGCTGTTGTTGTTGTATTGGTGATTCTTATCACCGTTTTCCTCCCACTTTCTTTTGACTTGCTTCACATTGGCCTCTTCAGCAGTCTGTTCTTTAATTCTTTCTTCAATCTGGTTCACTAGTTTGTGAGCCATTCTACATGCCTGTTGTATGGAGGCGGGCTCGTGTGAACTTATATCTTCTTGGATTCTTTCCGGTAATCCTTTCACAAACGCGTCGATCTTCTCTTCCTCATCTTCGAATGCTCCCGGACACAATAGGCACAATTCTGTGAATCGTCTTTCGTACGTGGTAATATCAAATCCTTGGGTTCGTAACCCTCTAAGTTCTGTCTTGAGCTTATTGACCTCGGTTCTGGGACGGTACTTCTCGTTCATCAAGTGCTTGAATGCTGACCACGGTAGTGCGTACGCATCATCTTGTCCCACTTGCTCTAGATAGGTATTCCACCATGTTAACGCAGAACCTGTGAAGGTATGCGTAGCGTACTTCACTTTGTCCTCTTCAGTACACTTACTTATGGCAAACACCGATTCAACCTTCTCGGTCCACCGTTTCAATCCGATCGGTCCTTCGGTTCCATCAAATTCCAAAGGTTTGCAGGCAGTGAATTCTTTGTAGGTGCATCCTACACGATTTCCTGTACTGCTAGATCCAAGGTTATTGTTGGTATGTAGCGCAGCCTGTACTGCGGCTATGTTTGAAGCTAGAAAAGTACGGAATTCCTCTTCATTCATATTCACGGTGTGTCGAGTAGTCGGTGCCATTTCCTTCAAAATAGTTAAATGGAACAAGTTAATCATACAGAATATTAAGAGTAGTTAATAGTATTTCGTAGCATAATATGAACTCATTTATAAAAGCTTTTTCTTCATATTAGCATTTTATAAGTTTAAATTCGGGTAGTACCTACCCGTTAAGTTCATACTTAGTAGCTAATATACAATTCAACTACTACAATTCTATATGAAAAACTGATTATAATAATATTTCGCGTTCAAACTGTTATACAATATTTTACAAACTTACAATACCGCTTATTTTACATAAAGCATGAAATATAGCACACAATAACTTTAATACAAGATAGTTGTGAAGACAATTCTAGCTAGTACACAAGTCGTTCAGCAAAGGCAATAAAGACACGTAACTCATACGTCCAGAAACAAGTCATGCATTCTGGTTTTACTAGGACTACTTCCCATCCTTGGTCTTGTGCAACATAACCGTTATGGCCGTTGATAAGACAGCGTGTTGTAACGTCATCAAAGGGACGAGGGTTACGTAATGTCCAACAGTCCCGTAATAATCTAAAAACCTCATTTCTTAACCCAATTACCGACTCCGTCACTTGTGGAAACGTTTTGTTTAATAGTTGTAGCCCGATGTTCTTGTTCTCACTTTGGTGAGAAGCGAACATTACTAATCCGTAAGCATAACATGCTTCTTTATGTTGCATGTTAGCCGCTTTTTCTAAATCACGAAGTCCAATATTCGGATATATTGAGTCAAAATAATTTCTTAACCCGTTGCGTAAAATAGCATTTGGGTTCCCCGCAATATATGCGTCAAAGTAAACACATCGTAACTTATGGGTTTCCCAATGTGATATCCCCCATCTTTCAAACGAAAGTCTCTTATAAACCAAGACATTCTTGGAACGTTCTTCGAATGTCTTACAAACTGATCTCGCCTTAAATAGTTGTGCCGAAGAATTCTGGCCGACTCTAGACAAGATTTCATCAATCATGTCTCCGGGTAGGTCTCTTAAAATATTGGGTTGTCTATCCATTTTGTGTTTTTAAACTGTAAAATAGACAAGAGTTAGATTCATAAAAAAAATACTTATTAATACAAGCAATTTTTACATATATCATAAAGCATAAGAACACTATATTCCATATATTACACCACACGAATACAACTATCTTATTCCGACTCGCTCGTTTCTTCTTCTTCGGTTTTGGTTCGTTTTGCCAAGTTTCTAGGGATATATGATGTTCCCCTAATACGAGCCGTCGTTGTCCACATTGGTTTAGAAAAACCTGGTGGTTTAGAGGTTCCCGGGTCATTGTTACAACTTAAGGACTTCGGGGGTTGACGATACATATAAAGTTCATCGGGGTTGGAATTAGATTTCTCTATTTTTATGCCCTTTCCCTTATTATTTTCTTTTGCCTTTTTAAATTCAGTTGGGGTAATTTCTATAACATCATCGGAATTCTCGTCGGAATCCGATTCATCGGAGAATTGGTAATCCTCCCAATATTTTGCTTCCTTGGCGGAAACACCATTGACCATAATTATCGTTAGATAGGTTATGTCGAATCTTGAATTAAATACATATGCTATTAAGATAAGGTATATGATATGCATGTCGTTGGAAAGCTAGCGAAAAATTGAGAACTTTTCATTTAGATATCGAATGGTTATTAGTATTATCATTAATATTATTATTATTAGTATTATTATAATTAAAACTAATATTTGTAACATCTAATTATTATGATTACTATTATTATTATTAATATGAACGTGATATAAAAGACAACTAAAAGCTATTAAACGAAGCGATTAGGAAATAATGAGTATGAGTATCATGATGAAATTAAGATATTGTAAGATATTGATTTAAATGAAAAATATCGTTTTCATTATATTACTATTATTATTATTAAAAGTATTATTAATATTAAAACTATCATTTTTACTAAAATTATTATTTTTAATAAAAATATCATTGGTAATATGAAACATCATTATTATTATCATTTTAGTACTATTATCATTTTATCATTTTTAGAAAATATAATTATTGTTATTTTTATTAGTAGAATAATAATAATTATTACAAAATAATACAACTTTTACTTATTATTATTATTATCAATATTATTTTATCAAATAAATATGTGATACAAAGATATTTTACTACGTATAATATAATTACATTAATAATACCTATCATATTATTTTTATGATATTAAATGAACTTTATAAATTTTATTACTTAAGATATATAAAAGTATATTTTTATTATATAAATTTTAATATAAAATTTTATTTATTAATAAAAGAACTATATTATTTACTTTAATAAAATCTGTTAAAAATATTTAAATATATAAAACGACTATATTTAAACTATATAATAATCATGTATAAATTTTGGAAGACATTTTGGTCAATATGACTTTTGTTGACTTTTGCATATTTAGTCTCGAGCATTAGGATTGTGATACACTACGACTTGACCTAAATTGTTAGACAGATATTGATCAAACATATAAATATATATAATTAATATAGGTTTGTGAATCCAAGCCCAACCTTGCACTTGTTTAATGACGTCATATGTATTTTTACTACAAAATACAGTATTGTGAGTTTCATTTGCTCCCTTTTTAAATGCTTTTGCAATATATATTTTTGGGACTGAGAATACATGCGTTGTTTTATCAATGTTTGATGAAATAGACACAAGTACTTAAAACTACATTGTATGGTTGGATTATGAAAACGAATATCGCCCCTTCAAGCCTGGTAACCTAAGAATTAGGGAAATGGCCCCTAATTGACGCGAATCATAAAGATAGATCTATGGGCCTAACAAACCCCATTCTGGAATTTGGAATGCTTTAGTACTTCGATTTAAAAAGGTGATTGCGATTGCCGTTATATAGCATACTTGCGAGTATGCGGGGGATATTCTATATGCATTATGTTAATGTCGGTTACCAGGTGTTCATCATACGAATGATTTTTATTACACTTGCGAGTGTAACGTTATTTATGAAAAATGAGAATCTTGTGGTCTATTAAAATTATGGAATTGATGGATTATGATAAACTAATGAACTCACCAACCTTTTGGTTGACACTTTAAAGCATGTTTATTCTCAGGTATTAAAGAATTCTTCCGCTGTGCATTAGCTCATTTTAAGGATATTACTTGGAGTCATTCATGGCATATTTCGAAAGACGTTGCATTCGAGTCATTGAGTTCATCAAGATTATTATTAAGTCAATTATAGTTGGATGTATTATGAAATGGTATGCATGCCGTCAACTTTAGATGTTAAGAAAGTTTGTCTTTTAAAAACGAATGCAATGTTTGTAAAATGTATCATATAGAGGTCAAATACCTCGCGATGTAATCAACTATTGTGAATCGTTTATAATGTATATGAACGGGTCCTTTCAGTTGGTATCAGAGCGGTGGTCTTAGCGAACCAGGTCTGCATTAGTGTGTCTAACTGATAGTCGTTAGGATGCATTAGTGAGTCTGGACTTCGACCGTGTCTGCATGTCAAAAGTTTTGCTTATCATTTTTGTCGAAAATTACCTGCTTATCATTCTTAGTCTAGACACGTCTTACTGCATTGATTGCATGAATAGTGTATAGACTAAATTCATATCTTAGCGTAACTGTTATTGTAAACTTTACCTGACATATCCCGTAAATTCCTCCGTAATATACGAAATCTTTTGCGCTATATATATAGATATTCTATGTAATTAGAATACCACCCGATAGCTGGAAAATCATTTCATATCGAAAAATTCTTTATTCAATCGAACGAAATGGAATTCGTCATTAGTTTAAGTCCCTCGAATTCCGATATGGAATCCCACTCAAGATCTGAAAGCAGTGTGACTGGAATGGATCAACCAATCAGCCATCATCTATTTTGGATGAATTGGGGATGGGTTTGTTGAAATGTCCCGTTCTTATTGATTAAAAACGTTCCATATTAATTGATTTCGTTGCGAGGTTTTGACCTCTATATGAGACGTTTTTCAAAGACTGCATTCATTTTTAAACAAACCATAACCTTTATTTCATCAATAAAGGTTTAAAAAGCTTTACGTAGATTATCAAATAATGATAATCTAAAATATCCTGTTTACACACGACCATTACATAATGGTTTACAATACAAATATGTTACAACAAAATAAGTTTCTTGAATGCAGTTTTTACACAATATCATACAAGCATGGACTCCAAATCTTGTCCTTATTTTAGTATGCGACAGCGGAAGCTCTTAATAATCACCTGAGAATAAACATGCTTAAAACGTCAACAAAAATGTTGGTGAGTTATAGGTTTAACCTATATATATCAAATCGTAACAATAGACCACAAGATTTCATATTTCAATACACATCCCATACATAGAGATAAAAATCATTCATATGGTGAACACCTGGTAACCGACAATAACAAGATGCATATATAAGAATATCCCCATCATTCCGGGACACCCTTCGGATATGATATAAATTTCGAAGTACTAAAGCATCCGGTACTTTGGATGGGGTTTGTTAGGCCCAATAGATCTATCTTTAGGATTCGCGTCAATTAGGGTGTCTGTTCCCTAATTCTTAGATTACCAGACTTAATAAAAAGGGGCATATTCGATTTCGATAATTCAACCATAGAATGTAGTTTCACGTACTTGTGTCTATTTTGTAAATCATTTATAAAACCTGCATGTATTCTCATCCCAAAAATATTAGATTTTAAAAGTGGGACTATAACTCACTTTCACAGATTTTTACTTCGTCGGGAAGTAAGACTTGGCCACTGGTTGATTCACGAACCTATAACAATATATACATATATATCAAAGTATGTTCAAAATATATTTACAACACTTTTAATATATTTTGATGTTTTAAGTTTATTAAGTCAGCTGTCCTCGTTAGTAACCTACAACTAGTTGTCCACAGTTAGATGTATAGAAATAAATCAATAAATATTATCTTGAATCAATCCACGACCCAGTGTATACGTATCTCAGTATTGATCACAACTCAAACTATATATATTTTGGAATCAACCTCAACCCTGTATAGCTAACTCCAACATTCACATATAGAGTGTCTATGGTTGTTCCGAAATATATATAGATGTGTCGACATGATAGGTCGAAACATTGTATACGTGTCTATGGTATCTCAAGATTACATAATATATAATACAAGTTGATTAAGTTATGGTTGGAATAGATTTGTTACCAATTTTCACGTAGCTAAAATGAGAAAAATTATCCAATCTTGTTTTACCCATAACTTCTTCATTTTAAATCCGTTTTGAGTGAATCAAATTGCTATGGTTTCATATTGAACTCTATTTTATGAATCTAAACAAAAAAAGTATAGGTTTCTAGTCGGAAAAATAAGTTACAAGTCGTTTTTGTAAAGGTAGTCATTTCAGTCGAAAGAACGACGTCTAGATGACCATTTTAGAAAACATACTTCCACTTTGAGTTTAACCATAATTTTTGGATATAGTTTCATGTTCATAATAAAAATCATTTTCTCAGAATAACAACTTTTAAATCAAAGTTTATCATAGTTTTTAATTAACTAACCCAAAACAGCCCGCGGTGTTACTACGACGGCGTAAATCCGGTTTTACGGTGTTTTTCGTGTTTCCAGGTTTTAAATCATTAAGTTAGCATATCATATAGATATAGAACATGTGTTTAGTTGATTTTAAAAGTCAAGTTAGAAGGATTAACTTTTGTTTGCGAACAAGTTTAGAATTAACTAAACTATGTTCTAGTGATTACAAGTTTAAACCTTCGAATAAGATAGCTTTATATGTATGAATCGAATGATGTTATGAACATCATTACTACCTTAAGTTCCTTGGATGAACCTACTGGAAAAGAGAAAAATGGATCTAGCTTCAATGGATCCTTGGATGGCTCAAAGTTCTTGAAGCAAAATCATGACACGAAAACAAGTTCAAGTAAGATCATCACTTGAAATAAGATTGTTATAGTTATAGAAATTGAACCAAAGTTTGAATATGATTATTACCTTGTATTAGAATGATAACCTACTGTAAGAAACAAAGATTTCTTGAGGTTGGATGATCACCTTACAAGATTGGAAGTGAGCTAGCAAACTTGAAAGTATTCTTGATTTTATGAAACTAGAACTTTTGGAATTTATGAAGAACACTTAGAACTTGAAGATAGAACTTGAGAGAGTTCAATTAGATGAAGAAAATTGAAGAATGAAAGTGTTTGTAGGTGTTTTTGGTCGTTGGTGTATGGATTAGATATAGAGGATATGTAATTTTGTTTTCATGTAAATAAGTCATGAATGATTACTCATATTTTTGTAATCTTATGAGATATTTCATGCTAGTTGCCAAATGATGGTTCCCACATGTGTTAGGTGACTCACATGGGCTGCTAAGAGCTGATCATTGGAGTGTATATACCAATAGTACATACATCTAAAAGCTGTGTATTGTACGAGTACGAATACGGGTGCATACGAGTAGAATTGTTGATGAAACTGAACGAGAATGTAATTGTAAGCATTTTTGTTAAGTAGAAGTATTTTGATAAGTGTATTGAAGTCTTTCAAAAGTGTATAAATACATATTAAAACACTACATGTATATACATTTTAACTGAGTCGTTAAGTCATCGTTAGTCGTTACATGTAAGTGTTGTTTTGAAACCTTTAGGTTAACGATCTTGTTAAATGTTGTTAACCCAATGTTTATAATATCAAAAGAGATTTTAAATTATTATATTATCATGATATTATGATGTACGAATATCTCTTAATATGATATATATACATTAAATGTCGTTACAACGATAAACGTTACATATATGTCTCGTTTCAAAATCATTAAGTTAGTAGTCTTGTTTTTACATATGTAGTTCATTGTTAATATAATTAATGATATGTTTACTTATCATAATATCATGTTAACTATATATATAACCATATATATGTCATCATATAGTTTTTTTACAAGTCTTAACGTTCGTGAATCACCGGTCAACTTGGGTGGTCAATTGTCTATATGAAACCTATTTCAATTAATCAAGTCTTAACAAGTTTGATTGCTTAACATGTTGGAAACATTTAATCATGTAAACATCAATCTCAATTAATATATATAAACATGGAAAAGTTCGGGTCACTACATTTGTAGCCTCCTCAATCATTGGAGATAAGAAGACGGCGATCCTTTCCATCCACCACATTGCCCTCTTGGAGAAGAACCTGAAGCACTTACCGGTGAACCTGTCCGAAACACCATTTTCTCTCTCATTTCCAGAGTATCTCGTCACGATTATATACTACATCAAATTCTAGATTTTATTTATCCACTCGTCCGAACCGAAAATCATCCCGGTGTAATAGAAGAAGTCAACGAGCTTCGCGCTCGGGTAGTGGCTTTGGAGAATATGGTGAAAAGGTTACAAACACCAGCAGCATAACCAGTACTACATCATCAACGCCAACAGTACCATTACCACCCCCAACCACAACCGCGTCGTAAACCTCAACTTTACAATCTGTCCCACGAGCACCAATGTCATACGCCCTGTAGATACCAAGGAATACCAACAACAACAAACGATGAAGTGTTGATTCATAACTTCATTGGAGAAACACTCCGCGGCGATTATGTAATCTCTAAAGTCTTAGAGATTATCTATTCTAACCCTAACCATAAATCAGATGAGTGAATCAAAATGATAGAAGGAAGAATAGAAACCCTGACAAGAATGATGCGTGAGTGATAAGCTAGACTTGTTTTACCAACATCATCAACAGTACCGTAGCATCACCATCACAGTCAGTGCCGTCAGTGTCATCAGAATCAGCAGCACCTATAACATCACAAACTCCGTCAGTTCAAGAATCACTGTGGACACGCGTATATTGTATCAACGAGTTATGAAGTATTAACTCACTCCTCTGAAGAAATTATATGTATATTTTATATATTTATAAATTTTGAGATCAAAATAAATCTTTCCATACTAAGCTATTATGTGTGAATCTTAACTACTAAGTTAATTCATATTACTAATATTCAATGAGGTACGTCCTTCGTCCGCAACTTAAGCATCATTAACTACAATCTCTGTTTTAATTCAATGAATTTCATCTCATAATAAAACAAGTGTATTAATCAAATATATGTTTGATTTTACACTTTCATCATCGATGTACTCGAAACTTTTCCAAGAACATCATTCGTACCTTGCGAAGTTCACAAGAATTGCATGAAAACCAACATAATGCATCAACAAATAACAAAGTATTGATTCATAATATCATTGAAGAAATACTCCGTAAAAGTTATGTAATTTCTAAAGTTCAGGGATTACTCAATTCTAGTTTCAACCGTAAATCAAATCAGTTTAATTTAATATTAACTCATTAAATCTATGTTACGTCTAAAGAAAATATGCACATATATATTTTCATAAAGACTGTAATAAAATTATTTTGTACAAAATATTAATTGTGAATTTTTTAACGGGTAGGTAATACTCGAGAGATATATAAATTCACAATTAATATGTTACATTCTTCGAATCTGATTCAACAATCATCAACTATACTCACTATTTTCTCAACAATATGCATTCTTTCATAAAAATCAAAATAATCATACTCATTCAAATTCAATTACATATTCTGATTTTGAAATCGCAGAATTCAATTCAAGATATAACCGGTATCATCACTCTTAGATTCCTACATCTTTCAACGTTATACTTTGACTTCAAAATTGTGCTAGAACATCATATGTAAATTAACGATTACAATAGGTGTTCAAGCCCTTCGAAATTCCTGAAGACGCTTCAAATAATGAACAATCGAGATGATGATCTAACCACATATTAACTACAGTTATGTACCTAAAAACTCTCGAAACCAAAGTCATAGTTTAACACGTATCTGTGTCAGACTCTTTGGCATTTATTAGCTAAAATAACTTTTCAATTCCTCTCCAAAGTAGTCAATTTTGTAACAGCTTCAGCAAGTCAACTTCGACTTCTCAGTCAAAACAGTCTTATTATAACCTCGATATATACGTTGCCTTTTCCCCAACGTTATCGGAGAACCATTTATGTTCCACCACATTAGCAATAAACTTACCAACAACTTCACTGATCTTTGATTTTCTGAAAAATCATTATAATTATGAAAACCCCTTCATTTACTTATCTGCATCTTGTAACGAGAATTGCCATACGAATCATTGGGAATTAGCAATCAGTATTTTGAAATCTCGCAGCATGTCGACACCAACAGTTATACATATAACGTCTATCTCCTGGACTTACATACTACGATGTGAAGTTTCTGAAAAACACCCTAAACTGCGAACTAGTTCTCCGAAGTTTGGAAAATGCTGATGAAGCAGCAAAAACTGTAAACGACCTTAATAGTAAAAAGTTTGATGATAAAGAATAGTGTCTTGGCAAAGCTCAGAAAAAGAGAAGGTTTGGAACTGAAAAACGGATTAAGCAGGCCATGAAGGAGGCTATGGACAAATCACAAAGACTAAACCTGCCTTTAAAGAATCTAAATGATTCAGTGTCTGCTGAAGTTATTATCGAATACCTTGCTCCTTACTCTCAACTCTTGCGGACAATATTCTTCATCATCCTCTGATATTAGAAATTCTAAGATATCATCATATCTTTCATTATAAATATCCTCCATATTTCTGAAGATATTTCCATAATTATTATTATTCGAAATTATTTACCTCTTCACGCTATCTGTAAAGAAACTATTTTAGTTTCTAAATTCTGAAACCTTCAAAGTTTAAAAATATGAATGCTTTTGAAGTAGTGTTGGGAACTGAAGCATGAGTTAGTATAATATAATGACACTTGATCAACGTGATTATATTACAGTAAGTCATGCTGAGTTTCTAAATGGAACGTGATGATTCACAGATCAAAACGTCATCATGTGCCATGTTACACGACTCTTGTATTCTATTTAATCTCTAAAATATCAAGAAAATATTTTCTTGATGATTCGGTCTTTTCCGAATATTCTGGTAATTTGACAAATCCAGATCGTGCCATTACAATTCCCCTCTTAGAACATTAACTATGTTCATTTAAAAATCCATACCTACAAATTCTGGACCATTATTCGCTTGACTTGAAGTCGGGAAGAGAAAACAAAAGCATGATGTAAGAGAAAATATAAAGCCCAACAACAACACAGGAATTACAAACCGTGTATGTCATAACGTATTGCAACGTAAAGACACGGGAGAATTAAAAACATTATAACCCCAAGGTAATAGTAAAAGTAAATAAAATTCTCCGGTGGTAGATGAAAGAGAAGAATGACAGATATGAAAGTTAGGAGTATATCAAGAATCAGTACTGGATGGAGCATATTGATGAATGCTTTAAAGCATGATTTGAGAGAGAAAGAATAGAAGATGTGAGTTGTAAGGGAACGAAGGAGGTGGATTTATAGTAAAATATCTGACGAAGAAATCGAGATGGATTATCGCATTTGAAATGTCCCGTTCTTATTGATTAAAAACGTTCCATATTAATTGATTTCGTTGCGAGGTTTTGACCTCTATATGAGACGTTTTTCAAAGACTGCATTCATTTTTAAAACAAACCATAACCTTTATATCATAGATAAAGGTTTTAAAAAGCTTTACGTAGATTATCAAATAATGATAATCTAAAATATCCTGTTTACACACGACCATTACATAATGGTTTACAATACAAATATGTTACAACAAAATAAGTTTCTTGAATGCAGTTTTTACACAATATCATACAAGCATGGACTCCAAATCTCGTCCTTATTTAAGTATGCGACAGCGGAAGCTCTTAATAATCACCTGAGAATAAACATGCTTAAAACGTCAACAAAAATGTTGGTGAGTTATAGGTTTAACCTATATATATCAAATCATAATAATAGACCACAAGATTTCATATTTCAATACACATCCCATACATAGAGATAAAAAATCATTCATATGGTGAACACCTGGTAACCGACATTAACAAGATGCATATATAAGAATATCCCCATCATTCCGGGACACCCTTCGGATATGATATAAATTTCGAAGTACTAAAGCATCCGGTTCTTTGGATGGGGTTTGTTAGGCCCAATAGATCTATCTTTAGGATTCGCGTCAATTAGGGTGTCTGTTCCCTAATTCTTAGATTACCAGACTTAATAAAAAGGGGCATATTCGATTTCGAAAATTCAACCATAGAATGTAGTTTCACATACTTGTGTCTATTTTGTAAATCATTTATAAAACCTGCATGTATTCTCATCCCAAAAATATTAGATTTTAAAAGTGGGACTATAACTCACTTTCACAGATTTTTACTTCGTCGGGAAGTAAGACTTGGCCACTGGTTGATTCACGAACCTATAACAATATATACATATATATCAAAGTATGTTCAAAATATATTTACAACACTTTTAATATATTTTGATGTTTTAAGTTTATTAAGTCAGCTGTCCTCGTTAGTAACCTATAACTAGTTGTCCACAGTTAGATATACAGAAATAAATCGATAAATATTATCTTGAATCAATCCACGACCCAGTGTATACGTATCTCAGTATTGATCACAACTCAAACTATACATATTTTGGAATCAACCTCAACCCTGTATAGCTAACTCCAACATTCACATATAGAGTGTCTATGGTTGTTCCGAAATATATATAGATGTGTCGACATGATAGGTCGAAACATTGTATACGTGTCTATGGTATCTCAAGATTACATAATATACAATACAAGTTGATTAAGTTATGGTTGGAATATATTTGTTACCAATTTTCACGTAGCTAAAATGAGAAAAATTATCCAATCTTGTTTTACCCATAACTTCTTCATTTTAAATCCGTTTTGAGTGAATCAAATTGCTATGGTTTCATATTGAACTCTATTTTATGAATATAAACAGAAAAAGTATAGGTTTATAGTCGGAAAAATAAGTTACAAGTCATTTTTGTAAAGGTAGTCATTTCAGTCGAAAGAACGACGTCTAGATGACCATTTTAGAAAACATACTTCCACTTTGAGTTTAACCATAATTTTTGGATATAGTTTCATGTTTATAATAAAAATCATTTTCTCAGAATAACAACTTTTAAATCAAAGTTTATCATAGTTTTTAATTAACTAACCCAAAACAGCCCGCGGTGTTACTACGACGGCGTAAATCCGGTTTTACGGTGTTTTTCGTGTTTCCAGGTTTTAAATCATTAAGTTAGCATATCATATAGATATATAACATGTGTTTAGTTGATTTTAAAAGTCAAGTTAGAAGGATTAACTTTTGTTTGCGAACAAGTTTAGAATTAACTAAACTATGTTCTAGTGATTACAAGTTTAAACCTTCGAATAAGATAGCTTTATATGTATGAATCGAATGATGTTATGAACATCATTACTACCTTAAGTTCCTTGGATAAACCTACTGGAAAAGAGAAAAATGGATCTAGCTTCAATGGATCCTTGGATGGCTCGAAGTTCTTGAAGCAAAATCATGACACGAAAACAAGTTCAAGTAAGATCATCACTTGAAATAAGATTGTTATAGTTATAGAAATTGATCCAAAGTTTGAATATGATTATTACCTTGTATTAGAATGATAACCTACTGTAATAAACAAAGATTTCTTGAGGTTGGATGATCACCTTACAAGATTGGAAGTGAGCTAGCAAACTTGAAAGTATTCTTGATTTTATGAAACTAGAACTTTTGGAATTTATGAAGAACACTTAGAACTTGAAGATAGAACTTGAGAGAGATCAATTAGATGAAGAAAATTGAAGAATGAAAGTGTTTGTAGGTGTTTTTGGTCGTTGGTGTATGGATTAGATATAAAGGATATGTAATTTTGTTTTCATGTAAATAAGTCATGAATGATTACTCATATTTTTGTAATTTTATGAGATATTTCATGCTAGTTGCCAAATGATGGTTCCCACATGTGTTAGGTGACTCACATGGGCTGCTAAGAGCTGATCATTGGAGTGTATATACCAATAGTACATACATCTAAAAGCTGTGTATTGTACGAGTACGAATACGGGTGCATACGAGTAGAATTGTTGATGAAACTGAACGAGGATGTAATTGTAAGCATTTTTGTTAAGTAGAAGTATTTTGATAAGTGTCTTGAAGTCTTTCAAAAGTGTATGAATACATATTAAAACACTACATGTATATTGTCATAACCCGTCCTTAACCATAAGAACGTGTTAGATAACGTATGATTTCATTGCGAGGTATTGACCTCTATATGCGACATTTTTAAAAAGGAAAACTGCATATATTATACATTACAAACCAAACCATTATTTTTGTTACAAGCTTTAGACAATAAAAAGATGATTATCGTTTAACGATAATCTTCGACTTACAAACTTTACAAATGATAATAACAACACGATTTCTAGCATATTTTACAACACACGTCCTCGGATATGCAGTTTTATTTTTGACACAAATATGAGTACGCATGATCCTGCTTAGATTCAACATAATGCAGCGGAAGCTTTAATTATCACCTGAGAATAAACATGTTTAAAAACGTCAACATAAAGTTGGTGAGATATAGGTTTAGTGCGCAGCAATATATATATATAGACCACAAGATTTCGTATATAAACATTTCAATAAAAATATTCTAAGTGGTTGAGCACTTGGTAACCATACTTAACATTTTCACGTCGCATATTCCCTTTAATATGAAATCTTACTACACCGTACCAAGTGTAGTCACAAAACGAAGTACTGTGCAACCGTTGAATACTGGTCGTCCAGTCCGATTGGGGTTGTCAGGCCCGATAGATCTATCAACAGGATTCGCGTTTACAATACCGCTGTAAATATTAGTTACCAAGCTACAGGGAAGTATGCCAGTGGTACAACTCAACGTAGAATATATTTTTCAGTTACTTGTGTCCATAACGTAAAACATAAAATACATGTATTCTCATCCCGAAATATTTAGAGTTTAAAAGTGGGACTATATACTCACTCTTGTCTTGATGATATATATATTTTGACTCGGTCTTCCGGTTGATATCACGAACCTATCCATATATAATATATCAATATGTTTTCATTTTTAAACAAACGTTATAAATATATACTTGTTATACTTTTAATACTTTGAATAATTCCTTAGTCCGTAGTTAGCAGTCCGATGTTAGTAATTCAATTTTAATGGTTCATTTTTAGATGTTTAATATACCCGCAATGAAATAAATAAAACCCCCAACGAAATCAATAAAACCCCATCGTATATGTGTTGGTCGAGATTAATCTTGACCCATGGTACCGGTGTTGTCAAATGACGTGTTGCGTACATAAAGTACCGGTGTTGTCAAATGACGTGTTGCGTACAAACATGGGATCTTATGATTAATCTTCTCGTATTGTTTACGGGTGATCCTGAACCATATAAAATTGAATTATAAGTACATATATATAAAATATCATGTTATCTTAGAAATATGTGATTTATATCATTTTTTTCCAATTGATCCCGTAGTTGAAATGATCTAGGATAACCAATTTTGTTTCGGTCATAGTTTCTTCGTTACAAATCCGTTTTCGTTGATTCAAATTGCCATCTTCTTGGATCGAGTTCTTCTTTAAGACTATGAACTGTAAATACCTTGGTTTGTATTCAAAATCATACGGCATAAGTGAAACATTAGTGAAACATATGAAGTTAAACATTTTTGTTACAACAAAATCATTTAATGACCATTTTTCTAAAAATACTTATACTTTGAAAAACCAAGTTTTACCTTGTTAAATTAGTATATACATAAGTTATATTACAGGTCTTGAAGTATTTTAAAAGTTAAGTTAGAAGGATCTATTTAGTTTGCAAACAAGTTTGAAAACATTCAAACTATGTTCTTGTTGTTAAACTTTTGTACCACAAAATAAGATAGCTATATATATATGAATCGAATAAGGTTATGAACATAGATTCTACCTCAAGTTCCTTGGATAAGTTTGCTGTAAAAGAGAAGTAAGAAGCTAGAATCAAAAGGGTGATGGAAGTGGATGAAAGATTGGAAGTAAGTTGGTGTTCTTGGAGGGTTTTCTTGAAGTGTTGTTGTATGGTTTTCTTATGGTGTTTTAGTATGGTTTTTGAAGCTAGATCTTCTTGGAAACTTTGCTGAATTGATTAAGGGTTTTAAGGGTTGTGAAAGAGTGTGTGTTTAACTAAAAATGAGGTTAGAAAATGAACTAGAAATGGTGATACTTATAACCTAAAAAAAAAACATGTATCATGTAATACATGATAAGATTTTTAGTTTGTAATTTTGTTAATTAGTCAAGTAATCATCCAAAAGTAATTACCTAGCTCTAAGGGCATGAATAATGGCTGGTTAGGTGGTGATTTTGATGTGTATTTACTATTAGTAAATACGTATAGAAGCTTGGTATGATACGAGTACAAATACTCTAGGTATACGTATGGAAATTTTGTGAAAAATGGAAAGAGGATTCAAATATAGCTATCTTTTGTGAATACACTTACATGGTTTTATGTATTTAAGTCTTTAAAAGTGATTAAATACATTACTTATACGATATATGTATAACCATTATATGTTACAAGTATTTAAGTCAAGTAACGTTACGTATTGTTATCATTTTGAAAACTTAAGTTAGTAGTTTCAAAATATACTTATAACTTGTTGTTATTAATATAAAATGAGGTATTAAAACATTCATTAATCATGTTAAATATGTATATATACATATATATACACAAACGTATAATTATCATATATTGTATAGTTCGTGATATCATTGGTCAAACTAGACGGTCAAACGTTGTGTAAAATTCTTTTCGGAAATATAAATCTCGACAATTTGGATTGCTTATCATGTTGGCAAGGTTTAATTTATGTAAATATTAATCTTATAAGTATAGTATGATCGAAAAAGTGCGGGTCGTTACATTACCTCCCCGTTAAATAAATTTCGTCCCGAAATTTTAAAATTGTACCTATTTTGCGTCATCGAGAAACAAATGCGGATACTTTCGTTTCATCTGATCCTCTCGTTCCCAAGTAAACTCGGGACCTCTTCTAGCATTCCAACGAACCTTAACAATCGGTATATTACTCTGTTTGAGCTGTTTAACTTCACGGTCCATGATTTCGATTGGTTCTTCGACGAATTGTAGTTTCTCGTCGACATGGATTTCTTCAAGAGGAATGGTAAGGTCTTCCTTTGCAAGACACTTCTTAAGGTTTGAGACGTGAAAGGTATTATGTACTCCGGCGAGTTGTTGTGGTAACTCGAGTCGATAAGCTACCGGTCCAATGCGTTCGATGATCTTAAACGGGCCTACGTACCTTGGGTTCAGTTTACCCCTTTTGCCGAAACGTATTACACCTTTCCAAGGTGACACCTTTAGCATAACCATGTCCCCGACCTGAAACTCTAATGGTTTCCTTCGAACATCGGCGTAGCTCTTTTGGCGACTACGGGCTGTTTTCAATCTCTCCTTGATTTGCACTATCTTCTCAGTCGTTTCATGTATGATCTCGGGACCAGTTAAATGTCGATCTCCTACTTCATTCCAACAGATAGGAGATCTACACTTCCTTCCGTACAATGCTTCGAATGGCGCAGCTCCAATGCTCGCATGATAACTATTATTATACGAGAATTCTGCTAACGGTAGATATTTATCCCATCCGTTTCCAAAATCGATCACACATGCCCTGAGCATGTCTTCGAGAGTCTGAATCGTTCTCTCACTCTGTCCATCGGTTTGTGGATGATATGCGGTACTCATATCCAACCGAGTTCCTAGTGCCTCCTGTAGTGATTGCCAAAATTTTGAAGTAAATCTACTATCACGATCGGATATAATGGAAATAGGTATTCCATGCCTTGAAACTATTTCCTTTATATATAATCGTAATAATTTCTCCATTCTATCTGTTTCCTTTATAGGCAAGAAATGTGCAGATTTGGTAAGACGATCAACAATTACCCAAATGGTGTCGTATCCCCAGGCAGTCTTTGGTAACTTCGTGATGAAATCCATGGTAATACCATCCCATTTCCATTCTGGGATTTCTGGTTGTTGAAGTAACCCTGACGGCTTTTGGTGTTCTGCTTTAACCTTGGAACAAGTTAAACACTCCCCAACATATGTTGCAACGTCTGTCTTCAAATTAGGCCACCAATAATGCGTCTTAAGATCTTGGTACATCTTTCCAACTCCAGGATGTATCGAATATCTTGTCTTATGTGCCTCGTTCAATATCAACTTCCTTAATCCACCCAACTTCGGTACCCAAATATGATTTGCAAAATATCGAATTCCATCTTCCCGCATAACGAGTTGCTTCTCATACTTCTTCATTATTTCATTTCCTATATTTTCTTTAGTAAGTGCTTCTCGTTGAACTTCTTTGATTTGTGAGTTGAGATTCATGCGAATTTTTATGTTCATCGCTCGTACTCGAATTGGTTCTCGTTCCTTTCTGCTTAGAGCATCGGCCACCACGTTCGCCTTCCCGGGATGATAACGAATTTCACAATCATAGTCGTTTATCAGCTCGACCCACCTACGTTGCCTCATGTTCAGCTGTTTTTGATCGAAAATATGTTGAAGGCTTTTATGATCAGTAAACACAGTGAATTTAACCCCATACAAGTAGTGTCTCCACATCTTCAATGCAAACACGACTGCTCCTAATTCTAGATCATGCGTCGTATAATTTCGCTCGTGAATCTTCAATTGTCGGGATGCGAATGCAATAACTTTCTTCCGTTGCATAAGAACACAACCAAAACCTTGTCGCGAAGCGTCACAATATATTTCGAAATCATCGTTCCCTTCTGGTAACGATAATATAGGTGCCGTAGTTAACTTCTTCTTCAGTATTTGAAATGCGTTCTCCTGCTCCGAGGTCCATTCGTATTTCTTCCCTTTTTGCGTTAATGCTGTCAACGGCTTAGCTATTCGAGAAAAATCTTGAATAAACCTTCTATAATAACCGGCTAAACCCAAAAATTGGCGTATCTGCGTTGGTGTCTTAGGAGTCTCCCATTTTTCAATGGCTTCAATTTTTGCTGGATCAACCTGAATTCCTTTGCTACTAACAACGTGGCCAAGAAATTGTACTTCTTTCAACCAGAAAGCACACTTAGAAAATTTAGCATAAAGTTGTTCTTTTCTCAACAACTCCAGTATCAACCTTAAATGCTGCTCATGCTCTTGCTCACTCTTGGAATAGATAAGAATATCATCAATGAAAACGATAACAAACTTATCTAAATACGGACTACAAACTCGATTCATGAGGTCCATGAATACAGCTGGCGCATTCGTCAATCCAAACGGCATAACCAAAAATTCATAATGACCATAACGTGTCCGAAAAGCAGTTTTCGGAATATCCTCTTCTTTGACGCGTAGTTGATGATAGCCCGATCTTAAGTCGATTTTCGAATAAACACATGATCCTTGCAATTGATCAAATAAGTCATCAATTCTCGGTAGTGGATACCGATTCTTGATAGTTAACTTATTTAATTCACGATAGTCTATACACATCCTAAAAGATCCATCTTTCTTCTTAACAAACAAAATTGGAGCTCCCCACGGTGAAGTACTCGGTCGTATGAATCCACGGTCCAGTAATTCTTTTAACTGACTTTGAAGTTCTTTTAACTCGGACGGTGCAAGTCTATATGGAGCACGAGCCACTGGTGCAGCTCCTGGTACTAAATCTATTTGAAATTCTACCGATCTAAATGGAGGTAATCCCGGCAATTCTTCCGGAAAAACTTCAGGAAAATCTCTTGCCACAGGCACGTCGTTGATGCACTTTTCTTTCTTTTCGACTTTATTAACATGTGCTAAAATAGCGTAACATCCCTTTTCTAAACACTTCTTGGCTTTCAAACAGCTAATGAGTTTTAGCTTTGAATCACCCTTCTCTCCGTAAATCATCACCGGCATTTTATCCTTACCAGGAATACGAATTGCCTTCTTGGCACAAACAACTTCCGCTCCTATTTTGGACATCCAGTCCATGCCAACTATTACATCAAAACCTCCTAATTCTACGGGTATTAAGTCGATTTTAAACGTTTCTCCGGCTAGATTTATTTCACAATCACGACAAATTTTATCGGCTTTAATTAGCTTACCATTAGCTAACTCAATCAAGTACTTAGCATCTAGAGGTAATGATGAACAATTCAATTTAGTGTAAAAATTTCTACACACATAACTTCTATCGGCGCCAGTATCAAATAAAATAGATGCTGATAAGTTATTAATGGTAAACATACCCGTAACAAGCCCCGGGTCTTCTCGTGCCTCTCTAGCATTAATAACAAACGCTCTTCCACGTGCAGGTCCGCCATTCTGATTCGGGCACTGGCTCTTATAATGACCTTGTTTTCCACACCCAAAACAAGTAATGTTAGCCAAAGCAGTTCTATTTGCGTTGGTGGCAGGAGTCTTGTTACCATTTGCATTTGTAACGAGAGCCTTACAATCTTCAGCAAGATGTCCCTGTCTATTGCATTTAGTGCACAACACACTACAGTAACCAAAATGATGTTTGTGACAACGGTTGCATAAAGGACTTTGTCCTTTGTAACCAAAGCCTGAACCGCTACCCGCACCTTTCGTGGTTTCTTGTTTCTTATAAGGTTGTTGTTGGTTACCTTGATCATAACCTCCATTCCACTTTTTCTTGTTTCCCAATACCTTCACCTCAGTATTGAATGCTTTCTTGTCCAAAATGACCTGATCCATTAGCTCGTTTGCCATGGTTATAGCTTCATGAATTGTCTTAGGTTTCGATGCTGTAACGTTTGCCTTGACCTTTTTGGGCAAACCACCTTTGTACATTTCAATCTTCCGTGCTTCGGTTGGAACCAATTCAGGACATAGCAAAACTAATTCCATGAATCGCTGGTTGTAGTTGGTGATTTCAGTACCAACCACCTTCAAACTTCGTAACTCATCTTCTAACTTAATAACCTCATTCCTTGGACAATACTCGGTGATTATCATTGCTTTGAATTCTTCCCATGGAGTATCATAAGCTACATCTCCTCCTACCGCCTTCACATAATTCTTCCACCATGTGAGTGCACTATCTTGTAAAGTGCACGATGCAAACTTGGTCATGTCTTTTTCATCACAACCACTGATTTTAAACACCGTCTCCATCTTTTCTATCCATCGGGTTAAACCGATCGGCCCTTCCGTTCCACTGAATGATGAAGGCTTGCAAGCTTGGAACGTCTTGTAGGAGCATCCTACACGAGGATTTGGATTAACTGCAGCAGCTCTTGCAGCCTCAACCCATAACATTCTGTCGTTCACTCGCTGGTTGATGAGTTCCTCGAGTTCTTGTTCCGTCATTCGATTCAATCGCGCCATTTCCTAATGAAAGAAAATAATTATTCACATGGATTATTATAGATGTAGTGTGTATTTATAGTACATTATAGCTTATTAATAATATGAACTAGGTATTATTATAAAAGCCTTTTCTTCTTATTAGCGTTTTATAATTATATCTTGGGTAGTACCTACCCGTTAATGTTCATACTTAATAGCTTAGTACAGAATCAATTACTACAATCTAAATAATACTTAACCATGGAAAATTATTGCATTTCATACTTCAATATTTTACATATGCTTATCTTACATCGAACATTAAGCAAACCACACTATTAATATTATACAAAACATTATTCGGTTCCATGGTTTGACACAGCAGCGCATCGTTTGATCTATTTTCTAGGACGTTTAGACACAAAGATTTGCTTAACGCTTATCCTAACTGTCTGCCTATATTTTGGCTGTGGGACTGAAGAACTGGATGCCGGGACAGAACGAATAGGAATAGCGGGGATAGGGGTGGTAGTGTTGAGTGGAATTGGTGCCACATCATTCTCATTAAACTCGGGATTTGGATTTTCTAATTCATTAGCCTTTCGTTTCTTTCCTAGTTCGAACTCGTCTTTTGTAATTTCCTGTATTTCTTCCTCGGGTTCACTTTCCTCCTCGGGTTCACTTTCCTCCTCGGGTTCACTTTCCGGGTTCTCTATAGTTGGTTCATCCGGAATTTGTGAGTCTTCCCCAAGGATATCATTTTCGTCATCGGACAGGTTAATGACTGGAACGCCATCTGAAGATTCTGATTCGGAGTCGTTGATTGTGATAACAATTTTTGAGCTCGACATCTATCACACAACAACTAACCCATTAGTACTTATATAATATTTACATATAAATTTTAACCAACAGTGATAAGCAATGGTTTTTTTTTTTTAAATCAGACCCGGTCAAAGTCCAGACTTACTAATGTATCCTAACGGCTTCTCGGTTAGACACACTAATGCAGACCTGGTTCGCTAAGACCAACGCTCTGATACCACATGTCATAACCCGTCCTTAACCATAAGAACGTGTTAGATAACGTATGATTTCATTGCGAGGTATTGACCTCTATATGCGACATTTTTAAAAAGGAAAACTGCATATATTATACATTACAAACCAAACCATTATTTTTGTTACAAGCTTTAGACAATAAAAAGATGATTATCGTTTAACGATAATCTTCGACTTACAAACTTTACAAATGATAATAACAACACGATTTCTAGCATATTTTACAACACACGTCCTCGGATATGCAGTTTTATTTTTGACACAAATATGAGTACGCATGATCCTGCTTAGATTCAACATAATGCAGCGGAAGCTTTAATTATCACCTGAGAATAAACATGTTTAAAAACGTCAACATAAAGTTGGTGAGATATAGGTTTAGTGCGCAGCAATATATATATATAGACCACAAGATTTCGTATATAAACATTTCAATAAAAATATTCTAAGTGGTTGAGCACTTGGTAACCATACTTAACATTTTCACGTCGCATATTCCCTTTAATATGAAATCTTACTACACCGTACCAAGTGTAGTCACAAAACGAAGTACTGTGCAACCGTTGAATACTGGTCGTCCAGTCCGATTGGGGTTGTCAGGCCCGATAGATCTATCAACAGGATTCGCGTTTACAATACCGCTGTAAATATTAGTTACCAAGCTACAGGGAAGTATGCCATTGGTACAACTCAACGTAGAATATATTTTTCAGTTACTTGTGTCCATAACGTAAAACATAAAATACATGTATTCTCATCCCGAAATATTTAGAGTTTAAAAGTGGGACTATATACTCACTCTTGTCTTGATGATATATATATTTTGACTCGGTCTTCCGGTTGATATCACGAACCTATCCATATATAATATATCAATATGTTTTCATTTTTAAACAAACGTTATAAATATATACTTGTTATACTTTTAATACTTTGAATAATTCCTTAGTCCGTAGTTAGCAGTCCGATGTTAGTAATTCAATTTTAATGGTTCATTTTTAGATGTTTAATATACCCGCAATGAAATAAATAAAACCCCCAACGAAATCAATAAAACCCCATCGTATATGTGTTGGTCGAGATTAATCTTGACCCATGGTACCGGTGTTGTCAAATGACGTGTTGCGTACATAAAGTACCGGTGTTGTCAAATAACGTGTTGCGTACAAACATGGGATCTTATGATTAATCTTCTCGTATTGTTTACGGGTGATCCTGAACCATATAAAATTGAATTATAAGTACATATATATAAAATATCATGTTATCTTAGAAATATGTGATTTATATCATTTTTTTCCAATTGATCCCGTAGTTGAAATGATCTAGGATAACCAATTTTGTTTCGGTCATAGTTTCTTCGTTACAAATCCGTTTTCGTTGATTCAAATTGCCATCTTCTTGGATCGAGTTCTTCTTTAAGACTATGAACTGTAAATACCTTGGTTTGTATTCAAAATCATACGGCATAAGTGAAACATTAGTGAAACATATGAAGTTAAACATTTTTGTTACAACAAAATCATTTAATGACCATTTTTCTAAAAATACTTATACTTTGAAAAACCAAGTTTTACCTTGTTAAATTAGTATATACATAAGTTATATTACAGGTCTTGAAGTATTTTAAAAGTTAAGTTAGAAGGATCTATTTAGTTTGCAAACAAGTTTGAAAACATTCAAACTATGTTCTTGTTGTTAAACTTTTGTACCACAAAATAAGATAGCTATATATATATGAATCGAATAAGGTTATGAACATAGATTCTACCTCAAGTTCCTTGGATAAGTTTGCTGTAAAAGAGAAGTAAGAAGCTAGAATCAAAAGGGTGATGGAAGTGGATGAAAGATTGGAAGTAAGTTGGTGTTCTTGGAGGGTTTTCTTGAAGTGTTGTTGTATGGTTTTCTTATGGTGTTTTAGTATGGTTTTTGAAGCTAGATCTTCTTGGAAACTTTGCTGAATTGATTAAGGGTTTTAAGGGTTGTGAAAGAGTGTGTGTTTAACTAAAAATGAGGTTAGAAAATGAACTAGAAATGGTGATACTTATAACCTAAAAAAAAAACATGTATCATGTAATACATGATAAGATTTTTAGTTTGTAATTTTGTTAATTAGTCAAGTAATCATCCAAAAGTAATTACCTAGCTCTAAGGGCATGAATAATGGCTGGTTAGGTGGTGATTTTGATGTGTATTTACTATTAGTAAATACGTATAGAAGCTTGGTATGATACGAGTACAAATACTCTAGGTATACGTATGGAAATTTTGTGAAAAATGGAAAGAGGATTCAAATATAGCTATCTTTTGTGAATACACTTACATGGTTTTATGTATTTAAGTCTTTAAAAGTGATTAAATACATTACTTATACGATATATGTATAACCATTATATGTTACAAGTATTTAAGTCAAGTAACGTTACGTATTGTTATCATTTTGAAAACTTAAGTTAGTAGTTTCAAAATATACTTATAACTTGTTGTTATTAATATAAAATGAGGTATTAAAACATTCATTAATCATGTTAAATATGTATATATACATATATATACACAAACGTATAATTATCATATATTGTATAGTTCGTGATATCATTGGTCAAACTAGACGGTCAAACGTTGTGTAAAATTCTTTTCGGAAATATAAATCTCGACAATTTGGATTGCTTATCATGTTGGCAAGGTTTAATTTATGTAAATATTAATCTTATAAGTATAGTATGATCGAAAAAGTGCGGGTCGTTACATATATACATTTTAACTGAGTCGTTAAGTCATCGTTAGTCGTTACATGTAAATGTTGTTTTGAAACCTTTAGGTTAACGATCTTGTTAAATGTTGTTAACCCAATGTTTATAATATCAAAAGAGATTTTAAATTATTATATTATCATGATATTATGATGTACGAATATCTCTTAATATGATATATATATACATTAAATGTCGTTACAACGATAATCGTTACATATATGTCTCGTTTCAAAATCATTAAGTTAGTAGTCTTGTTTTTACATATGTAGTTCATTGTTAATATACTTAATGATATGTTTACTTATCATAATATCATGTTAACTATATATATAACCATATATATGTCATCATATAGTTTTTACAAGTTTTAACGTTCGTGAATCACCGGTCAACTTGGGTGGTCAATTGTCTACATGAAACCTATTTCAATTAATTAAGTATTAACAAGTTTGATTGCTTAACATGTTGGAAACATTTAATCATGTAAATATCAATCTCAATTAATATATATAAACATGGAAAAGTTCGGGTCACTACAGTACCTACCCGTTAAATAAATTTCGTCCCGAAATTTTAAGCTGTTGAAGGTGTTGACGAATCTTCTGGAAATAGATGCGGGTATTTCTTCTTCATCTGATCTTCACGCTCCCAGGTGAACTCAGGTCCTCTACGAGCATTCCATCGAACCTTAACAATTGGTATCTTGTTTTGCTTAAGTCTTTTAACCTCACGATCCATTATTTCGACGGGTTCTTCGATGAATTGAAGTTTTTCGTTGATTTGGATTTCATCTAACGGAATAGTGACATCTTCTTTAGCAAAACATTTCTTCAAATTCGAGACGTGGAAAGTGTTATGTACAGCCGCGAGTTGTTGAGGTAACTCAAGTCGGTAAGCTACTGGTCCGACACGATCAATAATCTTGAATGGTCCAATATACCTTGAATTTAATTTCCCTCGTTTACCAAATCGAACAACGCCTTTCCAAGGTGCAACTTTAAGCATGACCATCTCTCCAATTTCAAATTCTATATCTTTTCTTTTAATGTCAGCGTAGCTCTTTTGTCGACTTTGGGCGATTTTCAACCGTTGTTGAATTTGGATGATCTTCTCGGTAGTTTCTTGTATAATCTCCGGACCCGTAATCTGTCTATCCCCCACTTCACTCCAACAAATCGGAGACCTGCACTTTCTACCATAAAGTGCTTCAAACGGCGCCATCTCAATGCTTGAATGGTAGCTGTTGTTGTAGGAAAATTCTGCTAACGGTAGATGTCGATCCCAACTGTTTCCGAAATCAATAACACATGCTCGTAGCATGTCTTCAAGCGTTTGTATCGTCCTTTCGCTCTGCCCATCAGTTTGTGGATGATAGGCAGTACTCATGTCTAGACGAGTTCCTAATGCTTGCTGTAATGTCTGCCAGAATCTTGAAATAAATCTGCCATCCCTATCAGAGATAATAGAGATTGGTATTCCATGTCTGGAGACGACTTCCTTCAAATACAGTCGTGCTAACTTCTCCATCTTGTCATCTTCTCTTATTGGCAGGAAGTGTGCTGATTTGGTGAGACGATCAACTATTACCCAAATAGTATCAAAACCACTTGCAGTCCTTGGCAATTTAGTGATGAAATCCATGGTAATGTTTTCCCATTTCCATTCCGGGATTTCGGGTTGTTGAAGTAGACCTGATGGTTTCTGATGCTCAGCTTTGACCTTAGAACACGTCAAACATTCTCCTACGTATTTAGCAACATCGGCTTTCATACCAGGCCACCAAAAATATTTCCTGAGATCCTTGTACATCTTCCCCGTTCCAGGATGTATTGAGTATCTAGTTTTATGAGCTTCTCTAAGTACCATTTCTCTCATATCTCCAAATTTTGGTACCCAAATCCTTTCAGCCCTATACCGGGTTCCGTCTTCCCGAATATTAAAATGCTTCTCCGATCCTTTGGGTATTTCATCCTTTAAATTTCCCTCTTTTAAAACTCCTTGTTGCGCCTCCTTTATTTGAGTAGTAAGGTTATTATGAATCATTATATTCATAGATTTTACTCGAATGGGTTCTCTGTCCTTTCTGCTCAAGGCGTCGGCTACCACATTTGCTTTCCCCGGGTGGTAACGAATCTCAAAGTCATAATCATTCAATAATTCAATCCACCTACGCTGCCTCATATTCAGTTGTTTCTGATTAAATATGTGTTGAAGACTTTTGTGGTCGGTATATATAATACTTTTGACCCCATATAAGTAGTGCCTCCAAGTCTTTAATGCAAAAACAACCGCACCTAATTCCAAATCATGCGTCGTATAATTTTGCTCGTGAATCTTCAATTGTCTAGATGCATAAGCAATCACCTTCGTTCGTTGCATTAATACACAACCGAGACCTTGCTTTGATGCGTCACAATAAATCACAAAATCATCATTCCCTTCCGGCAATGACAATATAGGTGCCGTAGTTAGCTTTTTCTTCAATAACTGAAACGCTTTCTCTTGTTCATCCTTCCATTCAAATTTCTTCCCTTTATGCGTTAATGCAGTCAAGGGTTTTGCTATTCTGGAAAAGTCTTGGATGAACCTTCTGTAGTAACCAGCTAGTCCTAAAAATTGGCGTATGTGTTTCAGAGTTTTCGGGGTTTCCCACTTTTCAACAGTTTCTATCTTTGCCGGATCTACCTTAATACCTTCTTTGTTCACTATGTGACCGAGGAATTGAACTTCTTCCAACCAAAATGCACACTTTGAAAACTTAGCGTACAATTCTTCCTTCCTCAATACTTCTAACACCTTTCTCAAATGTTCACCGTGTTCTTGGTCATTCTTTGAGTAAATAAGTATGTCATCAATGAAAACAATGACAAACTTGTCAAGGTATGGTCCACACACTCGGTTCATAAGGTCCATGAACACAGCTGGTGCATTAGTTAAACCAAACGGCATGACCATAAACTCGTAATGACCGTAACGTGTTCTGAAAGCAGTCTTTGGAATATCATCTTCTTTCACCCGCATTTGATGATACCCGGAACGTAAGTCAATCTTTGAATAAACAGACGAGCCTTGTAGTTGATCAAATAAGTCATCGATTCTCGGTAGTGGGTAGCGGTTCTTGATGGTAAGTTTGTTCAACTCTCGGTAGTCGATACACAACCTGAATGTACCATCTTTCTTCTTGACAAACAAAACAGGAGCTCCCCACGGTGATGTGCTTGGTCGAATGAAACCACGCTCTAAAAGTTCTTGTAATTGGCTTTGCAGTTCTTTCATCTCGCTGGGTGCGAGTCTGTAAGGAGCACGAGCTATTGGTGCAGCTCCTGGTACAAGATCTATTTGAAATTCAACGGATCGATGTGGGGGTAATCCCGGTAATTCTTTCGGAAATACATCGGGAAATTCTTTTGCAATGGGAACATCATTGATGCTCTTTTCTTCAGTTTGTACTTTCTCGACGTGTGCTAGAACAGCATAGCAACCTTTTCTTATTAGTTTTTGTGCCTTCAAATTACTAATAAGATGTAGCTTCGTGTTGCCCTTTTCTCCGTACACCATTAAGGGTTTTCCTTTTTCTCGTATAATGCGAATTGCATTTTTGTAACAGACGATCTCTGCTTTCACTTCTTTCAACCAGTCCATACCGATTATCACATCAAAACTCCCTAACTCTACTGGTATCAAATCAATCTTAAATGTTTCGCTAACCAGTTTAATTTCTCGATTCCGACATATATTATCTGCTGAAATTAATTTACCATTTGCTAATTCGAGTAAAAATTTATTATCCAAAGGCGTCAATGGGCAACTTAATTTAGCACAAAAATCTCTACTCATATAGTTTCTATCCGCACCCGAATCAAATAAAACGTAAGCAGATTTATTGTCAATAAGAAACGTACCCGTAACAAGCTCCGGGTCTTCCTGTGCCTCTGCCGCATTAATATTGAAAACTCTTCCGCGGCCTTGTCCATTCGTGTTCTCCTGGTTCGGGCAATTTCTAATAATGTGGCCCGGTTTTCCACATTTATAACAAACTACATTGGCATAGCTTGCTCCGACACTACTTGCTCCGCCATTACTCGTTCCGACACCATTTGTTCCTTTCGTTCTATTAACCCCTGATCCGTAGACCTCACACTTCGCCGCGCTATGACCATTTCTTTTACACTTGTTGCAAAATTTGGTGCAGAACCCCGAGTGATACTTTTCACACCTTTGGCATAGCTGCTTCTGATTGTTGTTGTTGTTGTTGCGGTTATTATTGTTGTTGGAATGATTGTTGTAGTTGCTGTTGTTGTGGTTGTTGTTGTTGTTGTTGGGCCGTTTGTTGTAGTTGCGATTGATGTTGCGATTGTTGGGATAATTGTTGCGATTGCTGTTGTTGTTGTATTGGTGATTCTTATCACCATTTTCCTCCCACTTTCTTTTGACTTGCTTCACATTGGCCTCTTCAGCAGTCTGTTCTTTAATTCTTTCTTCAATCTGGTTCACTAGTTTGTGAGCCATTCTACATGCCTGTTGTATGGAGGCGGGCTCGTGTGAACTTATATCTTCTTGGATTCTTTCCGGTAATCCTTTCACAAACGCGTCGATCTTCTCTTCCTCATCTTCGAATGCTCCCGGACACAATAGGCACAATTCTGTGAATCGTCTTTCGTACGTGGTAATATCAAATCCTTGGGTTCGTAACCCTCTAAGTTCTGTCTTGAGCTTATTGACCTCGGTTCTGGGACGGTACTTCTCGTTCATCAAGTGCTTGAATGCTGACCACGGTAGTGCGTACGCATCGTCTTGTCCCACTTGCTCTAGATAGGTATTCCACCATGTTAACGCAGAACCTGTGAAGGTATGCGTAGCGTACTTCACTTTGTCCTCTTCAGTACACTTACTTATGGCAAACACCGATTCGACCTTCTCGGTCCACCGTTTCAATCCGATCGGTCCTTCGGTTCCATCAAATTCCAAAGGTTTGCAGGCAGTGAATTCTTTGTAGGTGCATCCTACACGATTTCCTGTACTGCTAGATCCAAGGTTATTGTTGGTATGTAGCGCAGCCTGTACTGCGGCTATGTTTGAAGCAAGAAAGGCACGAAATTCCTCTTGGCTCATATTCAAGGTGTGTCGAGTAGTCGGTGCCATTTCCTTCAAAATTGTCAAATGAACAAGTTAATCATACAGAATATTAAGAGTAGTCAATAGTATTTCGTAGCATAATATGAACTCATTTATAAAAGCTTTTTCTTCATATTAGCGTTTTATAAGTTTAAATTCGGGTAGTACCTACCTGTTAAGTTCATACTTAGTAGCTAATATACAATTCAACTACTACAATTCTATATGAAAAACTGATTATAATAATATTTCGTGTTCAAACTTTTACACAATATTTTACAAACTTACAATACCGCTTATTTTACATATAGCATGAAATATAGCACATAATAAATTTGATACAAGATGGTTGTGAAGATAATTCTAGCTAGTACACAAGTCGTTCAGCAAAGGCAATAAAGACACGTAATTCATACGTCCAGAAACAAGTCATGCATTCTGGTTTTACTAGGATTACTTCCCATCCTTGGTCTTGTGGAACATAACCGTTATGGCTGTTGATAAGACAGCGTGTTGTAACGTCGTCAAAGGGACGAGGGTTACGTAATGTCCAACAGTCCCGTAACAATCTAAAAACCTCATTTCTTACCCCAATTACCGACTCCGTCACTTTTGGAAACGTTTTGTTTAATAGTTGTAGCCCGATGTTCTTGTTCTCACTTTGGTGAGAAGCGAACATTACTAATCCGTAAGCATAACATGCTTCTTTATGTTGCATGTTAGCCGCTTTTTCTAAATCACGAAGTCCAATATTCGGATATATTGAGTCAAAATAATTTCTTAACCCGTTCCGTAAAATAGCATTTGGGTTCCCCGCAATATATGCGTCAAAGTAAACACATCGTAACTTATGGGTTTCCCAATGTGATATCCCCCATCTTTCAAACGAAAGTCTCTTATAAACCAAGACATTCTTGGAACGTTCTTCGAATGTCTTACAAACTGATCTCGCCTTAAATAGTTGTGCCGAGGAATTCTGACCGACTCTAGACAAGATTTCATCAATCATGTCTCCGGGTAGGTCTCTTAAAATATTGGGTTGTCTATCCATTTTGTGTTTTTAAACTGTAAAATAGACAAGAGTTAGATTCATAAAAAAAATACTTATTAATACAAGCAATTTTTACATATGTCATAAAGCATAAGCACACTATATTACATATATTACACCACACGAATACAACTATCTTATTCTGACTCGCTCGTTTCTTCTTCTTCGGTTTTGGTTCGTTTTGCCAAGTTTCTAGGGATATATGATGTTCCCCTAATACGAGCCGTAATTTTCCACATTGGTTTAGAAAAACCTGGTGGTTTAGAGGTTCCCGGGTCATTGTTACAACTTAAGGACTTCGGGGGTTGACGATACATATAAAGTTCATCGGGGTTGGAATTAGATTTCTCTATTTTTATGCCCTTTCCCTTATTATTTTCTTTTGCCTTTTTAAATTCAGTTGGGGTAATTTCTATAACATCATCGGAATTCTCGTCGGAATCCGATTCATCGGAGAATTGGTAATCCTCCCAATATTTTGCTTCCTTGGCGGAAACACCATTGACCATAATTAACCTTGGTCGGTTGGTTGAGGATTTTCTTTTACTTAACCGTTTTATTATTTCCCCCACCGGTTCTATTTCTTCATCCGGTTCCGATTCTTCTTCCGGTTCCGACTCTTCTTCCGGTTCTTCTTCGGGAACTTGTGAATCAGTCCACGAATCATTCCAATTTACATTTGACTCTTCATTATTATTAGGTGAGTCAATGGGACTTGTTCTAGAGGTAGACATCTATCACATAATATCAAACGCGTTAAGAGATTAATATATCACATAATATTCACATGTTAAAAATATATAGTTTCCAACAAAATTTGTTAAGCAATCATTTTTCAAGTAAACACGGTCGAAGTCCAGACTCACTAATGCATCCTAACAAACTCGATAAGACACACTAATGCAAAATTCTGGTTCTCTAAGACCAACGCTCGGATACCAACTGAAATGTCCCGTTCTTATTGATTAAAAACGTTCCATATTAATTGATTTCGTTGCGAGGTTTTGACCTCTATATGAGACGTTTTTCAAAGACTGCATTCATTTTTAAAACAAACCATAACCTTTATATCATAGATAAAGGTTTTAAAAAGCTTTACGTAGATTATCAAATAATGATAATCTAAAATATCCTGTTTACACACGACCATTACATAATGGTTTACAATACAAATATGTTACAACAAAATAAGTTTCTTGAATGCAGTTTTTACACAATATCATACAAGCATGGACTCCAAATCTCGTCCTTATTTAAGTATGCGACAGCGGAAGCTCTTAATAATCACCTGAGAATAAACATGCTTAAAACGTCAACAAAAATGTTGGTGAGTTATAGGTTTAACCTATATATATCAAATCATAATAATAGACCACAAGATTTCATATTTCAATACACATCCCATACATAGAGATAAAAAATCATTCATATGGTGAACACCTGGTAACCGACATTAACAAGATGCATATATAAGAATATCCCCATCATTCCGGGACACCCTTCGGATATGATATAAATTTCGAAGTACTAAAGCATCCGGTTCTTTGGATGGGGTTTGTTAGGCCCAATAGATCTATCTTTAGGATTCGCGTCAATTAGGGTGTCTGTTCCCTAATTCTTAGATTACCAGACTTAATAAAAAGGGGCATATTCGATTTCGAAAATTCAACCATAGAATGTAGTTTCACATACTTGTGTCTATTTTGTAAATCATTTATAAAACCTGCATGTATTCTCATCCCAAAAATATTAGATTTTAAAAGTGGGACTATAACTCACTTTCACAGATTTTTACTTCGTCGGGAAGTAAGACTTGGCCACTGGTTGATTCACGAACCTATAACAATATATACATATATATCAAAGTATGTTCAAAATATATTTACAACACTTTTAATATATTTTGATGTTTTAAGTTTATTAAGTCAGCTGTCCTCGTTAGTAACCTATAACTAGTTGTCCACAGTTAGATATACAGAAATAAATCGATAAATATTATCTTGAATCAATCCACGACCCAGTGTATACGTATCTCAGTATTGATCACAACTCAAACTATACATATTTTGGAATCAACCTCAACCCTGTATAGCTAACTCCAACATTCACATATAGAGTGTCTATGGTTGTTCCGAAATATATATAGATGTGTCGACATGATAGGTCGAAACATTGTATACGTGTCTATGGTATCTCAAGATTACATAATATACAATACAAGTTGATTAAGTTATGGTTGGAATATATTTGTTACCAATTTTCACGTAGCTAAAATGAGAAAAATTATCCAATCTTGTTTTACCCATAACTTCTTCATTTTAAATCCGTTTTGAGTGAATCAAATTGCTATGGTTTCATATTGAACTCTATTTTATGAATATAAACAGAAAAAGTATAGGTTTATAGTCGGAAAAATAAGTTACAAGTCATTTTTGTAAAGGTAGTCATTTCAGTCGAAAGAACGACGTCTAGATGACCATTTTAGAAAACATACTTCCACTTTGAGTTTAACCATAATTTTTGGATATAGTTTCATGTTTATAATAAAAATCATTTTCTCAGAATAACAACTTTTAAATCAAAGTTTATCATAGTTTTTAATTAACTAACCCAAAACAGCCCGCGGTGTTACTACGACGGCGTAAATCCGGTTTTACGGTGTTTTTCGTGTTTCCAGGTTTTAAATCATTAAGTTAGCATATCATATAGATATAGAACATGTGTTTAGTTGATTTTAAAAGTCAAGTTAGAAGGATTAACTTTTGTTTGCGAACAAGTTTAGAATTAACTAAACTATGTTCTAGTGATTACAAGTTTAAACCTTCGAATAAGATAGCTTTATATGTATGAATCGAATGATGTTATGAACATCATTACTACCTTAAGTTCCTTGGATAAACCTACTGGAAAAGAGAAAATGGATCTAGCTTCAATGGATCCTTGGATGGCTCGAAGTTCTTGAAGCAAAATCATGACACGAAAACAAGTTCAAGTAAGATCATCACTTGAAATAAGATTGTTATAGTTATAGAAATTGAACCAAAGTTTGAATATGATTATTACCTTGTATTAGAATGATAACCTACTGTAATAAACAAAGATTTCTTGAGGTTGGATGATCACCTTACAAGATTGGAAGTGAGCTAGCAAACTTGAAAGTATTCTTGATTTTATGAAACTAGAACTTTTGGAATTTATGAAGAACACTTAGAACTTGAAGATAGAACTTGAGAGAGATCAATTAGATGAAGAAAATTGAAGAATGAAAGTGTTTGTAGGTGTTTTTGGTCGTTGGTGTATGGATTAGATATAAAGGATATGTAATTTTGTTTTCATGTAAATAAGTCATGAATGATTACTCATATTTTTGTAATTTTATGAGATATTTCATGCTAGTTGCCAAATGATGGTTCCCACATGTGTTAGGTGACTCACATGGGCTGCTAAGAGCTGATCATTGGAGTGTATATACCAATAGTACATACATCTAAAAGCTGTGTATTGTACGAGTACGAATACGGGTGCATACGAGTAGAATTGTTGATGAAACTGAACGAGGATGTAATTGTAAGCATTTTTGTTAAGTAGAAGTATTTTGATAAGTGTCTTGAAGTCTTTCAAAAGTGTATGAATACATATTAAAACACTACATGTATATACATTTTAACTGAGTCGTTAAGTCATCGTTAGTCGTTACATGTAAATGTTGTTTTGAAACCTTTAGGTTAACGATCTTGTTAAATGTTGTTAACCCAATGTTTATAATATCAAAAGAGATTTTAAATTATTATATTATCATGATATTATGATGTACGAATATCTCTTAATATGATATATATATACATTAAATGTCGTTACAACGATAATCGTTACATATATGTCTCGTTTCAAAATCATTAAGTTAGTAGTCTTGTTTTTACATATGTAGTTCATTGTTAATATACTTAATGATATGTTTACTTATCATAATATCATGTTAACTATATATATAACCATATATATGTCATCATATAGTTTTTACAAGTTTTAACGTTCGTGAATCACCGGTCAACTTGGGTGGTCAATTGTCTACATGAAACCTATTTCAATTAATTAAGTATTAACAAGTTTGATTGCTTAACATGTTGGAAACATTTAATCATGTAAATATCAATCTCAATTAATATATATAAACATGGAAAAGTTCGGGTCACTACAGCATTAAATCGAAGAAGATCATAATCTCCTTAATCGCCGAAAAATCAAATCCTATATAGATTACAAAGATTTTCTTTAAACCGGAAATCAACTGTGATGACGTCAAAAGATAAGGCAAATCTCTATTTTCTCATTTCACTCTTTTACGATAGCTTCACTCATACTCTTCAAGAAATAGAATTATTTTATCCGTATTTCTTAATCATGATAAAACTCTATGTATCAGCTTATATTCGTCATAATAACATTCTTACTATTAGTCATGACGACCTCGATCAAATTTCGGGGACGAAATTTCTTTAACGGGTAGGTACTGTGACAACCCGGAAATTTCCAACCAAATTTAAACTTTATCTTTATATTATTCCGACACGATAAGTGATGTTATGCGAGGTGTATATGAAATAGCTTATATTTTACTAGGAAAAACTATTAAATACGATACAATTTTACACAAGATATTTATTTATTTATAGAATGGATATACTTAAACCTTGCTACAACACTTATAGGCAGTGTACCTAATCGTACAGTAGTGTAGTTTTTAGTAAGTCCGGTTCGTTCCACATGGAAAAATCTTTAAACAAAGCTTAACGCTATATTAGTTTTATTTTATAAAAATACAAATATATATAAGTAATATTATTATTATAAAGGGGGGTTTTTACCGTTTAATGACCGGTTTGTCGATTTTTAAAACTTTAGTCGCAGTTAAAACCTAATGTAAAATATTAAAAATAAATAAAAGACTAAATTTAAAGCGTAAAGTAAATAACGATAATGAAATTGCGATAAATAAAAGTGCGATAAAATAAAATTGCGATAATTAAAAAGTACGATAATTAAAAGTGCAATTAAATACAATGACAATAAATAAAAGTGCGATAATTAGAAGTGCAATTAAATGTAAAATAAAGGAAATTAAATATGAAATAAAAGAATTATGCTTATTTAAACTTCCGTAATCATAATGTTTGACGTGTTGATTTTAGTTTTATGCCCATGGGTTAATTGTCCTTTGTCCTGGATTATTTAATATGTCCGTCTAGTTTTTGTCCATAACAGTCCATCAGTCATAATTATAAAGTGCGAGTATCCTCGTCAAATTATCCTTATACCCGAAGTCAAATATTCTAACTAATTAGGGACTTAAACTGTAACAAGATTTTAATACTTTGTTTAATAATTACACCAGGTTATCGACTACGTGTAACCCAAGGTTTTAATACTTTGTTAACAATTACACCAAGTGTCCTTGTATATAATTTCACCCCTGTTTTAATAATTCTAGTGGCTATTAATCCATTCCCGTATCCGGTTAAATGAACGATTATTCGTACAAATAAATATCCCGCTCATCGTGTCCGATCGAGTGTATATGGTTATTTATAGGGACGTCCAATTGTAAATCTTTATATTAAAATTAACAATCTATCATTTAGTTAAACAAATATAAAGCCCATTAATAGCCCATAGTCTAATTTCCACAAGTGTCGTTCTTTTGTCCAAACCCCAATTATGGTACAAAGCCCAATTACCCAATTTTAATAATTAGCCCAACATCATGATTACTTCAATTTAAATAAGCATAATAATAACTTAGCTACGACACATTAATGTAAAAAGGTTGAACATAACTTACAATGATTAAAAATAGCGTAGCGTTACACGGACAGAATTTCGACTTACACCCTTACAACATTCGCTAACATACCCTTATTATTAGAATTAAAATTAAAATTAAAATTAAAATTATAATATAAATATAAATATTTACGTATAGATAGAGAGAGATTGATGGATATATGGTGCACCAAAGCTCGAAATTTATAGGCCTGTGAACTGAAAAAGTTGGCCATGCGATCGCATGGCTTTTGTGCCTCCAGGCCATGCGATCGCATGGTGGTAGGTGACAGCTCAAAATTCTTGTTTTCTTGTTTGTCGACGTTTTAATTAAATAAATATAATATATAAATAATTATAAGAATTATTTAAATATTATATTATATTTATGTGCATAGTTGACTTGTAATTTTTAGTCCGTTGCGTCGAGCGTTGAGAGTTGACTCTGGTCCCGGTTCCGAATTTTCGAACGTCCTTGCGTACAATTTAATATCTTGTACTTTGCGTTTTGAATCTTGTACTCTTGTAATTTCGAGACGTTTCTTATCAATAATTGGAACCTCTTTGATTGTATTTTGTACTTTTGAGCTTTTTGGTCGTTTGCGTCTTCAATTCGTCGAATCTGTCTTTTGTCTTCACCTTTTATTATTTAAACGAATATCACTTGTAAATAGGACAATTGCAACTAAAAGCTTGTCTTTCTTGAGGAATAATGCTATGAAATATATGTTCGTTTTTAGCATTATCAAATATTCCCACACTTGAGCGTTGCATGTCCTCAAGCAATATAGTCTTGAAATACTAGAATCACTTCTTTATTCTTCACACTTTGTACATCAGTGATTTCTTTACGGCGGTATAAACAATGGTAGTAACGATGTGGTTTACAGTCCCACATGACTATAAAATTTATATCCTTTAAGGAAATTGGATCTTTATGAAAACATTTAATCTTTTGAAAATTAAATCTAGTTTTTACCCTAGATAAGTTTTCCGGAATAACCCTTCACCGGTGTTTGCAAAATATTTTTGTGGGTTTGGTGGGTTTTAGATTTGAAAATTTTAGCTCAAAACTTGCGATTTTGTGTCACCCACTTGCAAACCTTGTATTAGGAAAGCAACACGTCCAGTATACTTGCTCCGAATATTACCTTTCGATAAACTACCTTCCGGTTGTAAAGGAAAGCGTTGAACAAGCAACTGTTAAGGCAATGTCCCCTGACATGCTATTAATTATGGTCTTTTAACGTGTCGGACGCAATTACTATCCTTGGTAGGAGCAATAGTAAAGCTCACCCTTATAATTTTTCGGTCTGGCACAAAGTCCTGTCTTTGACCATGCTATGCAACCACCGTTCTTACGGTTGACACCCGATTTGGTTCAGATGACCTAATGAATTCCAGGTGAATTCCTAGTATTTTACGTTCAATGGTAATGAACGCATTGAAAATGGGTTTTCAGAAAATAAATCGGTTTATAATTTGATCAAAATATTTTCTCGTTCAAGCTCGAGTTTAGATATCATTGAATTCCATGAGTTTGTAATTCTCAATCTTTAAGGTCAATCTCTAGGATTGAGTAATATCAGTCTTAAAAGCTGATTTTTGATCTTTAAAGGAGATTATCCTTTCTGGGGATCTGATTTATTAGTCTTATCAAGCTAATTTGCACGGTGCCCCCCATTGTACGAGATAAATCCTTTTCATGGTTAGGATAAATTTGACCACTTGGCAACCCTGTTTGATGCTGAGGTCCGTGGATTTCCTGCTGATGTTAGTGATGACTTTTCTAGGTTTTTCGTCAACCTACAGCTGGTCTGGACGACAACTTCATGACCTAAATCAAGAAGCGCGTGTCTTTTTCGGAAGACTTTACTTCCTTTTAATGATGGAATTGATTCATCGTGTAGATCCATCTTTCTTTCAAATATATTATAGTAAATCGGGTAAAACTTTTTAGTTTACTCCATAGCAAAAGTATCTTCAATTATTTGTTTACAGAAATATGTGACATATGTTTAAGATAACTTGGTGAATTTTCTCACACTTGGCTTTTATTTTTCCTTTTTATTCTCCTTTATTCCATTCTTAAATGAATTCTAACATTTTGGTTTGTTTCTCAATTTATGTCCTTTCCGAGGTAACAATAATTTCGGTGTTAATACCTAGTTTTATCGTTCATAAATATGTATAAACATGATTTTGAATTCATTTAATTGAAAATTTTGAAAAAATTTACTAGAATTGGGTAGTCAGCATATAAGACTAGGGCTATTCTTTATTATCAGAGAGCACTAGATTCTAATACAACTACTGCTTTACTAGTATTTCTAATGGTAACCAAGTGTATAAAGTAAAAATTTTAAAATCCAAAAGAATTTAACCCCTTCCCACACTTAAGATCTTGCAATGCCCTCATTTGCAAGAAATCAGTAACAATTTAAATTATTGAGGGTGATTAGCGTAGAAATGATTAAATTTTACCAAAGTTTCTAAACATATTGGCGTTAGTTTGCTGAATGATAAATGGTGCATATCATTTGTTCATTCCATCTGTTGTTACATCACATTTATTTGTCATCTTGTCGTCAAAATTAGTAGCTTTTGCTGAACTTAATGCCAGTCTTTGAAAATGCGCTGTTTTACCCTGTTTTGTACAATCGACAATATACATACATACAAATATAAATATGCATGGCAATTTGAAATGGGACTTAATATCCCACTTTCAAATCCTAAATGTGAAATATTAGTACACAATAATAATAGAAATGATAAAAATTACACAAATATATCCAATAACATAAGTTTAAACATGAAAAAGTCAAAAGATAAAAACATAAAAATCATAAAAATAACCAAATGGAACTAAATCAGTCTGGATATGGGTTCCAGTTCATCTCATCTGGTGGGTTCCATTGTTGGTTATAGGTGTCCTGATAGGCTTGGTTATAGTCATACCGGTTAAAGGGTGGTCGGATATCGGGGCTGTGTGGCGGAAAATGAGCAGGTCTAGTAGGCACGTAATTATTTGGTACCTGATATGATAGCTGGCTCATGATTTGGTGCTGATGAACTAACCAGCTATCGTGTTGGCATCGCCTATAATCCTCGTATACTCGCTCGGAGTTCCACTGCTCATACATACTATGTCTGGCCGCGTTCGTCATTGATTCCTCCTCTATACGAACGTGGACGTCAAGAATAGCATCTCGAAAGACATCCCTAATGTCTTCCGCTTCCTCCATTTCCTCGTCTGAGCCCCTTTCTACCTGTGGATGAGGTCCCTCATAGGGTACTGCCTGGTTACGTCTACTTTTCAATACCTTAGCACCCACATAAACTTTCAATCCTAAGGGCTCAACCTGTTCTCTACAAAGCTGTAATGGACCCCCTTGGTTCCTATCAACACCTAAATACTCTCCAATGAGAGTAACAAAAATACCTCCTCCTATTATACTCCCATCCTGCATTCTCTCTACCATTTTAGATAAATAAAAAGCAACACAGTAAGGGATATTGACAAAGCTTCTAGGATCCCGAATACACTTTAGGTAGAATAAATCATGTAAGGTAATTTTTTCTTTATTGTGACCTCTCTGTGTAATCGAGTTAGCCAAAAATCTATGAATAATACGAAGCTCGGCTCTGTCAATATATGTATAGGAGTGTCCTCCTGCTCGTGTAAAAACATCAAAATGTGACATACGCCTCCAAATGGCGTCAGTGTCAAAGTTGCTATCTACCCTTTTACCATAATGAATCAAGTTTGTACAATCGGGTAGTAGCAACTCACCAGGAGTATATATCTGTAAAGCCCTGGCCATGTCCAGCATGGACATTCTGTACATCCTATCGCCAAGGATAAACCTAAGAAATCTTCTATCATCTATTCTAACTATATTTGTATCAAGTGATACAGTACTCATCAACTCAACACACCATTCCATATATACAGGTCTACGAATGGTGAAAAGACGTTCCCAATCTGTAAAAGAAGAACTGCCATACCTTTGAACCAAAAGCTGTCTAACACGATCAGCTAGATGGACCGTTTCCAAAGGGGCCCAATCGATTACCCTTGGCACCTCTACATTTTTTGTTACCAATTTGAATTTGTTCCTTTGATATGTCTCGGAATCTCTCCATCTTCTATCAAATCTCAGATTAGGATGTAGAGTGTGCTCAGGAATTGTTGGGAATTCTACTGGCGGTCTCATCCGGGAATACTATGAATTCATCAACAAACTGTACCGGATCATAATAAGGTACGTGCTGATCAGGCTGTTGTTGTGGTTCCTATTGTGGTTGTTGTTCAGGTGCATATTGCATTTCTGGTTCTGGTTCTGGTGCTGGTGCTGGTCATCTAGATGATGATGCTCCTGAACCTCCAGTATCGGCTTTCTGCAAAACAAATTAAACACAAAATTTGTGCATCTAAATATGCATTAGTGTTATCAAAATAACAACTTAAAATAATCACAATAACATGTTAAATCAAAATTAAACTTATACACATTTTCACAATTTTTATAATTCTACACTTTTCCAAATAAGCACATATGAAAATGTAGACAAAGTTCATAAGCATTTAACTCGAATAACATGTCAAAATAGTCATTACTAACAATTAAACAAGTCTTAAATGGCAAATATATCAAATTAATCAAGTTCATGAATTTTGGACTTAAAAAGTCCACTTTAATCTCTAAAAATCATGTTTAGGATGAATGTTTGGATCATTTAACTACCTAAACATGTTACACTACTCAATTTAGCAATAATTCATGACAAAAATCGGCCATAACCTGTTTATATCAAAAAGCCCCAAATTGCTCAAGAACACAAACCCTAGATTTCTAAAAATTTTGAAGTTTTTGGCTTCAAATCATGTTAAATAGCATCAATCTAGGTTATACATGCATAAAATACTAACAATTTAACACTAATTACACTAGAAATTAACAAAATTGCATTAGGTAAAATATTGGTAATTATCACAAAAACTAGGAAATTTATGAGTTTAGGGGTGTAATTTTTACCTTTTTGCTGAAGAATGAGAATCTAGGCATGATTAGAGCAAGAAAAATGACGAATTACGGTGGAAAAATGATGAAATTTGGTGAGGTTTTGAGTGTTTTTCGTATATGTGTGTGTGTTTATGGATGAAGAACAGCTCGCTGGCTGTTTGTACCAGACCTATTTTTACTCTCCATGCGATCGTATGGAGGGATAGTGAGAATCCCATGCGATCGCATGAGTACCCGGCTACAGTGATTTCAGGTTTTTTTTTTTTAAAACAACCTTATACTTTATAAAACATATAATTAATTAAATTCTAAAAATTTTGTTTTCCTTTAGGAGCGAGGGTGTTTCGGATCGATGTCCTAGTCTGTCCCTCGACAAAATTTTAAAATTTGTCAATTCAAAGCGCGGTTTTAAAAGTAAAGATTTTTGGGTTTTTTTAATGTTTTTGGCATACTTTAATTCAATAAGATTAAAAATAATGATAATAAAAGTTCTCGTCCCTCCCTCGGGTAAAGCAATTTCGGTTCAATGACCCAGTCTTCAACTTACGACGAATTTTAAAAATCATATTTTTAACTTAGCAAAATAAAGTAAATTTTTGTTTTTAAATTCACACCAAACTTAAATTTAAAATGCATAAAATTAAAAGTTCACACCAAACTTAATTAAAAATTCATATTATAAATTCACACCAAACTTATATTATATTTTTGTTTTTATACATACAAACTTATATTAAAAAGATTAATTTTTTCAAATATTTACAATTTTAAATATATTGATTTAAAAAGTTTACAATTTTAATATTAATATATTTATTTTAAAACATGGTAAAAATAAAATTAAAAATCTTTTTGGCTTTTTATCCCACTTTAATCAATCAAATATTATCAAAAATATGCGCCCCTCTTTTCGGTAAAGTAATTTCGGTTCCATGACCTAATTTAACTCATGACGAATTTTTGAAATATTTTGGGTTGATTGATTAAAGATATTTATACCTTAAGAATAAACGTTAAATTTCGCAGTGATGTAATAAATTTTTTAATGATATCAATAATTTCGGTCACCAAACCTAATTTTATTCAATACCAATTTAATACTTTATAGCGAACAAATTAGCGTTTATTATCAAAACGTTTAAAAATAAAAATAAAAATAAAAACTGTACAAAATTACCTGTGAAATAGATTTCTTAGTGATATGCTCTAGCCCACTCATAAGATAGTCAGACTAATTGGTTTTCCATGGTTACATAGGCGTAACCTCGAGCATTTAATGTTTTTTCTTCTAAACATATGAACGGTCCATCTCTGCATAGAGTAACAAATTCGGTATTTGAATATGTTTGATTATTTGAACATTTACCTTCGTGTGACCATTTTTCGCATTTGTGACATTTTTCAAGGTGTCGTGCTCTTCTTTTCGCTGCGGATTTTGATTTTCCTTTACCAAATTGTAACTTATTATCTTCGCATCTAGATTCTTTTCTTACTCCGTCCAATTTACCTCTGATTAATGATACTATTTCACTAGGAAGTGTGTCATTATTACGTTTAGTGATCAAAGCGTGTAGCATTAGACCATGGTTTAGTTCACAGGAAGTCTTCATTTCGTAAAAACCTAAAAAAAAAATAAAAATTCAGAATGGGGGAGAAGACTAGTTCTTTAGGGTCTGCTAGGGAAAGACCATTCGGGTTCCATTTTTGAGAACTACACGAAAACAGAAAATCTAACTCTAACAGAAATACATATTATCCTTTAAAGACTTGATTCTCCCCACACTTAGTTAGCTGTGGTATCGAAATTGTGATTAACTTCGTTGTCGACTTCCATCGGACTATCTATGTAGTGTTTAACTCTGTGACCATTAACTTTAAATTCAATCCCATTTGAATTTATCAATTCTACTGTTCCGTATGGGAAAACTCATTTGACTATGAATGGTCCTGACCATCTTGATTTCAATTTTTCAGGAAATAGCTTGAATCGTGAATTGAAAAGAAGAACTCTATCTCCTTCTTTAAATTCTTTTGATCTTCTGATTCTTTTATCATGCCATTTCTTCGTTCTTTCTTTATAGATTAACGAATTTTAGTATGCTTCTTGTCTTAATTCTTCTAATTCGTTTAATTAACTTAACCGTAGACGTCCAGCTTCATGTAAATCAAGATTACATGTCTTCAAAGCCCAAAATGCTTTGTGTTCAATTTCTACTGGAAGATGACATGCTTTTCCATAAACGATTCTAAAAGGTGTGATTCCAATTGGAGTTTTGTAGGCTGTTCTAAAAGCCCAGAGTGCATCCTCCAATTTTATGGACCATTCCTTCGGATTTGATCCTACGGTTTTTTCTAGAATACGTTTTAAAGCTCGGTTAGTATTTTCAACTTCTCCACTTGTTTGTGGATGATATGCGGTGGAGATTTTATGAGTTACTACATATCTTTTGAGAACTTTCTCAAGTTGATTATTACAGAAATGAGATCCCTGATCACTTATTAAAGCTTTCGGTGTTCCAAACCTTGCAAAAAACGTTTTAAAAAGTTGACTACAACTCGTGCATCGTTAGTTGGGAGAGCTTGTGCTTCCGCCCATTTAGATACATAATCAATGGCTACGAGAATATAGAGATTATTATAAGATTTAGGAAATGGACCCATAAAGTCAATACCCCAAATGTCAAATACTTCACATACTTGAATGACATTTTGTGGCATTTCATCACGTTGACTTATTTTTCCGGCCCTTTGACAAGCATCACAGGATTTGCAAAGAAGGTGTGCATCTTTGTAAATTGTAGACCAATAGAATCCAGCATCATAAACTTTTCTTGCTGTGAGTTGAGGCCCATAATGCCCTCCTGTTGGTCCTGTGTGACAACGTTTTAAAATTTTACTAGCTTCATCTCCGAATACACATCGGCGTATTATTCCATCGGGACAACTTTTAAACAAATGTGGATCTTCCCAGAAATAGTGTTTTATATCACTGAAGAATTTCTTTCGTTTTTGGTACGATAATCCTTTTTTAAGGAATCCACATACTAGTAGTTTGCATAGTCTGCAAATCATGGAATTTCATTATAATCTATCTTTAATAGATATTCATCAGGAAAGTTGTCTTGTATGGCCGATTCATTTAGAACTTCTAATTCGGGATTTTCAAGACGAGAAAGATGATCAGCGGCGAGATTTTCTGCTCCTCTTTTATCTCGGATTTCAATATCAAACTCTTGTAAGAGTAAGATCCAACGGATTAATCTTGGTTTAGCATCTTGTTTCGAAAATAGGTATCTAAGAGCAGAATGGTCGGTATAGACCACCGTTTTTGCTAGAACGAGATATGATCGAAATTTGTCAAAAGCAAAGACAATAGCAAGGAGTTCTTTTTCAGTAGTTGTATAGTTTGTTTGTGCTCCTTGTAACGTCTTACTAGCATAATATATAGGTTGAAATCGTTTTTCAATCCTTTGTCCTAAAACGGCTCCCATTGCAAAATCACTTGCATCGCACATAAGTTCAAACGGTAGATTCCAATTTGGTGTTATCATGATCGGCGCACTAGTGAGTTTCTCTTTAAGAATATTAAAAGATTTGATACATTCATCTGAAAAGATGAATGGAGCATCCTTTTCTAGGAGTTTATTCATAGGAGTGGCAATTTTAGAAAAATATTTTATGAAACGTCGGTAAAAACCGGCATGCCCTAGAAAACTCCTAACTCCTCTAACATTGGTGAGATGTGAAAGTATAGCAATTACATCTACTTTAGCTCTATCCACTTCAATTCCCTCCTTTGAAATTTTATGTCCAAGAACGATGCCTTCTTTAACCATGAAATGGCATTTCTCCTAATTAAGTACTAAATTTGATTGTTCGCATCTAATAAGCATTCGTTCAATATTAACTAAACATGATTCAAATGTATCACCGAAGACTGAAAAGTCATCCATGAAAACTTCCATGCATTCTTCTATCATATCGTGAAAAATCGCCATCATACACCTTTGAAAGGTTGCAGGGGCATTGCAAAGTCCAAATGGCATGTGTTTGTAAGCAAAAGTACCATAAGGGCACGTGAATGTGGTTTTCTCTTGATCTTCGGGTGCTATTGGAATTTGAAAATATCCGGAAAAACCATCAAGAAAACAATAGTAACTATTTCCGGCTAACCTTTTCAACATTTGATCAATAAAAGGTAAGGGAAAGTGATCTTTTCTGGTGGCGTCATTTAATTTTCTATAATCAATACAAACACGCCATCCTGTTACAGTCCTAGTAGGAATAAGCTCATTTTTTTCATTTGTAATGACAGTCATGCCACCCTTCTTAGGCACGCATTGAACTGGGCTTACCCATGGACTATCAGAAATTGGATAAATTAAACCTGCATCTAGCAGTTTAATAATTTCTTTTTTAACTACATCTTGCATATTAGGATTTAGTCTTCGTTGGCGTTGCACATACGTTTTATGACCTTCTTCCATAAGGATTTTATGTGTGCAATACGAAGGACTTATTCCTTTAATATCATGAATCTTCCATGCAATGGATGATTTATGAGCTTTCAACACAGAAATGAGTTGTGATTTCTCATTTTCAGTAAGAGAAGATGATATTATTACAGGTAATTCAGATTCACCATGTAAATAAGCATATTCCAAATGGTTTGGAAGTGGCTTTAACTCTAATGTTGGAGGTTCTTCTATCAATGATTTATATCGATATCTGTCTTCTTCTTTTAGCATTTGAATTTCTTCTGTTGTTGGTTCATATCCATTAGCTATTAGTGTAGCTAACATTTCAGTTTCATCAATTAGTTCAGTTCCTTCTCCTAAAGAACATTCTCCTGTTCCTTGTAATTCTGGAAATTCTTCTAACAATTCTGCATGTGAATCTATAGTTTGAATATAATAACATGTATCATCTGCAGATTGTGGTTGTTGCATTGCTCTATCAACTGAAAAGGTAACACTCTCATCCTCTATACTTAGGGTCAATTTCTTACCAAACACGTCTATCATTGCTTTAGCCGTGTTTAAGAATGGTCTTCCTAAAATGAGAGGAACTTGAGAATCTTCTTCCATGTCCAGAACAACAAAATCTACTGGAAATACTAAAGTACCAACTTTAACTAGCATGTTCTCCATTATCCCTCTAGGATATTTTATTGATCTATCGGCTAGTTGTATGCTTATTCTTGTTGGTTTCAATTCTCCAAGGTCTAGTTTAGCGTATAGTGAATACGGCATTAGATTTATACTAGCACCTAAGTCTGCCAATGCTTCTATTGAACTAAGACTACCCAGAAAACATGGAATTGTGAAACTTCCTGGATCAGATAATTTTTCTGGTATCTTATTCAACAGCACTGCAGAACAATTAGCATTCATAGTAACGGCCGAGAGTTCTTCCATTTTCTTTCTATTCGTGATCAGATCTTTCAAGAATTTAGCATATCTAGGCATTCCTGAAATCACATCAATGAAAGGAAGATTGACATTTATTTGTTTAAACATATCCAAGAATTTGGATTGCTCGGCTTCAAGTTTCTCTTTTTTCATTTTACTTGGGTAAGGAAGTGGTGGTTGGTATGGTTTAACATAAGGTTTAGCCTTAACTGTGTTATCTTCATTAACCTTTTCAACTACCGGTTCTTTTTCCTTATCTTGTTCAGGTTGTGGTTCTTGTGGAGTAGGAATAGCTTCATCAGAAGTTACAGGTATTTCAGATGGTTTAAGTGTTGTACCACTTCTTGTGGTAATGGCTTTAGCTGTTTCATTCAGGGGGTTAGCATTTATATCACTAGGTAGACTTCCCGGTTTTCTTTCACCTATTAACCTTGCTAGGTTACTTACTTCTTGTTCCAAGTTTTGAATCGAAGCTTGTTGATTTCTAAATGCTTGAGCATTTTGTTCATTAGTTTGTTTCTGAGATGTGAAAAACTGCGTTTGAGTTTCAACTAGCTTCGTCATCATATCTTCTAAATTCGGCTTTTTATCATCGGGTTGTGGTGGTTTGTTTTGAAAATTAGGTCTTTGTTGGTTGTAAGTATTATTGGATACTTGTTGATTACTAGGACCTTGTTGGTTGTTGTATGGAATATTTCGGTTATAATTCTGGTTTTGATTGTAAATCGGTCTTGGCGGTTGATAATTATTCTGATAATTATTTCCAGGCCTTTGGTTTATGTATGAAATATTCTCTCTTTGTTCCATTGTTAGTTCAATACTGAGACAATCTTTTGTCAAATGTGGTCCTCCACACTGCTCACAACTAATTTGTATTGAGTGTATATCTTTAGTCATCTTTTCCATTCGTCTTTCGACAGCATCTATCTTTGCGGAAATGGAATCTAAGTCATGGCTAGAATCGGCTCTAGCTGCTTTTGATGATCTAACGATATCTTTTTCTTGGTGCCACTCATGTGAGTGAGAAGTAGTGTTATCAATAATTTTGTAAGCATCAGTTTCGGTTTTCTTCATAATGGAACCACCAGCTGCTATATCGATGTCTTTTCTTGTAGTGATGTCGCATCCTTGGTAGAATATTTGTACTATTTGACAGGTGTCTAAACCATGTTGCGGACATCCTCTCAATAACTTTCCAAATCTTGTCCATGCCTCATATAGAGTTTCATTTGGTTTCTGTGTGAACGTAACAATTTCTCCTTGAAGTCTTACGGCTTTAGATGCCGGAAAGAATTGTTTAAGAAAATTTTCAACTAAAAGATCCCATGTGTCAATCGCCCCTTCAGGTAACGATTCCAACCAATCTTTGGCTTCTCCCTTTAAAGTTCAGGGAAATAACATTAGATATATCTGTTCATCCTCAACTTCTCTTATTTTAAATAGTGTGCAGATCCTATTAAAGGTACGAAGATGTTCATTTGAATCTTCCTTCGGCGCACCACTAAATTGGCATTGATTAGTCACCATGTGTAGAATTTGTCCTTTGATTTCATAATCTGGCGCATTAATGTCTGGATGAGTAATTGCGTGACCTTGGCCAGTGCGTTTAGCTCTCATTCGGTCTTCCATACTTAAAGGTTCCAGATTTTCCATGATTGAATTTGTTGAATCTGAATCACTAGAGGATTCTGATTTAATGGTTCGTTCCTCAACAATCTCTGTTTGAATGATTGGTGGTTCTGGAGGAAAAATTAGTGGTTCAGGATCTATGAGTTGCCCCTGAATATTCTCCGGATTCTCAATTGTGAGGTCGGGTTCAAAAAATGGATTATCACAAATTTGAATTGGAGTACTTGGTCGACTGGATGACGATTCTAAAGAAAAATCAACGGCGACAATATTTGCTAAATGTCTTGATCTGGTTACAGGTGGTGAACGTACAAAAGGTGGTGAACGTCTTGCTCGGTGCATTCACTGAATATCCTATCCTATTAGTTTTTAAAAGGAAAGAAAAATTATATAAGTTATCCAATTAATAGACTTTTCTGATTTTGCCCACGTTTCGAATAGCCAAAAGATGCAGCAGAGGGGCAGGATTCGTTTGGTCTCAATATAATTGAGTACTGTTTGACTCCAATAACCCGGTCCACGTACAAATCCAACTATTACTACGAACCAGAAAATTTTGATGTCTATCAATTTAACCACTTAAAATAAATTTTCGTAATTTTAAGAAATTTAGAGAAGAAGTAGAAAAAATTCTAAGTCCTAAAACTAGAATAGCGAGAAATAAGAAAGAAAAAGAGCGCGTCGAAAAAGGTCGAAAAAGAAAAGAATTGAAAAATAAAAGGCGTCGAAAAATAAGAAAGAAAAAGAGTGACTTATAAAACTTTAAAATACTCGACTAACCCAACCTTATTACTATCACTAACTTAAAATTAAAATTGCAAATTGAGATTACTAATTGGAGTGATAATTGATACATAGGTAAAAGGCGTCGAAAAATAAGAAAGTAGCGCATTGAAACTTAAAAAGGAACTAAAAACTAAAAACTAAAAGTTGCGTCTAAAAATATTAAAGCTTACAAGTAAAACTATATCCCAAATGGCAATATCTTAAAAAGGAACTAAAACTTAAAAAGGCGTCGCAAAATTCTAAAGCACCTAAATCTTAGTCTAAAGAAAAAGCACTTAAGAGATTTTACGGCAAAGCCTAAAAATCTAGAAATAAAAATAACTATGGCAAAAACTATGACTTAAAACTAAAAATGAGCGAAAAATACAAAAGTTACGCTAAAAACAAATAAAAAGGGTCAAAATATAAAAATATACTAATAGTTGTAAAAAGTACAATTTTTATAAAAATATTATTTTTATATTATTTATTTTATAAAAGTATTAAATTTATAATTTAATTAAACTAATTTAACTAAATAATACAAATTAAATAAAAACTAATAACTAATTAATAAATTAAGAATAACCTAATTAGGGTTTATATAAATAATTAATAACAAAACCGTAATGATTGCAGTTTTCAGTCAAATGTGGCGTGTCTGCAGGGCTCATGCGATCGCATGAATTCTAAGCTACCCGGCCATGCGATCGCATGGGGTAGGGTTTCGGGCCACAGAGTGGGTTGCTACAGTACTGGACTCGAGTTTTAATATTTTTTTTTTAAATTCTGTTTTAAATATTTATATAATTACAAAATATTTAAATAAAATTTATATTTTTACAAACTAAAATAAAAATAAAGAAACTTTATAAAACTTATATATTTAACAAACTCTTAAAAATATTTATATTTTTGTTTTTCTTTTTATATTTTTAAATATTTAAAACGTATTTTTACAAAAGCGTATTTTTTTTTTATAAAAGTAAACTTAAAAATAAAAATCTTTTTTTTATATTAGCGTTGCGCTTCCGGCGTTTAAGCAGAAATTTGTATTTCCCGGCAGCGGTGCCAAAAATACTTGATGTTATGCGAGGTGTATATGAAATAGCTTATATTTTACTAGGAAAAACTATTAAATACGATACAATTTTACACAAGATATTTATTTATTTATAGAATGGATATACTTAAACCTTGCTACAACACTTATAGGCAGTGTACCTAATCATACAGTAGTGTAGTTTTTAGTAAATCCGGTTCGTTCCACAGGGAAAAATCTTTAAACAAAGCTTAACGCTATATTAGTTTTATTTTATAAAAATACAAATATATATAAGTAATATTATTATTATAAAGGAGTTTTACCGTTTAATGACCGGTTTGTCGATTTTTAAAACTTTAGTCGCAGTTAAAACCTAATGTAAAATATTAAAAATAAATAAAAGACTAAATTTAAAGCGTAGAGTAAATAACGATAATGAAATTGCGATAAAAAAAAGTGCGATAAAATAAAATTGCGATAATTAAAAAGTATGATAATTAAAAGTGCAATTAAATACAATGACAATAAATAAAAGTGCGATAATTAGAAGTGCAATTAAATGTAAAATAAAGGAAATTAAATATGAAATAAAAGAATTATGCTTATTTAAACTTCCGTAATCATGATGTTTGACGTGTTGATTTTAGTTTTATGCCCATGGGTTAATTGTCCTTTGTCCTGGATTATTTAATATGTCCGTCTGATTTTTGTCCATAACAGTCCATCAGTCATAATTATAAAGTGCGAGTATCCTCGTCAAATTATCCTTATACCCGAAGTCAAATATTCCAACTAATTGGGGACTTAAACTGTAACAAGATTTTAATACTTTGTTTAATAATTACACCAGGTTATCGAATGTGTGTAACCCAAGGTTTTAATACTTTGTTAACAATTACACCAAGTGTCCTTGTATATAATTTCACCCCTGTTTTAATAATTCTAGTGGCTATTAATCCATTCCCGTGTCCGGTTAAATGAACGATTATTCGTACAAATAAATATCCCGCCCATCGTGTCCGATCGAGTGTATATGGTTATTTATAGGGACGTCCAATTGTAAATCTTTATATTAAAATTAACAAACTATCATTTAATTAAACAAATATAAAGCCCATTAATAGCCCATAGTCTAATTTCCACAAGTGTCGTTCTTTTGTCCAAACCCCAATTATGGTACAAAGCCCAATTACCCAATTTTAGTAATTAGCCCAACATCATGATTACTTCAATTTAAATAAGCATAATAGTAACTTAGCTACGAGACATTAATGTAAAAAGGTTGAACATAACTTACAATGATTAAAAATAGCGTAGCATTACACGGACAGAATTTTGACTTACACCCTTACAACATTCGCAAACATACCCTTATTATTAGAATTAAAATTAAAATTAAAATTAAAATTATAATATAAATATAAATATTTACGTATAGATAGAGAGAGATTGATGGATATATGGTGCACCAAAGCTCGAAATTTATAGGCCTGTGAACTGAAAAAGTTGGCCATGCGATCGCATGGCTTTTGTGCCTCCAGGCCATGCGATCGCATGGTGGTAGGTGACAGCTCAAAATTCTTGTTTTCTTGTTTGTCGACGATTTAATTAAATAAATATAATATATAAATAATTATAAGAATTATTTAAATATTATATTATATTTATGTGCATAGTTGACTTGTAATTTTTAGTCCGTTGCGTCGAGCGTTGAGAGTTGACTCTGGTCCCGGTTTCGGATTTTCGAACGTCCTTGCGTACAATTTAATATCTTGTACTTTGCGTTTTGAATCTTGTACTCTTGTAATTTCGAGACGTTTCTTATCAATAATTGGAACCTCTTTGATTGTATTTTGTACTTTTGAGCTTTTTGGTCGTTTGCGTCTTCAATTCGTCGAATCTGTCTTTTGTCTTCACCTTTTATTATTTAAACGAATATCACTTGTAAATAGGACAATTGCAACTAAAAGCTTGTCTTTCTTGAGGAATAATGCTATGAAATATATGTTCGTTTTTAGCATTATCAAATATTCCCACACTTGAGCGTTGCTTGTCCTCAAGCAATATAGTCTTGAAATACTAGAATCACTTCTTTATTCTTCACACTTTGTACATCAGTGATTTTTTTACGGCGGTATAAACAATGGTAGTAACGATGTGGTTTACAGTCCCACATGACTGTAAAATTTATATCCCTTAAGGAAATTGGATCTTTATGAAAACATTTAATCTTTTGAAAATTAAATCTAGTTTTTACCCTAGATAAGTTTTCCGGAAGAACCCTTCACCGGTGTTTGCAAAATATTTTTGTGGGTTTGGTGGGTTTTAGATTTAAAAATTTTAGCTCAAAACTTGCGATTTTGTGTCACCCACTTGCTAACCTTGTATTAGGAAAGCAACACGTCCAGTATACTTGCTCCGAATATTACCTTTCGATAAACTACCGTCCGGTTGTAAAGGAAAGCGTTGAACAAGCAACTGTTAAGGCAATGTCCCCTGACATGCTTTTAATTATGGTCTTATAACGTGTCGGACGCAATTACTATCCATGGTAGGAGCAATAGTAAAGCTCACCCTTATAATTTTTCGGTCTGGCACAAAGTCCTGTCTTTGACCATGCTATGCAACCACCGTTCTTACGGTTGACACCCGATTTGGTTCAGATGACCTAATGAATTCCAGGTGAATTCCTAGGATTTTACGTTCAATGGTAATGAACGCATTGAAAATGGGTTTTCAGAAAACAAATCGGTTTATAATTTGATCAAAATATTTTCTCGTCCAAGCTCGAGTTTAGATATCATTGAATTCCATGACTTTGTAATTCTCAATCTTTAAGGTCAATCTCAAGGATTGAGTAATATCAGTCTTAAAAGCTAATTTTTGATCTTTAAAGGAGATTATCCTTTCTGGGGATCTGATTTATTAGTCTTATCAAGCTAATTTGCACGGTGCCCCCCCCATTGTACGAGATAAATCCTTCTCATGGTTAGGATAAATCTGACCACTTGGCGACCCTGTTTGATGCTGAGGTCCGTGGATTTCCTGCTGATGTTAGTGATGACTTTACTAGGTTTTTCGTCAACCTACAGCTGGTCTGGACGACAACTTCATGACCTAAATCAAGAAGCGCGTGTCTTTTTCGGAAGACTTTACTTCCTTTTAATGATGGAATTGATTCATCGTGTAGATCCATCTTTCTTTCAAATATATTATAGTAAATCGGGTAAAACTTTTTAGTTTAGTCCATAGCAAAAGTATCTTCAATTATTTGTTTACAGAAATATGTGACATATGTTTAAGATAACTTGGTGAAATTTCTCACACTTGGCTTTTATTTTTCCTTTTTGTTCTCCTTTATTCCATTCTTAAATGAATTCTAACATTTTGGTTTGTTTCTCAATTTATTTCCTTTCCGAGGTAACAATAATTTCGGTGTTAATACCTAGTTTTATCGTTCATAAATATGTATAAACATGATTTTGAATTCATTTAATTGAAAATTTTGAAAAATTTTACTAGAATTGGGTAGTCAGTATATAAGACTAGGGCTGTTCTTTATTATCAGAGAGCACTAGATTCTAATACAACTACTGCTTTACTAGTATTTCTAATGGTAACCAAGTGTATAAAGTAAAAATTTTAAAATCCGAAAGAATTTAACCCCTTCCCACACTTAAGATCTTGCAATGCCCTCATTTGCAAGAAATCGGTAACAATTTAAATTATTGAGGGTGATTAGCGTAGAAATGATTAAATTTTACCAAAGTTTCCAAACATATTGGCGTTTGTTTGCTGAATGATAAATGGTGCATATCATTTGTTCATTCCGTCTGTTGTTACATCACATTTATTTGTCATCTTGTCGTCAAAATTAGTAGCTTTTGCTGAACTTAATGCCAGTCTTTGAAAATGCGCTGTTTTACCCTGTTTTGTACAATCGACAATATACATACATACAAATATAAACATGCATGGCAATTTGAAATGGGACTTAATATCCCACTTTCAAATCCTAAATGTAAAATATTAATACACAATAATAATAGAAATGATAAAAATTACACAAATATATCCAATAACATAAGTTTAAACATGAAAAAGTCAAAAGATAAAAACATAAAAATCATAAAAATAACCCAATGGAACTAAATCAGTCTGGATATGGGTTCTAGTTCATCTCATTAGGTGGGTTCCATTGTTGGTTATAGGTGTCCTGATAGGCTTGGTTATAGTCATACCGGTTAAAGGGTGGTCGGATATCGGGGCTGTGTGGCGAAAAATGAGCAGGTCTAGTAGGCACGTAATTATTTGGTACCTGATATGATAGTTGGCTCATGATTTGGTGCTGATGAACTAACCAGCTATCGTGTTGGCATCGCCTATAATCCTCGTATACTCGCTCGGAGTTCCACTGCTCATACATACTATGTTTGGCCGCGTTCGTCATTGATTCCTCCTCTGTACAAACGTGGACGTCAAGCATAGCATCTCGAAAGACATCCCTAATGTCTTCCGCTTCCTCCATTTCCTCGTATGAGCCCCTTTCTACCTGTGGATGAGGTCCCTCATAGGGTACTGCCTGGTTACGTCTACTTTTCAATACCTTAGCACCCACATAAACTTTCAATCCTAAGGGCTCAACCTGTTCTCTACAAAGCTGTAATGGACCCCCTTGGTTCCTATCAACACCTAAATACTCTCCAATGAGAGTAACAAAAATACCTCCTCCTATTATACTCCCATCCTGCATTCCCTCTACCATTTTAGATAAATAAAAAGCAACACAGTAAGGGATATTGACAAAGCTTCTAGGATCCCGAATACACTTTAGGTAGAATAAATCATGTAAGGTAATTTTTTCTTTATTGTGACCTCTCTGTGTAATCGAGTTAGCCAAAAATCTATGAATAATACGAAGCTCGGCTCTGTCAATATGTGTATAGGAGTGTCCTCCTGCTCGTGTAAAAACATCAAAATGTGACATACGCCTCCAAATGGCGTCAGTGTCAAAGTTGCTATCTACCCTTTCACCATAATGAATCAAGTTTGTACAATCGGGTAGTAGCAACTCACCAGGAGTATATATCTGTAAAGCCCTGGCCATGTCCAGCATGGACATTCTGTACATCCTACCGCCAAGGATAAACCTAAGAAATCTTCTATCATCTATTCTAACTATATTTGTATCAAGTGATACAGTACTTATCAACTCAACACACCATTCCTTATATACAGGTCTACGAATGGTGAAAAGACGTTCCCAATCTGTAAAAGAAGAACTGTCATACCTTTGAACCAAAAGCTGTCTAACACGGTCAGCTAGATGGACCGTTTCCAAAGGGGCCCAATCGATTACTCTTGGCACCTCTACATTTTTTGTTACCAATTTGAATTTGTTCCTTTGATATGTCTCGTAATCTCTCCATCTTCTAGCAAATCTCATATTAGGATGTAGAGTGTGCTCAGGAATTGTTAGGAATTCTACTGGCGGTCTCATCTGGAATACTATGAATTCATCAACAAACTGTACCGGATCATAATAAGGTACGTGCTGATCAGGCTGTTGTTGTGGTTCCTGTTGTGGTTGTTGTTCAGGTGCATATTGCATTTCTGGTTCTGGTTCTGGTGCTGGTGCTGGTCGTCTAGATGATGATGCTCCTGAACCTCCAGTATCGGCTTTCTGCAAAACAAATTAAACACAAAATTTGTGCATCTAAATATGCATTAGTGTTATCAAAATAACAACTTAAAATAATCACAATAACATGTTAAATCAAAATTAAACTTATACGCATTTTCACAATTTTTATAATTCTACACTTTTCCAAATAAGCACATATGAAAATGTAGACAAAGTTCATAAGCATTTAACTCGAATAACATGTCAAAATAGTCATTACTAACAATTAAACAAGTCTTAAATGGCAAATATATCAAATTAATCAAGTTCATGAATTTTGGACTTAAAAAGTCCACTTTAATCTCTAAAAATCATGTTTATGATCAATGTTTGGATCATTTAACTACCTAAACATGTTACACTACTCAATTTAGCAATAATTCATGACAAAAATCGGCCATAACCTGTTTATATCAAAAAGCCCCAAATTGCTCAAGAACACAAACCCTAGATTTCTAAAATTTTTGAAGTTTTTGGCTTCAAATCATGTTAAATAGCATCAATCTAGGTTATACAAGCATAAAATACTAACAATTTAACACTAATTACACTAGAAATTAACAAAATTGCATTAGGTAAAATATTGGTAATTATCACAAAAACTAGGAAATTTATTAGTTTAGGGGTGTAATTTTTACCTTTTTGCTGAAGAATGAGAATCTAGGCATGATTAGAGCAAGAAAAATGACGAATTACGGTGGAAAAATGATGAAATTTGGTGAGGTTTTGAGTGTTTTTCGTATATGTGTGTGTGTTTATGGATGAAGAACAGCCCGCTGGCTGTTTGTACCAGACCTGTTTTTACTCTCTATGCGATCGCATGGAGGGATAGTGAGAATCCCATGCGATCGCATGAGTACCCGGCTACAGTGATTTCAGGTTTTTTTTTTTTTAAACAACCTTATACTTTATAAAACATATAATTAATTAAATTCTAAAAATTTTGTTTTCCTTTAGGAGCGAGGGTGTTTCGGATCGATGTCCTAGTCTGTCCCTCGACAAAATTTTAAAATTTGTCAATTCAAAGCGCGGTTTTAAAAGTAAAGATTTTTGAGTTTTTTAATGTTTTTGGCATACTTTAATTCAATAAGATTAAAAATAATGATAATAAAAGTTCTCGTCCCTCCCTCGGGTAAAGCAATTTCGGTTCAATGACCCAGTCTTCAACTTACGACGAATTTTAAAAATCATATTTTTAACTTAGCAAAATAAAGTAAATTTTTGTTTTTAAATTCACACCAAACTTAAATTTAAAATGCATAAAATTAAAAATTCACACCAAACTTAATTAAAAATTCATATTATAAATTCACACCAAACTTATATTATATTTTTATTTTTATACATACAAACTTATATTAAAAAGATTAATTTTTTCAAATATTTACAATTTTAAATATATTGATTTAAAAAGTTTACAATTTTAATATTAATATATTTATTTTAAAACATGGTAAAAATAAAATTAAAAATCTTTTTGGCTTTTTATCCCACTTTAATCAATCAAATATTATCAAAAATATGCGCCCCTCTTTTCGGTAAAGTAATTTCGGTTCCATGACCTAATTTAACTCATGACGAATTTTTGAAATATTTTGGGTTGATTGATTAAAGATATTTATACCTTAAGAATAAACGTTAAATTTCGCAGTGATGTAATAAATTTTTTAATGATATCAATAATTTCGGTCGCCAAACCTAATTTTATTCAATACCAATTTAATACTTTATAGCGAACAAATTAGCGTTTATTATCAAAACATTTAAAAATAAAAATAAAAATAAAAACTGTACAAAATTACCTGTGAAATATATTTCTTAGTGATATGCTCTAGCCCACTCATAAGATAGTCGGACTAATTGGTTTTCCATGGCTACATAGGCGTAACCTCGAGCATTTAATGTTTTTTCTTCTAAACATATGAACGGTCCATCTCTGCATAAAGTAACAAATTCGGTATTTGAATAGGTTTGATTATTTGAACATTTACCTTCGTGTGACCATTTTTCGCATTTGTGACATTTTTCAAGGTGTCGTGCTCTTCTTTTCGCTGCGGATTTTGATTTTCCTTTACCAAATTGTAACTTATTATCTTCGCATCTGGATTCTTTTCTTACTCCGTCCAATTTACCTCTGATTAATGATACTATTTCACTCAGAAGTGTGTCATTATTACGTTTAGTGATCAAAGCGTGTAGCATTAGACCATGGTTTAGTTCACAGGAAGTCTTCATTTCGTAAAAACCTAAAAAAAATAAAAATTCAGAATGGGGGGAGAAGACTAGTTCTTTAGGGTCTGCTAGGGAAAGACCATTCGGGTTCTATTTTCGAGAACTACACGAAAACAGAAAATCTAACTCTAACAAAAATACATATTATCCTTTAAAAACTTGATTCTCCCCACACTTAGTTAGCTGTGGTATCGAAATTGTGATTAACTTCGTTGTCGACTTCCATCGGACTATCTATGTAGTGTTTAACTCTGTGACCATTAACTTTAAATTCAATCCCATTTGAATTTATCAATTCTACTGTTCCATATGGGAAAACTCTTTTGACTATGAATGGTCCAGACCATCTTGATTTCAATTTTCCAGGAAATAGCTTGAATCGTGAATTGAAAAGAAGAACTCTATCTCCTTCTTTAAATTCTTTTGAACTTCTGATTCTTTTATCATGCCATTTCTTCGTTCTTTCTTTATAGATTAATGAATTTTCGTATGCTTCTTGTCTTAATTCTTCTAATTCGTTTAATTGACTTAACCGTAGACGTCCAGCTTCATGTAAATCAAGATTACATGTCTTCAAAGCCCAAAATGCTTTGTGTTCAATTTCTACTGGAAGATGACATGCTTTTCCATAAACGAGTCTAAAAGGTGTAGTTCCAATTGGAGTTTTGTAGGCTGTTCTAAAAGCCCAGAGTGCATCCTCCAATTTTATGGACCATTCCTTCGGATTTGATCCTATGGTTTTTTCTAGAATACGTTTTAAAGCTTGGTTGGTATTTTCAACTTGTCCACTTGTTTGTGGATGATATGCGGTGGAGATTTTATGAGTTACTCCATATCTTTTGAGAACTTTCTCAAGTTGATTATTACAGAAATGAGATCCCCGATCACTTATTAAAGCTTTCGGTGTTCCAAACCTTGCAAAAAGACGTTTTAAAAAGTTGACTACAACTCCTGCATCGTTAGTTGAGAGAGCTTGTGCTTCCGCCCATTTAGATACATAATCACTGGCTACGAGAATATAGAGATTATTATGAGATTTAGGAAATGGACCCATAAAGTCAATACCCCAAATGTCAAATACTTCACATACTTGAATGACATTTTGTGGCATTTTATCACGTTGACTTATTTTTCCGACCCTTTGACAAGCATAACAGGATTTGCAAAGAAGGTGTGCGTCTTTGTAAATTGTAGGCCAATAGAATCCAGCATCATAAACTTTTCTTGCTGTGAGTTGAGGCCCATAATGCCCTCCTGTTGGTCCTGTGTGACAACGTTTTAAAATTTTACTAGCTTCATCTCCGAATACACATCGGCGTATTATTCCATCGGGACAACTTTTAAACAAATGTGGATCTTCCCAGAAATAGTGTTTTATATCACTGAAGAATTTCTTTCGTTTTTGGTACGATAATCCTTTTTCAAGGAATCCACATACTAAGTAGTTTGCATAGTCTACAAACCATGGAATTTCATTATAATCTATCTTTAATAGATATTCATCAGAAAAGTTGTCTTGTATGGCCGATTCATTTAGAACTTCTAATTCGGGATTTTCAAGACGAGAAAGATGATCAGCGGCGAGATTTTTTGCTCCTCTTTTATCTCGGATTTCAATATCAGACTCTTGTAAGAGTAAGATCCAACGGATTAATCTTGGTTTAGCATCTTGTTTCGAAAATAGGTATCTAAGAGCAGAATGGTCGGTATAGACCACCGTTTTTGCTAGAACGAGATATGATCGAAATTTATCAAAAGCAAAGACAATAGCATGGAGTTCTTTTTCAGTAGTTGTATAGTTTGTTTGTGCTCCTTGTAATGTCTTACTAGCATAATATATAGGTTGAAATCATTTTTCAATCCTTTGTCCTAAAACGGCTCCCATTGCAAAATCACTTGCATCGCACATAAGTTCAAACGGTAGATTCCAATTTGGTGTTATCATGATCGGCGCATTAGTGAGTTTCTCTTTAAGAATATTAAAAGATTTGATACATTCATCTGAAAAGATGAATGGAGCATCCTTTTCTAGGAGTTTATTCATAGGAGTGGCAATTTTAGAAAAATATTTTATGAAACATCGGTAAAAACCGGCATGCCCTAGAAAACTCCTAACTCCTCTAACATTGGTGGGATGTGGAAGTTTAGCAATTACATCTACTTTAGCTCTATCCACTTCAATTCCCTCCTTTGAAATTTTATGCCCAAGAACGATGCCTTCTTTAACCATGAAATTGCATTTCTCCCAATTAAATACTAGATTTGATTGTTCGCATCTAATAAGCATTCGTTCAAGATTAACTAAACATAATTCAAATGTATCACCGAAGACTGAAAAGTCATCCATGAAAACTTCCATGCATTCTTCTATCATATCGTGAAAAATCGCCATCATGCACCTTTGAAAGGTTGCAGGGGCGTTGCAAAGTCCAAATGGCATGCGTTTGTAAGCAAAAGTACCATAAGGGCACGTGAATGTGGTTTTCTCTTGATCTTCGGGTGCTATTGGAATTTGAAAATATCCGGAAAAACCATCAAGAAAATAATAGTAACTATTTTCGGCTAACCTTTTCAACATTTGATCAATAAAAGGTAAGAAAAAGTGATCTTTTCTGGTGGCGTCATTTAATTTTCTATAATCAATACAAACACGCCATCCTGTTACAGTCCTAGTAGGAATAAGCTCATTTTTTTCATTTGTAATGACAGTCATGCCACCCTTCTTAGGCACGCATTGAACTGGGCTTACCCATGGACTATCAGAAATTGGATAAATTAAACCTGCATCTATCAGTTTAATAATTTCTTTTTTAACTACATCTTGCATATTAGGATTTAGTCTTCGTTGGCGTTGCACATACGTTTTATGACCTTCTTCCATAAGGATTTTATGTGTGTAATACGAAGGACTTATTCCTTTAATATCATGAATCTTCCATGCAATGGCTGGTTTATGAGCTTTCAACACAGAAATGAGTTCTGATTTCTCATTTTCAGTAAGAGAAGACGATATTATTACAGGTAATTCAGATTCACCATGTAAATAAGCATATTCCAAATGGTTTAGAAGTGGCTTTAACTCTAATGTTGGAGGTTCTTCTATCGATGATTTATATCGATATCTGTCTTCTTCTTTTAGCATTTGAATTTCTTCTGTTGTTGGTTCATATCCATTAGCCATTAGTGTAGCTGACATTTCAGTTTCATCAATTAGTTCAGTTCCTTCTCCTAAAGAACATTCTCCTGTTCCTTGTAATTCTGGAAATTCTTCTAACAATTCTGCATGTGAATCTATAGTTTGAATATAATAACATGTATCATCTGCAGATTGTGGTTGTTGCATTGCTCTATCAACTGAAAAGGTAACACTCTCATCCTCTATACTTAGGGTCAATTTCTTACCAAACACATCTATCATTGCTTTAGCCGTGTTTAAGAATGGTCTTCCTAAAATGAGAGGAACTTGAGAATCTTCTTCCATGTCCAGAACAACAAAATCTACTGGAAATACTAAAGTACCAACTTTAACTAGCATGTTCTCCATTATCCCTCTAGGATATTTTATTGATCTATCGGCTAGTTGTATGCTTATTCTTGTTGGTTTCAATTTTCCAAGGTCTAGTTTAGCGTATAGTGAATACGGCATTAGATTTATACTAGCACCTAAGTCTACCAATGCTTCTATTGAACTAAGACTACCCAGAAAACATGGAATTGTGAAACTTCCTGGATCAGATAATTTTTCTGGTATCTTATTCAACAGCACTGCAGAACAATTAGCATTCATAGTAACGGTCGAGAGTTCTTCCATTTTCTTTCTATTCGTGATCGGATCTTTTAAGAATTTAGCATATCTAGGCATTCCTGAAATCACATCAATGAAAGGAAGATTGACATTTATTTGTTTAAACATATCCAAGAATTTGGATTGCTCGGCTTCAAGTTTCTCTTTTTTCATTTTACTTGGGTAAGCAAGTGGTGGTTGGTATGGTTTAACATAAGGTTTAGCCTTAACTGTGTTATCTTCATTAACCTTTTCAACTACCGGTTCTTTTTCCTTATCTTGTTCAGGTTGTGGTTCTTGTGGAGTAGGAATAGCTTCATCAGAAGTTACAGGTATTTCAGATGGTTTAAGTGTTGTACCACTTCTTGTGGTAATGGCTTTAGCTGTTTCATTCAGGGGTTAGCATTTGTATCACTAGGTAGACTTCCCGGTTTTCTTTCACCTATTAACCTTGCTAGGTTACTTACTTCTTGTTTCAAGTTTTGAATAGAAGCTTGTTGATTTCTAAATGCATGAGCATTTTGTTCATTAGTTTGTTTCTGAGATGTGAAAAACTGCGTTTGAGTTTTAACTAGCTTCGTCATCATATCTTCTAAATTCGGCTTTTTATCATCGGGTTGTGGTGGTTTGTTTTGAAAATTAAGTCTTTGCTGGTTGTAAGTATTATTGGATACTTGTTGATTACTAGGACCTTGTTGGTTGTTGTATGGAATATTTCGGTTATAATTCTGGTTTTGATTGTAAATCGGTCTTGGTGGTTGATAATTATTCTGATAATTATTTCCAGGCCTTTGGTTTATGTATGAAATATTCTCTCTTTGTTCCATTATTAGTTCAATACTGAGACAATCTTTTGTCAAATGTGGTCCTCCACACTGCTCACAACTAATTCGTATTGAGTGTATATCTTTAGTCATCTTTTCCATTCGTCTTTCGACAGCATCTATCTTTGCGGAAATGGAATCTAAGTCATGGCTAGAATCGGCTCTAGCTGCTTTTGATGATCTAACGATATCTTTTTCTTGGTGCCACTCATGTGAGTGGGAAGCAGTGTTATCAATAATTTTGTAAGCATCAGTTTCGGTTTTCTTCATAATGGAACCACCAGCTGCTATATCGATGTCTTTTCTTGTAGTGATGTCGCATCCTTGGTAGAATATTTGTACTATTTGACAGGTGTCTAAACCATGTTGCGGACATCCTCTGAATAACTTTCCAAAACTTGTCCATGCCTCATATAGAGTTTCATTTGATTTCTGTGTGAACGTAACAATTTCTCCTTAAAGTCTTACGGCTTTAGATGCCGGAAAGAATTGTTTAAGAAAATTTTCAACTAAAACATCCCATGTATCAATCGCCCCTTCAGGTAACTATTCCAACCAATCTTTGGCTTCTCCCTTTAAAGTCCAGGGAAATAACATTAGATATATCTGTTCATCCTCAACTTCTCTTATTTTAAATAGTGTGCAGATCCTATTAAAGGTACGAAGATGTTCATTTGAATCTTCCTTCGGCGCACCACTAAATTGGCATTGATTAGTCACCATGTGTAGAATTTGTCCTTTGATTTCATAATCTGGCGCATTAATGTCTGGATGAGTAATTGCGTGACCTTGGCCAGTGCATTTAGCTCTCATTCGGTCTTCCATACTTAAAGGTTCCAGATTTTCCATGATTGAATTTGTTGAATCTGAATCACTAGAGGATTCTGATTTAATGGTTCGTTCCTCAACAATCTCTGTTTGAATGATTGGTGGTTCCGGAGGAAAAATTAGTGGTTCAGGATCTATGAGTTGTCCCTGAATATTCTCCGGATTCTCAATTGTGAGGTCGGGTTCAAAAAATGGATTATCGGAAATTTGAATTGGAGTACTTAGTCGACTGGATGACGATTCTAAAGAAAAATCAACGGCGACAATATTTGCTAAATGTCTTGATCTGGTTACAGGTGGTGAACGTACAAAAGGTGGTGAACGTCTTGCTCGGTGCATTCACTGAATATCCTATCCTATTAGTTTTTAAAAGGAAAGAAAAATTATATAAGTTATCCAATTAATAGACTTTTTTGATTTTGCCCACGTTTCGAATAGCCAAAAGATGCAGCAGAGGGGCAGGATTCGTTTCGTCTCAATATAATTGAGTACTGTTTGGCTCCAATAACCCGGTCCACGTACAAATCCAACTATTACTACGAACCAGAAAATTTTGATGTCTATCAATTTAACCACTTAAAATAAATTTTCGTAATTTTAAGAAATTTAGAGAAGAAGTAGAAAAAATTCTAAGTCCTAAAACTAGAATAGCGAGAAATAAGAAAGAAAAAGAGCGCGTCGAAAAAGGTCGAAAAAGAAAAGAATTGAAAAATAAAAGGCGTCGAAAAATAAGAAAGAAAAAGAGTGACTTATAAAACTTTAAAATACTCGACTAACCCAACCTTATTACTATCACTAACTTAAAATTAAAATTGCAAATTGAGATTACTAATTGGAGTGATAATTGATACATAGGTAAAAGGCGTCGAAAAATAAGAAAGTAGCGCGTTGAAACTTAAAAAGGAACTAAAAACTAAAAACTAAAAGTTGCGTCTAAAAATATTAAAGCTTACAAGTAAAAGTATATCCCAAATGGCAATATCTTAAAAAGGAACTAAAACTTAAAAAGGCGTCGCAAAATTCTAAAGCACCTAAATCTTAGTCTAAAGAAAAAGCACTTAAGGGATTTTACGGCAAAGCCTAAAAATCTAGAAATAAAAATAACTATGGCAAAAACTATGACTTAAAACTAAAAATGAACAAAAAATACAAAAGTTACGCTAAAAACAAATAAAAAGGGACAAAATATAAAAATATACTAATAGTTGTAAAAAGTACAATTTTTATAAAAATATTATTTTTATATTATTTATTTTATAAAAGTATTAAATTTATAATTTAATTAAACTAATTTAACTAAATAATACAAATTAAATAAAAACTAATAACTAATTAATAAATTAAGAATAACCTAATTCGGGTTTATATAAATAATTAATAATAAAACCGTAATGATTGCAGTTTTCAGTCAAATGTGGCGTGTCTGCAGGGCTCATGCGATCGCATGAATTCTAAGCTACCCGGCCATGCGATCGCATGGGGTAGGGTTTCGGGCCACAGAGTGGGTTGCTACAGTACTGGACTCGAGTTTTAATATTATTTTTTTTTAATTCTGTTTTAAATATTTATATAATTACAAAATATTTAAATAAAATTTATATTTTTACAAACTAAAATAAAAATAAAGAAACTTTATAAAACTTATATATTTAACAAACTCTTAAAAATATTTATATTTTTGTTTTTCTTTTTATATTTTTAAATATTTAAAACGTATTTTTACAAAAGCGTATTTTTTTTATAAAAGTAAACTTAAAAATAAAAATCTTTTTTTTTTTAATATTAGCGTTGCGCTTCCGGCGTTTAAGCAGAAATTTGTATTCCCCGGCAGCGGCGCCAAAAATACTTGATGTTATGCGAGGTGTATATGAAATAGCTTATATTTTACTAGGAAAAACTATTAAATACGATACAATTTTACACAAGATATTTATTTATTTATAGAATGGATATACTTAAACCTTGCTACAACACTTATAGGCAGTGTACCTAATCGTACAGTAGTGTAGTTTTTAGTAAGTCCGGTTCGTTCCACAGGGAAAAATCTTTAAACAAAGCTTAACGCTATATTAGTTTTATTTTATAAAAATACAAATATATATAAGTAATATTATTATTATAAAGGGGGGTTTTTACTTTTTAATGACCGGTTTGTCGATTTTTAAAACTTTAGTCGCAGTTAAAACCTAATGTAAAATATTAAAAATAAATAAACGACTAAATTTAAATCGTAAAGTAAATAACGATAATGAAATTGCGATAAATAAAAGTGCGATAAAATAAAATTGCGATAATTAAAAAGTACGATAATTAAAAGTGCAATTAAATACAATGACAATAAATAAAAGTGCGATAATTAGAAGTACAATTAAATGTAAAATAAAGGAAATTAAATATGAAATAAAAGAATTATGCTTATTTAAACTTCCGTAATCATGATGTTTGACGTGTTGATTTTAGTTTTATGCCCATGGGTTAATTGTCCTTTGTCCTGGATTATTTAATATGTCCGTCTGGTTTTTGTCCATAACAGTCCATCAGTCATAATTATAAAGTGCGAGTATCCTCGTCAAATTATCCTTATACTCGAAGTCAAATATTCCAACTAATTGGGGACTTAAACTGTAACAAGATTTTAATACTTTGTTTAATAATTACACCAGGTTATCGACTGCGTGTAACCCAAGGTTTTAATACTTTGTTAACAATTACACCAAGTATCCTTGTATATAATTTCACCCCTGTTTTAATAATTCTAGTGGCTATTAATCCATTCCCGTGTCCGGTTAAATGAACGATTATTCGTACAAATAAATATCCCGCCCATCGTGTTCGATCGAGTGTATATGGTTATTTATAGGGACGTCCAATTGTAAATCTTTATATTAAAATTAACAAACTATCATTTAGTTAAACAAATATAAAGCCCATTAATAGCCCATAGTCTAATTTCCACAAGTGTCGTTCTTTTGTCTAAACCCCAATTATGGTACAAAGCCCAATTACCCAATTTTAGTAATTAGTCCAACATCATGATTACTTCAATTTAAATAAGCATAATAATAACTTAGCTACGAGACATTAATGTAAAAAGGTTGAACATAACTTACAATAATTAAAAATAGTGTAGCGTTACACGGACAGAATTTCGACTTACACCCTTACAACATTCGCTAACATACCCTTATTATTAGAATTAAAATTAAAATTAAAATTATAATATAAATATAAATATTTACGTATAGATAGAGAGAGATTGATGGATATATGGTGCACCAAAGCTCGAAATTTATAGGCCTGTGAACTGAAAAAGTTGGCCATGCGATCGCATGGCTTTTGTGCCTCCAGGCCATGAAATCGCATGTGGGTAGGTGACAGCTCAAAATTCTTGTTTTCTTGTTTGTCGACGTTTTAATTAAATAAATATAATATATAAATAATTATAAGAATTATTTAAATATTATATTATATTTATGTGCATAGTTGACTTGTAATTTTTAGTCCGTTGCGTCAAGCGTTGAGAGTTGACTCTGGTCCCGGTTCCGGATTTTCGAACGTCCTTGCGTACAATTTAATATCTTGTACTTTGCGTTTTGAATCTTGTACTCTTGTAATTTCGAGACGTTTCTTATTAATAATTGGAACCTCTTTGATTGTATTTTGTACTTTTGAGCTTTTTGGTCGTTTGCGTCTTCAATTCGTCGAATCTGTCTTTTGTCTTCACCTTTTATTATTTAAACGAATATCACTTGTAAATAGGACAATTGCAACTAAAAGCTTGTCTTTCTTGAGGAATAATGCTATGAAATATATGTTCGTTTTTAGCATTATCAATAAGCAAAGTTTGTTAAGTTAAATCTCAAGAATTTTAAACTGTGTTCATACATTCATTATAACCTCGACCAAATTTCGACGATTCACGAGCCGTTATATATAAATGGATATGTATATATATGTATATATGTATTATAACTTGAGAATATTAATAAAGTATTAAACGTATAATACTTTACATGAACGTATTTGTTTCAATATGTTTATCAATTGAATTAAAAGATAATATCAAATGATTGATTTATCAGATACATTGTGATATGATTACGGGTCCATGTTATGAGGTCCACTGTGATTTAAGAAATCTATTCTTTTTGACAACATTCGGAAAATGGTAAAGTGATTTATAAGTAAGAACGTGGAGTGTAAATAACTTAGATGTTGGATATCGACAAGTTAAGTAACTCGACATTTTTTTTCATTAAGATGATTTCATACGTTTATTTAACCTTTGGACTTTATCCCATGCTTCACCAACAGACTGTAATTTAAAAACTTGAAACCTATTATGAATATATATGATTCTACTTTTCTAAAACGTTTTATGATATAACGATTTCCATTATTTTAACCTTTAAACAAAATGATTCTTAAATATATTTAGTTTTGGAAAACAAAATTATTATATTTATTTGATTTAGTTTCAAACGTACAAAAACGCTTTCAGTTTAAATAGAACTTTATTATTAAAACGTATATAACTTTTATAAATATCTAGAACCACTTTTGACAACTCATTACTTAACCATTATGATAAAGATAACGATATTTATATTTTATTTTATTAAATATATATAACGATTTAAATTAATATTATATATATTTATACGCGTATTATATGTACATAGTTTTATACTTTTACTATACTTAAACTTTACCTTTATTTTATTTTTACTTTACTTTAACTTTAATAATTCACTTTAATATTTCATACTTTAATAATTCACTTTAATAATTCATACTTTAATAATCACTTTAATAATTCATACTTTAATAATTCACTTTAATAATTCATACTTTAATAATTCACTTTAATAATTCAAAAATCTATTATAAATAGAATTCAATAGGTTTCATTATTTCATAGAAACTTGAAAATATTTTTCTCTAATACATATATATATTTACTCCGTATTATTTCAAGATATTATTAGTATACATAAAATATTACGATGGAGTGCTGTCCGAGTGATTTCGAAATTGTTTTTCAAACGTGATAGAGCTAAGGAAATTATGGGTTATAGCTATGGAGGTTATATGTATGGTTTGGGAGTATTGCTCGTGAGTCAAACTAGTATTTATCATCCTCATTGTGTCTACGTACTTTTCCTGCAATATTGAATCTCAATATTGATATGTGAGCCCTCATAACTTAACTTCTATATATTATTAGTGTATCCCTGACTAGTGCTCGAGTATATAGGTTTATGCATGCTTATACGTTCGTTATTGTCGTTAGATAGGTTATGTCGAATCTTAAATTAAATACATATGCTATTAAGATAAGGTATATGATATGCATGTCGTTGGAAAGCTAGCGAAAAATTGAGAACTTTTCATTTAGATATCGAATAGTTTCGATGAACGGTTTAGAAGTTATAGTCAATTGAATTTTTGTAAAAATGATTATTATTATCGTCGTTGTAATCTAATTATTATTACTACTATTATTATTATTATTATTATTATTATTATTATTATTATTATTATTATTATTATTATTATTATTATCATTGTCGTTATTAATAAAAGATGTTATTGTTATTTTTATTATTATTATTATCGTTATTATCGTTAAGGTTATAATTAGTATTATTATTATTATTATTATTATTATCATTCAAATAGTTATTAGTATTATCATTAATATTATTAGTATTAGTATTATTATAATTAAAACTAATATTAGTAACATCTAATTATTATGATTACTATTATTATTATTAATATGAACGGGATATAAAAGACGACTAAAAGCTATTAAACGAAGCGATTAGGAAATAATGAGTATGAGTATCATGATGAAATTAAGATATTGTAAGATATTGATTTAAAGGAAAAATATCGTTTTCATTATTTTACTATTATTATTATTAAAAGTATTATTAATATTAAAAATATAATTTTTACTAAAATTATTATTTTTAATAAAAATATCATTGTTAATATGAAACATCATTATTATTATCATTTTAGTACTATTATCATTTTATCATTTTTAGAAAATACAATTATTGTTATTTTTATTAGTAGAATAATAATAATTATTACAAAATAATACAACTTTTACTTATTATTATTATTATCAATATTATTTTATCAAATATATATGTGATACAAAGATATTTTACTACGTATAATATAATTACATTAATAATACCTATCATATTATTTTTATGATATTAAATGAACTTTATAAATTTTATTACTTAAGATATATAAAAGTATATTTTTATTATATAAATTTTAATATAAAATTTTATTTATTAATAAAAGAACTATATTATTTACTTTAATAAAATCTGTTAAAAATATTTAAATATATAAAACAACTATATTTAAACTATATAATAATCATGTATAAATTTTGGAAGACATTTTGGTCAATATGACTTTTGTTGACTTTTGCATATTTAGTCTCGAGCATTAGGATTGTGATACACTACGACTTGACCTAAATGGTTAGACAGATATTGATCAAACATATAAATATATATAATTAATATAGGTTCGTGAATCCAAGGCTAACCTTGCACTTGTTCAATGACGTCATATGTATTTTTACTACAAAATACAGTATTGTGAGTTTCATTTGCTCCCCTTTTAAATGCTTTTGCAATATATATTTTTGGGACTGAGAATACATGCGCTGTTTTATCAATGTTTGACGAAATAGACACAAGTACTTAAAATTACATTGTATGGTTGGATTATGAAACCGAATATCGCCCCTTCAAGTCTGGTAACCTAAGAATTAGGGAAATGGCCCCTAATTGACGCGAATCATAAAGATAGATCTATGGGCCTAACAAACCCCATTCTGGAATTTGGAATATTTAAAAAGGTGATTGCGATTGCCGTTATATAGCATACTTGCGAGTATGCGGGGGATATTCTATATGCATTATGTTAATGTCGGTTACCAGGTGTTCATCATACGAATGACTTTTATTACACTTGCGAGTGTAATGTTATTTATGAAAAATGAGAATCTTGTGGTCTATTAAAATTATGAAATTGATGGATTATGATAAACTAATGAACTCACCAACCTTTTGGTTGATACTTTAAAGCATATTTATTCTCAGGTATTAAAGAAATCTTCCGCTGTGCATTAGCTCATTTTAAGGATATTACTTGGAGTCATTCATGGCATATTTCGAAAGATGTTGCATTCGAGTCATTGAGTTCATCAAGATTATTATTAAGTCAATTAAAGTTGGATGTATTATGAAATGGTATGCATGCCGTCAACTTTAGATGTAAAGAAAGTTTGTCTTTTAAAAACGAATGCAATGTTTGTAAAATGTATCATATAGAGGTCAAATACCTCGCGATGTAATCAACTATTGTGAATCGTTTATAATGTATATGAACAGGTCCTTTCAGATGGAGCTCTGGATTTATTTATTTGTGAAATTGGGCTTGTAATTGGGCCAGATTTGTTATAATTGTAATTGGGCCTCCAAGATGATTGAACGTAATTGTTACCTGATCCCACAGAAAATTTACTCTTGGAGTTAGCTTTGTCACTCTGGCTGGTAGCGATTGCCACGTGCCGTGCGTATTCCAATGCTTGACGCAAGTTTGTGGATTCAAAGTCCGTACCCAATTTCTAACATCATTTTGTAACCCTTGCAAGAACCAACCGATTGCTTGTTCTTCTGATTGTTCCGGAATTAAAGCAGAGATTGCCTCAAATTCGTCAATGTAATTATCGATGTCTCCGTCATCGAAAAGAGATCCTAGGGCTTCATGAGGATTTCTGAATTTTGTTCCACTAAATCTAGTGAGAAGCTTTAGACAAAATTCTCCCCAATTAGTTGCAGGATGCTTGATTAAGAGGTTAGTAAACCAATTTAGGGCTGCTCCATCCATACACATTTGTGCTAGAACTAGTTTTTGATTAACGGGGTGTGGTAAACTTGAAAATAAAGTTCTGGCTTAGTTATCCATTCACGAGGATCTGTTCCTTCAAAATAAGGAAGTTTAACTTTGGGCAATGAAAATAGGGTATCTTCAATTGGATGTTCTCTGATAATTGGATTTGGTGTTTCTTCGTTGGTGGTACCAGATCCAGATCCAGAAGCATGGAAAGATGATTGTGAAGTTTGGTGACCCCTTTGATCCATGATACTTTCAATTAATTTTGGAAGGTCAGTAATTACTTGCTTCATGGAATTGACTGTATTGTTGATTGTAGCAAAGTTTGTGTTCATCTCTTGCATCAGCTGCGAAAGTTGATCAATTTTTTCTTCATGAACATCAATTATTGATTGGAGGCGTGTTGGTATTGGTTGAGGCTCGGGATTCACCATATTTTGAGATTAGGGTTGTTAGGCAGTTGAACCAGTTGATAGAAGATGGATATGTAATAGTTATAGAGATTGGATATCTGTAATAAATATATGTAGCAGTTTATGAAGATGAACAGAAGATTATATATTGAGAATGATTTTGCTTATTGAATACTGAAATAAGATGGATAAATTAGAGAAGATCCATTAACAGTGAATACTTCCTGCCCAAGCTAAGAAATAGCCGAATAACAAAACAAACAAACTTTTATCATGGTGCAGCCACTACACAATTACATCATAATATAGCCAACAGTATTCAGACGACTAATCTCTTCCTTTCTCTTGTGTGTCCTTTTTCCTTCTGTATACTTTCCAAGTAGTGAGCCTGCTGGGCTGCAATTCTTCATTGTTGGGCCTGCTGGGCTGCAATTCCCTATCAGAGGAACTCATCTAAACACTTTATTTAACCAAAAACATCAGTTAAGTATACTGATTTTAACGTTATATAGACTGTCTACTTTCTGATCATACGAAAACACATGAAATCGAGCAATTCTACGCGTAATATCAACAACACAAAAATAATTAAAATTGAAAAAGCTAGGGTTAGGGTTTATACCCTAATCAAGAAATGATTGATATAATCGTGTAGAGGATGAAGAGAGCAATCCGTTTATATGAACAATCAGATGATCCAAGCACTTGATGATGAACAATTGAAGATGATGATGAATTGGTGTGGTGTAGGTGACGGCTAAAAAAAAAAAAAAGGAGAAGGAGAGGAGAAAATTAAAATGAGGAATTAGGGTGAAATGAAAGAAAATGAGACTTTTGATCAATTTAGTCACTAGTTACCAATTTTGCACAAGCACCCCCTTTCAAAATATTGAGAGGGGTGGGCCCTATTGGCCCAAATTTGATAAATGGTTAGTTGCTTGTGGCCCGAATGCCCGAACGAAGCCCGAAACGCGAAAATGCCGCTACGCGTTTAAATATTCGAAGGAATTCCGCACACACGACAAATAAAATATATAAACACTATATATAATCATATGATATAAAAATATCATATTTAAAATAATTTGGATTTAAAAATCTCAAATGTTTGACCGTTGGTTTGAAAACCGAAATGATTTGCCGGATAGAAATCCACGACACGTAGAAACGTACAATTTTAAATATGAATACAAATATTCATATAACACATAATAAATAATATATTATTACTAAAATAATAATATAGGTAATAGAAATGACGTGGCACGAATATCAATTAACGGACGTTAAATACTTAACGGTAAAAGATAACGGGAAAAATAGGGTCGTGACAAAAAGCGCCGCACCAACTGCAAAAGCGACGTTCTCATGCACATTTCAGCACCATTCTTCATCAGTGAGCAAAAGCGTCGTTCCTACAGCAAAAGCGCCGCTCTTATCCAGCCAAAAGCGTCGCTCCTACAACAAAAGCGTCGTCCCTGATTTGAGCCAAAAGCGCCACTCTTCATTAAAGCCAAAAGCACCGCTCCTGAGCCAAAAGCGACGCTCCTGTCGCTGTTTCAGTCCAGATTTTCAGCACTATAAAAGGAATGAGATTAGGTCATTTTTTATATGCATCTTTAGAGTGCAGCTGCCTTAGGTTCGAATTTCACATACAAAACCCTAATTTCATCATCCATTGGTGTTTAAGGGTGGATTCAAGGAAGCTAGCTCAAGATCCATCATTGTTTAGCTTAGATCTTCATCTTCTTTACATTTTGGGTTGTAATTTTTACTTTACTTTACATACTTTGCATTAATCACTTGTAATAGTTTGAAGATGATGATTGTTTACATTTCTATGCTTATTATTAGTTTGATTTTGGCCATGATTGGCTAAATCTCTTGTGTTTGCTTATTTATGAATCTCTAATGCTAGTGTTTGCCCCAAATCAATTGAATATTACTGTTTGAATGAATCACATGATCATGTGTTGTTGAGTTGGCTAAAGATCCATTACTATGAGTTTGTTTTAGGCTTGACTTTGATTACATATGTTGAGTAGCTCTCTTAGTGATTTGAGAAGTGAATCAATGTGTGCTTCAACACCTTAGGTGATCTAGACAACTAGCTAGGGAATTGCAAGTGATTGGGTTCTTGATCTAGGTTAGTTTTCAATTGGCCTTTAGTCAACATAGTAGTGCCGATTATCTTAAGTGATTTCGATAGTTGGGGGTTTTAAGTGATTTCAACCCAAGCTCAATCTCAATGACCAAATCATGCTTAACTCGATCTTAGAATACAATGCTTATGTGAATTCGCGGAGTGTTATTTGATTTGAGGTTTGGAAGTGATTCTAAACATTTAATAATTCAACAACTAATGAGGTAGCAAAATAGGCAAAACGGGGCAAGCCAAGCATAGAGAGGATTAGGTAAGTGAACACGTCTTAATTAATTTGATTTAAGTCTTAATACGTTGCTACTTGTTTCTTGCTACTAGTTTACTTGTTTAGTTTAACTTTGTTTAATTGTGCAAGTTTTAGTTGTTAGTTAATATCAATCGAAATCCCCCAATCAAACAAACCCTAGAACAATTGATAGTTTCAAATATCCGACTTACACCGCTCTCTTGGGACGAACTTGATAAGAATACTTACATTGAAGTGCTATAATAACTGGGTTCTAAGTGCTCGTTAGTTGTGTGTACTTATTTGTAGTGTTTAAATCATATATAAAATTTTGAGAGTAAAAGATGTATATGCACGCAAACATCAATCAATAATATAAAGGGTTAATGTGTAACTGGGTCGGGTTTAGAGGTGGTTTCGTTTTCACCAGTAAAAGCATTCCTGGACCTGATCCATCTAGCCCAATTGAATATGAGTACGCATTATCGGCCCAATAAAAAATAGCCCTAACGTTTTTTCATATAAACCTCACTTTGAGTGTTTCACATACTAGGGTTTCATCACTTTATCACAATCTCCACACTTCGGTAACCTAAACAGCAGCCATGGCAGAAAGAGGCGGAGAACGCGGTGGATTCGGTAGAGGTTTCGGTGACCGCGGCAGTCGCGGTGGTCGAGGTGGAGACCGCGGCCGTGGCCGCCGTCGTGGCCCTCGCCGTGACGCCGACGAAGAGAAATGGGTTCCGGTGACCAAACTAGGTCGTCTCGTAAAAGACGGCAAGATCTCGAAGCTCGAAGAGATCTACCTTCACTCACTCCCAATCAAAGAGCATCAAATCATCGATCAGATCCTTCCGTCGTTGAAAGATGAAGTGATGAAGATTATGCCGGTGCAGAAACAGACACGTGCCGGTCAGAGGACTAGGTTTAAGGCGTTTGTGGTGGTTGGTGATAGTAATGGACACGTAGGATTAGGTGTGAAATGTTCAAAGGAAGTTGCTACTGCTATTAGAGGTGCTATAATTTTGGCGAAATTGTCGGTTATTCCGGTTAGGAGAGGGTATTGGGGGAATAAGATTGGGAAAGTGCATACAGTTCCGACGAAGGTGACCGGAAAATGTGGTTCGGTGACGGTGAGATTGGTTCCGGCGCCACGTGGAGCTGGTATTGTTGCTGCTAGGGTTCCGAAAAAGGTGCTGCAGTTTGCTGGAATTGATGACGTGTTTACATCTTCTCGTGGATCTACTAAAACTCTTGGAAACTTCGTCAAGGTCAATTCTTAATCTTATATATACAAATTTAGTGTCATAGTTACTTGTTTATACTGACTCTATATTAATTCGTACAAATACTTAATTGGGTTAGTAAGAAATGTTTGTGTTCAGCTATGGTGTTTGATGTTAGGTAGTAAGTGTATATTTTTTATTCAAGCATTGGTTGCAAGCAGTTGATAGCTTTTCATTTCTTCAATTAGTTATAGTCGTTCAAGACTTGATTAATGTTGTGTTTGTTGATTTTGTAATTAGGTAAATAAGGATATTATGTTTAACTGTTTTTGTTAATTGGGACTAACTACTACGAAACACTTCTTGTTTTTGATTCATGACGACCGACTGGCCGAGTAAGGAACTCTTTAATTTGTGATTGCTTTGATCATCATGTATTTACAGATGTAATCTTGTTCATTTTATTCACCTAAGGTTCATATCTGCTCGTACATGGTTCATTGTGCTTATCTTGTTAGTATGTTGTTGATAGGTTTGATACATATATGCATTTACCAATTAAGAAATATTGATTGATGATTATTATCTAATTTATTGTTTTGGCAGGCTACTTTTGACTGTCTGCTCAAGACTTACGGTTTCTTGACTCCTGATTTCTGGAGAGAGACAAGGTTCTCAAGATCCCCATTCCAAGAGTACACCGACATGCTTGCCAAGCCTACCACAAAGGCAATAACTTATCTTGAAGAGGCTACTGATATTCCTGCTTAAAAGTTGTTCTAATTTTTGGTGAGTATGTTTTTATTAGAATGTTTTGATGTTTTGATATAGTTACTGGATTAAGTTTGTCATATTTTCTGTGTTGAAGTATTACTACTTTCTTTGTTACTTGGCAATGCAAGCACAATTTATGATAATCCCATGTTTGTTTTTTTACATGTGTTATGTGCCATCATGCATTAGAATTACATTTTGATGTTGCTTTTAGTTTTCTCACATATAGTTCATTTTATTGTACATCCGTTGAGGCATCAATCTATCCTTTCTTGGTCGTTTTTGTTATTAACAGCTATCTTTGTTAGAGGCATACTTGTGGTCCACTCAGGTAAATCTTTGATCATTTGACCCTGCGACCGCTTGGTGTTTTCTGGTTTGAAAGCTCCCTCAGCCTGCCCTTGTTCTGCAGTATTTTTATAAATTGTGTTTTGTGTGTGTTTAAGATGAAATCCATTTTGTTGCAAGGTTGTATGAAATTGATAGATTGTAGGGGTAGTTGCTGTTATTAGTAAAGATTAGTAGCAGAAATATAGAGGGTACTGAAAGTAAACATATAACATAATATTTGAATGCGTTTAGTGAATCGGGTCTTTCCTGGTTGTTCCTTTTTCATATTCTACATTGGCATTGTTTTAGATTTAAAATGTAAGAAGTTCAAACAATGATTGTCAAACCACACTAGAAACTACGCTTAATACTTGACTGCGTTTAGTGAATCGAACTGATGTAACAGTAAGTGTAGTTTAAGTTCGTTGTATTGGGTTACAAGTTTCAACTGTAACCTATAGTCTGAAGACAGGCTTAACTATAATTGTTTATATTCTACTCAATGAATTCAAGCTCAACCCGTTTCTCAAGTGTGAAGACTTTCAAGTTAAAGTTGGTGTACAATTTAGTTTGTAATCTTGTGGGTTAAAAAGATGTCTTTCCATCATCAGTTAAATCATAATCTTTATTCTTTAAGATCTCAATTAATATAATTTCTTCACAAAAATTGGAAAAAGATTTCAACGTCAAACACTGAGGTAAATTCGATGAACTTAAAGCCTACAATTTTAGTTGAGACGATATTTACAGGTTTGGTGGATCCTTTCCTATTTTCGTCATCAGTCTTTGCTCGTTTAGGAGTAAACGCGGCTTCTTTGCTTCCTTCTGGTCGCATTTCTAATTGTATTGGCAGTGTGTGAGGTAGAGTGTGAAAGTTCAGAAAGAAGCTTCAAATTCCTATCGAGTCAACACCTTTTGTCCTTGACAAAGAAGTTGTTTCTTCGGGCAATTTATTTGGGGTCAAAATATAAACATTGTAGTTTTTATAGTTGGCTTTTATGTTTTGGTTTAGAAGTGATTTTCTCCTTGTTGCTTTGTTGCTTGTTTAGTTTCAGGTTGCTAGCTTTGTTTGGTCTGTAGCCTAATTTGGCTTGTGTTTGTGTGTCGTTGTATGGTTTGCGGTTTTAATAGAGCTTTAAGTTATTTTGCTAAAAAACAATTACTACTTTTATACTCCAGTTTTATCTACGCACTTGAAAGTTAGATGATGTGATAAATACGTCAACATGCGAATCTGACGTTACTTGGTCAAATTCATCAGTAACTTTTTAACCTTTTACCATAACTCCGCAAAATCCTGACTACCAAACTAACACGGGTCTATGATAGACTACCCATTACTTCAACACAATTCCACAACATTCAAACATAATTTTACCAAAAATGTGAGTCAGTAAATCCACTGTGGTTACTGTGCATATATATATATATATATATATATATATATATATATATATATATATATATATATATATATATATATATATATGTATATATATATTAAATCCACTGTTGTGAATGGTAAGATGATTAAGGTGAATCCTTAATTGGTGTGTGTTTTTGTTATGATTATTTGCGTTTTTTTTGTTGTGTCAATTTAGGTGTTTGCTTGTTAGTTCTTAGACCGTTGGTTTTAATTTTGGACGGTAGTTTTTTGATATAGTTTAGTTGAGGCTCGGTGTAGATGTTGGTTTGTTATCGCCACATTCTAGGTACGAGCTTCATCGATTTCGCTTCTTGTATCCTTCGGTTGAAGACGTTTTCTTTTCGAAAACGTTTTCGTTTTATGAAGTTATCGTTATTTTTGCCAAAAAAAAAAAAAAAAAAAAAAAAAAATATATATATATATATATATATATATATATATATATATATATATATATATATATATATATATATATATATATATATAGTGGTAGGATCAAGAGGGAAGTAATCATTCGGGGGGAAGCAAAAACTTTCTTTTTCTTTTCTTTTTTTGAAAAAACTTTATTCACGAACATTATAGATGAGATGAAAATATGAACATTTAGTAGAGACACTTTTTGATAAATGTTTTTATTTTGGTGGGAAAACGCTCGAAGAAATAATATATAACAATTATCGTGTTTTTCGAGCGTATTTTGAGGTTTTAGCTATTGGGGTTTAGATATTAGGGTTTATAGGGTTTAGATATTAGGGTTTAGAAATTTAGGGTTTAGGGTTTAGATTTAGGGTTTAGATTAAGTTTTTAACACGAACGGTTTAGAGTTTAGGGTTTAGGGTTTAGAGTTTGGTGTTTTGGGTTTATGGAATAAACCCAAAACACCAAACCCTAAACCCTAAACTCTAAATCGGGCTAAATTTTACTTCACAAAACATGAAGAAAAAAAACGTTCATATTCTTCACGAACAATATTATCTTGAATGTTACTTTTGTCGATCGTTTTCCCGCCTAAATAATAACATTCATCACGAGGTGTCTCTTCTAAATGTTCATATTTTCGTGTGATCTTGATGCCGGAAAAAAAAATTCAAAAAAAAAAAACGAAATTTTTTTTTTTTTTGCTTCCCACCGCTTCCCCCCGATTGATTACTTCCCCATTGATCCTGCCCCTATATATATATATATATATATATATATATATATATATATATATATATATATATATATATATATATATGGGCATGATCAATAGGGAAGTAACCAATCGGGGGGAAGCAAATTTTTTTTTTCGTTTTTTTTGAATTTTTTTTCCGGCATCAAATGAACATTTAGAAGAGACACTTCGTGATGAATGTTATTATTTAGGCGGAAAAACGATCGACAAAAATAACATTCAAGATAATATTGTTCGTGAAGAATATGAACGTTTTTTTTCTTCATGTTTTGTGAAGTAAAATTTAGCCCGATTTAGAGTTTAGGGTTTAGGGTTTAGGGGTTTGGTGTTTTGGGTTTATTCCATAAACTCAAAACACCAAACCCTAAACCCTAAACTCTAAACCGTTCGTGTTAAAAACTCAATCTAAATCCTAAAACTAAACCCTAAATCTAAACGCTAAACCCTAAATTTCTAAACCCTAATATCTAAACCCTATAAACCCTAATATCTAAACCCCAATAGCTAAAACCTCAAAATACGCTCGAAAAACACGATAATTGTTATATATTACTTCTTCGAGCGTTTTTCCGCCAAAATAAAAACATTTATCACAAAGTGTCTCTACTAAATGTTCATATTTTCATCTCATCTATAATGTTCGTGAACAAAGTTTTTACAAAAAACGAAAAAAAAAGTTTTTGATTCCCCCCGCTTCCCCCCGAATGGTTACTTCCCTCTTGATCCTACCAATATATATATATATATATATATATATATATATATATATATATATATATATATATATATATATATATATATATATATATATTGGTTTGATATTTTGGCTAGTAGAAGAAATGTTTTTTGCTTAGTCCCACATCGGTGGATTGAAAGAGTGGGAAGTAATCTCTTTGGTTATAAAAGGAGCTTATGGGATTACTTTCAAATTGCACCAATCAATACACTTTAAATATTTTGGAGAGTGTAGTTGGCTTAAGAGAGTCGTCTATATCATTGTAACAATTTGTGATATAGTGTATTTCTCTCTTTGGGGGTCGGTGTTTTTTCTCCTGTTTTGGAGTTTCTACGTTAAATCTTGTGTTGTGTATTGTTCTTATTTCTTTACTATTATTGTTGGGCTGGGTGGTGGGAATTAGTGAGACCGTAATTTTCCAACAACTGGTATCAGAGCGTCAGGTTTGACGTGGGTCTCGGTTATAAGAGTCGGAGTATGCTCTGTGGTTGCCACGGGAGTGGATCGTCCACATCAGAAACGAGTTCTATTGATCGTATAGGGTATCTGGTTAGATAATATTTTTTTCTGATTCGTAGTAATAGTTGGATTTGTTAGTGGCGAGTTGTGAATTTCCGATTTAAAGGGTCCTGGCTACCTGCTACATCTTTTGGCTATTCGAAACGTGAGCAAAATCAGAGAAAGTGTTGTTTATAGGATACGGATACGATGTCGAAGTTCAGTCCAATTTTGATGTAGAGAAATTTGATGGGATGATCAATTTTGGCTTATGGCAGGTTCAAGTCAAGGATGTGTTGATTCAGTCCGGGTTACACAAGGCATTGAAAGGTAAACCCACCTTTGTTCCCTGCAGTGATTCTAGCAGTAAGTTCGATGAAGAAGAATGGGATGATATGGATTTGAGGGCAGCAAGTGCGATTCGTTTGTGTCTTGCAAAGAACGTGCTTGCAAATGTGCACGGGTTATCAACGGCAAAGGAGCTTTGGGCTAAACTAGAGCAGTTGTACCAGGGCAAGGGCATCTCAAATCGGTTGTGTCTTAAAGAACAATTTCATACTCTGCGTATGGATGGGGGTTCAAATATTTCAGATCATCTAAGTATTCTTAACTGTATTATTTCAGAACTGGAGGCTATTGGAGTTAAAACGGATGATGAAGATAAAGCTTTGAGGTTGATATTATCTTTATCATCGTCTTATGAACACATGAAACCTATTTTGATGTATGGGAAGAAAACTCTGAAGTTTGAAGACGTTACTAGCAAGCTCCTATCCGAGGAGAAAAGACTGGAAGGTAACGGGGTCTCGTCATCAGGAGATACGATAGTGTTGTGTTCGGATAGGCGAAAGAGAAACTCTGGGAAGAATCTGGTATGCTGGAGGTGCGAGAAGACTGGGCATGTAAGGGTTAATTGCCCAGGTGGAGCTAATCCGGCAAATGGCTCCAAAGACGCTAACATTGTCTCCGTTGTTACGGAGAGTGACGAATTCCTCTGAAGTCACACCATCCTCATGGTGTGTCCGCGCCACCATGGAAAGGGATGTTCGTTAGCGGTTCCACAATTGTACATGGACATTGGTTTGGCATTGATGCAGGTTGTGTGGTGGAAACTGATGTTGTAGTTGATGAAACTTCCAGATAAAGCTAAACAGGAAGTTGCACCATAAAGTTTCAGCTGGTTGTTTAACAGCATGTGCCGAGGTGAAATGCTTGGAATGTGATATTCTAAGTGTTATACTCTTAATGGTGGAGTATGATAATTCTTGTTAAGAGTTATGATTTTCTGTGATGACAATGATTGTCGGGTCTTGACAATGTTCGATGAAGATGCAAGTTTTGTCTCTTGGGAGATAATGTCAACGACATGAAGATGAGGATCTTGAAGTTGTCGTCGAGGAAGCGTCTACATCGGTTATCCTTGCAATGTGGAAGCATGGTTATCTTCTTCTATCCAAAAGGTGGAGATTTGTTGGTTTGATATTTTGGCTAGTAGAAGAAATGTTTTTTGCTTAGTCCCACATCGGTGAATGGAAAGAGTGGGAAGTAATCTTGGTTATAAAAGGAGCTTATGGGATTACTTCCAAATTGCACCAATCAATACACTTTAAGTATTTGATTATTTCTTTCTTTCTTACCCTTGTTTGAGAGTTGTATTAGTTAAATATTTTGAAGAGTGTAGTTGGCTTAAGAGAGTCGTCTATATCATTGTAACAATTTGTGATATAGTGTATTTCTTTCTTTGGGGGCTGGCGTTTTTTCTCCTGTTTTGGAGTTTCTACGTTAAATCTTGTGTTGTGTATTGTTCTTATTTCTTTACTATTATTGTTGGGCTGGGTGGTGGAAATTAGTGAGACCGTAATTTTCCAACAACTGGTATCAGAGCGTCAGGTTTGACGGGGGTCTCGGTTATAGGAGTCGGAGTATGCTCTGTGGTTGCCACGGGAGTGGATCGTCCACATCAGAAACGAGTTCTATTGATCGTATAGGGTATCTGGTTAGACAATATTTTTTTTCTGATTCGTAGTAATAGTTGAATTTGTTAGTGGCGAGTTGTGGATTTCCGATTTAAAGGGTCCTGGCTACCTGCTACATCTTTTGGCTATTCGAAACGTGAGCAAAATCAGAGAAAGTGTTGTTTATAGGATACGGATACGATGTCGAAGTTCAGTCCAATGAGGTTTGATGTAGAGAAATTTGATGGGATGATCAATTTTGGCTTATGGCAGGTTCAAGTCAAGGATGTGTTGATTCAGTCCGGGTTACACAAGGCATTGAAAGGTAAACCCACCTTTGTTCCCTGCAGTGATTCTAGCAGTAAGTTCGATGAAGAAGAATGGGATGATATGAATTTGAGGGCAGCAAGTGCGATTCGTTTGTGTCTTGCAAAGAACGTGCTTGCAAATGTGCACGGGTTATCAACGGCAAAGGAGCTTTGGGCTAAACTAGAGCAGTTGTACCAGGGCAAGGGCTCTCAAATCGGTTGTGTCTTAAAGAACAATTTCATACTCTGCGTATGGATGAGGGTTCAAAGATTTCAGATCATCTAAGTATTCTTAACTGTATTATTTCAGAACTGGAGGCTATTGGAGTTAAAACGGATGATGAAGATAAAGCTTTGAGGTTGATATTATCTTTATCATCGTCTTATGAACACATGAAACCTATTTTGATGTATGGGAAGAAAACTCTGAAGTTTGAAGACGTTACTAGCAAGCTCCTATCCGAGGAGAAAAGACTGGAAGGTAACGGGGTCTCGTCATCAGGAGATACGATAGTGTTGTGTTCGGATAGGCGAAAGAGAAACTCTGGGAAGAATCTGGTATGCTGGAGGTGCGAGAAGACTGGGCATGTAAGGGTTAATTGTCCAGGTGGAGCTAATCCGGCAAATGGCTCCAAAGACGCTAACATTGTCTCCGTTGTTACGGAGAGTGACGAATTCCTCTGAAGTCACACCATCCTCATGGTGTGTCCGCGCCACCATGGAAAGGGATGTTCGTTAGCGGTTCCACAATTGTACATGGACATTGGTTTGACATTGATGCAGGTTGTGTGGTGGAAACTGATGTTGTAGTTGATGAAACTTCCAGGGAAAGCTAAACAGGAAGTTGCACCATAAAGTTTCAGCTGGTTGTTTAACAGCATGTGCCGAGGTGAAATGCTTGGAATGTGATATTCTAAGTGTTATACTCTTAATGGTGGAGTATGATAATTCTTTTTAAGAGTTATGATTGTCTGTGATGACAATGATTGTCGGGTCTTAACAATGTTCGATGAAGATGCAAGTTTTGTCTCTTGGGAGATAATGTCAACGACATGAAGATGAGGATCTTGAAGTTGTCGTCGAGGAAGCGTCTACATCGGTTATCCTTGCAATGTGGAAGCATGGTTATCTTTTTCTATCCAAAAGGTGGAGATTTGTTGGTTTGATATTTTGGCTAGTAGAAGAAATGTTTTTTGCTTAGTCCCACATCGGTGAATGAAAAGAGTGGGAAGTAATCTTGGTTATAAAAGGAGCTTATGGGATTACTTCCAAATTGCACCAATCAATACACTTTAAGTATTTGATTATTTCTTTCTTTCTTACCCTTGTTTGAGAGTTGTATTAGTTAAATATTTTGGATAGTGTAGTTGGCTTAAGAGAGTCGTCTATATCATTGTAACAATTTGTGATATAGTGTATTTCTCTCTTTGGGGGCCGGTGGTTTTTCTCCTGTTTTGGAGTTTCCACGTTAAATCTTGTGTTGTGTATTGTTCTTATTTTTTTACTATTATTGTTGGGCTGGGTGGTGGAAATTAGTGAGATCGTAATTTCCAAACAATATATATATATATATATATATATATATATATATATATATATATATATATATATATATAGTACAACTTTTTATCGTAAGTTTGGAGGACTGATTATAAGTTTGGAATACTTATTAAAATCATCTATGGATATATTACTCCATTAATACTCATTTTAGAAATATATCTTGTTCGATGAAATGAGCCACACTTATTTGATGTTAAATTATTAACTTTCAACAAATGAGTTTAAGACGTTGAAATGTCTGTAGGTTGAGAGACTTGAAGTTAATTCTAACATGAAGTTAATTCTAACACATAACTTGATATTATCAACGTTTATAAGTCCTAATTTCATGTTTTAAGAAAATAAGAAATGATAAACATGTCGAAGAATCAAACACATGCCTAAAACATGTCTATGGTTATGACCATAACGTAGACATGGTAAATGTATATCAGTATATGCGTTTAAATTCTTTGATATTTATTTGGATCATTTGAAGTAACGTTTACATAGATTTTAGAAACAAATGACTACATGAAATTGAGAACAACGCAAGTTTTTGTATTTTAGCCCCTTTAGTAAACAAGACAATCATGGGATTTGTGAGTTGTCTCTATTATATGTAACATGAGAATTGTGTGTTTTTAAACTCTTAATCACCATTCGACTATCCACGTCTATGTTCACTGTGGACGCGAACGCAGCCACGTGTCATCGCCCAACAACAACAAGATAATATGATTATCATATGGTATTCGTTCTGCATATGTTGTCTTAAAGTAGGAGATACAATCGAAAATGCATGCATATTTGTCTAATTGTCTTAATAAATGCATAATGCGAAAACTTTATTTGAGTGGTTAAGGATTGTGCAGTCTAAAGCTAATAATCTAATTTGAGTGATCAAAGTTTGCATTTTGTCACCGAAGATTTTTTATCGAATGCAAAGCGTGTTTGACAAACTAGTTGATATCTGAAGCTTATATTTCAAATTTAGGTGAATCTTATGTTTTTTAACCGTTTAGTATTAGTTAAATCTTAAAGTGAAAAAGACTTAATTACGCCGATTGTCCCTAAAGTTTATCTATTTTTTCACCCTGAGCCCTAAAGTTTTATTTTTTCATCCTAACTCTTAATGTTCTGATTTGGTTTCAAATTCGTCCCTAGAACTAGTTGACGTTAAATAATCCTCGTTAATTTGTGTCACTTGCATTACATGTGAGGGTATAATAGTCACATTTAGCTGCTAGGTAATCCTCGTTAGCTACTTACTCTTTTTCACCCAAATCCACCCCCAATTTCTTATTCCGGTCCAAAAATCAAATCTTTTTTCTTTAACAATTAACAATTTGTTATAATTCAGTAGGCTTATAACTACCTTTAGTGGTTTGGTTCGTGTTATAATTCAGTAGGCTTATAACTACCTTTAGTGGTTTGGTTCGTGTTATAATTCAGTAGGCTTATAACTACCTTTAGTGGGTTTGTTCTTAACTATAGGCTACTAATAAACTTAAAATAAGAGAGAGTAAAAGAATGGTGATATATGAAAATATATTCTATATGTGTTACATGATTACATTTGATGGGGTATTTATAATACATGATTTACTGTACATGATTGCAATTAGGAGTAGGTGGCACAGTATTATAGAAAAGTTTGTCATCCATCTTTATCACAACACTTCCCCTTGGATGACAATTTTATTAGCTCGGATATTGACTATAAATTACTGCCTCGTTAAAAACCTTGCTAAAGAAAAACCCAGTGGGAATAAGCTTTAGCTAAGGGAAAAAGAGTGCAGCATAGAGTTGACTCCCCCTCAAGTAGATATTGCTGAGCTGTTACATCTTTTGAACATGTCTCATGCCAATGTTATGAACGTGTGTTCTAAAAATAGCAGTTGAAAGTGCTTTGGTGAAAAGATCAGCAGAATGTTTGCTGGATTGAACATATTTCATTTCAATCTGGTTGTCCTTAATGAGATTTTGAGTGTATGAGAAGAATCTAGGAGGTATGTGTTTTGTTCGGTCACTTTTGATATACCCTTCTTTCATCTGTGCTATGCAAGCTGCATTATCTTCATAGATAGTTGTTGGACTTTTATCGCGTTCTAGTCCACAAGAATCAGTAATGAGTTGTGTCATTGATCTCAACCAAAAACATTCTCGAGTAGCTTCATGTAATGCAATCACTTCGGCATGATTTGATGATGTTGCAACAAGTGTTTGTTTTTTAGAACGCCATGATATTGCAGTACCTCCATTTAGGAATACATATCCATTTTGAGATTTAGCTTTATGTGGATCAGATAAATAACCTGCATCTGCATAACCAACTAAATCTTGTTTTGATTTGTTAGAATAAAATAATCCTAAATCAGTAGTTCCTCGAAGGTATCGAAATATGTGTTTGATCCCATTCCAGTGTCTTTTGGTAGGAGCTGAGCTGAACCTTGCCAACAAATTAACTGCAAAAGAAATGTCAGGTCTTGTACAATTTGTAAGATATATAAGAGCTCCAATTGCACTAAGATATGGTACTTCTGGTCCCAGGATATCTTCATGATCTTCACAGGGTCGAAATGGATCAGTGTCAACATTAAGTGATCTAACAACCATAGGAGTACTTAATGATTTTGCTTTGTCCATATTGAAACGTTTTAAAATCTTTTCCGTATAAGTTGTTTGATGTACAAGTAAACCATTAGGCATATGCTCAATCTGCAAAACAAGGCAATACTTGGTTTTTCCGAGATCTTTCATTTCAAATTCTTTCTTTAGAAGTTGAATGGCTTCATGGATCTCTTTATTTGTACCTATGATGTTAAGATCATCAACATAAACGGCTATGATCACATATCCGGATGTTGTTTTCTTAATGAATACACATGGGCAAATAAGATTATTGGTATACCCTTTGCTTATCAAGTAATCACTTAATCGTTTATACCACATGCGACCCGATTGTTTCAACCCATATAAAGACCTTTGTAACTTGATTGAGTACATTTCTTTGGGTTTTGCATTGGTTGCTTCTGATACCTTAAATCCTTCAGGTATCTTCATATATATATATATATATATATATATATATATATATATATATATATATATATATATATATATATATATATATATATATATATATATATATATATATATATATATATATATCACTATCAAGTGATTCATATAGATAAGCAGTCACAACATCCATGAGATGCATTTCTAAATTTTTAGAAACTGCCAGGCTGATTAAGTATCTAAAAGTAATTGCATCCATAACAGGAGAATAAGTTTCCTCATAATCAATTCCTGGTCTTTGAGAAAAACCTTGAGCTACAAGTCTTGCTTTATACCTTGTAACTTCATTTTTCTCATTTCTTTTTCGCACAAAAACCCATCTATATCCCACAGGTTTCACATCTTTAGGTGTGAGAATTATAGATCCGAAAACTTTTCTTTTATTAAGCGATTCAAATTCGGCTCGTATTGCTCCTTTCCAATGATCCTAATCATGTCTATTTTGACATTCCATGACAGATTTTGGTTCTGGATCATCATCATCATTCATGATATCATATGCAACATTATATGAAAATATCTCATCAAGATTTTTCATTTCATTTCGGTTCCATAATATTTTTGAATGTGCATAATTTATTGAAAATTCTGTATTGACATCATCAATCTCCTCTGCAGAAGGAGTATTGTTTTGTGGTTCTTCTTGAACACTTTCTTTTACCTCATTATCAGCTGATTTTCTTTTTCTAGGATTTTTATCTTTGGAACCAATTGGTCTCCCACGTTTCTGGCGTGGCAAAGACTCAAGAGTGACATTATTGCCAGCTTTTGAAATTTCAATTCGAGCTGGAACATTTGCTGCTGGTATATATGATTTAGTCACTCTTTTTGTCTCTGTAAATGCATCAGGCAATTTATTCGCAAGTTCTTGCATATGCATTATTTTTTGAACTTCGATCTCGCATTCTTTTGTACGAGGATCAAGATACATTAATTGAGGTTCACATCATGAAACATCATTTTCTTTATTTTTTATTTCTCCCCCTAATCTAGGGAACAATGTTTCATTAAAGTGACAATCAGCAAAACGTGCTGTAAAAAAATCACCCGTCATGGGTTCAATATATCTTATGATTGAAGATGTTTCATATCCAACATATATTCCCATCCTTCTTTGAGGATCCATTTTAGTGCGTTGTGGTGGTGCGATAGGAACATAAACTGCACAACCAAATGTTCTAAGGTGGGAAATATTTGGCTGATGGCCAAAAGCAAGTTGCAAGGGAGAATATGTATGACTTGCACTTGGTCTAATGCGAATTAATGATGCAGCATGTAAAATTGCATGACCCCATACAGATACTGGGAGTTTTGTTCTCATTATCAATGGTCTAGCTATTAATTGAAATCGTTTGATTAGTGATTCGGCTAAACCATTTTGTGTATGCACATGGGCAACAGGATGTTCAACAACAATTCCAATAGACATGCAAAAATCATTAAATGCTTGAGATGTAAACTCACCAGCATTATTCAATCTCACCCTTTTAATAGTATAATCAGGGAAATGTGCTCTCACTTTAATAATTTGAGCAAGAAATTTTGCATATGCAACATTTCGACTTGATAATAGACAAACATGAGACCATCTACTAGATGCGTCTATTAGGACCAAGAAATATCTAAATGGTCCACATGGTGGATGAATTGGTCCACATATATCACCTTGAATTCTTTCAAGAAACATTGGTGATTCTTTTTCAACCTTAAGAGGTGATGGTCTTATTATCAATTTTCCAAGTGAGCATGATATACATGGAATAAGTGTATCATGAGGGATCTTTTGATCCGTCAATCGATGTCTATGTGTATTTTGAATTATTCTTTTCATCATTGTTGATTCTGGGTGGCCTAATCTTTCATGCCACAAATTGATCATTACAGGATCACATGCCTTTTCATTAACTACCATGTGTGCTTCTGGTACATTTATATATGTATAATGTAAACCAGAACTAAGTCTTGGTAGTTTTTCAATCACATGCTTCTTGTCAGTGATACTTAAATATTTATCATTTTCTGTAGTCACTGACTGATAATCATATCCATTTTGGTATATGTCAGAGAAGCTTAACAAATTTCTCTTTGACATGGGAGAAAATAAGGCATTTTTTATCAGAAAATTTGTACCATTTGGTAACATGAATTTTGCCTTTCTCATTCCTTTTATTAAATCCGCTGGACCCGATATAGTATGTACCGTTCCTTTGTTGCTTTAAAATCAGTGAAATATTTTTTAGATTTGAGTATAGTGTGTGTGGTACCACTGTCTGCAATACAAAGATCCCCACCATTTGACTGATTTTGCACTCCAGTAGTGTGCATCATGAACTTCAAAATATGAGAAACAAATAATGAGTACATAATTCATCAATATATTACATTCAAAATATGTTATAAACGAAAGTACATAATAAAGAAACATATAGTAAAGTAGATATGGTATAGATCGTAAATCTACATCCATTTATTTGATATGGACATATAATAGGAAATTTATTCATTAAAGTAGTCACTTGTTGGCTCAGTGATTTTTGTATCAAGGTCATCCACAAGGTTTGCCTCTTTTCCTTTTCTCTTTAGGGATTCTTGATATTGATTAACAGAATATTGATTTGTTCGACAGTTTTTAGACCAATGTCCAATTTTACCACATCGATAACAAGAATCTTCAATATTATTTGAAGAGATTCCTTCAACATTATGATTTGTGGGATTGTATGGTGGTTGAAATTTATAATTTTGTGGATTATTATTTCTTTGTCCACGACCACGACCACTGTAACCATTACGACCATGACCAGCACCACGACCATTACCATAAGGGTGATTTCGAACATAGTTATGATTTTTATTATTGTTATGGTAATTTCCATGATGATGGTTTTGGCCAATATGACCACGACCTCGCCCACATCCTCGTCCAGGTGCATTTCTTTTTTTATTATTATTATTGTTAATAGCATTAGCTTCAGGAAATGCTAGCGCACCCGTAGGACGAGATTCTTGATTCTTCATCAGTAATTCTTTATTCACTTCTGCAACTAAGAGATAAGTTTGAAGTTTTAAAAAAGTTTTGTATTTCTGCAATCTCAAATTTTCTTGTATAGTTATGTTTGCAGAATGCATTGTGGAGAAAGTTTTCTCCATCATATCAGCATCACTTATTTCTTGACCACAGAATTGAAGCTTTGAACGGATCTTGAATATGGCCGAGCTGTATTCACTTAGCTTTTTAAAGTCTTGGAACCTTAGATTTCTCCATTCTTCCCTCGCAGCTTGGAGTAATATTTCCTTTTGATTATCGAATCTACTCTTGATACTTTCCCATAAAACATGTGGATCTTTGATAGTGAGATACATATGTTTTAAGGTGATATCAATATGTTTGCGAATAAAAGCAATTGATTTTAATTTATCTTGATCAGAACAAGTATTATTTTCTTTTAAAGTTTCTAGAATACCCAATGATCCAAGATTTATTTCTACGTCCATGACCCATGATGTGTAATTTGTTCCCGATACGTCTAGGGCATCAAACTCAAGCTTTGATAAGTTTGTCATTTTCTATTTTCAAAAAGATGAACAACATAGATCATAATCAATTTCTAACAACATGAAATTAGAATCATTTTAAATTCATAAGTAGCAAACAACAAAATAATGGTATGATTACAAATAATAAAACCACAAGGGCAGGATAGAATATAGGTTCACTCGGTGGTATATTAGCAACAATGATGATAGTTAATATTACCAATACAATAGAAAAAATCATCCTTGTGTGAATCATCTTTACAAAAACTTTTTGAGAGTGGTAATCTGAGAAAATGAAGATTGATTTGTGAAAATGTGAAAAACGGAGATGTTTATTTTATATTTGAAAAATATAGTCGTTGTAACGTCGTCAGTTGACGTTAACAACCGTTATGTATACATGACCGTTGTAACATCGTTAGTTGACGTTAACGACTGTTATGTACTCGTTATATTAATAATAATTTTAATAAAAGAATTTTATTAGTATAAATATGATTACTATAAAATACATTTAGTATAAATACGTTTAGTATAAATACGAAGATTAAGAGAATAAACATATTATGCATAAATAATAAAATTAAGAATAAACATTAGTATGCATGAAATAAATAATGATTAATTGTATATAAATGTTAGATAACATAAATATAAATGTTAGTGAAGTTAATAAGAGTTAGATTGTAACACCCCGTTTTTCTAAACATGACGCTCGGGGCTTCATTTGAAGTCCAAGAATGATAATTTAATAGTTCGGATGTAATGCATTGACCATGATTGACTTTGGGATGTTTTAAAAGTGAAATTGGAGTACATCAGGTAAACTGTCGAGTTTGAGTGCAGTTTGTCGCGTTCTGGTGCGTCGCGTTCCGTGACAAACATGCTTGAAACGAGACAACTTCTGATGGTGATTTCTGTCCACTTTGTCGCGTTTGAGTGTTGTGTGTCGCGTATTGGTGTCGCGAAACGCGACAAGGTGTCGCAAAACGTGACAAATGTCGCTGTAATGACATTATTAACCCATTTTAATGGAATCTTTTGAGGGTGTTTTGGTAAATTCACTTATGGCCGGTTCTAGAGCCATAAGACTGATTCAAGGCTCATATTATCCTCATTTTCACTCAAAAACACTTTCACCTTCAAACTCTAGAGAGAGAGGAGAGTTTTAGAGAGAGAGAACTCCATTTGGAGAAGAAGGAGGTTGTTTCGGGTCAAACCTCAAGTGTTAAAGTTGTTCATCTCGTCAACAGCTTCATTTTGGTGGTATTGGTAAGTCTCAACTCCGAATTTCATCTTTGTAATTTGATATTCAAGTTTAGGGTTTTGAGCTAGTTAGTTGTAAAACCCATTTAGGAGGTGAAATGGGTAATTGTAACTAGTTATTGTTGATGTTGGTGGGTTTTGGGTCGGTTAATGATTTAACCATGTTTAACCCTTGTATGTAGCTTGTAATCACTAGTATTAGTGATTATAGAAGTGTTGGAACCACTTTGGGTGTATTTTGGTTAACTAATTTTGAAATGGGTCAAATTAGGGTTAAGGTGTCATATTGGGCAAGATTGGTATTTAACGCCTATGCTTGGGTTTAATTGGTATATTAGGACCATTGTCACTTGTGTTAGTGATCATTGGCTAGTTTTGGCGCGGTTTGAGCTTGGAAGTGCATTTGGGTTGAAATTGCACTATTTGACAAGTTGGGTCAATTTGTAAATCCACCCTAATTGTGTTGTTGTATTTGTGTTAATGGAATAGGTACTTTCCATTGGCGTGTTGCGGATTACTTGGTTGCATTCATCAAGGCTTAAGGTGAGTGTTAATATCCTATATGCCTATGTATGTGTAGGATGGGTGCGGGTCGGGTGAAGTGGTTCTCTGTTATAGAGCTCACTTCACATATAGGTGGATTGATGGACTTGTGTATAGGTCCAATTGGCACGGTTGTGCGTTTTGGTTAACCACCTTTGACGAGGTGTACACCTTGTGTGTACGTTATCACATGGGCGTGTGATGTGGAATATAAACCCCAATGGCGAAGGGTGTCATAACCCGTCCTTAATCATAAGAACGTGTTAGATAACGTATGATTTCATTGCGAGGTATTGACCTCTATATGCGACATTTTTAAAAGAGAAACTGCATATATTATACATTACAAACCATAACCATTATTTTTGTTACAAACTTTAGACAATAAAAAGATGATTATCGTTTAGCGATAATCTTCGACTTACAAACTTTACATATAATGATAACAACACGATTTCGAGCATATTTTACAACACAAATCCTTGGGTATGCAGTTTTATTTTTGACACAAATATGCGTACGCAAGATCCTGCTCAAATTCAACATAATGCAGCGGAAGCTTTAGTAATCACCTGAGAATAGACATGTTTTAAAAGGTCAACATAAAGTTGGTGAGATATAGGTTTAATGCCGGCAGCAATATATATATATAGACCACAAGATTTCGTATATAAACAGTTTAATAAAAATATTCTAAGTGGTTGAGCACTTGGTAACCATACTTAACATTTAATCACGTCGCATATTCCCTTTATTATGAAATCTTACTACACCGTACCAAGTGTAGTCACGAAACGAAGTACTGTGCAACCGTTGAATACTGGTCGTCCAGTCCGGTTGGGGTTATCAGGCCCGATAGATCTATCAACAGGATTCGCGTTTACAATACCGCTGTAAATAACAGTTACCAAGCTACAGGGAAGTATGCCAGTGGTACAACTCAACGTAGAATATATTTTTCAGTTACTTGTGTCCATAACGTAAAACATAAAATACATGTATTCTCATCCCGAAATATTTAGAGTTTAAAAGTGGGACTATATACTCACTTTCGTCTTGAAGATATATATATAATTTGACTTGGTCTCCGGTTGATATCACGAACCTATCCATATATAATATATCAATACCTTTTCTTTTTAAACAAACGTCACATATATATACTTGTTATACTTTTAATACTTTGAATAATTCCTTAGTCCGTAGTTAGCAGTTCGTTGTTAGTAATTCAATTTTAATGGTTCATTTTTAGATGTTTAATATACCCGCAATGAAATAAATAAAACCCCCAACGAAATAAATAAAACCCCATCGTATATGTATTGGTCGAGATTAATCTTGACCCATGGTACCGGTGTTGTCAAATGACGTGTTGCGTACATAAAGTACCGGTGTTGTCAAATGACGTGTTGCGTACAATCATGGGATCTTATGATTAATCTTCTCGTGTTGTTTACGGGTGATCCTGAACCATATAAAATTGAATTATAAGTACATATATATAAAATATCATGTTAACTTAAAAAGATGTGATTTATTTAATTTTTTCCCAATTATTTTCGTGGCTAAACTAGTCTTGGATATCCGATTTTGTTTCGGTCATAGTTTCTTCGTTACAACTCCGTTTTCGTTGATTCAACTTGCCATCTCCTTGGATCGAGTCCCTCTTTAAGACTATGAATTGTAAATACCTTAGTTTGTATTCAAAATCACACGGCATAGGTCAAACTTTAGTGAAACTTATGAAGTTAATCATTTTCCATCATGTAAACAACCTCAAATGATTATTTTTCTAAAAATACTTATACTTTGAGTTAAATCATGAAATTTTTATGTGTTATCATATTCATAGTAAAAATCATTTTTCCAGAAAATAAACCTCCAATTCAAAGTTTAAGATGGTTTTTAATTATCCAACCCAAAACAGCCCCCGGTTGCACTCCGACGTCGTAAATTCAGTTTTTAAGGTGTTCTTTGAAAAACCAAGTTATACCTTGTTAAGTTAGCATATAATTAAGATATGTTACAGGTCTTGAAGTATTTTAAAAGTTAAGTTAGAAGGATCTATTTAGTTTGCGAACAAGTTTGAAATCATTCAAACTATGTTCTAGTTTATAAACTCTTATATATATAGCTTTAAATATATGAATTGAAAAAGAGTTGAAGTAGAGTTTTTACCTCAAGTTTAAAATGTAAAGTTGCTGGAAAGAAGTAGTAAAATAAAAGTTGAGAGAGTTCTTGCAAGTGTGTGTGAAAATTGGAAGTAAAATTTGGAAAATGAATGTGTAAAAATGAGTTAGAAATGGTGCTTATTTATAGGCTTGAAAATTTGGTTTTTAGTGAAAATATCTAAGATAAGTTAAAATTTATTATGTCATGAATGACATATTATTCCAATAATTGAAGATTTCTATTGGTATATACCAATAGTAAATACTTCTAGAAGCTGTGTATAGTACCCTAGATATACGTATAGGATTATTGAGGAAACGGAACGAGAATTCAAATATAACTATCTTTTGTAAATATACTTATATTGTTTTATGTATAAAAGCCCTTTAAAAATGATTAAATACATTACTTATACGATATATGTATAAACATTATAAATCATCAGTATTTATGTCAAATAACGTTACGTAGGTTATTGTTTTGAAAACTTAAGTTAGTAGTTTCAAAATATACTTATGACTTTTTGTTATTAATACAAAATGAGATATTAAAACATCCTTAGATCATGTTAAATATGTATGTATAATTATCATATATTGTATAGTTCGTGATATCATCGGTCAAACTAGACGGTCAAACGTTGTGTAAAACTCTTTTCAAAAACATAAGTCTCAACAATTTGGATTGCTTATCATGTTGGTAAGGTTTAATTTATGTAAATATTAATCTCATAAGTATAGAACGATCGGAAAAGTGCGGGTCATTACAGTACCTACCCGTTAAATAAATTTCGTCCCGAAATTTTAAAATTGTACCTATTTTGCGTCATCGAGAAACAAGTGTGGATACTTTTGTTTCATCTGATCCTCTCGTTCCCAAGTAAACTCAGGACCTCTTCGAGCATTCCAACGAACCTTAACAATTGGTATGTTGCTCTGCTTGAGCTGTTTAACTTCACGATCCATGATTTCAATTGGTTCTTCGATGAATTGTAGTTTCTCATCGACATGGATTTCTTCAAGAGGAATGGTGAGGTCTTCCTTTGCAAGACACTTCTTAAGGTTTGAGACGTGAAAGGTATTGTGTACTCCGGCGAGTTGTTGCGGTAACTCGAGTCGATAAGCTACCGGTCCAATGCGTTCGATGATCTTGAACGGGCCTACATATCTTGGGTTCAGTTTACCTCTTTTACCGAAACGTATTACACCTTTCCAAGGTGACACCTTTAGCATAACCATGTCCCCAATCTGAAACTCTAATGGTTTCCTTCGGACATCGGCGTAGCTCTTTTGGCGACTTCGGGCTGTTTTCAATCTCTCCTTGATTTGTACTATCTTCTCAGTCGTTTCGTGTATGATCTCGGGACCAGTTAATTGTCGATCTCCTACTTCATTCCAACAGATAGGAGATCTACACTTCCTTCCATACAATGCTTCGAATGGTGCAGCTTTAATGCTTGCATGATAACTATTATTATACGAAAATTCTGCTAACGGTAGATACTTATCCCATCCGTTTCCAAAATCGATCACACATGCCCTGAGCATGTCTTCAAGAGTCTGAATCGTTCTTTCACTCTGCCCGTCGGTTTGCGGATGATATGCGGTACTCATATCTAAACGAGTTCCTAGTGCCTCCTGCAGTGATTGCCAGAACTTTGAGGTAAATCTACTATCACGATCGGATATAATGGAAATAGGTATTCCATGCCTTGAAACAATTTCCTTTATATACAATCGTAATAGTTTATCCATTCTATCCGTTTCCTTTATAGGCAAGAAATGGGCAGATTTGGTAAGACGATCAACAATCACCCAAATGGTGTCGTATCCCCAGGCAGTCTTTGGTAACTTCGTGATGAAATCCATAGTAATACCATCCCATTTCCATTCTGGGATTTCTGGTTGTTGAAGTAACCCTGATGGTTTCTGGTGTTCTGCCTTGACCTTGGAACAAGTTAAACACTCCCCAACATATGTTGCAACGTCTGTCTTTAAGTTAGGCCACCAATAATGTGTCTTAAGATCTTGATACATCTTTCCAACTCCAGGATGTATCGAGTATCTTGTCTTATGTGCCTCGTTCAATATCAACTTCCTTAATCCACCCAACTTCGGTACCCAAATACGGTTTGCAAAATATCGAATTCCATCTTCCCGTATAACGAGTTGCTTCTCATACTTCTTCATTATTTCATTTCCTATATTTTCTTTAGTAAGTGCTTCTCGTTGAACTTCTTTGATTTGTGAGTTGAGATTCATGCGAATTTTTATGTTCATCGCTCGTACTCGAATTGGTTCTCGTTCCTTTCTGCTTAGTGCGTCAGCCACCACATTCGCTTTCCCGGGATGATAACGAATTTCACAATCATAGTCGTTTATTAACTCGACCCACCTACGTTGCCTCATGTTCAGCTGTTTTTGATCGAAAATATGTTGAAGGCTTTTATGATCAGTAAACACAGTGCATTTAACCCCATACAAGTAGTGTCTCCATATCTTCAATGCAAACACGACTGCTCCCAGTTCTAGATCATGCGTCGTATAATTCCGCTCGTGAATCTTTAATTGTCGGGATGCGTATGCAATAACTTTCTTCCGTTGCATAAGAACGCAACCAAAACCTTGTCGCGAAGCGTCACAATATATTTCAAAATCATCGTTCCCTTCTGGTAACGATAAAATAGGCGCCGTAGTCAACTTCTTTTTCAGTAATTGAAATGCACTCTCCTGCTCAGAAGTCCATTCATATTTCTTCCCTTTTTGCGTTAACGCTGTCAACGGCTTAGCTATTCGGGAAAAATCTTGAATAAACCTTCTATAATAACCGGCTAAACCCAAAAATTGGCGTATCTGCATTGGTGTCTTAGGAGTCTCCCATTTTTCAATGGCTTCAATTTTTGCTGGATCAACCTGAATTCCTTTGCTACTAACAACGTGGCCAAGAAATTGCACTTCTTTCAACCAGAAAGCACATTTAGAAAATTTAGCATATAGCTGTTCTTTTCTCAACAACTCTAATATCAACCTTAAATGCTGCTCATGCTCTTGCTCACTCTTGGAATAGATAAGAATATCATCAATGAAAACAATAACAAACTTATCTAAATATGGACTACAAACTCGATTCATGAGGTCCATGAATACAGCTGGCGCATTCGTCAATCCAAACGGCATGACCAAAAATTCGTAATGACCGTAGCGTGTCCGAAAAGCAGTTTTCGGTATATCTTCTTCTTTGACACGTAATTGATGATAGCCCGATCTTAGGTCAATTTTCGAGTACACACATGATCCTTGGAGTTGATCAAATAAGTCGTCAATTCTCGGTAGTGGATACCGATTCTTGATAGTTAACTTATTTAATTCACGATAATCTATACACATTCGGAAAGATCCGTCTTTCTTCTTGACGAACAAAATTGGAGCTCCCCACGGTGAAGTACTTGGTCGTATGAATCCACGGTCTAGTAATTCTTTTAACTGACTTTGAAGTTCTTTTAATTCGGACGGTGCAAGTCTATATGGCGCACGAGCCACTGGTGCAGCTCCTGGTACTAAATCTATTTGAAATTCTACAGATCTAAATGGAGGTAATCCTGGCAACTCTTCCGGAAAAACTTCAGGATAATCTCTTGCCACAGGCACGTCATTGATGCACTTCTCTTTTTCTTTCTTTTCGACTTTATTAACATGTGCTAGAATAGCATAACATCCCTTTTCTAAACACTTCTTGGCTTTCAAATAGCTAATGAGTTTTAACTTTGAGTTACCCTTCTCTCCATAAATCATCACCGGCATTTTATCCTTACAAGGAATGCGAATTGCCTTCTTGGCACACACAACTTCAGCTCCTACTTTGGACATCCAGTCCATGCCGACTATTACATCAAAACTTCCTAATTCTATGGGTATTAAGTCAATTTTAAATGTTTCTCCGGCTAAATTTATTTTACAATCACGGCAAATTTTATCGGCTTTAATTAGTTTACCATTAGTTAACTCAATCATGTACTTAGCATCTAGAGGTAATGATGAACAATTCAATTTAGCGTAAAAGCCTCTACTCACGTAACTTCTATCGGCACCAGTATCAAATATAATAGATGCGGATAAGTTATTAATGGTAAACGTACCCGTAACAAGCTCCGGGTCTTCACACGCCTCTCTAGCATTAATAACAAATGCTCTTCCACGTGCAGATCCATTATTCTTCTCTGGATTCGGACACTGGCTCTTATAGTGACCTTGTTTTCCACACCCATAACAAGTAATGGTAGCCAAAGCAGTTCTATTTGCATTGGTGGCAGGAGTCTTGGTACCATTTGTATTTGTAACGAGAGCCCTACAATCTTCAGCAAGATGACCCTTTTGATTACATTTGTTGCATACCACATTACAGTAGCCAGAGTGATGTTTGTGGCATCGGTTGCATAAAGGATTTTGTCCTTTGTAACCAAAGCTTGAACCACCACCTGCACCTTGTATGGTTTCTTGTTTCTTAAAAGATTGTTGTTGGTTACCTCGATCATAATTTCCATTCCACTTTCTTTTGTTACCTGATACCTTCACATCAGTATTGGATGCTTTCTTATCCATGATGACCTGATCCATTAGCTCGTTTGCCATGGTTATAGCTTCATGAATTGTCTTAGGTTTCGATGCTGTAACGTTTGCCTTGACCTTTTTGGGCAAACCATCTTTGTACATTTCAATCTTCCGTTCTTCGGTTGGAACCAATTCAGGACATAGCAAAACTAATTCCATGAATCGCTGATTGTAGTTGGTGATTTCAGTACCAATAACCTTCAGACTTCGTAACTCATCTTCCAACTTCCTAACCTCGTTCCTTGGACAATATTCGTTGATTAACATTGTTTTGAATTCTTCCCACGGAGTATCATAAGCTACATCTCCTCCTACAGCCTTCACATAATTTTTCCACCACGTGAGTGCACTATCTTGTAAAGTGCACGATGCATACTTGGTCATGTCCTTTTCAACACAACCACTGATTTTAAACACAGTCTCCATCTTTTCTATCCACCGGGTTAAACCGATTGGTCCTTCTGTTCCACTGAATGATGAGGGCTTGCAAGCTTGAAAAGTTTTGTAAGTGCACCCCACATGAGGATTTGGATTAACTGCAGCACCTCTTGCAGCCTCGACCCATAACATTCTGTCGTTCACTCGTTGATTGATGAGTTCCTGGATTTCTTGTTCCGTCATTCGGTTCAATCGCGCCATATTCTTCTATAAGAATGAAAAGAAAATAATTATTCACATGGAATATTATAGATGTAGTGTATATTTACAGTACATTATAGCTTATTAATAATATGAACCAGGTATTATTATAAAAGCCTTTTCTTCTTATTAGCATTTTATAATTATATCTAGGGTAGTACCTACCCGTTAATGTTCATACTTAATAGCTTAGTACCGAACCAATTACTACAATCTAAATAATACTTAACCATGGAAAATTATTGCATTTCACACTTCACTATTTTACATATGCTTATCTTACATCGAACATTAAGCAACCCACACTAATAATATTATACAAAACATTATATGATCCCATGGTTTAATACGGCAGCGCATCGTTTGGTCTATTTTCTAGGACGTTTAGGTTCAAAGAATCGCTTAACGCTTATCCTGGCTGTCTGCCTATATTTTGGCTGTGGGGCTGAAGAACTGGATGCCGGGACAGCACGAATAGGAATAGCGGGAATAGGGGTGGTAGTGTCTAGTGGAGTTGGTGCCACATCATCCTTACTAAACTCGGGATTTGAATTTTCTAATTCATTAGCCTTTCGTTTCTTTCCTAGTTCGAACTCGTCTTTTGTAATTTCCTGTATTTCTTCCTCGGGTTCACTTTCCTCCTCGGGTTCACTTTCCTCCTCGGGTTCACTTTCCTCCTCGGGTTCACTTTCCGGGTTCTCTATAGTCGGTTCATCCGGAATTTGTGAGTCTTCCCCAAAGATATTATTTTCGTCATCGGATAGGTTAATGACTGGAACACCATCTGAAGATTCTGGTTCGGAGTCGCTGAACGTGATGACAAGTTTTGAGCCCGACATCTATCATACAACAACTAACCCATTAGTACTACATAATATTTACATATAAATTTTAACCAACAATGATAAGCAATGGTTTTTAAATCAGACCCGGTCAAAGTCCAGACTTACTAATGTATCCTAACGACTTATCGGTTAGACACACTAATGCAAACCTGGTTCGCTAAGACCACCGCTCTGATACCACATGTCATAACCCGTCCTTAACCATAAGAACGTGTTAGATAACCTATGATTTCATTGCGAGGTATTGACCTCTATATGCGACATTTTTAAAAGAGAAACTGCATATATTATACATTACAAACCATAACCATTATTTTTGTTACAAACTTTAGACAATAAAAAGATGATTATCGTTTAGCGATAATCTTCGACTTACAAACTTTACATATAATGATAACAACACGATTTCGAGCATATTTTACAACACAAATCCTTGGGTATGCAGTTTTATTTTTGACACAAATATGCGTACGCAAGATCCTGCTCAAATTCAACATAATGCAGCGGAAGCTTTAGTAATCACCTGAGAATAGACATGTTTTAAAAGGTCAACATAAAGTTGGTGAGATATAGGTTTAATGCCGGCAGCAATATATATATATATAGACCACAAGATTTCGTATATAAACAGTTTAATAAAAATATTCTAAGTGGTTGAGCACTTGGTAACCATACTTAACATTTAATCACGTCGCATATTCCCTTTATTATGAAATCTTACTACACCGTACCAAGTGTAGTCACGAAACGAAGTACTGTGCAACCGTTGAATACTGGTCGTCCAGTCCGGTTGGGGTTATCAGGCCCGATAGATCTATCAACAGGATTCGCGTTTACAATACCGCTGTAAATAACAGTTACCAAGCTACAGGGAAGTATGCCAGTGGTACAACTCAACGTAGAATATATTTTTCAGTTACTTGTGTCCATAACATAAAACATAAAATACATGTATTCTCATCCCGAAATATTTAGAGTTTAAAAGTGGGACTATATACTCACTTTCGTCTTGAAGATATATATATAATTTGACTTGGTCTCCGGTTGATATCACGAACCTATCCATATATAATATATCAATACCTTTTCTTTTTAAACAAACGTCACATATATATACTTGTTATACTTTTAATACTTTGAATAATTCCTTAGTCCGTAGTTAGCAGTTCGTTGTTAGTAATTCAATTTTAATGGTTCATTTTTAGATGTTTAATATACCCGCAATGAAATAAATAAAACCCCCAACGAAATAAATAAAACCCCATCGTATATGTATTGGTCGAGATTAATCTTGACCCATGGTACCGGTGTTGTCAAATGACGTGTTGCGTACATAAAGTACCGGTGTTGTCAAATGACGTGTTGCGTACAATCATGGGATCTTATGATTAATCTTCTCGTGTTGTTTACGGGTGATCCTGAACCATATAAAATTGAATTATAAGTACATATATATAAAATATCATGTTAACTTAAAAAGATGTGATTTATTTAATTTTTTCCCAATTATTTTCGTGGCTAAACTAGTCTTGGATATCCGATTTTGTTTCGGTCATAGTTTCTTCGTTACAACTCCGTTTTCGTTGATTCAACTTGCCATCTCCTTGGATCGAGTCCCTCTTTAAGACTATGAACTGTAAATACCTTAGTTTGTATTCAAAATCACACGGCATAGGTCAAACTTTAGTGAAACTTATGAAGTTAATCATTTTCCATCATGTAAACAACCTCAAATGATTATTTTTCTAAAAATACTTATACTTTGAGTTAAATCATGAAATTTTTATGTGTTATCATATTCATAGTAAAAATCATTTTTCCAGAAAATAAACCTCCAATTCAAAGTTTAAGATTGTTTTTAATTATCCAACCCAAAACAGCCCCCGGTTGCACTCCGACGTCGTAAATTCAGTTTTTAAGGTGTTCTTTGAAAAACCAAGTTATACCTTGTTAAGTTAGCATATAATTAAGATATGTTACAGGTCTTGAAGTATTTTAAAAGTTAAGTTAGAAGGATCTATTTAGTTTGCGAACAAGTTTGAAATCATTCAAACTATGTTCTAGTTTATAAACTCTTATATATATAGCTTTAAATATATGAATTGAAAAAGAGTTGAAGTAGAGTTTTTACCTCAAGTTTAAAATGTAAAGTTGCTGGAAAGAAGTAGTAAAATAAAAGTTGACAGAGTTCTTGCAAGTGTGTGTGAAAATTGGAAGTAAAATTTGGAAAATGAATGTGTAAAAATGAGTTAGAAATGGTGCTTATTTATAGGCTTGAAAATTTGGTTTTTAGTGAAAATATCTAAGATAAGTTAAAATTTATTATGTCATGAATGACATATTATTCCAATAATTGAAGATTTCTATTGGTATATACCAATAGTAAATACTTCTAGAAGCTGTGTATAGTACCCTAGATATACGTATAGGATTATTGAGGAAACGGAACGAGAATTCAAATATAACTATCTTTTGTAAATATACTTATATTGTTTTATGTATAAAAGCCCTTTAAAAATGATTAAATACATTACTTATACGATATATGTATAAACATTATAAATCATCAGTATTTATGTCAAATAACGTTACGTAGGTTATTGTTTTGAAAACTTAAGTTAGTAGTTTCAAAATATACTTATGACTTTTTGTTATTAATACAAAATGAGATATTAAAACATCCTTAGATCATGTTAAATATGTATGTATAATTATCATATATTGTATAGTTCGTGATATCATCGGTCAAACTAGACGGTCAAACGTTGTGTAAAACTCTTTTCAAAAACATAAGTCTCAACAATTTGGATTGCTTATCATGTTGGTAAGGTTTAATTTATGTAAATATTAATCTCATAAGTATAGAACGATCGGAAAAGTGCGGGTCGTTACAAAGGGTTAATATTGTGAGTGGAATAATTATACGTATGTGTATATGGCGTATTATTTGTGAATGTTATGGTATGAACCATCGAGCCGGTAGTGCCATAATGTGTGTGTGTGATAGGATGTGAACCACGAGCCGGTAGCATCAAGTGTGAACCACGTGCCGGTAGCACTATAAAATAATTGATGTGAACCATGTGCCGGTAGCATCGAGTGTGAACCATGAGCCGGTAGCACTATAAAATAATTGATGTGAACCACGTGCCGGTAGCATCGAGTGTGAACCACGAGCCGGTAGCACTATAAAATAATTGATGTGAACCACGTGCCGGTAGCATCGAGTGTGAACCACGTGCCGGTAGCACTATAAAATAATTGATGTGAACCACGTGCCGGTAGCATCGAGTATGAACCACGAGCCGGTAGCACTATAAAAGAGTATGACTCAAATGCGTATGGTGTGAACCACGAGCCGGTAGCACCATAGCGTTATGGTTAACCTTGGGTGTTTTACGCATTGTTATATATATATATATATATATATATATATATATATATATATATATATATATATATATATATATATATATTGTATACGTATAATGTTGTATTGACGTGATGTAGCTAACCTTCTGGTTGTAGCTTATTGGCATTGTTCACAACGTTGTTTGCGAACTTACTATATTGTTGGTGTTGTTAGCTTGTGCTTAGTGAACGTACGGTATGCTAGGTTTAGCTTGCCTTATACTTGGATGCTTCGGTATGCGCTATTTGATTATTATTGTAGCGTGTCCATTTTATGCATATATATGTATGTAGTATATTCTCACTCACTAAGCGTTAGCTTACCCTCTCGTTGTTTACATTTTTATAGATTGGCATGGAGGCGGTGGCTCGGGTAAGCGTGGAAACTAGTGGACTTGCGTAGTTTGCTTTAGAAGATGTGCTTTTGGATTAATTAGGATTGGGTAGCGTATCCCCAATCACCATGCTCGGTTTTGTGTAAACATAACTAGTCGGGTCATAATGATTATAATCGGTTTACGACTTAATTAATGAACTATTGTATTAGGGAGTTTAAACTATTAGTGTATGTTTTAAGTTCGTTGAACTTACTTTGGTGACAAATATGTTTTGGAAATTGTGTAATGGGACCTAAAGTATTATTTAACGCGTATTAAAAGGAAAAAAATTTATGGGCCGGTTTTAATACGGGTTGGGTTGTTACAAGTGGTATCAGAGCATGGTCTAAGGGATTTAGGCGACTTGAGATAGGTGCCTAAACTTAGACTTTTGTGTGTGCTTAATTGTTGCGGGACTTGTAGGATTACGAGTCGGAATGGGTTATAGTTAGTGCCTTGTTTGTAGGTGGACTAACATTTATATTAGTAATGCGGATATTATTAATGTATTATTGTGATGTGATAATAATTCTCACGTGTGTTTGTATCGCGTAGAATTTTGTTTGTGTTTGTTATATCATCGAGGGAGGCGGTCATTGTACTAACGAGTTGATACGGCGTGTGTGCGTAATAAGGAATTGCAAACCTTATTACGGGTGCAAATCGTGTCTAGCAAGTGATGTACAACGAGTGTTTAGCAAGATGGGGCAGTGTTGTGTGTATAACTTTATACGTTCGTGATCTAATCGCTTTGCATTCCTTAGAATGGCGACGGAAAACGGGATCGAGACGAACGACGCGGAGTTTAACGCTAGAGTTGCGGCCGCCGTTGCGGAACAAATGAGTGCGTTTCGGGAAGATATGGATAGGAAGTATTCCGAATCTCAGAGTAGTGGTGAAATAGAGCGTCGTCTTAAGAGCTTCATGAGGACTAAACCCCCGATGTATGACGGGAAATCGGATCCTTTAGTGAGCACAACTTGGATCTCGGATGTCAAAAGGTGTTTTCGCACTATTGAATGCCCTCCCAAGAAGAAGACGAGACTCGCTACTAGCTTGTTGCGGGGTAGGGCGAAGGATTGGTTGGATGGTAAGATTGACCTTGTCGGTGGTGAAACGTTTATGGTATTATCGTGGGACGAGTTTAAGAAGGAATTCTTCGAGGAGTTCCGAACTTCAGCCGATTTGTCGGAAATGCGTAATGAGTTGCGAAATTTGCAACAAGGTTCTATGGACTTGAATACTCTCAAGACGACCTTTATGGCGAAGGCTCGTTTTTGCCCAGAGTATTTGGAGTTTGATCATTTGTTGATGCAAGATTTCTATCGAACCTTGAATGATGACTTGAAGAGTAAGATTAGCAGAGTTCAGGCGAAATCGTTTGCGGAGTTATTCGCCGCGGCTAGAGGTTTTGAGTCGTATTCACGATCGAAGGTTGGTGAACCTTCAAGTGAGAGAAGGGTTGTTTCTTATGGTGCTCCAAGTAAGAGGACTAAGGGTCCGAGTGTGAGCACGGGTGGTACACGGACGAGTATATCGGATTCTAGTGCGTCTAGGTGTTACAATTGTGGCGTGAGGGGTCACAAGTCTTGGGAATGTCCGGTGCCAAAGGGTGATGGCACGGTATGTTTCAATTGCCAAGAAGAAGGACATCGTAAATCAGAATGTCCCGAGTTAGCGAGGACGGGGGCGGCAAGGAGACGTTAAGGTACATTTCGTTTTAATAAATATGTCCTTTGATTATTTATTATGTGCCGTGTTGAGTTGGAGTATGTTAAATGTATCGTGTTGTGCATGTTATCGTCATGGGTGACGTTCCTAATGGAAGTACCCTATGGTGACATTTTGATTGTTGGGCGAAGGGCGTAAGACTTGGTGCAACCAAACATTCCTTAGTATTGGGAAATGTTTCTACCAAGCCATGTGGGTGGGCTTAGGTGTTCGGATGTTAAAGCGTGTTCACCCTCGTGTTAAAGTTGATAAACCGTGAGGTTCGTCGGGTGATTGAAACCCTTGAGATCAAGTGTTTTGGACCTCGATGTATGTTGGTAATGGAGTCTACATGACGCGACATTAGGTGCCTCTCTTATACCTACTAGCGTGGTGTTCGACTCCGATTGTGTCGCGGTTACATTGTACTTAGGGTACCGAAGCGAAACCCTTAGGTACATGAGTGACTAGGTGAAATTTGACAAACCAAAGCAATTGGATGATTGCGAGAGTATAGTTTTTGTAAATTGTGGTACACTTTTCGTTCGAAGTGTTTAAGGATAGGTTAAGATCCTTGGTAGGCTCAAGGTTGGAGCAAGATATGGTGATGGGTCGTGTGAACCCAATTGTTAGTAAATCTACCCGTGGTAGCGTTGTACGGTTGTACAAATTGTGGTTATGGAACGTAATTCCAAGTGGGGGAGTTACACTCCCGCACGAGGAAGTTTTGGTGGGAGATTTCGGATGACGCTTTTAGTAAATCCGAAACTTGTGTTGGGACCTAGTTTTGGTCGATTTGTGGTAGAATACAATTTTGGTTAAATTGTACTTATGATTTTGGATTTGGAAATTATCACCGAGGTGGTAATGTGGTAAATCTCGTTGAGAGATAATGGACATGTTTGGCGAGCAAGGTGAAATCCCTCGGTTAAGGAATGTGTGTGTCGGATTCTCTTTTAGAGAATTATTGTTTTGTACCTATGTTTTATATAGGTGGTTCTTGCTCGATTGTGTGGATGGTTAGTGATATCCGTTAGGGTTCACTATAGTGTAGCAGAGCGCGATGTTGCACTACTCGTTGTTCGAGGCCAAAAGTGCGTATGTGATTGGTGAAACATGACCTTTCGGGGTCCGCTGACTTCATCATGGGAGTATGTGATTGGTGAAGCATGACCGTTCGGGGTCCGCTGACTTCATCATGGGAGTAGTGATATATCGATGAAGCATGACCGTTGACGGGGTCCGCTGACTTCATCCGGTGTTGAGTGATCTATCGGTTGTTTTATACACCGATGGTGGGGACGTAAGGACCGTGTGGTGTGATCTATCGGTTGTTTTATACACCGATGGTGGGATCGTGAGGACCATGTTGTGTGATTAGTGATGCGATAGCCGTGTTTCGCTCACATGTTGTTACGGGTGTGACAATAGTCGATTTTGTACACCTTAGGATTAGCGTTGCCATAGTCGTTTTGGGAGCTTTTGGTTTTAGCCGTTTCTTATGATGTTAGGATAGTGGTGTATTGGTTGTATTGCGCACTACAAGGGATGTTAAGTGGTAAGTGTTATCCGTAAGGATTCGTTTGGTTCGGTCTTCATCGTTTCGGGTTGTTGACCTTAGGTTGAGACTTGGTTGCTTTTAGCATTGTACTCGGTAAGGGTACGCTAAGGAATTGATATCTCGGTTCGAGATTGGTTGAGTTTTCCCGATGCGAGGGAATGAGTAAGGTTTTGGTGCTCGGATTGTGATTTGATAAATCGCGGGTGACGATTTAGTTGCTAAGGGTAACTCTTTGAGAAGAATTGCCCGAGGGAATTGGAAGAATACGTGGCGATTTCGCGTATTCTAAGTGATTGTTGTAACCTTCGGTTGTTGCGTGTATTGCACGGCTCAGAATGCGTGCAAGTGTGTGTCTTAGTTGATGGATTAGTGCTTGGGTTAATGAGTAATGTGATGAAAGTCAGATTGAAACGTTTGTTGAGAATCGTAGTGTGTCGGTTTGGATTGATTAAGTGATTAGGATCACGAGGACGTGATCGAATCTAAGTGGGGGAGAGTTGTAACACCCCGTTTTTCTAAACATGACGCTCGGGGCGTCATTTGAAGTCCAAGAATGATTATTTAATAGTTTGGATGTAATGCATTGACCACGATTGACTTTGGGATGTTTTAAAAGTGAAATTGGAGTACATCAGGTAAACTGTCGAGTTTGAGTGCAGTTTGTCGCGTTCTGGTGCGTCGCGTTCCGTGACAAACATGCTTGAAACGAGACAACTTCTGATGGAGATTTCTGTCCACTTTGTCGCGTTTGAGTGTTGTGTGTAGCGTATTGGTGTCGCGAAACGCGACAAATGTCGCTGTAATGACATTATTAACCCATTTTAATGGAATCTTTTGAGGGTGTTTTGGTAAATTCACTTATGGCCGGTTCTAGAGCCATAAGACTGATTCAAGGCTCATATTATCCTCATTTTCACTCAAAAACACTTTCACCTTTAAACCCTAGAGAGAGAGGAGAGTTTTAGAGAGAGAGAACTCCATTTGGAGAAGAAGGAGGTTGTTTCGGGTCAAACCTCAAGTGTTAAAGTTGTTCATCTCGTCAACGGCATCATTTTGGTGGTATTGGTAAGTCTCAACTCCGAATTTCATCTTTGTAATTTGATATTCAAGTTTAGGGTTTTGAGCTAGTTAGTTGTAAAACCCATTTAGGAGGTGAAATGGGTAATTGTAACTAGTTATTGTTGATGTTGGTGGGTTTTGAGTTAGTTAATGATTTAACCATGTTTAAGGCTTGTATGTAACTTGTAATCACTAGTATTAGTGATTATAGAAGTGTTGGAACCACTTTGGGTGTATTTTGGTTAACTAATTTTGAAATGGGTCAAATTAGGGTTAAGGTGTCATATTGGGCATGATTGGTATTTAACGCCTATGCTTGGGTTTAATTGGTATATTAGGACCATTGTCACTTGTGTTAGTGATCATTGGCTAGTTTTGGCGCGGTTTGAGCTTGGAAGTGCATTTGGGTCGAAATTGCACTATTTGACAAGTTGGGTCAATTTGTAAATCCACCCTAATTGTGTTGTTGTATTAGTGTTAATGGAATAGGTACTTTCCATTGGCGTGTTGCGGATTACTTGGTTGCATTCATCAAGGCTTAAGGTGAGTGTTAATATCCTATATGCCTATGTATGTGTAGGATGGGTGCGGGTCGGGTGAAGTGGTTCTCTGTTATAGAGCTCACTTCACATATAGGTGGATTGATGGACTTGTGTATAGGTCCAATTGGCACGGTTGTGCGTTTTGGTTAACCACCTTTGACGAGGTGTACACCTTGTGTGTACGTTATCACATGGGCGTGTGATGTGGAATATAAACCCCAATGGCGAAGGGTTAATATTGTGAGTGGAATAATTATACGTATGTGTATATGGCGTATTATTTGTGAATGTTATGGTATGAACCATCGAGCCGGTAGTGCCATAATGTGTGTGTGTGATAGGATGTGAACCACGAGCCGGTAGCATCAAGTGTGAACCACGTGCCGGTAGCACTATAAAATAATTGATGTGAACCACGTGCCGGTAGCATCGAGTGTGAACCACGAGCTGGTAGCACTATAAAATAATTGATGTGAACCACGTACCGGTAGCATCGAGTGTGAACCACGAGTCGTTAGCACTATAAAATAATTGATGTGAACCACGTGCCGGTAGCATCGAGTGTGAACCACGTGCCGGTAGCACTATAAAATAATTGATGTGAACCACGTGCCGGTAGCATCGAGTGTGAACCACGAGCTGGTAGCACTATAAAAGAGTATGACTCAAATGCGTATGGTGTGAACCACGAGCCGGTAGCACCATAGCGTTATGGTTAACCTTGGGTGTTTTACGCGTTGTTATATATATATATATATATATATATATATATATATATATATATATATATATATATATATATATATTGTATAAGTATAATGTTGTATTGACGTGATGTAGCTAACCTTCTGGTTGTAGCTTATTGGCATTGTTCACAACGTTGTTTGCGAACTTACTATATTGTTGGTGTTGTTAGCTTGTGCTTAGTGAACGTACGGTATGCTAGGTTTAGCTTGCCTTATACTTGGATGCTTCGGTATGCGCTATTTGATTATTATTGTAGCGTGTCCATTTTATGCATATATATGTATGTAGTATATTCTCACTCACTAAGCGTTAGCTTACCCTCTCGTTGTTTACATTTTTATAGATTGGCATGGAGGCGGTGGCTCGGGTAAGCGTGGAAACTAGTGGACTTGCGTAGTTTGCTTTAGAAGATGTGCTTTTGTATTAATTAGGATTGGGTAGCGTATCCCCAATCACCATGCTCGGTTTTGTGTAAACATAACTAGTCGGGTCATAATGATTATAACCGGTTTACGACTTAATTAATGAACCATTGCATTAGGGAGTTTAAACTATTAGTGTATGTTTTAAGTTCGTTGAACTTACTTTGGTGACAAATATGTTTTGGAAATTGTGTAATGGGACCTAAAGTATTATTTAACGCGTATTAAAAGGAAAAAAATTTATGGGCCGGTTTTAATACGGGTTGGGTTGTTACATAGATTACAGAAATATAATTTTGGCGGTATAACCGACCATATATAACTTAAATAACATAAATATAAATGTTAGTGAAGTTAATAAAAGTTAGATTACAGAAATATAATTCAGGCGGTATAACCGACCATATATAACTTAAATAACATAAATATAAATGTTAGTTATGATGATAATAATATTTACCTTACTAATAAATAATAGAAGATATTGTTAAAGAATTTTTTTTTACCTTGATTATACGGAGCACTTCGTGCTGATAACGTGTTATAATTCAGTAGGCTTATAACTACCTTTAGTGGTTTGGTTCGTGTTATAATTTAGTAGGCTTATAACTACCTTTAGTGGTTTGGTTCGTGTTATAATTCAGTAGGCTTATAATTACCTTTAGTGGGTTTGTTCTTAACTCTAGGCTACTAATAAACTTAAAATAAGAGAGAGTAAAATAATGGTGATATATGAAAATATATTCTGTATGTGTTACATGATTACATTTGATGGGGTATTTATCATACATGATTTACTGTACATGATTGCAATTAGGAGTAAGTGGCACAGTATTATAGAAAAGTTTGTCATCCATCTTTATCACAACACAATTTGTTTAAAAATTGAATATTTTTAAGAACCCAATATCTCAATTCGTTAGGGTTTCAATTGTTGAATAAATTTACGATCAAGAACCCCAAAATTTAGCAATCAATTTATCTGTTTAAATGGTGACAATAGCACTTGGAATCTTATTAAAGCTATTGAATGGAATGAATTCAGGAGTGAAACCCACAAGTGAACCTAGGAGTTTACTTTTACAAGTAACCGATATTGTTCCAGCTGATTTTGATGAGAAAGACCCATGGCCGAAACACGGGTTTTATGTCTAAGTTTCTGAATCTTCTCATTCGATTTACGTAAGGTTACCTTTTAGACAACATGATCTCGTTCTTAGCAATAAAATGCAGCTTGGTCAGTTAATTTATGTCGATAATTTAGAGCCAGTTCGCTTGTTCCTATAGCTAAAGGTGCAAAACCGTTTCTTGGCTGCCACCCGTTTGTTGGAACGCCTGAAGTATTCAAGGAGCAAGAGTACTATTTGTGACAGAGATGCAAAGATAATAATAAGTCCCTTCACTTAGCTGTTTGTTGATCTTCATCAGTTATATTTAGTCAATTTAAGTAATATATCTTTTCTGATTTTCTCTCATTTCACGAAACAAATGATACCACCATAAGTGTTAATCAGACCACCATCAAGTGTTAATCAAATGAGACCACCATCAAGTGTCAATCAAAAGCCAAAAATGGCTGGCAATGATAAAAACAAAAATCTTGGGGGGTCTAGTTACAACCTTACTAATATCATAAAACATGGAATGCAGATTGAAACAGAGGTTGGTAATTAGTTCATGGGGTTTTTGGAGATTGGTTCATAAAAATGGGAATCGCAGCTATTTAATAAACCGGTATACATTTATTATTGTTTAACATAAATGACCAAAGTACCCTCCAATCATTCAAACTGACGGGGATTAATTAACGCCAGTTAGCTATATGGACGGATTTGAAACCAAATCAGAAAATTAAGGGTTACGATGAAAAAATAAAACTTTAAGGCTCAGGGTGAAAAAATAGATAAATTTTAGGGACGAGCGGCGTTATTAAGTCAAGTGAAAAATGATATTTAAGGAAATAGAGTAAACTAGTTTTCGAACCCTCATTCGCGCCGGGGGTTTGGTTTTCAATGTATTTTATTGCGTTTTGTTTGTAAATTTATTTCGTGGCTAACGATGATGTCGTTGAAGCGCAACTCGAGTCGAACTAAAAAGTATAACTCGTGAAAGATTTAAATGTTATTTTAAATTAACAATATATGTGCATCTCCGCGTTTCGCAATGAAATTGTCGACTTTTAAAAATTTAACGCAAAATCAACGTGTATGAAAAGTACCCCAAATATTTAGCATTTTTTAAAAAGCGTCCGGTTTGCGTATAGTTAGTGACATTGTGTTCCTAAAATATTTCGATTTTAACGATGGTGTTGAAAAAATTTAAGTCGTTGCGAGCAAGAGGATATGACCCGTTGAATATTTGGGTGGAGTTTATTTAAGATTTTCTATGAAAATAGTTATTTACACTTTACCCCCCTGTTTGGGGGGCCGATTTGATGTTTTGAAGAAAATTTTTTTGTTGGGGGGGGGGGGGGCATTTGTAAGTGAAATGAAATTGAGGAGGAAAAAAAAATAAATAAAAAGACGAAAATGCCCCTAGTTACTATTCATTATTTTTATAGTAATAACTAGTCGCTTCGCGCCGTGGGCTCCGTTTTGAATGCGAGTAAAAAAAAGTCTTTCCTTTTGTGGATCTATTTTGTAAAAAAGAATTTTTTTCGGTATCCAACATTGAAGGGTTGTTCCTTTTGTGAAAGTTGCTTCTTTTAGCGTTAAAGTTAGTTGATCTATTTTGTAAAAAAAAAAAAAATTCGACATCTTTTGGTAGCATTGAAGGGTTGTTCCTTTTAAGAAAGTTGTTTCTTTTATCGTTGGAGACAAAAAAAAAATGTAGCACAGTAGTGGCCTATGTGGGTCCTACTGTTTGAGCGCAGTGTACAAGTCGGTAAAACGTGGTGGGTGTTATTATTCAGTATTTTTGGTGTTAGTGATGGGATAAATAATAATTTAGAATATAGGTATAAAGTGGGGGGTTCGATTTGTATTTTAATGGAAGTTAGGGGGATAGAATATAGGTATAAAGTGAGTGTTCGATTTGTATTTTAATGAAAGTTAGGGGGTTAGGTTTGTTAAAAATAAAAAATTGAATAGTACTACTCATAACAAATAAGACAAATTTTATCTATTAGTTATATTGGTAATACGGAGTATATAAAAGGACATCAGAGGTAATTAAAAAATTTCACTTCTAATAAACTTTTATCTTTTACTACTTAACAATAGTCATAGTCATGTATCCATAAAAATAAATATAAACTTTGATAAAACTAGCATGAAGCTTTGACAAATACAGCCGAAAGCTGATTTTACTAAAAATTAAAATTATTTTTTAAGGTTTACTGTATATGTTAAACGGCATTATTTAATCGAATGATTGTTTGGCCTTTTGCTTTTTGTACTGGTTGTTCCTCATAAAACGGCACCATCTTGGGCATTGAAACATCAAAACTCAAAAGAAATAGTGCATTTCGGTCCTCTATTTTTGGAATTGTATTTTTGTTGTCAACACTTTTTACATAGCTTGAAAGTTAATGTTAAAAAACACATTAAGTTAAAGCAAACTCTAATTCAAGGAAAACAATATCTACAGTTCGTCCGAAAGAAGTTTACATATAATATCTAGTCAAGTAAATTTCTTTCAAAACTATTTTTTTTTATTAAGAAGTTTAGTTTTTGACTTAACTCTTAATTTTTTCTTGACCTTACTAGACTTTAATGCCTCATCTTCATTTTATAAAACACAATTTATACTCAACAAGTGGAGATTCTAGACAAGATTTGTGATTTTATAGTATGAGTTATTAATATATATATATAAAATTAGTCAACGTATAGACTTATTTGGGTTCTGATTCTATATTTACTACTGTTCTCATCAAGGGCGGATCTATATGGGATCCAGTGGTAGCACGGGCTACCACTAAAATACGTGATGCAGTAAAAAGATTTCGAGGCTTTTAACTAGTGATACCACTTGATAATGTAATTTTGTTGTGTAACACTACTGAATAATGTAAATTTTTTTTTTGTTGAACTTTTAAGTAGTGACACCAGTAATTACGAAACCTAGATCCGTCACTAGTCCTCATTGTATAATGACACTTAAGTAACTAATTGTGTGTTGTGGTGGATGATGATGGTGCATCAGCATCAAATAATAGCCATTATAAAGGAAAAAATGTTCAATTTCTAACTCTACACAAAAAAGAAAGTTTTAGATTAGAATTGAATTAAATAAAAGTAGAGAGTAGAAAATGTAATTTATGAGTAAGCAGTCAAACATCTTTTAATGACCAACAACCCTTTTAAAGAATGCCACTATTTCACCCTCTCACTTTTCATCTCTCTTTTCAAAAAACACATACTCTATTCACATAAATTCACACTCACTTAAACACATTAGTAAAAATTTTCATAGTTATGATGGTTACATTGAGACTTATGATGTTGCTGATGGAAGTAAAAAGAGACAATGAATATAGCCAGCTACCACCACTAGTGGTGGATCTTCCACCACCACCACCGCCGGTGACGGTTTATCAAACGCATTCAACACACCGGTCTATAGAGACACTTGTGGTAGTTCTTGCAGTGATAACAATTGTTGTAGTGGTAGCAGGGTTCATTGCAAGATTATGTGGAGGAAGAAATTATGGCGGTGATGGTGAATTTGAAGGATGGATTGATAGAAAATGTAGAAGTTGTATTGATTCCGGTGTTTCATCTGCTCCAGCGCCGGTGCCGGTGACTGCACCACCGGCGAAAGAAGAAGCAAGAGAAGAAGTGAGCAAGTGAAGGGTTGAGATTGTTTTGAAGCAAGTGTAAAATATGGTGTTTTTTTATTGTAAGTCTTTGTTATAGGGTTTATTGGTTTAATCAAATTTATTTTTTTGTTAATTGGTATATATAGGAACAAATTTGTCTATCTTGTTTCTTACTAATTTAGTTACATTACATTGAAATGAAATAAAGCTAAGAGAAATAACCAATTTATCACATATTTTGAATGAAAAAGTTAGCAAAAATGAATGAAAGTTGCTCTTCGAAGTAGATGTACGGAGTGATATAACAGGTGATTGATATTTTCGCATTTAAATTTAATTGATCAACTAATTTTTTTAATTGTTTTTCAAAAATAACCTTTATGTTTTCTTTCACCTGACTTACTTAGAAGTGTTTGTCTTTGCGTTTCTAACTTGATTATTTGATTATTACGTTTTCAAATCGTAAATAATCAGTTTATAGTGTTTGACAAGTTATACAAAAAAATCAATTATTTGCGATTTGAGAGACTAAAAACGTGAAAGTTGAAAAGCAAGTCACCCCTTACTACATCAAAACGTAATTATCAGATTATTGCAATTTACTTGTTAATTTAACAAATAATAAGATTTACCTTACCAAACACTTATTTGACTGATTATTTGATTAATGCGTTGTCAAACAGTATAATTAATTGATTATAACACGTTTTGATACAACCGATTATTTGTTTCTAATTATCTCAAACGCATAATCAATACTCAAAAAGCATATCCAAACGCCTCTTTAGTTTACAATAAGGGTACTTTAGGTAACTACATAAAAATATGGGGAGTGATTCATACACCGCTGGAAATTATCTATACACCACTAAATAGGCTTTAGATAGTTGTACAGTACAACACTGTATTGCATATTTAGTGCTATATGAATAATTTTAGTGGTGTACGAATTATCCCCCTAAAAATATAGTGGATCTATCAAAATCAAAATTGGATATATCACCTCCCTTTTATATGTTTAATATATTTTGCTTTACCTTTTTTATAACAAAAAGGATTTTGCTAATGTATATACTGTGGTAAAGGTTATTGAGAATTTAATTAACTCCTAATTTTCATATTATCAGAATTATAATATATAATTATACATGAAAGTGAAAATTATTAGATTGAATTAAACTGTATTAAATACAAATTCTAAATTCGTAAAGATAAACAAAAAAGGTGTAAACGTGAGTTTGGGTGGATCTCAAAAGAAAAAGAAGAATTATTCAAAGCATGTAGAACTTGATGAGGAGACATTGGTTTCCAAAAATCACGGCGACTTAGTTGACGAATTATATTTGGATGGTGAATACGATGATCATGAAGTTCAGGAGTGGATTCATGTTGAGTCTTATGATGCAACTCACGTCAAACTTTCGGGTCAGTTGTCAAGAGAAGTTGATTAGCAACAAACTCACTTTGAGCTTAGTCATTGATTGATTTTTCAATGCAATGGTTTCAGTTTTAACTTAAAACTTTTAATTTGAAAATTTTGTTTATTTTGGAGGGCAGAGGACCAGAGGTGATGATTCTGTGTTTGTTTGTTGAGCTACTCGTTTGATTTTGAGGTATTGTTGGTTTTTTTAGGTCATTTAAATATGTTGAAATAATTTGTGTAAAGTGAAACATAACGAAAATAATCTTGGATGTGCAATTTCCTTATATAGATGTGTAATGTTCCTACCTTTGTTTCTTCCTTTTATCAAGCTCGATCAATGTTACTCCTAAAAGAAACACGAAAGCAGAAACAGAGTCTTCCACCTTCAACACATGCTGATGCCGCCATAATCACCACCGCAAATACATCACAGCACAGACAATCGTCTTCTGGAAATCCTCAATATCGTGGAATTAATCAGCGAGGTCGTGGCAGTCACCGTGGTATAATTCGAGGCCAGAACCCTAATCAACGAGGTCGGGGACGAGGCTATTCTTAGTACAATACACCTGCATGGGCCTCACAACCACCCTGGAATTGGCAACAATCCCCTTGCGCCTATCCACCCCCATGTCCCTATCCAACCCTAGTTAGGTTCGACCCAACTCTAATCAGGCATGCCTATTGGGCCTTAGACCAAATCAAGCTCATTCTGTTACATCCGATTCCACTTACTACCATTGATATCGAGAGTGCCTTGCAAACCATGAAACTCAACTCGCCCGATGATACTTGGTATATGGATACAAGAGCTACATCTCACATGGCTTCTAGTTCAGGTAATCTCACATCTTATTTTCCTATGTGCTCTTCTAAACATGTACTTGTCGAAAATGGTCAAATTATTCCAATAAAGGGTTTCGGTCACTCTAATCTCATTTATTCCTCACACTCTTTACTTTTACGCAATATTTTCATGTTCCTAATTGATGATACGCAAATTGGATCCATATCAAATAACTCTTATTCTCATAAGAATTATACATTTAACAAGTAAAAACAAATTTTAGCATGCTAGAAGGGAGCAGGCTAGAAGGGAGCAGGCTAGAAGCAAGCAGGCATCCGTCTAGGAAATTCCGTCTAGGAAATTCCGTCTAGGATTTCCCGTCTAAGATTTTCTGTCTAGGAATTTCCGTCTAGGATTTTCCGTCTAGGAATTTCCATCTAGGAATTTCCGTCCAGGATTTTCCGACCAGGATTGGCCGTCTAGGATTGGCCGACTACAATCAGGCCGTCTAGAATTTGCCGTCTAGGATTGGCCGACTACAATCAGGCCGTCTAGGATTGAAGAAGGATGAAGGTTGCCTTGTATGTAAGCCCTTTACCATGAGCACTTGCCACGTCAGCTACTTGTACTACACTTATAGTACACTTTGTACTACCACATATTCCTATAAATAAGGCATTCTACTACTCAAACAAGGATCCCCAATCCTTTTACTCACACATACTACTTGAAGCTTGGAGAGATCTACTTTTTCTCTCTTCATCATCTTCACCAAGGAAAGATCTACTTTCTCTCTCTTGATTATCCACATAAAGCTTGGAGAGATCTAATTTCTCTCTCTTCACCATCTTCATCAAAGAAAAGATCCAATATCTCTCACTACATTCTTAGATACTAATTACTCAATCCAATTGAGTAGATTAGTCCATCCATTGTTTAACGCGCTCGGAATCCAAATTTCGAACGGGGTTTGCACAATTATTGGAGATTAAACAATGGATCGATCCTTTTCCACAAATTAAGCACTCAAGTCTAAATCTACAATCACGCAAGTACGATTTTGGTTTGATCACTAATATTGTTAAAAATCTTATTTTTGTTCGTCGTTGATCTACTGATAATCAACTTTCACTTGAATTTGATCCATTTGGTTTTACTATGAAGGAATTCCCGAAGGGCAACCCAATTCTCAAATGTAACAGCACCGGCGACCTATATCCGCTCACCACTTCCATGCTCCATCAAATAAAGAAATATCCTTCAACTTTTATTGCTTTGTCTTCCAGCGTATGCCACCATTGCCTTGGTCACCCGAGCGATGATATTTTAGGTTCTCTTAGAAATAAGAATTTTATTCAATGTAATAGAAACATTTCTTCCACCGTGTGTCAATCATGTGTGTTTGGAAAACATATTAAGTTGTCATTTATTTCTTCTAGTTTATCTACTTTATTACCTTTTGACATGATTCATAGTGATTTATGGACTTCACCCGTGTTGAGTACATCTAGGCATCGTTATTATGTATTATTTCTTGATAATTACACCAATTACCTATGGACGTTTTCAAGTGAAAGTAAATAAGAAGTATACTCTATCTTTCTTAATTTTAGTAATTATATTAAAACATAATTCGGTACATCCATTAAAATGTTTCAATGTGATAACGGTTCCGAATACAAAAACAAATCATTTTTTCAATTTTGCGCCAACAATGGCATGGATTTCCGCTTCTCTTGTCCATACACCTCCCCCAAAATGGTAAATCCGAACATAAAATACGAGCCATAAATAACATTATCCGTTCATTACTCTCCCACACTTCCATTCCACATTCGTTTTAGCATCATGCTCTTCAAATGACAACATATATCCTTAATATTCTTCCCTCTCGTCTTCTGAACTTCCATTCTCCAACACAAATGCTTTATTCTCGTACTACCTCTTATGCTCATCTCTATATTTTTGGTTGTCTATGCTACCCATTATTTCCATCAACTACCATAATAAACTTCAACCACGATTCACTCCGTGCATTTTTCTTGGTTATCCACAAAACCATCGTGGGTATGAATGTTACGATATTACCTCTAAAAAGTTCTTTATTTCTCGTCACATAATATTTGACGAATCTCAGTTTTCTTTTGCCAAACATCACTTACCAACATCTTCTAACTATTTCTACACGATCCTCCCAATCCTATATTCCTAAATCCAAATATGTCCATCTCTACCTCACAAATACATTTAGCCCATTATCTAGTACTCACAATACATCTAGTGCATCATCTACTCCTAGCCTAACAACCAATACTCCTACGGGGCCATCAGCTTCGTCTGGCCCAAGTCGTCCACTTAATCTACCAAATGTGTAACCAACTACAAACGTAACACATGAATCTCCTATTGTTCAAAGCTCAACTACACCACCAACCTCACTTACTGTCCAAAATACTACATTAATTCTCTTACAACAAATATACCATCCAATACTCCTATTGTACAAAATTCTTCCACAAATACCTCTTCCAATAATACTCCACAAAACACACCACCTCCACCTCCTACTCGGACCATGACAACAAGAAGCATGATTGAAATTTTTAAGCACAAAACACCAATTAATCTCTCTGTTTCGACCTCTCTTTCTCCTCTTCCTACTACCCCCAAAGAAGCCATCTCGGATCCCCAATTGGAATCAACTCACGACCGACGAATATCAAACACTCATGGATAATAAGACTTGGGTTCTTGTACCTAGAACCGATGAGATGAAAGTTATACGTAGTATGTGGATTTCCAGGCATAAATTTAAATCCGATGGTTCTCTTGAATGATACAAAGCTAGACTAGTAGGTGATGGTCGTACTCAAATGGTTAGTGTAGATTGCAATGAGACTTTTAGTCCCGTAGTTAAACCCTCCACTATTCGCATTGTTCTCTCTATTGCGTTATCAAACTCTTGGGCTATTAACCAACTCATGTTAAAAATGGATTTTTACACGGGCAACTTCATGAGACAGTTTATATGCATCAACCACACGGTTTTTGGTATCACACCAAATCGGATCACATATGTCTTCTACAATGATCTCTATGGATTAAAACAAGCACCTCGTGGTTGTTACCACCGCTTTGCTACATTTATCTCTACCATCGGATTTATTCATAGTCGTTGAGACAACTTGTTATACATTTATCATCGAGGTAATGACACGACTTATCTTTTATCATATGTTGATAACATAATATTAGTGACCTCATCTAGTTCACTTCGTTAGACTCTTAAGGATCTCCTTGCTAAAGAGTTCGCCATGAAAGATATTGGCAACCTCACTTACTTTTTAGGCATTCATGTAACTCGTAAATCCAAAGGGATGTTCTTGAATCAAACAAAATATGCTCAAGAGATCATTAACCGCGTTGATTTAGTAAACTACAACCCGATTAAAACACATGTCCATACGAATGGGAAAATTAGCAACTCTGGAAGCAAGCCATATTCTAACCCAACCTTATTTCGAAGCTTAGCCAGGGCATTATAATATTTAACTTTCACGCGACCGGACATCTCTTATGCGGTTCAACAGGTATGTTTGCATATGCATGATCCTAAAGAATGTCATATGAATGCCCTCAAACGCACCATTAGATATATACATGTGTGATGGCCCCGTCAATACACTTAACGGCTCCGTCACTTGGTCCCAGAGCTTGATCGAACTTAAATGAATTTAATAAACGACATTGCATTCTTTTATTTCAAAAGTTTTCCAAAAAGGAAATATACCAAAAATATGTAGTTTAAGTGACCCAACATATTAAATACCAAAGTTGACATAAAATATTGTCAACAAAACCCACAAGTTTAAATTATTCCAAAATAGAATGAAAGTTCAAAGTTTCATAATTGTGTAACAAAATCTGCCCAAATGCATGCAGACTCTTCTAACACAGCGGAAGCATCAAACAAACTCAAGTACCTGTGAAAATATGCGAGTAAACTGTCAACAAAAATGTTGAGTGAATTATAGTTTTAAATAATTGAATAAACTTTAGACCACAAGATTTAAAATGTTAGAAAACTTTAAACATTATTTCATTATCAATGAGCCACCTGGTAACCACTTAACCCTTTATTTACCCTTGCCAAACACAATAATAATATACACTGAACAAGTGTATCTACAACAAAATACGAAGTACTAAACATTCCGATTATAAATTGCTAGCGCGACTAGCTCGAAACGGGGTTGTCAAACCCGATAGATCTATCCATAGGATTCGCGTTCACTAATAGAAATCAGTGATTACAGTTACCAGACTAGGGAATATTTTTGTTCAACTCATAATGAATAATTTAAATTTAATTGTCACTTGTGTCTAAACGTAAAATAAAATGCATGTAATCACATCCCAAAAATACTTTAAAAAGTATTTAAAAAAACGGGACTATAACTCACATTAATAGCAAACGAAGTAACCACACAAAAATACGAACATCAAACGAAGTAAAGTGATCAGGAATGATCACAACGCCGACCTATAAATAAAGCAGGTCGATATAAATAACTAACTTAGGTCAAGTTTTAGTATGATAGCTATTGTACATGTTGCAAGTAGATATAGAACAACACTCAACATGCATCGGTTTGATCGGAACAGCGTACGGACACACACTTTCTATTTTTAGAAAGTTTCTATTTTTAGCAGATTTCCATTTTTGGAAAGTTTTTATTTTAGGAAAGTTTCCAAATTTAGAAAGTTTCCATATTTAGAAAGTTGCTGTTTTTGGAAAGTTTATAAGTTAGGAAAGTTTCCTTAATTAGACAGTCAACAAAAGTCAACTGAAAGTCAAAGTCAACCGAAAATCAACTCAAAAGTCAACCTTGGTCAAACATAGTCAACATTAATTTTAAAAGTATAAGTTATATTAATAATATAGGTTATAATGTTAATTAAAGTCATATATGTATAATTATGTCATAACATAAGTTTAATTAAATTTAAATGAATTATTAAAGTTAACATAAGTTTAAATGATATAATTAATATAACATAAGTATTTAATTAATTAATTAAATATTAGTCATACTATAAGTATTATTAATTAATAATAGATTTTAAATCATATCATAAGTATTATTAATTAATAATGAATTATCAATCATATCATAAGTTTCTAATTACATCAGTGATTTCTATACGGCGGTATGAACAATGGTAGTAACGATGTGGTTTACAGTCCCACATGACTATACAAATTTAGATCCTTAAGGAAATTGGATCTTTATGAAAACATTTGAACTTTTGAAAATTAATCTAGCTTTTACCCTAGATAAGTTTTCCGGAATAACCCTTCACCGGTATTTGCAAATTGTTTTTGTGGGTTTGGTGGGTTTCAGATTTTAAAATTTTGGCTTAAAACTTACGGTTTTGTGTCACCCACTTGCTAACCTTGTATTGGGAAAGCAACACGTCCAGTATACTTGCTCCGTATATTACCTTTCAGTAAACTACCATCCGGTTGTAAAGGAAAGCGTTGAACAAGTAACTATTAAGGCAATGTCCCATGACTTGCTTTCAATTATGGTCTATAACGTGTCGGATGCAATTACTATCCTTTGTAGGAACAATAGTAAAGCTCACCCTATAGTTTTTCGGTCTGGCACAAGGTCCCGTCTTCGACCATGCTATGCAACCACTGTTCTTACGGTTGACACCCGATTTGGTTCAGGTGACCTAATGAATTCCAGGTGAATTCCTAGGATTTTACGTTCAATGGTAATAAACGCATTTAAAAATGGGTTTTCAGAAAACAAATCGGTTTGTAATTTGATCAAAATATTTTCTCGTTCAAGCTCGAGTTTAGATATCATCGAATTCCATGAGTTTGAATTCTCAATCTTTAAGGTCAATCTCAAGGATTGAGTAATATCAGTCTTAAAAGCTGATTTTTGATCTTTAAGGAGATTATCCTTTCTGGGGATCTGATTCATTAGTCTTATAAGCTAATTTGCACGGTGCCCCCCATTGTACGAGACAGATCCTCTCATGGTTAGGATAAGTCTGACCACTTGGCGACCCTGTTTGATGCTGAGGTCCGTGGATTTCCAGCTGATTTTCGAGAAAACTTTTCAAGGTTTTTCGTAGACTCTACAACTGGTCTGTACGACAACTTCCTAACCTAAATCAAGAAGCGCGTGTCTTTTTCGGAAGACTTTACTTCCTTTTAATGAATGAATTGATTAGTCGTGTAGATCCATCTTTCTTTCAAATATATTAAAATTTACCGGGTAAAACGGTTAATTTAGTCCAAAACAAAAGTATCTTCAATTATTTGTACAAAAATATGTGATATATGTTTTAAATAACTTGGTAAATTTTTCTCACACTTGGCTTTTATTTTCCTTTCTTTGCCTTTTTATTGTCCTCTATTCCATTTTAAATGAATTCTAACATTTTAAGTTATTTCTCAATTTATGTCCTTTACGAGGTAACAATAATTTCGGTGTTAACACGTAGTTTTATCGATCATAAATATGTATAAACATAATTTTGAGTTCATTTAATTGAAAATTTTGAAAATTTTTACTAGAATTGGGTAGTCAGTATATAAGACTAGGGCTGTTCTTTATTATCAGAGAGCACTAGATTCTAATACAACTACTGCATTACTAGTATTTTTAATGGTAACCAAGTGTATAAGTTAAAATTTTAAAAATCCGAAAGAATTTAACCCCTTCCCACACCTAAGATCTTGCAATGCCCTCATTTGCAAGAAATCAGTACAATTTAAATTATTGAGGGTGATTAGCGTAGAAAAATGATTAAATTTTACCAAAGTTTCCAAACATATTGGCGTTTGTTTGCTGAATGATAAATGGTGCACATCATTTGTTCATTCCGTCTTGTTGTTACATCACATTTGTTTTTCGTTTTGTCGTCAAAAATTAGTAGCTTTTGCTGAACTTAATGTCAGTCTTTGAAAATGCGCTGTTTTACCCTGTTGTGTACATGACAATATATATACATACAAATAATAACATGCATGGTAATTTGAAATGGGACCTAACATCCCACTTTCAAATCAAATATGAAATATTAGTACAAAATAATAAAAATATTAAACATTACATTAAAGTATCACAATATCATATGTTTTAAACATAAGTAAATAAAAATAATAAAAAGATAAAAATCACCAACGGGAACTATATCAATCTGGATAGGGGTTCCAGTTCATGTCATCGGGCGGGTTCCATGGTTGGTTATAGGTGTACTGATAGGCCTAGTTAGGGTCATAGAGAGTAAATGGTGGTCGCATATCGGGCTGGTGTGGAGGATAGTAAGCAGGTCGGGTCGGTACGTAGTGATCCTGAGGTGATAGTTGGCTCATGATCTGATACTGATGATAGTGCCATCTATCATGTTGTCGTTGCCTAGAATGCTCGTACACATCCTGGGCGTGCCACTGCTCGTATCGACTATGTCTATCCTCTTTTGTCATTTCTACCTCATCTATACGCTGGTAGACATCAGTCATAGCCTCCCTAATGACATCCCTAATGTCATCCGCTTCCTCCATTTCCTTATCTGAACCTCTCTCTACCTGTGGATGATGGCCATCATATGGTATTGCTTGATTGCGTCTGCTCTTTAATACCTTAGCACCCTGATAGACCTTCAATCCTAAAGGATCAACCTGTTCCCTACACACCATCAGTGGACCCCCTTGGTCCCTATCTACACCCAAATACTCTCCAATGAGAGTAACAAAAATACCTCCTCCTATTATTCCCCCGTCCTGTATTCCTGCTACTACTTTGGACAGATAAAAACCAACACAATAGGGGATATTAACAAAGCTTCTAGTGTTTCGAATACACTTAAGGTAAAATAAGTCGTGTAAGGTCATCTTCTCCTTGTTTTTACCTCTTTGTGTAATCGAATTAGCTAAAAATCTATGTATAATACGTAGCTCTACTTTGTTAATATCTAAATAGGAGTGTCTTCCTCCCAGCGAAAAAACATTATAATTTGACATACGCCTCCAAATGGCGTTCGCGTCAAAATTCCTATCTGCCCGCTCACCATGATAAATCAAATTTGTATAATCGGGTAGTAGTAATTCACCAGAAGTGTAAATCTGTAAAGCCCTGGCCATGTCCAACATGGACATTCTGTACATCCTATGGCCAAGTAAAAATCTAAGAAAACTTCTATCATCTAACCTATCTACATCCGCATTAAGTGAAACAGTACTCATAAGCTCAACGCACCACTCTTTATATACAGGCCTACGAATGGTGAATAAACGTTCCCAATCGGGAAAAGAAGAGCTGCCATACCTTTGGATCAGATGCTGCCTAACTGAGTTAACTAGTTGGACCCTTTCCAAAGGCTCCCAATCGATTACCCTCGGCACTTCTACATTTTTCGGTATCAGTTTAAATTTGTTACTTTGATATGTCGGGTAATCTCTCCAACTTTAATCAAATCTCAAATTAGGATGCAACTGTTCTTCATGAATCGTTGGGTGTTCTATTATTGGATGAATTGGAAATTGTACGTAGGCATTAACATATTCTTGCTGCGGATCATAATATGGTACGTGTTGATCAGGTTGTTGTTGTTGTTGTTGTTGTTGTTCCTGTTGTTGCTCAGGTTCATATTGTGGCTCATATTGCATTTCTGGTTCAGGTTCTGGAGCAGGTTGCCTAGATGATGATGATGCACCATCAGTATCGGTAAATCTCTGCAAAACACATTAAACACAAAATTTGTGCATCCAAATATGCATTAGTGTTAGCAAAATAACAACTTGAAACAATTACAATAACATGTTCAATCAAAATTAAACTTATACACATTTTCACAATTTTTACAATTCTACACTTTTTCAAATAAGCATATATGAAAATGTTTACAAAGTTCATAAGCATTCAACTCAAATAACATGTTAAAATAACCATTACTAGCAATTAAACAAGTTTCAAATGGCATTTACATCAATTTAATCAAGTTCATGAATTTTAGACTTAAAAAGTCCACTTTAATTCTCAAAAATCATGTTTAGGATCAAAGTTTGGATCATTTAGCTACCTAAACATGTTACACTACTTAATTTATCAATAATTCATGAAAAAAATCGGCCATAACCTGTTTATATCAAAAAGCCTCAAATTGCTCAAGAACACAAACCCTAGATTCTAAAAATTTTGAAGTTTTTGGCTTCAAATCATGTTAAATAGCATCAATCTAGGTTATACATGCATAATATACTAACAATTTAATTCTAATTATACTAGAAATTAAGAAAATTAAATTAGGTAAATTATAGCTCAAGAACACTAAAAATCAAATTTAAAGAGGTTTAGGGGTAAAATCTTTACCTTCTTTGAAAAGCTTCTGAACAATTTCATGATTAGAGCGGATTATAGCAAGAAATTTGGTGAATTTTGGTGAAAAAATGAAGATTTTAGGGGTGTTTTGGAGAGTATGCTCGTATATGTGTGTGTGTGTGTTTGTAAGGATACAGAGAGCAGTCGCTGGTCTTTTAGTTTCTGGCCAAAATTCGGTCCCCATGCGACCGCATGAAATTTGCAAAGGAACCTCATGCGATCGCATGGGGTCTGATTTTTATTTTTTTTTATATAAAAACCTTATACTTTTAAAATATAAATCAATAAAGTTTAAAAATTTGTTTCTTTTAGAATGAGGGCGTTTCGGATCGTTGTCCTACTCCGTCTCTCAACAAAGTTTTAAAATTTGTTACTCTTTAAGCGTCGTTTTTAAAGCAAAGATTTTTGGGTTTTTTTAAATGTTTTTGGCATACTTTAATTCAATAAGATTAAAAATAATGATAATAAAAGTTCTCGTCCCGCCCTCGGGTAAAGCAATTTCGGTTCAACGACCTAGTTTTCAACTTACGACGAATTTTTAGAAATCACATTTTTAACTTAATGAAATAAAGTAAATTTTTGTTTTTAAATTCACACCAAACTTAAATTTAAAATGCATAAAGTTAAGAATTCATATTATTAAAATTAAAAATTCACACCAAATTTATATTATATTTTTGATTTTTATACATACAAACTTATATTAAAAATATTAATTTTTTAAAATATTTACAAACTTAAATATATTGATTTTAAAAAGTTTACAATAATAATTTAATATTAATTTATTAATTTTAAAAACATGGTAAAAAAATAAAGTTAAAAATCTTTTTGGTCTTTTATCCCACTTTAATCAATCAAATATTATCAAAAATATACGCCCCTCTTTTCGGTAAAGTAATTTCGGTTCCATAACCTAGTTTTACTCCTGACGAATTTTTGAAATATTTTGGGTTGATTGATTAAAGATATTTATACCTTAAGAATAAACGGTAAATTTCGCATTGATGTAATAAATTTTTGTATGATATCAATAATTTCGGTTACGCATACCTAATTTTATTGAATACCAATTTAATACTTTATAGCGAACGATTCAGCGTTTATTATCAAAAGGTTAAAAGCAATAAAAATAAAAATAAAAATAAAAACTGTACATACTTACCTATGAGAAAGAATTCTCAGAGACCTGCTTTAGCTGACTCATAGGAGAGTCGTGTGATTTGGTTCTCTATAGCTACGTAAGCATAACCTCGATTCTTCAATATATTTTCTTCTAAACATATGAACGGTCCTTCTCTGCATAGAGTAACAAATTCGGTATTTGAATATGTTTGATTATTTGAACATTTACCTTCGTGTGACCATTTTCCGCATTTATAACATCTTTCAAGGTGTCGTGCTCTTCTTTTTGTTGCGGATTTTGATTTTTCTTTACCAAAATGTATCTTATGATGATCTTTTCTTAGTTCTTTTCTTACTCCGTCCATTTTGCCTTTTATGAATGATACCAGTTCACTCGGAAGGGTGTCATTATTACATTTAGTAATCATAGCGTGTAGCATTAGACCGTGGTTCAGATCAAAGGAATTCTTCATCTCGTAAAACCTAAAAATATAAAAATTCAGAATGGGGGGAGAAGACTAGTTCTTTAGGGTCTGCTAGGGGAAAGATCATTCGGATTCCATTCTCGGAAACTACACGAAAACAGAATATCTAACTCTAACATAAATATATATTACCCTAAAAAAATTCGAACCTTCCCACACTTAGTTAGCTGTGGTGTCGAAATTGTGATTAACTTCATCTTCAACTTCCATCGGACTATCTATGTAATGTTTAACTCTGTGACCATTAACCTTAAATTCAATCCCATTTGAATTTATTAATCCTACTGTTCCCTACTTTAACGACCCGTCAAAGTACAATTGACGACCATCGTTATCTTGGTCCCACATCTTGATGTAAGACCCAAATATTTATTGTACATAATGTATTTATGGTGTACGATGCGTGTATGAAGTGTACGCAGCATGTACATGTTGCTTGCTCGAACGTCGAAGGAAACTGGACGTTGTCTGAAGTGACAAGGTGTGTACGTATCTTTTCAACCCCAAATAAAGTTTGAGTTGATTTTTCAAAGCCTTACCATTGGAAATAAAATCTTATTACGTTTCCAACGATATTTGATTTATCGAAAACGGAGCTACGGTCAAAAAGTTGTGGCCAAAACAAGAAACTGAAAGCTGACCTGAAGATTGGAGCGGCGCTCCACCTTATGGCGCGGTGCTCCGAATGCGTCAGAAGTAATTTTCAGCTTTTTTAAAAGGTTTAAATGAGGGGTACTTTGGTCTTTTCATTTAGGGTCAGTTTAGGGTCACCAAAACTGATCTAGAACTCTATTGGAGCTCATTTCTCACCCACACAAACACTCTCATCCATATTTAGAGAGAGAGGAAGAGTTCAAGAGTGAGAGAGCTTGATTTGGAGAAGAAGGAGTCGAATTCTAGCCAAAGCTCAGGTTTTAAAGTTGTTCATCTCGCTCCTAGCTATGTTTTGGTAGTATTGGTAAGTTCTAACTCTGAATTTCATTTGTTAGATTTGATATTCAAGTTAGGGTTTGAGATTGTTAGTTGTAAAACCCATTTGGTTGATGAAGAGGGTTTATGGAAACTTGCTATTTTGATATTTGGCGGGTTTTGGGTTGGTTAATGATTTAACCATGTTTAAGACTTGTAAATGGTGTATAATCACTAGTGTTAGTGATTATTGGTGTTTTGGAAACCATTAGGGTTCTTATGGTTGACTAATTTTGACTAGAGTCAAAATTAGGGTTTGTTGATGATTATGACTCAATTGTCGATTTAACAAGGTTTATAAACTTAAAATGGATTAAGTTGAAGCATAGAACCGAGTTAAATATGTTTTGGTGTCAAAACTTGCTAATGGCGTGATATTGACTTCTTATGGGTCAAACTAGGGTTTAAGTGTCATTATGGGTAAGATAGGTGTTTAACACCTATGATTGGGTTTAATTGGCGTATTAGGACCATTCTCACTTGTGTTAGTGATTATTGGTTAATTTGGGCGCGATTGGTGCTTGGAAGTGCATTTGGGTCGAAATTGCACTAGTTGTCAATTTGGGTTGATTTGTATATCCACCCTAATTGTGTTACTTGTTATGTGATAAATGGAATAGGTACATTCCATCGGCGATTGCGGATTATTCGGTGGCATTCTTCAAGGCGACAAGGTGAGTGTTAATATCCTATGTGCATATGTATGTGTAGGATGGGTGCGGGTCGGGTGAAGTGGTTCTCGGTCATAGAGCTCACTTCACATATAGGTGGATTGATGGACTTGTGTATAGGTCCAATTGGCACGGTTGTGCGTTTTGGTTGACCACCTTTGACGAGGTGCACACTTTGTGTGTACTTTATTACATGGGCGGGTGATGTGGATTATATAACCCCAATGGCGAAGGGTTAATATTGTGAGTGGAATAATTATGCGTTCATGTTTATAGCGTATTTGTTTGTGGATGTTATGGTAGCATCGAGTGTGAACCACGAGCCGGTAGCACTATAAAAATAGATGTGAACCACGAGTCGGTAGCATCGAGTGTGAGCCACGAGCCGGTAGCACTATAAAAATAGATGTGAACCACAAGCTGGTAGCATCGAGTGTGAACCACGAGCTGGTAGCACTATAAAAGGAGGCGTGAACCACGAGCCGGTAGCGTCGAAGTGTGAACCACGAGCCGGTAAACCTATAAAAGAGTATGACTCAAATACGTATGGTGTAAACCACGAGCCGGTAGCACCATAGCGTTATGGTTAACCGTATTGTGTTTGTGATTGTTTAGCATATTAAATATTGTATACGTATAATGTTGTATTGTCGTGATGTAGCTAACCCTCCGGGTGTAGCTTATTGGCATTTGTTCACATTGTCGTTGGTGAACTTACTCATTGTTGATGTTGTTAGCTTGTTGCTTAGTGATCGTACGGTATGCTTAGATTAGCTTGCCTTTATGCTTGGATGCTTCGGTATGCGGTATTTGTTTATTTATGTGGCGTGTCTATTTTATGCATATATATGTATGTAGTATATTCTCACTCACTAAGCGTTAGCTTACCCTCTCGTTGTTTACCTTTTTATAGATTTGCATGGATGCGGTGGCTCGAGTAAGCGTGGGACTAGTGGACTCGCGTAGTTGCTTTAGAAGGCTTGCTTTTGGATTGATTAGGATTGGGTAGCGTATCCCTAATCGTCATGCTCGGCTTTATTTTGCGTTAAAAGTCGTGTGGTCGAAAACTTGAAATTGGTAATTAAAGGGTAATTTGGGCATATGTGGGCCCGGTGTCGTAAAACCCTTTTTATTGATAGAACGTGTTAGTCTTAACTATTATAATATGTTGTGAAAACCGTTTAGTCTAAATGTGTCGGGAAGTGGTCAAACATTTTCGCATTTGGGACTTTTTGGGACAGCAGCCTGTCCAGGTCCTTTTGTGCGCCGCGCGGGATCATGGCGCGCCGCGCCATTTGCTGCACAAAGAATTTTTTTTTTATTCCGCATTATTGGTTGGTTAACGGGTTGGGTTGTTACACTTGATAATAACTCTATATGAATTTAATAAATAACCTTGCATTCTTTATTTAAAAATGATTTCCTATAAAGGAAACCTACCAAAATATGTAAGTTTAGAAAAACCACACATTATTACTTAACCAAAAGTTGACCAAAACAAAGTCAACAACATCCACTATTAAATGTATCAAAATAGAATGCAAGTTAATGTTTAACAAAAGCTGCCATCATAAATATGCAGACTCTCTAAGCATAGCGGAAGCAATCAATCATGAACCTGAGAATAAAACATGCGAGTAACTGTCAACAAAAAAATGTTGAGTGAATATAGGTTTAATATTGCAAACAATATTTAATTTAAATGATAAAAATTTATGTTTGAAAACATAAAAACTCCTTTTTGGACCACAAAATTATATGCTAGAAAACATATAAAAACATTATTCCATTTTCGGTGAGCCACCTGGTAACCACTTAACCATTTATTTACCCTTGCCAAACACAATAAATAATATACACCGAACAGTGTATCTACAACAAAATACAAAGTACTAAACATTCCGATTATAAATTGCTAGCGCGACTAGCTCAAAATGGGGTTGTCAAACCCGATAGATCTATCCGTAGGATTCGCGTTCACCAGTAGAAACCAGTGATTACAATTACCAGATTAGGGAATATTTTTGTTCGACTCACAATGAATAATTTAAACCAACTTCCACTTGTGTCCAAAATATAAAATAAATTGCATGTATTCTCATCCCAAAAGATTTAAAATAGAAAAATGAGACTATAACTCACCTTAAAGCAAATGAAGTAACCACACAAAAATGCGAACAGCCAAAGAAGTAAAGTGATCAGGAATGATCACAACGCCGACCTATAAATAAAGCAGGTCGATATAAATAATTAACTTAGGTCAAGTCTTAGTATGATAGCTATTGTACATGTTGCAAGTAGACATAGAACAATACTCAACATGCATCGGTTTGATCGGAACAGCGTACGGACACACACTTTCTATTTTTAGAAAGTTTCTATTTTAGCAGGTTTCCATTTTTGGAAAGTTTCTATTTTTGGAAAGTTTCTATTTTTGGAAAGTTTCTATTTTAGGAAAGTTTCTATTTTGGAAAGTTTCCAAATTTAGAAAGTTTCCATATTTAGAAAGTTTCTATTTTTAGAAAGTTTTTAAGTTAGAAAAGTTTCCTTAATTAGAAAGTCAACTGAAAGTCAAAGTCAACCGAAAGTCAACCCAAAAGTCAAACTTGGTCAAACATAGTCAACATGAGTTTTAAAAGTGTAAGTTGTAATAATAATATAAGTTATAATGTTTATTAAATTTAAATATGTATAATTATGTCATAACATAAGTTTAATTAAATTAAAATTAATTATTAAAGTTAACATAAGTTTAAATGATATAATTAATATAACATAAGTATTTAATTAATTTAATTAAATATTAATCATAATATAAGTATTATTAATTAATAATAAATTTTAAATCATATCATAAGTATTATCAATTAATAATGAATTATTAATCATATCATAAGTTTCTAATTAAAATTATTAAACCATAAGTATTTAATAGTTAAATTATAATTAAATAATAACTAAGCCTTATAATAATTAAATAACTAATTAATCCTTATTATAAGTCTTATAATAATAATCCCATAATATAAGTTTAATACTTATCATAAGCATTTTCCATTAATAATAAAAGTATCATTAATCGTAAGTTTAATTAAAATGTTAATTAAATCATAAGTAATAATTAAATGACATAATAAATATATATCATAAGTCTTAAATTATAATAATTAATTTTTGTATCATAAGTAATTTAATATTAATGAAAATCATTATTTATATCCTAAGTTTTAATAATTAACCATAAGTTTCAATCAAAAGTTCATCGGGTCGTATCTTGAGCCCCGGGTGTTGGTTTTCGGCGAGCCTTACATATATCTCCGCCTAATCAAATCACCCGACATATTGGTGCACTCAAGAACACTCCAAGAACAGTAACCAAGTCATGATGATCAGACATTACACCACTTGGAACTTTAATCCATTCAAAAACGTGTTTTAGTCATAACGGGTGATCTGTGGCTCGGATTTCGATGACCCGAACATGAAAGTTCATCCCATCATCAATCCTAACACACTAGTACACCCTAAGGACTCTAAAATGATCACAAAGTTAGATCATACCTGTACCAATTCGTTTTCACAATTTAATCTTAACAAAACACCATTTTAATCATATCTAGAGTCTCGGGAATCGAAATGACATGAATTCGGAGTTTAAAATTAATGTCTTGATGAGAGGAACTCATCTAGATAATTTAATTTCACTTTTATATCAGTTACACAACCAGAAATGAACGAAAAAGCTGCTGTCCCAATTCAATCAAACCGAAAACATGCAATAACGAGTGATTCTATGCATACAATCAATAATGCAACAACATACAAGCACTATACTATCATATTAAACATAAAAATCAGTAAAATTGGATAAAAATCAAAAAGTTAGGGTTAGGGTGAAAGGATCCGAAACTAATCATCCGGACGTTGTCCATATTGATTACAAACGAATTACAATAGTTGATAACATTGCGAGGTGCTTGCCCTCTATATGATACATCTTACAAACGTTGCATTTATTCTTAAAAGGCAATCTATAGTTACATCCATAATTGACATATTCGCCTAACATTTCATAATATTCAAATGACCTAAACCGCCATTTACTTAATAATAGTCTCTATGAACTTCAATGACTCGAATGCAACGCCTTATGATATAAGTCCTTAATGGCCTCAAGTAGTATCCTTAGTAAGAGATAATGCACAGCGGAAGACTTAATTCATACCTGAGAATAACATGCTTTAAAATGTCAACATAAAGTTGGTGAGATATAGGTTTAATGTCGACAGCGATATAAATATAGACCACAAGATTTCATATATAAACATTTTAATAAAAATATTCTAAGTGGTTGAGCACTTGGTAACCATACTTAACAATTAATCACGTCGCATATTCCCTTTAATATGAAATCTTACTACACTGTACCAAGTGTAGTCATGAAACGAAGTACTGTGCAACCGTTGAATACTGGTCGTCCAGTCCGGTTGGGGTTGTCAGGCCCGATAGATCTATCAACAGGATTCGCGTTTACAATACCGCTGTAAATATTAGTTACCAAGCTACAGGGAAGTATGCCAGTGGTACAACTCAACGTAGAATATATTTTTCAGTTACTTGTGTCCATAACGTAAAACATAAAATACATGTATTCTCATCCCGAAATATTTAGAGTTTAAAAGTGGGACTATATACTCACTTTCGTCTTGAAGATATATATAATTTGACTTGGTCTTCGGTTGATATCACGAACCTATCCATATATAATATATCAATACCTTTTCTTTTTAAACAAACGTCACATATATATACTTGTTATACTTTTAATACTTTGAATAATTCCTTAGTCCGTAGTTAGCAGCTCGTTGTTAGTAATTCAATTTTAATGGTTCATTTTTAGATGTTTAATATACCCGCAATGAAATAAATAAAACCCCCTCGTATATGTATTGGTCGAGATTAATCTTGACCCACGGTACCGATATTGTCAAATGACGTGTTGCGTACATAAAGTACCGGTGTTGTCAAATGACGTGTTGCGTACAAACATGGGATCTTATGATTAATCTTCTCGTGTTGTTTACGGGTGATCCTGAACCATATAAAATTGAATTATAAGTACATATATATAAAATATCATGTTATCTTAGAAATATGTGATTTATTTAATTTTTCCCAATTAATCCCGAAGTTAAACAAGTCTAGGATAACCAATTTTGTTTCGGTCATAGTTTCTTCGTTACAAATCCGTTTTCGTTGATTCAACTTGCCATCTCCTTGGATCAAGTCCCTCTTTAAGACTATGAACTGAAAATACCTTGGTTTGTATTCAAAATCACACGGCATAGGTGAAACTTTAGTGAAACTTATGAAGTTAAACATTTTTGTTACAAAAAAATAACACTTAATGACCATTTTTCTAAAAATACTTATACTTTGAATTAAATCATGAAATTTTTATGTGTTAACATATTTATAGTAAAAATCATTTTTCCAGAACATAAACCTCCAATTCAAAGTTTAAGATAGTTTTTAATTATCCAACCCAAAACAGTCCCCGGTTACACTCCGACGTCGTAAAAACAGTTTTTAAGATATTCATTGAAAAACCAAGTTATACCTTGTTAAGTTAGCATATATTTAAGTTATATTACAGGTCTTGAAGTATTTTAAAAGTTAAGTTAGAAGGATCTATTTAGTTTGCAAACAAGTTAGAAAACTTTCAAACTATGTTCTTGTTGTTAAAATTGTATACCACAAAATATGATAGCTATATATATATGAATCGAATAAGGTTATGAACATAGATACTACCTCAAGTTCCTTGGACAAGGTTGCTGTAAAAGAGGAGTAAAAAGCTAGAACCAAAAGGGTGATGGAATTGGATGAAAGATTGGAAGTAAGTTTGTGTTCTTGGAAGGTTTTCTTGAAGTGTTTTTGTATGGTTTTCTTATGGTGTTTAAGTAAGGTTTTTGAAGCTAAATGATGGGGAAAATGCTTGGAGATGATCAAGTATGAAGTTAAGAGTATTTTGAGAGAGAAATGGAAGTGTAAGTATGAGAAAATGGGGTGAAGAAATGGTGTGCATGCATAAAAACGTTTTTAGGTTATAAAGGAAAAAAAAAGATACCTAACTTTGTTTTCTTGCTAAATAATTCATGCTACTTGACAAATGGTTGGTTCCACATGTTTCTTAATCATTTAAGGCTGCTAAGGATCAGATTTTTATTGGTATATACCAATAGTAAATACATCTAGAAGCTGCGTATGATACGGGTACATATACCCTAGGTATACGTATAGAAATCTTTGAGAAAACGGAACGAGGATTCAAATATAGCTATCTTTTGTAAATATACTTATATTGTTTTATGTATTTAAGTCTTTAAAAGTGATTAAATACATTACTTATACGATATATGTATAAACATTATAGGTCATAAGTATTTAAGTCAAATAACGTTACGTATGGTTATCGTTTTGAAAACTTAAGTTAGTAGTTTCAAAATATACTTATAACTTATTGTTATTAATACAAAATGAGATATTAAAACATTCTTAGATCATGTTAAATATGTATATATACATATATATACACAAACGTATAATTATCATATATTGTATAGTTCGTGATATCATCGGTCAAACTAGACGGTCAAACGTTGTGTAAAACTCTTTTCGAAAACATAAGTCTCAACAATTTGGATTGCTTATCATGTTGGTAAGGTTTAATTTATGTAAATATTAATCTTATAAGTATAGAACGATCGAAAAAGTGCGGGTCAACTTTAGGGTTTTTGCTTATCGTGTCGGAACCATATAGAGATTAGAGTTTAAATTTGGTCGAAAATTTCCGGGTCGTTACAGTACCCACCCGTTAAAGAAATTTCGTCCTCGAAATTTGGTAGAGGTTGTCATAAATAACAATAGGAATGTTTTCATGACGAATATGAGGTAATAATGAAATTTTATCATTATTGAAAGATTTAGATAAAACGATTCGGTTATGTGAGACGCACGAGCGAAGCTATCACAAAAGAGTGAAATGAGTAAATATAGAATTGTTGTAACCGATGACGTGATTATGATCGATTTCCGGGATTTAAGGGTTTTAAAGAAAATCTTATGTAATAAGATTTAGTTTTGCGGCGATCAGGATCTTCTTTGATTTAACGCGGCAATCTGTTTTGATTTCTTTGTCGAATATTTCACTATAAATTTACCTCCTTCCCTTTCTTTCTTCCCACATCTTCTATTCTTTCTCTTTAGTTCCTACTTTAAGACATTCGCTAATATGCTCCATCCCATTCTAATCCTTGTTATATTTCTAACTTTCATATCTTTCATTCTTCTTTTTCATCTATCACCAGAAGAATCTATTCTCTTTTATACTTTCCTTGGAATTATAATGTTTTTAATTCTCCCGTGCCTTTACGTTGCAATACGTATTGATATGCACGGTTTGTAGTTTCGGGGTTGTTGTTAGGTTTTATACCTTCCCTTATATTTCGATGTTCCTACTCCCGTCCCTTAAAATCATTGTCATCCACAGTTAATGCTCTCTCTTATTTGCTGTGGTTTATGTTCCTATTTCTATTCTGAGGTTTTGTCCCTTCGTTTCTTCTTCCCGTCCTCGAGCCAAGCGAACAATGGTCCGAAATTCGTAGGTAGGAAATTTGGAATGAACCTAGCTATTGGTTTTAGAATGAAATTGTAATGGCACGATCTTGATTCGTTAAATTACTCGAATATTCTGGAAAAATAGAACTATCAAGGTGATACGTTCTAATATGTTTGGAGACTTGATAGAATGTAAGAGCCGTGTAACATGGCACATGATGACGGTACTGTGAATCATCACATTCCATTAGAAACTTAACATGACTTACTGTAATATAATGAAGTTGATCAAGTTTCATTATATTATACTAATTCATGCATCAGTTCCCAACACTACTTCAAATCATTTATATTTTAATCTCGGAGGTTTCAGAATTTAGAAATTAACACAGTTTCTTTTATATTGTAACGCAGATGTTACGGAGAGATAAATGATCGCAGATAGGAATAGTTGTAAAAATATCTCCAGAAATATGAAAAATATGTATAACGAATGATATGAAGATATCTTATAATATCTAAGATAAGATGATGATGAAAAATATCATCCGGGCAAGGTTTTGAATAAAGAGTAGGGTTCTTACTGACGGTTTCAGCAGGTACGGAATCGTTTGTATTCTTTGAGAGCAGGTTCAGTCCCTGTGATTTATCCACAGCCTCTTTCATACTTTGCTTCATCCGTTTTCTAGTTCCAAACTTTTTTTTTTTTTTCAGCTTTACCACCTTACTATTCTTTGTCATCAAACTTTTGACCGTTAAAGTCGTTTACAGTTTTTGCTGCTTCGTTAGCATTTCAAGAACTATTTCATAGTCCCGGGTGTTTTTCAGAAACTTCACGTTCAGATTATGAAATTCTTAGGGATAGACATTATAGATATGATGGAAGAAGTTCCGCGAGATTTTCAAAATACTGATTGTTGATTTCGCCAAAAGGATAACGATCTGCTGGTGCACCTGTTGATGTTATCGAGGGATATAAAAGGTTTTCCGGTAATGACGGCGAAAGGACAAGGTATAAATATCATGATTATAATAGAAATAATCTCACTGAAAAGTCGAAGTGGAGCTGTGACAAAATTAGCTTCTTGAAAAGGAATTGTAGGGTTGTTCTTGCTAATAAATGGCAAAGGATTCAATACGTTATGTGTTAAATTATGAATTTGGGTTCGAGAGTTCTTCAGGTGTATAACTGTATGTATAAATCTTTATTCCGTAGGCGAGGTGCGGCGGGTTCAACTTCTCGGTCGAGGTGTTTTCAGGAATCATGAAAGGATTTGAATGTGAATTGTAATCGTCAAGTTACGAATGAGGTTTAAGATAAAATCAAGTGGCAAGCTTGAAGAATTGTTTAGTTTCATATGTTACAATCAACATTTTAATTCATTTTAATTGTCCAATGTTTTCTTCTTTATGCCACTTGTTGGATTCTGGTAGGTCAAAATCCGAATATGAAATTTGATTGAAAATGGTTATTCTGGGGTGAGCGGATACGAATATCGGTGGTTGTAAGTAAGATAATAGATAACCGTTGAATCAGATTCAAGAATGTACAATATAACTTATTAATGTGAATTCTAAATATTCCTCGGGTACTACCCACCCGTTAAAATATTTTCATCATTAATAGTTTGTACGAAGGAATTTTTAATTACTATCTTTATGAAAATATACTTGCATATATATTTTCTTCAGAGATAATCATAGAATTAATGAGTCAATAAAATATTAAACTCATCAGGTTTATTGTTAATACTAGATTACATAGTCTCTAACGCATTAGAGATTACTTAGTCGCCATATTGAACGGAGGTAATGAGGTAGAATGGTACGTGAATCGAAGTTAATCGATGTAGAACGATATGTAGAACGAAGATCATACTCGAAGTACAGATATTGAGTCGTGTGATGTTGATATTCGAGATACAGATTGTGATGTTGAGATTTAAGGCGCGGTTGTGATTGGGGTGATAAAGGTACTGTCGGCGTTGACGATGGTAGTACGGATTATGCTGCTGGTGCTGCTGTTGGTGTTTGTAACCTTCGCATCATATTCTCCAAAACCACTACCCGAGCACGGAGTTCGTTGACTTCTTCTATTATACCGGGATGATTGACGGTTGGAACGAGCGAATGAACAAGATTTGAAATATGGGATAGTATGTAATCATGACGAGATACTCTAGAAATGAGCGAGAAAATGGTGTTTCGAATAGGTTCGCCGGTAAGTGCTTCAGGTTCATCGTTAAGAGGACAATTTGGTGGATGGAATGGATCACCTTCTTCTTGCCTCCAGAAATTTAGTATATTACGAACCCATCACCAATTCATCCAGAATAGATGATGGGAAATTGGTTGATCCATTCCGGTAACGCTGTTCTCGGAGCTCGAATGGAAATCCATATCGGCGAAGCTATCGAATTCGGAGGAATTTGAGCTGGATGAAGAATCCATCTTGTATGGTCAGAGAAATGAATTTTTGGTTTGGAATAGATTATAGCAGTTGGGTTTGGTACTCTTCAATACATAATTTACATATGTATATATAATATCAAAATCCCATGAATTACGGAGAATCTTTGAAATACGACAGGCAATGTCTATAGTAACAGATACGCTAGGATATGAATTTTGTCTATACACTATCGATGCACTAAATGCAGTAAGACGTGTCTAGACTTAAGAATGATAAGCAGGAAGTTCCCTAAGAATGATAAGCAGATGATTTCCGACTAGGATTGATAAGCAAAACTTTTGACAGGCAGACACGGTCAAAGTCCAGACTCACTTAATGTATCCTAACAACTACTAGTTAGACACACTAATGCAAGGCCTGGTTCGCTAAGACCAACGCTCTGATACCAACTGAAAGGATCCGAAACTAATCATCCGGACGTTGTCCATATTGATTACAAACGAATTACAATAGTTGATAACATTGCGAGGTGCTTGCCCTCTATATGATACATCTTACAAACGTTGCATTTATTCTTAAAAGGCAATCTATAGTTACATCCATAATTGACATATTCGCCTAACATTTCATAATATTCAAATGACCTAAACCGCCATTTACTTAATAATAGTCTCTATGAACTTCAATGACTCGAATGCAACGCCTTATGATATAAGTCCTTAATGGCCTCAAGTAGTATCCTTAGTAAGAGATAATGCACAGCGGAAGACTTAATTCATACCTGAGAATAACATGCTTTAAAATGTCAACATAAAGTTGGTGAGATATAGGTTTAATGTCGACAGCGATATAAATATAGACCACAAGATTTCATATATAAACATTTTAATAAAAATATTCTAAGTGGTTGAGCACTTGGTAACCATACTTAACAATTAATCACGTCGCATATTCCCTTTAATATGAAATCTTACTACACTGTACCAAGTGTAGTCATGAAACGAAGTACTGTGCAACCGTTGAATACTGGTCGTCCAGTCCGGTTGGGGTTGTCAGGCCCGATAGATCTATCAACAGGATTCGCGTTTACAATACCGCTGTAAATATTAGTTACCAAGCTACAGGGAAGTATGCCAGTGGTACAACTCAACGTAGAATATATTTTTCAGTTACTTGTGTCCATAACGTAAAACATAAAATACATGTATTCTCATCCCGAAATATTTAGAGTTTAAAAGTGGGACTATATACTCACTTTCGTCTTGAAGATATATATAATTTGACTTGGTCTTCGGTTGATATCACGAACCTATCCATATATAATATATCAATACCTTTTCTTTTTAAACAAACGTCACATATATATACTTGTTATACTTTTAATACTTTGAATAATTCCTTAGTCCGTAGTTAGCAGCTCGTTGTTAGTAATTCAATTTTAATGGTTCATTTTTAGATGTTTAATATACCCGCAATGAAATAAATAAAACCCCCTCGTATATGTATTGGTCGAGATTAATCTTGACCCACGGTACCGATGTTGTCAAATGACGTGTTGCGTACATAAAGTACCGGTGTTGTCAAATGACGTGTTGCGTACAAACATGGGATCTTATGATTAATCTTCTCGTGTTGTTTACGGGTGATCCTGAACCATATAAAATTGAATTATAAGTACATATATATAAAATATCATGTTATCTTAGAAATATGTGATTTATTTAATTTTTCCCAATTAATCCCGAAGTTAAACAAGTCTAGGATAACCAATTTTGTTTCGGTCATAGTTTCTTCGTTACAAATCCGTTTTCGTTGATTCAACTTGCCATCTCCTTGGATCAAGTCCCTCTTTAAGACTATGAACTGAAAATACCTTGGTTTGTATTCAAAATCACACGGCATAGGTGAAACTTTAGTGAAACTTATGAAGTTAAACATTTTTGTTACAAAAAAATAACACTTAATGACCATTTTTCTAAAAATACTTATACTTTGAATTAAATCATGAAATTTTTATGTGTTAACATATTTATAGTAAAAATCATTTTTCCAGAACATAAACCTCCAATTCAAAGTTTAAGATAGTTTTTAATTATCCAACCCAAAACAGTCCCCGGTTACACTCCGACGTCGTAAAAACAGTTTTTAAGATATTCATTGAAAAACCAAGTTATACCTTGTTAAGTTAGCATATATTTAAGTTATATTACAGGTCTTGAAGTATTTTAAAAGTTAAGTTAGAAGGATCTATTTAGTTTGCAAACAAGTTAGAAAACTTTCAAACTATGTTCTTGTTGTTAAAATTGTATACCACAAAATATGATAGCTATATATATATGAATCGAATAAGGTTATGAACATAGATACTACCTCAAGTTCCTTGGACAAGGTTGCTGTAAAAGAGGAGTAAAAAGCTAGAACCAAAAGGGTGATGGAATTGGATGAAAGATTGGAAGTAAGTTTGTGTTCTTGGAAGGTTTTCTTGAAGTGTTTTTGTATGGTTTTCTTATGGTGTTTAAGTAAGGTTTTTGAAGCTAAATGATGGGAAAAATGCTTGGAGATGATCAAGTATGAAGTTAAGAGTATTTTGAGAGAGAAATGGAAGTGTAAGTATGAGAAAATGGGGTGAAGAAATGGTGTGCATGCATAAAAACGTTTTTAGGTTATAAAGGAAAAAAAAAGATACCTAACTTTGTTTTCTTGCTAAATAATTCATGCTACTTGACAAATGGTTGGTTCCACATGTTTCTTAATCATTTAAGGCTGCTAAGGATCAGATTTTTATTGGTATATACCAATAGTAAATACATCTAGAAGCTGCGTATGATACGGGTACATATACCCTAGGTATACGTATAGAAATCTTTGAGAAAACGGAACGAGGATTCAAATATAGCTATCTTTTGTAAATATACTTATATTGTTTTATGTATTTAAGTCTTTAAAAGTGATTAAATACATTACTTATACGATATATGTATAAACATTATAGGTCATAAGTATTTAAGTCAAATAACGTTACGTATGGTTATCGTTTTGAAAACTTAAGTTAGTAGTTTCAAAATATACTTATAACTTATTGTTATTAATACAAAATGAGATATTAAAACATTCTTAGATCATGTTAAATATGTATATATACATATATATACACAAACGTATAATTATCATATATTGTATAGTTCGTGATATCATCGGTCAAACTAGACGGTCAAACGTTGTGTAAAACTCTTTTCGAAAACATAAGTCTCAACAATTTGGATTGCTTATCATGTTGGTAAGGTTTAATTTATGTAAATATTAATCTTATAAGTATAGAACGATCGAAAAAGTGCGGGTCAACTTTAGGGTTTTTGCTTATCGTGTCGGAACCATATAGAGATTAGAGTTTAAATTTGGTCGAAAATTTCCGGGTCGTTACATAGGGTTTATACCCTAATCGAGAATCAAATGATGTAGATGTGTAGAGAAGAACGCGTAGAATCCGAATATGTGAATGATTTCTTGATCCAAGTATTAATTGATGAAGATGATGATGATTGTATGTGGTGGTGGTGATGGCATCAAAGAGGAGAGGAGGAAGGAGAAGAGAAAAAAAAATGATTAGGTTAAAATGAAAAGAAATGAGCCAATTTTTGATCATGTAATCTAATCTTTCAAAAATGGCACAATACCCCCCTCCTTTTGATATTTTCGGCTGAAATATGAAGGGTGGGCCCCAATTGTGGGCTAACTTGATAAATGAAAGAAGTCTTGTGGCCCGAATGCCCGAACGAAGCCCGAAACGCGAAAACACCGCTACGCGATTGATTTTTCGGAGAGATAACAAATACGCGACGAATAAAATATATAAACACTATATATAATCATATGACATCAAAATATCATATTTAAGATAATTTGGATTTAAAAATCCCAAAAGTCTGACCGTTGGTTTGAAAAACGAAAAGATTCGCCGGATAGAAATCCACGTCACGTAGAAACGTACAACTTAAAATATGAATACAAATATTCATATAACACATAATAATTAATATATTATTATAAAAATAATAATATAGGTCATAGAAATGACGTGGCACTAATAATAATTAACGGTCATTAAATAATTAACGGTAAAAGATAACGGAAAAAGTAGGGTCGTTACAGTACCTTCCCGTTACGGAAATTTCGTCCCGAAATTTAAGCAGGTGCAGGTTGACTCGGCATCTGGGAACAAATGCGGGTACTTCTGCCTCATCTGACCTCCACGCTCCCAAGTGAACTTGGGACCGCGTCTGGCGTTCCATCTAACTCGAACAATAGGAATTTTGCTCTCCTTGAGAGTCTTAACCTCTCGGTCCATAATTTCGACAGGTTTCTCAATAAAATGGAGTTGTTTATCAACATGAAATTCCTCCAGAGGAATAGTTTCATCGGCCTCGGCCAAATACTTCTTCAAATTCGGTACATGAAAAACATCGCGAACAGCACTGAGTTCTTGGGGCAATCTCAAACGATAAGCCACGGGTCCAACTCTCTCAATAATCTCAAATGGTATATCAAGACGAGGATTCAATTTTTACCTTTTACCAAAATGTACCACACCTTTCCAAGGTGATACCTTCAACATAACATGGTTACCGACCTGAAATTCTAAATCCTTTCTTCGAATATTAGCATAACTCTTTTGCCGTCTTCTGGCGGTTCTCAATCTTTCCTGAACCCGGATGAATAGAGTACCTAGACTTATGAGCCTCATGCCCTCATCTAACACAAGTTGTCACAATTCACCAAATTTTGGAACCCAAAGAAGTCCCGCAAAATACCGCGTACCATCTGCTCGTACCTCAAATTTCTTACTCAAGCCTCTGACCTTCCCGTTACGAATTCTCCTACTTTAAGTCTTCTTGTTGTGCCTCAAGAATCTGCCTTGCGAGGTTTGTTCGAATTGTCATATTCCAGGCTCTAAACCTGCGAGGTTCAGCCCTTTCTTTTTTACTTAACGCATCGGCCACAACGTTGGCCTTTCTCGGATGATATGAAAGTTCACAATCATAATCATTCAACGTCTCAATCCATCTTCATTGCCTCATATTCAACTGTTTCTGATCAAGGATATGTTGAAGACTTTTGTGATCAGTGTACACAGTACTTTTGACCCCATATAAGTAATGTCTCCAATTCTTGAGTGCGAACACAACAGCTCCCAATTCTAAATCATGGGTTGTATAATTCTGCTCATGAATCTTCAACTGACGTGACGCGTAAGCAATGACTTTCTTTCGTTGCATCAAAACACAACCAAAGTCTTGACACGAAGCATCGCAATAGATAACAAAATCATCATTACCCTCAGGTAGTGATAATATCGGTGCAGAAGTTAACTTCTTCTTCAGAGTTTGGAAAGCAGACTCTTGTTCACTCTTTCACTCGTACTTCTTCCACTTATGCGTTAAAGCAATCAGAGGTTTTGCTACTCGTGAAAAATCTTAAATGAACCTTCTATAATAGCATGCCAAACCTAGGAACTGACGAATCTGAGTAGGAGTTTTCAGAAATTTCCCACTTCCCAATTGCCTCAATCTTAGCAGGATCAACTTGAATTCCCTTTTTATTAACAACGTGCCCAAGGAATTGAACTTCTTTCAACCAGAATGCACATTTAGAAAAATTCAGCATACAGCTCTTCTTTTCTAAACAAATCAAGCACATATCTTCGTGCTCTTGATCACTTCTTGGAATAGGTAAGGATATCATCGATGAAAACGATAAAGAATTTATCCACATATGGGCTACACACACGGTTCATGAGATCCATGAACACAGCAGGTGTGTTGGTCAATCCGGACGGCATAACAAGAAATTCTCAGTGACCATAACGGGTACGGAAAGCGATTTTCAAAATACCGTTTTTCATAACGCGCAATTGGTGATAACTAGAATGGAGATCAATCTTAGAATAAATGGACAAACCTTGAAGCTGACCGAACAGATCATTAATTCTCGGAAAAGGGTAACGATTCTTAATAGTAAGCTTGTTCAACTCGTGATAATCAATAAACCATCGGAACGAACCACCTTTCTTCTTAACGAACAAAACAGGAGCTCCCCAAGGGGACGAACTGGGACAAATGAAATATAGTTGCAACAATGAAGGAAGAAATGTATGGAGTAGTCACATTGGTGGCATAGATATATATAAGGAAATTCTCTCAACAGAGATAACGAGGATCATAGACTTCAAGGTAAATTTTCATTATATTTCTGAAAGGAAGACGTATGAAAGGTGTGATACTTCAACGAGAGTGAACTTCCTTGTACAATGAGCGAGGAAATCTAGCATTCATCCATATTCTTAAATTTATGTGCGGATGAAAAGAACGCGAATCACGGGTTATAAAGAATGGCCGAATCCAGGTGAGATAAATCTCCAAAAATAATTTCGTGTACCTCAAAGTATTGAATCCTAGGATTGATGTTTACGAGGGTGTTGCGGTTGGCAACGAATATTGAGAGTAGAAACTCCTCAAACGGTCTAGTGTAATGTATATCAATAATACCCACTATTACAACAGTTGGGGTAGAAACCCACATAACGCCTTTTCTACAATAGGGTGAACACCGAGTGTACCCCAGAAAATTGATTTATCGGTCCGCGTTTCGGCCATGTCCAACCATAAGAGGGAAAATTTTATGAGCGCCAAGACTTTCCAACAAATTTTATAAAACCGACATCCAAAGTGGTGTAAGAGTTTCTATCAATGAACTTAATGGTAAGTTTCACCCTTAAATGGAGGATGAGAAGAACTGTGATCCAAACACTCTGTAGAGTAATGCAAAAATTTGATAAAATCAATCAAAGGAGTTTTGAAAAAGCTTTAAATGTTTGATGTGATAACATAAACGGAATGAAGTTCTTAGTAAATTTAGAAGTATGTACAACGTGTACCATTTTATATAAAACAAATTGACCTAGTCAAACAGCTCAATAAATGAGCGGTTTTAAAATAATTTTGGAGGTATGATTTAGTATATACTAGCCAAAATAGGTAAGGGTAACTTATTCATTTAAATCTATACGTACATATATGATTTTATAAATTGTATACATGACAAAATATTTCATTACTTCTATTCGCCCATAAATCTCGTGAGAACCGCCCAATTAAACAAATGTGTAAAACTCCCGATGATAAACAGAGTATCTGTATTTCAGAGGTTACAAGTTGAAGTAAGATCGTGGAAGATCGAGTAAAGGACTTGAATAGTCGTGCGACATTTGAACAACAAATGTTAAAAGGTCATGAAAATCAATGAGTTAAATGTTGTTTTGACTATTATCAGGACATAAGTCCTTGGGCCAAAACTGTTCTCGAGCAAAGCTGTTGCTAACAAGCGAGTTATGAAGGATAGAGCATGAGATCGATAATCTGGTTAAAACGAGCTTCTCGTATATCAACAAATGAGATAATGAATGTTTTCCCTACCCATGTAATACATCGGAATTTCGAAATGAGTAGTGTAAAAATTTTCTTTGACTCGCTTTCTATTCCTCATGTCACAATATTGGGACTTCTTTATGAATTAACGTAATATAATCACGTTGGCCTGACGCCATTATATTTCACTAATTCATAGTTCCATTCCAATAGCACTACATGAGGTCAGGACACGCGATCAATCTCGGATTTCCACACAATTTCTCTAAAACAATTTCTTAAACAATGTGCTAAGGATAGCACAAGAGACAAAACATCATAAGTAACGAAAAGGAGTAACGATGACATAGAAATGTCTTCGAAGTACCAAAAATCTCTAAAAGTCAAGAATGACGTCTTCCGGTTCAAAAACCAAAGCTCATAGGCACAACGGCACAAAGGCACGTAATATAACAAGAATGTTATATACCTAAACATAATAGCTGACATTGAAATGCCGAGCATTTAGAAGTCAAGAATGACATCTCGCGTAATATAACTCAAACGTTATATACATAACCATAATAGATGACATAGAAATGTCGAGAACTTCAGAAGTCAAGAATGACATCCCTCGGTTTCACTACCCGAGGTGTGCTTATAAGGATAAGTTCGCATGAGTCAAAGAATACGCTTAAATCGGAATGGGAGTTCCTCCCAGATTCAGAACATAATAGAGATGTATGTATGATAACAATATACATACCAATACGATACAAATAATCACATATAATAATATTTTATAGGCCGGGCTGTAGACTAGACTCACTAATGCACCCTATTGACTCGGGTAACGACATCAATGCAGCCTAATTCCCTACAACCTAGCTCTGATACCAAATTTAATGACCCGTCAAAGTACACTTGACGACTATCGTTATCTTGGTCCCACAGCTTGATCATAACTCTATATGAATTTAATAAATAACCTTGCATTCTTTATTTAAAAATGATTTTCTATAAAGGAAACCTACCAAAATATGTAAGTTTAGAAAAACCACACATTATTACTTAACCAAAAGTTGACCAAAACAAAGTCAACAACATCCACTATTAACTGTATCAAAATAGAATGCAAGTTAATGTTTAACAAAAGCTGCCATCATAAATATGCAGACTCTCTAAGCACAGCGGAAGCAATCAATCATGAACCTGAGAATAAAACATGCGAGTAACTGTCAACAAAAAAATGTTGAGTGAATATAGGTTTAATATTGCAAACAATATTTAAGTTAAATGATAAAAATTTATGTTTGAAAACATAAAAACTCCTTTTTTGACCACAAAATTATATGCTAGAAAATATATAAAAACAATATTCCATTTTTGGTGAGCCACCTGGTAACCACTTAACCATTTATTTACCCTTGCCAAACACAATAAATAATATACACCGAACAGTGTATCTACAACAAAATACGAAGTACTAAACATTCCGATTATAAATTGCTAACGCGACTAGCTCGAAATGGAGTTGTCAAACCCGATAGATCTATCCGTAGGATTCGCGTTCACCAGTAGAAACCAGTGATTACAATTACCAGATTAGGGAATATTTTTGTTCGACTCACAATGAATAATTTAAACCAACTTCTACTTGTGTCCAAAATATAAAATAAATTGCATGTATTCTCATCCCAAAAGATTTAAAATAGAAAAATGGGACTATAACTCACATTAAAGCAAATGAAGTAACCACACAAAAATGCGAACAGCCAAAGAAGTAAAGTGATCAGGAATGATCACAACGCCGACCTATAAATAAAGCAGTTCGATATAAATAACTAACTTAGGTCAAGTCTTAGTATGATAGCTATTGTACATGTTGCAAGTAGACATAGAACAATACTCAACATGCATCGGTTTGATCGGAACAGCGTACGGACACACACTTTCTATTTTTAGAAAGTTTCTATTTTTAGCAGGTTTCCATTTTTGGAAAGTTTCTATTTTAGGAAAGTTTCTATTTTTGGAAAGTTTCTATTTTAGGAAAGTTTCTATTTTGGAAAGTTTCCAAATTTAGAAAGTTTCCATATTTAGAAAGTTTCTATTTTTAGAAAGTTTTTAAGTTAGGAAAGTTTCCTTAATTAGAAAGTCAACTTAAAGTCAAAGTTAATCGAAAGTCAACCCAAAAGTCAAACTTGGTCAAACATAGTCAACATGAGTTTTAAAAGTGTAAGTTGTAATAATAATATAAGTTATAATGTTTATTAAATTTAAATATGTATAATTATGTCATAACATAAGTTTAATTAAATTAAAATGAATTATTAAAGTTAACATAAGTTTAAATGATATAATTAATATAACATAAGTATTTAATTAATTTAATTAAATATTAATCATAATATAAGTATTATTAATTAATAATAGATTTTAAATCATATCATAAGTATTATTAATTAATAATGAATTATTAATCATATCATAAGTTTCTAATTAAAATTATTAAACCATAAGTATTTAATAGTTAAATTATAATTAAGTAATAACTAAGCCTTATAATAATTAAATAATTAATTAATCCTTATTATAAGTCTTATAATAATAATTCCATAATATAAGTTTAATACTTATCATAAGTATTTTCCATTAATAATAAAAGTATCATTAATCGTAAGTTTAATTAAAATGTTAATTAAATCATAAGTAATAATTAAATGATATAATAAATATATATCATAAGTCTTAAATTATAATAATTACTTTTTGTATCATAAGTAATTTAATAATAATGAAAATCATTATTTATATCCTAAGTTTTAATAATTAACCATAAGTTTCAATGAAAAGTTCATCGGGTCGTATCTTGAGCCCCGGGTGTCGGTTTTCGGCGAGCCTTACATATATCTCCGCCTAATCAAACCACCCGACATATTGGTGCACTCAAGAACACTCCAAGAACAGTAACCAAGTCGTGATGATCAGACATTACACCACTTGGAACTTTAATCCATTCAAAAACGTGTTTTAGTCATAACGGGTGATCTGTGACTCGGATTTCGATGACCCGAACATGAAAGTTCATCCCATCATCAATCCTAACACACTAGTACACCCTAAGGACTCTAAAAATGATCACAAAGTCAGATAATACCTGTACCAATTCGTTTTCACAATTTAATCTTAACAAAACACCATTTTAATCATATCTAGAGTTCCGGGAATCGAAATGACATGAATTCGGAGTCTAAAATTAATGTCTTGATGAGAGGAACTCATCTAGATACTTTAATTTCACTGTTATATCAGTTACACAACCATAAATGAACGAAAAATCTGCTATCCCAATTCAATCAAACCGAAAACATGCAATAACGAGTGATTTTATGCAAACAATCAATAATCCAACAACATACAAGCACTATACTATCATATTAAACATCAAAATCAGTAAAATTGGATAAAAATCAAAAAGTTAGGGTTAGGGTTTATACCCTAATCGAGAATCAAATGATGTAGATGTGTAGAGAAGAACGCGTAGAATCCGAATATGTGAATGATTTCTTGATCCAAGTATTAATTGATGAAGATGATGATGATTGTATGTGGTGGTGGTGATGACATCAAAGAGGAGAGGAGGAAGGAGAAGAGAAAAAAAATGATTAGGTTAAAATGAAAAGAAATGAGCCAATTTTTGATCATGTAATCTAATCTTTCAAAAATGGCACAATACCCCCTCCCCTTTGATATTTTTGGCTGAAATATGAAGGTTGGGCCCCACTTGTGGGCTAAATTGATAAATTAAAGAAGTCTTGTGGCCCGAATGCCCGAACGAAGCCCGAAACGCGAAAACACCGCTACGCGATTGATTTTTCGGAGAGATAACAAATACGCGACGAATAAAATATATAAACACTATATATAATCATATGACATCAAAATATCATATTTAAGATAATTTGGATTTAAAAATCCCAAAAGTCTGACCGTTGGTTTGAAAAACGAAAAGATTCGCCGGATAGAAATCCACGACACGTAGAAACGTACAACTTAAAATATGAATACAAATATTCATATAACACATAATAATTAATATATTATTATAAAAATAATAATATAGGTCATAAAAGTGACGTGGCACGAATAATAATTAACGATCGTTAAATAATTAACGGTAAAAGATAACGGAAAAAGTAGGGTCGTTATACGTACGGGAAAACTCTTTTAACTATGAATGGTCCAGACCATCTTGATTTCAATTTTCCAGGAAATACCTTGAATCGTGAATTGAAAAGAAGAACTCTGTCACCTTCTTTGAATTCTTTTGGACTTCTGATTCTTTTATCATGCCATTTCTTCGTTCTTTCCTTATAGATTAATGAAGTTTCGTATGCTTCATGTCTTAATTCTTCTAATTCATTTAGTTGGCTCAACCGTAGATGTCCGGCTTCATGTAAATCAAGATTACATGTGATGACCCGAAAATTTCTGAACAAATTTAAACTTAATCTTTGTATGATTAACATTTCCGACACGATAAGCAAAGTCTGTAAAACTGAATCTCAAAATTTTTGAACTACTTTTATATATTTAAATACCCTTCGGTTGTTTTCGACGATTCGCGAACAATTACATGTAAATAGATACATATATACTATAACTTGAAAAGGTAACAATGTATTAATTATTTGATACCGTACATTAAACTTATTGGTTTAAATATCTATTTGAATATATATGATAAGTTGAAATATTTATTATTAAAATTTATTTATAAATAACTTCCAATGTGTATTTAAAAATTAATTTATGTATATTAAAAAGATATATACATATATATAATTTCAAGTTATTTAGTAAACGATAGTAACATTCGTTTATTGATTCGATTGATATTTAGATAAGTTAACTAAAGCGTTTAAGATGAACCAGTAAAACACTAATTTGCTACAGTATTTTTAAATTGCTACAGTATCCAAAATGCTACAGTGTTTTCGAAAATCACTATTTGCTACAATGAAATTGCTACAGTAAAAATTGACTTTGCTACAGTGAATTACTACAGTAACTTTGCTACGGTGGTATAGTCTTTGCTACAGTAACTTTGCTACATTGGTATAGTTTATGGATGATTTAAGACTATATTTTGACAAAGGTAAGAGTCACGAAACGAAAAGAACTAGTTTTCTCAGCGTACGAAAGGGCGTTCGAAAAACCGGAACCGGGACATAAGTCGAGTGACGACGTACGACTTTTCGGGACAAAAATTACAAATCAACTATGCACATAAATTTAATATAATATATAATTAATTATATAAATTATATATATTATATTAATATTAAAATATGTCGACAAGCAAGAAAACAAAAGGATTGTGTGCTGGACAGCCGGCCCATGCGATCGCATGGGATATAGCCTTCCCAGCCATGCGATCACATGGCCACCAGGGACAGGCCACAACTATAAGTACCCGATCATTTCTGTTTCTGATCTCATTTTTAATTACTCCGTAGATATTTATTTATTATATTATTATTATTATTATTATTATTATTATTATTATTATTATTATTATTATTATTATTATTTGATGTTTTAGCAGAGTAGTATAAAAAATAGCTTATATTTTTACAGGAAATACTATTAAATACGATACAATTTTACACAAGATATTTATTTATTTATTGAATGGATATACTTAAACCTTGCTACAACACTTATAGGCAGTGTACCTAATCGTACAGTAGTGTAGTTTTTAGTAAGTCCGGTTCGTTCCACAGGGAAATCTTTAAACAAAGCTTAACGCTATATTAGTTTACTTTTATAAAAATACAAATATATATATAAGTAATATTATTATTATAAAGGGGAGTTTTTTACCGTTTAATGACCGGTTTGTCGATTTTAAAACTTTAGTCGCAGTTAAAACCAAATGTAAAATAATATAAATACAAGACTTAAATTAAAGCGTAAAGTAAATAACGATAATGAAATTGCGAAGAATAAAAGTGCGATAAAATAAACTTGCGATAATTAAAAAGTACGATAATTAAAAGTGCAATTAAATATAATAACAATAAATAAAAGTGCTATAATTAGAAGTGCAATTAAATATAAAATAAAGGAAATTAAATATGAAATAAAAGAATTATGCTTATTTAAACTTCCGTAATCATGATGTTTGACGTGTTGATTTTAGTTTTATGCACATGGGTTAATTGTCCTTTGTCCTAGATTATTTAATATGTCCGTCTGGTTTTTGTCCATAACAGTCCATCAGTCATAAATATAAAGTGCGAGTGTCCTCGTCAAATTATCCTTATACCCGAAGTTAAATATTTCAACTAATTGGGGATTCGAATTGTAACAAGGTTTTAATACTTTGTTTAATGAATACACCAGGTTATCGACTGCGTGTAAACCAAGGTTTTACTACTTTGTTAAGAATTACACCAATTACCCTTGAATGTAATTCACCCCTGTTTCAACAAGTCTATTAACTATTAATCCAGTTCCGTATCCGGTAAAATGAATAATTATTGGTATTTATAGATATCCCGCCCACCGTACCCAGTCAAGCGTATGTGGTTATATATAAATACGTCGAATTATAAGTTTGTATATTAAATTAACAAGGTAATGTTTAGTTAATATAAAACCCATTAATAGCCCATAGTCTAATTTCCACAAGTGTCGTTCTTTTATCCAAACCCCAATTATGGTACAAAACCCAATTACCCAATTTTAGTAATTAGCCCAACATCATGATTACTTCGGATTAAATAAGCATAATAATAACTTAGCTACGAGACATTAATATAAAAAGGTTGAACATAACTTACAATGATTAAAAATAGCGTAGCGTTACACGGATAGAATTTTGACTTACACCCTTACAATATTCGCTAACATACCCTTATTATTAGGATTTAAAATTAAAATTAAAATTAAAATATAAATTATATATATATATATATATTACGTATATATTGAGAGAAGAAGGAAAAAAAGATGATGAAAAATGCTCAGAATTCGGTTGGCTTTATAGGGAGTCTCAAAGTTTGGGTCTTCGCGACTCGCGGCATTTTTGGCCTTCAAACTCCGCGAGTCGCGGAGTTTGAAATTACAGCTCACTCATTTTGGAGTCTCTCTTGGCGACGGTTTTTATATATTTATATAATATATAAATAATTATAAGAATTATTTAAATATTATATTATATTTATGTGCATAGTTGACTTGTAATTTTTAGTCCGTTGCGTCGAGCATTGAGAGTTGACTCTGGTCCCGGTTCCGGATTTTCGAACGTCCTTGCGTACAATTTAATATCTTGTACTTTGCGTTTTGAATCTTGTATTCTTGTAATTTCGAGACGTTTCTTATCAATAATTGGAACCTCTTTGATTGTCTTTTGTACTTTTGAGCTTTTTGGTCGTTTGCGTCTTCAATTCGTCGAATCTGTCTTTTGTCTTCACCTTTTATTATTTAAACGAATATCACTTGTAAATAGAACAATTGCAACTAAAAGCTTGTCTTTCTTGAGGAATAATGCTATGAAATATATGTTCGTTTTTAGCATTATCAAATATTCCCACACTTGAGCGTTGCTTGTCCTCAAGCAATATCGTCTTGAAATACTAGAATCACTTCTTTATTCTTCACACTTTGTACATCAGTGATTTCTTTATGGCGGTATAAACAATGGTAGTAACGATATGGTTTGCAGTCCCACATGACTATAAAAATTTAGATCCATTAAGGAAATTGGATCTTTATGAAAACATTTGATCTTTTGAAAATTAAATCTAGTTTTTACCCTAGATAAGTTTTCAGGAATAACCCTTTACCGGTGTTTGCAAAATATTTTTGTGGGTTTGGTGGGTTTCAGATTTGAAAATTTTAGCTCAAAACTTGCGGTTTTGTGTCACCCACTTGCTGACCTTGTATTTGGAAAGCAACACGTCTAGTTTACTTGTCCCGTATATTACCTTTCGGTAAACTACCGTCCGGTTGTAAAGGAAAGCGTTGAACAAGCAACTGTTAAGGCAATGTCCCCTGACATGCTTTTAATTATGGTCTATAACGTGTCGGACGCAATTACTATCCTTGGTAGGAGCAATAGTAAAGCTCACCCTTATGATTTTTCGGTCTGGCACAAGGTCCTGTCTTTGACCATGCTATGCAACCACCGTTCTTACGGTTGACACCCGATTTAGTTCAGGTGACCTAATGAATTCCAGATGAATTCCTAGGATTTTACGTTCAATGGTAATGAACGCATTGAAAAATAGGTTTTCAGAAAACAAATCGGTTTGTAATTTTGATCAAAATATTTTCTCATTCAAGCTCGAGTTTAGATATCATTGAATTCCATGAGTTTGAATTCTCAATCTTTAAGGTCAATCTCTAGGATTGAGTAATATCAAGCTTAAAAGCTGATTTTTGATCTTTTAAGGAGATTATCCTTTCTGGGGATCTGATTCATTAGTCTTATCAAGCTAATTTGCATGGTGCCCCCCCATTTTACGAGATAAATCCTTCTCATGGTTAGGATAAATCTGACCACTTGGCGACCCTGTTTAATGCTGAGGTCCGTGGATTTCCTGCTGATTTTAGTGATGACTTTTCTCGATTTTTCGTCAACCTACAGCTGGTCTGGACGACAACTTCATGACCTAAATCAAGAAGCGCGTGTCTTTTTCGGAAGACTTTACTTCCTTTTAATGATGGAATTGATTCATCGTGTAGATCCATCTCTTCTTTTCTTTCATCGGGTAAAACAGTTTAGTTTAGTCCAAAGCAAAAGTATTTTCAGTTATTTGTTACAGATATATGTGACATATGTTTAAGATAACTTGGTAAATATTCCCACACTTGGCTTTTATTTTCCTTTTTATCGTCCTCTATTCCATTTTAAATGAATTTTAACATTTTGGTTTGTTTCTCAATTTATGTCCTTTTTGAGGTAACAATAATTTCGGTGTTAAAACCTAGTTTTATCGTTCATAAATATGTATAAACATGATTTTGAGTTCATTTAATTGAAAATTTTTAAAAATTTTACTAGAATTGGGTAGTCAGTATATAAGACTAGGGCTGTTCTTTATTATCAGAGAGCACTAGATTCTAATACAACTACTGCTTTACTAGTATTTTTAATGGTAACCAAGTGTATAAAGTAAAAAATTTTAAAATTCGAAAGAATTTAACCCCTTCCCACACTTAAGATCTTGCAATGCCCTCATTTGCAAGAAATCAGTAACAATTTAAATTATTGAGGGTGATTTGTGTGAAATTGATTAAATTTTACCAAAGTTTCCAAACATATTGGCGTTTGTTTGCTGAATGATAAATGGTGCACATCATTTGTTCATTCCGTCTTGTTGTTATTTCACATATATTTTGCATCTTGTCGTCAAAATTAGTTGCTTTTGCTGAACTTAATGCCAGTCTTTGAAAATGCGTTGTTTTACCCTGTTGTGTACATAAGATAAACTGCAAACATATATACATATTTTTGAAGTTTGGTATATTACCCCACATTCAAAAATTATTAAAATCTAAGAAGTTATAAAATTTAAAAAATATTACAATATTAACATAAGTATTAAATGTATGAATATTTCAAATTACAAAATAAAAAAAAATAAAAATTAAGTAGACTAGGGATGATACTGGTACCAATAGGGGTTACAAGCATAACCATAGGTGCTACAGAATGCTTCAGCAGGGTTATACGTAGGATACGGTGGTTGCATCTCTATAGACCAGGGAGGGAATATGGGTTTTAGTGTAGGAATATAGTTTCTACCTATATGTTGGCAATGAGCTATGATTTGGTTCTGATGAACTTGCCAATCTTCAAATGCTCTCTGTCTAGCATTTTCGTACTCCTGTGAAGCTATAAACCTTTGCATTTCTTGCATCTCATTTCCCCCTCCTACATTACCTTGCTGTTGGTTTCTCTCAACCTGTGGATGTCTACCATGGTATGGTACTGCGGCGTTATTTCGCCTCTTCAAAACTTTCGCACCATGGTATACATTTAAACCTATAGTATCGCGGGGTTCTGGTTCTTCGACTAATAATCCCCCCCGACTTATATCCACACCGAGATATTCAGCAATCAAAGTAATAAAAATACCACCTCCTATTATGCTATGCGGTCTCATCCCCCGAACCATAGCTGATAAATAATAACCCACACAATACGGTATACTTACAGCGCTTTGTGGGTCTCGAATACACATATGGTAAAACAAATCCTGTTCATTTACTTTTTCCTTGTTCTTACCCCTTTGTGTAATCGAATTAGCTAAAAACCTATGAATTACTCTTAATTCAGCTCTATCTATATCCAAATAAGAGTAATTTCCCCCTCTGAAACGGTGATGGCTTGTCATTTGACTCCATACACCGTGTGTATCAAAATTTTCATCTATCTTTCTACCATTTAGTATCAATCCTCTACAATCGGCAGATGCTAACTCCTCAGGCGTATATATACGTAAAGCCTGAGCCATGTCTAGTAAAGACATGTGGCGCATCGAACCGCCTAACAAAAATATAATAAAAGATCGATTGGTTAAACTAGCTACCCGATCATTCAACTCTATACTACACAACAATTCTTCACACCATACTTTATATACAGGTCTACGCATGGTGAATAAATGTACCCAGTCATTAAAAGTAGAATTACCATACCTCTGTACAAGTAATTCTCTAATTGGCCCGGCCAATTCTACAGCTTCTAAGGGTCCCCATTCTATGACCCTCGGTACCTCAACAACTTTAGAATGAAGAGTATGCAAACCCCTTTGGTATTTTGGATAATCTATCCAAAGTCTGTCAAATCTCAGGTTTGGGTGCAACTCTTCCAAGTGCATATCAGAAAATGTCATGACTGGGTGAGGTATATCTTGCTTGTAGTAGTTATCCACCTCCTGTTGTTCCGCATTCTCAGCAGGAGCATTGCGAGCTTGGGATGAAGATTCACCCCTTTCAGTCTGCAAAACACATCAAACACAATTTTTGTGCATCCAAATATGCATTAGTGTCAGCAAAATCATCAATCAAAATAATTACAATGACATGATCAATTTATATCAAACTTAAGCTTATTTTCATATTTTCATCAAATCTACACTTTTTCAAATAAGCATATACGAAAATGTTCGCCAAGTTCATAAGCATTCAACTCAAATAACATGTCAAAATAATCATTACTAGCAATTAAACAAGTTTCAAATGGCATTATCTCTCAAAAATCAAGTTCATGAATTTTAGACTTGAAAAAGTCCACTTTAATTCTCAAAATCATGTTTAGGCTCAAAGTTTGGATCATTTAACTACCTAGACATGTTACACTACTTAATTTAGCAACAATTCATGACAAAAATAGGCCATAACCTGTTTATATCAAAAAGCCCCAAATTTGCTCAAGAACACAAACCCTAGATTACTCAAAATTTGAAGTTTAAGGCTTCTAATCATGTTAAATAGCATCAATCTAGGTTATACAAGCATAATACATAAACAATTTAAGCATAATTACACTAAAAAGCATCAAAATCAAATTGGGGAAAAAATTGCTCAAGAACACTAATTTTCGGATTAAATGGTGTTTAGGTGTAGAAATTTACCGTTTTTCTTGAGTAATTCCTCGATAGCATCCTTCTCAACATGATTTTAGTAAAAGATTTGGTGATTAACGGTTAAAAATTGTGATTTTAGGGATGTTTTTTCGGGTTTTTGCGTGCAGTGTTTTCGCAGTTTGTTTGAGTTGTAGAGTGTAACTGAGCTGTTTCAGCTCCTTTTAATTTTTTATGTAATCCGATCCCTCCGCGAGTCGCGGCATTTAAGCCTTCAAACTCCGCGAGTCGCGGAGTTTGGTTTTTTTTTTTTATATATATCTTATACTAATTAAAACAATTAAGTAATTAATTTAAAATTTTGTTTCCCTTGTTATTTAGGACGAGGTCGTTTCGGATCGATGTCCTAGTCCGTCCTTCGACAAAATTTTAAAATTTGTCTTTTTGTAGCGATTGTTTTAAAAGCTAAGATTTTTGGGTTTTTTAATGTTTTTGGCATACTTTAATTCAATAAGATTAAAAATAATGATAATAAAAATTCTCGTCCCTCCCTCGGGTAAAGCAATTTCGGTTCAAAGACCTAGTCTTCAACTTACGATAATTTTAAAAATCATATTTTTAACTTAATGAGATAAAGTAAATTTTTGTTTTTAAATTCACACAATTTAAATATAAATTTCAAAATTAATATTAAAAATTCATACCAAACTTAAAATTTGAAATGCATAAAAATAAAATTCATATTTTAAAAATTAAAAATTCACACCAATCTTAATTTAAAAATTCATATTATAAATTCACACCAAACTTAATTTAAAAATTCATATTATAAATTCACACCAAACTTACAATTTAAAATGCATAACATTAAAAATTCACACCAAACTTATATTAATTTTTTCAAATATTTACAATTTTAAAAATATTGTTTTTACAAAGTTTACAATATTAATTTAAGATTTAAATATTAATTTTAAAAACATGGTAAAAATAAAATTAAAAATCTTTTTGGCTTTTTATCCCACTTTAATCAATCAAATATTATCAAAAATATATGCCCCTCTTTTCGGTAAAGTAATTTCGGTTCCAAGACCTAATTTAACTCATGACGAAATTTTGAAATATTTTGGGTTGATTGATTAAAGATATTTATACCTTAAGAATAAACGTTAAATTTCGCAGTGATGTAATAAATTTTTGAATGATATCAATAATTTTGGTCGCAAAACCTAATTTTATTCAATACCAATTTAATACTTTTTAGCGAACAAATTAGCGTTTATTATCAAAAGGTTAAAAATAAAAAAAATAAAATAAAAACTGTACAGACATACCTGTGAAATAGATTTCTTAGTTATATGATCTATCCCATTCATAAGATAGTCGGTTTAATTGGTTTTCCATGGCTACATAGGCGTAACCTCGAGCATTCAGTGTCTTTTCTTCTAAACATATGAACGGTCCGTCTCTGCATAAAGTAACAAATTCGGTGTTTGAATAGGTTAGATTATTTGAACATTTACCTCCATGTGACCATTTTCCGCATTTGTGACATCTTTCTAGGTGTCGTGCTCTTCTTTTTGCTGCGGATTTTGATTTTTCTTTACCAAATTGTAACTTATTATCTTCGCATCTGGATTCTTTTCTAACTCCGTCCATTCTTTCTCTGATTACTGATACTATTTCACTTGGTAGTGTGTCATTATTACGTTTAGTGATCAAAGCGTGTAGCATTAGACCATGGTTTAGTTCACAGGCAGTCTTCATTTCCTAAAAAAAATAAAAATTCAGAATGGGGGGAGAAGACTAGTTCTTTAGGGTCTGCTAGGGAAAGACCATTCGGGTTCCATTTTCGAGAACTACACGAAAACAGACAATCTAACTCTAACAGAAATACATATTATCCTTTAAAGACTTGATTCTCCCCACACTTAGTTAGTTGTGGTGTCGAAATTGTGATTAACTTCGCTGTCAACTTCCATCGGACCATGTATGTAATGTTTAACTCTGTGACCATTAACTTTAAATTCAATCCCATTTGAATTTATTAATTCTATCGTTTCGTATGGAAAAACTCTTTTGACTATGAATGGTCCAGACCATCTTGATTTCAATTTTCCAGGGAATAGCTTGAATCGTGAATTGAAAAGAAGAACTCTGTCTCCTTCTTTAAATTCTTTTGAACTTCTGATTCTTTTATCATGCCATTTCTTCGTTCTTTCTTTATAGATTAACGAATTTTCGTATGCTTCATGCCTTAATTCTTCTAATTCGTTTAGTTGACTTAATCGTAGACGTCCAGCTTCATGTAAATCAAGATTACATGCCTTCAAAGCCCAAAATGCTTTGTGTTCAATTTCTACTGGAAGATGACATGCTTTTCCATAAACAAGTCTAAAAGGTGTGGTTCCAATTGGATTTTTGTAGGCTGTTCTAAAAGCCCAGAGTACATCCTCCAATTTAATGGACCATTCCTTCGGATTTGATCCTACGGTTTTCTCTAGAATTTTTTTTAAAGCTCGGTTTGTATTTTCAACTTGTCCACTTGTTTGTGGATGATATGCGGTGGAGATTTTATGAGTTACTCCATATCTTTTAAGAACTTTCTCAAGTTGATTATTACAGAAATGAGTACCCCGATCACTTATCAAAGCTTTCGGTGTTCCAAACCTTGCAAAAAGACATTTTAAAAAATTGACTACAACTCGTGCATCGTTAGTTGGGAGAGCTTGTGCTTCCGCCCATTTAGATACATAATCAATGGCTACGAGAATATAGAGATTATTATGAGATTTTGAAAATGGACCCATAAAGTCAATACCCCAAATGTCAAATACTTCACATACTTGGATGACATTTTGTGGCATTTCATCACGTTGACTTATTTTTCCGGCCCTTTGACAAGCATCACAGGATTTGCAAAGAAGGTGTGCGTCTTTGTAAATTGTAGGCCAATAGAATCCAGCATCATAAACTTTTCTTGCTGTTAGTTGAGGCCCATAATGCCCTCCTGTTGGTCCTGTGTGACAATGGTTTAATATTTTACTGGCTTCATTTCCAAATACACATTGGCGTATTATTCCATCGGGACAACTTTTAAACAGATGTGGATCTTCCCAAAAATAGTGTTTTATATCACTGAAGAATTTTTTTCGTCTTTGGTACGATAATCCTTTTTCAAGGAATCCACAAACTAAGTAGTTTGCATAGTCTGCAAACCATGGAATTTCATTATAATCTATCTTCAATAGATATTCATCAGGAAAGTTGTCTTGTATGGCCGATTCATTTAGAACTTCTAATTCGGGATTTTCAAGACGAGAAAGATGATCAGCGGCGAGATTTTCTGCTCCTCTTTTATCTCGGATTTCAATATCAAACTCTTGTAAGAGTAAGATCCAACGGATTAATCTTGGTTTAGCATCTTGTTTTGAAAATAGGTGTCTAAGAGCAGAATGGTCGGTATAGACCACCGTTTTTGCTAGAACGAGATATGATCGAAATTTGTCAAAAGCAAAGACAATAGCAAGGAGTTCTTTTTCAGTAGTTGTATAGTTCATTTGTGCTCCTTGTAACGTCTTACTAGCATAATATATAGGTTGAAATCGTTTTTCAATCCTTTGTCCTAAAACGGCTCCCATTGCAAAATCACTTGCATCGCACATTAGTTCAAATGGTAGATTCCAATTTGGTGTTATCATGATCGGCGCATTAGTGAGTTTCTCTTTAAGAATATTAAAAGATTTGATACACTCATCGGAAAAGATGAATGGAGCATCCTTTTCTAGGAGTTTATTCATAGGAGTGGCAATTTTAGAAAAATCTTTTATGAAACGTCGGTAAAAACCGGCATGCCCTAGTAAACTCCTAACTCCTCTAACATTGGTGGGATGTGGAAGTTTAGAAATTACATCTACTTTAGCTCTATCCACTTCAATTCCTTCTTTTGAAATTTTATGACCAAGAACGATGCCTTCTTTAACCATGAAATGGCATTTCTCCCAATTAAGAACTAGATTTGATTGTTCGCATCTAATAAGCATTCGTTCTAGATTAACTAGACATGATTCAAATGTATCACCGAAGACTGAAAAGTCATCCATGAAAACTTCCATGCATTCTTCTATCATGTCATGAAAAATTGCCATCATGCACCTTTGAAAGGTTGCAGGGGCGTTGCAAAGTCCAAATGGCATGCGTTTGTAAGCAAAATTACCATAAGGGCACGTGAATGTGGTTTTCTCTTGATCTTCGGGTGCTATTGGAATTTGAAAATATCCGGAAAATCCATCTAGAAAACAATAGTAACTATTTCCGGCTAATCTTTCCAACATTTGATCTATGAAAGGTAAGGGAAAGTGATCTTTTCTGGTGGCGTCATTTAATTTTCTATAATCAATACACACACGCCATCCTGTTACAGTCCTAGTAGGAATAAGCTCATTTTTCTCATTTGTAATGACAGTCATGCCACCCTTCTTAAGCACGCATTGAACTGGGCTTACCCATGGACTATCAGAGATTGGATAAATTAAACCTGCGTCTAGCAGTTTAATAATCTCTTTCTTAACTACATCTTGCATATTAGGATTTAGTCTTCGTTGGCGTTGCACATACGTTTTATGACCTTCTTCCATAAGGATTTTATGTGTGCAATACGAAGGACTTATTCCTTTAATATCATGAATCTTTCATGCAATGGCTGATTTATGAGCTTTCAACATAGAAATGAGTTGTGATTTCTCATTTTCAGTAAGAGAAGACGATATTATTACAGGTAATTCAGATTCATCATGTAAATAAGCGTATTCCAAATGGTTTGGAAGTGGCTTTAACTCTAATTTTGGAGGTTCTTCTATCGATGATTTGTATCGATATCCGTCTTCTTCTTTTAGCATTTGAATTTCTTCTGTTGTTGGTTCATATCCATTAGCTATAAGTGTAGCTAACATTTCAGCTTCATCAATTGGTTCATTACCTTCTCCTAAAGAACATTCTCCTGTTCCTTGTAATTCTGGAAATTCTTCTAATAATTCTGCATGTGCATCTATAGTTTGAATATAATAACATGTATCATCTGCAGATTGTGGTTGTTGCATTGCTCTATCAATTGAAAAGGTAACACTCTCGTCCTCTATACTTAGGGTCAGTTTCTTACCGAACACGTCTATCATTGCTTTAGCCGTGTTTAAGAATGGTCTTCCTAATATGAGAGGAACTTGAGAATCTTCTTCCATGTCCAAAACAACAAAATCTAATGGAAATACTAAAGTACCAACTTTAACTAGCATGTTCTCCATTATCCCTCTAGGATATTTTATTGATCTATCGGCTAGTTGTATGCTTATTCTGGTTTCAATTCTCCAAGGTCTAGTTTAGCGTATAGTGAATACGGCATTAGATTTATACTAGCACCTAAGTCTGCCAATGCTTCTATTGAACTAAGACTACCCAGAAAACATGGAATTGTGAAACTTCCTGGATCAGATAATTTTTCTGGTATCTTATTCAACAGCACTGCTGAACAATTAGCATTCATAGTAACAGCCGAGAGTTCTTCCATTTTCTTTCTATTTGAGATTAGATCTTTCAAGAATTTAGCGTATCTAGGCATTCCTGAAATCACATCAATGAAAGGAAGATTTACATTTATCTGTTTAAACATATCCAAGAATTTGGATTGCTCGGCTTCAAGTTTCTCTTTCTTCATTTTACTCGGGTAAGGAAGTGGTGGTTGGTATGGTTTAACATAAGGTTTATCCTTAACTGTGTTATCTTCATTAACCTTTTCAAATACCGGTTCTGTTTCCTTATCTTGATCAGGTTGTGGTTCTTGTGGAGTAGGAATAGTTTCATCAGAAGTTACAGGTATTTCAGGTGGTTTAAGTGTTGTACCACTTCTTGTGGTAATGGCTTTAGCTGTTTCATTCCGGGGGTTAGCATTTGTATCACTAGGTAGACTTCCCGGTTTTCTTTCACCTATTAACCTTGCTAGGTTACTTACTTCTTGTTCCAGATTTTGAATAGAAGCTTGTTGATTTCTAAATGCTTGAGCATTTTGTTCATTAGTTTGTTTCTGAGATGTGAAAAACTGCGTTTGAGTTTCAACTAGCTTCGTCATCATATCTTCTAAATTCGGCTTTTTATCATCGGTTTGTTGTGGTGGTTTGTTTTGAAAATTAGGTCTTTGCTGATTGTAAGTATTATTGGATACTTGTTGATTGCTAGGACCTTGTTGGTTGTTGTATGGAATATTTCGGTTATAATTCTGGTTTTGATTGTAAATAGGTCTTGGCGGTTGATAATTATTCTGATAATTATTTCCAGGCCTTTGGTTTATGTATGAAATATTCTCTCTTTGTTCCATTGTTAATTCAATACTGAGACAATCTTTTGTCAAATGTGGTCCTCCACACTGTTCACAACTAATTCGTATTGAGTGAATATCTTTAGTCATCTTTTCCATTCGTCTCTCGACAGCATCTATCTTTGCAGAAATGGAATCTAAGTCATGACTAGAATCGGCTCTAGCTGCTTTAGATGATCTAACGATATCTTTTTCTTGGTGCCACTCATGTGAGTGGGAAGCAGTGTTATCAATAATTTTGTAAGCATCAGTTTCGGTTTTCTTCATAATAGAACCACCAGCTGCTATATCTATGTCTTTCCTTGTAGTGATGTCGCATCCTTGGTAGAATATTTGTACTATTTGACAGGTGTCTAAACCATGTTGCGGACATCCTCTTAATAACTTTCCATATCTAGTCCATGCCTCATATAGAGTTTCATTTGGTTTCTGTGTGAACGTAACAATTTCTGCTTGAAGTCTTACGGCTTTAGATGCAGGAAAGAATTGTTTAAGAAATTTGTCAACTAAAACGTCCCATGTATCAATCGCCCCTTCAGGTAACGATTCCAACCAATCTTTGGCTTCTCCCTTTAAAGTCCAGGGAAATAACATGAGATATATCTGTTCATCCTCCACTTCTCGAATTTTAAATAGTGTGCAGATCCTATTAAAGGTACGTAAATGTTCATTTGGATCTTCCTTCGGCGCACCACTAAATTGGCATTGATTAGTCACCATGTGTAGAATTTGTCCTTTGATTTCATAATCTGGCGCATTAATGTCTGGATGAGTAATTGCGTGACCTTGGCCAGTGCGTTTAGCTCTCATTCGGTCTTCCATACTTAAAGGTTCCAGATTCTCCATAATTGAACTTGTTGAATCGGAATCACTAGAGGATTCTGATTTAATGGTTCGTTCCTCAACAATCTCTGTTTGAATGATTGGTGGTTTCGGAGGAAAGTTTAGTGGTTCAGGATCTACGAAACATTCCTGAATATTCTCCGGATTCTCAATTGTGAGGTCGGGTTCAAAAAATGGATTATCGGAAATTTGAACTGAAGTACTTGGTCGACTGGATGACGATTCTAAAGAAAAATCAACGGCGGTAATATTTGCTAAATGTCTTGATCTAGTTACAGGTGGTGAACGTACAAAAGGTGGTGAACGTCTTGCTCGGTGCATTCACTGAATATCCTATTAGTTTTTTAAAAAGAAAGAAAAATTATAATAAGTTATCCAATCAATAAACTTTTCTGATTTTGCCCACGTTTCGAATAGCCAAAAGATGCAGCAGAGGGGCAGGATTCGTTTGGTCTCAATATAATTGAGGATTGTTTGGCTCCAATAACCCGGTCCACGTACAAATCCAACTATTACTACGAACCAGAAAATTTTGATGTCTATCAATTTAACCACTTAAAATAAATTTTCATAATTTTAAGAAATTTAGATAAGAAGTAGAATAAAAATCTATGTCCTAAAACTAGAATAGCGAGAAATAAGAAAGAAAAAGAGTTCGTCGAAAAAAAAATGAAAAAGAAAAATGGTTGAAAAATAAAAGGTGACGGAAAAATAAAAGAAACTTATAAAACTTAAAAACACTTGACTAACCTAACCTTATTACTACAACTAACTTAAAATTATAATCGCAAATTGAGATTACTAATTGGAATGATAATTGATACATAGGTAAAAGTCGTCTAAAAATATTAAAGCTTACAAGAAAAACTATATCCTAAATGGAAATAACTTAAAAAGAAACTAAAACTTAAAAAGGCGTCGCAAAATTCTAAAGCACCTAAATCTTAGTCTAAAGAAAAAGCACTTAAGGAATTCTACGGCAAAGCCTAAAAATCTAGAGGTAAAAATAACTATTGCAAAAACTAAGTTTAAAACTAAATATGAGCTAAAAATACAAATATTACGCTAAAACGATTAAAAAGGGAAAAAATATAAAAATATACAAAAGGTTGTAAAAAGTTACAATTTTTATAAAAATATTATTTTTATATTATTTTATAAAAGTATTAATTTAAATATATAAATAAAACTAATTAAAACTTAATATAACTAAATGATTAAAATTAAATATTAATTTAATTAAAACCTAAATCTTAATTAATTAATAATAATAATTATTAATCCGTATTAATTGCAGTTAGGGTTTCTGGCAGGCGTGTCAGAAAAAGCTCCGCGAGTCGCGGTATTTCAAGCATTAAACCCCGCGAGTCGCGGGGTTCCAAAATTCAACCCTGGAACAGTTTAAAACTGACGCGTTTTTTTTTTTTTTATGTTTTCTAATTTTCTGTTTTTATATAAATAAAAGATATTTAAATAAAACTTACATTTTTATAAACTAAAATAAAAATAAAGAAACTTATAAAACTTTTAACAAACTCTTAAAAATATATAAATTTTTGTTTTTCTTTTTATATTTTCGAATATTTAAAACGTACTTTTATAAAAATGAATTTTAATAAAAGTAAAATAAAAATCTTTTTTTTATTTATTATATTAGCGTTGTGCTTCTGGCTTTTAAGAGAGTTCCCCGGCAGCGGCGCCAAAAAATAAATTAATGTTTTAGCAGAGTAGTATAAAAAATAGCTTATATTTTTACAGGAAATACTATTAAATACGATACAATTTTACACAAGATATTTATTTATTTATTGAATGGATATACTTAAACCTTGCTACAACACTTATAGGCAGTGTACCTAATCGTACAGTAGTGTAGTTTTTAGTAAGTCCGGTTCGTTCCACAGGGAAATCTTTAAACAAAGCTTAACGCTATATTAGTTTACTTTTATAAAAATACAAATATATATATATAAGTAATATTATTATTATAAAGGGGGGTTTTTTACCGTTTAATGACCGGTTTGTCGATTTTAAAACTTTAGTCGCAGTTAAAACCAAATGTAAAATAATATAAATACAAGACTTAAATTAAAGCGTAAAGTAAATAACGATAATGAAATTGCGAAGAATAAAAATGCGATAAAATAAACTTGCGATAATTAAAAAGTACGATAATTAAAAGTGCAATTAATTATAATAACAATAAATAAAAGTGCTATAATTAGAAGTGCAATTAAATATAAAATAAAGGAAATTAAATATGAAATAAAAGAATTATGCTTATTTAAACTTCCGTAATCATGATGTTTGACGTGTTGATTTTAGTTTTATGCCCATGGGTTAATTGTCCTTTGTCCTGGATTATTTAATATGTCCGTCTGGTTTTTGTCCATAACAGTCCATCAGTCATAAATATAAAGTGCGAGTGTCCTCGTCAAATTATCCTTATACCCGAAGTTAAATATTTCAACTAATTGGGGATTCGAATTGTAACAAGGTTTTAATACTTTGTTTAATGAATACACCAGGTTATCGACTGCGTGTAAACCAAGGTTTTACTACTTTGTTAACAATTACACCAATTACCCTTGAATGTAATTCACCCCTGTTTCAACAAGTCTATTAACTATTAATCCAGTTCCATATCCGGTAAAATGAATAATTATTGGTATTTATAGATATCCCGCCCACCGTACCCAGTCAAGCGTATGTGGTTATATATAAATACGTCGAATTATAAGTTTGTATATTAAATTAACAAGGTATTGTTTAGTTAATATAAAACCCATTAATAGCCTATAGTCTAATTTCCACAAGTGTCGTTCTTTTATCCAAACCCCAATTATGGTACAAAACCCAATTACCCAATTTTAGTAATTAGCCCAACATCATGATTACTTCGGATTAAATAAGCTTAATAATAACTTAGCTACGAGACATTAATATAAAAAGGTTGAACATAACTTACAATGATTAAAAATAGCGTAGCGTTACACGGACAGAATTTCGACTTACACCCTTACAATATTCGCTAACATACCCTTATTATTAGGATTTAAAATTAAAATTAAAATTAAAATATAAATTATATATATATATATATATTACGTATATATTGAGAGAAGAAGGAAAAAAAGATGATGAAAAATGCTCAGAATTCGGTTGGCTTTATAGGGAGTCTCAAAGTTTGGGTCTCCGCGGCTCGCGGCATTTTTGGCCTTCAAACTCCGCGAGTCGCGGAGTTTGAAATTACAGCTCACTCATTTTGGAGTCTCTCTTGCCGACGGTTTTTATATATTTATATAATATATAAATAATTATAAGAATTATTTAAATATTATATTATATTTATGTGCATAGTTGACTTGTAATTTTTAGTCCGTTGCATCGAGCGTTGAGAGTTGACTCTGGTTCCGGTTCCGGATTTTCGAACGTCCTTGCGTACAATTTAATATCTTGTACTTTGCGTTTTGAATCTTGTATTCTTGTAATTTCGAGAGGTTTCTTATCAATAATTGGAACCTCTTTGATTGTCTTTTGTACTTTTGAGCTTTTTGGTCGTTTGCGTCTTCAATTCGTCGAATCTGTCTTTTGTCTTCACCTTTTATTATTTAAACGAATATCACTTGTAAATAGAACAATTGCAACTAAAAGCTTGTCTTTCTTGAGGAATAATGCTATGAAATATATGTTCGTTTTTAGCATTATCATTATTATTATTATTATTATTATTATTATTATTATTATTATTATTATTATTATTATTATTATTATTATTATTATTATTATTATTATTAATCTTATTATAATAATATTATTAGTAGTATATATACATAAAATACTACGACGAGGTTATGAGCGTGTCACCTTCAAAATAGTTTTATGAGCGGGATAAAGCTAAGGAAATTATGGGTTATTGCCAAGGAGGTTATGGGTATTATTTGCAAGTCAAACCTAGTGTTATCATCTCCGTTACGTCAACGTACTTTTCTACAATATTGAATCTCAATATTGATATGTTGAGATTTACGGTTATTTGGTAATCCGTGTTTCGATCACATTTTGGTGAACGACTTTATATGCTGCTAAGGTGAGTTTCATAAGATCCCTTTTACTCTCTACATTTTTGGGCTGAGAATACATGCAAATGCTTTATTAACCGATATACAATATTTATATGCGTGAGTTTCATAAGATCCCTTTTACTCTCTACATTTTTGGGCTGAGAATACATGCAAATGTTTTATTAACCGATATACAATATTTATATGCGTGAGTTTCATAAGATCCCTTTTACACTCTACATTTTTGGGCTGAGAATACATGCAAATGCTTTATTAACCGATATACAATATTTATATGCGTGAGTTTCATTTGTTCCCTTTTTAATTGCTTTTGCAATCTATATTTTTGGGCTGAGAATACATGCACTTTATTTTAAACGCAATGGATACAAGTACATACTAAATTCTACACTGAGTTTGAACCGAAAATCCCTTAGCTTTGGTAACTAGTAACTGCCGGTTATAAGAACTGGTGGGCGCGAGTAGTTATATATGGATCCATAGGGCTTGATATCCCCGTCCGAGCTAGATCACTAGCCTTTTAACGGACGTATGCTATTTGAGAAGCGTACACGTTGGTTTGCGTGTATTATTAAGATGATTATACAAAGGGTATAAATTATATATACGTTAAGTTTAGTTACCAGGGTGCTCAATTTCGTAGAATATTTTGATAAACGTTTCTGGATGAAACAACTGAAATCTTGTGATCCACCTTTATATACAGATTATGCGCAACATTAAAACTATGAACTCACCAACTTTTGTGTTGACACTTGTTAGCATGTTTATTCTCAGGTTTCCTAGAAGACTTTCGCTGTTTGCTTAGATGTTAGACAAGCTATGTGCATGGAGTCTTACATGACATATTTTTCAAGGAAACGTTGCATTCACCAAATCATCACCATGTATCTTATTTTGACTGCATTGTCAACGGAAATACTGTTGTAAACTATTATTTATGGTGATTGTCTATATGTAGAAATCATCAGATGTCGAAAACCTTTGATTTAAATATTCATTTATGGTGTGCCTTTTCAAAAGAATGCAATGTTTACAAAACGTATCATATATAGGTCAAATACCTCGCAATGAAATCAATGAATGACGTGTTCATCCATATGGATTTGGAGCGATCATCACATTACATGTCTTTAAAGCCCAAAATGCTTTGTGTTCAATTTCTATTGGAAGAGGACATGCTTTTCCGTAAACGAGTCTAAAAGTTGTGGTTCCAATTGGAGTTTTGTAGGCTGTTCTAAAAGCCCAGAGTGCGTCCTCCAATTTCATGGACCATTCCTTCAGATTTGATCCTACGGTTTTCTCTAAAATACGTTTTAAAGCTTGGTTGGTATTTTCAACTTGTCCACTTGTTTGTGGATGATAAGCGGTTGAGATTTTATGAGTTACTCCATATCTTTTGAGAACTTTCTCAAGTTGATTGTTACAAAAATGAGTACCCCGATCACTTATTAAAGATTTCGGTGTTCCAAACCTAGCAAAAAGACGTTTTAAAAAGTTGACTACAACTCGTGCATCGTTAGTTGGGAGAGCGTGTGCTTCCGCCCATTTAGATACATAATCAATGGCAACCAGAATATAGAGATTATTATGAGATTTTGGAAATGGACCCATAAAGTCAATACCCCAAATGTCAAATACTTCACATACTTGAATGACATTTTGTGGCATTTCATCACGTTGACCTTTTTTTCCGGCCCTTTGACAAGCATCACAGGATTTGCAAAGAAGGTGTGCGTCTTTGAAAATTGTAGGCCAATAGAATCCAGCGTCATAGACTTTTCTTGCTGTGAGTTGAGGCCCATAATGCCCTCCTGTTGGTCCTGTGTGACAATGGTTTAAGATTTGACTGGCTTCATCTCCGAATATGTATCGGCGTATTATTCCATCGGAACAACTTTTAAACAAATGTGGATCTTCCCAGAAATAGTGTTTTATATCACTAAAGAATTTCTTTCGTTTTTGGTACGACAATCCTTTTTTAAGGAATCCAGATACTAAGTAGTTTGCATAGTCTGCAAACCATGAAATTTCATTATAATCTATCTTCAATAGATATTCATCAGGAAAGTTATCTTGTATGGCCGATTCATTTAGAACTTCTAATTCGGGATTTTCAAGAAGAGAAAGATGATCAGCGGCGAGATTTTCTGCTCCCTTTTTATCTCGGATTTCAATATCGAACTCTTATAAGAGTAAGATCCAACGGATTAATCGTGGTTTGGCATCTTATTTCGAAAATAGGTATCTAAGAGCAGAATGGTCGGTATAGACCACCGTTTTAGCTAAAACGAGATATGAACGAAATTTATCAAAAGCAAAGACAATAGCAAGGAGTTCTTTTTCAGTAGTTGTGTAATTTGTTTGTGCTCCTTGTAACGTCTTACTTGCGTAATAAATAGGTTGAAATCTTTTTTCAATCCTTTGTCCTAAAACGGCTCCCATTGTAAAATTACTTGCATCGCACATTAGTTCAAATGGTAGATTCCAATTTGGAGTTATCATGATCGGCGCATTAGTGAGTTTTTCTTTAAGAATATTAAAAGATTTGATGCATTCATCTGAAAATATGAATGGAGCATCCTTTTCTAGGAGTTTATTCATAGGAGTGGCAATTTTAGAAAAATCTTTTATGAAACGTCAGTAAAAACCGGCATGCCCTAGAAAACTCCTAACTCCTCTAACATTAGAGAGATGTGGAAGTTTAGCAATTACATCTACTTTAGCTCTATCCACTTCAATTCCTTCCTTTGAAATTTTATGACCAAGAACGATGCCTTCTTTAACCATGAAATGGCATTTCTCCCAATTAAGAACTAGATTTGATTGTTCGCATCTAATAAGCATTCGTTCAAGATTAACTAGGCATGTTTCAAATGTATCACCGAAAACTGAAAAGTCATCCATGAAAACTTCCATGCATTCTTCTATCATGTCGTGAAAAATCGCCATCATGCACCTTTGAAAGGTCGCAGGGGTGTTGCAAAGTCTAAATAGCATGCGTTTGTAAGCAAAAGTACCATAAGGACACGTGAACGTGGTTTTCTCTTGGTCCTCGGGTGCTATTGGAATTTGAAAATATCCGAAAAAACCGTCAAGAAAACAATAGTAACTATTTTCGGCTAATCTTTCCAACATTTGATCAATGAAAGGTAAGGGAAAGTGATCTTTTCTGGTGGCGTCATTTAATTTTCTATAATCAATACAAACACGCCATCCTGTTACAGTCCTAGTATGAATAAGCTCATTTTTTTCATTTGTGATGACAGTCATGCCACCCTTCTTAGGTACACATTGAACTGGGCTTACCCATGGACTATCAGAGATTGGATAAATTAAACCTGCATCAAGCAGTTTAATAATTTCTTTCTTAACAACATCTTGCATATTTGAATTTAGTCTTTGTTGGCGTTGCACATACATTTTATGACCTTCTTCCATAAGGATTTTATGTGTGCAATACGAAGGACTTATTCCTTTAATATCATGAATCTTCCATGCAATAGCTGGTTTATGAGCTTTTAGCACAGAAATGAGTTGAGATTTTTCATTTTTAGTAAGAGAAGACGATATTATTACAGGTAATTCAGATTCACCATGTAAATAAGCGTATTCCAAATGGTTTGGAAGTGGCTTTAACTCTAATGTCGGTAGTTCTTCTATCGATGATTTGTATCGATATCTGTCTTCCTCTTTTAGCATTTGAATTTCTTCTGTTGTTGGTTCATATCCATTAGCCATGAGTGTAGCTAACATTTCAGTTTCATCAATTGGTTCAGTTCCTTCTCCTAAAGAACATTCTCCTGTTCCTTGTAATTCTGGAAATTCTTCTAACAATTCTGCATGTGAATCTATAGTTGAATATAATAACATGTATCATCTGCAGATTGCGGTTGTTGCATGGTTCTATCAATAGAAAAGGTAACACTCTCGTCCTCTATACTTAGGGTCAGTTTCTTACCGAACACGTCTATTATTGCTTTAACCGTGTTTAAGAATGGTCTTCCTAATATGAGAGGAACTTGAGAATCTTCTTCCATGTCCAGAATAACAAAATCTACTGAAAATACTAAAGTAGCAACTTTAACTAGCATGTTCTCCATTATACCTCTAGGATATTTTACTGATCGATCAGCTAGTTGTATGCTTATTCGTGTTGGTTTCAATTCTCCAAGGTCTAGTTTAGCGTATAGTGAATACGGCATTAAATTTATACTAGCACCTAAGTCTGCCAATGCTTCTATTGAACTAAGACTACCCAGAAAACATGGAATTGTGAAACTTTCTGGATCAGATAGTTTTTCTGGTATCTTATTCAACAGCACTGCAGAACAATTTGCATTCATAGTAACAGCTGAAAGTTATTCCATTTTCTTTCTATTTGTGATTAGATCTTTCAGAAATTTAGCATATCTAGGCATTCCTGAAATCACATCAATGAAAGGAAGATTAACATTTATTTGTTTAAACATATCCAAGAATTTGGATTGCTCGGCTTCAAGTCTTTCTTTTCTCATTTTACTCGGGTAAGGAAGTGGTGGTTGGTATGGTTTAACATAAGGTTTAGCCTTAACTGTGTTATCTTCATTAACCTTTTCAACTACCGGTTCTGTTTCCTTATCTTGCTCAGGCTGTGGTTCTTGTGGATTAGGAATAGAGTCATCAGAAATTACAGGTATTTCAGGTGGTTTAAGTGTAATACCAATTCTTGTGGTAATGGCTTTAGCTGTTTCATTCCGGGGGTTAGCATTTGTATCGCTAGGTAGACTTCTCGGTTTTCTTTCACCTATCAACCTTGCTAGGTTGCTTACTTCTTGTTCCAAATTTTGAATAGAAGCTTGTTGATTTCTAAATGCTTGAGCATTTTGTTCATTGGTTTGTTTCTGAGATGTGAAAAATTGAGTTTGAGATTCAACTAGCTTCGACATCATGTCTTCTAAATTTGGCTTTTTTTCATCGGTTTGTGGTGGTTTGTTTTGAAAAATAGGTCTTAGCTGATTATAAGTATTGTTGGATACTTGTTGATTGCTAGGACCTTGTTGGTTGTTGTATGGAATATTTCGGTTATAATTCTGATTTTGATTGTAGATTGGTCTTGGCGGTTGATAATTATTCTGATAATTATTTCCAGGCCTTTGGTTCATGTATGAAACATTCTCTCTTTGTTCCATTGTTTGTTCAATACTGAGACAATCTTTTGTCAAATGTGGTCCTCCACACTGCTCACAACTAATTCTTATTGAGTGAATATCTTTAGTCATCTTTTCTATTCGTCTCTCGACAGCATCTATCTTTGCAGAAATGGAATCGAAGTCATGGCTAGAATCGGCTCTAGCCGCTTTAGATGATCTAACGATATCTTTTTCTTGATGCCACTCATGTGAGTGGGAAGCAGTGTTATCAATAATTTTGTAAGCTTCAGTTGCGGTTTTCTTCATAATGGAACCACTAGCTGCTATATCGATGTCTTTCCGTGTAGTGATGTTGCATCCTTGGTAGAATATTTGTACTATTTGATAAGTGTCTAAACCATGTTGCGGACATCCTCTTAACAACTTTCCAAATCTTGTCCACGCCTCATATAGAGTTTCATTTGGCTTTTGCATGAACGTAACTATTTCTCCTTGAAGTTTCACGGCTTTAGATGCCGGAAAGAATTGTTTAAGAAATTTTTCAACTAAAACATCCCATATATCAATCGTCCCTTCAGGTAACGATTCTAACTAATCTTTGGCTTCTCCCTTTAAAGTCCAGGGAAATAACATGAGATAGATCTGTTCATCCTCCACTTCTCGGATTTTAAATAGAGTGCAGATCCTATTAAAGGTTCGAAGATGTTCATTTGGATCTTCCTTCGGCGCACCACTAAATTGGCATTGATTAGTTACCATGTGTAGGATTTGTCCTTTGATTTCATAATCTGGCGCATTAATGTCAGATTGAGTAATTGCGTGACCTTGGCCAGTGCGTTTAGCTCGCATTCGGTCTTCCATACTTAGAGGTTCCAGATTTTCCATGATTGAATTTGTTGAATCTGAATCACTAGAGGATTCTGATTTAATGGTTTGTTCCTCAAAAATCTCTGTTTGAATGATTGGTGGTTCCGGAGGAAAGATTAATGGTTCAGGATCTCTGAATTGTCCCTGAATATCCTCCGGATTCTCAATTGTGAGGTCGGGTTCAAAAAATGGATTATCGGAAATTTGAATTGGAGTACTTGGTCGACTTGATGACGATTCTAAAGAAAAATCAACGGCAACAATATTGGCTAGATGTCTTGATCGAGTTACAGGTGGTGAACGTATAAAAGGTGGTGAACGTTTTGCTCGGTGCATTCACTGAATATCCTATTAGTTATAAAAATAAAAATTATATAAGTTATCAAATTAATAGACTTTTCTGATTTTGCCCACGTTTCGAATAGCCAATAGATGCAGCAGGTAGCCAGGACCCTTTAAATCGGAAGCCCACAACTCGCCACTAACAAATCCAACTATTACTACGAACCAGAAAATTTTGGATGTCTATCAATTTAACCGCTTAAAATAATTTTTCGTTGAAGTTTAAAGAAATTTTATAGAAGAAATAAAAAATTCTATGTCCTAAAAACTAGAGCGTCGAGAAATAAGAAAGAAAAAGAGCGCGTCGGAAAAACGTCAAAAAATAAATGGTCAAAAAATAATAAAAAGAACGTAGCGCGTCAAAACTTAAAAGTCTAAAAACTAAGAATTAAAAGTTGCGTCTAAAGGTATTAAAGCTTAAAAGGAATTCTATATTCAAAAAGGTAATAACTTAAAAAAAAAAATACTAAAATCTTAAAACGGCGTCGCAAAATTCTAAAGCACCTAAATCTTAGTCTAAAGAAAAAGCACTTAAGGGATTTTACTGCAAAGCCTAAAAATCTAGAAATAAAAATAATTACGGCAAATACTAAATTTAAAACTAAGTACGAACTATAAAAATACAAATTACGAATTACGATTAAAAAGATATAAAAATAAAAAGAAACTTAGAGTTTAAAAAAATACAATTTTTATAATAATATTATTTTTATATTTTTATTTTATAAAAGTATTAGTTTTATAATTAATAAAACTAAATATAACTTAAAATACAAAAATAATAAAACTAAAATTAATTAATTAAATAACTAACCCTAATTAGGGTTTTAATTAATAATAATAATAATTAATACTCCGTAATTATTGCTGTACCAGGTTCAGTAGGGCGTGTCAGGTTACCTCATGCGATCGCATGAGGTTTCCTTGTTAATTCCATGCGGTCGCATGGTTCGTGGATCCAGGCCAGATATTGGGCCGCTACAGTATTGTGGCCCGATTCTTTTACTTATTTTTTTTTTCTGTTTTATATTTATATAGAATATTTATATAAATTAAATAAAAACTTAATTTTTTAAAAACTAAAATAAAAATAGAGAAACTTTATAATTTTATATATATTTACCAAACTCAAATATATATATATATATATATATATATATATATATATATATATATATATATATATATATATATATATATATATATATTATCTTTCTTTTTATATTTTTGTATTTTTTTTTAATATTTAAAACGTATTTTTACAAAAGCGTATTTTTACAAAAGTAAACTAAGACTTAATAAAAATCTTTTTTTTATATAGCGTTTCACTTCCGGTGTTTAAACAGTCCCCGGCAGCGGCGCCAAAAATACTTGATGTGCGTAGAGGTGTATACGAAATAGTTATATATTTATTATGAAATACTATTAAATACGATACATTTTTACACAAGTTATTTATTTATTTAAAGAATGGATATACCTAAACCTTGCTACAACACTTATAGGCAGTGTACCTAATCGTACAGTAGTGTAGTTTTTAGTAAGTCCGGTTCGTTCCACAGAGAGCTAGCCAAGTTTAATGCTATATTTTTAAAACTATATTTGTATAAATATAAATATAAGTAGTATTATTATTATAAAATGGGTTTTTTACCGTTTAATGACCGGTTTGTCGATTTAAAAACTTAAGTCGCAGTTAAAACCTAATGTAAAATATTAAATATATAAAAGACTTAATTTAAAGCATAAAGTAAATAACAATAATTAAAGTACGATAAATTAAAGTGCGATAAATAAAATGACAATAAATAAAATTGCGATAATTAAAAAGTGCAATAATTAAAATGACAATAAATTAAAGTGCGATAATTAAAAGTGCAATTAAATATGAAATAAAGGAATTATGCTTATTTAAACTTCCGTAATCATGATGTTTGACGTGTTGATTTTAGTTTATTACCATGGGTTAATTGTCCTTTGTCCTGGATTATTCAATATGTCCATCTGGTTTTTGTCCATAACAGTCCATCAGTCATAAATATAAAGTGCGAGTGTCCTCGTCAAATTATCCTTATATCCGAAGTCAAATATTCCAACTAATTGGGGACATAAACTATAATTACACCAATTTTCCTTGTATATAATTCACCCCTGTTTTAATAAGTCCATTGACTATTAATCCATTCTCGTGTCCGGTTAAACGAACGATTATTAGTACTTATAAATATCCCGCCCATCGTGTCCGATCGAGTGTATGTGGTTATTTATAGGTACGTCCAATTGTAAATATTTATATTAAATTAACAAACTATCATTTAATTAAACAAATATAAAGCCCATTAATAGCCCATAGTCTTGTTTCCACAAGTGTCGTTCTTTTGTCCAAACCCCAATAATGGTACAAAGCCCAATTACTCCGTCTTTAATATTTAGCCCAACATCATGATTACTTCAATTTAAATAAGCACAATAATAACTTAGCTACGAGACATTAATTTAAAAAGGTTGAACATAACTTACAATGACTAATAATAACGTAGCGTTACACGAACAGAATTTCGACTTACACCTTTACAACATTCGCTAACATACCCTTATTATTAAAATTAAAATTAAAATTAAAACTATATATATATATATATATATATATATATATATATATATATATATATATATATATATATATATATATATATATATATATATATTACGTTGAGAGATAGAGAAGAGAAAAAGATGTATTAAATTCGGCCGAAAACTGCGAAATTTATAGGATGTCACCAGATTTTTTGCTCCATGCGATCGCATGGATATTGTTCTTCTTGGTCATGCGATCGCATGGCCTGGGATTCCAGCTCAGAAATGTTTGTTTTCTTCTTGCCGACGGTTTTATTAAATAATATAATATATATATAATTTTAAGAATTAATTATATATTATATTATATTCATGTGCATAGTTGACTTGTAATTTTTAGTCCGTTGCGTCGAGCGTTGAGAGTTGACTCTGGTCCCGGTTCCGGATTTTCGAACGTCCTTGCGTACAATTTAATATCTTGTACTTTGCGTTTTGCGTCTTCTACTCTTGTAATTTCGAGACGTTTCTCATCAATAATTTGAACCACTTTGATTGTACTTTGTTCTTTTTAGCTTTTTGGTCATTTGCGTCTTCAAATCGTCGAATCTGTCTTTTGTCTTCACCTTTTATTATTTAAACGAATATCACTTGTAAATAGAACAATTGCAACTAAAAGCTTGTCTTTCTTGAGGGATAATGCTATGAAATATATATTCGTTTTTAGCATTATCAATATATAAACACTATATATAAATATATGACATTAAAATATCATATTTAAAATAATTAGGACTTAAAAATCCCAAAAGCTCGACCGTTGGTTTGAAAACCGAAAAGATTCGCCGGATAGAAATCCGCGACACGTAGAAACGTACGATTTAAAATATGAATACAAATATTCATTTAGCACATACTAATTAATATATTATTACAAAATTAATAACATAGGTCATAGAAATGACGTGGCACGAATAACAGTTAACGGTCGTTAAATAATTAACGGTAGAAGATAACGAAAAAAGTAGAGTCGTTACAACATGGCACCTTGACATTCGGCGTACATCTCACTAAATCTTCGATTACGAATGCGGATTAGTGTAGATGTCCCGACACGAGGAGATCAACTTTCGAATATTGCATATATTTGGGTGACAATCTAATCTCATGGTCCTCTTAACGTCAAGTTGGTTTCTCGTTCGAGTGCCGAAGCCGAATATAAAGGTGTAGCAAACGTGGTTCTAAAACCTGTTGGCTTAGCAACTTACTTTTAGAACTACACGTTCCGATTATGAAAGCAACCTTAGTGTTTTGTGATAATGTAAGTGCAATTTTCTTGTCTGGTAACCATGTTAAACATCAACGCACTAAACACATTGAAATGGATATACATTTTGTTTGGGAAAAGGTTACTCGTGGTCACATTCGAGTCCTACACGTCCCTACTCGTTTTCAGATTGCCGACATTTTCACTAAGGGGCTACCTCGTGTTTTATTTGAAGATTTTTGAGACAGTTTAAGAATACGTCCTCCTCCCGCTTAGCCTGAGGGGCTATATTAGACACATATTTGATATGTATGCATATCATATAATAAGCTGTATAATCCTCTTATTATTATCAAATACATATCAGTTAAAAAAAGGAATGATCATGTAAATCACTTCCATAATTGTAACATAGTGAACCCACCCTTGTGGTCCAGTGGTTCGCCCCTTTGCACTTGTGCATTGGGATGGGGGTGGGGAGGTCTCAAGATCGAGTCTCTCCCCTTAAAAATATTCATGGAATTTATTTCCTGTAAGCCGAATTGCCCCGGAGAAAGTTTTACCGACCCGTATTCAGGACACAGATCTGACCGCCTGCCCCTCGGGATGGTATAAGGTTCGGATCCCTATAATGCGGTTCGGGTTTCCTGTCCGAAAGCGCGTGCGTGCGTGGCAAATGAGAGTATTCGATGCCAACAACTTGCCTTTCAAAAAAAAAAAATTAAATAAAATTGTAGCATAGTTTGTTTGACTTGAGGAGAATAGGGAACACATGTAATTATATATACGGCATTATGTCAATAAAACAATCGATCACATTAACTTACAATAATCTTAAAATATTATCATGATCATGAATAATTGGTAATGAGGAGATACCTTTTGGTATGGGTTGTATATTCCAATTACCACGCCGTTATTGGTGCCGATTTTAGTGTGGTAGTAACAACAACAATTTGGATTTTGGTACTCAATGGGTGGTGGTGTTGATGAATAGAAGATGATGGTGGTCACAAGTACGGCTGGCATCTATGTGCCAAGGAGAATTCAAGTCGTCAAGGAGCCCATTATATCCTTCTCATTAGTAAAGCGCTGACGTGCGCCATACAATCAAATTTAAGGAGCCCATTATATCCTTCTCATTAGTAAAGCGCTGACGTGCGCCATACAATCAAATTTAAGTTTGGCGACCTAAGAGGCCGACACTTTTTGTTATCTAAATGCGAAAACTCCATGTGGGTGAACATTGGCCCAGCGGGCAAACATGTTGGGCTTCGCCTCCGTGCACGTGCTGACACTTTTCAAAGCACTTTCTACTTTCTAGTATGCGCTTGGAAGTGATAGGATACTCAAATTGTCAGCTTCACCCAACCACACTCAGTCACCCATTCTGGTTGGGTTAACCCAGAATTACATTAAGAAGGTATGAAACTGCTTAAAAGTTGTCTGAAGTTTACACTTGGATGAAGACGAGTGACTTTGGAAACGTGATCGTACCCAAACCAACACAACTGAACAACAAGAGTATTTTTTTAATTTTTAATTTTTGGCAATAATAACGAAAACTATATAGATGGGATCTTCATCGAAAAATGAAGAACCTAAATGAAACGTACAAAGACAAGAGACCGGGAAGGCTCGAAACTAGTAAACGTCACAAGTCGACATTCACTCCAACCGAGCCCAACCTTGACTTCCAAAACCTAAACAAATACAAACTGCCAATCTACAAATGCTATTTGAAAAACAATTTAATTAACAACAAAGACATAAAACGAAAAATAACCGAATTAAGAAAGCTTTTTACCATTCCTCTTGTCCGGTCGATTTATGAAACCATCAATTTTGTCGATACGAGTCCCTTTGCCACCACGGGATTCGAAATTGTATGAAACAACATTAGACGAGGAACTACCAATATGTCCCCCTGGAACTCAAGGCATTCCTTGATCCTTAAATTGTTGAAAAAAACCAATATGATCGGCACCAGAAGAATCCCCATCGTTGAACTCCATGAAAGACCTTTGTATCGCCTCTACACATTCTATGTCGTCGGCATTATCTTTAAGAGAAAAAGTACTCTCAATGGGCACGTCTTTCCCATTGAATCTCGACACCTCCTTCTTCAACCCAATGACATCTTTGGGCCTATTAGCTTCACCGCGATCACCCAAATCCATCACCTTCTTTCTCTTCTTCTCCTTAATCAACTTACCAATCCTATCAACAAACGAAGATATTGGCATCTCATCTTCAATTTCAAGATCCAAACTAACCACTAACGGACTTTTAACAGACTCAGGCCCAACACACGAAGAAGTAGCCTGAACAACTAGAGTATAATGAATGACTTTTGTGGAATAATAAAGTTACCTTTTTTACTCGTTATCTATACAATCACATAAAATTTGGTGTACGTTCAAGTAGTTAAATATACTTTTCAAATTAGTATATTAGTTACACATAATATAAGTTCGAATTGTTAGATACAATCATACAAACAACATTATGTATGTTCAAGTAATTATATACATAATACGAAATACAAATGTTAAACCGTGTTACATTTCTAGCAACTTATCGCCTATACTTGCTTCTTGACTAACCTTTGAACCCTTTATTTTGGCGAAAAACCGACAGATTATATAACCATTAAGAAGTTTCATCTAAAGGATTAAACCCCTACAAACGAACAATCCAAAATAGAAACTATCGAGCTCAACTAACCTCAAACTAAAACTCACAACTATATCGTTAAGCAAAACAAACGAAGCAAACAAACAATAAGAGCCAAAACAACAAGACACAAATACAAAGAGAGGGAGATCAATCTAAACACATAAGAAATGTGAATCTCCATCTAAAGCATAGACGACACAAACCATAAAGACCAACGAACACAAGTCACATATCTTTGAACCCTTTATAGCAACAAGCATATCGACATTAATAAGGTACACTATCCAGATTAAAAGTTGAACTAAAACTTGTATTTAATTAGCATGTTTTACATGATCCAATTTGCTATATAAACAAACCTAAAATGATGAAAGAAGGTATACTGGCCCTTAAAGATATGTATATGTAAAACATATCCATATTTACAACCAAGATCAAATCCCTTCACCAAATATTAGTCAAAAAAAAAAAAAAATGAAACATTTTCATAAAGTATTTTATGGTCTTAAATGATCAATTGCTTCTCTAGTCGGTTATGTTGCCGCACTGGCGGCATCCAATGATCCATCTTGGAATAGTTTTAAGCTCAAGCTGTTGTATCTTTCTCGCGAATATTGTCGAGATGCTTTTCTCCAATCTGTTCCTGCCTTCATCATTGCTGTAAACTCCTCGAAACTAATTTTACCATCCTATAAGAATCAATCAAGAATGTTTAGTTAGATGGCATTTTGAGTGTTCCAAATTGATCATTCACTTCCATAAACAGATAAGAATAATGAGGTAAGGTTACTTTATACCCTTAATGTATGCATGTAAGACAAAAAGATAGATAAAAAGTAAAGGAAAAACTGTAAAGTAAAAAAAACAATGTAATAATGACATTTCTTAAGCTACGTGTTTTGCTAGAGCAATTAAATCTAGACAGAGGGAGTAGATAATAATACAGATGACCGGGTGCTAAGACAAGACGTGAATGATCACACGTTCATAACAATAACACTAAAACTTATAAGATGCACTTAACACCAAATATTTTGGTTAGTACAAGGGGTTGTCAAAACCAATAATCGAAAATTGATCGACTGGAACTTTGTAGGGATTAATCGGATTAGAAATTTGTTACATTTAAACAATAGATTTCAAAATTATATGTGAAAATATAGAAGAAAAGCATTAACATAAACATAAACTTTGACATAATCGTTCAACTGTTCAAATACTCCTAGAATCTAATTTATTCATAATAAATTATTAACCAACTTTAGCTATGACCAAATTTGACCGACTAAATCCAACTTTGACCAACTAAATCCGATTTTGACCCATTGACCAGCAATTTGAAAATAGAGGGATTTGAAAATTCTAATAGGACTAATGCTAAAAAGGATAATCGGGAATTTTATAAAAGTGTATAAAACAATACGAAAAGAAGAAGTTTCAAGATGTACATGTGCATCATTAGCATGACCAAAAAGGGTAAATGAATAAAAACCAACCTTATCAGTGTCGACATCTTGAATGATGGCAGAAATGACTTCTTCATTGTTGGCTTCATCTTCATCGGATAAAGCTTCCCGTAACTCTTCAACCTCAATGTATCCACTTTTGTTTTTATCAAAGAAAGCAAAAGCATCTTTAAGATGATCATCATTCCCCATCTTTCTTAAATGAACCGAAATCGCAACAAATTCTCCGTAATTCAAGAATCCATCATTGTCAACATCCCCCTGCAAGAACACCATACATTAGATGTAGGTATATTAATCCACAAATGGGTCAAATTGGAAGAAATTTTATGTTAATGGAACGGTTCACATGGGTCGATTTTTCCTAAAGTGTATCTATATATCAAATAACCTCCTAAAATTGATTTTACAAGCTCATATTACTACTTTAATGATGAAGTAGTCTTTGTAATCATGTCTAATGATTCAATTATTTATTTTTTATAAAAGGACAAATAGGGTCTACCCAAACCTGAACCCGTTTGACCAGTTACTAAACATGCATGACCACCCATTTTACATCCTACATTAGCTGATGAATTCAATTACAAAATTTTCATGAGATTAATATATTATGTTGCTTTTGACAACATTCTAAGTCAAACAACCGAACAAAATATATATGAAAACTCAGATTTGACCATAAAAGTCAACTTAAGAAACTTACTGCTTCCATAAGTATTTGAACATCTGCATCAGCGATTTGATGGCCAAGTTTCTGCAAACCAGCTTTCAACTCAGCAATATTTATCTTCCCTCGTTTGTTTGTATCCATCAAATCGAAACCTTGCTTAAAGCCCGCCACCTCCTCTGCCGACAAATGCTCCGCAATTACCTGCACGTTTTTTTATGTCGATACAACTTCAAGTTAGGTCATAATACAAAACGTAACAAATCGTCACATAAACAAAAATCGTGAATGCGTGTTCTTACTCTTAAAGCTCTCTTTTTTAGCTTGTTCATGACAGAAAATTGCTTGAGTCTTGCTTTCACAGTTTCACCTAACGAAACATTTGGCGCCTTTTTGGCGTTTTGTATCCACGGATGATCTAAAAGAAATCAAAAAGCAAAGGATATTTATAAATATTCAACAAATACCAGGTAAACTGAAGTTACTTACAGACCAACACAAGAAATATAACCAAAATTTATTATTTAAAAAAAACATCTTAGTGGTACCTAGAACCTCTTGAGCAGTAAGGCGCAACTTCGGGTCAGGATTGAGCATCTTCTTGACAAGGTCCTTTGCGGTGTCAGATACCTTTGGCCAAGGATCCCTCTTGAAATCTACAACTGATCGAATGATTGCTTGTGCAACACCTTGTTCAGTTTCTGAAATTTAAATGAATAATACTTTTTTTAAAATCACACCATAAAACGGGAAATGGAAATGGTTCAAAGTAGCTAAATATTCTATATAATATTCAAAATGCTTAGCAACTAAATTTTTCTATTAAATTCCGTAAAAAGTTATGTCAGTATCCGAGTACTCGCCGAGTAATTCCGAGTTATGAAACACTGCATACTTGTTACCTAACCCGCCTGCTCCGCCCCACTCATAATGCCATAGAGGATTTTTTGACCCGTTTATTTCAAGATTTATGATTGTTCTAACCTGCCCAAAAAGGTGGGACACCACAAAGCAATATATATAAGATTACTCCAGCACTCCAAACATCCACCTCGGGACCATAATTTCGTTTTAGAACCTCGGGAGCCATGTAGTAAGGGCTACCTACAATTTCGTTGAATCTTTCCCCTGTAAAAGAGCAATAAAATACTTCCATTTAGGGAAACTGCAACTATATACACACATAAAGTTATACTAACATGATGTAAATCAGATGTAGAAGATTTAAATTACGTTGAAAGTTTGTACCTGGTTTGAAGAAAACAGATAGCCCAAAATCAATAGCCTTTAAGGCTGCCGTTTCTTTCTTATTTGCAAACAAAAAGTTCTCGGGTTTAAGATCACGATGCATAACACCATTCTTATGGCACATCTGCAATAAAAATACAAAATTTCAGAATTTATTTGCTAAAGGTAACAGATGATCAACACCAATCTCATGTTTCAGCTGCAGACCAACGATCATTCTTTTGAAAATACACATACATAAACATAAACACTAAAATTTATAGGAATGACTAATATATATCATACAATCACAACACTATGCGATAAATATTTATCAAATTAGAAGAAATTAACTTCACCTGAATAACCTCAACAATGGTCTTAGTGACACCAGCAGCAGCTCTCTCAGTATAATGTCCTCTAGCAACGATACGATCAAACAATTCACCACCTTCACACAACTCCATTACCAAATGGACAGCATCATCATCTTCATAAGTATCTTTTAAGGTTACAATATTAGGATGATGTGGCATATGTTTCATTATCTCAACTTCCCTCTTTACATCCTCAATATCAACTCTAGTTCTCAACTTTTTTTTCGATATAGATTTACAAGCAAAAACTTCACCAGTAGATTTATCAGTACACATATAAGTAATCCCAAATTCACCTCTACCCATTTCTTTACCAAGAACATATGTATCCTCAATCTCAGTTCCTGTTGGGTTATCCAACACAGTTGTTTTATATCCCCCATTTGCAGATGGGTTTGACCCACCATAGTCTAATGAAAACGGGTTAGGTTTATTTTTCCCTTTTTTCTTCTCATCAGTTGTAGATGGTGTAGCACAACAATTACCCATATCACCAAATCTTCAAAATCAAAGCTTTATGTATACTAATTTCTGATTTCCCAAAAAAGCTTTAAACTTTAAGCTTTTTGGGATCCTAAATCCAATTGGGTATTACAAATTCAGCAATTTTATAACTAAAAAATAACCAAAACCTAATTTAAAAAATCAAATTGGAAAATCTTGAAATGACCCACCTGGAAAGCAATCAGATCTTGTGACCTTGCAACTTTATCTTAAATTTATGTTCTGGGTTTATTAAGAAAAAAAATCTTGATTATGTTGTTTAGCAAGAAGATAATATTTTTGGGAGAGGTGAGATAAAATTTATGAGGAATAATAAAGGGTTTGGAGGGGTTTGAAGAAAGTGTGTTAATTGGTTAAGTATGATTAAAGGTGTCAACAAATCACCGATTGCTGATTGAGAAATTGTAGTCAATACCCGACAGTTTCCACACCTAACACCAACTTTAGGGCTGCTCCATTTAGGCATACGAGTATATTCTTTTTGTTGCCAAAATTAAACGGAGTTGGGTTATCTTTAAAATAACGAGTGGAGTCTAAAAAAAAAAAATTTAATCTTAAGAAGTCATTGTAGTTTGCAATAGTTTTATGGAGGGTTCAACGAATCAACGGCGTAACTTCTGTTAACATTTAACGTTTTTGGGCCTCACATGACGGTACATTAATCATTCCAACCAGGGGCGGAGCCAGGATTTAACAATAGAGGAGCCTTGTTCGAAAATTTAAAGATGCAAACATGGTAATACTAAAAAAGGTCAACTTCTTATGTGTAATATATTTTATATGTTTAATGCGTGGGTAGATAACTATTTTACAGAACTTTGGTAACTATTAAACAAATAAAAAAATGTTACTATAAAATTTGCATTTTGAAAACTGATATTACTCATGTAAATAATTGATAAGTAAACTTATACTATATGTTTCAGTTAATAATACTCCGTATTCAAGTTTGAAAGATTGGCAACCACAAACAATCGGGTAAGATGAATAATTAAGGGAAACTTAGTTAAAATAACTATTTATAGACTATTAATATTTTATTAGAATTATCTATATATACTACTAGACAAAACACTATTTCACTATTCACCAATAGTAACTAGGGGTATTTTCGTCATTTCACCTTTTTTGTCTCCAATGATAAAAGAAGCAACTTTCGTAAAAGAAGCAACCCTTCAATGTTACCAAAAGATGTCGAAAAAAATTCTTTTTTACAAAAAATTCAACTAATTTTTTTTCTCTCTTTTCTTCTTCAACGATAAAAGATGCAACTTTCATAAAATGAACAACCCTTCAATGCTACCAAAAGATGTCGAAAAATATTCTTTTTTACAAAATAGATCAACTAACTTTAAAAAAAAACACTAAAATAAGTAACTTTCACAAAAGGAACAACCCTTCAACGTTAGACAAAACACTATTTCACTATTCACCAATAGTAACTAGGGGTATTTTCATCATTTCACCTTTTTTTGGGTCTCCAACGATAAAAGAATCAACTTTCGTAAAAGAACCAACCCTTCAATGTTACCAAAAGATGTCGAATTTTTTTTTTTTTACAAAAAATTCAACTAATTTTTTTCTCTCTCTCTTTTCTTCTTCAACGATAAAAGATGCAACTTTCATAAAATGAACAACCCTTCAATGCTACCAAAAGATGTCGAAAAACATTCTTTTTTACAAAATAGATCAACTAACTTTAAAAAAAAAACACTAAAATAAGCAACTTTCACAAAAGGAACAATCCTTCAACGTTAGATGTCGAAAAAAATTCTTTTTTACAAAATAAATCAAGAATTTTTTTTTAACTCGCATTTAAAACGGGGCTCCGGCGCGAAGCGAGGGCTCCACAACTAGTTGTGCCTATTGAGAGAGGTTAAGCACCATCTGTCCCCTCCGTCCTCTCCCCTACTGATTCAAACCTTTTCTTTTCACCACTCGTTTTTCTCTCTCTCTCTCTTGCATACTGCAACTTGTGAACTCAAAATACCATTTTTCAATATCTTTTCTGATAATATTTTAACATCAAAACCAATCTCATATTTATATTTTATTTCAGATTCATGATTCATCAATTTATTCTAAAATCAAAACTCATTTCAAGATTCAAAAGACTCTCTATTCACTTCGGACGTTTATCAGCTTCAAAAATAAAGAACCTACCTACCTAACTTCATTTCATTTTCTTATTTCCTTCCTGTAACAACACTTGATTTTTCTCATAATTCCTAAACCATTAAAAAATCAATTATTGTTCATAAAAACGTCGCTTGTTGTTCACCATCTACATCTTCGGATGAATCCAGCAGATTCGTGGTGTGGATATCTCTTGTGATGACCCGTCCTAATCCATAAGAACGAATACAATAACATATGATTACATTGCGAGGTACTTGACCTCTATATGATACATTTTATAAACATTGCATTCGTTTTTAAAAGACAAACTTTCATTTCATCGAAAGTTGACGGCATGCATACCATTTCATAATATATCCAACTATAATTGACTTAATAATAATCTTGATGAACTCAACGACTCGAATGCAACGTCCTTTGAAATATGTCATGAATGACTCGAAGTAATATCTCTAAAATGAGCAAATGCACAGCGGAAAATTTCTTTCATACCTGAGAATAAACATGCTTAAAAGTGTCAACCAAAAGGTTGGTGAGTTCATTAGTTTATCATAATCGATCATTGTCATCATTTTAATAGACCACAAGATTTTCATTTCCATTTCTCATAAATATACGTCCCATGCATAGAGACAAAAATAATCATTCATATGGATTGAACACCTGGTAACCGACATTAACATCATGCATATAGGATATCCCCAAAACAGAAATCCATCTGTATAATATAAACTCGAAGTACTAAAGCATACCATTTTCCAGTATAGGGGGTGCTAGTGCCCGTAGATATACCTTTAGGATTCGCGTCAATTAGGGTGTATGTTCCCTAATTCTTAGGCTACTAAGCTAAAAGGGGTGATATTCGATTCGATAATCTAACCATATAATGTAGTTTCGATTACTTGTGTCTATTTCGTAAAACATTTATAAAAGCGGCGCATGTATTCTCAGTCCCAAAAATATATATTGCAAAAGCATTTAAAAAGGGAGCAAATGAAACTCACAATATTGTATTTTGTAGTAAAAATACATATGACGACATTGAACAATGCATGGTTGGCCTCGGATTCACGAACCTATATCATTTATATGTATATTAATATATATAATCGTAATTGAACAAATTCGTATATTATAATTTACGTTATATATTATATATATTTAATTTGTGTATACATATGTAAAATTGATTATTGTTTGGATAGTTATATTAATATATATTTAGTTAGTATTATATTAAAAAATACCTAATTTGTTATATATTAATATTCGTATAAAATTCGTTAATATGATTAATACATACTGTTACCTATAATTATATTTTTTTATATACGTAATATTTATTTAGTAAAATAATATTAATATTGGTAAGTAACAGTTGTATTTGATTATAATAATAATGTTAATAATTTTATTAATAATAATGAAAATAATAATTTTTATAGTAATACATAATACTTAATAATAATTATTATTATAGCAATTTCATTACTCGTGATAATATTAATAACAATACTTATGTTAATCACAATCAAAATCTTCCTGATAAATTTCTAAACTAATAACTAAAGCTTCAATAACATTAATTCGTAAATCCTAATCATAATAATAATAGTAATACCTATATTAATAATAATCATGCTAATAATAATATTTAGTGATAATACTAGTGCTAGTAATGATAATATTAATGATAATATTTACAAAAATCATAATATTTGTAATAATCTTAATAATAATAATGTTAATGATAAAAGTAATACTAATAATGATAAAAATGATAATATTAATATTAATAATTACTACTACTTTAATTATGACAATAATAATCATACTTATATATTAACAAATAATCATCTTATATAATTAATCTTAACCATAATAACAATAGAATTAATAATAATATTAATAAAGATAATAATAATAATAATAATAATAATAATAATAATAATAATAATAATAATAATAATTAAAATATCAATTAATACCTTAGAAGCATTAAAAAGAATTAAACTGCCCGCGACGGGACTCGAACCCGTGACCGCTCGTTCACCCGCTAGCACTCTAAACCATTGGACTGCTTCTGTTTTTCTGATTTATTCCCACCTTATATCTATATACTATATATCTATCTGTTTCCATCTCCTATTCTTCTTCAATCATAACATCACTGAAATTGTTATCTCATCAACATCGCACATCATTTACATTCTCGCTGTATCATTACTCTTTATCATCATCATATTTTAATCAGAATCATAAATCGTAATCATAGTCCTAGATCATAATATAATCATCAAATCATTATCTATTATCACAACCGCGTAAATAATCATCATCATCTTCATCATCTTTCCATCTATCAACCCATATATCATCATTGATACGTTCTAGCAGAAACGTGAACTAGGTCTTGGCCCAATAGCACGACCCAACAGGTTATGGCAGCCCAGTTTTGCAAATTAAAACTAAGTTAATTAATTGGCCCGTTAAATCAATGGGTGTGTGATGAAATCGTTCGGCCTCAAATAATACAGTCACGACAAATAAGAATAAAGGGTTTCTTTCCCCACTTTATTCCTTTTTCTTTTCTACCGACCACAACAGCAAAAAGGAAATTGATGTGTCCTTCACTTTATTACTTGTTAATTCTCTCAGCCATCCAAAGAAGAAAGTAATTCATATGTTTAATAATAGAGAAGAAAAGAGTGGTAGTACAAGTGGTTTTAATGGTCAACATGGTGATCTGTTGTAACTGCAGCAGCAGCAGTGAGTTTCGATGGGGAAACAGATACATTATAATCGCAGCAGCTTAGTAATGTATTCGATGATTTGAGTGGTGGTTTCAACTAAGAGAGAGAGAGAAGAGAGAGAGAGAGAGAAACGTGGGGTGGTTTTGAACAAGAGAGCGATTGCAACAGTTTTTATGGTAATGGTGTTATCGATCGGTATCAACAGAAAAGAGAGAGAAAATATAGAATAGAAACAGAAAAAAAATATAACGAAGAAGGGTGTTAGGAGGTTATAGTTGTTGGGTTCAGTTGACAGAAACATTTAAGCGAAAGAGATAAAAATTTATAGATGATGGTTTGATTGTCGATTTGATTGAACCTAAAACAGAAACAGTCGACGGTTTTGGGTTGGCTTTCGGTTTGTTGCAAGTTGATCACAAGTAAACAAAAAGGGAAATTAGCAGTAGAAGGTTGCAGGTTGATTCGTGGTTGTTGTTCTCGGACTGAATAGCTATATCAGGTTTACAAGCGGAGTAGTAGTAGTAGTAGTTCTTGAGTGTTGGTTTGGTGATGATTGATCGAAGGGTGTTGGCTTTTGGTTCTGGGTCTGATTGAACTGAACAAAACAATGAACATGTAGCAGTTGAACAAGGAAAATAGTAACAGTAGAAACGATTTGCAGATCAAGGGTGTTTAGAACAAAAAGGTGATGGTCCTTGGTTTGTGTTGGGTTTTCCCGATGAAGACAGGAAACAGTAGGTGATGGTTTGTTGGGTTGGGTCTTGATTTTCGTTGTGCAGAAGTAAGTAGAAGAAGAGTTAAGTTGGTGATGGTGGTAGTAGTTGGGTCACAACTAAAAGAGAAAGGAAAATGGTGTACCTCGGTGGTGATTGCTAGGATGACAGTGGTGATGATTTTGTTATGAGTCTTCGCTTCACAGGAACATAAGTCGAATAGCAAGATGGTTATTTTGGTGATACTAGGTGGTGTCGATTGTGAATATAGTGATGAGTTCTCAAGGAAGCTAGAAATAAAGAAAGAGAGAATTGTCTGTGTGGTTCTTGTGAGTTTGGAATGAAAAAAAAAATTAAAGAATGGATGGAGTTAAAAAGAAAACAGAAGAAGGGATGGATATATCTCAAACATATGTATTACTCCGTACAGTGTTAATCAATCAAACACAGTCACTAATAGTAATCTAAATATAAATATCAAATGGATCGAATCCAACACAGTATTTTATAATCAAGCACAGTATGATAGATTACAATTGATAACTAAATTGTAAATATAATATAATAATAATTATAATATAATTTAAATATAAAACGTGTGAATTCTTAGCCGTCGTCTACTATTCCTTTCACGGACTGGATTTCGTACTCCGTTGTTAATCAGTGGCGGATAAATGTCTTCAGAAAAATTCCATATTTTTAAATTAACTATATTTATTTATTTTGGTCATTAAATGTTTGAAACCTGATCAAAAGGGTGCATCTAATATTTATTTTTAGTTCCAATTAATATGTACGCAGTATTATAATTTAAACTAAAAAGAAAAAATATTTCTATCAAAACTAAAATCTTCGTAATCAATTTACGATTCAACTTTCATTTTAAATCTTCATAACTTCGTATTAGATCTATATGAACACTAACGATACGTCAACCGAGTATCACAATGTATTCAATAAACTTTTAAATCTATACATATAGATTCATTTTAATAAGTTTTATTATATCTTATATTATTTTATTTTACAAAATTATTTCTAATAACAGAATAATATTATATTTCAAATTATATTTCGAATTAATATATATATATATAATTATATTTTTAAATATATATGTATCTATTTACAAATAGTTGTTCGTGAATCGTCGAGAACAGTCGAAGGGTAATTGCATATATGAAACAGTTCAAAATTTTTGAGACTCAACCTAACAGACTTTGCTTATCGTATCGAAATCATATAAAGATTAGGTTTAAATTTGATCGAAAATTTCTGAGTCGTCACATCTCTTGCTGGAGTAGTTGTCGATCAACAATGATAAAGGTGAGCCAGTGTAGATCTCGTGTTTTTATCCCATCCTTACACCATTACTAATAATAATTTTTAACTAATTTCCATATATTTACACCTATTGGGGCAAGATTTCAGTTAGAGGAAGATATGGGTTTTGTTCCCTTTTTTTTTTTTTACAAATTATTTACATCAACTAGGCAAAATTTCAACGGCTGTGGTTTTGAAATCGTCAACGGTTTAATCGTCAAGATTTCAAATGTGTACCGATGAATCCTCTGGCACCGATCATGCTAACAGCTTAATCACATTTCCGTCCAGATCTACTCTCGTCATCGATAATATCTCCAGTAATATAAATATGTGTGTGTGTATATGTTTCTCAGTGGATTGCATATGTGTGTCCATAAAGGAAAATGAAAAATCAAAGAAACAAAATATGGTGTGTTGAAGAACGACACTATTGAATATCAATTTTGATTCGTAATTGACTTTTATTTAAGAAATTTAGAGGTGGATGGTGGCTTTTAAATTAAATTTATGATTTTACTTGGTTTCAATTTAGGGTGAATAATTTTTGGGTGGATGAAAAGTTTAGATTGAAAGAAATAGAGTTAAAAGAATAAGGTATGAGCTCAGTAAATTTCAAAAAGACGAAACTACCGTCATGTGCAAGTCATGTGAGAAACAAAAACGTTAAATGTTAACAGAAGGTAGGTCGTTGGACCCCCCATGAAACTATTGCAAACCACAGTGACCCTTAAGGTGAAAAATTCTTTTAGACTTTACTTGTTATTTTGAACATACCACAGGACTCCCCCATGTAATTTTGTCTTCTTTGTTTACCAAACTTGAAGATAACAATTAATTTAATTAATTTAATTTAACTAACATACTATTAAAAGACCCTAAATTAGTAAATTGATCGTTTGCCTGAGTCAAACGACACTTCCATCAATAACATTGTCATTTAAAGTATATACATTTAGAAATGATTTCTTTCATGTTTCTAATCTTTATTAAATTTTATTTTAATTTCTTATATTTGGTTAATAAATATTTCCTACTCACTAGCATTTTTAGTTACGGACTATGGGCTAATTATTTATGACAATTAATTCGGTATTTTTCAAAAAGGAATACAATTAATGTACATTTTATCTTTTTAATTTTCATATAATATATCTCAAATTCTATATAGTACTAACAGTTTAATCAATAAGATATCTTTTAATGTATATACCGAAATATATTGTTGAAAACGATTTTCAACACCAACGCATTGTGACCCCTTTTGCCTGTTAATTCTAAAATAGATAACTAAGATTTAAATATCACAACTAGAGATGATAATGGATCGAGTGATCCTATATTTATATCCATTTTATTCATCGACTCATATTTATATATGTTCGATTAAGCGAGTTAATGGGTATTCGTTATAAGTTATTTTTTGAAAGATATTTCTATTAATGAAATGAAATCATTAAAGTATTTTTAAAACATATAAATATAACGTAATTTAATAAAAATTATACATAAAAATATGTAATCGTTGTTGTCAATTGAGTAAAATATGTTACAAGTGTAACTAAATATATAAACACCGTACTTCGATTAGAATTTAGCTGCGGCAACGCGCGGACGAGTTTTTATCTACTTGTAATTTATTTTTGGAAATTCGTCAATATGCTTCCATTTCTGAAAGTCTTTAACAATATGTTCTAAAAATAGAAATTTCAACATATGGCTCATGTTCACGCATCACGCACCACGCATCATGCGTCGATTCTCATGTGTGATGCGTGTCACCAATCATACTGGCCAAATGAGCTATTCTACGAAACATGACGTACACGCATAGGACAACACGCACGGTGCACACATAGTGCATTTGATATCGTGTGTGGTGCGTGTTTGACGGGATATGTGATGCCCCTTCCAAAATCTCAATGGTACGGATCATCAACAACAGGTCCATTACACGGTATAACACTATATGCTATTTTAAAATAAGGTTTTGCATTCATAAAAAGATAACGTATTTCCAACGACAAAAGTTTTACAAAAGTAACATGCTTCTACGGATAGAAAGCATTAACAATAGTACGTGACACTTAGGTCATTACAAAACCATAGTTCGAATACAACATAAGTAGTGAATGCAAAATAAAAAGTCCATGATTAAGAGACATCTCTAACAATGCAGGGTACATCAGATGCATAATCGTCATAGTTACCTGAGAATAAAACATGCTAAAAAGGTCAACACGAATCTTGGTGAGCTATAGTTTTATTGTAAACAATAAAATAATGTAGACCACGAGATTTTTGTATTCAAAACAGTATGAAAAGTATATGCTTAGCCGTGGGCACTCGGTAACTAACTTAACAAAGTAATATAAATATCACCCCTTAAAAGTACACTTGGCGAGTGCGTTTAAATAGACGAAGTATTAAACACCCGTTGAATGCAAGCTTGACTAGCCCGAGTGGGGATGTCAAACCCTATGGATCCATATCTAAGATTCGCGTCTACCGGTTCATAAACCAAATAGTTAAACGTTACCGAGCTAAGGGGAAAATTTGTGCCGTTATGTCACCCACACATATATAAAGTTAAAGTACTCGTGTCTAGTATGTAAAACATAAAAAGCGCATGTATTCTCAGTCCCAAAAAATAGTTAAAGTAAAAAGGGAGCTATAACTCACAGTGGATGTACGGTAAAGTCGATACGAAAATGTAAGCAAGTAGTAAGTCGGTCCAAACAAGTAAGTTGGTCGATCCAAAAGGTCCTCAACCTAAGTCAATGGTTGCTAAGCCAGTAAGTTGTCCCAAAAAGTTTAAAGGTAAGTAAGTTAAGTCTTAAGTATCTTCATTATCATCATATGTAAAAGATAAAGTAAGTTTTCAACAAGAATAGAGGTCGAAACACAGAGCTGAATTCGAACAGCCTCTACGACCTCTACGCAAACTGAAATGATGCGCGGCTAGTGGCCAAGGCTCCGTTTGTGAGTTTTCTTGCCGCTATCTAAAAATCAGACCTCAACTCAATGTCATTTGATCGTGGCGTTGGTCAAACCGTGAGTGGGTCAGAATTTTCAGCACGTCGTAAGAAAAACATAGTGTTTCGTCGGAGGCGTAAATCACAAACCGTGCAACGGAATGCAATGAGGCCTATATGAAAAATCATCTACACAACCTGAGGAATCCAAATCTTAAACTTCTTGAACCTCCGGTGTGCTGTTTTGATCATAATGGGCTGATCGAGTTGTTATGAACGTTTAGACACTTTCCGACTCAAGTAATGTGCACTCTTATTGCATGTAAGCAATATAGCTTCACCCTTTTTGGTGTCTAAAGCTCTCATGTTAAAAAATATTGCATCTTTACTACATGGAAGTAGTAAAGCTTCAACCTTTATAGTAATCAAAGCTTCCACGTTCAACAAGATTGCATCTTTACTACATAGAAGTAGGAAAGCTTCAACCTTTTTAGTGTTTCAAGCTTCTAAGTTTACAAAGGTTGCACCCTTATCATATTTAGATGATAAAAACTCAAGCTTTGTGTTCAAGTTTGCTCCTTTATCACATGTAGATGATAAAGACTCAAGCTTTATGTTCAAGTTTGCTTACTCAAGCTTTATGTTCAAGTTTGCTTCTTTATCACATTTAGATGATAAAGACTCAAGATTTATGTTCAAGTAGATGAAAGCTTCAACCTTTTGCAACTAAGGTGCTAAATATTGCATCTTTCTTCCATTTTCAAAATAACAACAAGTTTGTCATGGATCTTTAAGCTAAAAGCTTAGATCTTCATGTTTTAAGTGACCATAAGCAAGACAAACTTAGATCTAACAAAGATTTATGAGACCATAAGCTATAAAGCTTAGATCTAAACAAAATACATGAAACCATAAGCTATAAAGCTTAGATCTAACAAGATTCATGAGACCATAAGCTAGAAAGCTTAGATCTGACAAAGATTCATGAGATCATAAGCTAGAAAGCTTAGATCCAACAATAATTTATGAGACCATAAGTTAGAAAGCTTAGATCTTGGATGATGATGATGATTATGAAATAAAAAGTAATAAATAAAGTGGAAGTAAACATAAAAAAGCAAGAAAACTTACAAGCTTTTTAAGAAATTGAAAAGGAATGAAACTAGAGCTTAAACTTCCTTAAAGAAAAATTTGAAACTTGATAAAAATGATGAAGATGATGAGTGTGTGTATTATGGCTGAAATTTAAAGGGGAGGGGAGGAGTTTGTGGTGTTGGTGAATGGACAAGAATGTTGGGAGTCTAGTACACATGTAGTGGCAACTTTTACTTTATGGTTGGTAGGTTACTTTATGTTTAAAAGGCTTAATTTTAATGGGTTATCCATGTTCCATCTAGTCCACTAATTAATTTTGGTTGGACCATGAAATAAATAATACTTGTAGTTCAAATAAAAGGCTAAGTCCAGGTAGTGAGCTAGTGTGCACAAGTAATTAATTAAATTCTATTAAAATAATAATTAATTAATTGATTATCACTAATAAATAATAAATAATAATAATAATATTTCAATTATTATTAAATCAAATTGTAAGTCATCCAAATATTTAAGTCCTTTTGGCTAGTGACGCTAACGGTCGAATCCATTCAGAAATAAATTAAAGTAGGCCATTCAAGTAAGTACACGTTTCTGAAATATCGCGAATTATTTCTAAATATGTCGTAAACTCATAAAATATTTAAGATGGCAGAAGTATATACGCACATATAAATTACACATATACAAATGCAAGTTGAAAAAGTCGGATCGTTACAGGATAAGATAAAAATATTATGGATAAGATTTCCTGATTTTTTTTTATTATGAAGAACTTAAAAGCCAAAATTGTGGTCCCGTATATCACCTTTTATGATTTATATTGTCGCTAATTAAGATATAAAAAGTCAAAAGAGGGGGTCCCGCGCACAAATAATGCCCATTAAAAGCTGGCGGACACAAATAATGGCCATTAAAAGTCAAAAGTAGGGGTCCTGAAGCTCACGGGCACCTTGATCAAACATAGAATAGAGGGGTCGAGTTCGGTCCATGCTTGTCAACGATAAGGAAAGATTTAAGGGTCAATCGAGTTTAAATCTCTGGTCCGGAGTACCGTGAATAACCCCTTACGAGATGAGGATCTCAGCAGGTGTGGTTAAATGTAGACCCACCATCGACGGGTTGCCCTGTTAATGATGGGTCAGGTTAGGTTATAGGGTTTATGTTCATAGAACGTTACCTGTAGATCAAGGATAAGTCTAGTGACACGCTTCAAGTCCGGTAACGTGGGTGAAGTTGCGCTATAAGAGAGGCGCTATTGTTTAAGATATTAAAAATAGTATACGTGTGAAGGCCAAATGGATGTCCAGTGCGCCCTTGTTGTTGATTGAGTCCTTTATTTATAGGGTAAACCTTTTTGTCTTCTATTGCCACGTAATAGAGTTAAAAGGGTCGTGGTCTGCCAATGGTACCTCCTTGTGTGAGCTGACCCGACAAAAGTAAAAAGTATTTTGTCGGACGTGATCCTTGTCTGCCATGTGCATCCTGCCAGTTACAGCGTCACCTGACATGCACACGTACCTCCAACGCTAGAACAGGAGTAAGTCCGTGACCTAGCGCCTGTTTGCTTTAACGCATGATATGTGCGATCTATATGGTGATATTGTTTGATGCGCAACACGAGCTAATCGGGTATGCGTATCATTACACATGTATCCTAAACGTCCATAAATATCACCTTTCGCCAACACCATGATTCTCATCACAAAACAACATCACCTAACACCAAAACGCATCAGATATCTCTGAACTCCCTTCTCTTATACCCTCACCACCACCACCACTGTAGTGTGTATATTTGTACAAGGGTTGAATTGACGGTTATATTCGTGCTTTAAATGCCCAAATGAACCCGGTCAGTGTATTTGAACCGTGGTGTAATGTTTGTTCATTCAACCTTGAGTTAAACTTAAACTTACAGGTTCATTTGGGCATTGAATGGACATCAATAATTGAATGTGCAACACACAAGCAAGTTTGTTTAGTTTGTTTAGTGTGTGGTGCATGGTGCGTGGTGCGTGTGCATGGTGTATGGCGCGGGTTGCACAGAAACGAAGCAATCATCTACTATATACTAAAACCCAAAAGAAGAAAAGAAAATATATTTCACGAGCTTAAAACAGCTCATCAACTGAATCTTGAGTTTTCAGGATTACCGATCAACCTCTTTATTTTTCAGGGTGATTGATGTTTTTGACGATATCTTTAAGTTCTTGATGTCGCACCATTTGTTCCAAGATGTTATCAACCCCGTTCACCTTATTCATCGGTTCCCAGCTTCAATAGATGACGAAAAAAATAACTCACATAACTGTCCATCTTACCCCATTTCTCTATCATATATGCCGTCTTAGGTGGTTTCGTTTCATTAGAAATACACCGTTGGTGGTATGATGGTAATAATTACGTTGGAACGTTGGAATCTTTTGATACTCGAATTGATTGTTATGGGTGTTTATTATAATACAACAACCATCAAATAAATCATCTGACTCTCAACCAAAGGATAGTTGGGTAACATGTATATAAGTCCAATTTGTAGAGAGCTCCTCTAAGAGCTTTCATACACATGGCCTGTTGTAGTACGTAACTCCTTGAATAAAAAACTGTGTACTTGTGTGCCTTATTAGCAGTCACGTAGCAATGATAAAGATACGTCCCGCAATTCCAATCATGATGCTCAGCACTTTAAGTCATTTGGTATAATAGAAGCATGCCATGCGGTAGACGTAGACGGGAGTTCTGCTGAAGATGCGGGTAGTGGTGTTGACGGGGGTGCTGTAGGTGATGGGGCTGCTGGTGGTGGTGACGAGGGTGCATGTGCCTGAGCAGCAGCCAACTCACTGTCAAAATAATTTGAAGAAGCGACCCACCAGTCGAACGCTGCTCCGCCAGCGTAGGCTCCAGCGTCCTAAGAGGTCTATCATCAGTAACAACACCATCCTGATTCATCAACATGAAATAATGTTAAAAGATAGACGAATATATTAATCGGCGAAAATAAGAAACAAATTACCAAGTCTAACAGGGCCCCAAACACTCATTCCAAAGTGCCTTCTTCCGACGCTCCCAGTAAACCGCCATGGAATACCATTCTCCGATACCTTCGTGGCTTTACTCCCAATTTGCCCCGAGATTATCTCTCAAATCCAAATATGCAATTTAGAAGTATTAAATCATTAAGTTGAAATACTATGTTAACTTTTATTAAATATCTAGCAAATGTATGACCGCGCGTTGCCGCGGTAGCCGTTAGTTGTAAAGTTGTAATTCTGAATGCTTTAAAGAGTGGTAATATTATACGATGGTTAATATTATCCGAATGTTCTAATGGTTTGTTTTTACATGACATCTACTATTTACATAATCAAAATGGTCTAGGCAAACATGCTAACAGTTTATTACATGTACGATAGTTACTATAGTTTCCTATATTCGATTGTCCCATTTTTTTTTGCTTCTTATCTGCAGCTTCGTATCAACAAACTTTGTTGGTTGTTTCATTCTGCACAAAAGTAGAAGTGGTGTTAGTATCATATCAACCATAGTATGATGATTATTGTGGTGTGGTAAACATGTATGATGTCACATTTTTTTTTTATCAAAACTAATATTATTTCATGTTGATCAAATTCCTGCTCTCATAAAAACAATCTTCATCCAGTTACATACCCAAACATGAAAATTACAAACTGCTTAGAGATAGCAACACACAAATTTACTAACCTGGTCAATCACAAGGACATAAAGATCCTTCATAATTTGTGCCAGCTCGTTTACCGATTCCACTACCTTCAAAGGATGCTAGGGTAAGTATATTCATACATAAAGAAAAAAAAGGTAACTGGTATGCACCAACCTGTTGAATTTCTTTTTCTCTTTTTACTGTAAAAGCCTCATTTTTTCTTCAATTTGGCCATCTGATGTTCATTATAACCCTACATAGCCATACAAATCTATAATGTTATAGACTGATGAACTTTCATGGGTGAAGAATAAATATGTATATAAATAAATGAAGAGTTTCTGATGTTACGTGTATTCGTCTCAAGTCAAATATAAAGTAAAAAAGGGCACTAAATTATATGAATCTAACCCATCGGTTTATTTTCATATTACAATACTGTGTTACACCTTATAATCTATATAGCATAGAGTTGTTGTAGGAAAACATTATGCTACCTTGATTGTATGATCGATCTCCTTCAATTGTACTTGCTCACCTTCAAATTAGATTCAACGTAATTTATATGTGTAAAAATAATAGAAACGTACCTGCTCAACTTCAAATTGGACGGGTTGCGCATAAACACAGATAACACCCTGAAACATAAGCAAATCAAAGAAACAACACAATCATAAAATTAAATTAAAAAATTATATATGAACTCACCAACTGCAATACACACATAGAGAAATTAATTACTATAACGGAGCCACAACAGCGCGTAAGAATACATAAAGTAATTACTATAATGGCATGCACAATTATAGTCCCCAATATCATCTTAAAACAGTGTTACACCTGTAAAATACAAAACAAATTGAAAAAAAAAAACTCATTTCCATCAGTATTGAGCTGAAATCAATGAAATGTAGAAATAAGTCTTATTTCATTTGTTTGATAATATCTTTGATATATCTAAAAGAGTTACCCATCTATTATTATTTCTTTATTACAATGAATTTTATCTTATATATATAGATAGATGTAGTATCTCAAAACCTACTAAAACGAAAGAAAAACATGATATTGTCAAGTCAGCCAAATCCGACCCATTTTAACTTGCACTAAAAATGACCCACACTGCTGCAAACTTTGACCCGTATGTGTCCCACCCATATTGTCACCCCATTAAAAATAGTTAAATATAAATATCTGCATCTACATTTTACATTTTTTATTAAGAAACTACTAACAAACCATAAAACTACAAACGACTAACGTATATAACACCATTGAGATACCTTCATGCGGAAGCGTAGCAGATTATGAATGTGATAGACTGGATGAAGATGCCAAACATTCAGACACAAATGGCAAAGTTTGTTTTTCTCATTTTATTTGTATTGTTTCTTTTAGTTAGTTAATGTAATAAAGCCTGTTCAAAATGACAAAGCCAAAACATAAACGACAAAAAAGCAGGTGACTAATAGCATAGCTTCTTTAGAATGAGATTTCAGCCGGTTTTTGAAATCATGAAACACCATTACAGTCAATACATCTACAATCCCTAATATAGCGCTGCAACTCCGACATTTATGTTCTGCACAACAAACATCATAGAAAATGATACGTACAACAATGTAATACAATACCAGTAGGGAAAAAAATTTAGTGAGGAGAAAAAAATGAAGAAATAAGGCTCAGATCCGTGTTTAAAATCAAGCAAGAGAACATGAATCGCCATGGCTGCAATATTTAGATTGCCCCGCCAAGATACGAACTTATTTATTCTCGTTGCTTGACCCAACTCCCACTTTTATATCATCACAGCTTATTGTATTAAACCTTTTTGAGTTGTGAGTGCCAAAAGATGTTGTTGCTGTTAGAAATTCTAACTGAACAACGGTTACGAATAATGGTAAAGCATTTTTTTGCTATAATCATTAAGCAACAAAGAGGCTACCACGTCCTAAGACGACAACCAAACTCCGTGTAGTAGCTGGCATTTTCGAAAATAACAACGTAAGTAGAATACTGGCATCAGAATCATGTAATCAGTCACCATGGCTGCAACTAAAAAGTTGCCTCGCCAACAGGTGATTGAGGGCACACATATTTCACCATCATAGATTTAGCTAGCTGCGAAAATCCAACAACAAATAAAATATCGTTAAAAATTACTTAAAGTCCAAAATTAGTGTTCTCACTTCCATTCTCATAATAATTAATACAAAAATGAATAGTGAAGAGAAATAACTACATTTTTCTCGAAGAGCAAACACATTAATCTCGAATAGTAACATCACCATCACTAATTGAAAAGAGATTAACTACATTTTCTTTTTCTTCTAAGACAATTAGATCTTTCAATACCACTAATACCATCAGAAACAGAAAGCATAAAAGCATTAACAGAATTATAAAATCATTTTTTTGAAAGCATTATCAATATCTTTTCATACCTAAACCTAAACAGCAAATACATGACATACATTACAACAAATAGCCGATACAACATAAAAAAAATCATGCATAATATTATGAAATATAAGAACAAAGAGAAGTGACAAACATAGATAAATCCATTAACCATTAACAATTTATAAAAATCATTTGAGAAATATACCAGCTGTCGACATGTAAATTGCGAAATCCAAAGGTATCTAACAACAATCGGACCACCAAGTAAACAAATGCCGTCGTGGACTTTTTTTGTGAAGGAAACGACCACAAATCAGATAGCAAACACGATTAAAGATCAGTGGCTGGCAGGGAATGAAAGCTACGAAGGTTAGATGATAATTTGTGAGATAAAAAGCCACAAAATGCGAAACCCTAGGGTTCAATCGGAACCGTCGCGGCAAACCATCGGAGAAAATAACAGTTCTCCCACGAAATCGAAGAAGCGAAGGATTAATTCGCATGATTTGGAACTGAATCAAGAAACCCTAGATTTAGGAAAGAGGCGTAGACAGATTAGGGGAGATGGGAGGAACGAACAGAGTGGGTTTTTTTTATTTATTTATATATAGGAGAGGTGTGATGTCGTTTTGGGGCTTTTTGTAAAGGAAACGACCAAAATCTGGGTGGTGGTTAGTATATAAGGGTAATTAACTGAATATTAATATACATACAACTAATTAATTAATACCTAAAATAGTTGGTTTCAGATCACGCTTTGAAAGAGGGTCTTTTAATTCTGGGTACGTATAATCCCGAACACGAGAACCCCAAGGATATTGTGTTATATTTTTAAAATCCTCGATGACATGTAGAAACGTGTTGTCAATCTTGTAATGTGGTTACTTACCTATCATATTCATCTATACGATGATAATAATAGCTATCCGGACGCGATCGTCTTCAGTAGTCTTTAGCCACCTTGTGTTCTTAAATCGGGCCTTGATATGTTCGTAAGTCAAGGTGTGTTCGCCAACATTTTCCTGGAAACATTGTTCCTTAATAAGAGGCGTTGTCTGCCTCACCTCGGCAGAAACATAATGATTCATGGATGTAAGCGCATCGAATCTAAGACCAGTCATCAAAAAAAATTCTCGTCGACCAAACCTCATGGTCAGTGAACGTGACAACCCAAACCAAAGATCATCGCGTTCGTCTTGGATTTCTACCCTAGATGGTCTTCTCTTCATTTTCTTCTGAATCATAAGATTACGTAGGTCGGGTCGTTCTCTAGAGACACCACCTTTAACCATGGCCCAAAAATAGTCTGCTCGGATTGTTCTCGCTATGTCGGGGTCAAATAAGTACTTATGCTCATAAATAATTTTGTGCTACACCTCAGTGTAAACTCAACCGATTTATAAACCTGAAAATATACAAGGACGACCATCAAAAAACTGTTTCAAAGAAAGAAATACCATCAGCACACATCACACACCCCATACCACGCGCGCTACAGAATTGCATTGTGTGTGGTGCGTGCATGTTGTTTTTTTGCCAGTTGATACGTTAACGACCCAAAAATGATTTTTTCGTTTGTTTTACAAAACATGATAACTAAACTATGTATAAACAACATCAAACACAATCTAACAACAACCAACTAATTGGTAACTTAAACGCATACCAAGTGTACGACAAAATGTATGCAACAAATAACGAATCTAACCAACGTTATATCGATTTTACATGTTTCTTTGACATTGGGTGATGTGTCAATCCAGTATCTTGAGCAAACACTTTAATAAGTCGAATTTGATGGATTTTCCCTCATTCAATAACTTTAAATACGATTGTGGGTTTTTGATGTTTGTTCTGTGTATGATGTTTGTATAATCACGACCGTGGGTTGAAGTTTATCAACAATTGAGTGAGTGACAAGCAAAAAATTGATTAAATGATTGATTTCTAAAAAATCATCTTGGGTGCGTGCTTATACGGTTATTGGTGCGTGCGAAAATTTAAAACTGGAATGGGCTGCCTTATTATAAGAGCAACACGCATTGTGCATGTTGCGTGCAACTTAGTGCGTATCTACTAACAACGTGCTAGTTTGCTATGAACGTGCTAGTTTTCCAAAGTGCTCGGTGTTCATGCATCACGTACGAGAGTCCACGCATGATGTGTGGTGCGTTGCGTGGACAGAGGGCATATGTTGCAATTTCTAATTTTAGGGCATATTATTAGTTAGAGACTTTCAGAATTTGAGGGCATATTGACCAATTTCCCATTTATTTTTGTTAAACCTTTATACCGTGAATTTAGCTTGTTAAGTTTTGAATAATTATTTCAGATTTCAGATTTCTGATATTCTAGATGGGAGGTGATATTTACAAATCTATAATTAATATGAATATGAAATCTTTTCAAAATACCCTCAAATAACTTTTGTGAATCTATCAATTATATATTTGAAAATATCACTACCCATTCCTGATATGTTTATTTTTAAAGGCGATTACAACACAAAATAACAATTGCTATATAAATATGATTGATGTTAACAAATAATTTTTTTGTAAGTATTTTTATTATCAAAAGAACTACTTGTTATGTCTTTTTGTTTTTTTTTTTTTTGAAAGAGCCACTTTTATCTTTTGGCCTTCTTTTTTTTAAATAGCTACCTATTCATTCGAGTTTTCCATTAATTACAGATCGTTACATCAGCGTCATGCAAGTGGCGAATCTACTAATAAATATGTTGGGTCACTGGACACCACTAGTTTATAAATTTTTAGTAGAAAATATTCTAAAAGTTGTATAGGACGCCAATAAATTTAACTGCGTGACCCCTTATATTTTTCAAATTTAAAGTTTTTCTTTTAAAATGCATGTGACACCACTAAATTTAACTACTCGGACCTCATATATTTTTCGAATTTGTAATTTTTTAAAGAAACTATCCTTAAAATATCATTTAAATATAATTAATATAAAAAACTCAAGACCCCGTTAAATTATAATTCTAAAATCAACACTGATCAACATTTCCTCGGAGTCACAAAATTATTAACAAATTCACTCTCAACTATTATACTCTTAGTTCAATAAATTCAACAAATTGGACATACTATATCAATTAATAAATAATGCTTTTGAAATGTAGAAACTGTTGTTGTATTTTCAGCTCAAGAACAGCTGAATTGAACCTCGAATTTTGGGCTGTTTAATGGGCTTAAATTACTATTTTAGTGGGGTGCATTTTCAGCTCAAGAAGCTTAATGATTTGGGCTCTAGTTGAGCTATTTTTGGGCCATTTATTTAGCATTCTACATAGACTTATAAAGCTAATACATGGGCTGCATGTTTAGCTGAAATACTGATTTAGTGGGGGTTATGGGTTGTCCAATATGTATGCATGTCATTGTTGTTGTCCATAAAGTTGAGTATAATCATTTATTTTAAAGTGTACACCATTTTAAATTTAAAATATAAATATACATATATATCAATTTTTATAAAGTTATATGATATGATATGATGTACAAATTTTAGACAATGATTTGTTGGAGACAAAAACATATTGATAATGCTAAAAACGAACATATATTTCATAGCATTATCCCTCAAGAAAGACAAGCTTTTAGTTGCAATTGTTCTATTTACAAGTAATATTCGTTTAAATAATAAAAGGTGAAGACAAAAGACAGATTCGACGAATTGAAGACGCAAACGACCAAAAAGCTCAAAAGTACAAAGTACAATCAAAGAGGTTCCAATTATTGATGAGAAACGTCTCAAAATTACAAGAGTACAAGACGCGAAATAAAAAGTGCAAGATATTAAATTATACGCAAGGACGTTCGAAAATCCGGAACCGGGACCAGAGTCAACTCTCAACGCTCGACGCAACGGACTAAAAATTACAAGTCAACTATGCACATAAATATAATATAATATTTAAATAATTCTTATAATTATTTATATATTATATTTATTTAATTAAAACGTCGACAAACAAGAAAACAAGGAACTTTGAGCTGTCACCGACGGCCATGCGATCGCATGGCCTGGAGGAAGAAATCCCATGCGATCGCATGGCTAACTTTTTCAGCCCACATGCCTATAAAAATCGAGCTTTGGTGCATCATTTAATATATCTTTTTCTCTTCATTCATCAACGTATATGTATATATATTTATATTATAATTTTAATTTTAATTTTAAATCCTAATAATAAGGGTATGTTAGCGAATGTTGTAAGGGTGTAAGTCGAAATTCTGTCCGTGTAACGCTACGCTATTTTTAATCATTGTAAGTTATGTTCAATCTTTTTAATTTAATGTCTCGTAGCTAAGTTATTATTATGCTTATTTAAAATGAAGTAATCGTGATGTTTGACTAAAAAATATTAAAATTGGGTAATTGGGCTTTGTACCATAATTGAGGTTTGGACAAAAGAACGACACTTATGGAAATTAGACTATGGGCTATTAATGGGCTTTATATTTGTTTAACTAAATGATAGTTTGTTAATTTTAATATAAAGATTTACAATTGGACGTACCTATAAATAACCATATACACTCAATCGGACACGATGGGCGGGATATTTATACGTACGAATAATCGTTCATTTAACCGGACACGGGAATGGATTAATAGTCACTAGAATTATTAAAACAGGGGTGAAATTATATGCAAGGACACTTGGTGTAATTGTTAACAAAGTATTAAAACCTTGGGTTACACGCAGTCGATATCCTGGTGTAATTATTAAACAAAGTATTAAGACCTTTTTACAGTTTAAGTCCCCAATTAGTTGGAATATTTGACTTCGGGTATAAGGATAATTTGACGAGGACACTAGCACTTTATATTTATGACTGATGGACTGTTATGGACAAAAACCAGACGGACATATTAAATAAATAATCCAGGACAAAGGACAATTAACCCATGGGCATAAAACTAAAAATCAACACGTCAAACATCATGATTACGGAAGTTTAAATAAGCATAATTCCTTTATTTTCATATTTAATTGCACTTCTAATTATCGCACTTTTATTTATTGTGATCGTATTTAATTCACTTTTAATTTTCGTAATCTTTAATTATCGTAATTTTATTTTATCGCACCTTTATTATTCGCAATTTCATTATCGTTATTTACTTTACGCTTTAAATTAAGTCTTTTATTTATTTAATATTTTACATTAGGTTTTAACTGCGACTAAAGTTTTAAAAATATACAAAGCGGTCATTAAATGGTAAAAAACCCCTTTTTATAATAATAATATTACTTATATATATATATATATATATTTGTATTTTTATAAATTAAAACTAATATAGCGTTAAGCATTGTTTAAAAGATTTCCCTGTGGAACGAACCGGACTTACTAAAAACTACACTACTGTACGATTAGGTACACTGCCTATAAGTGTTGTAGCAAGGTTTAGGTATATCCATTCTATAAATAAATAAATATCTTGTGTAAAATTGTATCGTATTTAATAGTTTTTCCTAGTAAAATATAAGCTATTTCATATACACCTCGCATAACATCAAGTATTTTTGGCGCTGCTGCCGGGGAATCAGCTAAAACGCCAGAAGCGCAACGCTATAAAAAAAAAGATTTTTATTAATTTTTAAGTTTACTTTTATAAAAATACGTTTTTGTAAAAATACGTTTTAAATAATATATTCAAAAATATAAAAAGAAAAACAAAATTTATATATTTTTAAGAGTTTGTTAAATATATAACTTCTATAAAAGTTTCTTTATCTTTATTTTATAAAAATATAAGTTTTATTTAATTTATATAAATATATTATATAAATATATAAAACAGAAAAATTAAAACAGAAAAAAAAATCACTCGAGGCCCGTACTGTTACAACCCGTAACCTGGCCCAAAACCTTAGCTCATGCGATCGCATGAGCCCGAAGGCAAAATCTCATGCGATCGCATGAGAGTGTCTGACACGCCACAGGAAACCCTAGTTCAGCATTAATTACGGTATTTTTTATTATTATTATTTATTATAACCCTAATTAGGGTTTAGTATTTAATTAGTTAATTTAGTTTTATTATTTATTTTGTATTTTTAGTTTATTTAGTTTTAATTAAATTATAAAATTAATAGTTTTATAAAATAAATAATATAAAAATAATATTTTTATAAAAATTGTACTTTTTACAACTTTAAGTATATTTTTATATTTTGTATCTTTTTAATTATTTTAGCATAATATTTGTATTTTTTGCTCGTATTTAGTTTTAAATCATAGTATTTGCCATAGTATTTTTATTTCTAGATTTTTAAGATTTGACGTAAAATCCTTTAAGTGCTTTTTCTTTAGAATAAGATTTAGGTGCTTTAGAATTTTGCGACGCTGTTCTAAGTTTTTAGTACATTTTTAAGATATTGCCATTTGGGATATAGAATTCCTTGTAAGCTTTAATATTTTTAGACGCAACTTTTAATTCTTAGTTTTTAGTTTCTTTTTAAGTTTCGACGCGCTACTTTCTTATTTTTATTTTTCGACGCCTATTATTTTTCGACGCCTATTATTTTTCAATCTTTTATTTTTCGACGTTTTTCGACGCGCTCTTTTTCTTTCTTATTTCTCGACATTCTAGTTTTTAGGACTTAGAATTTTCTCTATTTCTTATCTAAATTTCTTAAATTTCAACGAAAAATTGTTTTAAGCGGTTAAATTGATACACATCAAAATTTTCTGGTTCGTAGTAATAGTTGAATTTGTACGTGGACCGGGTTATTGGAGCCAAACAGTACTCAATTATATTGAGACCAAACGAATCCTGCCCCTCTGCTGCATCTTTTGGCTATTCGAAACGTGGGCAAAATCAGAAAAGTCTATTAATTGGATAACTTATATAATTTTTCTTTCTTTTTAAAAACTAATAGGATATTCAGTGAATGCACCGAGCAAAACATTCACCACCTTTTGTACGTTCACCACCTGTAACTCGATCAAGACATCTAGCAAATATTGTCGCCGTTGATTTTTCTTTAGAATCGTCATCCAGTCGACCAAGTACTCCAATTCAAATTTTCGATAATCCATTTTTTGAACCCGACCTCACAATTGAGAATCCGGAGAATATTCAGGGACGATTCCGAGATCCTGAACCACTAATCTTTCCTCCGGAACCACCAATCATTCAAACAGAGATTGTTGAGGAACGAACCATTAAATCAGAATCCTCTAGTGATTCAGATTCAACAAATTCAATCATGGAGAATCTGGAACCTTTAAGTATGGAAGACCGAATGAGAGCTAAACGCACTGGCCAAGGTCACGCAATTACTCATCCAGACATTAATGCGCCAGATTATGAAATCAAAGGACAAATTCTACACATGGTGACTAATCAATGCCAATTTAGTGGTGCACCGAAGGAAGATCCAAATGAACATCTTCGTACCTTTAATAGGATCTGCACTCTATTTAAAATAAGAGAAGTGGAGGATGAACAGATATATCTCATGTTATTTCCCTGGACTTTAAAGGGAGAAGCTAAAGATTGGTTAGAATCGTTACCTGAAGGGGCGATTGATACATGGGACGTTTTAGTTGAAAAATTTCTTAAACAATTCTTTCCGACATCTAAAGCCGTGAGACTTCAAGGAAAAATTGTTACGTTCACACAAAAGCCAAATGAAACTCTATATGAGGCGTGGACCAGATTTGGAAAGTTATTGAGAGGATGTCCGCAACATGGTTTAGACACCTGTCAAATAGTACAAATATTCTACCAAGGATGCGACATCACTACAAGGAAAGACATAGACATAGCAGCTGGTGGTTCTATTATGAAGAAAACAGAAACTGATGCTTACAAAATTATTGATAACACTGCTTCCCACTCACATGAGTGGCATCAAGAAAAAGATATCATTAGATCATCTAAAGCAGCTAGAGCCGATTCTAGCCATGACTTAGATTCTATTTCCGCAAAGATAGATGCTGTCGAGAGGCGAATGGAAAAGATGACTAAAGATATCCACTCAATAAAAATTAGTTGTGAGCAGTGTGGAGGACCACATTTGACAAAAGATTGTCTCAGTATTGAACTAACAATGGAGCAAAGAGAGAATGTTTCATATCTAAACCAAAGGCCTGGAAATAATTATCAGAATAATTATCAACCGCCAAGACCGATTTACAACCAAAACCAGAATTATAACCGAAATGTTCCATACAACAACCAACAAGGTCCTAGCAATCAACAAGTATCCAATAATACTTACAACCAGCAAAGACCTAATTTTCAAAACAAACCACCACAAACCGATGATAAAAAGCCGAATTTAGAAGATATGATGACAAAGCTAGTTGAATCTCAAACACAGTTTTTCACATCTCATAAACAAACCAATGAACAAAATGCTCAAGCATTTAGAAATCAACAAGCTTCTATTCAAAATTTGGAACAAGAAGTAAGTAACCTAGCAAGGTTGATAGGTGAAAGAAAACCGGGAAGTCTACCTAGTGATACAAATGCTAACCCCCAGAATGAAACAGCTAAAGCCATTACTGGTATTACACTTAAACCACCTGAAATACCTGTAATTTCTGATGAAGCTATTCCTACTCCACAAGAACCACAATCTGATCAAGATAAGGAAAAAGAACCGGTAGTTGAAAAGGTTAATGAAGATAACACAGTTAAGGCTAACCCTTATGTTAAACCATACCAACCACCACTTCCTTACCCGAGTAAAATGAGAAAGGAGAGACTTGAAGCCTAGCAATCCAAATTCTTGGATATGTTTAAACAGATAAATGTAAATCTTCCTTTCATTGATGTAATTTCAGAAATGCCTAGATATGCTAAATTTCTGAAAGATCTGATCTCAAATAGAAAGAAAATGGAAGAACTCTCGGCTGTTACTATGAATGCTAATTGTTCAGCAGTGCTGTTGAATAAGATACCAGAAAAATTATCTGATCCAGGAAGTTTCACAATTCCATATTTTCTGGGAAGTCTTAGTTCAATAGAAGCATTGGCAGACTTAGGTGCTAGTATAAATTTAATGCCGTATTCACTATACGCTAAACTAGACCTTGGAGAATTGAAACCAACAAGAATAAGCATACAACTAGCCGATAGATCAGTAAAATATCCTAGAGGGATAATGGAGAACTTTCTAGTTAAAGTTGGTACTTTAGTATTTCCAGTAGATTTTGTTGTTCTGGACATGGAAGAAGATTCTTAAGTTCCTCTCAAATTAAGAAGACCATTCTTAAACACGGCTAAAGCAATGATAGACGTGTTCGGTAAGAAACTTACCCTAAGTATAGAGGACGAGAGTGTTACCTTTTCAGTTAATAGAGCCATGCAACAACCGAAATCTACAGATGATACATGTTATTATATTCAAACTATAGAATCACGTGCAGAATTGTTAAAAGAATTTTCAGAATTGCAAGGAACGGGAGAATGTTCTTTAGGAGAAGGAACAGAACCAATTGATGAAATTAAAATGTTAGCTACACTTATGGCTAATGGATATGAACCAACAACAGAAGAAATTCAAATGCTAAAAGAAGAAGACAGATATCGATATAAATCATCGATAGAAGAACCACCGACATTAGAGTTAAAGCCACTTCCAAATCATTTGGAATATGCTTATTTACATGGTGAATCTGAATTACCTGTAATAATATCGTCTTCTCTTACTGAAAATAAAAAATCTCAACTCATTTCTGTGTTAAAAGCTCATAAACCAGCTATTGCATGAAAAATTCATGATATTAAAGGAATAAGTCCTTCGTATTGCACACATAAAATCCTTATGGAAGAAGGTCATAAAACATATGTGCAACGCCAACGAAGACTAAATCCGAATATGCAAGATGTTGTTAAGAAAGAAATTATTAAACTGCTTGATGCAGGTTTAATTTATCCAATTTCTGATAGTCCATGGGTAAGCCCAGTTCAATGCATACCTAAGAAGGGTGGCATGACTGTCGTCACAAATGAGAAAAATGAGCTTATTCCTACTAGGACTGTAACAGGATGGCGTGTTTGTATTGATTATAGAAAATTAAATGACGCCACCAGAAAAGATCACTTTCCCTTACCTTTCATTGATCAAATGTTAGAAAGATTAGCCGGAAACAGTTACTATTATTTTCTTGATGGTTTTTCCGGATATTTTCAGATTCCAATAGCACCCGAGGATCAAGAGAAAACCACATTCAAGTGCCCTTATGGTACTTTTGCTTACAAACGCATGCCATTTGGACTTTGCAACGCCCCTGCAACCTTTCAAAGGTGCATGATGGCGATTTTTCACGACATGATAGAAGAATGCATGGAAGTTTTCATGGATGACTTTTCAGTCTTCGGTGATACTTTTGAATCATGTCTAGTTAATCTTGAACGAATGCTTATTAGATGCGAATAATCAAATCTAGTACTTAATTGGGAGAAATGCCATTTCATGGTTAAAGAACGCATCGTTCTTGGACATAAAATTTCAAAGGAAGGAATTGAAGTGGATAGAGCTAAAGTAGATGTAATTGCTAAACTTACACATCCCACCAATGTTAGAGGAGTTAGGAGTTTTATAAGGCTTGCCGGTTTTTACCGACGTTTCATAAAAGATTTTTTCTAAAATTGCCACTCCTATGAATAAACTCCTAGAAAAGGATGCTCCATTCATCTTTTCAGATGAATGCATCAAATCTTTTAATATACTTAAAGAAAAACTCACTAATGCGCCAATCATGATAACTCCAAATTGGAATCTACCATTTGAACTAATGTGCGATGCAAGTGATTTTGCAATGGGAGCCGTTTTAGGACAAAGGATTGAAAAACGATTTCAACCTATTTATTATGCTAGTAAGACGTTACAAGGAGCACAAACAAATTACACAACTACTGAAAAAGAACTCCTTGCTATTGTCTTTGCTTTTGATAAATTTCGTTCATATCTCGTTCTAGCTAAAACGGTGGTCTATACCGACCATTCTGCTCTTAGATACCTATTTTCGAAACAAGATGCTAAACCACAATTAATCCGTTGGATCTTACTCTTATAAGAGTTTGATATTGAAATCCGAGATAAAAAGGGAGCAGAAAATCTCGCCGCTGATCATCTTTCTCGTCTTGAAAATCCTGAATTAGAAGTTCTAAATGAATCGGCCATACAAGACAACTTTTCTGATGAATATCTGTTGAAGATAGATTATAATGAAATTCCATGGTTTGCAGACTATGCAAACTATTTAGTATGTGGATTCCTTGAAAAAGGATTATCGTACCAAAAACGAAAGAAATTCTTTAGTGATATAAAACACTATTTCTGGGAAGATCCACATTTGTTTAAAAGTTGTCCCGATGGAATAATACGCCAATGTGTATTCGGAGATGAAGTTAGTCAAATCTTAAACCATTGTCACACAGGACCAACAGGAGGGCATTATGGGCCTCAGCTCACAGCAAGAAAAGTTTATGATGCTGGATTCTATTGGCCTACAATTTACAAAGACGCACACCTTTTTTACAAATCCTGTGATGCATGTCAAAGGGCCGGAAAAATAAGTCAACGTGATGAAATGCCACAAAATGTCATTCAAGTATGTGAAGTATTTGACATTTGGGGTATTGACTTTATGGGTCCATTTCCAAAATCTCATAATAATCTCTACATTCTCGTTGCCATTGATTATGTATCTAAATGGGCGGAAGCACAAGCTCTCCCAACTAACGATGCACGAGTTGTAGTCAACTTTTTAAAACGTCTTTTTGCAAGGTTTGGAACACCGAAAGCTTTAATAAGTGATCGAGGAACTCATTTCTGTAATAATCAACTTGAGAAAGTTCTTAAAAGATATGGAGTAACTCATAAAATCTCCACTGCTTATCATCTATAGATAAGTGGACAAGTTGAAAATACCAACCGAGCTTTAAAACGCATTCTGGAGAAAACTGTAGAATCAAATCCGAAGAAATGGTCCATTAAATTGGAGGATGCACTCTGGGCTTTTAGAACAGCCTACAAAACTCCAATTGGAACCACACCTTTTAGACTCGTTTACGGAAAAGCATGTCATCTTCCAGTAGAAATTGAACACAAAGCATTTTGGGCTTTGAAGACATGTAATCTTGATTTACATGAAGCTGGACATCTACGGTTAAGTCAATCAAACGAATTAGAAGAATTGAGACATGAAGTATATGAAAATTCGTTGATCTATAAAGAAAGAACGAAGAAATTGCATGATAAAAGAATCAGAAGTTCAAAAGAATTTAAAGAAGGAGACAGAGTTCTTCTTTTCAATTCACGATTCAAGCTATTTCCTGAAAAATTGAAATCAAGATGGTCTGGACCATTTATAGTCAAAAGAGTTTTCCCATACGGAACAGTAGAATTAATAAATTCAAATGGGATTGAATTTAAGGTTAATGGTCACAGAGTTAAACATTACATAGATAGTCCGATGGAAGTTGACAACGAAGTTAATCACAATTTCGACACCACAGCTAACTAAGTGTGGGGAGAATCAAGTCTTTAAAGGATAATATGTATTTCTGTTAGAGTTAGATTTTCTGTTTTCGTGTAGTTCTCGAAAATGAAACCCGAATGGTCTTTCCCTAGCAGACCCTAAAGAACTAGTCTTCTCCCCCCATTCTGAATTTTTATTTTTTTAGGTTTTACGAGATGAAGACTTCCTGTGAATTAAACCATGGTCTAATGCTACACACTTTGATCACTAAACGTAATAATGACACCCTTCCAAGTAAAATAGTATCATTAATCAGAGGTAAATTGGACGGAGTAAGAAGAGAATCCAGATGCGAAAATAATAAGTTACAATTTGGTAAAGGAAAATCAAAATCCGCAGCGAAAAGAAGAGCACGACACCTTGAAAGATGTCGCAAATGCGGAAAATGGTTACACGAATAAAAATGCTCGACGAATCAGACATATTCCAATACCGAGTTTGTTACTTTATGCAGAGATGGACCGTTCATATGTTTAGAAGAAAAAACGTTGAATGCTCGAGGTTACGCCTATGTAGCCATAGAAAATGAATTAGTTCGACTATCTTATGAGTGAGCTAGAGCATATCACTAAGAAATCTATCTCACAGGTAAGTTTGTACAGTTTTTATTTTTATTTTTATTTTTAACCTTTTGATAATAAACGCTAATTTGTTCGCTATAAAGTATTAAATTGGTATTCGATAAAATTAGGTCTTGCGACCGAAATTATTGATATCATACAAAAATTTATTACATCACTGCGAAATTTAACGTTTATTCTTAAGGTATAAATATCTTTAATCAATCAACCAAAAATATTTCAAAAATTCGTCATGAGTTAAATTAGGTCATGGAACCGAAATTACTTTACCGAAAAGAGGGGCGCATATTTTTGATAATATTTGATTGATTAAAGTGGGATAAAAGCCAAAAAGATTTTTAATTTTATTTTTACCATGTTTTTAAAATTAATATATAAATATTAAATTAATATTGTGAATTTTTTTTAAAAAATCAATATATTTAAGTTTGTAAATATTTGAAAATTTTAATATTTTTAATATAAGTTTGTATGTATAAAAACAAAAATATAATATAAGTTTAGTGTGAATTTTTAATTATTAATATGAATTTTCAATTTTATGCATTTTAAATTTAAGTTTGGTGTGAATTTAAAAACAAAAATTTACTTTATTTTGCTAAGTTAAAAATATGATTTATAAAATTCGTCGTAAGTTGAAGACTAGGTCGTTGAACCGAAATTGCTTTACCCGAGGGAGGGACGAGAACTTTTATTATCATTATTTTTAATCTTATTTAAACTAAAGTATGCCAAAAACATTTAAAAAACCAGAAAATCTTTGCTTTTAAAACCGCGCTTTAAATTGAGAAATTTTAAAATTTGCAAATTAGGGCATTGCAAGATCTTAAGTGTGGGAAGGGGTTAAATTCTTTCAGATTTTTAAAATTTTTAACTTAAACACTTGGTTACCATTAAAAATACTAGTAACGTAGTAGTTGTATTAGAATCTAGTGCTCTCTGATAACAAAGAACAACCCTAGTCTTATATACTGACTACCCACTTCTAGTAAAATTTTTCAAAATTTTCAACTAAATGAATTCAAAATCATGTTTATACATATTTATGAACGATAAAACTAGGTGTTAACACCGAAATTATTGTTACCTCGGAAAGGACATAAATTGAGAAACAAACCAAAATGTTAGAATTCATTTAAAATGGAATAGAGGACAATAAAAAGGCAAATAAAAGAAAATAAAAGCCAAGTGTGGAAAAATTTACCAAGTTATTTTAAACATATGTCACATATTTCTGTAACAAATAATTGAAGATACTTTTGCTTTGGACTAAACTAAACAGTTTTACCCGATTTACTGTAAGAAAGATGGATCTACACGATGAATCAATTCCATCGTTAAAAGGAAGTAAAGTCTTCCGAAAAAGAAACGCGCTTCTTGATTTAGGTCATGAAGTTGTCGTCCAGACCAGCTGTAGGTTGGCGAAAAATCTAGAAAATTCATCTCTAAAATCAGCAGGAAATCCACGGACCTCAGCATCAAACAGGGTCGCCAAGTGGTCAGACTTATCCTAACCATGAGAGGATCTGTCTTGTAAAATGGGGAGGACGCCGTGCAAATTAGCTTGATAAGACTAATGAATCAGATCCCTAGAAAGGATAATCTCCTTAAAAATCAAAAATCAGCTTTTAAGACTGATATTACTCAATCCTTGAGATTGACCTTAAAGATTGAGAATTACAAACTCATGGAATTTATTGATATCTAAACTCGAGCTTGAACGAGAAAATATTTTGATCAAATTAAAACCGATTTGTTTTCTGAAAACCCATTTTCAATGCGTTTATTACCATTGAACGTAAAATCCTAGGAATTCACCTGGAATTCATTAGGTCACCTGAACCAAATCGGGTGTCAACCGTAAGAACGGTGGTTGCATAGCATGGTCAAAGACAGGACCTTGTGCCAGACCGAAAAATTATAAGGGTGAGCTTTACTATTGCTCCTACAAAGGATAGTAATTGCATCCGACACGTTATATACCATAATTAAAAGCATGTCAGGGGACATTGCCTTAACAGTTGCTTGTTCAACGCTTTCCTTTACAATCGGACGGTAGTTTATCGAAAGGTAATATACGAAACAAGTATACTGGACGTGTTGCTTTCCCAATACAAGGTTAGCAAGTGGGTGACACTAAACCGCAAGTTTTGAACTAAAATTTTCAAATCTAAAACCCACCAAACCCACAAAAACAATTTGCAAACACCGGTGAAGGGTTATCCCGAAAAACTTATCTAGGGTAAAAGCTAGATTTAATTTTCAAAAGATCAAATGTTTTCATAAAGATCCAATTTCCTTAAAGGATCTAAAATTTTTATAGTCATGTGGGACTGTAAACCACATCGTTACTACCATTGTTTATACCGCCGTATAGAAATCACTGATGTACAAAGTGTGAAGAATAAAGAAGTGATTCTAGTATTTCAAGACTATATTGTTTGAGGACAAGCAACGCTCAAGTGTGTGGAATATTTGATAATGCTAAAAACGAACATATATTTCATAGCATTATCCCTCAAGAAAGACAAGATTTTAGTTGCAATTGTTCTATTTACAAGTGATATTCGTTTAAATAATTAAAGGTGACGACAAAAGACAGATTCGACGAATTGAAGACCCAAACGACCAAAAAGCTCAAAAGTACAAAGTACAATCAAAGAGGTTCCAATTATTGATGAGAAACGTCTCAAAATTACAAGAGTACAAGACGCGAAACGCAAAGTACAAGATATTAAATTATACGCAAGGACGTTCGAAAATCCGGAACCGGAACCAGAGTCAACTCTCAACGCTCGACGCAACGGACTAAAAATTACAAGTTAACTATGCACATAAATATAATATAATATTTAAATAATTCTTATAATTATTTATATATTATATTTATTTAATTAAAACGTCGACAAACAAGAAAACAAGGAACTTTGAGCTGTCACCGACGGCCATGCGATCGCATGGCCTGGAGGAAGAAATCCCATGCGATCGCATGGCTAACTTTTCCAGCCCACATGCCTATAAAAATCGAGCTTTGGTGCATCATTTAATATATCTTTTTCTCTTCATTCATCAACGTATATGTATATATATTTATATTATAATTTTAATTTTAATTTTAAATCCTAATAATAAGGGTATGTTAGCGAATGTTGTAAGGGTGTAAGTCGAAATTCTGTCCGTCTAACGCTACACTATTTTTAATCATTGTAAGTTATGTTCAACCTTTTTAATTTAATGTCTCGTAGCTAAGTTATTATCAATCTTATTTAAAACGAAGTAATCGTGATGTTTGACTAAAAAATATTAAAATTGGGTAATTGGGCTTTGTACCATAATTGAGGTTTGGACAAAAGAACGACACTTGTGGAAATTAGACTATGGGCTATTAATGGGCTTTATATTTGTTTAACTAAATGATAGTTTGTTAATTTTAATATAAAGATTTACAATTGGACGTACCTATAAATAACCATATACACTCAATCGGACACGATGGGCGGGATATTTATATGTACGAATAATCGTTCATTTAACCGGACACGGAAATGGATTAATAGTCACTAGAATTATTAAAACAGGGGTGAAATTATATACAAGGACACTTGGTGTAATTGTTAACAAAGTATTAAAACCTTGGGTTACACGCAGTCGATATCCTGGTGTAATTATTAAACAAAGTATTAAGACCTTGTTACAGTTTAAGTCCCCAATTAGTTGAAATATTTAACTTCGGGTATAAGGATAATTTGACGAGGACACTCGCACTTTATATTTATGACTGATGGACTGTTTTGGACAAAAACCAGACGGACATATTAAATAATCCAGGACAAAGGACAATTAACCCATGGGCATAAAACTAAAAATCAACACGTCAAACATCATGATTACGGAAGTTTAAATAAGCATAATTCCTTTATTTTCATATTTAATTGCACTTCTAATTATCGCACTTTTATTTATTGTCATCGTATTTAATTGCACTTTTAATTTTTGTAATCTTTAATTATCGTAATTTTATTTTATCGCACCTTTATTATTCGCAATTTCATTATCGTTATTTACTTTACGCTTTAAATTAAGTCTTTTATTTATTCAATATTTTACATTAGGTTTTAACTGCGACTAAAGTTTTAAAAATCGACAAACCGGTCATTAAACGGTAAAAACCCCTTTTTATAATAATAATATTACTTATATATATATTTGTATTTTTATAAATTAAAGTAATATAGCGTTAAGCTTTGTTTAAAAGATTTCCCTGTGGAACGAACCGGAATTACTAAAAATACACTACTGTACGATTAGGTACACTGCCTATAAGTATTGTAGCAAGGTTTAGGTATATCCATTCTATAAATAAATAAATATCTTGTGTAAAATTGTATCGTATTTAATAGTTTTTCCTAGTAAAATATAAGCTATTTCATATACACCTCGCATAACATCACATATCATAAATTTTACCTATAAAATGGTTATGGTAATTGATAGAATGACGTTTAAATGTAGGTGGTTAGTTCACACTACAAGAAACTAGTCGATCATCCACGGACCGAATTCTAGGCTAAATGGCCTAAATTCGTGGTTAATAAGCGAGTTCCCACGAATTACCTACAAATACAAATATATGGGTAAACCCTTTCAGGGTAAATGTTTCCACACGAAAACATCAATTTATGGGCAATTTAACCCATGACATTTTTGGTGGGTGTTCTTGTTACATTTGTGGGTAAATATGTTGTGGGATTACATATGACCACGAAATTATCCGAAAATGTAGTTGTGGGTAATTTATAGGTAAAGTTATCCAATGAGATAAGAGTGTGTAATAGTCGTGAGTAAATATTTTGATATTACATAAAATATTTTGTGGGTGATTCGTGTGTAAAATTAAGATTAAGATAAATATTAAAGAGTTATCAAATAAATATTGGAAGTAAAACTACAAGTTAACATTAACATAAACATTACCACTAACAATATATTCTTAAACTATTAACTATAATTGTACAATTAATTCAATTCAATATTCAAATAAACTATAAATGAAAGGGAAAAACATTTCTATTAAGGTTTAGAGTCATAATAACATAATTATTATCTTCCTCACTTTCATCTTCTTATTGATGTCTATGAGTATGCACAAATACTAAATACTTCATACAGAGTTCGTCGATGATTTAACATAAATTCCTGCACCATTATGAAAAATGAGAAATTAGTAAAATGTATTATATATATATGTTGGGAAGTTATCCCACATCGGTCATGGACAAAAACAAATGTATGCATATAAGTTAAAGGGGAAGTCCCTCTATCACCAATTGGTTTTAGAAAAAGATGAACTCTTGGACTTATGTGTCGTACATGTTGTTAGACTATTCGATTTATTAATTCTGTCATGGTATCAGAGCTCAGGTAAACGGTTTTACAAAGCGAGTCCGAGTCAGGACCCCATGAGTGTGCCGCCGTCGCTACAAAGAGATTGAGTCAGGCCTTCTTCTTGCCGCCATCTCTACAACCGTTCCATGCCTCGATGTGAGGGGGTGTGTTGGGAAGTTATCCCACATCAGTCATGGACAAACACAAATGTATGCATATAAGTCAAAGGGGAAGTCCCTCTATCACCATTTGGTTTTAGAAAAAGGTGAACTCTTGGACTTATGTGTCGTACATGTTGTTAGACTATTCGATTTATTAATTCTGTCAATATATACTAATCAACAAAACATAATATAGCAAAGCAACTCATATACGGATCACATATTTTTCGGATGTTCGATTGCGATTGATTTATGGGTTAAAGTCAAAGTGTGGGTTGGTGTTCATTGGCCGGATGCCTTCGCTTGGTCCGAATGGATAGCGTGGTACGACTCTTGGCAAGCTTCCTCGGATAGTAAGAACAAGTTATACGTCATAGTGGCAACGACTGTTTGGCATATTTGGAATCATCGGAATGGTGTGATTTTTGCGTCCCCGACTTTAAAGAAAGATTTGATTTTTGATTCAATTCGTAACTTTTCTTTTAATTGGTTTTGTAGTAGAAGTAAATGTAGTCCCCGTTGGGACGAGTGGCTTTTAAACCCGTTGTAATCTTTTTTCTCGCCCCCTCCTAGTTGCTCGCTAGGTGGGTTTGGCTTTTAATAATATTGTGCAGTTCAAAAAAAAAAATATAGCAACTCATATAGATTATTAACATTAAAGAGATTATTCAAACTAATATATTGAACATCAAATCTGATATATTTATTCACATATAACATCTCAAGTAAATAATTTGAATTAATTCATACTCCGTCATACCTTGAATTTTTCACAATAAAAGTTTAGTTTTTTCTTTATATGAGTACAGCATATCACCTACAGACAGATGGCCAAAGCGAAAGAACCATCCAAACTTTAGGAACAGATGGGATAAACATCTACCACTGGTAGAATTCTCGTACAATAACAGTTATCACGCGAGTATAAAGTTCGCGCCTTTTGAGATGTTATACGGGAGGAAGTGTAGATCTCCCTTATGCTGGAGTGAATTAGGGGATAGTCAGTTGACATGTCCTGAGATAATTCACGAGACTACAGAGAAGATTGTGCAAATTCAAGAGAGGTTGAAAACTGCTCGAAGCTGAAAAAAGAGCTATGCCGATGTTCGAAGGAGACCTCTCGAATTTCAGGTTGGTGACAAGGTTAAGCTGAAGGTATCACCCTGGAAGGGTGTGGTACGTTTCGAAAAATGAGGCAAGTTAAGTTTCTGGTACTTTGGATCATTCGAGATCACTGAACAGGTTGGAACCGTAGCGTATAGATTGAATCTACCTCAAGAGCTTAGCGAGATCCATGACACGTTTCATGTGCCGAACTTGAAAAAGTGCTTGGCGGACGAGAATCTGATAATTCATTTGGAAGAGATACAAGTTGATAGTACACTTCATTTCATGGAGGAACGTGTTGAGATCATGGACCGCGAGGTCAAACGTTTAAAATTGAGCAACATAACAATTGTTAAAGTTCGGTGGAACGTACTTTAAGGACCCGCCAAAGTACACTTGACGACCATCGTTATCTTGGTCCCATAGCTTGATCATAACTCTAAATGAATTTAATAAATATCCTTGCATTCTTTATTTAAAAAATGATTTCCTATAAAGGAAACCTACCAAAATATGTAAGTTTAGAAAAACCATACATAAATACTTAATCAAAAGTTGACCAAAACAAAGTCAACAAACACCCACAATTTAATGTATCAAAATAGAATGCAAGTTAATGTTGAACAAAAGCTGCCATCATAAATATGCAGACTCCCTAAGCACAGCGGAAGCAATCAATCATGAACTTGAGAATAAAACATGCGAGTAACTGTCAGCAAAAATGTTGAGTGAATTATAGATTTAATATTGCAAACAATATTTAATTTAAACCGAAAAAAAATTTATGTTTGAAAACATAAAGCCTTATTTTGGACCACAAAAATTATATGCTTGAAAACATATAAAACATTATTCCATTAACCCGTGAGCCACCTGGTAACCACTTAACCAATTCCACCCTTACCAAACACAATATACACTGGACAGGTGTATCTTCAAATAATTACGAAGTACTAATACATTCCGTCTTCAAAAATTGCTAGCGCGACTAGCACGAAATGGGGTTGTCAAACTCGATAGATCTATCCGTAGGATTCGTGTTCACCAGTAGAAACCAGTGATTACAGTTACCAGACTAGGGAATATTTTCGTTCAACTCACAATGAATAACTTAAACCAACTTCCACTTGTGTCCAATATAAAAAAAAATAAAATGCATGTATTCTCATCCCAAAAGATATAAAATAGAAAAATGGGACTATAACTCACGTTAAAGCAAATGAAGTAACCATACAAAAAGCGAACAGCATGTAACATCCCGCCTTTTTCCATTTACTTTTCCGTTATACTAATATAAAGTCCGTTATATGTTTATAACATCTCCCGTTGATACGCGTTTTAAATTATCTCGTTTAGGTAATTCACGCACCCGAACGAAAGTTGAGGGACTAAACTTGACAAGGGATCAAACCCTTGACTAGGTCAAAGGATCAAACCCCTTTCACCCATTCATTATCATCTCCATCTCTCTCTCTTTCTCTCTAGCAAGAACACACACACCATTACCAAATTCATTCAATCATCATCTAAATCTGATCTAGGAGGCTTACAACAAAATAAATTACATATTCGTAATCCTCTCTTCATCCTCTTCATTTTGGTACCAACTTCATCTCGTTTGGGTAACATTTCTAAAACTCTAGATTTCTATAAATTCGTGTTTTTGACTTGAAATGGTGTTAGTTAGTGTCTATGGCTCATTGTGATGTCGTGTGTGTAATTTATATGCTCGATCTCATTGTTTTAGTGTAACTAGCATGAACTTGAATTTTGGTGTGTTGTTCTTGAATTTTGGATGATCATATGTTGTTAGATGTTAAAAGTTCATGTTCTAATTGTGTTCCTAGTATCACTAGCTTCAATTTGATGTGTAGGTTGCTTTAGAAAAGTTCATGAACTTGATTTATGATTTTGGTGAATTTGGGTTAGGGTTGATGAACTTGAAATGGACTTTTGATGCATTGAATGCCATGGATTATTATTGGTAAGTGTTTAGTTGGATTGTATGCTTGATTACCTTCGAAACGGCATATCATTCATGTAAATTGGTTGCCCTAATCATTGAATTGCATTTATGAACTTGTATGCGGTTAATGTTAAGCATTAGATGCGGTTTTGGTTGTTGTAATAGGTAGATTGATTGACGAAATGTGTTTAGTTGTTTTCCTCGTCAAATTACCTTCCCAACGGTATAAGATACTTGTCTTGATTGTTTGCGGATCATAAATGGTGATTGTTTGAAGTTAGGTTCGTGCATAAAACTTAAAAACTGCCAGAATTCTCTGCACAGGTAATGGCGCGGCGCGCCATATACCCGCGCGGCGCGCCAAAGTGGTCTGTCCAACTTTGTCAATTTTCGAATAATATTTGCTATGCTACGCACCTCCGATTCACATGTAACTTGTTCTAACATGCTCATACATGATTAAAAACCTCAGAAAAATAGTTCGGGACCCGACCCGAACGTGTTGACTTTTTCGTTGACTTTGACCGACCAAAGTTTGACTTTTTGTCAAACTTAACCAAATGATTATGCAACCTTCCTAACTTGTTTATATACTTGTACCTTGCATGAAACTTGACAATTTGATTTCACATGCTACATAATCGAGTCGTAACGAGCCATAGGACTAATTGAACATCTTTGACCTATCGTGTTTACCGTTATTGATACGACTTATTTGTTTAGGTCAAGACTAGCACTATCCTTCGCACACGTTATTTTGTGAAGTACTTTTCGTACGTGCACTCAAGGTGAGATCATAGTCCCACTTTTACTCTTTTGTACTTACATTTGGGATGAGAAAAACATAAACGTTTCTTTTTACTAAGTGAACACAAGTACAGGAAAACAAACATTCTACATACGAGTTTGAACAAAAATCCTCAATTCGATTATCATTAGTTACACTTGCCGGGTGTAAGCGAGAACTTATGTTATATGGCCATATGGGTTTGACAAACCCTCATTCAAACGATTCGCTACCGTTTACGAATGAAATGTATTTTCGAGAAACAGTGTATGTTCTAACACTATTGTGATGGGGTTCTATGGAAGGAATGTTAAGCATTGATAATTGGGTGCTCGTGAAACAAACTTTTGGAATGTATTACTATTATCTCATGGTTGCAAATCTTGTGGTTCACTTGTACTTACTTACTTAAACCTATGATTTCACCAACGTTTTCGTTGACAGATTTCTATGTTTTTCTCAGGTCCTTGAACGATACATGATACATGCTTTCGCTCATTATTTTGATACTTGCATTGGATGTCGAGTATATATGCATACATGGAGCGTCTTTTGGCTACTTTTAAATTGTGTCGCATAAGTTTCATTTGTACTTAAAACTTTGTATCGTAACTTGTGGTGGAACTATTCTTGTAAACTTTGAACAATCTTTACATTTGAAATGAATGCGACATATCTTTAGGTCAAACGTTGTTTTAAAGACTTATGACCACGTAACGGGACCTAAGTAGACGGCGCCGTCAAACATGATTTGGTCGGGTCGTTACAGATGGTATCAGAGCGTTGGTTGTAGGGATTTAGAGTTCATTGGTGTCAACCTCGAGTCATAGGGTACATTGGTGAGTCTAGACTACAACCGGCATATAGACTTGAAGTAGGAATTACTTGACTACTTGTGCATTTATACTCGAACGGTTCTACTCATGTCTACTCTTAGTTCATCTTAATCTCACGTTGTTTAATTTGATTGACGCGCCACCTTGACTATATGAAATGATGTCGAATGCACATATGAATCAGGGTAATATAATTTGCGGGATTATATTACAGTGACTCATATGAACGTTCCGACATTATGGCATAAAGAATTTAAGGCGAGTCGAGGAAAAACTTCTCTTTATCTTTATTCTATATCACGGTTAGTATTATTGAGAATACTAATCAATGATATTCTTGTGTCTTGAAGGAACAATGGCTCCTCGTCGTGTACGCCGCAATGAAACTCCCGAACAAGCTCTCGAACGGATGATAGCTACCGCCGTAGATGCGGCCATGGCCGGTCACTCATCCAACAACAACAACAATAATAACAACAATGGAGCCGGTAACTCAAACGAGGGATGCTCCTATAAAGCTTTCATGGGGTGCAAACCTCACACTTTCGATGGAACCGGGGGACCGGTCGTGCTCACCAGATGGTTTGAGCAAACGGAAGCCGTCTTTAGCATAAGCGGTTGTCGGGACCAAGACAAGGTCAAATACTCCACTCACACCTTCGCCGGTGTCGCTCTTACATGGTGGAATACTTATGTACAATCGGTGGGTACCGATGAAGCTCACGCCCTCTCTTGGGCCGACTTGAGGGAAAAGATGATTGTCGAATATTTCCCTCGTGAAGAAACCCGAAGGCTCGAACAAGAGCTAAGAACTTTAAAGGCGATCGGAAATGATCTCAAGGCTTACAATCAACGATTTTCCAAACTAGCCTTGATGTGCCTAAATCTTGTGAACCCCGAAGCTTTAAGGGTTGAACTTTACATGGATGGTCTTCCAAAGAGTATCAAACACGGAGTAATGTCATCCAAACCCACTAATCATCAAGAAGCTTTGAACATGGCCCGCAAATTGATAGAAACGGTTGACGAAATCGTAGTTCCGGCACCTAAGGCCGAGGATAAATCGGGCGGCAACAAAAGAAAGTGGGAACCCTCCCAATCAAACAACAACAACTTTGCTAAGAAGCCTTACACCTCCGACGGCAAGAAGGGTTATGCCGGGAACCTACCTCTTTGCAACAAATGCAACAAACATCACTTTGGCGAATGTAGTAAGTTAATTTGCCACCGGTGCCAAGGAGTTGGTCATAAGGCCAACGATTGTAAAAGTGCCACTCCCGTCGCTCGAAAGTGGCCCAATGCACCAAAGACGGGCACTTGTTATGAATGTGGCCAAACGGGCCATTATAGAAATGCATGCCCGAAGAGGAAAGATAACACCAATACGCGCGGCCGAGCTTTCAACATCAACACCGAGGAAGCCCGAGATGATAATGAATTAGTCACGGGTACGTTTCTTCTCAACAATTCTTATGTCTCTTGCTTATTCGATTCTGGTGCCGATAAATGCTTTGTATCCAAGACTTTGACTCATTCTTTTAGCACTCCACCTCTTCCATTAGATACCACTTATACCATTGAAGTGGCTAACGGGAAACTATTAAGTGCCGACACATATTACCGGAGGTGTACGTTAAACATTTTGGGTAAGGAATTTGAAATTGACTTGATACCCATGGAACTAGGAAGCTTTGATGTAATAATCGGTATGAATTGGTTAGTCAAAACGAAATCTCACATCCTTTGTGATCTTAACGCAATCCGAATTCCTATCGAGAATGGTGAACCTTTGATTGTTTATGGCGATAAGAGTTGCACCAGACTCAACCTTGTTTCGTGCCTTAAAGTTAGAAAACTACTCCGTAAGGGTTGTTTTGCGATCCTTGCCCATGTTAAGAAAGTCGAGTCCGAAGAGAAGCATATCGATGATGTGCCAATTGTTAGTGACTTTTCCGATGTATTTCCCGACGAATTGCCGGGTCTTCCACCTCATCGACCGGTTGAATTCCAAATCGATCTTATTCCGGGAGCTGCACCCGTAGCACGTGCACCATATAGACTCGCTCCATCCGAAATGCAAGAATTGCAAAGTCAAATCCAAGAACTACTTGATCGTGGTTTTATCCAACCTAGCCATTCACCATGGGGCGCTCCGATTTTGTTTGTTAAAAAGAAAGACGGATCCCTACGAATGTGCATTGACTATCGTGAACTAAACAAATTGACGGTTAAGAACCGATATCCTCTTCCTCGCATCGATGACCTCTTTGATCAACTACAAGGGTCTTGTGTATATTCGAAAATCGATCTCCGCTCGGGTTATCATCAATTGAGGGTTAAGGGGGAAGATGTCTCTAAAACCGCTTTCCGAACTCGTTATGGTAGTTATGAATTCCTTGTCATGCCATTTGGTCTCACTAACGCACCGGCGGTGTTCATGGATCTTATGAACCGCGTGTGCAAACCGTATCTCGATAAATTCGTTATTGTGTTCATCGATGACATATTGATCTATTCTAAAAATGAAGAAGAGCACAAACAACATCTCCGACTTGTGCTTGAACTCTTGAGACAAGAACGACTTTATGCCAAATTCTCCAAGTGTGAATTTTGGTTAAAGGAAGTTCAATTTCTTGGTCATGTTGTAAGTGATCAAGGTATTAAAGTCGATCCCACGAAAATCGAAGCCATTAGTAAATGGGAGACTCCTACTACTCCTACTAACATTCGTCAATTCTTGGGTCTCGCCGGGTACTATCGTAGATTCATCGAAAACTTCTCTTTGGTTGCACGTCCTCTAACCGCATTGACTCACAAGGGAAAGAAATTCATTTGGGTGACCGAACATGAATCAGCATTCCAAATCTTGAAAACGAAGCTAACCACCGCTCCTATCTTGTCACTTCCCGAAGGCAATGATGACTTTGTTGTATATTGCGATGCCTCGAAACATGGTTTTGGGTGTGTATTGATGCAACGAACGAAAGTCATTGCTTATGCTTCTCGACAACTCAAAATTCATGAACGAAAAAATACGACACATGATCTCGAACTCGAAGCCGTTGTTTTTGCACTTAAAATGTGGAGACACTATCTTTATGGAACCAAGAGTACTATCTTCACCGATCACAAAAGCCTTCAACACATCTTCGATCAAAAGCAACTAAACATGAGACAACGACGGTGGATTGAAACTTTGAACGATTACGATTGCGAGCTTCGTTACCATCCCGGGAAGGCAAACGTAGTAGCCGATGCCTTAAGTCGAAAAGAAAGAGCGGTGCCTCTTCGTGTCCGAGCTTTAAACATCACCATTCACACCAACCTTAATAGCCAAATTCGGGTAGCCCAAGATGAGGCTCTCAAGGATGAAAACCATTCACACGAGCTCTTGAACATTCTCGTCTCTCGATTCGAAATTAGGGAGACCGGACTCCGATATTACGCCGGAAGGATTTGGGTGCCTAGTTATGGGGACTTACGAAGCCTTATTTTAGATGAAGCCCATAAGTCAAGATACTCGATTCACCCCGGTGCCAATAAGATGTACCATGACCTTAAACAACTATATTGGTGGCCGAACATCAAAAGGGACGTAGCTACTTATGTTTCCAAGTGTTTGACATGTTCCAAAGTCAAAGCCGAACACCAAAGACCATCCGGACTACTTCAACAACCCGAGATCCCGCAATGGAAGTGGGAAAGGATAACGATGGATTTTATCACCAAGCTACCAAAAACGACGGGCGGTTATGATACCATTTGGGTTATTGTTGACCGTCTCACCAAATCCGCACATTTCCTTGCCATGAAAGAAACGGACAAAATGGAGAAACTTGCACAACTTTACATTAAGGAGATCGTAGCCCGACACGGTGTACCTTTATCGATTATCTCCGACCGAGATGGCCGTTTCGTTTCAAGATTTTGGCATACATTGCAAGAAGCGTTGGGAACGCGTTTAGACATGAGCACCGCATATCATCCTCAAACCGATGGACAAAGCGAACGTACAATTCAAACCTTAGAGGACATGTTACGAGCTTGCGTGGTTGATTTCGGAAAAGCTTGGGACAAGCACTTACCTCTCGCCGAGTTCTCTTACAACAATAGTTATCACGCGAGTATTAAAGTCGCACCTTTTGAAGCGCTATATGGCTGAAAATGCCGTTCACCTCTTTGTTGGGCCGAAGTAGGCGACGTACAAATCACCGGACCCGAACTCATTCACGAAACCACCGAGAAGATCGTTCAAATCCGAGATAGGCTTCGGACGGCCCGGAGTCGTCAAAAGTGCTATACCGACAAAAGACGCAACGACCTTGAATTTTAAGTCGGTGACCGCGTCATGTTAAAAGTCGCACCTTGGAAGGGTGTAATCCGTTTTGGAAAACGCGGGAAGCTAAATCCACGGTATATTGGTCCTTTCGAAATCTTGGAGCGTATTGGAACCGTTGCTTATCGTTTAGATCTTCCGCCTCAATTGAACTCCGTTCATCCTACCTTCCATGTATCTAACTTGAAAAAGTGTCTTGCCGAACCCGATATCGTCATCCCTCTCGAGGAACTTACTATTGATGACAAACTTCATTTTGTGGAGGAACCGGTTGAAATTGTGGACACCTCCGTCAAAACATTGAAACAAAGCCGAATCCCGATTGTTAAAGTCCGTTGGAACGCCAAAAGGGGACCCGAGTTTACTTGGGAAAGACAAGATCAAATGCAAAGGAAGTATCCTCATCTATTCGTGAATTCGGAAACGCAAGATTTCGAGGAAGAAACAACGACTACTACGCCTACTTAAATTTCGGGACGAAATTTCTTTTAAGGAGTAGGTAATGTAACATCCCGCCTTTTTCCATTTACTTTTCCGTTATACTAATATAAATTCCGTTATATGTTTATAACATCTCCCGTTGATACGCGTTTTAAATTATCTCGTTTAGGTAATTCACGCACCCGAACGAAAGTTGAGGGACTAAACTTGACAAGGGATCAAACCCTTGATTAGGTCAAAGGGTCAAACCCCTTTCACCCATTCATTATCATCTCCATCTCTCTCTCTCTTTCTCTCTAGCAAGAACACACACACCATTACCAAATTCATTCAATCATCATCTAAATCCGATCTAGGAGGCTTACAACAAAATAAATTACATATTCGTAATCCTCTCTTCATCCTCTTCATTTTGGTACCAACTTCATCTCGTTTGGGTAACATTTCTAAAACTCTAGATTTCTCTAAATTCGTGTTTTTGACTTGAAATGGTGTTAGTTAGTGTCTATGGCTCATTGTGATGTCGTGTGTGTAATTTATATGCTCGATCTCGTTGTTTTAGTGTAACTAGCATGAACTTGAATTTTGGTGTGTTGTTCTTGAATTTTGGATGATCATATGTTGTTAGATGTTAAAAGTTCATGTTCTAATTGTGTTCCTAGTATCACTAGCTTCAATTTGATGTGTAGGTTGCTTTAGAAAAGTTCATGAACTTGATTTATGATTTTGGTGAATTTGGGTTAGGGTTGATGAACTTGAAATGGACTTTTGATGCATTGAATGCCATGGATTATTATTGGTAAGTGTTTAGTTGGATTGTATGCTTGATTACCTTCGAAACGGCATATCATTCATGTAAATTGGTTGCCCGAATCATTGAATTGCATTTATGAACTTGTATGCGGTTAATGTTAAGCATTAGATGCGGTTTTGGTTGTTGTAATAGGTAGATTGATTGACGAAATGTGTTTAGTTGTTTTCCTCGTCAAATTACCTTCTCAACGGTATAAGATACTTGTCTTGATTGTTTGCGGATCATAAATGGTGATTGTTTGAAGTTAGGTTCGTGCATAAAACTTAAAAACTGCCAGAATTCTCTGCACAGGTAATGGCGCGGCGCGCCATATACCCGCGCGGCGCGCCAAAGTGGTCTGTCCAACTTTGTCAATTTTCGAATAATGTTTGCTATGCTACGCACCTCCGATTCACATGTAACTTGTTCTAACATGCTCATACATGATTAAAAACCTCAGAAAAATAGTTCGGGACCCGACCCGAACGTGTTGACTTTTTCGTTGACTTTGACCGACTAAAGTTTGACTTTTTGTCAAACTTAACCAAATGATTATGCAACCTTCCTAACTTGTTTATATACTTGTACCTTGCATGAAACTTGACAATTTGATTTCACATGCTACATAATCGAGTCGTAACGAGCCATAGGACTAATTGAACATCTTTGACCTATCTTGTTTACCGTTATTGATACGACCTATTTGTTTAGGTCAAGACTAGCACTATCCTTCGCACACGTTATTTTGTGAAGTACTTTTCGTACGTGCACTCAAGGTGAGATCATAGTCCCACTTTTACTCTTTTGTACTTACATTTGGGATGAGAAAAACATAAACGTTTCTTTTTACTAAGTGAACACAAGTACAGGAAAACAAACATTCTACATACGAGTTTGAACAAAAATCCTCAATTCGATTATCATTAGTTACACTTGCTGGGTGTAAGCGAGAACTTATGTTATATGGCCATATGGGTTTGACAAACCCTCATTCAAACGGTTCGCTACCGTTTACGAATGAAATGTATTTTTGAGAAACAGTGTATGTTCTAACACTATTGTGATGGGGTTCTATGGAAGGAATGTTAAGCATTGATAATTGGGTGCTCGTGAAACAAACTTTTGGAATGTATTACTATTATCTCATGGTTGCAAATCTTGTGGTTCACTTGTACTTACTTACTTAAACCTATGATTTCACCAACGTTTTCGTTGACAGATTTCTATGTTTTTCTCAGGTCCTTGAACGATACATGATACATGCTTCCGCTCATTATTTTGATACTTGCATTGGATGTCGAGTATATATGCATACATGGAGCGTCTTTTGGCTACTTTTAAATTGTGTCGCATAAGTTTCATTTGTACTTAAACTTTGTATCGTAACTTGTGGTGGAACTATTCTTGTAAACTTTGAACAATCTTTACATTTGAAATGAATGCGACATATCTTTAGGTCAAACGTTGTTTTAAAGACTTATGACCACGTAACGGGACCTAAGTATACGGCGCCGTCAAACATGATTTGGTCGGGTCGCTACAGAGCAAACGAAGTAAAGTGATCAGGAATGATCACAACGCCGACCTATAAATAAAGCAGGTCGATATAAATAACTAACTTAGGTCAAGTCTTAGTATGATAGCTATAGTACTTGTCGCAAGTAAACATAGAACAACACTCAACATGCTTCGGTTTGTTCAGAACATCGTAAGGACACGTACTCTCTATTTTTAGAAAGTTTCTATTTTTAGCAGGTTTCCATTTTTGGAAAGTTTCTATTTTAGGAAAGTTTCTATTTTAGGAAAGTTTCTATTTTTAGAAAGTTTCCATATTTAGAAAGTTGCTATTTTTGGAAAGTTTAGAAGTTAGGAAAGTTTCCTTAATTAGAAAGTCAACAAAAGTCAACTGAAAGTCAAAGTCAACCAAAAGTCAACCTTGGTCAAACATAGTCAACATTAATTTTAAAAGTATAAGTTATAATAATAATATAAGTTATAATGTTATTTTAAGTCAAATATGTATAATTATATTATATCATAAGTTTAATTAAATTAAATTGAATTATTAAAGTTAACATAAGTTTAAATGATATAATTAATATAACATAAGTATTTAATTAATTAATTAAACATTAATAATAATATAAGTATTATTAATTAATAATAAATTTTAATCATATCATAAGTTTCTAATTATAATTATTAAATCATAAGTATTTAATAATTAAATTATAATTAAATAATAACTAAGCCTTATAATAATTAAATAATTAATTAATCTTTATTATAAGTCTTATTATAATGATCTCATAACATAAGTTTAATACTTACCATAAGTATTTTTCATGAATAATGAAAGTATTATTAATCATAAGTTTAACTAAAAGTTTAATTAAATCATAATTAATTAATAAATGATATAATAAATATGTATATCATAAGTCTTAAATTAAAATAATTACTTTTTATATCATAAGTAATTTATTAATAATGAAAATCATTATTTATATCACAAGTCTTAATTAATAACCATAAGTTTTAATTAAAAGTTCATCGGGACATAACTTGAGCCCCGGGAATCGGTTTTCGGCGAGTCTTATATATATCTTTGCCTAACCAACCCACCCGACATATTAGTGTACTCAAGAACACACCAAGAACAGCCACCAAGTCATGACCAACAGCCATTATTCAACTTGGAGCTTTAATCCGTTCAAAAACATGTTTTAGTCATAACGGGTGATCCGTGGCTCGAATTTCGATGACCCGAACATGAATGTTCATATAATCATAAATCCTAACATACTAGTACACCCTAAAGACTCCAAAAGTGGTCACAAAGTCGGACCAAACCTGAACACATTCGTTTTTATGTTTTGATTTCATGAAAACACCATTTTAATCATATCTTAAGTTCCGGGAATCGAAATAACATGAATCCGGAGTCTAAAATCAATGTCTTGATGAGAGGAATACATCTAAACACTTTAATTTAACAAAAACATCAGTTAAGTTAAGTGAAATGGTCGAATAGTCTGCTGTCCATAATCAATGAAACCGAAAACATGCGATAACGAGTGATTCTATGCATACAATCAATAATCCAACAACATACAAGCACTATACTATCATAATAACATATAAAAACAGAAAAATTAAAGAAAAAATAAAAAGTTAGGGTTAGGGTTTATACCCTAATCAAGAATTGATTTATGTAGACGCGTAGAGAATGATGCGGTGAATCCGATTATACTAAAAGCCCTTTGAAATGATCAACCAATTGATGAAGATGATGATTTTTGTGGTGGTTGGCGACGGCTCCAAGGAGAAAAAAAGGAGAGGAGAAAGTGAAATGGAAATATTAGGTTTGAGAGAAAAAGGCTAGTAATGAAAAATAAAAATGAGAATAATGGAATGAAAATCACAAACCACCCCACCCATTTGGAAATTTTCGGCCAAAAAGTGAGAGGGTGGTCCCCTCTCTAGCCCAACATAATTAAAGACTAAATGCTTGTGGCCCGAAAGCCCGAACAAAGCCCGAAATGCAAAAACGCTACCACGCGATTAAATATTCGGAGAGATAATGTACTCGCGACAAATAAAATATATAAACACTATATATATTCATATGATATAAAAATATCATATTTAAAATAATTTGGATTTAAAAATCTCAAAAGCTTGACCGTTGGTTTGAAAACCGAAAAGATTCGCCGGATAGAAATTCACGACACATAGAAACGTACAAATTAAAACATGAATACAAATATTCACTTAACACAAAATAATTAATATATTATTACTAAAATAATAATATAGGTCATAAAAATGATGTGGCACGAATAATAAACGTAAAAGATAATGGAAAAAGTAGGGTCGTGACAGTACCTTCCCGTTACGGAAATTTCGTCCCGAAATTTAAGCAGGTGCAGGGGTTGGCTCGTCATCTGGGAACAAATGCGGGTACTTCTGCCTCATATGATCCTCACATTCCCAAGTGAACTCGGGTCCGTGTCTGGCATTCCATCTCACTCGGACGATAGGAATTCTACTTTGCTTGAGTGTCTTAACCTCTCGATCCATAATTTCAACAGGTTCCTCAATTAAAGTGAAGTTGTTTATCAACATGAAGCTCCTCAAGAGGAATCATCTCATCGGCCTCAGCCAAACACTTCTTCAAATTTGATACATGAAAAACTTCATGAACGGCACTAAGTTCTTGTGGCAAAGTCAAACGATAAGCCACGGGTCCAACTCTCTCTGTGATCTCAAATGGTCCAACAAATCGAGTATTCAACTTTCCCCTTTTACCAAAACGTACCACACTTTTTCAAGGTGATACCTTCAACATGACACGGTCACCAACTTGAAATTCTATATCCTTCCTTCTCTTATTGGCATAACTCTTTTGCCGACTTCTGGCGGTTCTCAACCTTTCTTTAATCTGTACGATCTTCTCGGTAGTCTCATGAAAAATTTCTGCGCCTGTGAGTTGAGCATCCCCAACCTCATTCCAATAGATTGGAGACCTACACTTTCTACCAAACAGATCTTTAAATGGTGTGGCTTTAATACTTGCATGATAGCTGTTAATATAAAAAAATTCAGCTAGCGGCAAATATCTATCCCGCCCATTACCAAAATCAATAACACACGCTCGTAACATGTCTTCCAATGTTTGAATGGTCCTTTCACTCTGACCATCCGTCTGCGGATGATAAGCGGTGCTCATATCCAACTTAGTTCCCAAAGCTTCCTGTAAGGATTGCCAAAACCTCGATATAAATCGACTGTCTCGGTCTGAAATAATAGATACAGGAACACCATGTCTGGAAACAATCTCCTTCAAATACAAACGAGTAAGTTTCTCCATCGAATCCGTTTCCTTAATCGGCAAGAAATGAGCTGACTTTGTGAGTCGGTCAACAATCACCCAAATGGTATCATAAACACCCACAGTTCTCAGTAACTTCGTAATAAAATCCATCGTTATACCTTCCCACTTTCACTCGGGAATCTCAGGTTGCACCAAAAGTCCAGACGGTTTCTGATGTTCAGCTTTAACCTTAGCACAGGTCAAACACTTAGCCACATATTAGCCACATCAGCTTTCAAATTAGGCCATCAATACAGCTCCTTAAGATCATGATACATCTTTCCTAAACCAGGATGAATAGAGTACCTAGATTTATGAGCCTCATCTAAAACAAGTTGTCACAAATCACCAAACTTCGAAACCCAAAGACGTCCCGCAAAATAATGATTACCATCGGTTCGTACCTCAAACTTCTTAGCCATGCCTCTGACTTTCTCGTTCACAAAATTCTCCTCCTTCAAGGCTTCTTGTTGTGCCTCAAGAATCTGCCTTGCGAGGTTTGTTCGAATTGTCATATTCAAGGCCCTAAACCTGCGAGGTTCAGCCCTCTCTTTACAACTTAACGCATCGGACACAACATTGGCCTTCCCTGGGTGATATAAAAGTTCGCAATCATAATCATTCAATGTCTCAACCCACCTTTGCTGCCTCATATTAAGCTGTTTTTGATCAAGAATATGTTGAAGACTTTTGTGATCAGTGTACACTGTACTTTTGACCCCATATAGATAATGTATCCAAATCTTAAGTGCAAACACAACAGCTCCCAATTCTAAATCATGGGTTGTATAACTCTGTTCATGGATCTTCAACTGACGTGACGCGTAAGCAATGACTTTCTTTCGTTGCATCAAAACACAATCAAAGCCCTGACGCGATGCATCACAATAGACAAGAAATTCGTCATTACCCTCGGGTAGTGACAATATCGGAGCGGAAGTTAACTTCTTCTTCAGAGTTTGAAAAGCAGCATCTTGTTCATCCTTCTACTCATACTTCTTCCCCTTGTGCGTTAACGCAGTAAGAGGTTTAGCTATACGAGAGAAATCTTGAATAAACCTTCTATAGTAACCTGCCAACCCTAGAAACTGATGAATCTGAGTAGGAGTCTTCGAAATTTCCCACTTCTCAATTGCCTCAATCTGGCAGGATCAACTTGTATTCCTTGTTTACTAACAACATGTCCAAGGAATTAAACTTCTCTTAACCAGAAATCACACTTAGAAAAATTTCAGCATACAGCTCTCATTTTCTTAACAAATCAAGCACTAATCTCAAATGCTCCTCACATTCTTGATCACTCTTGGAATAGATAAGAATATCGTCAATGAAAACAATAACGAATTGTCCAGATAAGGTCTACACAAACGGTTCATGAGGTCCATGAACACAGCAGGTGCGTTAGTCAATCCGAACGGCATAACAAGAAATTCTTAGTGACCATAACGGGTAGGGAAAGCGGTTTTCGGAATATCAGTTTCTTTAACGTGCAATTGGTGATAACCAGAACGAAGATCAATCTTAGAATAAATGGACGAACCTTGAAGCTGATCGAACAGATCATAAATTCTCAGAAGAGGGTAACGATGCTTAACAGTAAGCTTGTTCAACTTGCGATAATCAATACACAATCGGAACGAACCATCTTTCTTCTTAACAAACAAAACAGGAGCTCCCCAAGGGGACGAACTGGCACGGATGAAATATAGTTGCAACCAACAAAGAAAACATTATATAGAGTGGCCACATCAGTGGTATAGATGTTTAAAACAATTCCTTCAAGGAGATAACGAGGATCATGAACTTCAAAGTAAATTTTCATTACATTTCCGAAAGGAAGACGTACGAAAGGTGTGATCTTTCAACGAGATTGAACTTTCTTGCACAATGGGCGAGGCAATCTAGGATGCATCCATATTCTTAAATTTATGTGCGGATGAAGAGAACACGAATCATAGATTATAGAGAATGGTCGACTTCAGGTGTGATGAATCTCCAAAAATAATTTTGTGCACCTCAAAGTATTGAATTCTAAGGTTTATGTTTACGAGGGTGTTGCGGTTAACCGCGAATATTGAGAGTAGAAACTCCTCAAACGGTCTAGTGTAATATATATCCATGATACCCACTATAACAACAGTTAGGGTAGAAACCCACCTAGCGCCTCTTCTACAATAGGGTTACCACAGAGTGTACCCCAGAAAATAGATTTATCGGTCCGCGTTTCGGCCATGTCCAACCATAAAAGGGACAATTTTATGAGCGTAAAGACTTTCCAACAAATTTTATAAAACCGGCATCCAAAGTGGTGTAAGAGTTTCTATCAATGAACTTTATGGTAAGTTTCATCCTTAAATGGAAGATGAGAAGAACTGTGATCCAAACACTCTGTAGAGTAATGCGAAAATTTGATAAAATTAATCAAAGGAGTTTTGAAAAAAAATAAACGTTTAATGTGACAACATAAATGGAACGAAGTTCTTAGTAAATTTAGAAGTATGTACAACGTGTACCATTTTACATAAAACAATTTGGCTTAATTAAACAACTCAATAAAGGAGTGGTTTTAAAATAATTTAAAGGTATAATTTAGTATATACCAACCAAAATAGGTAAGGAAAAATTTATTCATTTGAATCCATACGTACATATATGATTTTATAAATTGTATACGTGACAAAATATTTCATTACTTCTATTCGCCCATAAATCTCGTGAGAACCGCCCAATTAAAAAAATGTGTAAAACTCCCGATGATAAACAGAGTATCTGTATTTGTATTTCAGAGGTTATGAGTTGAAGTAAGATTGTAATGACCCTGGATTTTCCAACGTTTATTTATTAATAAATATTATTATTAATACGTGTGATTAAACGAATGTATGTTATTACATGTACATGTTGCCATGATTGCCCGTACTTGACTTTAAATGCCCGAAACGTCTTTGTGACACACGAAACTTTCACGAATAATATTTACAAGTATTATTTATATTCATGATTGATTTTATTAATCATTTTAATTAACTATGGTGATTAGTTAATTACTTGGGCTTTAATTGGATTTACTTGTTAACTACATACATACTTGGGCTTTTAATTGAACTTGGACCTTTATTAGTATTAGTGGACTTTGGAAGCCCACCCTACTTCTTAATGGACCTTTTAGCCCAACCTACTACATGTAAGTATCATCATTTGAACTCAACTAGTTAGTTTGTGCATAAGGAATATAGTTACTACATAATCCCCATGAACTAACACTTAATATCCAACTTTTTAAGACTTTACAAGCTAGTAACCAACAAACATTTCCCTTCCCCCCTTACCCTTGCTAACCGTCGGCTAGCATGCTCCATATGGAGTGTTTTGTTTCATTTTTCCTTATCACTTCCTCACTTGTTTTCTCTCATTCAAACACACACACAAATCACCTCTCACTTTTCTCTCAAACTTTCTCTCATATTCTCTCTAATCTTGTAAGCAACTTGAACTACTTTTATCTTCTTCTTTTCTTTACAAAACCGAAACCAAACACCCTTTAATCATCATCATTTACTTGTTGTTACTTGTTCTTGTTTAATGTTTGATTACTTGTAGTTACTAGTTGTTGTTACTTACTTACTAGCTTTCAAGAAGCAAACTTATTAGTTTGATTCTTCATCTAACTTGTTCTTACAAGGCATACAAGAACATAAAGTTTCTAGCTTATGTTCTTCATTTATTATTTCAAAAGTTTGTAAGTTCATGTGTTGAATTCATACTTGTAGTTCTTGAAGTAAACTTAAGGTTTACTTTTCTTAAAGATCAAACTTTGGTTGAATCTTTAAAAGTATGAACAACCATGAACCTTTTACTTGTTTATTTAATTTATCACTTTATTCTTGCACTTTAAATTCATGTTTGTTGGTTATTATTGGTCAAGTGTTACTAGTTAACCTTGATCTCATTAATCTTGAACTTAAAGTTAACTTTAAAAGTTCAAGAACATATAAATGAAACTTTTTAATTATAACTTGGTACACTTATGTTAGATCTAGACTTTTGAGTCTTGGATCTTCAAGATCAAACTAAGAACTATGTTCTACATCTTAAGATCTTGATTTCATAAGTTCACTTTCAAGTTTGTAACTTAGTATTAGTTTTAAAGTTAATGTATGTGTTAGATCTAAGACTTTGATGTAACTTTGGTTCATCAAAACACTTGCAACACTTAAGTGAGCTGTGCTTCATGTCTTAGACTTACACTTGGGTTATGATGGTCAAACCTTGGTGAGAATGATGCAAACACATCAACAAGTTGTACACTTGAAGCCATATGCATCAAGGATAAGAACCATGATAAGCATCGAACACCAAGAATCACCAGAACCTACTGACCTGTATGTTTTCTGTATTCTGGGTCTGATCAGTAAGACCTGGGCTGTTGTGATTATGATTTTCAAATATCTCTGTTCGAGTAGATAACTTTTCATATAGGACTTGTCTTAATCCGAGTTACGGTTTAGGATTTATGGCCCTCCGATCGTCACTATGTCCTTTTAACGTTGTGCAGAAATTTCTGACCTACTCGTACTTAGACCGTCGCCACGGTCAAATGAAGACGAGTTTGCTTCTGTAAATTTTACCACACTTAAAGGACTCATAGATGGAGCCATGGCCACTGGTCTCACCTTATTTCAGTAGGTATTGAGGCCGTGGTGACTGACCCAACTCAGCCTTTGTTTTAAACTACTTTCATGAACGAAACTTACTTTACACCTTTTGTTTAATGATGATTGATGATGACCTTTAAGACCTTATTTACGTACTTTTAAACCTATTCGGACGATTTACTGACTTAGTACTATTTGACTTAGGTTGAGGACCCGTTTGGACAACCTTCATTACTTGCTTACTTTCCGAGTCATACTTTACCGCTACTTTATCATTGTGAGTTATAGCATTCCCTTTTTACTTTAACTTATTTTGGGAACTGAGAATACATGCGGATTTTATGTTTTACATACTAGGCACGAGTACTTAAACTTTACATATGTGTGGGTTATATAACGGCAGAAACATTCCCTTTAGCTCGGTAACGTTTAGTCATTGGTTTTTGAACCGGTGAACGCGAATCTTAGATATGGATCCATAGGGTTTGACATCCCCACTCGGGCTAGTAGCGCTAGCATTTAACGGGTGTTTAATACTTCGTAGACATACGCACTTGCCAAGTGTACTTTCAGGGGGTATAAACGTTAAGTTAGTTACCAAGTTCCCACGGTTAACATATACTTTATCATACTGTTTTGAAACGCTCTTTGTAGCACTGAAATCTCGTGGCCTACCTTACATACTGTTATACTTAAACTATAGCTCACCAACCTTTGTGTTGACATTTTTAAGCATGTTTTTCTCAGGTGCTTAAGGTTATTTGCTTCCGCTGTCGTGCTAGTCTTGCCGTAAACACCCTGTAGCAACCTGACCAAATCATGTTTGACGGCGCCGACTACTTCGGTCCCGTTGCGTGGTCATAAGTCTTTATTATGACGTTTGACCAAAATATGTCGCATTCATTTCATAAGAAAAAGGATGTTTCCAGTTTACAAATGTAGTTCAAAAGACTAGTTACATTACAAAGTTTAACGTACGAATGAAACCTATGCGACACAATTTAAAGTAGTCAAAAGACGCTCCAACTATGCATGTATACTCGACATCCAAGCAAGTATCAAAAAGAGTGCGGAAGCATGTATCAAGTAGCTTTTAAGTACCTGAGAAAATATATAGAAAAATTGTCAACGAAAACGTTGGTGAAATCATAGGTGTTTTAGTAAATGTTGCATTTGAACCACAAGATTTAATATAATATGATTATCTAAATCATTTGCATTCCAAAGTTGTTATTTGTTTCGCGGGCACCCAATTATCAAACTTAACTGTTTTGCACCCTTTGCGTAGTGTTAGAACATACACTAGACCCGAAAATATATTTCATCCGCTAACGGTAGCGAACCGTCCGAATGAGGCTCGTCAAGCCCATGTGATCACATAATATAAGTTCACGTTTACACCCTGCAAGTGTAACTAATGATAATTGAATTGAGGATTTTCGTTCAAACCCGTACGTGGAATGTTCGTTTTCGTACTTGTGTTCAATGTGTAAAAGTATGATATGTATATGTTTCTCATCCCATTGTTTAAAGCATAAAAGTTGTTTGAATGATGGGACTATGATCTTACCTTGAGTGCACGTATGAAAAGTACTTCACAAAGTAACGTGTGCGAAGGATAATGCTAGTCTTGACTTAAACAAATAGTTCGTATCAATAACGGTAAACACGATAGGTCAAAGATGTTCAATTAGTTCTATGGCTCGTTACGACTCGATTATGTAGCATGTGAATCAAATTGTCAAGTTTCATGCAAGATACAAGTATAGAAACAAGTTAGGAAGGTTGCATAATCATTTGGTTAAGTTTGACAAAAAGTCAAACTCTGGTCGGTCAAAGTCAACGAAAAAGTCAACACGTTCGGGTCGGGTCTCGAACTATTTTTCTGAGGTTTTTATTTATATATAAACATGTTAGAACAAGTCCCATGTGAATCGAAGATCCATAGGGTGCCAAACATTTTTCATAATTTGACCAAGGAGGTCAGAACCTGACCACGGCTTAGGCCGCGCCGCGACCCAGGATTGTCGCGCCGCGACAATACACGGGTGCTGGTACCTGGTCAGTCTCAAATGTCCAAGTCTCAATTCCAAACACTTTCAAGCATAACTCGCAAACCGCTAATACTTAGAACTCGTATCTTATATCGTTAGAAAGGTAATTTGACAAAGAACACAACTAATTACATTTCACCAACCAAAAACGTTATTTGTAACAATCGGCTTTCCAAAGTAAATGATCAATTAATGCACACATTAAATACTCAAATTTGATAAGTGCACATTTATGACTTGGGCATTTAATGCATACGTACAACATGCCGTTTTGTAGGTAATCGAGCATACAATACAACTAACTACTTACTAACAATAGTTCATGGCATTCAATGCATCAAATATTCATTTCAAGCTTATCAAACCCTAACCCGAATTCACCAAAATCACTAATCAAGTTTATGGAGTTTTCTCAAGCAACCTACACATCAAATTGAAGCTAGTGATACTAGGAACACATTTAATACATGCATTTATAACATTTAACAACATTCAAGCAACCAAATTACCCAATCAAACACACCAAAGTTCATATTCAAGCTAGTTACTTCAAATAACGAAATCAAGCATATAAATCATATAATCATGTTAGACTTGAGCCATAGACATTAATTAACAACTTTATAAGTTAAGAACATCAAGAACACAAAATCTAGTGATTTTAGAAAGTTACCCAAACTTGATGAAATCGGTATGGAATCGAAGAGGAAGATGAGAGGATTCCGAATATGCAATTTGTTTAGATGGATGCTTGCTCGATTTGATTTGGATAATGAATCCTTGAAGTGGTGTTTGAGAGATTTGGTGAAAGTATTAGAGAAAAAGGAAAAAGAAAAGGAAAATAAATGAAAGGATGAGGGTGAAGAGTTGACTAGTTGACCTAGTCACCTCTTTGCTCTCTTGGCAACAATGGTCCCTCTAGTTTCATTCGGGTGCATGAATTACCTAAATGAGATATTTAAAACGCGTATCAACGGGAGATGTTATAAACATATAACGGACTTTAAAAAAATTAAACGAAAAAGTAAATGGAAAAAGGCAGGATGTTACATTACCTACTCCTTAAAAGAAATTTCGTCCCGAAATTTAAGTAGGCGTAGTAGTCGTTGTTTCTTCCTCGGGATCTTACGTTTCAGGAGCCGGGAACAAGTGAGGGTATTTCTTTTGCATTAGATCTTGCCTTTCCCAAGTAAACTCGGGTCCTCTTTTGGCATTCCAACGAACCTTGACAATCAGGATTCGGCTTTGTTTCAATGTCTTGACGGAGGTGTCCACAATTTCAACCGGTTCCTCCACAAAATGAAGTTTGTCATCAATAGTAAGTTCCTCAAGAGGTATGATGATATCGGGCTCGGCAAGACACTTTTTCAAATTAGATACATGGAAGGTAGGATGAACGGAGCTCAATTGAGGCGGAAGATCTAAACGATAAGCAACGGTTCCAATACGCTCCAAGATTTCGAAAGGACCAACATACCGCGGATTTAATTTCCCACGTTTTCCAAAACGAATGACACCTTTCCAAGGTGCGACTTTTAACATGACACGGTCACCGACTTGAAATTAAAGGTCGTTGCGTCTTTTGTCGGTATAACACTTTTGACGACTCCGGGCCGTCCGAAGCCTATCTCGGATTTGAACGATCTTCTCGGTGGTTTCGTGAATGAGTTCGGGTCCGGTGATTTGTACGTCGCCTACCTCGGCCCAACAAAGAGGTGAACAACATTTTCGGCCATATAACGCTTCAAAAGGTGCGGCTTTAATACTCGCGTGATAACTATTGTTGTAAGAGAACTCGGCGAGAGGTAAGTGCTTGTCCCAAGCTTTTCCAAAATCAACCACGCAAGCTCGTAACATGTACTCCAAGGTTTGAATTGTGCGTTCGCTTTGCCCATCGGTTTGGGGATGATATGCGGTGCTCATGTCTAAACGCGTTCCCAACGCTTCTTGCAAGGTACGCCAAAATCTAGAAACAAAACAGCCATCTCGATCGGAGATAATCGATAAAGGTACACCGTGTCGGGCTACGATCTCCTTGATATAAAGTTGTGAAAGTTTTTCCATTTTGTCGGTTTCTTTCATAGCGAGAAAGTGTGCGAATTTGGTGAGATGGTCAACAATAACCCAAATGGTATCGTAACCGCCCGTCAGTTTTTGGTAGTTTGGTGATAAAATCCATCGTTATCCTTTCCCACTTCCATTGCAGGATCTCGGATTGTTGAAGTAGTCTGGACGGTCTTTGGTGTTCGGCTTTGACTTTGGAACATGTCAAACACTTGGAAACATAAGTAGCTACGTCCCTTTTGATGTTCGGCCACCAATATTGTTGTTTAAGGTCGTGGTACATCTTATTGGCACCGGGGTGAATCGAGTATCGTGACTTATGGGCTTCATCTAAAATAAGACTTCGTAGGTCCCCATAACTAGGCACCCAAATCCTTTCGGCGAAATGTCGAAGTCCGGTTTCCTTAGTTTCGAATCAAGAGACGAGAATGTTCAAGAGCTCGTGTGAAACGTTTTCATCCTTGAGAGCCTCATCTTGGGCTACCCGAATTTGGCTATTAAGGTTGGTGTGGATGGTGATTTTTAAAGCTCGGACACGAAGAGGTACCGCTCTTTCTTTTCGACTTAAGGCATCGGCTACTACATTTGCCTTCCCGGGATGGTAATGAAGTTCGCAATCGTAATCGTTTAAGGTTTCAATCCACCTTCGTTGTCTCATGTTTAGTTGCTTTTGATCGAAGATGTGCTGGAGACTTTTGTGATCGGTAAAGATAGTACTCTTGGTTCCATAAAGATAGTGTCTCCACATTTTAAGTGCAAAGACAACGGCTCCGAGTTTGAGATCATGTGTCGTATAGTTTCGTTCATGAATTTTGAGTTGTCGAGAAGCATAAGAAATTACTTTCATTCGTTGCATCAACACACACCCAAAACCATGTTTCGAGGCATCGCAATATACAACGAAATCGTCATTGCCTTCAGGAAGTGACAAGATAGGAGCGGTGGTTATCTTTGTTTTCAAGATTTGAAATGCGGATTCTTGTTCGGTCGCCCAATTGAATTTCTTTCCCTTGTGAGTTAAAGCGGTTAGAGGATGAGCAACCAAAGAGAAATCCTTGATGAATCTACGGTAGTATCCGGCGAGACCCAAGAATTGAAGAATGTGAGTAGGAGTAGTAGGAGTCTCCCATTTACTAATGGCTTCGATTTTCGTTGGATCGACTTTAATACCTTGGTCACTTACAACATGACCAAGAAATTGAACTTCCTTTAACCAAAATTCACACTTGGAGAATTTGGCATAGAGTCGTTCTTGTCTTAAAAGTTCAAGCATAAGTCGGAGGTATTCCTCGTGTTCTTCTTCGCTTTTTAAATAGACCAAAATATCATCGATGAACACGATAACAAATTTTTCAAGGTACGGTTTGCACACGCGGTTCATAAGATCCATGAACACCGCCGGTGTGTTAGTGAGTCCAAATGGCATTACAAGAAATTCATAGCTACCATAACGAGTTCGGAAAGCGGTTTTGGAGACATCTTCCCCCTTAACCCTTAATTGATGATAACCCGAGCGGAGATCGATTTTCGAATATACACAAGACCCTTGTAGTTGATCAAAGAGGACATCAATGCGAGGAAGAGGATATCGGTTCTTAACCGTCAATTTGTTTAGTTCACGATAATCGATGCACATTCGTAGGGATCCATCTTTCTTTTTAACAAACAAAATCGGAGCGCCCCAAGGTGAATGGCTAGGTTAGATAAAACCACGATCAAGTAGTTCTTGGATTTGACTTTGCAATTCTTGCATTTCAGATGGAGCGAGTCTATAAGGTGCACGTGCTATGGGTGTGGCTCCCGGAATAAGATCGATTTGGAATTCAACCGGTCGATGAGGTGGAAGACCCGGCAATTCATCGGGAAATACATCAGAATAGTCACTAACAATTGGCACATCATCGATGTGTTTCTCTTCGGACTCGACTTTCTTAACGTGAGCAAGGATCGCAAAACAACCCTTACGGAGTAGTTTTCTAACTTTAATGCATGAAACAAGGTTGAGTCCGGTGCAACTCTTATCGCCATAGACGATCAAAGGTTCACCATTCTCGATAGGAATTCGGATTGCGTTAAGATCACAAAGGATGTGAGATTTCGTTTTGGCTAGCCAATTCATACCGATTATTACATCGAAGCTTCCTAGTTCCATGGGTATCAAGTCAATTTCAAACTCATTACCCAAAATGTTTAACGTACACCCCCGGTAATATGTGTCGGCACTCAATAGTTTTCCGTTGGCCACTTCAATGGTATAAGTGGTATCTAGTGGGAGTGGTGGAGTATTAAAAGAATGAGTCAAAGTCTTGGATACAAAACTCTTATCGGCACTCGAATCGAATAAACAAGTAACATAAGTGTTGTCGAGGAGAAACGTACCCGTGACTAATTCATTGTCATCTCGGGCTTCCTCGGTGTTGATGTTGAAAGCTCGTCCACGTGTGTTGGTGTTGGCTTTCTTCTTAGGACACGAATTTCTAAAATGACCCGTTTGGCCACATTCATAACAAGTACCCGGTTTTGGTGCATTGGGCACCTTTTAAGCGACGGAGGCGGCACTTCTACAATCGTTGGCCACATGACCACCCCTTTGGCACCGATGATAAAATAGATTGCTACATTCACCATAGTGGTGTTTGTGGCATTTGTTGCAAAAGGGTTTATTTCCGCCATAACTTTTCTTGGCGTCGGAGGTGAAAGGCTTTTTGGTGAAGTTGTTGTTGTAGTTGTTGTTTGATTGGGGGGCTTCCCATTTTCTTTTGTTGCCGCCCGATTTATCCTCGGCTTTAGGTGCCGGAACTACGATTTCGTCAACCCTTTCGATCAATTGGCGGGCCATGTTCAAAGCTTGTTGTAGGTTAGCGGGTTTGGATGACATCACTCCTTGTTTGATGCTCTTTGGAAGATCATCCATATAGAGTTCAACCCTCTGAGATTTAGGGTTCACGAGGTTAGGACACATCAAGGATAGCTCGGCGTATCGTTGATTATAGGCCTTGAGATTGTTTCCGACCGCCTTTAAAGTTCTTAGCTCTTGTTCGAGCTTTCGGGTTTCTTCACGAGGGAAAAATTCGACAATCATCCTCTCTCTCAAATCGGCCCAAGAGAGGGCGTGAGCTCCATCAGTACCCACCGATTGTATATACGTGTTCCACCACGTGAGGGCGATACCGGCAAAGGTGTGGGTGGAATATTTGACTTTATCTTGGTCCCGACAACCGCTTATGCTAAAAACGGCTTCCGTTTGTTCGAACCATCGAGTAAGCACAACCGGTCCCCCGGTTCCATCAAAAGTGTGAGGTTTGCACCCCATGAAGGCTTTGTAGGAGCACCCTTCGCTTGAGTTACCGGCCCCTTGATTGTTGTTGTGGTTGTTGTTATTGTTGGAGGAGTGATCGGCCATGGCCGCTTCCACGGCGGTGGCTATCAATCGTTGTAGTGCTTGTTCGGGAGTCTCATGGCGTGGCACACGACGAGGAGACATTGTTCCTTCAAAACACAAGAATACCGTTGATTAGTATTCTTAATAATACTAACCATGATATGGAATAAGGATAGAGAGAAATTTTCCTTGCCTCGCCTTAAATTCTTTATGTCAAAATTTCGGAATGTTCATATGAGTCACCGTAATATAATCCAGGAAATTATATTACCCTAATTCATATGTGCATTCGACACTAATTCATATAGTCAAGGTGGCGCGTCAATTGAATCAAGTAACGTGAGATTAAGATTGAATAAGAATTAGATATGATAGACGAGTTCGAGTATAATGCACAAGTAGTCAAGTAATTCCTACTTCAAGTCTATATGCCGGTTGTAGTCTAGACTCACTAATGTACCCTATGACTCGGGGTTGACACCAATGAACTCTAAATCCCTACAACCAACGCTCTGATACCATCTGTAGCGACCCGACCAAATCATGTTTGACGGCGCCGACTACTTCGGTCCCGTTGCGTGGTCATAAGTCTTTATTATGACGTTTGACCAAAATATGTCGCATTCATTTCATAAGAAAAAGGATGTTTCCAGTTTACAAATGTAGTTCAAAAGACTAGTTACATTACAAAGTTTAACGTACGAATGAAACCTATGCGACACAATTTAAAGTAGTCAAAAGACGCTTCAACTATGCATGTATACTCGACATCCAAGCAAGTATCAAAAAGAGTGCGGAAGCATGTATCAAGTAGCTTTCAAGGACCTGAGAAAACATATAGAAAACTGTCAACGAAAATGTTGGTGAAATCATAGGTGTTTTAGTAAACGTTGCATTTGAACCACAAGATTTAATATAATATGATTATCTAAATCATTTGCATTCCAAAGTTGTTATTTATTTCGCGGGCACCCAATTATCAAACTTAACTATTTTGCACCCTTTGCGTAGTGTCAGAACATACACTAGACCCGAAAATATATTTCATCCGCTAACGGTAGCGAACCGTCCGAATGAGGCTCGTCAAGCCCATGTGATCACATAATATAAGTTCACGTTTACACCCTGCAAGTGTAACTAATGATAATTGAATTGAGGATTTTCGTTCAAACCCGTACGTGAAATGTTCGTTTTCATACTTGTGTTCAATGTGTAAAAGTATGATATGTATATGTTTCTCATCCCATTGTTTAAAGCATAAAAGTTGTTTGAATGATGGGACTATGATCTCACCTTGAGTGCACGTATGAAAAGTACTTCACAAAGTAACATATGCGAAGGATAATGCTAGTCTTAACCTAAACAAATAGGTCGTATCAATAACGGTAAACACGATAGGTCAAAGATGTTCAATTAGTTCTATGGCTCGTTACTACTCGATTATGTAGCATGTGAATCAAATTGTCAAGTTTCATGCAAGATACAAGTATAGAAACAAGTTAGGAAGGTTGCATAATCATTTGGTTAAGTTTGACAAAAAGTCAAACTCTGGTCGGTTAAAGTCAACGAAAAAGTCAATACGTTCGGGTCGGGTCCCGAACTATTTTTCTGAGGTTTTTATTCATATATAAACATGTTAGAACAAGTCCCATGTGAATCGGAGGTCCATAGGGTGCCAAACATTTTTCATAATTTGACCAAGGAGGTTAGAACCTGACCACGGCTTAGGCCGCGCCGCGACCCAGGATTGTCGCGCCGCGACAATACACGGGTGCTGGTACCTGGTCAGTCTCAAATGTCCAAGTCTCAATTCCAAACACTTTCAAGCATAACTCGCAAACCGCTAATACTTAGAACTCGTATCTTATATCGTTAGAAAGGTAATTTGACAAAGAACACAACTAATTACATTTCACCAACCAAAAACGTTATTTGTAACAATCGGCTTTCCAAAGTAAATGATCAATTAATGCACACATTAAATACTCAAATTTGATAAGTGCACATTTATGACTTGGGTATTTAATGCATACGTACAACATGCCGTTTTGTAGGTAATCGAGCATACAATACAACTAACTACTTACTAACAATAGTTCATGGCATTCAATGCATCAAATATTCATTTCAAGCTTATCAAACCCTAACCCGAATTCACCAAAATCACTAATCAAGTTTATGAAGTTTTCTCAAGCAACCTACCCATCAAATTGAAGCTAGTGATACTAGGAACACAGTTAATACATGCATTTATAACATTTAACAACATTCAAGCAACCAAATTACCCAATCAAACACACCAAAGTTCATATTCAAGCTAGTTACTTCAAATAACGAAATCAAGCATATAAATCAGATAATCATGTTAGACTTGAGCCATAGACATTAATTAACAACTTTATAAGTTAAGAATATCAAGAACACAAAATCTAGTGATTTTAGAAAGTTACCCAAACTTGATGAAATCGGTATGGAATCGAAGAGGAAGATGAAAGGATTCCGAATATGCAATTTGTTTAGATGGATGCTTGCTCGATTTGATTTGGATGATGAATCCTTGAAGTGGTGTTTGAGAGATTTGGTGAAAGTATTATAGAAAAAGGAAAAAGAAAAGGAAAATAAATGAAAGGATGAGGGTGAAGAGTTGACTAGTTGACCTAGTCACCACTTTGCTCTCTTGGCAACAATGGTCCCTCTAGTTTCATTCGGGTGCATGAATTACCTAAACGAGATATTTAAAATGCGTATCAACGGGAGATGTTATAAACATATAACGGACTTTAAAAAAATTAAACGGAAAAGTAAACGGAAAAAGGCGAGATGTTACACACCCGATGCTCTAGTGTTATCACCGCATGAACTACTTTATCTTGCATTCAAACTTAATTATATTTGAAACTATGTTTTGTAACGACCTAAGGGTCACATACATTTATTCATGCTTGTTATTCGTAGAAGCATACTATTGGTGTAAAACAATTGACGTCGGTTATGAAGTCATCTTTTTATCGTGAATGCAACTTCTTTTATTACAGCATGTAGTACTTAACCTTGTAATGATCCTGTTGTTGATGATTCGTACACGATGGTTTTGTATGGGGCATCACATTTGGTATCAGAGCCTTGGTTGTAGGGAATTAGGTTGCATTAGTGAGTCTAAGACCGACCCAAGTAGGATTCACTAATAGGACTAATCTACAACTTGCTAATTTACTTGTTTCCGCTGAACTTACTGCATGCTGCTGCTTACTTTTACAGCTATATGCCGTATGATATTACATGATTTCACTACTGTATGATATTACTTGCTTTCGATTGCATGCTACTTCTGTACGATTCGTTATTATTGCTATGCTACTTATTGTTATACATGATTTAAACTGTTGGCCTAATACGTGCTTGCTTTATGACTTACTGACATGGAAAATTTATTTTTCCTTGTTCAAATGTCGGATGTTCCACCTGCTATCGTTTTGGGCAGTTTAGACTCGTCAGCCACCCCACCTGCTGCTGCTGCCGACACACCGATCCCGATACGCACCAGTGACCCCGGCGCTTCGTCTTCTAGAGCTAGTAGTAGTGCGCCGGCACCAGTGGCTACTATTGACGGACACGTGGACCCTACGGAGATTCCAGCTCCTTCTGCTCCCGAATCCTTGGAGCCACAGCCCCGCATCGGTGGTGTTGTGATTCCCGCGGAGTTCGGGGAAGGGCCATTCCGTAACCATATGTGCATGCCGTGCCGACGCGCTCCTAATGGACGTTTAGTGCCGATTCCGCCATTCAGATACAGACAGATGACGGCCGCCCACGGACAGCCAGTTCAGCCACCAGTGCCACCACCACATGATTCGAATGACTCCTCATCCACCGATTCTTCATCAGATGACTCTTCCTCAGACGACTCCAGTGATGATGAGGACCCTGCCGATATACCTATTCAGCCACCCTCCACCCCGCCGAAGAAGCGGTATCGCTTCGACGGTACCATCATTCCGGGGATCAACGGAGGACGAGCCTTCACTGACACATTTGGTCGGCGTCATAGGGTTACTGCTCGTAAGCGGCTTGTGCCGTACCCTGCCGACCCACAAGTGCGTAAGACACCCCGTTACGTACTGACTATTTCTGGAGCCGGAATGTCTGCACCCCGTTTTGTGCGGTCTGCACCACCCGCACCGCCGGCACCGCCTGCCCCACCATCTCCCACAGTCGAGGAACTGAGGAGGGAGGTGGGAATCCTCCGAGCTCGGGTTACTGAGCTCGAGGAGCAGTTGGCTCAGGTTTTAGACATCCTACACCCACCTTCACCGTAGGACCTTTTGTATTAGATTTCATGATGTAACCTAGTTATAGTTTCATATTTCACTTATGTATTGTACGAATCTATCATGATGTATGAAACTTATTATTAATGAATGGAAACTTTGTGATGTTACTTTTTGCACAAGTGTTCTATTTACGTTACTGAATGGTGTTTTGCGGTACTCGTATCAACTTGCGTTACTTAATTAACATGTGTTGTGCTGTTTACATGTTGGTTGTTATATACTATATTATTATATATTGAATGCTGGATTTTGACTTGAGTCAAAAATTTTGTTTAGAACATCATGGCTAACGGTCGATCCACACCTACTACTGCTCAAATTGAAGAGATGATCCAAGAACGTGTAGCCGCAGCCATTGCGGAAATGTAACCCCAAGCCCCACCGCCACCGTCACCACCACCGGTTATTCAACCCATTCGAAATGGGTGTACTTACAAGGAATTCCAGAGCTGTAAACCACACAACTTCAGTGGAACCGAGGGACCGGTTGGTCTAACCAGATGGTTCGAGAAACTTAAATCAGTATTCCGAGTTAGCAACTGTTCGGAGGATAACAAAACCAAATTTGCTTCTTGCACGCTATCTGACGGCGCACTCACATGGAGGAACACAATGGCACAGGCACAAGGCATTGATGAGGCATATGCTACGCCATGGGAAGAATTTAAATGTGCCATGATTGAGGAGTATTGTTCGAGAACCGAAATCCAAAAGATGGAAATGGAATTCATGCAGTTAAAGGCCGTTGGGAACGACCTTGATGGTTACAACAGGAGATTTTTGGAACTAGCCCTGATGTGTCCGACAATGGTCACCCCAGAATTCAAGCGAATGGAGAGATACTTCTGGGGACTCCCTAAGAGCATTAAGGGAAACGTCACCTCATCCAAACCACCAAATGTTCCCGAAGCGATGCGCATGGCGCATACTTTAATGAATCAAATAATCATCGATGAACCGGAGAAAACTAAGACTGAAGCAGGTACTAGTGAGAAGCGCAAATGGGATAACCACAACAACAACAACAACAACAGGGGAAGAAACTATGAACAGAACCCGGCGAAATGACATGAGGGTTTCAGAGGAAATAACAACGGTGGAAACCCCAACCCCAACAAAAACACCAACTCAAACCCGAACTACAAAGGAACCCTACCTCAATGCAAGAGGTGTTACAAACACCACACTGGGTATTGCAATGTTGTCTGCGAGAAGTGCCAACGGTCTGGGCATGTTGGAAAAAACTGCAAGGTCACCACTTTGAATGGGAAGCCAAACACCAATGGACCGAAGAAGTGCTACGAATGCGGACAGACGGGCCATTTTAGAAATGCGTGCCCAAACATGCGAAAAGACGTCGGACCACCGCGCTAGAGCTTTCAATGTTAATGCAAGGGACGCACGCGAAAACCCCGACTTGGTGACAGGTATATTAAAAATCAACAATCTTTTAGCTTCTGTATTGTTTGATACTGGTGCGGATAGAAGTTATGTATGTAGACATTTTTGCGATAAGATTAATTGGTCTTTAGTCCCGTTAAAAGAAAGTATGCTTGTCGAGGTCGCCAATGGAAAACTTGAAAAGGTTGACCATATTAGTCGTGGAGCTATTATCAACATAGCTGGTGCAGATTTCAAAATCGATTTGATACCCATCAAACTGGGAAGTTTTGACGTGATAGTCGGTATGGATTGGTTGAGCAAGATAAAGGCTGATATTATTTGTGGAGATAAAGCTCTTCGTATACCACAAGGAGATGGCGAGCCAATGGTTATCTACGGAGAGAGATGTACCTCGAAGTTGAACCTCATTAGTTGCGTGAAAGCGCAAAAGATTATGAAGAAGGGACGTCTTGCTGTCCTAGCGCATGTGAAAACGGTAGAAACCGAGGTGAAGAGCGTGAACGACGTTCGAATTGTGAACGAATTTTTCGATGTCTTCCCAGAGGAATTGCCCGGATTGCTGCCACAGAGAGCAGTAGAGTTTCAAATAGACTTAGTGCCAGGAGCTGCACCTGTAGCTCGCGCACCTTATAGACTCGCACCTTCCGAGATGCAAGAATTACATAGTCAACTACAAGAACTGTTAGATCAAGGATTTATCCAACCAAGTTTCTCGCCTTGAGGCGCACCTGTGTTGTTTGTGAAGAAGAAGGATGGATCCTTCCGTATGTGTATCGACTACCGTGAGCTCAACAAATTGACAATCAAGAATCGATATCCTCTTCCATGAATTGATGATCTTTTTGATCAACTACAAGGATCGAGCGTTTACTCAAAGATCGATTTACGATCCGGTTATCACCAGTTGAGGGTGAAGGAAAGTGACATGATGAAGACTGCATTCAGAACCCGTTATGGTCATTATGAGTTTCTCGTGATGCCATTCGGTTTGACAAATGCACCTGCCGTGTTCATGGACCTCATGAATCGTGTCTGCAAGCCGAACTTGGATAAGTTTGTTATCGTCTTCATAGATGATATCCTCATCTACTCTAAGAGCGAAGAAGAGCATGAGCAACACCTCCGATTAGTACTTGAACTCTTGAGACAAGAGCAACTTTACGCCAAATTCTCCAAGTGTGAATTTTGGTTGAAAGAAGTCCAATTTCTGGGTCATGTTGTGAGTGACCAGGGTATCAAAGTTGATCCCACCAAGATTGAAGCTATCAGCAAGTGGGAGACCCCCACTACTCCGACTCATATTCGCCAATTCCTAGGTCTCGCCGGTTACTACCGAAGGTTCATTGAAGGATTTTCTCTGATTGCGCGTCCTTTGACCGCGCTGACTCACAAGGGCAAGAAGTTCATTTGGGAACCCGCACACGAATCAGCATTCCAAACTTTGAAGAAGAAGTTAACCACCGCACCTATCCTATCTCTTCCCGAAGGCAGTAATGACTTTGTTGTTTATTGTGATGCATCGAAGAGTGGTTTTGGTTGTGTACTGATGCAAAGATCAAAGGTTATCGCTTATGCCTCCCGATAATTTAAGATTCACGAGAGGAACTACACTACTCATGATCTTGAACTTGGAGCCGTTGTCTTTTCGCTCAAATTGTGGAGAAACTATTTGTATGGAACTAAGAGTACTATCTTCACCGATCACAAGAGTCTCCAGTACATCTTCGATCAGAAGCAACTGAATATGAGATAGCGTCGATGGATTGAGACACTCAACGACTACGATTGTGAACTCCGTTATCATCCTGGCAAGGCCAATGTTGTAGCTGATGCTTTAAGCCGAAAGGAGAGGACGGCACCTCTTCGTGTTAGGGCTCTGAACATCACCATCCATTCGAACCTCAACAGTCAGATCAGAGTAGCCCAAGATGAGGCTCTCAAGAATTAGAACATATCTCAGGAACATATGAACATACTTGTCTCTCGATTCGAGGTTAGGGAGTCTGGACTCCGATGTTATGCCGGAAGAATTTGGGTACCTTATTATGGAGATCTACGGAACCTTATACTTGATGAAGCCCACAAGTCGAGATATTCGATTCACCCTGGAGCGGGCAAGATGTACCATGACCTTAAAGAACAGTATTGGTGGCCGAATCTTAAAAAGGACGTTGCGACTTATGTTGGTATGTGTTTGACTTGCTCGAAGGTCAAACCCGAGCATCAAAGACCCTCTGGATTACTTCAACAACCAGAAATCCCACAATGGAAGTGGGAACGGATAACAATGGATTTCATCACTAAGCTACCCAAGACGGTGGGCGGATACGATACTATTTGGGTTATTGTTGACCGCCTTATTAAATCTGCACATTTCTTAGCGATGAAAGAAACAGATACGATGGAAAGACTTGCTCATCTATACATCAAGGAGGTTGTATCTCTTTATGGTGTACCTTTATCGATCATCTCTGATCGTGATCCTCGTTTTGCTTCTAGATTTTGGCATTCTTTGCAAGAAGCCATGGGAACTCGTCTTGACATGACTACTGCTTATCACCCTCAGACTGATGGGCAAAGTGAACGAATGATTCAGACCTTGGAAGATATGTTGCGTGCATGTGTTATCGATTTCGGAAAGGCCTGGGAAAGGCATTTGCCACTCGCCGAATTTTCTTACAACAACAGTTATCACTCGAGCATTAATGTTGCAACTTTTGAAGCGTTGTATGGCCGCAAGTGCCGATCTCCCATTTGTTGGGCTGAAGTAGGCGAAAAGTAAATCACCGGACCCGAGGTAGTTCATGAAACAACGGAGAAGATTGCTCAGATTCAAGCTAGACTTAAGACTGCTCGTGACCGTCAAAAGAGTTATGCTAATCTTAAATGTAAGGACTTTGAATTCAACGTGGGCGACCAGGTAATGTTGAAGGTTGCACCTTGGAAAGGTGTGATTCACTTTGGAAAACGTGGAAAGTTGAACCCACGATACGTTGGTCCTTTTGAGATCTTGGAACGTGTTGGACCCGTTGCTTACCGTTTAGATCTTCCAACACAATTGAGCTCAGTTCATCCTACCTTCCACGTGTCAAACTTGAAGAAGTGTCTTGCTGCACCCGAACTTATCATACCACTTGAGGAACTTACGATTGACGACAAACTCCACTTCGTGGAAGAGCCTGTTGAAATTATGGATCGTGAGATCAAAACTTTGAAACGCTACAAGATTCCGATTGTACGAGTACGATGGAATGCCAAACGAGGACCTGAGTTTACTTGGGAGCGAGAGGATCAAATGATGCGGAAGTATCCTCACCTTTTCCCGACTCCTCCATCTACCTCAGCTTAAATTTCGGGATGAAATTTTCTTTAACAGGTGGGTAATGTAACGACCCTGGATTTTCCAACGTTTATTTATTTATTAATAATTATTATTATTAATACTTGTGATTAAACAAATATATGTTATTACATGTACATGTTGCCATGATTGCCCGTACTTGACTTTAAATGCCCGAAACGTCTTTGTGACACACGAAACTTTCACGAATAATATTTACAAGTATTATTTACATTCATGATTGATTTTATTAATCATTTTAATTAACTATGGTGATTAGTTAATTACTTGGGCTTTAATTGGATTTACTTGTTAACTACATACATACTTGGGCTTTTAATTGAACTTGGGCCTTTATTAGTATTAGTGGACTTTGGAAGCCCACCCTACTTCTTAATGGACCTTTTAGCCCAACCTACTACATGTAAGTATCATCATTTGAACTCAACTAGTTAGTTTGTGCATAAGGAATATAGTTACTACATAATCCCCATGAACTAACACTTAATATCCAACTTTCTAAGACTTTACAAGCTAGTAACCAACAAACATTTCCCTTCCCCCCTTACCCTTGCTAACTGTCGACTAGCATGCTCCATATGGAGTGTTTTATTTCATTTTTCCTTATCACTTCCTCACTTGTTTTCTCTCATTCAAACACACACACAAATCACCTCTCACTTTTCTCTCAAACTTTCTCTCATATTCTCTCTAATCTTGTAAGCAACTTGAACTACTTTTCTCTTCTTCTTTTCTTTACAAAACCGAAACCAAACACCCTTTAATCATCATCATTTACTTGTTGTTACTTGTTCTTGTTTAATGTTTGATTACTTGTAGTTACTAGTTGTTGTTACTTACTTACTAGCTTTCAAGAAGCAAACTTATTAGTTTGATTCTTCATCTAACTTGTTCTTACAAGGCATACAAGAACATAAAGTTTCTAGCTTATGTTCTTCATTTATTATTTCAAAAGTTTGTAAGTTCATGTGTTGAATTCATACTTGTAGTTCTTGAAGTAAACTTAAGGTTTACTTTTCTTAAAGATCAAACTTTGGTTGAATATTTAAAAGTATGAACAACCATGAACCTTTTACTTGTTTATTTAATTTATCACTTTATTCTTGCACTTTAAATTCATATTTGTTGGTTATTATTGGTCAAGTGTTACTAATTAACCTTGATCTCATTAATCTTGAAGTTAACTTTAAAAGTTCAAGAACATATAAATGAAACTTTTTAATTATAACTTGGTACACTTATGTTAGATCTAGACTTTTGAGTCTTGGATCTTCAAGATCAAACTAAGAACTATGTTCTACATCTTAAGATCTTGATTTCATAAGTTCACTTTCAAGTTTGTAACTTATTATTAGTTTTAAAGTTAATGTATGTGTTAGATCTAAGACTTTGATATAACTTTGGTTCATCAAAACACTTGCAACACTTAAGTGAGTTGTGCTTCATGTCTTAGACTTACACTTGGGTTATGATGGTTAAACCTTGGTGAGAATGATGCAAACACATCAATGAGTTATACACTTGAAGCCATATGCATCAAAGATGAGAACCATGATAAGCATCGAACACCAAGAATCACCGGAACCTACTGACCTGTCTGTTTTCTGTATACGGGGTCTGATCAGTAAGACCTGGGCTGTTGTGATTATGATTTTCAAATAGCTCTGTCCGAGTAGATAACTTTTCATATAGGACTCATCTTAATCCGAGTTACGGTTTAGGATTTATGGCCCTCCGATCGTCACTATGTCCTTTTAACGTTGTGCAGAAATTTCTGACCTACTCGCACTTAGACCGTCGCCACGGTCAAACGAAGACGAGTTTGCTTCTGTAAATTTTAACACACTTAAAGGACTCATAGACGGAGCCATGGACACTGGTCTCACCTTATTTCAGTAGGTATTGAGGCCGTGGTTACTGACCGAACTCAGCATTTGTTTTAAATTACTTTCATGAACGAAACTTACTTTACACCTTTTGTTTAATGATGATTGATGATGACCTTTACGACCTTATTTACGTACTTTTAAACCTATTTGGATGATTTACTGACTTAGTACTATTTGACTTAGGTTGAGGACCCGTTTGGACAACCTTCATTACTTGCTTACTTTCCGAGTCATACTTTACCGCTACTTTATCATTGTGAGTTATAGCATTCCCTTTTTACTTTAACTTATTTTGGGAACTGAGAATACATGCGGATTTTATGTTTTACATACTAGGCACGAGTACTTAAACTTTACATATGTGTGGGTTATATAACGGCAGAAACATTCCCTTTAGCTCGGTAACGTTTAGTCATTGGTTTTTGAACCGGTGAACGCGAATCTTAGATATGGATCCATAGGGTTGGACATCCCCACTCGGGCTAGTAGCGCTAGCATTTAACGGGTGTTTAATAATTCGTAGACATACGCACTTACCAAGTGTACTTTCAGGGGGTATAAACATTAAGTTAGTTACCAAGTGCCCACGGTTAGCATATACTTTATCTTACTGTTTTGAAACGCTCTTTGTAGCACTGAAATCTCGTAGCCTACCTTACATACTGTTATACTTAAACTATAGCTCACCAACCTTTGTGTTGACATTTTTAAGCATGTTTTTCTCAGGTGCTTAAGGTTATTTGCTTCCGCTGTCGTGCTAGTCTTGCCGTAGACACCCGCTGCTCTAGTGTTATCACCGCATGAACTACTTTATCTTGCATTCAAACTTAATTACATTTAAAACTATGTTTTGTAACGACCTAAGGGTCTCATACATTTATTCATGCTTGCTATTCGTAGAAGCATACTGTTGGTGTAAAACAATTGACGTCGATTATGACATCATCTTTTTATCGTGAATGCAACTTCTTTTATTACAGCATGTAGTACTTAATCTTGTAATGATCCTGTTATTGATGATTCGTATACGATGGTTTTGTATGGGGCATCACAAAGATCGTGGAGGATCGAATAAAGGACTTGAATCGTCGTGCGACATTTGACCAACAAATGTTATGAGGTCATGAAAACCAATGAGTTAAATGTTGTTTTGACCATTATCAGGACATAAGTCCTTGGGCCAACCTGTTCCCGAGCGAAGCTATTACTAACAAGCGAGTTTTGAAGGATAGAGCATGAGATAGATAATCTGGTTAAAACGAGCTTCTCATATATCAACAAATAAGATAATAAGTATTTTCCCTACCCATATAATACATCGGAATTTCTGAATGAGTAGTGTAAAAATTTTCTTTGACTCGCTTTCTATTCCTCATGTCACAATATTGGAACTTCTTTATGAATTACCATAATATAATCACGTTGGCCTGACGCCATTATATTATACTAATTCATAGTTCCATTCCAATAGCACTACATGAGGTCAGGACACGCGATCAACCTCGAATTTCTACACAATTTCTCTAAAACGATTTCTTAAACAATGTGTTAAGGATAGCACAAGAGACGGAAACATCAAAAGAAATGAATAAGAGTAACGATGACATAAAAATGTCTTTGAAGTCTCAAAATCTTCAAATGTCAAGAATGACGTTTCCGGTTCACAACCCAAATCACAAAGGCATAACGGCACAAAGGCGCATAATATAACAAGAATGTTATATACCTAAACATAATAGCTGACACTGAAATGCCGAGTATTTAGAAGTCAAGAATGACATCTCGCGTAATATAACTTGAACGTTATATACTTAACCATAATAGATGGCATAGAAATGTCGAGAATTTCAGAAGTCAAGAATGACATCCCTTGGTTTCACTATCCGAGGTGTTCTTATAAAGATAAATTCGCACGAGTCGGAGAATACATTTAAATCGGAATGGGAGTTCCTCTCGGATTCAAAACATAACAGAGATGTATGTATGATAACAAAATACATACCATAGAATACAAATAATCACATATAATAATACATTATAGTTCAGGCTGTAGACTAGACTCACTAATGCACCCTATTGACTTGGGTAACGACATCAACGCAGCCTAATTCCCTATAACCAAAGCTCTGATACCAACTTTAACGACAGTTGGGGTAGAAACCCACTCAGTGCCTTTCCTGCAAACAGGGTGACCACTGAGCATACCTCAGACACTGATTTTACAACCCGCGTTTCCGCCACTGCCAACCCTAGAAAGGGACCGTAAGGGGTAAGAGCCAATGCTTCGTCATAGATTACACTGTGAGAACCCCCTCTACGATTAACCCGCCAAGAATGGACGCGGTTCAAACCAGCTCTGATACCAACTTTAACGACCCGTCAAAGTACACTTGATGACCATCGTTATCTTGGTCCCACAGCTTGATCATAACTCTAAATGAATTTAATAAATATCCTTGCATTCTTTATTTAAAAAATGATTTCCTATAAAGAAAACCTACCAAAATATGTAAGTTTAGAAAAACCATACATAAATACTTAATCAAAAATTGACCAAAACAAAGTCAACAAACACCCACAATTTAATGTATCAAAATAGAATGCAAGTTAATGTTTAACAAAAGCTGCCTTCATAAATATGCAGACTCTCTAAGCACAGCGGAAGCAATCAATCGTGAACCTGAGAATAAAACATGCGAGTAACTGTCAACAAAAATGTTGAGTGAATTATAGGTTTAATATTGCAAACAATATTTAATTTAAACCGAAAAAAAATTATGTTTGAAAACATAAAGCCTTATTTTGAACCACAAAAATTATATGCTCGAAAACATATAAAACATTATTCCATTAACCCGTGAGCCACCTGGTAACCATTTAACCAATTTCACCCTTACCAAACACAATATACACTGAACAGGTGTATCTTCAAATAATTACGAAGTACTAATACATTCCGTCTTAAAAAATTGCTAGCGCGACTAGCACGAAATGGGGTTGTCAAACCCGATAGATCTATCCATAGGATTCGCGTTCACTAGTAGAAACCAGTGATTACAGTTACCAGACTAGGGAATATTTTCGTTCAACTCACAATGAATAACTTAAACCAACTTCCACTTGTGTCCAACATAAAAATAAAATAAAATGCATGTATTCTCATCCCAAAAGATATAAAATAGAAAAATGGGACTATAACTCACGTTAAAGCAAATGAAGTAACCATACAAAAAGCGAACAGCAAATGGAAGTAAAGTGATTAGGAATGATCACAACGCCGACCTATAAATAAAGCAGGTCGATATAAATAACTAACTTAGGTCAAGTCTTAGTATGATAGCTATAGTACTTGTCGCAAGTAAACATAGAACAACACTCAACATGCTTCGGTTTGATCAGAACAGCGTAAGGACACGTACTCTCTATTTTTAGAAAGTTTTATTTTTAGCAGGTTTCCATTTTTGGAAAGTTTCTATTTTAGGAAAGTTTCTATTTTAGGAAAGTTTCTATTTTTGGTAAGTTTCCATATTTAGAAAGTTGCTATTTTTGGAAAGTTTAGAAGTTAGGAAAGTTTCCTTAATTAGAAAGTCAACAAAAGTCAACTGAAAGTCAAAGTCAACCAAAAGTCAACTCAAAAGTCAACCTTGGTCAAACATAGTCAACATTAATTTTAAAAGTATAAGTTATAATAATAATATAAGTTATAATGTATTTTAAGTCAAATATGTATAATTATATCATATCATAAGTTTAATTAAATTAAATTGAATTATTAAAGTTAACATAAGTTTAAATGATATAATTAATATAACATAAGTATTTAATTAATTAATTAAACATTAATCATAATATAAGTATTATTAATTAATAATAAATTTTAATCATATCATAAGTTTCTAATTATAATTATTAAATCATAAGTATTTAATAATTAAATTATAATTAAATAATAACTAAGCCTTATAATAATTAAATAATTAATTAATCTTTATTATAAGTCTTATTATAATGATCTCATAACATAATTTTAATACTTACCATAAGTATTTTTCATGAATAATAAAAGTATTATTAATCATAAGTTTAATTAAAAGTTTAATTAAATCATAATTAATTAATAAATGATATAATAAATATGTATATCATAAGTCTTAAATTAAAATAATTACTTTTATATCATAAGTAATTTATTAATAATGAAAATCATTATTTATATCACAAGTCTTAATTAATAACCATAAGTTTTAATTAAAAGTTCATCGGGACATAACTTGAGCCCCGGGAATCGGTTTTCGGCGAGTCTTATATATATCTTCGCCTAACCAACCCACCCGACATATTAGTGTACTCAAGAACACACCAAGAACAGCCACCAAGTCATGACCAATAGCCATTATTCAACTTGGAGCTTTAATCCGTTCAAAAACATGTTTTAGTCATAACGGGTGATCCGTGGCTCGAATTTCGATGACCCGAACATGAATATTCATCCAATCATTAATCCTAACACACTAGTACACTCTAAAGACTCCAAAAATGGTCACAAAGTCGGACCAAACCTGAACACATTCGTTTTTATGTTTTGATTTCATGAAAACACCATTTTAATCATATCTTAAGTTCCGGGAATCGAAATAACATGAATCCGGAGTCTAAAATCAATGTCTTGATGAGAGGATCACATCTAAACTCTTTAATTTAACAAAAACATCAGTTAAGTTAAGTGAAATGGTCGAATAGTCTGCTGTCCATAATCAATGAAACCGAAAACATGCAATAACGAGTGATTCTATGCATACAATCAATAATCCAACAATATACAAGCACTATATTATCATAATAACATATAAAAATAGAAAAATTAAAAAAAAAATAAAAAGTTAGGGTTAGTGTTTATACACTAATCAAGAATTGATTTATGTAGACGCGTAGAGAATGATGTGGTGAATCCGATTATACTAAAAGCCCTTTGAAATGATCAACCAATTGATGAAGATGATGATGATTTTTGTGGTGATTGGCGACGGCTCCAAGGAGGAAAAAAGGGAGAGGAGAAAGTGAAATGGGAATATTAGGTTTGAGAGAAAAAGGCTAGTAATGAAAAATGAAAATGAGAATAATGGAACAAAAATCACAAACCATCCCACACATTTGGAAATTTTTGGCCAAAAAGTGAGAGGGTGGGCCCCTCTCTAGCCCAACATGATTAAAGACTAAAAGATTGTGGCCTGAAAGCCCGAACAATGCCCGAAACGCGAAAACGCTACCACGCGATTAAATATTCGGAGAGATAACGTACTCGCGACAAATAAAATATATAAACACTATATATATTCATATGATATAAAAATATCATATTTAAAATAATTTGGATTTAAAACTCTCAAAAGCTTGACCGTTGGTTTGAAAACCGAAAAGATTCGCCTGATAGAAATCCACGACACGTAGAAACGTACAAATTAAAACATGAATACAAATATTCACTTAACACAAAATAATTAATATATTATTACTAAAATAATAATATAGGTCATAAAAATGATGTGGCATGAAAAACAATTAATGGACGTTAAATAATAAACGGTAAAGGATAACGAAAAAAGTAGGGTCGTGACACGTATGCAGAGGACCAGAGTTCACGTGGGAACGTGAAGACCAAATGAAACAAAAGTATCCGTAATTGTTTCTAGACGAGACAACTCCAACGGACGTGCACTAAATTTTGGGATGAAATTTCATTAACGGGGAGGTAATGTAACAACCCTGCAATTTTCGTTAAGCTTCGTTAACTGTCCGTTAAGTTAATTAATGGTACTTACTTGCGTTTTGTGTATTTAATCGAATTAAATGCATATCTAGCTCTTGGAGAACAACTATAATTAATATGATAATATATTAATCAGAAAATTAATTTCATGTTTTGAAATACAAAGAAAACGATACGGTTTTAAGAACTGCAACAGATTTCTTTCAGGACTGCGAAACGCTCGATTTTTGATAAAATAATTATTTTTAATAATTATTAACTTTAAGAAAAACTTATTTAATTTATTATTTATTTAATGAATTAAACTTGGTGGATTGCTTTTTAACGACCGATTAACGTTTCGGGAACTCGGTACGGTTAACGGCACTCGAAACGCATCACTTGAATCAAACTAGTAGCAAAACAAGCCCAATAACCCATCCCCATGGGCCATCGGCCGACCCATACCCCTCTTCCCCCTTAATTTTGTTGTTTTGGGCTTATGTGGTCACTAGTGGTGTTTTAATGAAGCCCTAAACTAATATTAAGATAAATCAAACACTGTAAACATCCCTGTAAGTAACTAGAAGGGGGGTGAATAGTTACTTAATACGATTTTTAAAACTTGTTCGATGATCAACAAGATTTAAACAATCATTGATCACTCTAATCAACTCAAACCAATGTATGGTGTGTTTATGTTTGTAATAATGCGGTATGTAAAGTAAACAACATAAACACAAGGATTTATAGTGGTTCGGGTGGATGTTAACTAATCCACCTTAGTCCACTCCCCGATTCACTAATCGGGAGTTTTGCTTCACTAAGCACCTTTCTCCAAATCCGATGGAGATCTGATATACAAGCCTTGTACTTCTCCTTAGACAACAAACCTAATCCTTTTATCCCTTTGAAAGATTACCTCCAACTTAGATCAACTTGTCTTCACCTTGGACAAGTATTAATTTCTAATGAGATTAATCAACTCCCTAGTTCTCATTAAGGAAGATGTTAGCTAAGCTAGCATATGCTTCTAATTACAAAGTACAAAGACGCACCCTTTTTCTAGTGATGACAATCCTAAGACAATTCTAAGGATTATTACAACACTATGTAAACTTACAAAGATAGTAAATTAAAAGTAAGTTTACAAAACCCCTTTTATAATCTATGAGATTAAAGAACTTCTCTTGCTAATCACAAATATATGTATAAGTGTTATGTTCTTGTGATTCTCTGATGATTTTGAGTTGTAGCATGCAAGAGGTCCAAGTCTTCAAAGTTCTCTAAGTCTTACTATTTATATGGAGAGATAAAAAAAAGTAGCCGTTGTTGCGGCTTGGACCACGATCGACCGCACGCGGTCCAGTCCAAAACTCTTATACGTTGTATAGCCGTTTAATCAGTTTAAACATATAATCTTTGGACACTTTACTTCATTTAACACCTGCAAAAGATACCCAACATCCTATACAAGTACTATATGCATTAAATGTCCATTTACCTTGGATGTATTGCATTGATAGTGACTTGTCATGCTCAAAGTGGAAAGTCTAACATTCTAGGATACAAGTCATGATAATCATTTGAGGCAATCTCAGTTTTGTCATAATCTTTTATTTGTAATTAACACATTTGCTAAATCCTTATTGGTTGATCAACATGTCATGATGACAACAACTCACTTTAATCACAAAGCGGGCTAGTATTCAAATTTGAACTTGTTTGTAATTAATTAAGTGTGTTAATGATGCCTTGATAAATTAAGCAAGTAATATTAATTAAGCATGTTGCAAGACATCAAGTTAAATCAAATTTAAACATTCAAAAACCTTAATTTTTAGACTTAAGCAAACTTATGTGTATTAATGATTCATTGTCTTTTAAGATCACTAGATTATGACATATTAAGCATTATCCAAGTAGCACAAGCATATATTGAAGTAGTCCAAATACTAGTTGGTGAAACCCCAACTTGTAACACATAGCAAGACAAGGTTGATACATATACATATTAAGTAACTACTTAGCATTTAGTACTTGGCACGTAGTCAAATAATACACATGTATTACTAGCAAGTAGTCAAGTAATATTCATGTAATGACTAGCAAGAGATCACTAATTAATTTAGGATTAAACACATAGTGATAACATAGCATTGAACCAAGGTTATGTAAGTTTTACTTGCAAAGTGGCATTTGCAAGATTAATGTATAAGTATACATTAATGTCCAACACATGTACAAGGAATGATCAACTCTTGGTTGGGACATGGTGACCATCCTAAGTATGTCTAGATACATTTTAGATGTACATGTTTCCTATAACACTTATGTGTTATCCTTAATCAAGGTTTAATCATCATTAAGGTGTCATTAAGCGTGATTAACCAAGATTAGTGTTCTAGTGACCAAAACTCCTTTGGGTATGAAGGAGGCAACTATTCTAAGCATGTTTGAACAGGTTTCATAATTTATAGATGTCCAAAGTGGTCGAACTAAACACGGTAGGAATTAGGACATAAGCTTACACGGTCGACCCACGATTGACCGTGAGGTCGACCGTGCATCCCTGATTTCACAAATCATGGTGCAAGGTGTAACGACCCGAACTTTTTTTGACCTATATTTTTGTGCTCTATACTTTCACGAATCTGTGTATATGTGCGTACTGAGCTAGTTTATGCTCTGGGATCTTATTTCATGATAATTACTTTCATTAATACCTTACAGCTTGTTATTAAGTGCTTAAGCACTTAACTTGATCCTCGAATGCTTTTACGACCGTTAGTGTCACTTGACGTTTGAAACGAGCTATGTACTTGGTACACGTTTAACTTTTGTCATAATTGGAATATTATGACTACATAATACTAATTGTTATTTTCTATTGACAATTACTTGGCTTATTGGTTGCTTAATTACGCTTAGTAATTTACTAATGCACACTAGTTAGTCTTAATGGACTTTTTACCTTAATGGACTTAGACCCACCCTACTCTAGTTAATGGACTATTAAATTAGCCCAACTTTAATGGATTTGTGATCCATTAAGATGTAGGACAAAAACCCCTTAAGATGAGCTAACATATTAGCATTTTTGTTAGCCATTACTACATATGTTGCATGGGATCCCAACAATAAGCACCACCTTTAGACCACCACCATGCAAAAAAGCAAAAGTTGTCCTCCTTGTCCATCCCTTGGCCCTACGGTTTTGGAGACACAAACCACCACCTCCACCACTATAAATACAAGCATTGATCCTTCATTTCACACTTGATTTCATTCTCATTTTACACACACTTGCTCTCTAATTTTCTCTCTAGTCTTTCTCACACTAAAATTGTAAGTTTTTAAATTTTCTTCTCCTTCTTCTTCTCTTCTTAATCATGACATCATCATCATCATAAGATCAAGCTTTTTAGCTTTTTGATCTTGTTATATCTTGTAGATTCAAAATTTGATTTGAATCCTTCAAGAACATGAAAGATTCAAGCTTTTTAGCTTTGAATCTTCATTACTTTGTTGTATCTAAGTTTTAAGGCTTAAGATCATTTTATTTTGTTAAAAGATCAAAACTTGTGTTTATGATCTTCATGTAACTTGTAGATCTAGCTTTTTGCTTTAAGGATCTTCAAGAACATTAAAGATCCAAGCTTTCTAGCTTAGGGTCTCATTATTTTGTTTAGATCTAAGCTTTTTAGTTTATGATCTCATTAATTTTACTAGATCTTAGCTTTCTAGCTTATGGTCTCATTAATCTTGTAAAGATCCAAGCTTTCTAGCTTAGGGTTTCTTAACACTTGAGATCTAAGTTATTATTGTAGATCTCACTTACTTGGAACCTTTCTATGATTTTTGTGGTGATAAAGATCAAGTCTTCATCATCTCATGAAGATGCATAAACTTGTATCAGAAGGACAAAGGTTGAAGCTTTGTTGTGTTTATACAATAAAGAGACAACCTTGATTTTCAAAACTTGTAAAAAGTTAGATTTTACATTTAGTTGTGTGTTGATGGTTAAAACTTGGTCACAATGATGCTAAAACATCAAAGAGTTGTACACTTGAGACTTATGCGCATCAAGGATGAGAACCGTGATAAGTATCAAGCACCAAGAAACCCACTGGAGCACTTGTTTCTGTTTTCTGGGGTCTGATCAGACTCCTGGGACTTCTGGAAAGTTGATTTTCAGATAGTTCGGTTCGAGTAGATGACTTTTCATTTAAAACTAGCCTAAATCCGATATACTGTAGTGCCCCGTCCCAATCCATCTGGACGAATACATTACATTTGGTTACATCACGAGGTACTTGACCTCTATATGATACATTTTACAAACATTGCATTCATTTTTAAAAGACAAACTTTCATTTCATCGAAAGTTGACGGCATGCATACCATTTCATAATATATCCAACTATAATTGACTTAATAATAATCTTGTTGAACTCAACGACTCGAATGCAACGTCTTTTGAAATATGCCATGAATGACTCCAAGTAATATCTCTAAAATGAGCAAATGCACAGCGGAAGATTTCTTTCAAACATGAGAATAAACATGCTTTAAAGTGTCAACCAAAAGGTTGGTGAGTTCATAGGTTTATCGTAATCAATCATTTCCATAATTTTAATAGACCACAAGATTTCCTTTATTCAATAATCATACACTCGCAAGTGTTTAAAAATCATTCATATGGATTGAACACCTAGTAACTAACATTAACATCATGCATATAGAATATCCCCAAAACAGAAATCCATCTGTATAATAAAAACTCGAAGTACTAAAGCATACCATTTTCCAGTATGGGGGGAGTTAGTGCCCGTAGATCTACCTTTAAGATTCGCGTTAATTAGGGTGTCTGTTCCCTAATTCTTAGGCTACCAAGCTAAAAGGGGTGATATTCGATTCGATAATCCAACCATAGAATGTAGTTTCGATTACTTGTGTCTATTTCATAAAACATTTATAAAAGCAGCGCATGTATTCTCAGTCCCAAAAATATATATATTGCAAAAGCATTTAAAAAGGGAGTAAATGAAACTCACATATATTGTATTTCGTAGTAATTAAGCATATGATGGCATTGAACAAGTGCAAGGTTGGCCTCGGATTCACGAACCTATATTAAGTATATATATTAACACATATAATTGTAATCAAACAGATTCATATATTATATCCTAAATTATGTATTATATATATTTAATTTATGTATATATTTAAAATGATTAATAATTATATTGTTATATCTATATATATATATATATATATATATATATATATATATATATATATATATATATATATATATATATATATATATATATATATATATTAAAAATACCTAATTTGTTAAAAATGTTAATATGATTATTACATACTTATATGTAATATTACTATAAGTATATTTTTATATCAATAATAGTAACAAAGGTTGTATTTGATTATAATGATAATATTAATAATAATACTGATAATAATATTAATTATAGTAATAATAAAATAATAATAATGTCTCTAAAAATAATACCTATAATGATAATAATAATAGTCCTCATAGTAATAAAAATGATAACTTTACAAAAATGTTATTTTTAATAATATTGATAATAATAATTTTTTTTAATAAAAATAATACTTTTTCTAAAATGATACTCTTCATACTAATGCTAATAATGATAGTTTTAGAAATAATAATAATAATAATAATAATAATAATAATAATAATAATAATAATAATAATAATAATGATAATAATAATAATAATAATATTGATTTTAATCATAATGATACTACTAATAATAACCTAAATGATAATACTAATAATAATATTTATGGTAGTAATAACAATGATCAACTTACTAATAATAACCGTATTAATAATAATAATAATAATAATAATAATAATAATAATAATAATAATAATAATAATAATAATAATAATAATAATAATAATAATAATAATAATAATAATAAAAATTTAGAATACAACCTTTGAAGAAAACAAGCTCCTAAAATAAAACGCCATTACCCGAGCTCGAACCCGAGACCTCTGATTCTTGTCATAAGAATATTTTCATGACGAATAAGAGTTGAAATTTAGAGTTTTACCACTATTGGATAATATGGATGAAACAATTCGATTACTCGAATCATACGGGTGAAGCTATCACAAAAAAGTGAAATGAGTAAATGCAGGTTTGTCTTAACCGGTGACGTAGTCATGGTTGATTTTCGGAATTCAAGGAATTTAGAGGAAATCTTCGAAATAAGATTTGATTCTTCGGTAATTAAGGGAATTAGGATCCTCTTTGGTTAAATGCGATAATCTGTTTCGATTACCCTGTCTGATTTTTCACTATAAATCCACTTTCTTCGTTTCCTTTATATTTTGGAGTTCCATCCTTTTTGTTTTCTCTTCCAGACTTTAAGTCAAGCGAATATTGGTTCAGAATTCGTAGGTAGGAAGTTTCGAATGAACATGACTAACTTTTTAAGAGAAAAATTGAAATAGCACGATCTTGATTGATTAAATTACCAGGATTCAAAAGAAAAATAGAACTATCAAGTAATTATGTTCTTGATATGTTTATATATAGTAGATAGAATGTAATAGTCGTGTAGCATGGCCCATGATGACGTTATGATCTGTGAATCATCACGTTTCATTAGAAACTCAGCATGACTTACTGTGATATAATCACGTTGATCAGGTGTCATTATATTATACTAATTCATGCTTTAATTCCCAACACTACTTCAAAAACATTCAAATTTTAAATTCGAATTTTTCAGAATTAGAAACTAAAACAATTTCCTTTCTGATATTATACTGATATAGCGAAGAGGTCTATGATTTCAGATAAGAATAGTTATGATAATATCTTCAGAAATATAGAGGATATTTATAATAAAAACTACGACGATATCTTAGAATTTCTAATTTCAAGAATGCTGAGGAAGTTTTGTCCGTAAAGGTGAAGAGTTAGGAGCAAGATATTCGTTAATGACTTCAGCAATTATTGAATCATTTGGATTCTTTGAAGGCAGGTTTATTCTTTGTGATTTGTTCACAACCTCCTTCATGGTTTGCTCAATCCATTTTTCTGTACCAAATTCTCTTTTGAGCTTTTCCAACGTATCCTTCTTTATCATCAAACTTTTAACTGTTAAATTCATCTATAGTTTTTGCTGCTTACTCAGAGAATTGATTCGCAGACTGGGTGCTTTTCAGAAATTTAGAATGGAAGATCATAATTCTAAGAGATAAATGTTATATGTATAACTGTTGATGTAGACATGCTGTGAGTTTTCCGAGTACTGATTGTAGTGACCCGAACTTTTCCATGTTTATACATATTAAATGAAATTGATATTTACATGATTAAATGTTTCCAATATGTTAAGCAATCAAACTTGTTTAATTGAAATGAGTTTATGTAGTCAATTGATCACCCAAGTTGACCGGCGATTCACGAAAGTTTAAACTTGTAACAACTACATGATGATATATAAATGGATATATATAGTTAACATGAGATTATTATAAGTAGATATCTCACTAAGTATATTAACAATGAGTTATGTACATCAAAATGAGACTAGTGAATTCAGAAACTCGAAACGATATATATAACGATTATCGGTATAACAACGTCTTACTAAATACATATGTATCATATTAAGATATTAATATACTATGTTTAACATGATAAAATGATAATTAAATATATCCTTATGTGAGTAACAATAAACTACATATGTAAAAACAAGACTATTAACTTAAGAGTTTCGAAACGAGTTATATATATAACGATTATCGTTGTAATGACATTTTAATATATATATCGTATTAAGATATATTCATACACCATGTTATCATGATGATATGATAATTTAACATCTCACTAAATATAATAAACAATGAGTTAACTACATTAAATAAGATCGTTATCTTAAAGGTTTCAAAAACAACACTTACATGTAACGACTAACGATGACTTAACGACTCAGTTAAAATGAATATAGTGTATTAAGATGTATTATTACACTTTTTAAAGACTTCAAGACACATATAAAAGTACTTCTACTTAGCAAAAATGCTTACAATTACATTTACATTCATTTTCATCAACAATTCTACTCGTAGTCATTCAGTATTTGTACCTATATTATACACAGCTTCTAGACGTACTTACTATGGGTATATACCAATAGGAACTAGCATGGAATTCCACTCTTGATTATGTCATGCATGACTAATCAAATTTAACTTCTACCATGAACTAGTCAACTAACTAGAACTCCTTTTAACCCCACTCACCACTCACCATTCACCACTTACCAATCAATCCATTTCACTTCCAATTCTCTTTCTAATTCTCTCTCAACACCTACACACACTTACGAACGAATTTTTCCAGTAAACTAATCATCATCTTCATCAAAAATTACTTCAAGAATCGAGCTTTAATCATCATAGGAAGAACACTTCAAGAACACTTCAAAAATCCTTTCAAGTTTACTAGTTTACTTCCAAGCTTTCTAATCCATTCCAAGTAATCATCTAAGATCAAGAAATCTTTGTTATTTACAGTAGGTTATCTTTCTTATTCAAGGTAATATTCATATTCAAACTTTGATTCGATTTCTATAACTATAAACTATCTTAGTTCGAGTAAAAATCTTACTTGAACTTGTTTTTTTGTCATGATCCTACTTCAAGAACTTTCAAGCCATCCAAGATCCTTTAAAGCTAGATCATTTTTTGTCACTTCCAGTAGGTTTAACTACTAAACTTGAGGTAGTAATGATGTTCTTAACATCATTCAATTCATATATATATATATAACTATCTTATTCGAAGATTTAAACTTGTAATCACTAGAACATAGTTTAGTATATTCTAAACTTGTTCGCAAATAAAGTTAATCCTTCTAACTTAACTTTTAAAATCAATTAAACACATGTTCTATATCAATATGATATGCTAACTTAATGATTTAAAACCTGAAAACACGAAGAACACCGTAAAATCGGATATACGTCGTCGTAGTAAAATCGGGGGCTGTTTTGGTTTGGATAATTAAAAACTATGATAAACTTTTATTTAAAAGCTATACTTCTAGGAAAATGTTTTTTCTTATGAACATGAAACTATATCCAAAAATCATGGTTAAACTCAAAGTGGAAGTATGTTTTTCAAAATGGTCATCAAGACGTCGTTCTTTCGACTGAAATGACTACCTCTACAAAAACGACTTGTAACTTGTATTTTCGACTATAAACTTATACTTTTTCTGTTTAGATTCATAAACTTAAGTTCATTATGAAACCATAGCAACTTGAATCACTCAAAACGGATTTAAAACGAAGAAGTTATGGGTAAAACAAGATTGGATAATTTTGCTTGTTGTAGCTACGTGAAATTTGTAACAAATCTATTCAAATCATAACTTAACTAACTTATATTGTATTACACATGTATTTTAACATATATTATGTAATCTTGGGATACCATAGACACGTATACGATGTTTTGACATATCATATCGACCCATCTATATAATATATTTCGGAACAACCATAGACACTCTATATGCAGTAATGTTTGAGTTAGCTATACAGGGTTGAGGTTGATTCCAAAATAATATATATACTTTGAGTTGTGATCGAGTCTGAGACTTGTAGACACTGGGTCGTGGATTGATTCGAGATAATATTTATATTGATTTATTTCTGTACATCTAACTGTGGACAACTAGTTGTAGATTACTAACGAGGACTGCTGACTTAATAAACTTAAATCGTTAAAATGTAATAAAAATGTTGTGAATATATTTCGATCATACTTTGATATATGTACATATTTGTTATAGGTTTGTGAATCGACCAGTGGCCAAGTCTTATTTTCCAACAAAGTGAAAATACGTGAAGGTGAGTTATAGTCCCACTTTTGAAATCTATTATTTTTGGGATGAGAATACATGCAGTTTTATAAATGTTTTACAAAATAGACACAAGTGATCGAAATTACATTCTATGTTGAATTATCGAACCGAATATGCCCCTTTTTAGCTTGGTAGCCTAAGAATTGGTGTTTATGATAATTGCCACCAATTGACGCGAATCCTAAAGATAGATCTATTTGGCCCAACAAGCCTCATCCAAGTTACGGATGCTTTAGTACTTCGATTTATCATATCCGATGTGAGTCCCGGAATGATGGGGATATTCTATATGCATCTTGTTAATGTCGGTTACCAGGTGTTCATCATATGAATGATTTTTATGCAGTTTGCATGTTGTTGAGAAATGGAAATGAAAATCTTGTGGTCTATTATTACGATTTGATAAATATATAGGCTAAACCTATAACTCACCAACATTTTTGTTGACGTTTAAAGCATGTTTATTCTCAGGTGATTATTAAGAGCTTCCACTATTGCATGCAAATTTATGGACAAGAGTTGGAGTTAGCATGCTTGTATAATATTGTTTAAAAACTGCATTCGAAGACATATATTGATGTGTAATATTATTGTAGACCATTATGTAATGTTCGTGTGAAAATGCTATATTTTAGATTATCATTATTTGATAATTGTTGTAATATTTTAAAGGTTATGGTTTGTTTTAAAATCGAACGCAGTCTTTGAAAAATGTCTCATATAGAGGTCAAAACCTCGCAACAAAATCAATTAATATGGAACGTTTATAATCAATATGAACGGGACATTTCAGTTGGTATCCGAGCGTTGGTCTTAGAGAACCAGAAAATTTCATTAGTGTGTCTTATCGAGTTGGTTAGGATGCATTAGTGAGTCTGGACTTCGACCGTGTTTTCTTTAAAAACGATTGCTTAACACTTTTTGTTGGAAACTACATATTACTAACATGTAAATATTATGTGAAATATTAATCTCTTAACGTGTTTGATATTGTGTGATAGATGTCTATCTCTAGTACAAATTCCATCGACTCACCTAATAATAATGAAGAGTCGAATATATTTTGGAAAGATTCACAAATTCCCGAAGAGGAACCGGAAGAGGAGGAATCGGAAGAAGAGGAACCGGAAGAGGAGGAACCAGAAGAAGAGGAACCGGAAGAAGAAGAGGTTCCGGAGGAAGAAATATTAAGACCTACAGTAAAATGATTAAATAAATCCTCAACCAATGGACCAAAGTTAAAAATGGTCAATGGTGTTTCCGCCAAGGAAGTAAAATATTGGGAAAGTTACAAATTTTCTGATGAATCGGATCCTGACTAGGATTTCGATGATGTTATAGAAATTACCCCAACTCAATTTAATGAGGCAAAAGAGAATAAAAAGGGAAAGGGCATCAAAATAGAGAAACCTGATTCCGACCCTGATGAACTTTATGTGTATCGTAAACGCCCGTATTTCTTAGATTCTAACAATAATCCAGGAACATCTAGGCCACCAGGTTTTTCTAAACCATTTGTGAAAATGACGGCTCGTATTAGAGGATCACCATATATCCCTAGGAAATTAGCCAAACAAACCAAGTCCGAAGAAGAAGAAACGAGTGAGTCAGAATAAAGAGTTGTAATCATGCTGTGTAATATATGTATTGTTGTGTGCTTGTACTTTTAAGATATATGTAAAAATTGCTTGTATTGTTTGTTAATTATTTTTTACGAATCTAATCCTTGTTTATTTTACAGTATAAAAATAAAAATGGACGTTAAGGATAGACAACCAAAAATTTTAGAAGACCTACCAGGGGATATGATTGATGAAATCTTGTCTAGAGTCGGGCAGAATTCATCAGCACAATTATTTACGGCGAAATTAGTTTGTCGAACGTTTGAAAAACATTCCAGGCATGCCTTAGTTTATAAGAGGCTTTCCTTTGAAAGATGGGGTATATCACATTAGGGAGACTTTAAGTTACGCCGAGTTTTCTTTAAGGCATTTAGTGCGGGAAACCCAGATGCAATTTTACGTTACGGGTTGAGAACCTATTTTGACTCAACCTATCCTATCATAGGACTTCGTGCATTAGAAAGAGCTTCAAACATGCAATTTAAAGAAGCATGTTATACTTATAGATTAGTAATGTTCGCTTCTCACCAAATTGAGAAAAAGAACATCGGATTACAACTGTTAAATAAAACATTCCCACAAGTGACGGATTCAGTAGTTGGAGTGAGAAACAAGGTTTTTAGATTGTTACAGGGCTGTTGGGCATTACGTAACCCTCGTCCTTTTGACGACGTTACAACATGCTGCCTAGCTAACGGCCACAATGGTTATTTTCCACAAGACCAAGGATGGGAAATAATATTAGTAAAACCAGAATGTATGACCTGTTTCTGGACCAATGAATTACGTGTTTTTATTGCCTTTGCTAAACAATTTGCGTATTAACTGGAATTGCCTTCGCAACTACCTTGTATCAAAGTTATTGTGTGCTATATTTCATATTATATGTAAAATTGCGGTATTATACGTTTGTAAAATATTGTATAAAAGTTTGAGCGCGAAATATTATTATCAGTTTTTCATATAGAATTGTAGTAGTTGAATTGTATATTAGCTGCTAAGTATGAACTTAACGGGTAGGTACTACCCTAATTATAAATTATAAAACGCTAATATGAAGAAAAAGCTTTTATAAATGAGTTCATATCATGCTACGAAATACTATTAACTACTCTTAATATTCTGTATGATTAATTTCATTAATTTGATTATTTTTGAAGGAAATGGCACCGACTACTCGAAATACTCTGAATATGACCGAGGAAATGGCACCGACTACTCGAAATACTTAAAGTGATTTATCGAAGAGACTTATGCCAAGGATACTGAAATTGCCGGTACGTTTACTGCTAATATGGTAGGACATAAAAGGTTCCCCGGTAACGATGACGAAAAAGGAAATCGTATATATAAAGGTTATAATAAGACTAATCCAAATGAAAGTCGAAGTTGATTTGCCGGAGCTGTGACAAAATTGGCTATATCGAACAGGAGTTGTAAAGTTATTTTCAGTAATAATAACGCTAAAGGAATTAGCATAGATACATGTCGAACGTTTACTCAGGTTCCGAGAGTTTTTCAGGTGCATAACTATATGCATAAATCTTTTCTTCCGTAGATGAAGTGTGGTTGTTCATCCTTTCGATTGAGGTGTTTTCAAGAATCATGAAAAGTTTGAACGCAGATTGTAATCGTCAAGATACAAATGAGGTTTAAGATGAAATCAAGTGGCAAACTTGAAGAAATGTTTAGTTTCATATGTTATAATCAATATTTTAATTCATTTTAATTGTCCAATGTTATTAGTCCACAGTTAGTAGTCCACAATTAGTAGTTCAACAATTCATATATAGTTTAATATATAATATTTGAATTAATTAATATGTATCGTGACCCATTATATACATGTCTCAGACTCGATCACAACTCAAAGTATATATATTATTTGAGAATCAACCTCAACCCTGTATAGCTAACTCGAACATTACCGCATATAGAGCGTCTATTGTGACAACCCGGAAATTTCCGACCAAATTTAAACTTTAATCTTTATATATTCCCGACACGATAAGCAAAGTTTGTAAGTTGAATCTCAAGAATTTTAAACTGTATTCATATAATCAATTAACCTCGACCAAGTTTCGATGATTCACGAACCAATACATAAATGGATATGATTATATATATATATATATATATATATATATATATATATATATATATATATATATATATATATATATATATATATATATATATATATATATATATATATATATATATATATATATATATATATATATATATATATATATTATAACTTAAAAACATTAACAAAGTATTAGATGTATAATACTTTAAATGAACGTATTTGTTTTAAAATATATTTAAAATAATTATCGACGGAATTAAAAGATAATGTCAAATGATTGAATTATCAGATACATTGAATTATGGCTACGAGTCCCTATTAGGAGGTCCACTTTGATTTAGGAAACCTTTCATTTTTAACCATATTCGGAAAATGGTAAAGTGATTTTACAAATAAGAACAAAGTGTCAATTAACGGGAACTAGACAAGGGTTAGTGGAGATTCCCGTTTGATTTTCAATTTATGCTTTACAATAATTGTCTCGTAACTTTTGATAAGATAAACTATTAAACTTGTATATTAATTAACGTGGAAGTAAGATTATAGAATATAGATAACTTAGAAGATGGATATCGACAAGTTAAGTAAATTAACGTTTTACATTAAAATAATTTTATACGTTTACCTAACCTTTAGACTTTATATCACGTTGCACCAACAAACGTTTGAAACCTAGGAAAAGTATATTTAATCTTACTTCTCTAAAATGTTTTACGATATAACAACTTCTACTAATATAACCTTTTTAGTAAAATGATTCTTTAATATACTTAGTTTTGGAAAACAAAGTTTTCATATTTACTTAATATTGTTTCAAACGTACAAAAACAATTTTTAAAGAACTTTATTAGTGAAACGTCTTATAAGATAAATTGTTCATAGGTTTTAAGGAACTAATTAAGGCTTTGTATTATAAATTATATATATATATATATATATATATATATATATATATATATATATATATATATATATATATATATATATATATATATATATATATATATATATATATATATATATATTTTTTTTTTTTTTTTGATAACGTAAACGTGTTACGACATAATACTTTCTATTACTTAAACGATTTTGAAATGAACTTTGAAAAATAATTAGTTTTGAAAAACTAAACGTTATATTATTAGATAGATATTTCAATTATATATAAGATATACAATATTATATTCTTAAGTAAGAATATATATATATTTTACAAACGCGTTAATGTATAAATAAAATATAAAACGTTTCGATATTATTATACGTATTTTAGTAAACAACGAGACTTTGATTTAAAGAAGCAAACGACCAAAACACTCAAATGAATAAGTTACACATTGAGTTGGATTATTTTTCATTGATTTGAGTCTTGTCATAAATAAAGGTACACGTCACGAAACGTAAAATGCTAGTTTTCTTAGTGTACGAAATGTCGTTCGAGAAGCCGGAAACGGGACATTGGTCGTGTGACAACGTACAAGTTTTTGGAACTAATTTTATAAATTAACTATGCATGTAAATAAAATATAATATTTAATTAATTATATAAATTAATAATAATATATATAAATATTATATAAACTGTCGGCAGCCCACGAGAAGAATGAGAGACAGCTGGAAACAGGAGCTCCGCGAGTGCGGAGCTTTGTGCCTATATACCTCCGCGAGTGTGGAGGAAGCTGGGACAGAAATGGATATAAAGCTCGATCGAATCCGCGCTCATTCTTCACAATTCATTTCACATACTCCGTAATCATTATCAATATTATTTATATTTATATTATTATTATTATTAATTAGTAATAAGATTATAATTATAAATCTTAATTTTAGAATTATTATTATTAGTATTATACATAAAATATTACGACGAGGTTCTGCTCGCGTGTTTTCGAAAACGGGTTTATGAGCGGGATAGAGCTAAGAAAATTATGGGTTATAGCTATGGAGGTTATGGGTATTATTCAGGGGTTTTGCTCGTGAGCCAAACTTGTGTTTATCATCTCCGTTGCGTCTACGTACCCTTCCTGCAATATTGAATCTCAATATTGATACATGAGCACTCATAACTTAACTTTTACATACTAATAGTGTATCCCTGACTAGTGCTCGAGTATATAGAATTATGCATGTTTGTACTTTTAATATTGCCTTTAGTTAGGTTATGTTGAATCCTGAATTAGTTATATATGCGGTTGAGATAAGGTATAAGATATGCATGTCGTTGGAAAGCTAGCGAAAAATTAAGAACTTTTCATTTAGAACTCGAATGGTTTCGATGAACAGATTAGAAATTATAGTCAACTGAATTTTAGTATTGTTGTTAAAATGATTATTATTACTATCGTCATTATTATCGTCGTTACCAATTTTTTATCTATTAATTATTATTATTATTATTATTATTATTATTATTATTATTATTATGATTATTAATATTATCATTTTTAATATATGTATAATTATTAAAAGAATTTTATTGTTATTATTATTATTATTATCATTATTAATATTATCATTATTATTATTATTTTAATATTATTATCATTAAAATAGTTATTAGTATTATCATTAATGTTATTATAATAATAATTATTATTAGTATTATTATCATTAAAAATTGATATTATTATCATCTAACTATTATGACTATAATTATTATCATTTTTATGAATGCGATATAAAAGACGACTAAAAGATATTAAACAAATCAATTAGGAAATAATGAGTATGAGTATCATGATGAAATTAAAATATTGAATTAGATAAAATTATCGTTCTTATTATTTTTATCATTGTATTATTATTAAAAGTATTATTAATATTAAAACTATCTTTTTTACTAAAATTATCATTTTTAATAGAAATGTCATTGTTATTATAAAATATAATTATTTTTGCCATTTTAAATAAAATTATTATTTTAAAGTTAATATTAAAAAGTATCGTAAATACTAAAGTTATCATAATTAGAATTATTGTTTTATCATAATATCACTTTTAGTATATGTAAATATTGATACTTTTATTAATAGAATAATAATAATTATTATTACAAAATAATACAACTTTTATTTATTATTATTATCAATGTTATTTTATCAAATAAATATGTAATACAAAGATATTTTATTATACGTAATATATTTACATTAATAATACCTATCGTTATATTAAATGAACTTTATAAATTTATTTACTTAAGATATATAAAAGTATATCTTTATCATATACAAATTTTAAATATAAATTTTATTAACCAATGACTTTTAAAAATATTAAATATATAAACGACGATATTCAGGTTATATAATAATCATGTATAAATTTTGGGAATCATTTTGAGTCAAATTGACTTTTGTTGACTTTTGCATATTAGGCTCGAGCATTAGGATTGTGGTACACTATGACTTGACCTAAATTGATAGACAAATATTGACCAACAATATATATATATATATATATATATATATATATATATATATATATATATATATATATATATATATATATATATATATATATATATATATAATTAATTTAGGTTCGTAAATCCGAGGCCAACCTTGCACTTGTTCAATGACGTTATGTGTATTTTTACTACGAAATACAGTATGGTGAGTTTCATTTGCCTTTTTACCCTTTATATTTTTGGGCTGAGAATACATGCGCAATTTTTATAAATGTTTTACGAAATAGACACAAGTAATTGAAACTACATTATATGGGTGAATGATCGAAGCTGAATATGCCCCTTTTGCTTGGTAACCTAAGAATTAGTAAACCGATCTACTAATTGACGCGAATCCTAAAGATAGATCTATTGGGCCTAACGAACCCCATCCATGGTTGCGGATGCTTTATTACTTCGAATTCGTTTTTATCATGTCCGAAGGTTTTCCCGGAATGATAGGGGATATTCTTATATGCATCTTGTTAATGTCGGTTACCAGGTGTTCACCATATGAATGATTTTTGTCTCTATGCATGGGACGTATATTTATGAGAACTGGAAATGAAATTCTTGTGATCTATTAAAATGATGGAAATGAATGATTATGATAAACTAATGAACTCACCAACCTTTTGGTTGACACTTTAAAGCATGTTTATTCTCAGGTGTTAACGAAATCTTCCGCTGTACATTTGCTCATTTTAGAGATATTACTTGGAGTCATTCATGGCATATTTTGAAAGACGTTGCATTCGAGTCGTTGAAATTCATCAAGATTATTATTAAGTTAATTATAGTTGGATGTATTATGAAATGGTATGCATACCGTCAACTTTCGTTGTAAAGAAAGTTTGTCTTTTAGAAACGAATGCAATGTTTGTAAAATGTATCATATAGAGGTCAAATACCTCGCGATGTAATCATATGTTATTGTATTCGTTCTTATGGGTTAGGACGGGTCTTTAGATGTGGTATCAAAGCGGTGGTCTTAGCGAACCAGGTCTGCGTTAGTGTGTCTAACTGATAAGTCGTTAGGATGCATTAGTGAGTCTGGACTTCGACCGTGTCTGCTTGTCAAAAGTTTTGCTTATCATTTCTAGTTGGAAATCATCTGCTTATCATCCTCATGAAATTACCTGCTTATCATTATTAGTCTAGACACATCTTGCTACATTAATTGCATGAGTAGTGTATACACAAAATTCATATGTTAGCGTATCTGCTAAATCATATCTTATCGTATCTGTTACTTTAAACTTTGCCTGACATATCCCGCAAATTCCTCCGTAATCTACGAAATCTTTTGATCTATATATATAGATATCCTATATAAATAGAATACCATCTGATAGCCGGAAAATCATTTTATATCAAAAAATCCTTTATCCAATCGTACGAAATGGAATTTGTCATCAGTTCAAGTCACTCGGATTCCGAAATGGAATCCCACTCCAGCTCCGAAAGCAGTGTGACCGGAATGGATCAACCAATCAGCCATCATCTATTCTGGATGAACTGGGGATGGGTTTGTAGCCTCTTCAATCATTGGAGACAAGAAGAAGGCGATCCTTTCCATCCACCACATTGTCCTCTTGACGAAGAGCCTGAAGCACTTACCGGCGAACCAATCCGAAACACCATTTTCTCTCTTATTTCTAGAGTATCTCGTTATGATTATATACTACATCAAATTCTAGATTTTATTTATCCGCTTGTCCGAACCGACAATCACCCCGATGTAATAGAAGAAGTCAACGAGCTTCGCGCTCGGGTAGTGGCTTTGGAGAATATGGTGCAAAGATTACAAACACCAGCAGCAGCACCAGCAGCATAACCAGTACCACCATCATCAACGCCAACAGTACCATTACCACCTCCAACCACAATCGCATCGTAAACCTGAACTTCACAATATGTCCCACGAGCATCAACGTCATACGCACCATAGATACCAAGGAGTACCAACAACAATAACTGACGAAATATTAATTCATAACTTCATTGGAGAAACATTATGCTGCGATTATGTAATCTCTAAAGTCTTAAAGATTATCTAATCTGGCCCTAACCATAAATCAGTTAAGCGGACCAAAATGATAGAAGGAAGAGTAGAAAACCTGACAAAAATGGTGTGTGGTTAACAAGCTAAACTTGTTTTACCAACAGCATCAACAGTACCGTCAGCGTGACCAGCATCGTCAGTACAGTCAGCATCAGAATCAACAACACCTATAACATGACAAACTCCGTCAGTTCAAGAATCACTATGGACATCATTACGAATCAATGACGCGTATATTGTATCAACGAGTTATGAAGAATTAATTCATTCCCTCTGAAGAAATTATATGTATATTATATATATATATATATATATATATATATATATATATATATATATATATATATATATATATAAATATAAATTATATGTATATTATATATATATATATATATATATATATATATATATATTGAAATAAAAATAAATCTTTCCGTGCTAAGCTATTGTGTGTGAATCTTTACTACTCGGTTAATTCATATTACAAATATGCAATAATGTACGTCCTTCGCCCGCAACTTAACCATCGTTAACTACAATCTCTGTCTCAGTTCAACAAACTCCAATTCCTAATAAATCAAGTATATATTTGATTTTACACTTTCAGCATAGATGTAACTGAAAATTTTCAGATAACATCATTCGTACTTTGCGAAGTTCACAAGAATTTAACAAAAACCAACATCACGCCTCAACAAATAACGAAGTATTGATTCATAATTTCAATATTATTGAAGAAATACTTATGTAATCTGTAAAGCCTTCAAGGGATTATTCAATTCTAGTTCCAACAGTAAATTGAATGAGTTTAATTTAGTATTACCTCATTAAAATATATGTTACATCTGAAGAGAATATATACATATATATTTTCATAAAGACTGTAATAAAAATTCTTTTGTACAAAATATTAATTGTGAAATTTTTTTTAACGGGTAGGTAATACCCGATATATATATATATATATATATATATATATATATATATATATATATATATATATATATATATATATTCATAATTAATATGTTACATTCTTCGAATCTGATTAAACAAATTATCAACTATACTTTCTACTTTCACAATAATATACATTCTTTCATAGAAATTAAAACAACCATATTCATTCAAACTCAATTTTGATTTTAAAACCTCAGAATTCAATTCGAGATATAACCGGTACCATCATTTTTAGATTCCAACATCTTTCAAAGCTATATTTTTGACTTCAAAACTGTGTTAGAACATCAAATGTATATTAACAATTACAATCTGTGTTCAAACCCTTCGAAAATTTCTGAAGACACTTCAAATAATGAGCAATCGAGATAATGATCCAACCACATGTTACCTACAGTTATGTACCCGAAAAACTCTTGAAACCAAAGTAGAAGTTTAAACAATGTATCTGCGTCAGATTTCTTTGGCATTTATTAGCAAAAATAACTTTGCGATTCCTTTTCAAAATAGCCAGTTTTGTCATAGCTCCAGCAAGTCAACTTCGACTTTTCAGTCAGACTAACCTTATTATAACCTTGAGATATACACCAGCATTACCGGCTAACCTTTTACATTCCACCACACTATCAGCAGATGTACCAACAACTTCATTACCCTTTGACTTTAGCCTCTCCAAAAAGTCATTATAGTTATTCATTGAAACCCCATCATTTACTCATTCGCATATTGTAACGAGAATTGCCATACGAATCATCGGGAATTAGCAATCAGTATTTTGAAATCTCGCAGAATGTCTACGCCAACAGTTATATGTGTATATATAACGTCTATCTTCTGGACTTAATTTGAATGTGAAGTTTTTGAAAAACACTCCGAACTACGAATTGGTTCTCCAAAAATGGAAAAATGCTGAAAAAACAGCAAAAACTATAAACGACTTTAACAGTAAAAGTTTGATGATAATGAATAAGTGTGCTGGCAAAGCGCAGAAAAAGAGAAGTCTTGGAACTTGAAACCGAATTGAGCAAAGTATGAAGGAGGCTGTGGATAAATCACAAAGACTGAACATGACTTCAAAGAATCCAAATGATTCAGTACCTGCTGAAGTCATTAACGAATACCTTGCTCCTGACTCTAAACCCCTGCGGACAATATTCTTCATCATCCTCTGATATTAGAAATTTAAGATATCATCGTACCTTTCATTATAAATATCCTCCATATTTCTGAAGATATTTTCATAATTGTCCTTATCTGAAATCATTTAATTCTTCGCGCTATCTGTATTACATCATAAAAGAAACTATTTTAGTTTCTAAATTCTGAAACATTCGAGTTTAAAATAGGAATATTTTTGAAGTAGTGTTGGGAGCTGAAGCATGAGTTAATATAATATAATGACACTTGATCAACGTGATTATATTACAGTAAGTCATGCTGAGTTCTAAATGGAACGTGATGATTCACAGATAATAACATCATCATGTGCCATGTTACACGACTTTTGTATTCTATTTAACCTCTAAAATATCAAGAAAATATTTTCTTGATGATTCGGTCTTTTCTAGGATATTCTGGTAATTTGACAAAACAAGATTGTGCCATTACCATTTTCTTCTTAGAACATTAACAATATTCATTCCGAAATTTATATCTGCAAATTATGAACCATTATAAGTGGAACTTACTCGCAAGAAGAAGAAACGAAAGGACAAAGCTCCAAAATAGAAATTGGAGTATAAATTGCAGCAAATAAAAGAAAGCATTAACTGGGGATGACAATGATCATAGAAGACAGAAGTAGGGACATCAAAGTATAAGGGAAGATATAAAACCCAACAACAATGTAGAAATTACAAACCATATATATCGATGCAAATAGCAATATAAAGACACGGGAGAACTAAAAACACTATAAACCCAAGGATATAGTAAAAGTAAATAGATTCTTCTGGCGGCAGATGAAAAAGAATAATGACAAATATGAAGGTAAGGAGTATATCAAGAATCAGAACTGGATGGAGCATATTGACAGATACTTTAAAGTATGAGCTGAGGGAGAAAGAAGAGAATGTGTGAGTTGTAAGGAAATGAAGGGAGTGGATTTATAGTAAAATATCCGACAGAGCAATCAAAATGGATGATCGCATTTAAAGCGGATCCTAAATTTCCTTAATCAAATCCTACTACGAAGATTTTCTCCAAATCTCTTGAACTTGAAAATCAATCCTATCTACGTCAAAAGATATGACGAATCTATACCTACTCATTTCACTCTTTTGGTAATAGCTTCACTCGTACTCTTCACAAAATCAAATGATTTTATCCATATTACTCAATGATGATAAAACCATAATCTTTAGCTTATATGCGTCATGAAAACATACTTATTGTCAGCCATGACCATCTCAATCAAATTTCGGGACGAAATTTCTTTAACGGGTAGGTACTGTGACAACCCGGAAATTTCCGACCAAATTTAAAATTTAATCTTTATATATTCCCGACACAATAAGCAAAGTTTGTAAGTTGAATCTCAAGAATTTTAAACTGTATTCATACACTCAATTAACCTCGACCAAGTTTCGACGATTCATGAACCAATGCATAAATGGATATGATTATATATATATATATATATATATATATATATATATGTATATATATATATATTATAACTTAAAAACATTAATAAAGTATTAGACGTATAATACTTTACCTGAACGTATTTGTTTTAAAATATATTTAAAATAATTATCGACAGAATTAAAAGATAATGTCAAATGATTGAATTATCAGATACATTGAATTATGGCTATGAGTCCCTATTAGGAGGTCCACTTTGATTTAGGAAACCTTTCATTTTTAACCATATTCGGAAAATGGTAAAGTGATTTTACAAATAAGAACAAAGTGTCAATTAACGGGAACTAGACAAGGGTTAGTGGAGATTCCCGTTTGATTTTCAATTTATGCTTTACAATAATTGTCTCGTGACTTTTTATAAGATAAACTATTAAACTTGTATATTAATTAACGTGGAAGTAAGATTATAGAATATAGATAACTTAGAAGATGGATATCGATAAGTTAAGTAAATTAACGTTTTACATTAAAATAATTTTATACGTTTACCTAACCTTTAGACTTTATATCACGTTGCACCAACAAACGTTAAAAACTTGAAACCTATGAAAAGTATATTTAATCTTACTTCTATAAAATGTTTTACGATATAACAACTTCTACTAATATAACCTTTTTAGCAAAATGATTCTTTAATATACTTAGTTTTGGAAAACAAAGTTTTCATATTTACTTAATATTGTTTCAAACGTACAAAAACAATTTTTAAAGAACTTTATTAGTGAAATGTTTTATAAGATAAATTGTTCATAGGTTTTAAGGAACTAATTAAGGCTTTGTATTATAAATTATATATATATATGTATATATGTATATATATATATATATATATATATATATATATATATATATATATATATATATATATATATATATATATATATATATATATATATTTTGATAACGTAAACGTGTTACGACATAATACTTTCTATTACTTAAACGATTTTGAAATGAACTTTGAAAAATAATTAGTTTTGAAAAACTAAACGTTATATTATTAGATAGATATTTCAATTATATATAAGATATACAATATTATATTATTAAGTAAGAATATATATATATATATATATATATATATATATATATATATATATATATATATATATATATATATATATATATATATATATATATATATATATATATATATATATATATATATATATATATATATATATATATATATTACAAACGCGTTAATGTATAAATAAAATATAAAACGTTTCGATATTATTAAACATATTTTAGTAAACAACGAGACTTTGATTTAAAGAAACAAACGACCAAAACACTCAAATGAATAAGTTACACATTGAGTTGGATTATTTTTCATTGATTTGAGTCTTGTCATAAATAAAGGTACACGCCACGAAACGTAAAATGCTAGTTTTCTTAGTGTACGAAATGTCGTTTGAGAAACTGGAACCGGGACATTGGTCGTGTGACAACGTACAAGTTTTTGGAACTAATTTTACAAATTAACTATGCATGTAAATAAAATATAATATTTAATTAAATATATAAATTAATAATAATATATATAAATATTATATAAACTGTCGGCAGCCCACGAGAAGAATGAGAGACAGCTGGAAACAGGAGCTCCGCGAGTGCGGAGCTTTGTGCCTATATACCTCCGCGAGTGCAGAGGAAGCTGGGACAGAAATGGATATAAAGCTCGATCGAATTCGCGTTCATTCTTCACAATTCATTTCACATACTCCGTAATCATTATCAATATTATTTATATTTATATTATTATTATTATTAATTAGTATTAAGATTATATTTATAAATCTTAATTTTAGAATTATTATTATTAGTATTATACATAAAATATTATGACGAGGATCTGCTCGCGTGTTTTCGAAAATGGGTTTATGAGCGGGATAGAGCTAAGGAAATTATGGGTTATAGCTATGGAGGTTATGGGTATTGTTCAGGGGGTTTTGCTCGTGAGTCAAACTTGTGTTTATCATCTCCGTTGCGTCTACGTACCTTTCCTGCAATATTGAATCTCAATATAGATACGTGAGCACTCATAACTTAACTTTTACATACTAATAGTATATCCCTGACTAGTGCTCGAGTATATAGAATTATGCATGTTTGTACTTTTAATATTTCCTTTAGTTAGGTTATGTTGAATCCTGAATTAGTTATATATGCGGTTGAGATAAGGTATAAGATATGCATGTCGTTGGAAAGCTAGCGAAAAATTAAGAACTTTTCATTTAGAACTCGATTGGTTTCGATGAACAGATTAGAAATTATAGTCAACTGAATTTTAGTATTGTTGTTAAAATGATTATTATTACTATCGTCATTATTATCGTCGTTACCAATTTTTTATCTATTAATTATTATTATTATTATGATTATTAATATTATCATTTTTAATATATGTATAATTATTAAAAGAATTTTATTGTTATTATTATTATTATTATCATTATTAATATTATCATTATTATTATTATTTTATTATTATTATCATTAAAATAGTTATTAGTATTATCATTAATGTTATTATAATAATTATTATTATTAGTATTATTATCATTAAAAATTGATATTAGTATCATCTAACTATTATGACTATAATTATTATCATTTTTATGAATGCGATATAAAAGACGACTAAAAGATATTAAACAAATCAATTAGGAAATAATGAGTATGAGTATCATGATGAAATTAAAATATTGAATTAGATAAAATTATCGTTCTTATTATTTTTATCATTGTATTATTATTAAAAGTATTATTAATATTAAAACTATCTTTTTTACTAAAATTATCATTTTTAATAGAAATGTCATTGTTATTATAAAATATAATTATTTTTACCATTTTAAATAAAATTATAATTTTAAAGTTAATATTAAAAAGTATCGTAAATACTAAAGTTATCATAATTAGAATTATTGTTTTATCATAATATCACTTTTAGTATATGTAAATATTGATACTTTTATTAATAGAATAATAATTATTATTATTACAAAATAATACAACTTTTATTTATTATTATTATCAATGTTATTTTATCAAATAAATATGTAATACAAAGATATTTTATTATACGTAATATATTTACATTAATAATACCTATCGTTATATTAAATGAACTTTATAAATTTATTTACTTAAGATATATAAAAGTATATCTTTATCATATACAAATTTTAAATATAAATTTTATTAACCAATGACTTTTAAAAATATTAAATATATACACGACGATATTCAGGTTATATAATAATCATGTATAAATTTTGGGAATCATTTTGAGTCAAATTGACTTTTGTTGACTTTTGCATATTAGTCTCGAGCATTAGGATTGTGGTACACTATGACTTGACCTAAATTGATAGACAAATATTGACCAACATATATATATATATATATATATATATATATATATATATATATATATATATATATAATTAATTTAGGTTCGTAAATCCGAGGCCAACCTTGCACTTGTTCAATGACGTTATGTGTATTTTTACTACGAAATACAGTATGGTGAGTTTCATTTGCCTTTTTACCCTTTATATTTTTGGGCTGAGAATACATACGCAATTTTTATAAATGTTTTACGAAATAGACACAAGTAATTGAAACTACATTATATGGGTGAATGATCGAAGCCGAATATGCCCCTTTTGGTTGGTAACCTAAGAATTAGTAAACCGATCTACTAATTGACGCGAATCCTAAAGATAGATCTATTGGGCCTAACGAACCCCATCCATGGTTGCGAATGCTTTATTACTTCGAATTCGTTTTTATCATGTCCGAAGGTTTTCCCGGAATGATAGGGGATATTCTTATATGCATCTTGTTAATGTCGGTTACCAGGTGTTCACCATATGAATGATTTTTGTCTCTATGCATGGGACGTATATTTATGAGAACTGGAAATGAAATTCTTGTGGTCTATTAAAATGATGGAAATGAATGATTATGATAAACTAATGAACTCACCAACCTTTTGGTTGACACTTTAAAGCATGTTTATTCTCAGGTGTTAACGAAATCTTCCGCTGTACATTTGCTCATTTTAGAGATATTACTTGGAGTCATTCATGGCATATTTTGAAAGACGTTGCATTCGAGTCGTTGAAATTCATCAAGATTATTATTAAGTCAATTATAGTTGGATGTATTATGAAATGGTATGCATGCCGTCAACTTTCGTTGTAAAGAAAGTTTGTCTTTTGGAAACGAATGCAGTGTTTGTAAAATGTATCATATAGAGGTCAAATACCTCGCGATGTAATCATATGTTATTGTATTCGTTCTTATGGGTTAGGACGGGTCTTTACATCTATGGTTATTCCAAATAATATATATAGATGACGTCAATATGATATGTCAAAACACTGTATACTTGTCCCGATATTTAAAGTGCGTAAAATAAATAACAGAAATTAAATGACGATAAATAAAATTGCGAGAATTAAAATTGCGATAAATAAAATGCAATAAGGAATTAACAGTTAGCTAGGAACAGTTAGCTAGGATTTTGTTAGCGTGGATTCTTAACAAAATTTCTCATGGTTAATTTGTTTGTTTCTAACAAATTTTATTTTGTCAAATGTTTTCTTCATTATGCCACTTGTTGGATTCTGATAGGTCAAAATCCAAATATGAAATTGAATGAAAATGGTTATTCTGTGGTGAACGGATTCGTATATCTGTGGATGTAAGTAGGATAGTAAATGACTGTTTAATCAGATTCGAAGAATGTACAGTGTAACTTATTAATGTGAAATCTAAATATTCCTCGGGTATTACCTACCCGTTAAAATATTTTCATCATTAACAGTTTGTACGAAAGAATTTTCAATTACAATCTTTATGAAAATATACTTACATATATATTTTATTCAGATGTAATCATGGATTTAATGAGTTAATATGATATTAAACTCATTTGCTTTTCGGTTTGAGTTAGAATAAATAATCTCTAAGACCTTAGAGATTACATAATCGCTACAGAATGTTTCTCCAATAATGTTATAGATTAATACTTCATTTGTTGTTGGTACTCCTTGGTATCTATGGTGCGTATGACGTTGATGCTCGAGATACAGATTGTGATGTTGAGGTGTGGGATGTGGATGTTGCTGATGGTGGTACTGTTGATGCCGGTGATGCTGCTAGAGCTGATAGGTTTTGCACCATGTTTTCCAAATTGATTACTAGAGCGAGAAGCTCGTTGACTTCTTCCATTACACCGGGATGGTTGTCGGCCGGGACGAGCGGATGAATAAGATCTAGAATCTGAGATAGTATATAGTCATGACGAGATACTCTGGAAATGAGAGAGAAGATAGTGTTTCGGATAGGTTCATCGGTAAGTGCTTCAGGTTCTTCGCCAAGAGGGCAATGTGGTGGATGGAAGGGATCACCTTCTTCTTGTTTCCATTGATTAAGTCGACTATGCATCCATCCCCAATTCATCCAGAATTGATGATGGCTGATTGGTTGATTCATTCCGGTGACGCTGCTTTCGGAGCTTAGGTGAGCATCTATGTCGGAATAGCTATCGGATTCCGAAGAACTTGAACTAGTGCCGAGTTCCATTTTGTACGATTGAGTAAAGGGTTTTTCGGTATGAAATGATTTTTGGCTATCGGATGGTATTCTATTTACATAGAATATCTATATATATATAGAACAAAAGACTCCGTAGATTACGGAGGAATTTACGGAATATACTAGGCATAGTTTACAGTAACAGATACGCTAAGATATGAATTAGCAGATACGCTAAGATATGAATTTTGTCTATACACTATTCATGCAATCAATGCAGTAAGATGTGTCTAGACTAAGAATGATAAGCAGGTAATTTCTAAGGATGATAAGTAGGTAATTTTCGACACGAAATGATAAGCAAAAATTTTGACATGCAGACACGGTCGAAGTCCAGACTCACTAACACATCTAAACAACTATCAGTTAGACACACTAATGCAAGACGTGGTTCGCTAAGACCACCACTCTGATACAACATGTAGTGCCCCGTCCCAATCCATCTGGACGAATACATTACATTTGGTTACAATACGAGGTACTTGACCACTATATGATACATTTTACAAACATTGCATTCGTTTTTAAAAGATAAACTTTCATTTCATCGAAAGTTGACGGCATGCATACCATTTCATAATATATCCAACTATAATTGACTTAATAATAATTTTGATGAACTCAACGACTTGAATGCAACGTCTTTTGAAATATGCCATGAATGACTCCAAGTAATATCTCTAAAATGAGCAAATGCACAGCGGAAGATTCCTTTCAAACCTGAGAATAAACATGCTTTAAAGTGTCAACCAAAAGGTTGGTGAGTTCATAGGTTTATCGTAATCAATCATTTCCATAATTTTAATAGACCACAAGATTTCCTTTATTCAATAATCATACACTCGCAAGTGTTTAAAAATCATTCATATGGATTGAACACCTGGTAACCGACATTAACATCATGCATATAGAATATCCCCAAAACAGAAATCCATCTGTATAATATAAACTCGAAGTACTAAAGCATACTATTTTCTAGTATGGGGGAGTTAGTGCCCGTAGATCTACCTTTAGGATTCGCGTCAATTAGGGTGTATGTTCCCTAATTCTTAGGCTACCAAGCTAAAAGGGGTGATATTCGATTCGATAATCCAACCATAGAATGTAGTTTCGATTACTTGTGTTTATTTTGTAAAACATTTATAAAAGCAGCGCATGTATTCTCAGTCCCAAAAATATATATATTGCAAAAGCATTTAAAAAGAGAGCAAATGAAACTCACATATATTGTATTTCGTAGTAATTAAGCATATGATGGCATTGAACAAGTGCAAGGTTGGCCTCGAATTCACGAACCTATATTAAGTATATATATTAACACATATAATTGTAATCAAACAGATTCATATATTATATCTTAAATTATGTATTATATATATTTAATTTGTGTATATATTTAAAATGATTAATAATTATATTGTTATATCAATATATATATATATATATATATATATATATATATTAAAAATACCTAATTTGTTAAAAATGTTAATATGATTATTACATACTTATATGTAATATTAATTACTATATGTATATTTTTATATCACTAATAGTAACAAAGGTTGTATTTGATTATAATGATAATATTAATAATAATACTGATAATAATATTAATTATAGTAATAATAAAATAATAATAATGTCTCTAAAAATAATACTAATAATGATAATAATAATAATAATAGTCCTCATAGTAATAAAAATGATAAGTTTACAAAAATGTTATTTTTAATAATATTGATAATAATAATTTTTTTAATAAAAATAATACTTTTTCTAAAATGATACTCTTCATACTAATGCTAATAATGATAGTTTTAGAAATAATAATAATAATAATAATAATAATAATAATAATAATAATAATAATAATAATAATAATAATAATCATAATAATAATAATAATAATATTAATAATAATAATATTGATTTTAATCATAATGATACTACTAATAATAACCTAAATGATAATACTAATAATAATATTTATGGTAGTAATAACAATGATCAACATACTAATAATAACCGTATTATTAATAATAATAATAATAATAATAATAATAATAATAATAATAATAATAATAATAATAATAATAATAATAATAATAATAATAATAATAATAATAATAATTTTAGAATACAACCTTTGAAGAAAACAAGCTCCTAAAAATAAAACGCCATTGCCCGGGCTCGAACCCGAGACCTCTCGGTTAACCACTCACACCCTTAACTGTCCCTCTGATTCTATTTTTCCGGAATTATTATTATACCAAAATATTTAAATCGTATAAACAGTCATCATTTCCATCACCCATTTTAATCTGGCCCAACAAACAAACAAGTACACTGCCTTATACAAGTAGCCCAGCAAATTTTAACTTCAATGTATACGGCCCAATATTTTGTCTGATTCAACAGTGTGCATAAGACCTAATTGAACAAAGGTTTCGATTAACACTAAAAACTCAACAAAGTAATATGCCATCATCATAACATCGTTCATCCATATTAATCATCATCAATTCTTCATCATCATTCATCTTACTAGTACACGATCATGGTTGTTATACTCGATATAAACAGATACATTAGCAGATGCAGCTGCAGCTACTTATGCATAAAAGGGAAAAAAATTATAATAAGAGTAAATGGGTTTCGAAATAGGAAATAGGATTGGTGGTATTTGGCGATGGTTATAATTGAAACAAAGAACACAATCACAGCAGAAAGTGATGGTGTGTGGTGGTTTGTTGGTTATAACTGTAGTGACCCGAACTTTTCCATGTTTATATATATATTAAATGAAATTATTATTTACATGATTAAGTGTTTCCAATATGTTAAGCAATCAAACTTGTTAAGACTTGATTAATTGAAATAGGTTTCATATAGACAATTGACTACCCAAGTTGACCGGTGATTCACGAACGTTAAAACTTGTAAAAACTATATGATGACATATATATGGTTATATATATAGTTAACATGATATTATGATAAGTAAACATATCATTAAGTATATTAACAATGAACTACATATGTAAAAACAAGACTACTAACTTAATGATTTTGAAACGAGACATATATGTAACTATTATCGTTGTAACGACATTTAATGTATATATATCATATTAAGAGATATTCGTACATCATAATATCATGATAATATAATGATTTAAAATCTCTTTTGATATTATAAACATTGGGTTAACAACATTTCACAAGATCGTTAACCTAAAGGTTTTAAAACAACATTTACATGTAACGACTAACGATGACTTAACGACTCAGTTAAAATGTATATACATGTAGTGTTTTAATATGTATTCATACACTTTTGAAAGACTTCAAGACACTTATCAAAATACTTCTACTTAACAAAAATGCTTATAATTACATCCTCGTTCAGTTTCATCAACAATTCTACTCGTATGCACCCGTATTCGTACTCGTACAATACACAGCTTTTAGATGTATGTACTATTGGTATATACACTCCAATGATCAGCTCTTAGCAGCCCATGTGAGTCACCTAACACATGTGGGAACCATCATTTGGCAACTAGCATGAAATATCTCATAAAATTACAAAAATATGAGTAATCATTCATGACTTATTTACATGAAAACAAAATTACATATCCTTTATATCTAATCCATACACCAACGACCAAAAACACCTACAAACACTTTCATTCTTCAATTTTCTTCATCTAATTGATCTCTCTCAAGTTCTATCTTCAAGTTCTAAGTGTTATTCATAAATTCCAAAAGTTCTAGTTTCATAAAATCAAGAATACTTTCAAGTTTGCTAGCTCACTTCCAATCTTGTAAGGTGATCATCCAACCTCAAGAAATCTTTATTTCTTACAGTAGGTTATCATTCTAATACAAGGTAATAATCATATTCAAACTTTGGTTCAATTTCTATAACTATAACAATCTTATTTCAAGTGATGATCTTACTTGAACTTGTTTTTGTGTCATGATTCTGCTTCAAGAACTTCGAGCCATCCAAGGATCCATTGAAGCTAGATCCATTTTTCTCTTTTCCAGTAGGTTTATCCAAGGAACTTAAGGTAGTAATGATGTTCATAACATCATTCAATTCATACATATAAAGCTATCTTATTCGAAGGTTTAAACTTGTAATCACTAGAACATAGTTTAGTTAATTCTAAACTTGTTCGCAAACAAAAGTTAATCCTTCTAACTTGACTTTTAAAATCAACTAAACACATGTTCTATATCTATATGATATGCTAACTTAATGATTTAAAACCTGGAAACACGAAAAACACCGTAAAACCGGATTTACGCCGTCGTAGTAACACCGCGGGGTGTTTTGGGTTAGTTAATTAAACACTATGATAAACTTTGATTTAAAAGTTGTTATTCTGAGAAAATGATTTTTATTATGAACATGAAACTATATCCAAAAATTATGATTAAACTCAAAGTGGAAGTATGTTTTCTAAAATGGTCATCTAGACGTCGTTCTTTCGACTGAAATGACTACCTTTACAAAAATGACTTGTAACTTATTTTTCCGACTATAAACCTATACTTTTTCTGTTTAGATTCATAAAATACAGTTCAATATGAAACCATAGCAATTTGATTCACTCAAAACGGATTTAAAATGAAGAAGTTATGGGTAAAACAAGATTGGATAATTTTTCTCATTTTAGCTACGTGAAAATTGGTAACAAATCTATTCCAACCATAACTTAATCAACTTGTATTGTATATTATGTAATCTTGAGATACCATAGACACGTATACAATGTTTCGACCTATCATGTCGACACATCTATATATATTTCGGAACAACCATAGACACTCTATATGTGAATGTTGGAGTTAGCTATACAGGGTTGAGGTTGATTCCAAAATATATATAGTTTGATTTGTGATCAATACTGAGATACGTATACACTGGGTCGTGGATTGATTCAAGATAATATTTATCGATTTATTTCTGTACATCTAACTGTGGACAACTAGTTGTAGGTTACTAACGAGGACAGCTGACTTAATAAAATTAAAACATCAAAATATATTAAAATTGTTGTAAATATATTTTGAACATACTTTGATATATATGTATATATTGTTATAGGTTCGTGAATCAACCAGTGGCCAAGTCTTACTTCCCGACGAAGTAAAAATCTGTGAAAGTGAGTTATAGTCCCACTTTTAAAATCTAATATTTTTGGGATGAGAATACATGCAGGTTTTATAAATGATTTACAAAATAGACACAAGTACGTGAAACTACATTCTATGGTTGAATTATCGAAATCGAATATGCCCCTTTTTATTAAGTCTGGTAATCTAAGAATTAGGGAACAGACACCCTAATTGACGCGAATCCTAAAGATAGATCTATTGGGCCTAACAAACCCCATCCAAAGTACCGGATGCTTTAGTACTTCGAAATTTATATCATATCCGAAGGGTGTCCCGGAATGATGGGGATATTCTTATATATGCATCTTGTTAATGTCGGTTACCAGGTGTTCACCATATGAATGATTTTTATCTCTATGTATGGGATGTGTATTGAAATATGAAATCTTGTGGTCTATTATTATGATTTGATATATATAGGTTAAACCTATAACTCACCAACATTTTTGTTGACGTTTTAAGCATGTTTATTCTCAGGTGATTATTAAGAGCTTCCGCTGTCGCATACTTAAATAAGGACGAGATTTAGAGTCCATGCTTGTATGATATTGTGTAAAAACTGCATTCAAGAAACTTATTTTGTTGTAACATATTTGTATTGTAAACCATTATGTAATGGTCGTGTGTAAACAGGATATTTTAGATTATCATTATTTGATAATCTACGTAAAGCTTTTTAAAACCTTTATTGATGAAATAAAGGTTATGGTTTGTTTTAAAAATGAATGCAGTCTTTGAAAAACGTCTCATATAGAGGTCAAAACCTCGCAACGAAATCAATTAATATGGAACGTTTTTAATCAATAAGAACGGGACATTTCAATAACAAAAACATGAGCAATGATTCTCGAAGGGTTGCAGGTGGGTATCGAATCTTAATGTTGTTGGGTTGTCGATGGTAGTTTGTAGGGTACTAGCGAATAGCAATAACACGAAAACAAGCAAGTGAAAAATTGGGTTTTGATAGTTTACAGGTTTGTTGAAGGTGGTCTCGGTCCTAGGTCTGATCAAACAGATGAAAACAGTAAATATGCATGAGTAGGGTTTTTCATGGTGTTGGTGGTGTTCTTTGAGTACGAACAATAGCTTAGTTAAATTAAGATGGCGAGTTGTGTTGGTTTCAGGTGAATTTGAGTAGCAAACAAATGAATAGCAGCAGTTTAATCGTGATGATGGTTAATAGGTGGTGGTTGTTTTGGGTGAGAGTAAATAGAAAACAATTTTTGGTTGTTTTGGGTTGTGTTCGAGCAGCAACTCACGGTGAGTTTCGGGTGTGATGATTGTTAAAAAGGGTGGTGGTTGTATTCAATGGTATTGCTACATGAAATAGAAACTCAAAGATGAGGGGTTCGATGGTGATCAAAGGTGATTGTAGTGTGGTAGTAGCAAAATTTTGTGGTTAATGATTCACAACATGGACATTTTATGTCGTGATGATGTATTCTCAAATGTTGGTGATCACTATCTCTGGTGAACAAGCTTACAAGTTTCTAGCCGTTGTCCATGGAATAAATATCTTGTATCGTTATATATAACTAGTGGTATTACAAGTGGGGTTACAAGTTGTTATTATAGTATTAAAAATATCATAAGCAAAACGTGTAAAGAGAAATATAGCAGCCACTTAATTGTTCTGTTATGCCAACAGTTATTACGGATATTATTTCGTACTCCATTGTTAAATCAGGGACGGATAAAAGTCTTCAGAAAAATCCCATATTTTTAAATTAACTATATATTTTTTTTGTCATTATGGTATAAAATTCAATTATTAATTGTTAAATAAAAATTACATTAATTATTCACTCCCAACCCCAAGTAAAATATAAAAAGTTTTAAAATTCAACCAATAGTTCCTAAATATATTTTTAACGAGCCTATAACTTATATAGCCCACTTTCGGATCACCGTTTATTTTAAAATTACATAAGTTTATTTTTAACTCGTTTACAATCAATCGAATGACAATTGAGCGTTACCTTCGTTTACTAAATAGTTTCAAAATCACAAAATATATATATATATATATATATATATATATATATATATATATATATATATATATATATATATATATATATATATATATATATATATATATATATATATATATATATATATATATATATATATATATTGAATAATATTTATTATATATTATAATTATTTTACATAATTAATTCTATTAATTACAATATATAATATTTCATCTTATTATATATATGTATATATATTTATATAAATATATATATATATATATATATATATATATATATATATATATATATATATATATATATATATATATATATATATATATATATATATATATATTTAAATATATGCATATCTATTTTCAAGTAATCGTATCGTGAGTCATCGGGAATAGTCAAAGGTTAACTGAACCTATGTAAACAGTTCAAAAATTTTGAGACTCAACTTTACAGAATTTGCTTATCGTTTCGAAATCATATAAGATTTAAGTTTAAATTTGGTCAAAAAATTTCGAGTCATCATATATACGGTTTGGGATTTATAGCCTTCCGAAAAGCACTACGCCTTTGTAACGACGTTCTGAAATTTCTGAGCTACTCGCGCTTGAACCGTCGCCACTGTCAAACGACAGCGGTAAGAGGACTCACAAACGGAGCTTTGGCCACTGACCACGCATCTTTTCAGTTTGTATAGAGGTCGTAGCAACTGTCCGAAGTCAGCCCTTTGTTTCGATCTCTATTCTTGTTGAAAACTTACTTTATCTTTTACGAATGATGATGATAACGATACTTACGACTTAACTTATTTACTTTTAAACCTTTGGGGACGATTTACTGACTTAGTAACCTTTGATTTAGGTTGAGGACCTTTTGGATTGACCAACTTACTTGTTTGGACCGACTTACTACTTGCTTACATTTCCGTATCAATTTTACCGCACATTCACTGTGAGTTATAGCTCCCTTTTTACTTTAACTATTTTTGGGACTGGGAATATGATAGGGCTCCAAATGAACATATATTTAGGCACAATATCCTTCCAATATGTAAAGCTTTTAGTTGTAATTATTCTATTTTTATGTAATATTCGTTTAAATAAATAAGTGCGAAAACAAAAGAAGAAAACGACGATTTGAAGACGCAAATGACCAAAAAGCCAAAAAGTACAAAGTACAATCCAAGTGGTTTGAAATATTGATGAGAAACGTCTAAAAATTACAAGAGTACAAATCGCGAAACGCAAAGTACAAGATATCTCCGCGTACGAAAGGACGTTTGAAAATTCGAAACCGGGACCTGAGCCAACTCTCAACGCGCGACACAACGGAACTAAAATTACAAGTCAACTATGCACATAAATATAATATAATATATAAATAATTCTTAAAATTATATATATATATATATATATTATATATAATACGTCAGCAAACTAGAAAACAAAAACATGTGATCTGATCCAGCTGGCCATGCGATCGCATGGCCAGGATGCCCATATTACATGCGATCGCATGAGCCCAAATGGCTGGCCACATCTATAAATTGCAACATTTTTTCAGCGAATTATACACATCTTTTTCTCTTCTCTTCATCTGTAACATTAATATATATATATTTATAATTTTAATTTAAGTTTAATAATAATTGGGTTATTGTAAGAAATGTTTTACGGGTTTTAAGTCGAAACTCTGTTCGGGTAACGCTACGCGATAAATAATCACTGTAAGCTATGTTCTTCCTTTTTTAAATTAATGTCTCGTAACTAAGTTATTATTATGCTTATTTAAGCCAAAGTAATCGTGATGTTGGACTAAAAATTAAGATTGGGTTATTAGATTTTGTACCATAATTAAGGTTTGGACAAAAGACCGACACTTGTGGACATTGGACTATTGACTATTAATAGATAGGGGGTATTGTCTAATCGAATGACAACTCATTGGAACCTGTCGAACCTATCTTCAAATTAGTTAATCTAATAATTATTAAAATGATTATGTATGTTCTATTTAGTGACGTTTAGACGACATCTGTTACGATCATTTAATTAATTATTTGGGTTGGGTAATTGATTATTCATTCTGATAAAGTGGGTAAATTAATATTCATATCTCATTAAAACAGGGGTGGATTACATACAAGGATAATTGGTGTAATTGTTAACAAAGTATTAAAACCTTGGATTACACGCAGTCGATAACCTGTGTGTAATCATTAAACAAAGTATTAAAACCTTGTTACAGTTCGAATCCCTAATTAGTTGGAATATTTGACTTCGGGAATAAGGTTAATTTGACGAGCATTTTATAATTATGACCGATGGACTATTATGGACAAAAGCCAAATAGGTATCAAATAATCCAGGATAAAGGACAATTAACCCGGGTAACAATTAATTATAATCAAAACGTCAAACATCATGGTTACGGAAGTTTAAATAAGCATAATTGTTTTATTTCATATTTCATCGTACCTTTATTTACTGTCATTTTAATTACTGCAATTTACTTTTTTGCAATTTAAATTCTGTCATTTATATTATCATCATTTATCTTTACGCTTTATTTAAAATCGACAAACCGGTCATTAAACGGTAAAAACCCCCTTTTATAATAATATTACTATATATAATTATATATATTTTATACAAATATAGTTTTTAAAATATAGCGTTAAACTCAGCTAGTTCCCTGTGGAATGAACCAGACTTACTAAAAACTACACTACTCTAAGATTAGGTACACTGCCTATAAGTGTTGTAGCAAGGTTTAGGTATATTCCATAAATAAATAAATAAAACTTGTGTAATTTGTATCATATTTTGTAGTATTTAGCAGTAAACAATAATAGAATTTCGTACACCTCCGCTCGCACATCAAGTTTTTGGTGCCACTGCCGGGGAATGTCTTAAACGCCGAAGCGAAACGCTATATAAAAAAAAATTATTAAGTTTTAATTTCTTTTTGTAAAAATACGTTTTAAATATTAAAATTCAAAAATATAAAAAGAAAAACAAAATATATATATTTTTAAGAGTTGTTCAAAATATATAAAATTATAAAGTATTTTTATTTCTATTTTAGATTTTAAATATAAGTTTTATTTAATTTATATAAATATTTTATATAAATATAAAAAAAATAGAGAAAACTGAAATCAAATAAAAATATAAATTGGGCCGATCCTGTTAAAAGCCCGAATGAATTCAGGATTTGTTGGGCCATGCGATCGCATGACCCAGACGACCAAAACTCATGCGTTCGCATGAGATGGTCTGACAGCAAAACCTAGTACTCATTTAATACGCTGTAGGGTTTATAATTTAATTAATATAATTAATTCTAATTAGGATTTATTTATTTAATTAGTTTATATTTCTAGTTTTAATATTTATTTTGTAATATTTAGTTTAATTATTATTATTAATCATATAGATTAATGCTTTATTAAAATAATAATATAAAAAATATTTTTATGTAAATTATATTTTTATAACTTTAAGTTTTATTTTTATAAATTGTATATTTTTATCATTTAACTCGTAAATTTTATATTTATCGTTCGTAATTAGTTCGTAACTTAGTATTTTGCCGTAGTTATTTTATATTTCTAGATTTTTAGGCTTTGCCGTAAAATCCCTTAAGTACTTTTTCTTTAGATTAAGATTTAGGTGCTTTAGAATTTTACGACGTCGCTTATCGCTTTCATATTTAATAGATTTTAATGCCTATTAAGTTATTGCCGTTTTGGATATAGAATTCTTTTTAAGCTTTAATACCTTTAGACGTAAGTTTTAATTCTTAGTTTTTAGACTTTTACGTTTCGACGCGCTACGTTCTTTTTATTATTTTTCGACCATTTATTTTTCGACATTTTTTGACGCACTCTTTTTCTATCTTATTTCTCGACGCTCTAGTTTTTAGGACATAGAATTTTCTATTTCTTCTCTAAAATTTCAAAACGAAAAATTATTTTAAGCGGTTAAATTGATAGACATCCAAATTTTCTGGTTCATAGTAATAGTTGGATTTGTTAGTGGCGAGTTGTGGGCTTCCGATTTAAAGGGTCCTGGCTACCTGCTGCATCTATTGGCTATTCGAAACGTGGGCAAAATCAGAAAAGTCTATTAATTTGATAACTTATATAATTTTTATCTTTTATAACTAATAGGATATTCAGTGAATGCACCGAGCAAAACGTTCACCACCTTTCATACGTTCACCACCTGTAACTCGATCAAGACATTTAGCCAATATTTTTGCCGTTGATTTTTCTTTAGAATCATCATCTAGTCGACCAAGTACTCCAATTCAAATTTCCGATAATCCATTTTTTGAACCCGACTTCACAATTGAGAACCCGGAGGATATTCAAGGACAATTCAGAGATCCTGAACCAATAATCATTCCTCCGGAACCACGAATTACTCATCCAGAGATTGTCGAGGAAGAAGCCATTAAATCAGAATCCTCTAGTGATTCAAATTCAACAAATTCAATTATGGAAGTAACGGAATGATGTTCTGCGAGGTGTATATAAAATAGTTTATATTTTACTAGGAAAATACTATTAAATACGATACAATTTTACACAAGATATTTATTTATTTATAGAATGGATATACTTAAACCTTGCTACAACACTTATAGGCAGTGTACCTAATCGTACAGTAGTGTAGTTTTTAGTAAGTCCGGTTCGTTCCACAGGGAAATCTTTAAACAAAGCTCAACGCTATATTAGTTTACTTTTGTTAAAAATACAAATATATATATAAGTAATATTATTATTATAAAAGGGGGGTTTTTACCGTTTAATGACCGGTTTGTCGATTTTAAGACTTTAGTCGCAGTTAAAACCTAATGTAAAATATAAAATAAATACAAGACTTAAATTAAAGCGTAAAGTAAATAACGATAATGAAATTGCGAATAATAAAAGTGCGATAAAATAAAATTGCGATAATTAAAAAGTACGATAATTAAAAGTGCGATTAAATAACAATAAATAAAAGTGCGATAATTAGAAGTGCAATTAAATATAAAATAAAGGAAATTAAATATGAAATAAAAGAATTATGCTTATTTAAACTTCCGTAATCATGATGTTTGACGTGTTGATTTTAGTTTTATGCCCATGGGTTAATTGTCCTTTGTCCTGGATTATTCAATATGTTCGTCTGGTTTTTGTCCATAACAGTCCATCAGTCATAAATATAAATTGCAAGTGTCCTTGTCAAATTATTATTATACCCGAAGTTAAATATTCCAACTAATTGGGGATTCGAATTGTAACAAGGTTTTAATACTTTGTTTAATGAATACACCAGGTTATCAACTGCGTGTAAACCAAGGTTTTACTACTTTGTTAACAATTACACCAATTACCCTTGAATGTAATTTCACCCCTGTTTTAATTATTCTAGTGGCTATTAATCCATTCCCGTGTCCGGTTAAATGAACGATTATTCGTACATATAAATACCCCGCCCATCGTGTCCGATCGAGTGTATATGGTAATTTATAGGGACGCCCAATTGTAAATCTTTATATTAACATTAACAAACTTTCATTTAGTTAAACAAATATAAAGCCCATTAATAGCCCATAGTCTAATTTCCACAAGTGTCGTTCTTTTATCCAAACTTCAATTATGGTACAAAGCCCAATTACCCAATTTTAGTAATTAGCCCAACATCATGATTACTTCGTTTTAAATAAGCATAATAATAACTTAGCTACGAGACATTAATGTAAAAAGGTTGAACATAACTTACAATGATTAAAAATAGCGTAGCGTTACACGGACAGAATTTCGACTTACACCCTTACAACATTCGCTAACATACCCTTATTATTAGAATTAAAATTAAAATTAAAATATAAATTATATATATATATATAAGTTTTACGTATGATAAGAGAAGAAAAAGATGATTAATTTTGATCAGAATTCGGTTGGCTTTATAGCCAGAGTTGAAATTTGGGGCTCCGCGACTCGCGGCAAAATCCCCTTCAAACTCCGCGAGTCGCGGAGATATAAATTACAGCTCAGTCCTTGGAGTTTTCTCTGCCGACGGTTTTTAATATATATATATAATATATATATAATTAATATAATTAATTATATATTATATTATATTTATATATATAGTTAACTTGTAATTTTTAGTCCGTTGCGTCGAGCGTTAAGAGTTGACTCTGGTCCCGGTTCCGGATTTTCGAACGTCCTTGCGTACAATTTTATATTTTGTACTTTGCGTTTTGAATCTTGTACTCTTGTAATTTCGAGACGTTTCTTATCAATAATTGGAACCTTTTTGATTGTCTTTTGTACTTTTGAGCTTTTTGGTCGTTTGCGTCTTCAATTCGTCGAATCTGTCTTTTGTCTTCACCTTTTATTATACAAACGAATATCACTTGTAAATAGAACAATTGCAACTAAAAGCTTGTCTTTCTTGAGGAATAATGCTATGAAATATATGTTCGTTTTTAGCATTATCAAATATTCCCACACTTGAGCGTTGCTTGTCCTCAAGCAATATCGTCTTGAAATACTAGAATCACTTCTTTATTCTTCACACTTTGTACATCAGTGATTTCTATACGGCGGTATAAACAATGGTAGTAACGATATGGTTTACAGTCCCACATGACTATAAAAATTTAGATCCATTAAGGAAATTGGATCTTTATGAAAACATTTGATCTTTTGAAAATTAAATCTAGTTTTTACCCTAGATAAGTTTTCCGGAATAACCCTTTACCGGTGTTTGCAAAATATTTTTGTGGGTTTGGTGGGTTTCAGATTTGAAAATTTTAGCTCAAAACTTGCGGTTTTGTGTCACCCACTTGCTAACCTTGTATTAGGAAAGCAACACGTCCAGTTTACTTGTTCCGTATATTACCTTTCGGTAAACTACCGTCCGGTTATAAAGGAAAGCGTTGAACAAGCAACTGTTAAGGCAATGTCCCGTGACATGCTTTTGATTATGGTCTATAACGTGTCGGACGCAATTACTATCCTTGGTAGGAGCAATAGTAAAGCTCACCCTTATAATTTTTCGGTCTGGCACAAGGTCCTGTCTTTGACCATGCTATGCAACCACCGTTCTTACGGTTGACACCCGATTTAGTTCAGGTGACCTAATGAATTCCAGGTGAATTCCTAGGATTTTACGTTCAATGGTAATGAACGCATTGAAAATAGGGTTTTCAGAAAACAAATCGGTTTGTAATTTTGATCAAAATATTTTCTCGTTCAAGCTCGAGTTTAGATATCATTGAATTCCATGAGTTTGTAATTCTCAATCTTTAAGGTCAATCTCTAGGATTGAGTAATATCAGTCTTAAAAGCTGATTTTTAATCTTTAAGGAGATTATCCTTTCTGGGGATCTGATTCATTAGTCTTATCAAGCTAATTTGCACGGTGCCTCCCCATTGTACGAGATAAATCCTTCTCATGGTTAGGATAAATCTGACCACTTGGTGACCCTGTTTAATGCTGAGGTCCGTGGATTTCCTGCTGATTTTAGTGATGACTTTTCTAGATTTTTCGTCAACCTACAGCTGGTCTGAACGACAACTTTATGACCTAAATCAAGAAGCGCGTTTCTTTTTCGGAAGACTTTACTTCCTTTTAATGATGGAATTGATTCATCGTGTAGATCCATCTCTTCTTTTCTTTCATTGGGTAAAACAGTTTAGTTTAGTTCAAAGCAAAAGTATTTTCAGTTATTTGTTACAGATATATGTGGCATATGTTTAAAATAACTTGGTAAATTTTCCCACACTTGGCTTTTATTTTCCTTTTTATCGTCCTCTATTCCATTTTAAATGAATTTTGACATTTTAGTTTGTTTCTCAATTTATGTCCTTTCCGAGGTAACAATAATTTCGGTGTTAAAACCTAGTTTTATCGTTCATAAATATGTATAAACATGATTTTGAATTCATTTAATTGAAAATTTTGAAAAATTTTACTAGAATTGGGTAGTCAGTATATAAGACTAGGGCTGTTCTTTTTTATCAGAGAGCACTAGATTCTAATACAACTACTGCTTTACTAGTATTTTTAATGGTAACCAAGTGTATAAAGTAAAAAATTTTAAAATCCGAAAGAATTTAACCCCTTCCCACACTTAAGATCTTGCAATGCCCTCATTTGCAAGAAATCAGTAACAATTTAAATTATTGAGGGTGATTTGTGTGAAAATGATTAAATTTTACCAAAGTTTCCAAATATATTGGCGTTTGTTTGCTGAATGATAAATGGTGCACATCATTTGTTCATTCCGTCTTGTTGTTATTTCACATATATTTTGCATCTTGTCTTCAAAATTAGTTGCTTTTGCTGAACTTAATGCCAGTCTTTGAAAATGCGTTGTTTTACCCTGTTGTGTACATAAGATAAACTGCAAACATATATACATATTTTTGAAGTTTGGTATATTACCCCACATTCAAAAATTATTAAAGTTTAAGAATAAGAGTTAGATAATTATAAAAATGATTACAATATTAACAAAAATATTAAATGTATCAATAATTACAAATTACAAAATAAAATAAAAAAAATAATAAGTAAACTAAGGATGATATTGGTACCAATAGGGGTTCCAGGCATAACCATAAGTGCTATAGAATGCTTCGGCAGGGTCATACGTAGGATATGGTGGCTGCATCTCTATCGACCAAGGAGGGAAGACGGGTTTCGGTGTAGGAATATAGTTTCTACCTATATGTTGGCAATGAGCTATGATCTGGTTCTGATGAACTTGCCAATCTTCAAATGCTCTCTGTCTAGCATTTTCGTATTCCTGAGAAGCTATAAACCTATGCATTTCTTGCATCTCATTCCCCCCTCCTACATTACCTTGTTGCTGGTTTCTCTCCACCTGTGGATGTCTACCATGGTATCGTACTGCGGCGTTATTCCGCCTCTTCAAAACTTTCGCACCATGGTATACATTTAAACCTATAGTGTCGTGGGGTTCCGGCTCTTCTAGTAATAATCCCCCCCGACTTATATCCACACCGAGATATTCACCAATCAAAGTAATAAAAATACCACCTCCTATTATGCTATGTGGTCGCATCCCCCGAACCATAGCTGATAAATAATAACCCACACAATATGGTATACTTACAGCGCTTTGTGGGTCTCGAATACACATATGGTAAAACAAATCTTGTTCATTTACTTTTTCTTTGTTCTTACCCCTTTGTGTAATCGAATTAGCTAAAAACCTATGTATCACTCTTAATTCGGCTCTATCTATATCCAAATAAGAGTAGTTTCCCCCTTTGAAACGGTGATGGCTTGTCATTTGACTCCACACACCGTGTGTATCAAAATTCTCATCTATCTTTCTACCGTTTAGTATCAATCCTCTACAATCGGCAGACGCAAACTCCTCAGGCGTATATATACGTAAAGCCTGAGCCATGTCCAGTAAAGACATGTGGCGCATCGAACCGCCTAACAAAAAACTAATAAAAGAACGATCGGTTAAACTAGCTACCCGATCATTCAACTCTATACTACATAACAACTCTTCACACCATACTTTATATACAGGTCTGCGTATGGTGAATAAACATATCCAGTCATTAAAAGAAGAATTACCATACCTCTGTACAAGTAATTCCCTAATTGGCCCGGCCAATTCTACAGCTTCTAAGGGTCCCCATTCTATGACCCTCGGTACCTCAACAACCTTAGAGTGAAGAGTATGCAAACCCCGTTGATATTTTGGATAATCTATCCAAAGTCTGTCAAATCTCAGGTTCGGGTGCAATTCTTCCAAGTGCATATCCGAAAAGGTCATGACTGGATGAGGTACATCCTGCTTGTAGTAGTTATCTACCTCCTGTTGTTCCAAATTCTCAGCAGGAGCATTGCGGGCTTGGGATGAAGATTCACCCCTTTCATTCTGCAAAACACATCAAACACAATTTTTGTGCATCCAAATATGCATTAGTGTCAGCAAAATCATCAATCAAAATAATTACAATGACATTATCAATTTATATCAAACTTAAGCTTATTTTCACATTTTTATCAAATCTACACTTTTTCAAATAAGCATATACGAAAATTTTCGCCAAGTTCATAAGCATTCAACTCAAATAACATGTCAAAATAATCATTACTAGCAATTAAACAGGTCTCAAATGGCATTATCTTTCAAAAATCAAGTTCATGAATTTTAGACTTTGAAAAAGTCCACTTTAATTCTCAAAATCATGTTTAGGCTCAAAGTTTGGATCATTTAACTACCTAGACATGTTACACTACTCAATTTAGCAACAATTCATGACAAAAATCGGCCATAACCTGTTTATATCAAAAAGCCCCAAATTTGCTCAAGAACACAAACCCTAGATTACTCAAAATTTGAAGTTTAAGGCTTCTAATCATGTTAAACAGCATCAATCTAGGTTATACAAGCATAATACATAAACAATTTAAGTCTAATTACACTAAAAAGCATCAAAATCAAATTGGGGAAAAAATAGCTCAAGAACACCTAATTTCGAATGAAATGGTGTTTAGGTGTAGAAATTTACCGTTTTTCTTGAGTAATTCTTAGATAGCATCCTTCTCAACATGATTTTAGCAAAAGATTTGGTGATTAACGGTTAAAAATTGGGATTTTTGGGGTTTTTTCTCGGGTTTTTCGGGTCTTTTTTCGCTGTGTTTCGCAGTGTTTTTGTGTGTGGGGGAGTGAAACTGATCAGTTCTTGCGTTATATTTTTTTTTCTGTAAATTGGTCCCTCCGCGAGTCGCGGAGGTTTTTCACTTCAAACTCCGCGAGTCGCGGAGTTTGATATTTTTTTTTTTTTTTTTTTTTATAATCAATAACTTATTAAAACAATTAAGTAATTAATTTTAAAATTTTGTTTCCTTTGTTATTTAGGACGAGGTCGTTTCGGATCGATGTCCTAGTCCGTCCCTCGACAAAATTTTAAAATTTGTCTTTTTGTAGCGATTGTTTTAAAAGCTAAGATTTTTGGGTTTTTTCAATGTTTTTGGCATACTCTAATTCAATAAGATTAAAAATAATGATAATAAAAGTTCTCGTCCCTCCCTCGGGTAAAGCAATTTCGGTTCAAAGACCTAGTCTTCAACTTACGACGAATTTTAAAAATCATATTCTTAACTTAATGAGATAAAGTCAATTTTTGTTTTTAAATTCACACAACTTAAATATAAAACTCAAAATTAAAAATTAAAAATTCACACCAAACTTAAAATTTAAAATGCATAAAATTAAAAATTAATATTTTAAAAATTAAAAATTCACACCAAACTTAATTTTTTTTAAAAATTTATAAATTCATATCAAACTTATATTAATTTTTCAAATATTTACAATTTTAAATATATTGTTTTTACAAAATTTACAATATTAATTTAAGATTTAAATATTAAGATTAAAAACATGGTAAAAATAAAATTAAAAATCTTTTTGTCTTTTTATCCCACTTTAATCAATCAAATATTATCAAAAATATGCGCCCCTCTTTTCGGTAAAGTAATTTCGGTTCCAAGACCTAATTTAACTCATGACGAATTTTTGAAATATTTTGGGTTGATTGATTAAAGATATTTATACCTTAAGAATAAACGTTAAATTTCGCAGTGATGTAATAAATTTTTGAATGATATCAATAATTTCGGTCGCCAAACCTAATTTTATTTAATACCAATTTAATACTTTTTAGCGAACAAATTAGCGTTTATTATCAAAAGGTTAAAAATAAAAATAAAAATAAAAACTGTACAGACATACCTGTGAAATAGATTTCTTAGTTATATGATCTATTCCATTCATAAGATAGTCGGTTTAATTGATTTTCCATGGCTACATAGGCGTAACCTCGAGCATTCAGTGTCTTTTCTTCTAAACATATGAACGGTCCGTCTCTGCATAAAGTAACAAATTCGGTATTTGAATAGGTTTGATTATTTGAACATTTACCTCCATGTGACCATTTTCCGCATTTGTGACATCTTTCTAGGTGTCGTGCTCTTCTTTTTGCTGCGGATTTTGATTTTCCTTTACCAAATTGTAACTTATTATCTTCGCATCTGGATTCTTTTCTAACTCCGTCCATTCTTTCTCTGATTACTGATACTAATTCACTCGGTAGTATGTCATTATTACGTTTAGTGATCAAAGCGTGTAGCATTAGACCATGGTTTAGTTCACAGGCAGTCTTCATTTCGTAAAAACCTAAAAAAAATAAAAATTCAGAATGGGGGGAGAAGACTAGTTCTTTAGGGTCTGCTAGGGAAAGACCATTCGGGTTCCATTTTCGAGAACTACACGAAAACAGACAATCTAACTCTAACAGAAATACATATTATCCTTTAAAGACTTGATTCTCCCCACACTTAGTTAGCTGTGGTGTCGAAATTGTGATTAACTTCGTTGTCGACTTCCATCGGACCATGTATGTAATGTTTAACTCTGTGACCATTAACTTTAAATTCAATCCCATTTGAATTTATCAATTCTATCGTTCCGTATGGGAAAACTCTTTTGACTATGAATGGTCCAGACCATCTTGATTTCAATTTTCCAGGAAATAGCTTGAATCGTGAATTGAAAAGAAGAACTCTGTCTCCTTCTTTAAATTCTTTTGAACTTCTGATTCTTTTATCATGCCATTTCTTCGTTCTTTCTTTATAGATTAACGAATTTTCGTATGCTTCATGTCTTAATTCTTCTAATTCATTTAGTTGACTTAATCGTAGACGTCCGGCTTCATGTAAATCAAGATTACATGTCTTCAAAGCCCAAAATGCTTTGTGTTCAATTTCTACTGGAAGATGACATGCTTTTCCATAAACAAGTCTAAAAGGTGTGGTTCCAATTGGAGTTTTGTAGGCTGTTCTAAAAGCCCAGAGTGCATCCTCCAATTTAATGGACCATTCCTTCGGATTTGATCCTACGGTTTTCTCTAGAATACGTTTTAAAGCTCGGTTGGTATTTTCAACTTGTCCACTTGTTTGTGGATGATATGCGGTGGAGATTTTATGAGTTACTCCATATCTTTTAAGAACTTTATCAAGTTGATTATTACAGAAATGAGTACCCCGATCACTTATTAAAGCTTTCGGTGTTCCAAACCTTGCAAAAAGACGTTTTAAAAAGTTGACTACAACTCGTGCATCGTTAGTTGGGAGAGCTTGTGGTTCCGCCCATTTAGATACATAATCAATGGCTACGAGTATATATAAATTATTATGAGATTTTGGAAATGGACCCATAAAGTCAATACCCCAAATGTCAAATACTTCACATACTTGGATGACATTTTGTGGCATTTCATCACGTTGACTTATTTTTCCGGCCCTTTGACATGCATCACAGGATTTGCAAAGAAGGTGTGCGTCTTTGTAAATTGTAGGCCAATAGAATCCAGCTTCATAAACTTTTCTTGCTGTTAGTTGAGGCCCATAATGCCCTCCTGTTGGTCCTGTGTGACAATGGTTTAAAATTTTACTAGCTTCATCTCCAAATACACATCGGCGTATTATTCCATCGGGACAACTTTTAAACAGATGTGGATCTTCCCAAAAATAGTGTTTTATATCACTGAAGAATTTCTTTCGTCTTTGGTACGATAATCCTTTTTCAAGGAATCCACAAACTAAGTAGTTTGCATAGTCTGCAAACCATGGGATTTCTTTATAATCTATCTTCAATAGATATTCATCAGGAAAGTTGTCTTGTACGGCCGATTCATTTAGAACTTCTAACTCAGGATTTTCAAGACGAGAAAGATGATCAGCGGCGAGATTTTCTGCTCCTCTTTTATCTCGGATTTCAATATCAAACTCTTGTAAGAGTAAGATCCAACGGATTAATCTTGGTTTAGCATCTTGTTTTGAAAATAGGTATCTAAGAGCAGAATGGTCGGTATAGACCACCGTTTTTGCTAGAACGAGATATGATCGAAATTTGTCAAAAGCAAAGACAATAGCAAGGAGTTCTTTTTCAGTAGTTGTATAGTTCGTTTGTGCTCCTTGTAATGTCTTACTAGCATAATATATAGGTTGAAATCGTTTTTCAATCCTTTGTCCTAAAACGGCTCCCATTGCAAAATCACTTGCATCGCACATTAGTTCAAATGGTAGATTCCAATTTGGTGTTATCATGATCGGTGCATTAGTGAGTTTTTCTTTAAGAATATTAAAAGATTTGATACATTCATCTGAAAAGATGAATGGCGCATCCTTTTCTAGGAGTTTATTCATAGGAGTGGCAATTTTAGAAAAATCTTTTATGAAACGTCGGTAAAAACCGGCATGCCCTATAAAACTCCTAACTCCTCTAACATTGGTGGGATGTGGAAGTTTAGCAATTACATCTACTTTAGCTCTATCCACTTCAATCCCTTCTTTTGAAATTTTATGTCCAAGAACGATGCCTTCTTTAACCATGAAATGGCATTTCTCCCAATTAAGTACTAGATTTGATTTTTCGCATCTAATTAGCATTCGTTCCAGATTAACTAGACATGATTTAAATGTATCACCGAAGACTGAAAAGTCATCCATGAATACTTCCATGCATTCTTCTATCATGTCATGAAAAATCGCCATCATACACCTTTGAAAGGTTGCAGGGGCGTTACAAAGTCCAAATGGCATTCTTTTGTAAGCAAAAGTACCATAAGGGCACGTGAATGTGGTTTTCTCTTGGTCCTCGGGTGCTATTGGAATTTGAAAATATCCGGAAAATCCATCTAGAAAACAATAGTAACTATTTCCGGCTAATCTTTCCAACATTTGATCTATGAAAGGTAAGGGAAAGTGATCTTTTCCGGTGGCGTCATTTAATTTTCTATAATCAATACATACACGCCATCCTGTTACAGTCCTAGTAGGAATAAGCTCATTTTTCTCATTTGTAATGACAGTCATGCCACCCTTCTTAGGCACGCATTGAACTGGGCTTACCCATGGACTATCAGAAATTGGATATATCAAACCTGCATCTAGCAGTTTAATAATCTCTTTCTTAACTACATCTTGCATATTAGGATTTAGTCTTCGTTGGCGTTGCACATACGTTTTATGACCTTCTTCCATAAGGATTTTATGTGTGCAATACGAAGGACTTATTCCTTTAATATCATGAATCTTCCATGCAATGGCTGGTTTATGAGCTTTCAACACAGAAATGAGTTGTGATTTCTCATTTTCAGTAAGAGAAGACGATATTATTACAGGTAATTCAGATTCACCATGTAAATAAGCGTATTCCAAATGGTTTGGAAGTGGCTTTAACTCTAATTTCGGAGGTTCTTCTATCGATGATTTATATCGATATCTGTCTTCTTCTTTTAGCATTTGAATTTCTTCTGTTGTTGGTTCATATCCATTAGCTATAAGTGTAGCTAACATTTCAGCTTCATCAATTGGTTCATTACCTTCTCCTAAAGAACATTCTCCTGTTCCTTGTAATTCTGTAAATTCTTCTAATAATTCTGCATGTGCATCTATAGTTTGAATATAATAACATGTATCATCTGCAGATTGCAGTTGTTGCATTGCTCTATCAACTGAAAAGGTAACACTCTCATCCTCTATACTTAGGGTCAGTTTCTTACCGAACACGTCTATCATTGCTTCAGCCGTGTTTAAGAATGGTCTTCCTAATATGAGAGGAACTTGAGAATCTTCTTCCATGTCCAAAACAACAAAATCTACTGGAAATACTAAAGTACCAACTTTAACTAGCATGTTCTCCATTATCCCTCTAGGATATTTTATTGATCTATCGGCTAGTTGTATGCTTATTCTTGTTGGTTTCAATTCTCCAAGGTCTAGTTTAGCGTATAGTGAATACGGCATTAAATTTATACTAGCACCTAAGTCTGCCAATGCTTCTATTGAACTAAGACTACCCAGAAAACATGGAATTGTGAAACTTCCTGGATCAGATAGTTTTTCTGGTATCTTATTCAACAGCACTGCTGAACAATTAGCATTCATAGTAACAGCCGAGAGTTCTTCCATTTTCTTTCTATTTGAGATTAGATCTTTCAAGAATTTAGCATATCTTGGCATTCCTGAAATCACATCAATGAAAGGAAGATTTACATTTATCTGTTTAAACATATCCAAGAATTTGGATTGCTCGGCTTCAAGTTTTTCTTTCTTCATTTTACTCCGGTAAGGAAGTGGTGGTTGGTATTGTTTAACATAAGGTTTATCCTTAACTGTGTTATCTTCATTAACCTTTTCAATTACCGGTTCTTTTTCCTTATCTTGATCAGGTTGTGGTTCTTGTGGAGTAGGAATAGTTTCATCAGAAGTTACAGGTATTTCAGGTGGTTTAAGTGTTGTACCACTTCTTGTGGTAATGTCTTTAGCTGTTTCATTCCGGGGGTTAGCATTTGTATCGCTAGGTAGACTTCCCGGTTTTCTTTCACCTATTAACCTTGCTAGGTTACTTACTTCTTGTTCCAGATTTTGAATAGAAGCTTGTTGATTTCTAAATGCTTGAGCATTTTGTTCATTGGTTTGTTTTTGAGATGTGAAAAACTGTGTTTGAGTTTCAACTAGCTTCGTCATCATATCTTCTAAATTCGGCTTTTTATCATCGGTTTGTTGTGGTGGTTTGTTTTGAAAATTAGGTCTTTGCTGATTATAAGTATTATTGGATACTTGATTGCTAGGACCTTGTTGGTTGTTGTATGGAATATTTCGGTTATAATTCTGGTTTTGATTGTAAATCGGTCTTGGCGGTTGATAATTATTCTGATAATTATTTCCAGGCCTTTGGTTTATGTATGAAATATTCTCTCTTTGTTCCATTGTTAATTCAATACTGAGACAATCTTTTGTCAAATGTGGTCCTCCACACTGCTCACAACTAATTCGTATAGCATGAATATCTTTAGTCATCTTTTCCATTCGTCTCTCGAAAGCATCTATCTTTGCCGAAATGGAATCTAAGTCAAGGCTAGAATCGGCTCTAGCTGCTTTAGATGATCTAACGATGTCTTTTTCTTGATGCCACTCATGCGAGTGGGAAGCAGTATTATCAATAATTTTGTAAGCATCAGTTTCGGTTTTCTTCATAATAGAACCACCAGCTGCTATATCTATGTCTTTTCTTGTAGTGATGTCGCATCCTTGGTAGAATATTTGTACTATTTGACAGGTGTCTAAACCATGTTGCGGACATCCTCTTAACAACTTTCCATATCTTGTCCACGCCTCATATAGAGTTTCATTTGGTTTCTGTGTGAACGTAACAATTTCTGCTTGAAGTCTTACGGCTTTAGATGCAGGAAAGAATTGTTTAAGAAATTTGTCAATTAAAACGTCCCATGTATCGATCGCCCCTTCAGGTAACGATTCCAACCAATCTTTGGCTTCTCCCTTTAAAGTCCAGGGAAATAACATGAGATATATCTGTTCATCCTCCACTTCTCGGATTTTAAATAGTGTGCAGATCCTATTAAAGGTACGTAGATGTTCATTTGGATCTTCCTTCGGCGCACCACTAAATTGGCATTGATTAGTCACCATGTGTAAAATTTGTCCTTTGATTTCATAATCTGGCGCATTAATGTCTGGATGAGTAATTGCGTGACCTTGGCCAGTGCGTTTAGCTCTCATTCGGTCTTCCATACTTAAAGGTTCCAGATTCTCCATAATTGAATTTGTTGAATCGGTATCACTGGATGATTCTGATTTAATGGTTCGTTCCTCAACAATCTCTGTTTGAATGATTGGTGGTTCCGGAGGAAAGTTTAATGGTTCAGGATCTACGAACCGTTCCTGAATATTTTCCGGATTCTCAATTGTGAGGTCGGGTTCAAAAAATGGATTATCGAAAATTTGAACTGAAGTACTTGGTCGACTGGATGACGATTCTAAAGAAAAATCAACGGCAGTTATATTTGTTAAACGATGTCTTGATCTAGTTACAGGTGGTGAACGTACAAAAGGTGATGAACGTCTTGCTCGGTGCATTCACTAAATATCCTATTAGTTTTTAAAAGGAAAGAAAAATTATAATAAGTTATCCAATCAATAGACTTTTCTGATTTTGCCCACGTTTCGAATAGCCAAAAGATGCAGCACAGGGGCAGGATTCGTTTGGTCTCAATATAATTGAGGACTGTTTGGCTCCAATAACCCGGTCCACGTACAAATCCAACTATTACTACGAACCAGAAAATTTTGATGTCTATTAATTTAACCACTTAAAATAAATTTTCGTAATTTTAAGAAATTTAGATAAGAAGTAGAAAAAAATTCTAAGTCCTAAAAACTAGAATGGCGAGAAATAAGAAAGAAAAAGAGTTCGTCGAAAAAGGTCGAAAAAGAAAAAAAAATGGTTGAAAAATAAAAGGTGACGGAAAAATAAAAGAAACTTATAAAAACTTAAAAATACTTGACTAACCTAACCTTATTACTACAACTAACTTAAAATTATAATCGCAAATTGAGATTACTAATTGGAATGATAATTGATACATAGTAAAAGGTCTAAAAATATTAAAGCTTACAGGAAAAACTAAATCCCAAATGGAAATAACTTAAAAAGAAACTAAAACTTAAAAAGGCGTCGCAAAATTCTAAAGCACCTAAATCTTAGTCTAAAGAAAAAGCACTTAAGGAATTCTACGGCAAAGCCTAAAAATCTAGGAGTAAAAATAACTATAGCAAAAACTAAGTTTAAAATTAAATATGAGCTAAAAATACAAATATTACGCTACAACGATTAAAAAGGGACAAAATATAAAAATATACAAAAAGTTGTAAAAAGTACAATTTTTATAAAAATATTATTTTTATATTATTTATTTTATTAAACTATTAATTTTACAATTTTAATAAAACTAATTAAACAAAATACATAAATTAAATAAAAAGTAAAAATAAAACTAAAACTAATAATAATAATAATAATAATTAGGTAATAATAATAATTATAATTAATATTAACCCGTAATCAATGCTCGATTAGGGCTTCCTGTCGCCTGTCAGATACCCTCCGCGAGTCGCGGCATTTATCGCATCAAACCCCGCGAGTCGCGGGGTTCAGAATTTCAGCTGACAGGTTTGAGTTTTTACGCGTTTTTATTTATTTATTTTTTTTTTTCTGTTTTTAAATAAATAAAAGATTTTAAAATAAAACTTATATTTTTATAAACTAAAATAAAAATAAAGAAACTTATAAAACTTAAATATTTAACAAAATCTTAAAAATACTTATATTTTTGTTTTTCTTTTTATATTTTTCGAATATTTAAAACGTATTTTTACAAAACGAATTTTAATAAAAGTTAACTAAAAATTTTTTATATTAGCGTTGCGCTTCCGGCTTTTAAGATAGTTCCCCGGCAGCGGCGCCAAAAATACTTGATGTTCTGCGAGGTGTATATAAAATAGTTTATATTTTACTAGGAAAATACTATTAAATACGATACAATTTTACACAAGATATTTATTTATTTATAGAATGGATATACTTAAACCTTGCTACAACACTTATAGGCAGTGTACCTAATCGTACAGTAGTGTAGTTTTTAGTAAGTCCGGTTCGTTCCACAGGGAAATCTTTAAACAAAGCTCAACGCTATATTAGTTTACTTTTGTTAAAAATACAAATATATATATAAGTAATATTATTATTATAAAAGGGGGGTTTTTACCGTTTAATGACCGGTTTGTCGATTTTAAGACTTTAGTCGCAGTTAAAACCTAATGTAAAATATAAAATAAATACAAGACTTAAATTAAAGCGTAAAGTAAATAACGATAATGAAATTGCGAATAATAAAAGTACGATAAAATAAAATTGCGATAATTAAAAAGTACGATAATTAAAAGTGCGATTAAATAACAATAAATAAAAGTGCGATAATTAGAAGTGCAATTAAATATAAAATAAAGGAAATTAAATATGAAATAAAAGAATTATGCTTATTTAAACTTCCGTAATCATGATGTTTGACGTGTTGATTTTAGTTTTATGCCCATGGGTTAATTGTCCTTTGTCCTGGATTATTCAATATGTTCGTCTGATTTTTGTCCATAACAGTCCATCAGTCATAAATATAAATTGCAAGTGTCCTTGTCAAATTATTATTATACCCGAAGTTAAATATTCCAACTAATTGGGGATTCGAATTGTAACAAGGTTTTAATACTTTGTTTAATGAATACACCAGGTTATCAACTGCGTGTAAACCAAGGTTTTACTACTTTGTTAACAATTACACCAATTACCCTTGAATGTAATTTCACCCCTGTTTTAATTATTCTAGTGGCTATTAATCCATTCCCGTGTCCGGTTAAATGAACGATTATTCGTACATATAAATACCCCGCCCATCGTGTCCGATCGAGTGTATATGGTAATTTATAGGGACGCCCAATTGTAAATCTTTATATTAACATTAACAAACTTTCATTTAGTTAAACAAATATAAAGCCCATTAATAGCCCATAGTCTAATTTCCACAAGTGTCGTTCTTTTATCCAAACCCCAATTATGGTACAAAGCCCAATTACCCAATTTTAGTAATTAGCCCAACATCATGATTACTTCGTTTTAAATAAGCATAATAATAACTTAGCTACGAGACATTAATGTAAAAAGGTTGAACATAACTTACAATGATTAAAAATAGCGTAGCGTTACACGGACAGAATTTCGACTTACACCCTTACAACATTCGCTAACATACCCTTATTATTAGAATTAAAATTAAAATTAAAATATAAATTATATATATATATATATATATAAGTTTTACGTATGATAAGAGAAGAAAAAGATGATTAATTTTGATCAGAATTCGGTTGGCTTTATAGCCAGAGTTGAAATTTGGGGCTCCGCGACTCGCGGCAAAATCCCCTTCAAACTCCGCGAGTCGCGGAGATATAAATTACAGCTCAGTCCTTGGAGTTTTCTCTGCCGACGGTTTTTAATATATATATATAATATATATATAATTAATATAATTAATTATATATTATATTATATTTATATATATAGTTAACTTGTAATTTTTAGTCCGTTGCGTCGAGCGTTAAGAGTTGACTCTGGTCCCGGTTCCGGATTTTCGAACGTCCTTGCGTACAATTTTATATTTTGTACTTTGCGTTTTGAATCTTGTACTCTTGTAATTTCGAGACGTTTCTTATCAATAATTGGAACCTTTTTGATTGTCTTTTGTACTTTTGAGCTTTTTGGTCGTTTGCGTCTTCAATTCGTCGAATCTGTCTTTTGTCTTCACCTTTTATTATACAAACGAATATCACTTGTAAATAGAACAATTGCAACTAAAAGCTTGTCTTTCTTGAGGAATAATGCTATGAAATATATGTTCGTTTTTAGCATTATCACGGAACCTCTAAGTATGGAAGACCGAATGAGAGCCACACGCACAGGCCAAGGTCACGCCATTATTAAGCCAGATATTAATGCACCAGATTATGAAATCAAAGAACAAATCCTACACATGGTAACTAATCAATGCCAATATAGTGGTACGTCAAAAGAAGATCCAAACGAACATCTTCGGACCTTTAATAGGATCTGTACTCTATTCAAAATTAGAGAAGTTGAGGATGAACATATCTATCTCATGTTATTTCCCTGGACTTTAAAGGGAGAAGCCAAAGATTTGTTAGAATCGTTACCTGAAGGGGCGATTGACACATGTGATGTCTTAGTTGAAAATTTTCTTAAACAATTCTTTCCGGCATCTAAAGCCGTGAGACTTCAAGGAGAAATTGTTACGTTCACACAAAAGCCAAATGAAACTCTATATGAGGCGTGGACAAGATTTGGAAAGTTATTGAGAGGATGTCCACAATATGGTTTAGACACTTATCACATAGTACAAATATTTTATCAAGGATGCGACATCACTACAAGAAAAGACATCGACATAACAGCTGGTGGTTCCATTATGAAGAAAATCGCAACTGAAGTTCACAAGATAATTGATAACACAGCCTCCCACTCGCATGAGTGGCACCAGGAAAAAGATATTTTTCGTTCATCTAAAGCGGCTAGAGCCGATTCTAGCCATGACTTTGATTCCGTTTCTACAAAAATAGATGCTTTCGAGAGACGAATGGAAAAGATGACTAAAGATATTCACACAATACGAATCAGTTGTGAGCAATGCGGTGGACCACACTTAAAGATTGTCACATTGAGCAAACAATGGAACAACGTGAGAATGTTTCCTACATGAACCAAAGGCTGGGAAACAATTATCAAAATAATTATCAACCACTAAGGCCAAACTTCAATCGAAATCAAAACATTCTTTACAATCCAAATGGGCCCAACAACAACTCGTACATCCAACAAGGTCCGAATAACCAACCAACTCAAAACAACACTTTCAATCAACAAAGACCTAGCTTATATAAACCACCACAACAAACCGAAGACAAAAAGCCAAATTTGGAAGAAATGATGGCAAAGCTAATGAAATCTCAAACATAATTTATTACATCTCAAACCTAAACCAATGAGAGGTTTGATCAGTCATTAATAACTCAACAAGCTTCCATTTTGAATCTAGAAAAACACGTGGGTACTCTTGCTAGCATGATGAGTGAGAGGGAACAAGGAAAGCTACCGAGTAATACTGAAGTAAATCCTTGAAATGAGAATGTTAATATGTTATCAACAAATTTTGAAAAATCAGCACCAGAAGATGGGAAGGTTTTAGATGTGAGTAACAATGAAGAAGTTACAACACCACCACCACCCGAGTACGTAAAGCCAGTGGTGGCACCCTATATACCACCCATCCCGTTTCCAAGAAAAGGAGTTGAGTATGAGTAAGTGATAGGTAATAAAGTTTGTGATACCTCTTGAAAGAAGAAGAAGAATAAGAAAGTGCAAGAAACAAAAACCGTAAAAGTAAACCCGGTGAAGACAGTTCCACCAAAACCTCCACCTAGGTTGGGTGATCCGGGTGAATTTATTGTTCCTTGTCTACTTAGTGATTGTGTCATGTATGATGCACTAGCAGATTTAGGTACGAGTATAAGTGTTATGCCTCTTTCATTATATAAGAGATTAGGAGTAGGTGAGTTAAGTTCAACAGAGATGAGTGTCCAACTCTTTGATCAAACCATTAGGCACCCAGTTGGAATTACAGACAACCTACCTGTTCAAGTGGGTAATTTAACCTTTCTAGTCGAATTCATTGTCATTGACATAGAAGAGGACTCAAACATTCCTCTAATTTTAGGTCGACCATTCTTAGCGTCCACTGTGGCGTTATTTGATGTAAGAGAGGGTAGAATGACACTTAGTGATGGTGAAAAATCGATCACCTTTGTGAGTCGAAAGTCTAAATCTCCACCAACCAAAACCGTTGAACCAACAAAAACGATCGATGAGAAGCATATTGTTTTATCAACTCCAACGGTAGTGCTTAACCATAATAAAACGCCGGAGTGTGGGGAAGATGAAGTAAAACCTAATGATGACCTGATAACAAAGAACCCCGTTGTTGATACGAAATTAAATGACCCCGTTATTAATAGTTCAATGAAGAAACTTATTAAACGGATTCGTGATGCTAGAACCAAGGGGAACTTTAAGTTATGTAACCGGTTAGTATCCAATCTATCGCCTAAAGAAAAGGCAAAACTAGTTGAATTTGTGGATATTACATAGGAATCCGACCAATGGCTTAAAGCAAAAGTCACAGATATGCAAGTTGATTATGGTCCAAGAGAAATTGACAATAAAGTTAACCACAATTTCGACACCACAGCTACCTAAGTATGAGGAGATTCAAATGTTCTAAGAAATAATGCTGTCTAGGGTTAGTTGTTCTGTTCTCGTGTAGTTCCGAGAATGGAATTCGATTGGTCTTTTCCACTAGCAGACACTAAAGAACTGGTTTTCTTCCCCCATTCTAAATTTTTTTGTTTTGTAGGTTTTGTATGAAATTAATATACATTTTTAAATTTAAGTTTTGTGTGAATTTTAAAAAACAAAAATTTACTTTATTTCATTAAGTTTAAAAAATGATTTCTAAAATTCATCGTAAGTTGAAGACTAGGTCATGAAACCGAAATTGCTTTACCCGAGGGCGGGGTGAAAAATTTTGTTATCATTATTTTTAATTTTATTGATCTAAAGTATACTAAAAAAAAAACCCAAAAATCTTTACTTTTAAAACAATCGCTCTAAAAATGACAAATTTTAAATTTTGTCGAGGGCCGGACTAGGTAAACATACCGAAAATACCTAAAGTAAAAGGAAACAAAATTCTAAAAATTATTCATTTAAATTGTTTTAATAAATAAAGGTTTTATATAAAATATATATATATATATATATATATATATATATATATATATATATATATATATATATATATATATATTATATATATGTTTGTAGTTTATCTTATGTACAAAACAGGGTAAAACAACGCATTTTCAAAGACTGACATTAAAGTTCAGCAAAAGCTACTAATTTTAACGACAAAACGTAAAATATCAAATGTGATATAAAAAAATATGTTTGCAAACTCGGTATTTTTAATCATTTTTCTACACTAATCACCCTCATGAATTTAAATTTTTACTGATTTCTTGCAAATGAGGGCATTACATGATCTTAAGTGTGGGGAAGGGTTATAAATTCTCTCAGGTTTACACTTAGTTTAATTGCCAAATTTTGTGAAAATTTGAAAAATTTTCAACTAAATGAATTCAAAATCATGTTTATACATATTTATGAACGATAAAACTAGGTGTTAATGCCGAAATTATTGTTACATCGGAGAGAACATAAATGGAGAAACAACCCAAAACGTTAGAATTCATTTAAAATGGAATAGAGGAGAATAAAAAGGCAAAGAAAAAAATAAATAAAAGCTAAGTGTGGGAAGAATTTACCAAGTTATTTAAAACGCATATCACATATATTTGGTACAGATTATTGCAGGTACTTTTGTTTTGGACGATTTTAATCAGTTTTACCCAATTTATTGTAATACCTTTGAAAAGAATAGATGGATCTACACGATGAATCAATTCCATCATTAAAAGGAAGTAAAGTCTTCCGAAAATGACACGCACTTCTTGATTTAGGTCAGAAAGTTGTAGTCCAGACCAGCTGTAGGTTGACGAAAAATCTAGAAAAGTCATCTCTAAAATCAGCAGGAAATCCACGGACCTCAGCATCAAACAGGGTCGTCAAATGGTCAGACTTATTCTAACCATGAGAGGATCTGTCTCGTAAAATGAGGAGGGCCCCGTGTAAATTAGCTTGATAAGACTAATGAATCGGACCCCCAGAAAGGATTATCTCATTAAAGATTAAAAATCAGCTTTTAAGCCTGATATTACTCAATCCTTGAGATTGACTTTAAAGATTGAGAATTACAAACTCATGAAATTTGATGATATCTAAACTCGAGCTTGAACGAGAAAATATTTTGAACAAAATTAAAACCGATTTGTTTTCTAAAAAACCTATTTTTAATGCGTTCATTACCATTGAACGTAAAATCCTTAGAATTCACCTGGAATTCATTAGGTCACCTGAACCAAATCGGGTATCAACCGTAAGAACGGTGGTTGCATAGCATGGTCGAAGACAGGACCTTGTGCCAGACCGAAAAACTATAGGGTGATCTTTACTATTGCTCATACAAAGGATAGTAATTGCATCCGACACGATATAGACCATAATAAAAAGCATGTCACGGGACATTGCCTTAACAGTTGCTTGTTCAATGCTTTCCTTTACAACCGGATGGTAGTTAACCGAAAGGTAATATACGGAGCAAGTATACTGGATGTGTGCTTTCCTAATACAAGGTTAGCAAGTGGGTGACACAAAACCGCAAGTTTTGAACTAAAATTTTAAAATCTGAAACACACAAAACCCACAAAAACATTTTGCAAACACCGGTGAAAGGTTATTCCGGAAAACTTATCTAGGGTAAAAGCTAGAATGAATTTTCAAAAAAATTAAATGTTTTCATAAAGATCCAATTTCCTTAAGGATCTAAATTTTTATAGTCATGTGGGACTGTAAACCACATCGTTACTATCATTGTTCATACCGCCATTTCAAAATCACTGATGTATAAAGTGTGAGAATAAAAAAAAGTGATTTGAGTGAAGTGTGATTTTATTTTAAGTTCTGTATTGCTTGAGGACAAGCAACGCTCAAGTGTGGGGATATTTGATAGTGCTTCAAATGAACATATATTTAGGCACAATATCCTTCCAATATGTAAAGCTTTTAGTTGTAATTATTCTATTTTTATGTAATACTCGTTTAAATAAATAAATGCAAAGATAAAAGAAGAAAACGACGATTTGAAGACGCAAATGACCAAAAAGCCAAAAAGTACAAAGTACAATCCAAGTGGTTCGAAATATTGATGAGAAACGTCTAAAAATTACAAGAGTACAAGCCGCGAAACGCAAAGTACAAGATATCTCCGCGTACGAAAGGACGTTTGAAAATCCAGAACCGGGACCTGAGCCAACTCTCAACGCGCGATGCAACGGAGCTAAAATTATAAGTTAACTATGCACATAAATATAATATAATATATAAATAATTCTTAAAATTATATATATATATATATATATATATATATATATATATATATATATATATATATATATATATATAATATATAAAACGTCGGCAAACTAGAAAACAAAAACATGTGAGCTGATCCAGCTGGCCATGCTATTTCATGCGATCGCATGAGCCCAAATGACTGGGCACATCTATAAATTGCAACGTTTTTTCAGCGAATTATACACATCTTTTTCTCTTCTCTTCATCTGTAACATAAATATATATATTTATAATTTTAATTTAAGTTTAATAATAATTGGGTTATTGTAAGAAATGTTTTACGGGTTTTAAGTCGGAACTCTGTCCGGGTAACGCTACGCGATAAATAATCACTGTAAGCTATGTTCTTCCTTTTTAAATTAATATCTCGTAACTAAGTTATTATTATGCTTATTTAAGCCAAAGTAATCGTGTTGTTGGACTAAATATTAAGATTGGGTTATTAGATTTTGTACCATAATTAAGGTTTGGACAAAAGACCGACACTTGTGGACATTGGACTATTGACTATTAATAGATAGGGGGTATTGTCTAATCGAATGACAACTCATTGGAACCTGTCGAACCTATCTTCAATTTAGTTAATCTAATAATTATTAAAATGATTATGTATGTTCTATTTAGTGACGCTTATACAACATCTGTTACGATCATTTAATTAATTATTTGGGTTGGTTAATTGATTATTCATTCTGATCAAGTGGGTAAATTAATATTCATATCTCATTAAAACAGGGGTGGATTACATACAAGGATAATTGGTGTAATTGTTAACAAAGTATTAAAATCTTGGATTACACGCAGTCGATAACCTGGTGTAATCATTAAACAAAGTATTAAAACCTTGTTACAGTTCGAATCCCTAATTAGTTGGAATATTTGACTTCGGGAATAAGGTTAATTTGGAATTTTATAATTATGACCGATGGACTATTATGGACAAAAACCAAATAGGTATCAAATAATCCAGGACAAAGGACAATTAACCCGGGTAACAATTAATTATAATCAAAACGTCAAACATCATGGTTACGGAAGTTTAAATAAGCATAATTGTTTTATTTCATATTTCATCGTACTTTTATTTACTGTCATTTTAATTACTGCAATTTACTTTATCACAATTTAAATTCTGTCATTTATATTATCGTCATTTATCTTTACGCTTTATTTAAAATCGACAAACCGGTCATTAAACGGTAAAAACCCCTTTTATAATAATATTAATATATATAATTATATATATTTTATACAAATATAGTTTTTAAAATATAGCGTTAAACTCAGCTAGCTCCCTGTGGAACGAACCGGACTTACTAAAAACTACACTACTCTACGATTAGGTACACTGCCTATAAGTGTTGTAGCAAGGTTTAGGTATATTCCATAAATAAATAAATAAAACTTATGTAATTTGTATCATATTTTTTAGTATTTCGCAGTAAACAATAATAGTATTTCGTACACCTCCGCTCGCACATCAGAATACATGCGCTTTTTATGTTTTACATACTAGACACAAGTACTTAAACTTTATATATGTGTGGGTGACATAACGGCACAAAGATTCCCCTTAGCTCGGTAACATTTAACTATTGGTTTATGAACCGGTAGACGCGAATCTTAGATATGGTTCCATAGGGTTTGACAGCCCTGAAATGTCCCGTTCTTATTGATTAAAAACGTTCCATATTAATTGATTTCGTTGCGAGGTTTTGACCTCTATATGAGACGTTTTTCAAAGACTGCATTCATTTTTAAAACAAACCATAACTTTTATTTCATAGATAAAGGTTTTAAAAAGCTTTACGTAGATTATCAAATAATGATAATCTAAAATATCCTATTTACACACGACCATTACATAATGGTTTACAATACAAATATGTTACAACAAAATAAGTTTCTTGAATGCAGTTTTTACACAATATCATACAAGCATGGACTCCAAATCTCGTCCTTATTTAAGTATGCGACAGCGGAAGCTCTTAATAATCACCTGAGAATAAACATGCTTAAAACGTCAACAAAAATGTTGGTGAGTTATAGGTTTAACCTATATATATCAAATCATAATAATAGACCACAAGATTTCATATTTCAATACACATCCCATACATAGAGATAAAAATCATTCATATGGTGAACACCTGGTAACCGACATTAACAAGATGCATATATAAGAATATCCCCATCATTCCGGGACACCCTTCGGATATGATATAAATTTCGAAGTACTAAAGCATCCGGTACTTTGGATGGGGTTTGTTAGGCCCAATAGATCTATCTTTAGGATTCGCGTCAATTAGGGTGTCTGTTCCCTAATTCTTAGATTACCAGACTTAATAAAAAGGGGCATATTCGATTTCGATAATTCAACCATAGAATGTAGTTTCACGTACTTGTGTCTATTTTGTAAATCATTTATAAAACCTGCATGTATTCTCATCCCAAAAATATTAGATTTTAAAAGTGGGACTATAACTCACTTTCACAGATTTTTTACTTCGTCGGGAAGTAAGACTTGGCCACTGGTTGATTCACGAACCTATAACAACATATATATCAAAGTATGTTCAAAATATATTTACAACACTTTTAATATATTTTGATGTTTTAAGTTTATTAAGTCAGTTGTCCTCGTTAGTAACCTACAACTAGTTGTCCACAGTTAGATGTACAGAAATAAATCGATAAATATTATCTTAAATCAATCCACGACCCAGTGTATACGTATCTCAGTATTGATCACAACTCAAACTATATATATTTTGGAATCAACCTCAACCCTGTATAGCTAACTCCAACATTCACATATAGAGTGTCTATGGTTGTTCCGAAATATATATAGATGTGTCGACATGATAGGTCGAAACATTGTATACGTGTCTATGGTATCTCAAGATTATATAATATACAATACAAGTTGATTAAGTTATGGTTGGAATAGATATGTTACCAATTTTCACGTAGCTAAAATGAGAAAAATTATCCAATCTTGTTTTACCCATAACTTCTTCATTTTAAATCCGTTTTGAGTGAATCAAATTGCTATGGTTTCATATTGAACTCTATTTTATGAATCTAAACAGAAAAAGTATAGGTTTATAGTCGGAAAAATAAGTTACAAGTCTTTTTTGTAAAGGTAGTCATTTCAGTCGAAAGAACGACGTCTAGATGACCATTTTAGAAAACATACTTCCACTTTGAGTTTAACCATAATTTTTGGATATAGTTTCATGTTCATAATAAAAATCATTTTCTCAGAATAACAACTTTTAAATCAAAGTTTATCATAGTTTTTAATTAACTAACCCAAAACAGCCCACGGTGTTACTACGACGGCGTAAATCCGGTTTTACGGTGTTTTTCGTGTTTCCAGGTTTTAAATCATTAAGTTAGCATATCATATAGATATAGAACATGTGTTTAGTTGATTTTAAAAGTCAAGTTAGAAGGATTAACTTTTGTTTGCGAACAAGTTTAGAATTAACTAAACTATGTTCTAGTGATTACAAGTTTAAACCTTCGAATAAGATAGCTTTATATGTATGAATCGAATGATGTTATGAACATCATTACTACCTTAAGTTCCTTGGATAAACCTACTGGAAAAGATAAAAATGGATCTAGCTTCAACGGATCCTTGGATGGCTCGAAGTTCTTGAAGCAGAATCATGACACGAAAACAAGTTCAAGTAAGATCATCACTTGAAATAAGATTGTTATAGTTATAGAAATTGAACCAAAGTTTGAATATGATTATTACCTTGTATTAGAATGATAACCTACTGTAAGAAACAAAAATTTCTTGAGGTTGGATGATCACCTTACAAGATTGGAAGTGAGCTAGCAAACTTGAAAGTATTCTTGATTTTATGTAACTAGAACTTGTAGAATTTATGAAGAACACTTAGAACTTGAAGATAGAACTTGAGAGAGATCAATTAGATGAAGAAAATTGAAGAATGAAAGTGTTTGTAGGTGTTTTTGGTCGTTGGTGTATGGATTAGATATAAAGGATATGTAATTTTGTTTTCATGTAAATAAGTCATGAATGATTACTCATATTTTTGTTATTTTATGAGATATTTCATGCTAGTTGCCAAATGATGGTTCCCACATGTGTTAGGTGACTCACATGGGCTGCTAAAATCTGATCATTGGAGTGTATATACCAATAATACATACATCTAAAAGCTGTGTATTGTACGAGTACGAATACGGGTGCATACGAGTAGAATTGTTGATGAAACTGAACGAGGATGTAATTGTAAGCATTTTTGTTAAGTAGAAGTATTTTGATAAGTGTATTGAAGTCTTTCAAAAGTGTATAAATACATATTAAAACACTACATGTATATACATTTTAACTGAGTCGTTAAGTCATCGTTAGTCGTTACATGTAAGTGTTGTTTTGAAACCTTTAGGTTAACGATCTTGTTAAATGTTGTTAACCCAATGTTTATAATATCAAATGAGATTTTAAATTATTATATTATCATGATATTATCATGTATTAATATCTCTTAATATGATATATATATATACATTAAATGTCTTTACAACGATAATCGTTACATATATGTCTCGTTTAAAAATCATTAAGTTAGTAGTCTTGTTTTTACATATGTAGTTCATTGTTAATATACTTAATGATATGTTTACTTATCATATTATCACATTAACTATATATATATATCCATATATATGTCATCATATAGTTTTTACAAGTTTTAACGTTCGTGAATCACCGGTCAACTTGGGTGGTCAATTATCTATATGAAACATATTTCAATTAATCAAGTCTTAACAAGTTTGATTGCTTAATATGTTGGAAACATTTAATCATGTAAATATCAATCTCAAATAATATATATAAACATGGAAAAGTTCGGGTCACTACAGTACCTACCCGTTAAATAAATTTCGTCCCGAAATTTTAAGTTGTTGAAGGTGTTGACGAATCTTCTGGAAATAGATGCAGGTATTTCTTCTTCATCTGATCTTCACGCTCCCAGGTGAACTCGGGTCCTCTACGAGCATTCCATCGAACCTTAACAATTGGTATCTTGTTTTGCTTAAGTCTTTTAACCTCACGATCCATTATTTCGACGGGTTCTTCGATGAATTGGAGTTTTTCGTTGATTTGGATTTCATCTAACGGAATAGTGAGATCTTCTTTAGCAAAACATTTATTCAAATTCGAGACGTGGAAAGTGTTATGTACAGCCGCGAATTGTTGAGGTAACTCAAGTCGGTAAGCTACTGGTCCGACACGATCAATAATCTTGAATGGTCCAATATACCTTGGATTTAATTTCCCTCGTTTACCAAATCGAACAACGCCTTTCCAAGGTGCAACTTTAAGCATGACCATCTCTCCAATTTCAAATTCTATATCTTTTCTTTTAATGTCAGCGTAGCTCTTTTGTCGACTTTGGGCGGTTTTCAACCGTTGTTGAATTTGGATGATCTTCTCGGTAGTTTCTTGTATAATCTCCGGACCCGTAATCTGTCTATCCCCCACTTCACTCCAACAAATCGGAGACCTGCACTTTCTACCATAAAGTGCTTCAAACGGCGCCATCTCAATGCTTGAATGGTAGCTGTTGTTGTAGGAAAATTCTGCTAACGATAGATGTCGATCCCAACTGTTTCCGAAATCAATAACATATGCTCGTAGCATGTCTTCAAGCGTTTGAATCGTCCTTTTGATCTGCCCATCAGTTTGTGGATGATAGGCAGTACTCATGTCTAGACGAGTTCCTAATGCTTGCTGTAATGTCTGCCAGAATCTTGAAATAAATCTGCCATCCCTATCAGAGATAATAGAGATTGGTATTCCATGTCTGGAGACGACTTCCTTCAAATACAGTCATGCTAACTTCTCCATCTTGTCATCTTCTCTTATTGGCAGGAAGTGTGCTGATTTGGTGAGACGATCAACTATTACCCAAATAGTATCAAAACCACTTGCAGTCCTTGGCAATTTAGTGATGAAATCCATGGTAATGTTTTCCCATTTCCATTCCAAGATTTCGGGTTGTTGAAGTAGACCTGATGGTTTCTGATGCTCAGCTTTGACCTTAGAACACATCAAACATTCTCCTACGTATTTAGCAACATCGGCTTTCATACCCGGCCACCAAAAATTTTTCTTGAGATCCTTGTACATCTTCCCCGTTCCAGGATGTATTGAGTATCTGGTTTTATGAGCTTCTCTAAGTACCATTTCTCTCATATCTCCAAATTTTGGTACCCAAATCCTTTCAGCCCTATACCGGGTTCCGTCTTCCCGAATATTAAGATGCTTCTCTGATCCTTTGGGTATTTCATCCTTTAAATTTCCCTCTTTTAAAACTCCTTGTTGCGCCTCCTTTATTTGAGTAGTAAGGTTATTATGAATCATTATATTCATAGATTTTACTCGAATGGGTTCTCTGTCCTTCCTACTCAAGGCATCGGCTACCACATTTGCCTTCCCCGGGTGGTAACGAATCTCAAAGTCGTAATCATTCAATAATTCAATCCACCTACGCTGCCTCATATTCAGTTGTTTCTGATTAAATATGTGTTGAAGACTTTTGTGGTCGGTATATATAATACTTTTGACCATATATAAGTAGTGCCTCCAAGTCTTTAATGCAAAAACAACCGCGCCTAATTCCAAATCATGCGTCGTATAATTTTGTTCGTGAATCTTCAATTGTCTAGACGCATAAGCAATCACCTTCGTTCGTTGCATTAATACACAACCGAGACCTTGCTTTGATGCGTCACAATAAATCACAAAATCATCATTCCCTTCTGGCAATGACAATATAGGTGCCGTAGTTAGCTTTTTCTTCAATAACTGAAACGCTTTCTCTTGTTCATCATTCCATTCAAATTTCTTCCCTTTATGCGTTAATGCAGTCAAGGGTTTTGCTATTCTGGAAAAGTCTTGGATGAACCTTCTGTAGTAACCAGCTAGTCCTAAAAACTGGTGTATGTGTTTCGGAGTTTTCGGGGTTTCCCACTTTTCAACAGTTTCTATCTTTGCCGGATCCACCTTAATACCTTCTTTGTTCACTATGTGACCGAGGAATTGAACTTCTTCCAACCAAAATGCACACTTTGAAAACTTAGCGTACAATTCTTCCTTCCTCAATATTTCTAACACCTTTCTCAAATGTTCACCGTGTTCTTGGTCATTCTTTGAGTAAATAAGTATGTCATCAATGAAAACAATGACAAACTTGTCAAGGTATGGTCCACACACTCGGTTCATAAGGTCCATGAACACAGCTGGTGCATTAGTTAGACCAAACGGCATGACCATAAACTCGTAATGACCGTAACGTGTTCTGAAAGCAGTCTTTGGAATATCATCTTCTTTCACCCGCATTTGATGATACCCGGAACGTAAGTCAATCTTTGAATAAACAGATGAGCCTTGTAGTTGATCAAATAAGTCGTCGATTCTCGGTAGTGGGTAGCGGTTCTTGATGGTAAATTTATTCAACTCTCAGTAGTCGATACACAACCTGAATGTACCATCTTTCTTCTTGACAAACAAAACAGGAGCTCCCCACGGTGATGTGCTTGGTCGAATGAAACCACGCTCTAAAAGTTCTTGTAATTGGCTTTGCAGTTCTTTCATCTCGCTGGGTGCGAGTCTGTAAGGAGCACGAGCTATTGGTGCAGCTCCTGGTACAAGATCTATTTGAAATTCAACGGATCGATGTGGGGGTAATCCCGGTAATTCTTTCAGAAATACATCGGGAAATTCTTTTGCAATGGGAACATCATTGATGCTCTTTTCTTCAGTTTGTACTTTCTCGACGTGTGCTAGAACAGCATAACAACCTTTTCTTATTAGTTTTTGTGCCTTCAAATTACTAATAAGATGTAGCTTCGTGTTGCCCTTTTCTCCGTACACCATTAAGGGTTTTACTTTTTCTCGTATAATGCGAATTGCATTTTCGTAACAAATGATCTCTGCTTTCACTTCTTTCAACCAGTCCATACCGATTATCACATCAAAACTCCCTAACTCTACTGGTATCAAATCAATCTTAAATGTTTCGCTAACCAGTTTAATTTCTCGATTCCGACATATATTATCTGCTGAAATTAATTTACCATTTGCTAATTCGAGTAAAAATTTACTATCCAAAGGCGTCAATGGACAACTTAATTTAGCACAAAAATCTCTACTCATATAGCTTCTATCCGCACCCGAATCAAATAAAACGTAAGCAGATTTATTGTCAATAAGAAACGTACCCGTAACAAGCTCCGGGTCTTCCTGTGCCTCTGCCGCATTAATATTGAAAACTCTTCCGCGGCCTTGTCCATTCGTGTTCTCCTGGTTCGGGCAATTTCTAATAATGTGGCCCGGTTTTCCACATTTATAACAAACTACATTTGCATAACTTGCTCCGACACTACTTGCTCCGCCATTACTCGTTCCGACACCATTTGTTCCTTTCGTTCTATTAACCCCTGGTCCGTAGACCTCACACTTCGCCGCGCTATGACCATTTCTTTTACACTTGTTGCAAAATTTGGTGCAGAACCCCGAGTGATACTTTTCACACCTTTGGCATAGCTGCTTCTGATTGTTGTTGTTGTTGCGGTTATTATTGTTGTTGGGATGATTATTGTAGTTGCTGTTGTTGTTGTTGTTGTTGTTGTTGGGCCGTTTGTTGTAGTTGCGATTGATGTTGCGATTGTTGGGATAATTGTTGCGATTATTGTTGTAATTACTGTTGTTGTTGTATTGGTGATTCTTATCACCGTTTTCCTCCCACTTTCTTTTGACTTGCTTCACATTGGCCTCTTCAGCAGTCTGTTCTTTAATTCTTTCTTCAATCTGGTTCACTAGTTTGTGAGCCATTCTACATGCCTGTTGTATGGAGGCCGGCTCGTGTGAACTTATATCTTCTTGGATTCTTTCTGGTAATCCTTTCACAAACGCGTCGATCTTCTCTTCCTCATCTTCGAATGCTCCCGGACACAATAGGCACAATTCTGTGAATCGTCTTTCGTACGTGGTAATATCAAATCCTTGGGTTCGTAACCCTCTAAGTTCTGTCTTGAGCTTATTGACCTCGGTTCTGGGACGGTACTTCTCGTTCATCAAGTGCTTGAATGCTGACCACGGTAGTGCGTACGCATCATCTTGTCCCACTTGCTCTAGATAGGTATTCCACCATCTTAACGCAGAACCTGTGAAGGTATGCGTAGCGTACTTCACTTTGTCGTCTTCAGTACACTTACTTATGGCAAACACCGATTCGACCTTCTCGGTCCACCGTTTCAATCCGATCGGTCCTTCAGTTCCATCAAATTCCAAAGGTTTGCAGGCAGTGAATTCTTTGTAGGTGCATCCTACACGATTTCCTGTACTGCTAGATCCAAGGTTATTGTTGGTATGTAGCGCAGCCTGTACTGCGGCTATGTTTGAAGCTAGAAAAGTACGGAATTCCTCTTCATTCATATTCACGGTGTGTCGAGTAGTCGGCGCCATTTCCTTTAAAATAGTCAAATGGAACAAGTTAATCATACAGAATATTAAGAGTAGTTAATAGTATTTCATAGCATAATATGAACTCATTTATAAAAGATTTTTCTTCATATTAGCGTTTTATAAGTTTAAATTCGGGTAGTACCTACCCGTTAAGTTCATACTTAGTAGCTAATATACAATTCAACTACTACAATTCTATATGAAAAACTGATTATAATAATATTTCGCGTTCAAACTTTTACACAATATTTTACAAATTTACAATACCGCTTATTTTACATATAGCATGAAATATAGCACACAATAAATTTGATACAAGATGGTTGTGAAGATAATTCTAGCTAGTACACAAGTCGTTCAGCAAAGGCAATAAAGACACGTAATTCATACATCCAGAAACAAGTCATGCATTCTAGTTTTACTAGGATTACTTCCCATCCTTGGTCTTGTGGAACATAACCGTTATGGCCATTGATAAGACAGCGTGTTGTAACGTCGTCAAAGGGACGAGGGTTACGTAATGTCCAACAGTCCCGTAACAATCTAAAAACCTCATTTCTTACCCCAATTACCGACTCCGTCACTTGTGGGAACGTTTTGTTTAATAGTTGTAGCCCGATGTTCTTGTTCTCACTTTGGTGAGAAGCGAACATTACTAATCCGTATGCATAACATGCTTCTTTATGTTGCATGTTAGCCGCTTTTTCTAAATCACGAAGTCCAATATTCGGATATATTGAGTCAAAATAATTTCTTAACCCATTGCGTAAAATAGCATTTGGGTTCCCCGCAATATATGCGTCAAAGTAAACACATCGTAACTTATGGATTTCCCAATGTGATATCCCCCATCTTTCGAACGAAAGCCTTTTATAAACCAAGGCATTCTTGGAACGTTCTTCGAATGTCTTACAAACTGATCTCGCCTTAAATAGTTGTGCCGAAGAATTCTGACCGACTCTAGACAAGATTTCATCAATCATGTCTCCGGGTAGGTCTCTTAAAATATTGGGTTGTCTATCCATTTTGTGTTTTTATACTGTAAAATAGACAAGAGTTAGATTCATAAAAAAAATACTTATTAATACAAGCAATTTTTACATATATCATAAAGCATAAGCACACTATATTACATATATTACACCACACTAATACAACTATCTTATTCCGACTCGCTTGTTTCTTCTTCTTCGGTTTTGGTTCGTTTTGCCAAGTTTCTAGGGATATATGATGTTCCCCTAATACAAGCCGTAGTTTTCCACATTGGTTTAGAAAAACCTGGTGGTTTAGAGGTTCCCGGGTCATTGTTACAACTTAAGGACTTCGGGGGTTGACGATACATATAAAGTTCATCGGGGTTGGAATTAGATTTCTCTATTTTTATGCCCTTTCCCTTATTATTTTCTTTTGCCTTTTTAAATTCAGTTGGGGTAATTTCTATAACATCATCAGAATTCTCGTCGGAATCCGATTCATCGGAGAATTGGTAATCCTCCCAATATTTTGCTTCCTTGGCGGAAACACCATTGACCATAATTAACCTTGGTCGGTTGGTTGAGGATTTTCTTTTACTTAACCGTTTTATTATTTCCCCCACCGGTTCTATTTCTTCATCCGGTTCCGATTCTTCTTCCGGTTCCGATTCTTCTTCCGGTTCCGACTCTTCTTCCGGTTCCTCTTCGGGAACTTGTGAATCAGTCCACGAATCATTCCAATTTACATTTGACTCTTCATTATTATTAGGTGAGTCAATGGGACTTGTTCTAGAGGTAGACATCTATCACATAATATCAAACACGTTAAGAGATTAATATATCACATAATATTCACATGTTAAAAATATATAGTTTCCAACAAAATTTGTTAAGCAATCATTTTTCAAGTAAACACGGTCGAAGTCCAGACTCACTAATGCATCCTAAGAAACTCGATAAGACACACTAATGCAAAATTCTGGTTCTCTAAGACCAACGCTCGGATACCAACTGAAATGTCCCGTTCTTATTGATTAAAAACGTTCCATATTAATTAATTTCGTTGCGAGGTTTTGACCTCTATATGAGACATTTTTCAAAGACTGCATTCATTTTTAAAACAAACCATAACTTTTATTTCATAGATAAAGGTTTTAAAAAGCTTTACGTAGATTATCAAATAATGATAATCTAAAATATCCTGTTTACACACGACCATTACATAATGGTTTACAATACAAATATGTTACAACAAAATAAGTTTCTTGAATGCAGTTTTTACACAATATCATACAAGCATGGACTCCAAATCTCGTCCTTATTTAAGTATGCGACAGCGGAAGCTCTTAATAATCACCTGAGAATAAACATGCTTAAAACGTCAACAAAAATGTTGGTGAGTTATAGGTTTAACCTATATATATCAAATCATAATAATAGACCACAAGATTTCATATTTCAATACACATCCCATACATAGAGATAAAAATCATTCATATGGTGAACACCTGGTAACCGACATTAACAAGATGCATATATAAGAATATCCTCATCATTCCGGGACACCCTTCGGATATGATATAAATTTCGAAGTACTAAAGCATCCGGTACTTTGGATGGGGTTTGTTAGGCCCAATAGATCTATCTTTAGGATTCGCGTCAATTAGGGTGTCTGTTCCCTAATTCTTAGATTACCAGACTTAATAAAAAGGGGCATATTCGATTTCGATAATTCAACCATAGAATGTAGTTTCACGTACTTGTGTCTATTTTGTAAATCATTTATAAAACCTGCATGTATTCTCATCCCAAAAATATTAGATTTTAAAAGTGGGACTATAACTCACTTTCACAGATTTTTTACTTCGTCGGGAAGTAAGACTTGGCCACTGGTTGATTCACGAACCTATAACAACATATATATCAAAGTATGTTCAAAATATATTTACAACACTTTTAATATATTTTGATGTTTTAAGTTTATTAAGTCAGTTGTCCTCGTTAGTAACCTACAACTAGTTGTCCACAGTTAGATGTACAGAAATAAATCGATAAATATTATCTTAAATCAATCCACGACCCAGTGTATACGTATCTCAGTATTGATCACAACTCAAACTATATATATTTTGGAATCAACCTCAACCCTGTATAGCTAACTCCAACATTCACATATAGAGTGTCTATGGTTGTTCCGAAATATATATAGATGTGTCGACATGATAGGTCGAAACATTGTATACGTGTCTATGGTATCTCAAGATTATATAATATACAATACAAGTTGATTAAGTTATGGTTGGAATAGATTTGTTACCAATTTTCACGTAGCTAAAATGAGAAAAATTATCCAATCTTGTTTTACCCATAACTTCTTCATTTTAAATCCGTTTTGAGTGAATCAAATTGCTATGGTTTCATATTGAACTCTATTTTATGAATCTAAACATAAAAAGTATAGGTTTATAGTCGGAAAAATAAGTTACAAGTCTTTTTTGTAAAGGTAGTCACTTCAGTCGAAAGAACGACGTCTAGATGACCATTTTAGAAAACATACTTCCACTTTGAGTTTAACCATAATTTTTGTATATAGTTTCATGTTCATAATAAAAATCATTTTCTCAGAATAACAACTTTTAAATCAAAGTTTATCATAGTTTTTAATTAACTAACCCAAAACAGCCCGCGGTGTTACTACGACGGCGTAAATCCGGTTTTACGGTGTTTTTCGTGTTTCCAGGTTTTAAATCATTAAGTTAGCATATCATATAGATATAGAACATGTGTTTAGTTGATTTTAAAAGTCAAGTTAGAAGGATTAACTTTTGTTTGCGAACAAGTTTAGAATTAACTAAACTATGTTCTAGTGATTACAAGTTTAAACCTTCGAATAAGATAGCTTTATATGTATGAATCGAATGATGTTATGAACATCATTACTACCTTAAGTTCCTTGGATAAACCTACTAGAAAAGAGAAAAATGGATCTAGCTTCAACGGATCCTTGGATGGCTCGAAGTTCTTGAAGCAGAATCATGACACGAAAACAAGTTCAAGTAAGATCATCACTTGAAATAAGATTGTTATAGTTATAGAAATTGAACCAAAGTTTGAATATGATTATTACCTTGTATTAGAATGATAACCTACTGTAAGAAGCAAAGATTTCTTGAGGTTGGATGATCACCTTACAAGATTGGAAGTGAGCTAGCAAACTTGAAAGTATTCTTGATTTTATGTAACTAGAACTTGTAGAATTTATGAAGAACACTTAGAACTTGAAGATAGAACTTGAGAGAGATCAATTAGATGAAGAAAATTGAAGAATTAAAGTGTTTGTAGGTGTTTTTGGTCGTTGGTGTATGGATTAGATATAAAGGATATGTAATTTTGTTTTCATGTAAATAAGTCATGAATGATTACTCATATTTTTGTAATTTTATGAGATATTTCATGCTAGTTGCCAAATGATGGTTCCCACATGTGTTAGGTGACTCACATGGGCTGCTAAGAGCTGATCATTGGAGTGTATATACCAATAGTACATACATCTAAAAGCTGTGTATTGTACGAGTACGAATACGGGTGCATACGAGTAGAATTGTTGATGAAACTGAACGAGGATGTAATTGTAAGCATTTTTGTTAAGTAGAAGTATTTTGATAAGTGTATTGAAGTCTTTCAAAAGTGTATAAATACATATTAAAACACTACATGTATATACATTTTAACTGAGTCGTTAAGTCATCGTTAGTCGTTACATGTAAGTGTTGTTTTGAAACCTTTAGGTTAACGATCTTGTTAAATGTTGTTAACCCAATGTTTATAATATCAAATGAGATTTTAAATTATTATATTATCATGATATTATCATGTATGAATATCTCTTAATATGATATATATACATTAAATGTCTTTACAACGATAATCGTTACATATATGTCTCGTTTAAAAATCATTAAGTTAGTAGTCTTGTTTTTACATATGTAGTTCATTGTTAATATACTTAATGATATGTTTACTTATCATAGTATCACGTTAACTATATATATATCCATATATATGTCATCATATAGTTTTTACAAGTTTTAACGTTCGTGAATCACCGGTCAACTTGGGTGGTCAATTATCTATATGAAACATATTTCAATTAATCAAGTCTTAACAAGTTTGATTACTTAACATGTTGGAAACATTTAATCATGTAAATATCAATCTCAAATAATATATATAAACATGGAAAAGTTCGGGTCACTACAAGCCCCACTCGGGCTAGTCGCGATAGCATTTAACGGGTGTCTAATACTTCGAGAACATATACACTTGCCAAGTGTACTTTTAGGGGGTGATATATTATTTTTACGTTAAGTTAGTTACCGAGTGCCCACGGATAAGCATATACTTTATCATACGGATTTGAGATACTGTTTTGAATACGAAATCTTGTGGTCTACATTACTTTGCTGCGCACATTAAAACTATAGCTCACCAACATTCGTGTTGACATTTTAAAGCATGTATTTCTCAGGTACTTAGACGTTGTTGCTTCCGTTGTTAGACTTGTTGTTATAGTCTTGGTGTTAGACTTGCTGTTATAGTCTTGGTGCTATAGACTTGCTGTTACAGACTCGTTGTGTTAGACTTTAACTGCATTGTTTAGAGATGTCTCAATCATGGAACTTTTACTTTGCATTCACAACTTATGTTACATTTGAACAATGGTTTTGAAATGACCTTTGTAACACGTACTTATGATAATGCTTTCTATTCATAGAAGCACGTCATCTTTTGTAAAACATTTGACGTTGGTAAAGACATCATCTTTTGTAAAACATTTGATGTTGGTAAAGACGTCATCTTTTTTAAAACATTTGACGTTGGTAAAAACGTTACCTTTTCATGAATGCAAAACTTGTTTTAAAACAGCATATAGTGTTGTGACCGTGTAAAGATCACGTTGTTGATGATCCGTACACGTTGAATTTGTACGGGGCGTCACACAAAGTTCCACGGTCTGGCATGCGGTCGACCGTGTACCTAACCGTGCAATTTATAATTTTCGTTTAAGCGTTATTTGGTTTTGGTCTTTTGCTAGAGTAAGTGTGGATTAGTGAACTTGTATATTTATGTCAAGAGGTCTACCATCACCTTTAGTTATGTGCGTATGTCATCAACAAAACACTTATTGTTATGGGTTAAGATTATTATAGTCGTTAATCATAATCCCGTGTTAACCTACATTCACCCCCAACATTCTCCCCCTTTTTGATGATGATAAACACATAATTGATGATGGACAAGTGTTAACATCACTTATCCAACTTTCTCCCCCTTTTGTCGAAGCAAAAAGGTTAGCTCCCCCTGGAACTAAGCTCGCCCTAAAACAAATGCTCCCCCTTGAATCGTACACGGTGGAAAGATTGAAAGCAAAAGCATAAACCGCACACAAAGTACATACAATTTATTCATTCCTAGAAATATAGCATCATAAGATAACCATGTAATTAATATCTCAGGTGAGATTTTACATGAAATCCGGGATAGATTTAAGCATTAGAAAGAGTGATGGTTGTCCTCAAGGTGGGATAAACGTTGACCAATTTTCATGATGTTTCCATGAATCACACTATTTTGAACCTGAGGAGAGAGAGAACAAAAGTTAGAAGGGTTTCTAGTGGAGGTTCATGAACCAGTTTGGTTGAAGCTCTGCATATTGGGTATGAAGAGACTTGAGTAGAGTGGTGAAAGGGAGATGTCATTTCAACATATGTGAATAGTTTGGTCAGATGTAGACCATACGGAAGGGACATATGAAGGTTTTGAGCTGCATGTTGTATTCTTGACGCCATAAGGAATGCGACGTTTACTTTAAATGAGTTCATGAGACATCATAGGAGAGTGATCTCATTTGCATCGAGTTGCCAATGTTGTTCACCCTTTCCATAGACGTTTGAGGTAATGATCTGTTGCCAAAGATCATACGTTGGAGCGAGATGACGATAAAGGAATCCATCATCACTGATGGAATCAGTTTTGAGTGTTCCATTACATAATGTTTCAAGAACACTATCTCTCTTTACCCACTCAGGAAATTCATCAAAGGAATTTGGGTTTAGGAAGAATGTTCATCCTTCATTCGGAACATCCATGATGTTTCCAAATTCTTCAAGTGTCAAAGAATAGCCTTTTCCATAAAGTGAAAATGATATTTTCCCATCATTTTGTGAGAATTGGAAATTTTCATAGAATTCTTTAATGTGAAGAGGATAAAGTGGTCCTCTTAGTTGGAGGAAGGCATCCCACTTAATTTTGGATAGATTATCAAGAGAGTAGGTAGACAAGTGATGGGTAAGCACTTCTCTTCCCTTAACAATGAAATATCCCGTTCATATTGATTATAAACGTTCCATATTAATTGATTTTGTCGCGAGGTTTTGACCTCTATATGAGACGTTTTTCAAAGACTGCATTCATTTTTAAAACAGGCATAACCTTTATTTTATCGATAAAGGTTTAAAAAGCATTACGTAGATTATCAAATAATGATAATCTAAAGTATACTGTTTACACACGACCATTACATAATGGTTTACAATAAGAATATATTACATCAAAAATAAGTTTCTTGAATGCAGTTTTTACACAATATCATACAAGCATGGACTCCAAATCTTGTCCTTATTTTAGTATGCAACAGCGAAAGCTCTTAATAGTCACCTGAGAATAAACATGCTTAAAACGTTAACAAAAATGTTGGTGAGTTATAGGTTTAACCTATATATTTGTCAAATCGTAATAATAGACCACAAGATTTCATATTTCAATATACATCTCATACATAGAGATAAAAATCATTCATATGGTGAACACCTGGTAACCGACATTAACAAGATGCATATAAGAATATCCCCTATCATTTCGAGAAATTCTCCGGACATGATAAAAATGAATTCGAAGTAATAAGGCATCCGGTACTTTGGATGGGGTTCGTTAGGCCCAATAGATCTATCTTTAGGATTCGCGTCAATTAGTAGATCGGTTTACTAATTCTTAGGCTACCAAGCAAAAGGGGCATATTCGATTTCGATCATTCACTCATATAATGTAGTTTCATTTACTTGTGTCTATTTCGTAAAACATTTATAAAACTGCATGTATTCTCATCCCAAAATATTAGATTTTAAAAGTGGGACTATAACTCGCTTTCACAGATTTTTACTTCGTCTGGAAGTAAGACTTGGCCACTGGTCGATTCACGAACCTCATGTTTAGTAGGTAAACCTACTGGAAGTGACAAGAAATGATCTAGCTTCAAAGGATCTTGGATGGCTTGAAAGTTCTAGAATAAGAAAGATAACCTACTGTAAATAACAAAGGTTTCTTGATCTTAGATGATTACTTGGAATGGATTAGAAAGCTTGGATGTAAACTAGTAAACTTGAAAGGATTTTCGAAGTGTTCTTGAAGTGTTCTTCCTAAGATGATTATAGCTTGATTCTTGAAGTAATTTTTGATGAAGATGATGATTAACTACTGGAAAAATTCGTTCATAAGTGTGTGTGTGTGTGTGTGTGTGTGTGTGTGTGTATGTGTTGAGAGCGAATTAGAAAGAGAATTGGAAGTGAAATGGAGTGAATGATGAGTGGTAACTGGTGAGTGATGAGCGGGGTTAAAAGGAGTTCTAGTTAGTTGACTAGTTCATGGTAGAAGTTAAAATTGATTAGTCATACATGACATAATCAAAAGTGGAATCCCATGCTAGTTCCTATTGGTATATACCCACAGTAAGTACGTCTAGAAGCTGTGTATAATACGGATATGAATACGACTAGAATTCTTGATGAAAAAAGAATGGGAAAGTAATTGTACCCATTTTTGTTAAGTATTAGTGTTTTTATATATGTCTTGAAGTCTTCCAAAAGTATATTAATACATCTAAATACACTACATGTATATACATTTTAACTGAGTCGTTAAGTCATCGTTAGTCGTTACATGTAAGTGTTGTTTTGAAACCTTTAAGTTAACGATCTTATTTAATGTTGTTAACCCATTATTTATTATATCTAATGATATGTTAAATTATTATATTATCATTATATTATGATATATTAATATATCTTAATATGATATATATACATTTAAATGTTGTTACAACGATAATCGTTACATATATGTCTCGTTTCGAAATCCTTAAGTTAGTAGTCTTATTTTTATGTATATAACTCATTATTAATATACTTATGGAGATACTTACTTATCATAATCTCATGTTAACTATATGTATATCCATATATATATCTTCATGTCGTTTTTACAAGTTTTAACGTTCGTGAATCGCCGGTCAACTTGGGTGGTCAATTGTCTACATGAAACTCATTTCAAATAATCAATTCTTAACAAGTTTGATTGCTTAACATGTTGGAAACACTTAATCATGTAAAAATCAATTTCATTTAATATATATAAACATGGAAAAGTTCGGGTCACTACAAACAATGGGTCTCATCTTTTTGGATTGAGTTTGAATGGTGATGAGCAAGTTTACTAGTGTGATTCTTATAAAGAATTGTGGATAATACTATCCTCTATTCTTAGTTGAATTAAATACTCATCAATATTTTTGTTTTAATTCTCAATTGAGAGGTTGTTGTGCATTCAATTCAACTTTAAGGAACAAGATACAAGTTGGTAGACAATTCATGGTTCTGGACATGGTCGACCGTAGGGTCAGCCGTGCATAATCTGGATTGATTTTCCAAGAAAGTTTGATCCTTTTTAAGCGTCATATTTTACCACAAACATAAAACCATTGCACATAATAATCAGACAAACACATATTTCCTAAAAAACATAGTAGCCACACAATACATTTATTCAAATGTCGAATCAAACAAGGATTTCACAAGTTTCATAAACCACACATCTTAATTACTCATTCTACACTCTCTTGCATGAAAGTGCCTTTGCAGTGTCTTTTATAGCCTTCATGAGTTTGGAGTTGTTCTTTCTGAGCTTCACTTCTTTCTCAAGGATCTTGTCAACCCTTGCGCTTCGGTTCAGGTTTAAGAATTCTTTATAGTTTCTCTCCATACTTTCTTCCTCGCTTTCAGAGGAGATTTCATTCACTCCTGATGCCTCACCGGGGTCGTATTTGTCGATGTCCTGTGAGTCACTGTCGGAGCTTGCACGTCTCTTACGAGATGTTCTGGGTTGTTGACCGCATCTGAAGAGAGTGAGTTTGTTGATTGGTCCAAGAGACGGGCCATGAGAGAGATGATGAGTGACCTTCAAATGTGCGAACAACGTGCTGAGTTGTAGACCATAGGGTAGTCCTTCGATCATTTCAGTGAGTACCTTGTTCATTTTTGAGGTCATAAGGAAAGCAACGTTGATGGATTGATCAAACTCGATAGCCCACATGGCAAAAATTTGCGTGTCATGAACATTTGAGTGATTTCCTCCTCTACAGTAGATGTTATGATCTATTATCTTGTTCCAAAATATTGTACCTGGGTAGTAGATCCCTTGCCATCAAACCATGAGCAAGAATTTCGGAGTGGTCATCATTGGGGTTGCAGAAGTGTTTCAAAAAGTCAGTTGCCTGGATGTATTCAGGTAGATTTTCCATCTTTTGTCTCCTACTGTAGAAGCAAAGTCTAGTAGTAGGAACATTCAGGATTGTACAAAATTGCTCCAAAGTGAATTCATACCAATGATTTCCTAGATGAAATTTTACTATACTATCTTCAAAACTGAAGTTGGCATAGAATTCTTTCACAAGTTCTGGATAGACCATTCCATCGAGAACAAGAAATGTTGTTAGTGCCGGATGCGAAAACTTGTCAACAACATCAGGAAATGCTTTACAATGGACCACTCTTCCTTCTATGATTTTTCATTTACTAATCCATTTCTTGTTGTAAGCAATTTTTGCTTTTACACCTTTAGGTGGCTTATAGATCCCTTGATCTCTTGATTCGGTATCTTTGGTCCTTGCCATTTCATGTACAATAACACTTCAATTTAAATCAAAGTGAATGTACAAATAGCTCAATTGTGTAATTAATGTTTTGCAAACTTAGCTAACATAAGCACAAGTGTGCTCTAGTGTTAACTATCTTCACATTCTCATCCTCTTTTGACTAGAATGTGTTTGCAAATGTATGAACATATATTTTCACAATGTTCATACAAGACAATGATTTGCAAACCTGGTTATCAACAATACCTGGTGTTTTGACGTTAATGTTCTTCATATTCTCACCCTCATTTGGTGACAATGCGTTTGCACTTTAGATTATTAGTGGTTTTCATAATGTTCACATGGATTTGTGTTTCGCAAATTTGATTTTCATCAATACACAAATGTTTTGATGTTACCAATTTCTACATTATTACTCTTCATTAGTGAAAATGTGCTTGAATCAAGTGAACAATGAACTTATGAAAGCCTAATCTAGTTGTATGATGAATGTAAGACCCAAATATTTATTGCACATAATGTATTTATGGTGTACGATGTGTGTATGAAGTGTACGAAGCATGTACGTGTTGCTTGCTCGAACGTCGAAGAAAACTGGACGTTGTTTGGAGTTACAAGGTGTGTACGTACCTTTTCGACCCCAAATAAAGTTTGACTTGATGTTTCAAAACCTCACCATTAAAAAGGAAATCTTATTACATTTCCAACGATATTTGATTTATCGAAAACGGAGCTACGGTCAAAAAGTTATGGCCAAAACAAGTTTCTGAAATCTGACCTGTAGGGTGGAGCGGCGCCCTACCATATGGCGCGGCGCGCCGAAAGTGCCTGATGCGTTTTTTCAGCATTTTAAAGGGTCAAATGAGGGGTACTTTGGTCCTTTCACTTATGGACGGATTTGTGGCTTTAATATCAGTTTTAGATCCACTTGTGGATCATTTTGACATCCATTCGAACACTCCCAATCTTAGAGAGAGAGAGAGATGAGTTCTAGAGAGAGGAAGCTTGAGTTAATGATGAAGATGGTGATTTTTGCCCAAATTGGAAGCGGGTTTTGGTTCTCCTTGGTGTTTCTAGCTACTAGAGCTCGTTTTGGTGCTTGAGGTAAACCCTAATCCGAATTGTAGTGTTTGATTTCTTGTTTGAGTTAGGGTTTGTGTTAGTTAGAGTTATAAACCCATTTTATTGTGAAATTTGGGGGTTTTGGGTAAGATTCATGTAAGTAAGCCTAAATGGGTGACTTAGGGTTTCGATTGATTAAATTGTAAGTTTGGATCTTGCGTGTGTTGGTTAAACCTTAGAACACTTGTGTTGACTTGGTTTTTGGGTGTAAACCCTAATTTAGGTCAAAAAGGGTCGAATGGGTATTTTGGGACAAGTAAGCTTGATTCGGTGTTAAATTAAGTTTCAAGTCAAGTTTTGGTAAGTCAAGTAGGTAAATACTTGATTTAAGTGTTAGTGGTTGTCTTGGAAATATAATCACTAGTCGTTAGTGATTTTGGGGCGTTTTATGACTTTGGTCAAAATGGGTAATTTGAATTGGGTCAAAATTAAGGATGACACTAATTTGGATTAAATGGATGTTAAACGATTTTGTTAAGTGTTAAATGATGTTTTTGGAATGAATTACTCGCAAGAAGTAATTTTGAGTTAAAATGATATTTTAAGATTTAGTCAAACGTGGTCAACCTTGTTATGGGACAATATTGCACGTGTTGGGGTTTTTGTGTAATTAGCGTTTGAAATGACTACTACCTAAGTAGTAATTTAGTTTTAAGACCAAGGTTTGGTCTAATGGGTGTAAAGTATGATTTAGGGTTAAATCGTACTTTGTTGTGTTGGTTTGAATTACCACCCGAAGTGGTGATGTGTTAGTGTCCATTAGGTTTTAAATGGGCGGGTTTTGGCGAGCAAGGTGTAATCCCTCGGTTAAGGGATGTTTGTGTCGGGTTCTCTTTTAGAGAATGTGTAATTTATGTGTATATTGTGCCTATGTGTATTATAGGTGATTACTTGCTCGGATTTGAGGACGAAGATCATGTTGTACATGACTTATGCGGGCATTCCAAGGTGAGTGGAATAATTATATGCGTATGTATATAATGTATCTATTTGTTGTAGCATGAAAGGTGTAGTGTCGAGGTGTTAAGACACCACGTTTCACGTGAAGAGTGTAGCATCGAGGTGTTAAGATGCCACTCGGGTGTAGCATCGAGGTGTTAAGATGCCACCTAGGAGTGTAGTGTCGAGGTGTTAAGACACCACTCCGTAAAATAATGAGTGTTTCATCGAGGTGTTAAGATGCCACTCGGGGTGATGTGCCGAGGTGTTAAGGTGCCACCCTAGGGGTTAGTGGTGCGAGGTGTTAAGTGCCTAACGGATGTTATGAACACCGATGGCGTTTTCGCGAGCGTCGTTCCCTTGTACTATTGGTCGACCATGGTTATTTGTGTTGTAAGCATATTATATTATTCGAGTTATATTTATATGCGGTTGTTATGCTAGCTTGTGGTATTGGAGATTTATAGCTTGTTATTGTGACGATAAGCTAATTATGTTTGCTAGCGTGTTTGCGGTTTGTGTAAGTGTTTGCAAGTAGGTATAATTATATATGTATTCGTATAATTATTGCATTCACTAAGCTTTTAGCTTACCCCTCTCGTTGTTTACCTTTTTACAGGTATTGCGTTATGAAACTAGCTAGTTGTTAGACTAGTTGCGTAGGAGCGCTTGGGCTCGATGGGGTAGCTTTTGGATATGCGGACGCGGATTGGGGATTTGGTAGCCCCCGGGATTATGCTCTTGGTATCGGGTTGGGTTATAGAGTCCTAACTCGTCTAAATGTAAATTGTGATGGAAACTTGTATTTTGTACGAAAGTCGTAAAACGGCCAATGTGGGCCCCATTATGTAAAACTTGATTTTACGATTGAAATGTTTTAGTTTCATATATTTTAATGGGTTGTGAAAAGCGTTTGGTCTAATTATGTCGGGAAGTGGTCCATCTTTTTCGCGTTTCAAAACTTTTGGACAGGCTACTTTTGCGCGCCGCGCGAGGTCCATGGCGCGCCGCGCCACTTGCTGAATAAATAAATTTTTTTTTTGTGTGTGTGACATTTTAAGCGGGTTCGAACGTGGTTTGGTTTGGGTTGTTACAAGTGGTATCAGAGCATAGTCTAAGGGAATTAGGTGACCTTCGAGTAGGTGCCTAGTCTTAGACTTATTGTCCGTTGTGCGTTATTTGCGGGACTTGTAGGGATACTTGTCAGATTAAGGTTTGTTAGTGCCTTAGAGTATGTGACTAACTAGGACTTGTGTTGGTCCAAAGTGTGATTATGTGGGGCCTTATTACGTGTGTAAATTAGTGCCTTAGATAGCTAGTGCCTAATGTAAGTAGGCGGACTTGAACGTTGTTTAGTGATAGTCACCTAGGTTGTAGGTTGACTTGTTGTTGTGATATACTTGTGTACATTTATTATTATATTGTATATAGGTGTATATATATACAGGTACCTATTTGGTGTGGTGTCCTAGGGATGAATCTATTAGAGAGATTCAAAGGTTTGGCGGTTTTTGAATGATCGAGTCACGGTAAGGACTTTGATCATTCGGGTACTAGGAGTTATCGCGTGTTGTTTTTGTGTGAATGTTGCGTCAGTCCGGGTAAAGTACTTTGCGTGGACATGTGAAAATGGTAAGGTACGCATTTGTAATAATGACCGATCACCATTATTATGAAAGTGTATCTTGACATCAAGCATGACATGACGAGTACCGAACGGAGGAAACGTGGCATGGTTGGGGTAGATTCAGGATAAATGAGGGATCTTTATTGGTTCCTAGTTGATAGTGTCTCGGGTGATGTGCTTGTAGTCACATCGGGTTCGTTGCGAGTCGAGAAGTGTTACGGTGGATTCGGTTAGTTAAGTGAGTGAGCCAACTCACGAGTTTGGCGCGTACGTAGTCACCCTAAGTAGTGGGTGCATTATTTGAGATCTGTTATTCGTTGTAGTTACTCATCGTAACTTGGATGACCGAGTTATGTGTGTGCGTGTGTGCGTTGAGGGCTTGAATTTCGTAAAGGAATGCGACGAGTCTAATGATTGTAGATTGGGTTACACTCGGGAGAGTGTGTGTGTGGTTAGAGAACCGTGTTAGGATTCAAATTGTAAGTCGCCTTGGAAATTGGCGAATCGAGGAGTCTTCGGGTCAATAAACTCATGGGAGTGGGACCCATATGATGATGCTTACGATAGTGTGTTAGTGTGACGGAAATTATAGGGTAACATTCCTAACGGAATACCCCTGTTGTGGTGTTTGTGCCGATGTGAGGTAGGGTGTAAGACTTGGTGTTCTCAAGCATCTCCTTAGTGTTAGATAAAGGGTTTCGTTAGGCTATATCGTTTTGGCCTTGTTGAAATTTCGGGTAGCATGTGATCGCTTGGGACTTTTGATAAGACAATAGGCCGTAGGGTTTGTCTGGTAGGTATAACCTCGGGTCATTATTGTGGAGAGGTGGATGACATCGGGTGTATGGAACCTAGAGATCGAGTTCTAAAATTCAGTAGGTTGTGGCGGGAGTCTGCATGACACTGCATCAGGTGCCTTCTTATACCTGCTAGTGTGTTGTTCAACTCCGGTGATGGTTTGATCGTTAGTGCTTGGAGTGCCGGTGAGATACCCTTGGAAGGAGCGGAGATTGTAATAGTGATCGACGGGTGATGGTAATTCGACGGTGGTGAAAGTTGAAGTTTAAGAACATTGTGGTGAATACTTCTTGCGAAGTGACGGATGAGCGCATCTTATTACTCTTAAGTGATAGACGGGTGAAGATTACCGGTGGACCAGTGATGGACTTAATGGTCGGATAGGCCAAATGTTATGACGAAGGGTCGATATTGCGGTCGATGCGATTATTGTGTCGGATTGGTCCCTCTTCTCCATGAGAGTGGACAATTATTGATAAAGGTTCGTTAAGTGGAAGGTCGGGTGATCTCGACGAAGATGCACGACTGATTAAGCGGAGCGGCATATGCCTAGACTTAGAGGCGTACATAGGATTTTGATGGAGTTCGCTCTGCGAACGACGAAGGGTTGTTAGTTGTTATTCGTGGTACAAAGGTGCGATGTCGTCGCCTGTACGACATCTCTTGTGATTGTGCATGACGGCTCTGAGAGCCTAAGGTGAAATTATGGTGGTTCGGTGCGGATGACCAACGATGAGGGTGGTCGTGTGTTTTGTGAAATGGTAACTCCGCAGGATGTTATCATCTTAGCGGTGAGAAATGGAGCTAAATCCTAAGTGGGGGAGTTTTTACTGAAGTATGGGGAAGCTTCGGTGGTGTTAGATCAAGTGAAGTGTAAGACTTCTTAGGAAAGGTGGTCGTGTAGTACCATTATGCGGTGTGAGACCAAATGTGAAGTTTGAGATCTCGGAGTGAGGAAAATGAAGTTGTCATTGCGAGTGCTTTCGTGATGCAAATTTGGGTTGGTGTGAAGCTCGGATAGTACTTTTAAGGGAGTATGAGTTGATATCGTGGTGAATACTGTATTTTTCTTTCTCGGGAAACGTGGACGTGGAAATTGTCAGTGGATTATTCCACTTTATAGACGATTGTGAGGCGGAGAGTGTCGGTTCTGATTGTCTCGCGTAGAGACATGCGGTTGTTGTTGGTTTGCGAGAGTGTGTACCGTAGTAATGTGACCCGTAGGTTGCGTCGAAATGTCAAGACCATCCTAAATGGGCGGTCTAGGTAGGAGGATTCATCCGGCGTTGGTGAATATTTTGTGGGTCGTGTGGCGAATTGCGAATTTAGTGAGATGATGATTCGCCGTTGACGGGATTTTTGTATACGAATAACTTCTGTGTTTGTACTAGGAAGTCGTAATGTATGGTTCAGAGGAGAAACCCAATGACGATGTGTTTATGTTTCGTATAGCTCATGGTGTATTATCGTCATCCTGGATTAATCCAGTGGCGGATGGTCGTGTGCGGATTAATTTATGGGAAAGTTTGTGCCCCTAGTGTGATTAGTTGGCGATACCGATATTTCTTCGTTAAAGGAATGTAGCTTGTTGCGAGTTATAGCCGAGAGGACTTGAAGGAATGTATGGTGTTTTCTATATTTCCTAAGTGGGTAGTTTGAACGTTGGGCGCGTGGGATATCGCTTGTTGCGGTAATGCACGCTAGTGATTATTAGCGTGTGGTGAAAACTTCGGATTAATGGAAATTGTTATTGGAATTATTGCGGATATCGAGTTGGATACATGTCAAAGGACCGTAGAGTGTAGGTCCGGAATGGTTAAGTGACGAAGATCAAGAGGACATGATCGAGTTTAAGTGGGGGAGAGTTGTAAGACCCAAATATTTATTGCACATAATGTATTTATGGTGTACGATGTGTGTATGAAGTGTACGAAGCATGTACGTGTTGCTTGCTCGAACGTCGAAGAAAACTGGACGTTGTTTGGAGTTACAAGGTGTGTACGTACCTTTTCGACCCCAAATAAAGTTTGACTTGATGTTTCAAAACCTCACCATTAAAAAGGAAATCTTATTACGTTTCCAACGATATTTGATTTATCGAAAACGGAGCTACGGTCAAAAAGTTATGGCCAAAACAAGTTTCTGAAATCTGACCTGTAGGGTGGAGCGGCGCCCCACCATATGGCGCGGCGCGCCGAAAGTGTCTGATGCGTTTTTTCAGCATTTTAAAGGGTCAAATGAGGGGTACTTTGGTCCTTTCACTTATGGACGGATTTGTGGCTTTAATATCAGTTTTAGATCCACTTGTGGATCATTTTGACATCCATTCAAACACTCCCAATCTTAGAGAGAGAGAGATGAGTTCTAGAGAGAGGAAGCTTGAGTTAATGATGAAGATGGTGATTTTTGCCCAAATTGGAAGCGGGTTTTGGTTCTCCTTGGTGTTTCTAGCTACTAGAGCTCGTTTTGGTGCTTGAGGTAAACCCTAATCCGAATTGTAGTGTTTGATTTCTTGTTTGAGTTAGGGTTTGTGTTAGTTAGAGTTATAAACCCATTTTATTGTGAAATTTGGGGGTTTTGGGTAAGATTCATGTAAGTAAGCCTAAATGGGTGACTTAGGGTTTCGATTGATTAAATTGTAAGTTTGGATCTTGCGTGTGTTGGTTAAACCTTAGAACACTTGTGTTGACTTGGTTTTTGGGTGTAAACCCTAATTTAGGTCAAAACGGGTCGAATGGGTATTTTGGGACAAGTAAGCTTAATTCGGTGTTAAATTAAGTTTCAATTCAAGTTTTGGTAAGTCAAGTAGGTAAATACTTGATTTAAGTGTTAGTGGTTGTCTTGGAAATATAATCACTAGTCGTTAGTGATTTTGGGGCGTTTTATGACTTTGGTCAAAATGGATAATTTGAATTGGGTCAAAATTAAGGATGACACTAATTTGGATTAAATGGATGTTAAACGATTTTGTTAAGTGTTAAATGATGTTTTTGGAATGAATTACTCGCAAGAAGTAATTTTGAGTTAAAATGATATTTTAAGATTTAGTCAAACGTGGTCAACCTTGTTATGGGACAATATTGCACGTGTTGGGGTTTTTGTGTAATTAGCATTTGAAATGACTACTACCTAAGTAGTAATTTAGTTTTAAGACTAAGGTTTGGTCTAATGGGTGTAAAGTATGATTTAGGGTTAAATCGTACTTTGTTGTGTTGGTTTGAATTACCACCCGAAGTGGTGATGTGTTAGTGTCCATTAGGTTTTAAATGGGCGGGTTTTGGCGAGCAAGGTGTAATCCCTCGGTTAAGGGATGTTTGTGTCGGGTTCTCTTTTAGAGAATGTGTAATTTATGTGTATATTGTGCCTATGTGTATTATAGGTGATTACTTGCTCGGATTTGAGGACGAAGATCATGTTGTACATGACTTATGCGGGCATTCCAAGGTGAGTGGAATAATTATATGCGTATGTATATAATGTATCTATTTGTTGTAGCGTGAAAGGTGTAGTGTCGAGGTGTTAAGACACCACGTTTCACGTGAAGAGTGTAGCATCGAGGTGTTAAGATGCCACTCGGGTGTAGCATCGAGGTGTTAAGATGCCACCTAGGAGTGTAGTGTCGAGGTGTTAAGACACCACTCCGTAAAATAATGAGTGTTGCATCGAGGTGTTAAGATGCCACTCGGGGTGATGTGCCGAGGTGTTAAGGTGCCACCCTAGGGGTTAGTGGTGCGAGGTGTTAAGTGCCCTAACGGATGTTATGAACACCGATGGCGTTTTCGCGAGCGCCGTTCCCTTGTACTATTGGTCGACCATGGTTATTTGTGTTGTAAGCATATTATATTATTCGAGTTATATTTATATGCGGTTGTTATGCTAGCTTGTGGTATTGGAGATTTATAGCTTGTTATTGTGACGATAAGCTAATTATGTTTGCTAGCGTGTTTGCGGTTTGTGTAAGTGTTTGCAAGTAGGTATAATTATATATGTATTCGTATAATTATTGCATTCACTAAGCTTTTAGCTTACCCCTCTCGTTGTTTACCTTTTTACAGGTATTGCGTTATGAAACTAGCTAGTTGTTAGACTAGTTGTGTAGGAGCGCTTGGGCTCGATGGGGTAGCTTTTGGATATGCGGACGCGGATTGGGGATTTGGTAGCCCCCGGGATTATGCTCTTGGTATCGGGTTGGGTTATAGAGTCCTAACTCGTCTAAATGTAAATTGTGATGGAAACTTGTATTTTGTACGAAAGTCGTAAAACGGCCAATGTGGGTCCCATTATGTAAAACTTGATTTTACGATTGAAATGTGTTAGTTTCATATATTTTAATGGGTTGTGAAAAGCGTTTGGTCTAATTATGTCGGGAAGTGGTCCATCTTTTTCGCGTTTCAAAACTTTTGGACAGGCTACTTTTGCGCGCCGCGCGAGGTCCATGGCGCGCCGCGCCACTTGCTGAATAAATAAAATTTTTTTTTGTGTGTGACATTTTAAGCGGGTTCGAACGTGGTTTGGTTTGGGTTGTTACAATGAACCCTAGAATTCATAATCTTAAACTGATGCAATGTTAATCATGATTTCAAATATTTTAGACGATTTCATGAACACAATTGATTAATTTGAGTAGGATTTTCGAATTAGGGTTTATTCAAATAATGTTTGAAGAATTCCTCATACCAACACAACTGAATGAAAGGAAGTCATAGATTAATCTTACCGAGAGTGAAGATTAATGACATCTTGACAAATTAATCAAGTAATATCAATTAAGCATGTTACAAGACATCAAGTTAAATCAAGTTTAAACCATTCATAAACTTAATTTTTAGACTTAAGCAAACCTATGTGTGTTAATGATTCATTGTCTTTTAAGATCACTAGATTATGACATATTAAGCATTATTCAAGTAGCACAAGCATATATTGAAGTAGTCCAAATACTAGTTGGTGAAACCCCAACTTGTAACACATAGCAAGACAAGGTTGATACATATACATATTAAGTAACTACTTAGCATTTAGCACTTGACACATAGTCAAATAATATACATGTATTAATAGCAAGTAGTCAAGTAATATTCATGTAATGACTAGCAAGAGATCATTAATTAATCTAGGATTAAACACATAGTGATAACATAGCATTGAACCAATTCTATGTAAGTTTTACTTGCAAAGTGGCATTTTCAAGATTAATGTATAAGTATACATTAATGTCCAACACAAGTATAAGGAAGGAGCAACTCTTGATTGGGACTTGGGGACCATCCTAAGTATGTCTAGATACATTTTAGATGTACATGTTTTCCTATAACACTTATGTGTTATCCTTAATCAAGGTTTAATCGTCATTAAGGTGTTATTAAGTGTGATTAACCAAGATTAGTGTTCTAGTGACCAAAACTCCTTTGAGTATGAAGGAGGCAACTATTCTAAGCATGTTTGAACAGGTTTCATAAATTATAGATGTCCCGAAGTGATCGAACTAAAAATGATGGGAACTAGGACAGAAGCTTATACGATTGACCCACAATTGACCGTGAGGTCAGCCGTGCATCCCCGATTTCATAAATCAGGGTGCAAGGCTCCACGGTCTGACCTGCGGTCGATCGTGTACCTAACCGTGCAGTTTTCATTTTCCGTTTAAGCGTTATTTGGTTTTGGTCTTTTGCTAGAGTAAGTGTGGATTAGTGAACTTGTATATTTATGTCAAGATGTCTACCATCACCTTTAGTTATGTGCATATGTCATCATCAAAACACTTATTGTTATGGGTTAAAATTAGTATAGTCGTTAAGCATAATTCGTGTAACCCACATTCTCTCCCAACAATCCCTAAACCCTATTTGCAGTCAACATCTCTCCCTCCATCACCCCTTTGATCGTCGACCTCTAACACCCCAAGAACACCATCAAAAATTGCTTGTTTGCTTGAACCTTCAGCACGAAAGTGCTTCCTTTGATCATCCTCTACACGCTAGTATCAATCAATTGTGTTTTTGAGGTATAATTTCATAACCCTAGATTTATAAAACTGAATTTTATTATGATTACATGGTAATAAATGCCTTATTGCTCAATTGATTGCGATTGTATGCGTTACTAGTCGTTATAATGCTCGGTTTGCATGTTTAGGTTAAATCACGAATTTAATTGCCATGCTACTGATATTGTGATTAAGTTTTATGTAAAAAAGTATCTAGATGAAAATCTATATAAAAATTAATAACTTTGCTCACAAGAATATCATGATTTCGTTATATATTGCTCTAGATATGCTTAATTGAATTTTCAACGTGTTATTGTGCTTATACGACTACCTGAATGGAGTCGAAACTGTCTCGTATGCATAGATAATAGCCTAGCATGAAGTATAAATTGTTTTGGAACTTGAGCTTCTTATATGTTGTTAATTGGATATAAGGAGCATATCTCATTTACATGTTAACTTTTGAAAACTCTATTTACTATGTGCTTTATGCGTGCCAAAATTATAGGTCTGAATTCTGTCTAAATCATAAAGTCTGACTTGATTGGTAAAACTGTACAAATTTGCTATATGAATTTCTTAGATCTTTTGATAGATTAAAATTTGAGATGTTTGTGAAATTATACCACTGATCTAGTGTGATTTACATGTTTCTAGATTAAATGAGAATCTTTATAAAACTGATGCGCGAACAGAAACTAAACTAGAAAGATTTGCATGCTACGTGAGTTCTAGGAATCTTAGCGCGATTTGTATTTTTAGAAAGCTAATGACATGACCTTGTGATCTGGAGTTTGTCATATTTTCATGATTTATCATTTGTGAATAATGCTTCTTCGTTTGCATGACTTTCTTGAACACTTAAGGTAACCGAACTAGTAAACGTTAAATTGCTAAACGAATGTTTGAAACTTATGAGTTGACCTTGGTTTGACTTTATGACATCATTGACATGACCTACTGATGTAGTTGACTTAGGTTAACCAACTTGACCAAGTTTGACTTTTGTTTGACTTGCATGAACTAGTTGGCTTTGTGTTGACTTTTACTTTACAAGTGTGTCGGTCTGAGCAATAGGACAACTGTATTGTGGAACACTCTTTACTGAAATAGACTTATGTAACTATATATTGATATATTTAGGTTACATTACTCGAACTTAAATGACCTACAAGTTGTCACTTGTGCGAAACTTCAAGTGCACTCAAGGTGAGTCTACAGTCCCATACACTTTTCTTTTTGGGATGAGATAACATGTTATTTTTAAACTGCTTTACGAATTAGACACGAGTACTAAAAAGAATATACATATGAGTTTGATCAAAAAGCCCTTAGCTTGAATATCTTAATTACATACGTAAGCTCGAATCATAAGAACGGATCTGTTAGGTCTGACAGCCTCGCCTAACGAACGGGTGCTGATTACTATGTAACTTGTACACTTGATCAGTGTATGTTATATAGGGTAAAGGAAGTCGCGTAGCGCTTTAGCTATTCGCAGGTTAAAGCTTTATATTCAAGTGGTCATAACAGATGTACTATGCTTTGAACGAAATCTCGTGGTCTAACAAACGATAAACGATTTACTAAACCTGTAGATTCACTCAACAATTTTGTTGATCTGTTTTCATGTTTTATCTCAGGTTCTTAGAGGTATAAGCTTCCGCTAATTTGATGACTACGTGCTTGGTTGCATGATATGGATTGGAGTCCATCATATCTTGTTTCAAAGACTATTACATTCGCATTTTTAAAACTATTTACTTTTAAATAATGTTTTGGGATAATTTACTTTTGTCATTAATATTAACTGTTTTTTAACTACTTTACATTTAATGACAACGTTTATTGAAATTAATGCGAATACTTTTCGAAAAACTTCTCTTATAGAGGGAGTGACCATTAACTATTAGACCGGAGGTTAATACACCGTTAGTGGATTCTGACGGGGTGTTACATAATATGTTGCTAATTACCCACGAATTAGCCATAAAAAATTATCCATGATCACAAACTTTGTGTGTAATTTGTACGTGAGAAAAAATTACCCATGAAATACCCATAACTCTACCCATGAAATTTTAATATGTGGGTGGTCCGTGTGAGATATTTTGAATCTCTTAGTTTAGTCACAGTTTAGACACGTCATAAAAGTTTTTGGGTTATTTTGTGGGTAAGTGCGTGAGAATTTTGTGGGAAATTTTTCTTAACATTTTATATTCTCAACCATGGTTAATCTGTGGATAATATGTGGCTGATTACCCATAAATTATTATTTGTGGGTAAAATTCGTGGGTATTCGGCATATTTCTTGTAGTGTCGTCAAATTATAAAAGAATAATTTTAGTAGCGCAAACAGGTGAGTTCTTGTAATTTATAGCTTCTAAATATGTTGTTTTAAGTGTTAACAGTATACATGCATGATAAATTATATATATGAATGATGAATATGCTATGTGATACATCGGTGGATATGTTCTGACGTCGATTTACGGTTTCAGTTACTGATACAAATTACATAAACATATATTATATACTGATATATACTCGGTTATATCGGTTGTGACGACCCGAAAATTTTTGACCAAATTTAAACTTAATCTTTATATGTTTCCGACACGATAAGTAAAGTCTGTAATATTGATTCTCAAAATTTTTGAATTAATGTTATATATTCAGTTAACCTTTGACTATTGACCGACGATTCACGAACATCTATTTGTAAATATATATATATATATATATATATATATATATATATATATATATATATATATATATATATATATATATATATATATATATATAATAAGTTGGAATATTAAGTATTCATAAATAACTTGCAATGCGTATTTAAAAACTGATTAATGTATATGAAATAAAGATATATACATATATATAATTTCAAGTTATTTAATAAACAATAGTAACATTCGTTTATTGATTCGATTGATATTTATATAAGTTAACTAAAACGTTTAAGATGAACAAGTAAAACACTATTTGTTACAGTAAAACACTATTTGCTGCAGTAAAAAACGACTTTGCTACAGTAAAACACTATTTGCTACAGTAAAAACGACTTTGCTACAGTAAATACTATTTGCTACAGTGAAACATTATTTGCTGCGGTAAACACTATTTTGCTACAGTGAATAATATGTCGACAAACAAGAAAACAAAACATATTGGGTACGTACCAGCTGGCCATGCGATCGCATGGCGAATGGGCATGAAACCCATGCGATTGCATGGGGATCAATCTCAGAAAACATCTATAAAGCTCGCACATTTCTGCTTCGACACACACACACATAAATTACTCTGTATTATATTTATTATTATTATTATTATTATTATTATTATTATTATTATTATTATTATTATTATTATTATTATTATTATTATTATTATTAATCTTATTATTATTATCAGTAGTATTAATATTATTATTATTAGTATTATACATAAAATACTACGACGAAGTACTGCTCAAATGATTTCAAACCGAGTTTTCAAATGAGTCAAAGCTAAGGAAACTATGGGTTATAGCTATGGAGGTTATGGGTAATGTTCATGGATATTGTTCGCAAGTCAAACCTAGTGTTTATCATCTCCGTTGCATCTACGTACTTTCCTACAATATTGAATCATAATATTGATACGTGAGCATTCATATCTTATCTTTTATTCATTAATAGTGTATCCAGGTCTAGTGCTCGAGTATATATGTTTATACATGCTTGTATGCTTTAATTTTGTCGTTAGATAGTTTATGATGAATCGCGAATTTGATACATATGCTACTGATATAAAGTATATGATATGCATATCGTTGGAAAGCTATCGAAAAATTAATAACTTTTCATTTAGAAATCGCGTGATTTCGATGAACGGATTAAAAGATATGGTCAACTGAATTATGTTTGACGTTAATTGAAATTTTGTTTGAAACTGTAAACTAATATTTAAACAACTTGTCTATGAGATTGATAAATTGGATTTTTAGATATTACTAATCGAGTAAATGAATTTCTATATAAGGCACGTCTCGTTTTATTGAACAATTGTTAAAGTTGACTATCTTATCATGTTTTAAAAGCTTTATAAACACTATAATCTGATTTTACAAGTATTGGAAAGCTATGTGAAATAATAAAATATTTTTCGATTGCCATGATAATTTAAATATAATATAGCTCCTGAAATAAATAATATTTTGAGTTTGATAAACTATAAATTCGTTCAATTATCAAGACTTATAATATGTTAATAAACATGTATAGATTTAAAAATTATATTGGGTCAGGTTGACTTTTGAGATGACTTTTGTTAACTTTTGCATGTCGGTCTCGAGCATTAGGATTGTGATACACTATGATCTGACCTAGCTTGTTAGACATGTATTGACCAACATATGTTCTCTAGGTTGAGATCTACGGTTATTCTGCATTCCAAGTTTCGGTCACATTTCGGTGAATGACCTTATGTGCTGCTAAGGTGAGTTTCATTTGCTCCCTTTTTAATTGCTTTTGCAATCTATATTTTTGGGCTGAGAATATATACACTTTATTTTAAACACAATGGACACAAGTACATACTAAATTCTACACTGAGTTTGAACCGAAAATCCCTTAGCTTTGGTAACTAGTAACTTCCAGTTATAAGAATTGGTGGGCGCGAGTAGTTGTATATGGATCCATAGGGCTTGACATCCCCGTCTGTTTCAGGTATAGAAACCCTAGCATGAACTATAAAACAGACGTATGCTATTTAAGTTTAGTACACGTTGGATTGCGTGTATTGTACATGTTGGTTGCATGTATGTTAAAACAGGGGTACTTATTATAACGTTAAAGCTTAGTTACCAGGGTGCTCAATTTCGTAGAATATTTTGATAAACGTTTCTGGATGAAACAACTGAAATCTTGTGATCCACCTTTATATACAGATTATACGCAACATTAAAACTATGAACTCACCAACCTTTGTGTTGACACTTTTAAGCATGTTTATTCTCAAGTTCCTAGAAGTCTTTCGCTGTTTGCTTATACGTTATACAAGCTATGTGCATGGAGTCATACATGCTTTATTCGAGAAAACTTTGCATTCACAAAATCATCACCATGTATCTTATTTTGACTGCATTGTCAACAGATGTAGTATTGTAAACTATTATTTACGGTGATTGTCTATATGTAGAAATCATCAGATGTCAAAGACCTTGGAATTAGATATTCATTTATGGTGTGCCTTTTCAAAAGAATGCAATGTTTATAAAACGTATCATATAGAGGTCAAAACCTCACTATGAAATCAATGAATGATGTATTCGTCCAAATGAATTTGAACGGGTCATCACATCGGGGCACCGATTAGTAATGCAAATTACAAGTATTAGTGCATTACAATCATGTTAAAGTTTAGTTATTTATGATGTTATGAAAATCTTATATAAGCATATGTTTTATTTAAAGTTATGATTTAATATGTTTATTGTATGCTTTAAGAATGCTTGACCTATGTTTTATTTAAAGTTGTGATTTAATATGTTTATTGTATGCGTTAAGAATGCTTGACCTCACTAAGCTCTTGCTGATGATTAGTTGTTTTTTTTTTTTTTTTTTTTTCCTTTTTTTTGTGCGTTGCTGATTAGTATATGTAACAATGTACCTCATAACTTAAGGATAAAGCAAAGATAAAGAAAAGATGTGAAGTTAAGAAGAATATGTGTAGTGGTAGTTACTTTTGTTAAGCTATATGAAAAATGCTATCAAGTGTTTAAGACTTCCGCCAAGTTATGATGTAAGAAACTTAAGTGTTATGTTTCGTTTTGTAATGGTAGAGTATTAAGTCTGTCATATGGAAAAGTGGGTGTGACAAAGATGTTCCGCTTCGGATCCTTCAGCAATACTTCATGATATAAAAAAAAAAAATAGCTTTTCATGGATCTCCCAACGGCTAATATTGAAGGTGACAAGGTGTCAATTGTGTGCAATGGCTTCTTAAAGGGTGTGCAACATAGTTAAATAGGCCATCAAACAAGGCCCAAAATTTTGATAGGGCACCAAATTTTCTACAACTTTTGATATACACTTAGTTTGTTATCACTACAAGTAGTTCAAAAAGAACTTAAAAGGAAGAAAGACTGTTTTTTTCTTCTTTTGACACGAATTACTCTTAATCAGAAGTCTCAGAAATTTCGTAAACAATGATAACTTGTATTGCTATAATGATAACTTTTTAGTAATATTTATATATATATATATTGAAAATTAAAAGTTTATAAGCGCCCATTATATATTTTTAACATGAACTTATAAATCAATGAGACGACCCTGTTTGTGTGGCACCAATGGTTAATCAACCCTAGGTTTTACGCATAGGCGTCTTCTGAGCATGTGCAATGTGTGCAACTAAACACGGTTCAACAATTTTAAATGACCCAAATTTTGAAACACATATTTTTTCTATTTATAACTTTTTCGATGATAACTTTTTAGTAGTATTATCTTTATATATGTATGCTTATTCAGGTCGTGTGAGAAATATTTTTCGATAATCGTTAAGCAGAATTATCTTTTTATATGTATTAAAAAGTTTAACGTTTATAAGGTTCCATTTTTTATATCTCTGACATAGCCTTCTAAATTAATGAGATGACCCTGAATTTAGGTTGTTCCTTCGAATAACCGGTATAGGCAGCTGACATTTCAATATTGCATACTATAGTTGGCGGTAACTGTAAATGTAATATGCACTCAATTTACAGATTATGATAAGTATAAAAATTCATCTGCTTTAAAAAGAATGGATCGATATAAGTAATTATATAAATATAACCTTTCAACTTTTTCCCAAAAGCAATGGACCCTAGAAGACTATACTTTACATGAAAAAAATCTAAGGGAGATCCCAAAGTTTGTCGGTTCTATATTTTGAATAGTACTATTACAATTCTACACTAAACCTAAACCGCATATATATTTATTTATTTACAAATATACTAATTCACGTAATAGTTTACAAATATCTTCCAACAGTATAACAGTACCAGCACACTATAACAGTAACGTTATACTGTTATACTGTAGCATGTTATATAGCAATTGGTTTTTTTTTTTTAAAGGTACTTAGGTGTAGGTTTTATCACCACCACTCCACCGCCACCAACAGTCACCTGAGACCACCACTCCACCGCCAGCAACCACCACTGCAACGACAACCAAAAATCAGATCTGAGTAAAACAAGTACAAAAAAAGAATACCGGATAGGAGACAGACGGTGGTTAAGCCCGGGAATGCCACCACCATCGATCACCACCATTGGCCAACACCTTCGACCACCGCCGTTGGCCACTACCGTCAGCCACAGCTTAGAAAGAAGAGCTTTAGCCTACTTGAAAAATAAAATAAAATAAAAGGCATAAAAAGTTGCAATCAGCGAAGGAACACCTGTCAGTATATGCCGGAATAACTGGTACATTGATCGGAAAACGCGAAAATTTCAGCAGTGCCCTAGGTGGCGCGTGCTTTCACCCATGATGCTAACATTTGATGCTTTTGGATCGAAAAATGAATTCCCGTTAAATGGTACAGGTGGTGAGATAAAAATTACACAAATTAAATGTTGATTTAGGAACAAAGGTTAAGGTGGTTTTGGAATATGAAAGAGGCGTTGGGTGAGGATAAATGATGAGAATATTTGATATTCATTCCACTGATATCTCTTTTGTACAACTGTATATCACTAGGGTTTAAAACTTTAAGCATTGACTTGGTCAGCTAGTCCTTTAATGTTTAAGAGTAGTCCATAATGTCATCTTTTAAATGGGCTTTGGCCCAACGAAGTAACAGGTGAATCAATGAATAATTACGATTATTTTTCAATATAAAAATTACTCTTGAAACTTTTTTAAAGAAATCAATTTATTAATTACTCCAAGATATAATTCCAATGTTTACACGATGCAGATACAATCAACTATCGTAATAGACGACAACAACAACAACAACAACAACAACAACAACAACAACAACAACAACAATAGTAGTAGTAGTAGTAGTAGTAGTAGTAGTAGTAATAATAATAATAATAATAATAATAATAATAATAATAATAATAATAAAAACTAAACGCACTCACTTAATAACCTAACCCGCAGCGTAGCGCGGGCGTATATACTAAAAGTGGACAATCACCCACCAATCACACCCCGCCACATCATCAAAAGTACTGTTACACTGTAGCAGTATTTTTTTTTTTTTTTTTTTTTTGCAAATACATATGTTTTTTTTCTTCTTTTTTTTCTTTTTCTTCAAATACATACAAATCTAATTCTAATTTACTAATACAATATTATCGTAATAGAAGCCTAAAAAATATAGGTAAAAAGGGTTATATTTTTATTTTTCATCACCTTTTTCAATATACTATATATTATTTGATTTTTTTATCTTTTAAAAAACCTACTTAAAATATATGGACCATAAGGTTTTGCCGAATAAGTAATTTGTTTAGAAGCCTCAAAACTTAATTTGTTTTGATTCGTTTTGTTGTTAAATTGAGCATTGCAACCCAGACTGTAACATATATCCAGTTGTTTGTGTATTTTTCATTTATATAGTAGAATATTACTATTACAGTTGCCGGCCATTGCGTAAATGGTCTGGAAAGAGTGGACAACATTTTGATGACTTTCAGGCCGAAAACTGTCTAACGATATAGTAGTGTTAAAATGACACTAATCCGCCGCGAAGCGCGGACCACAAATCTAGTTATATACATAGCACGTATATATAATTTGAACTAGGAATCTATTAATTGATGGTCTCCTCGTAACGATATTTTGTAACTCAAGAACAAGAACATAGACCTTCTATAATGTAGAATTGATAAAAAAGAAAAAGTAAAATATTTGCGACAATATGAGTTATCTAATAATTACTACGGAGTATTAGAACAACAATACTCAATTTCACGATTTTGAACCATGTTTATTTATATCATCATAACAATAACATTATAGCTAAAAAGTTTCGACACATTTTCTTACAAGTGAGTTGCTTTAATCATACGTACTAAGACCATATATAATGCAGCGTGATAGGCCAAATTTTACCTCTATCACGCTACCATCACGCCACAATGCGGCGTGATGGAAGGAAAAATTGGTTGTCGTGATGAGAGTATCACCTAAGCAAAATTGAAGCGTGATGATTTTTCAACCAATCACAATTTAGTTTAATGTATTTATAATTAAATTAAATCAATAAAAATAATAAAATAACTCCATCACACCTCATCACCCCACAGAATTGATAAATCGTATAGTCCAACAACATGTGCAACATATAAGTCCAATAGTCCATTCTTTTCTAAAACCAATTGGTGATAGAGGCACTTCCCCTTAGACTTATATTGGTACATTTGTTTTTGTCCATGATCGATGTGGGATAACTTCCTAACAATTAGTCTCACTAGCAAAACAGAGGATATGAGAAATTATCTTTTAAAGTAGCTTCATATACTTATTAATATATCTTTATAAGATAAAAAATGATAACGTATTAACAGTATACTTGTCGAGGCAGTAGGAGGTACAAATATACATATACATGGAGTTAGTAAGAAACTAAGAACTACTGTATAATTTATCTTTTATAACTGTAAACGGTTACACTTGTAGAATTGTAACTTGTAAAGATATTTGTTTTTATATTCTACATTTAGACAAAAAACGCGGTTTCGATAATTTAATACCAGCTTTCCCTTTTTTTATATATAACCACTCCAATCACTTGTTCAAACGACATGCTATTAAGCTTTTAAATTGTTGATTGATGACCCATAATTTGAACATTTTACATATTCAAATATTTATCTCCACCAACTGCAGAAAAGGTGCCTTTAATTAATTAATCAAGATAAAACAAAGGAAATATCATGGAAATAGTCAAATTACTTAAAACAACACTTTATTACGTGGGTTAAGGCTACTCAAGGTTTATATACTTTTTATTTTGTCCCGATGTAGTCCATATACCCAAAAAAAATACTATTATAGTCCATAAACTTTTAAAAAGTGTATCGATGTAGTCCATTGACCTGATAAAGAAGGTTGATCGATTTTAAACCGTTGATCTTCAAAAAAGTATACATTTTTTTGTCCCGATGTAGTCCATATACCCATAAAAAAGTACTAATGTAGTTCACATACTTTCAAAAAGTGTATCGATGTAGGCCATAAATTTTCAAAAGTGTATCGATGTAAACAAAAGGTGACCTGTTTAACCGGTAACAGGTTACCTATGGACTACATCGATACACTTTTTAAAAGTTTATGGACTATAATAGTATTTTTTTGAATATATGAACTACATCGGGACAAAATGAAAATTATATGAACCCTTAAATAGCCTTAACGCTTGTTATGTCACAATGCATTTGAAGATCTTGGTTAATGCTTATTTAGTGTACTAATTTCACCCTTTTTGTACACTAAACTCAAAGTGCTCAAATCCCACTTCAAATTATCTATTAAAGATGTCTAATTATGATCAAAGGGTTCAAAATCTTCATGATGATGAAGATATTAGGGATGTACACGCATTAACTCCGTCGTTTTATCCTCCTTCCATGGCTGCAAGTGATCAAGATTCTCGTGGAGATTTTTCGAACATGAGTGCCACTAATAGTACACTAGTGCTAGCAGGATCGCCAATAGCAAGCAACACAATTGAAAACGATATTTCTAGCAATTGGGATCTTGAATTGCATCCGTCTTTATCTCCTACAAGAAGAAATAGTGCATCGATTGTCCCTCGTGGTGGTAGAGATGTGGTGGTACCAGTTAGAAGTGTAAAGAAGGAAGAAGTTGAATCCAAGATTACGGCTTGGAAGGAAGCTAAGGTCGCTGAGATTAACAATAGGTTTAAATGTGAGGACGCAATAATAAATGGTTGGGAGAGCGAACGGACTCAATTGTCCACGTTAAAGATGAAGAAAGTCGAGGTATTGTGCTTTCAACTAATTTGTCCTAGAAAAAATTGTAGTGTCTATGTGTCCTTCTAACTATGAGGTTATGAATTCAAGTACAGAAGTGGATAATATGTATATATTTGTGTAAAAGTTCTTGTTGAGGTGTGTGAGTTGTCTTTTATGCTGCGTTCAATGTAATTTATGTGTATTAGGCCATGTTCATTATGTTTTATTCAAATTAAGTTCTAGGTCATATGGTTGAATATGTTGAGTTAATTTTTGTTTGTTTCATGTTTGTATAGAGAAAGCTCGAAGAGAAGCGAGTACGAGCAATAGAAAAGATGGAGAACGAGATAGCAAAAGCGCATCAAAAAGCCGAAGAAAGGAGAGCGTCGGCAGAGGCCAAAAGGGGAACCAAAATTTCTAGGGTTCTTGAAGTAGCCAACTTGATGAAAGCTGTGGGGAGGGCTCCTGTTAAGAGTTCATATTTTTAGTATCTCTTGACTGTCTTGATTATTAGTGCATGATCTATGATCATTGGAGTGTTAAGTGGTACTTAAATTATAAGAGTTCGACTATTTTATATATGGTTTAATTATCTTCTAATCTGACTAAGTTTCTCATTGTATGTAGTATTAATAGTAAGTTGTGAGAATTGTATCTTGTATGATATTTTCAAAGTACAAGATGATGTCACTATTTGAGATATATTGTGTACATTTTAGTATTTTACCATGTGATGTGAAGTTGTGATATAGTTGGTTCAATTCTTTATTTTAGATGCTAGAAACCAAACTGAGAAGACTAATATTTGTCACTTTGGGTGTAACCATATCTTACTTAACCTATTGTTAGACTGTTGGAGTAAAGATTATTTAGTCTGCGACCAACATGATACAAATAAGGGATTGTCCCATCATAGTACAAACATCCGTCTCTTCTGCCTACTTGAAGAGTTGAGGTAGAGCTTTTGGCTAAGGTTTGCGTTCGCAAGCAGGAAATTTTAAGTAACCTCGTGGCGTAAATTGTATGCCTGAATGTGTAGTATACCTTAAGGAAATCCGCTATCGAATCATGGTCTAGTGATCCTATCCATATTGTTTCATTAGAAGGTTTATGATAAAAGTAAATCCATAGATTCACCAAGAAAATTATAGGGTTAGCTCTTGAGTTCTGTTCCATATTACACATTTCCTATTTACCTTTTTTTGTACATGGTTGGTCCAATAAACTTCTTAAATTATAGTGTCCCTCTCACTAACGACCATAAAGAAATCACGTCAAATCACGTCAAGAAGTTACGCTTGACACGTGAAGTTAATTTTGTTCATTTGATATCAACTCCTTTTACCTCGGACCGTCTAATATTTGGCTTGAAACAATTTAACATAACCTTTTTGGTAATTAATATAATATTTATCCAATATTAATAGAGGATTGCTACACTACATCCACACAAAATTCACATAAACACAAAATTCACATAAATTTGTTCAATCAATGAAGCGGTTAATCAGATTTAACAAATCAAAATTCAAGATTAATTTCACTTTTCTATTTCTTTCTTTCTACTATTGATTCATTCCATTTGTGTAAAAACTTTGAGTGGTTAAAAATGGTCAGATAGATAAAGAAGCAAGAGCACCAGCAACTATTTAAACCTATATTGATCCAGCATTTCAATGTAAGTAAGGTTGACCAGTCTAGACCAATGATTTATGACCAAATTTTGTTTGGCCTAGAGATCAGAAATGTTTTAACACAAAGCCAAAATAAATAGCAGTCTACCATTGCAGTCAAATATTTAACTTCAAAATTATAAAATTTCAGAAGTCCTACATAGAAATGCTATCAGAAAAATTTTCTCATCAAGCAAACGAAACGGCGAAAATACATAATAGATGATGGATGCATCTAGGAATCAGCAATTGTAACCTCAACTTCAACACCAGGTTCAATGGTGATTGAGGTGATTTGTTTCACAACATCTGGTGAGCTGAAAAGGTCGATAACACGCTTGTGCACACGAAGCTCAAATCTATCCCAAGTGTTGGTTCCTAGAAAGCAGAATTTTGATATCAATATAAATTCAAAAACCTTTCAATTTCAATAATTATCAAAGCAAAATAGAATCGATTCTAAAAACATGTTGTATTAACCTAGAGAAAATTTAGATGTTAAAGTATACCTTCACCACAGGGAGATTTCCTGGTAGTGATGTTAAGAACCTTGGTTGGCATTCTTACGGGTCCCTTAACCCTCAATTTCTTGTCCTTGGATCCACGAATCAAATCCGCGCACACTGTCATTATAAAACAATACAGATATATATCAAAAAGTACACAACTAACCAATATTTGAGTTTGATAACTGCTGAAATCTTACTAGCGAACCCATTACTTACACCAAGACAATGTTTTAGGCAAGATTAACTATAACTTAATTAAATTCCAACATCTGTTTAATTAAAATTTATCAAAATAAATTAATTAATTTACAAATTTATCAGAAATTAATAGCACCTAATGCGGCATAGAAAATATGAATAAATTTTACAAAACGCAATTCAATGCAATTATGATTTACAAATGACTTTAGCGACATTAGGTTGATTTTGAAAGGTAAACATGAGAAAAAGTGAAAAAATGACAGGCATTTTTTAATATATAAACAAGTTTATAGAACTCTTTGTAAAATTAACAATTAAGTAAAAAAAATTTATTACAACTATGGGCATACTTCCTGCATATAGACTCCCTTATGAACGGAGACAAAACTAATTGAAAATGAAACCAATACGAAAAATCAGGTTCCACAGAAAACTAATTGAAAACTACCGACTCAATAAACTTGAAAATGAAATGCATTTTGCAAAGATGTTTCAGTAAAACAGAATGCATTTTGTGAAGATGTTTCAATTCTTTACGTTGAATAAAAGTCATAGTTGAAAACAGAATGCATTTTGCAAATATGTTTCAGTAAAACAGTGCCTATTTCGCAAGAATCTCACAAATTATCCCTCACTATGCCAAAAATAAAATGGAAACTTTAATGCAGCATGGCTTTTAGGTTTTGCAAAGGTCGAGGACAGACAAATACCATAGACCTTATACATTGACACGACCTAATTTCAACAGTTATGCATGTAACATCATAAAACACTAACAACTAATACAGTAATGTAATCAAACACAAACATCAACCATTTAGACTTCAGACGCAAACGGTTAATCAAATGCAGGGCTTACAAACACTATAATAAAGCTATAAACAAATCAAACAATGTATACAGAGTAATCATTTCATGGTGCAGTTGATACCTTTCTCAAGATTCTTAACATTTTTGGAAGAGAGTGTAATTCTAATCTTGTGAACCTGCTCTTGAGGCTCTTCAAGTCCCATCTTTGCTGGCTTCGCAGCTGCGTAAGTAGCCGCCATATTTGCTCCTTTTCTACTATCAAACAAACAATATAACCACCAACAAACAAGTAAACACACAGATCATATAACTTTTAAACATCAAAACATAACAAAATTCCAAATGAGGAAACTTACAAATGAGTGCATTATTGATAACTATACATTTTCCAAAAGATCAAACTCACTTATCAGTGGATTGAAGATAAGCATACATTTACCAGCTAGATCAAACCTTATACAATACTAATTCTAACACATAGGTCATACAAAAATAAATCAACTCTAGAAACTGTGTACAAAGCTCAACAATCAAATTTTCACAAAATTAGGCGAGAAAGAAAATAAAATTGAGGAAAATTGAAGTAAATTGAGCAAACGTAATCGATTTGAATACTTATGCAGATCTTTTTGGGTGAACAATGAACATATATTTATCGATTGAGAAATGATTACAAGAATAAATAATGAAATTAGGTGACTGAGATCAACGGAGATTAATAAACCTGTAGTAATTATTCCGGCGAGCAGCTGCTAACTTTCTATAGAGTGCGAAACCTAACTGAAACCCTAGTTTTATTATTGGATTTATTTATATATAGTTAGAAAATAAATACTTGGGAATGAAATATTGGGCTTACGATATTAAACTAGGCCCATTAATATGGTACATTTTTGAGTTATATATTTTTGCCCAATTAGTACTTGAGAAAGTCTTTATAAATATATGACAAAATTATGTAAAAGGTCCCTATGATTGGTGCATATTATACGGGTCTTAGATTTTTTTTATCTGGATACCCTCAATGTTTATGTTTGTTACGTGCTTGTTACCTGTACTTAACGGACGTTAGTCAAGCTCCCTTAAATATGATCATGTGACTTGCATCATAAGAGGGTTATTTTGTCATTTTGGTATCCTTTTTCTCTAAATTCAGCCATCTCATCTTCAACGTAAAAATAAGAATTCAAAATTTCCATTTTCAAAATCATTCCCTGAATAAGACTCTTTTTTTAGAAAAAATTGCACCATTGGTCACTCATGTTTACTCCAAATTTCATGATAACCACTAATATTTGTTTTGAACATGGTTAGTCACTCAAGTATCAAAAAATTCCATGGTTGATCACCCAACTAAGTTCTGTCAAAAACACAACGTTAGTGTTAATCACGTGTTTTACATGTGAGGGTATATACGTCCACAAACATTCATATTTTGTTAAACCCTATGATATGAGTTCCCAATTTTAGTACGCTCGTTTACTTGATTAAAACCCTCCAGATCAATCGTGCCAAGAGTTTACCCTAATATTGTATCATTATGTTCACGATGATGATGAATCGAGAAGACGATGTTGATGATGATTACAGAGAGTCTGAAGGAGCACAAATAGAAGGTAAAATTATAATTTTGTTCAGCCCTAATTTTTCTACAGCAGGTTTTACCAAATTAGAAATTTATATTACATGAATTCAAAACATTAACCTAAAATTATAATTTTTGCAGTTGGACTTCAATTAGTAGACGAATCTAATGATTGCCTTGATAATGATTACATTGTTAATGAAGATAACCACACAGAAGATGTTGATGTGGATATGCAAGACTTTGATTTTAACATTGATCCAGATGTGGAGTTCATGGGCACTACTAAACAAATTGTAAGTACACAAAATGACCAACAATTTGTGAATTTAGAAGTGGTAAACAATGATGATTTCGAGATAGGGTCAGAACAGCAGGTTAGCAATACTTGTTTTTTTCTAGGTCAAGAATTTGGTTCTAAAGCTGATGCTACAGAGTACTTTAAGATTCATGCAGTTGAGACTAGGAGACAACTTGTTTTGACACATAATGACAAAAAATGGGTTAGGGGTAAATGTTTAGGAGTGCCAAAGAAACAATTGTTGCTTAGTGATGTGGGGTCTGATAAAGTCAAGGCACATTCAAGTGGACAATCTTTGGTAGGTGATGTTATCAATAAAGATAAATGTCCATGGGTTATACACATCTCAAAAGAAGCAAATTCAGAAACATGGAAAGTAAGAACTTTAAAGGATAAACATGAATGTGGAGAATCTAGATTTATCAAACAATGTACCTACGACTACCTAGCTTCACAACTTGTTGAACAACTACCATTCAATCCTACAATTCCAACTAAAGCAGTTCAACATCAGCTTCAAGCAAAAAATGAAGTAAATGTCTCAAAGAGCAAAGCATATAGAGCATAAAAAAAGCACTTGTGACTATTCAAGGGGATTATCACAAACAATATGGGCAATTGAGGGATTACTTGGAAGAATTGAAGAGGTCAAATCCTGGTACAACTACCAGAGTTGAAACTGGGCAGTCTGATCCAACCTTACCAACTAGAGTTTTTAAGCGTGTATACATCTGTTTGGGACCATTGAAGAAGGGTTTCCAAGCTTTAGGAAGGGATTTACTTGGGTTAGATGGTGCATTCATGAAACAACCTGCTGTAGGTCAATTATTAACTGCTGTTTCCTTGGATTCTAATAATGGCATATATCCGGTTGCTTATGCTTTGGTCGAAAAAGAACATTTCAACTCATGGGACTGGTTCTTAGAATGTTTGGGTAATGATTTAGGTCTTGACATTAATTCAAACTTCACTTTCATAAGTGATAGACAAAAGGTATGTGATAATCATTCATGCTTTACTTTTATAGTTCACTTTCATATTTTTTATAAAATTACTGATATCAGCATCTATGATAGGGTTTAATTAAAGCAATTGAAACTCGATTCCCATCTGCTGAGCATAGATACTGCTTGAGGCATCTACATGAAAATATGAAGAAGAAGAAGAAGTGGAATGGACTAGCATACAAACAACATCTTTGGAAGTGTGCAACTGCAACCACAATTCCTGAGTTTGAAAAGTGTATGAGTGAATTGAAAGAGTTTAATGAGGGTTGCTACAAGTACTTGCTAAAAATTCATCCACATAGTTGGGCAAGAAGCCACTTTACTGGTATTATTTTTTTTTTTTACTGCTTTGAAGAGTTTGCAGGTTTAATAGTTAACTGTTAGCAGGTTTTTTTTTTTTTTAAACTGATTTTAACAGTTTGCAAGTTTAATAGTTAACTGTTAGCAGGTTTACTGTCTTTTTTTTTTGTTCTTTTTTTTTTGTTTTTTTTTTGTTTTGTTTTGTTTTTTTTTTTAACAGTTTTCAGGTTTGATAGTTAACTATTCTCACTATTTTGCAGGTAGGGCTATAACCGATGTACTACTAAACAACATCTGTGAAATACTTAACAGGTGGTTAGTTGAAGGAAGAGATAAACCTATCATAACTTCATTGGAGTATGTCAGAGAATACTTGATGAAAAGAATTGTGACAGTGACGAATAAAATGTCTAATTGTGAAGGCCCATTGACTCCAACTGCAACTAAGGTGTATGAAAAAATTAAAAGACATGCTGGTAAATGTACTGTCTTGTGGAGTGGTAGTCATAAATACCAAGTGAATGGTCCACACAATGATCAGTGTGTGGTTGACATGGAACACAAAGTGTGTGCTTGTAGAAGATGGGAGCTCAATGGCATGCCTTGTATGCATGCGGTTGCTGTATTAAACACAATGGAATGTGAAGGTGAACAAATTGGTGCATTAGAATCATGAGTCAATCGTGTTCATTGGTTATCCACATGGAAAAAGACTTACAACTACACAATTAATCCATTGAATGGAAGGTCCAAGTGGCCAAAGTCAACTGTAACAACCACCCTCCTACCACCTAAGATAGTTGCTACCACTGGTCGACCCAAAAAAAAACAGGATAAAGGGATTTGATGAAAATGAAAGTGTGAACAAAGGTGGAAAATTGTCTAAGAAAGGAAGCATTAATAGATGTGGTAAGTGTAGAGAATTTGGGCATAATGCTAGAAGATGTACAAATGAGGGTAATGATGTTGGTTCTAAAAGGAAGGCAAAAACAAGTGAAAGTGGTACTAAGAAGAAAGTTAAAGAGTGATTAATATGAAGTCTAGTACTATTAAGTATAAGTCTTTTTTTGGGTGCTTGTGTTATGTATGGAAATTTCTTATGTATGCAACAATTAGTTTAAGTCTTTTTTTGGTGATTGTGTTATGTATGCAACAATTAGTTTAAGTCTTTTTTTGGTGTTTGTGTTGTGCATACAACAATCACTAGAAGTAATGATATATGGTAATTCTATCTACTATTATTGAACTTGTTGATCACCATCTGTTGCTACAAACTGAGTGCAAGTAACATACCATTTTATTGCAATCACCAAATTCATACAAGTTCACTAAAACATAAAAAATGGTTCAACCATTTAACTAGATCCAAACATAATAAAAAAAACTGCACTACATTTTATTCTAGGTGCTTCAACCATACAGTTTGAACAAACAAAAGATACAAATCAATATCAGCCCCATTATAATCATCTTCAGCTTCTTAACTTGATTTTCCAATCTGTTCTTTGTCCTCAATAAACCAGGTATTATGATGACTGCTCGATCACCCATAGGCGGGTCAAACCAATCAATAAAGTGACGAGTGCAGAACTGGAAAAAAAATTTATCAATTACAGTTAGCATTTTGTCACGATTACACGAATTAAAAGAAAAAAAATTCAATTGACCTAAATCCTGTTACAATTGCACGAATTAAAAAAAATTAGGGTTAGGGTAATTACCGTTGAGGGGCACGCATAATATCTTCTACCGGGATTTTTGTCAGTCCAAGCTGTAACGAGTTGAGACCGTGCTCCACACCCACAATTAACCATTATCAATTTGATGTATTTTATGGGCTGAATTAGGGTTCTTGCGTGGGGATGATAAAGGAAGGAGAGAGTGACGGGTTTAGATGAGAAATAGGCTTTAAATAGGTACTTTTTCATACTTGTGGACGTATATACCCTCACATGTAAAACACGTGATTAACACTAACATTGTGTTTTTGACAGAACTTAGTTGGGTGATCAACCATGGAACTTTTTGATACTTGAGTGACTAACCATGTTCAAAACAAACATTAGTGGTTATCATGAAATTTGGAGTAAACATGAGTGACCAATGGTGCAATTTTTTCCTTTTTTTATTTTATTTTTTTAACATTGTCATCAGTTCAACTATTTGAAATTTATAAAATCGCATCCAAACAATAAGAAAATAAATAAAACTATGAACGGTCATTAACAAAATATTTTATAGTATTACTTAGTCTTATATATATGTAAAATATATCCAACTTTCCCAGATCTTAAAGAGGTCATACTTTTATCCTAGTCACTGTACGTATCAGCATCGCAAAGGTGTGTATCCTACCATTCCACATACCGAGTGAACAATGTCAAAACAAGAAATAACATTGGAAGTAGAAGGATAAAATGGAAGTCATGCGTGTTTGCCAAGATGAAAAGCATTGCAGAGTGTCTGATACTTTGTTTTATTACATGAAATTGAATGATTAGAAATAAGACGTTCCATCACATCATTGCCAGGGTGACCAAGACGCTAATGCCAGGTGTTGTGCGAGGTAAGGAGAGCCTGAGGGAGAGGCTTTGTGACCGGATACAGATCACCCGTGCCATCACAACGAAGGAGTCGACGAGTCAGGTAATCCTTGACAAAAAAAAACTCAAATTCGTCAAAATCAATAGAAACTTTGTTATCACGAATAAATTGACGGACATGTATAAGGTTTTTAATAATATAAGGGGTGACAAGGACATTATGTAGGTGAAGGAGTCGGTGTAAGGTAGGCAAATTACAATGACTGGTATTCGTTACGGACTTACGGGAATGGGAGTTTCGTTACCAACATCAACCACCATCGATCAACGTTATTAAGCACATGAGAACCCAGAACACTCTTAGACTTTATCACAGGTGCAACATCAAAAGTATCATCATCTAGTTCATCAACAGAATCAAACATTGACAAATTAAAATCGATAGAAGAAATCTTAATCTGATTAACACCCGCTTGTTCCGATGCTGACTCAACCGGAGTGGAAATACGAACGCTCTGGTGAACAAATCCTCTGAAGTAGAAATGCTCAATCTCGCAACCCATCGCCATCGTTAACAAGTTTGCGAGCCAAACACTCAAAGGCAACCTTATTTCTCTGGCAAAACTTCCAAGGTTTCAAACATTTGATCTTTTCACACGGTTTACCGACACAGGGGAAAACCGAATCAACAATTGGATATCAAGGACTTCTTACTCCCTTATTGATTTTTGTTTTTTGTTTATTTTTATAAAATTGGAGGCTGTTGGTGATGATGAAGAAGTTGGTATGATAGATATAGGATGTATATGATATGTAAATGAAAGTTGTAATAAGGATTGCAAACTGTATAACAATGGAAGATAAATTCTATTGAATAAAAGATGAAATGTAAATACCAAATCAGTGAAGATCTCTCTAGAATCTTACTGCCCAAGCATAAAAGCCGAAATTGTAAAACATAAAAGTAAATGAGTGAATGCCTTTGCCACTAGACACCAGTACATATTTATTCCATTTGTAGAACCAAAAATAACAAACTATTCTCATCATGACCGTTCATTCCATATGCATAAGATTCCTCCTTTGATAGACCTTCCCATTAGTGGGCTGGGGTTGGTTAGACTTGGGCTGCAACAAGAATGTGATGGGCTGCTCTCTATCAATGGTCGCATCCTGAAGAACAGGCTTGCCCTCAAGCCGAAAATCTGGGAATTGAGTTTGGATGTCGAGTGCGTCCTCCCAAATAGCTTCATCTTCATTAGGCCATTGAATTAACCATTGAGGGGTAATGACACCCTCTTTGGTGATACTTCTAGTAGCCAAGCACTTAACTGGTTGGGATATTTCTGAGGGTTCAGTGTCAAAACCAGGTGGTAAAGTCGATTCAATGGGTGCATAGCCAATAGCTTTCTTGAGTAAAGACACGTGGAAAATTGGGTGGATTTTTGAATCGGTAGGAAGTTGCAGCTTGTATGCAGTAGCTCCAATGCGGGCTGTGATTAAAAATGGGCCATAAAATCAAGCAGAGAGTTTTTGATTTATGCATTTGACAACTGAATGTTGACGGTGGGGGCGTAATTTCAGAAAAACCCAATCACCAATAGCAAAAGTGACATCTCGTCGATGTTTATCTGCTAACTTTTTCATATAAGCTTGTGCACGTTGTAAATGATATTTGAGCTGCTGTAATGCCTCATCTCGATCCAGTAAATCATTCATGACTGACTCACATTTTATTTCACCTGGAACAAAGCGAAATATGGTGGATGGGCGTCGGCCATACACTATATCAAATGAGGTGGTATTTATGGATACATGGTAAGTAGTGTTGTGCCAAAACTCTGCCCATGGCAACCAGAAAGACCAGGTTTTGGGCTGGTCAGAAGCAAAGCAACGAAGATATGTTTCTAGACTTCGATTCACTACTTCCGTTTGGCCATCCGTTTCTGGGTGGTATGCTGAACTGAACTTCAATTTGCTTCCTTGTAGAGTAAATATTTCATTCCAAAACTTACTCAAAAACAGTGGGTCACGATCACTTAGTATTGACCGTGGGATACCATGTAGTCGTATAATTTCCTTAAGGAATATTTCGGCTAGAGAGTGAGCAGAAAATGGCCTCTTGAGCAGAATGAAGTGGCAATATTTAGATAGACAATCCACAACCACAAGAATTGTTTCATACCCCTTGGACTTAGGTAGACCTGTGATAAAATCGAGAGATATATCCTCCCAAATAGCAGCTGGAATTGGGAGTGGTTGCAACAGGCCTGCTGGTGCCAATGTCGATGATTTAAATCGTTGACAAATGTAACGACCCGTCAAAATCGCTATTGACGCAGCACGTTAATCATTGATTCCACAGTGAGGTTTTGACCTCTATATGATACGTTTTGATAAAATATTGCATTCATTAAAATAAGTGACTTTCTAAACATAGAAAGTTATAAACATGTAGGCGAGTGCTTAGGTATAAGCAAAACCCCAAAATACATAAGTCTTTAATTTACAGGTTGACTTCACAGTCCAATTATTTATTACACAACGCAGTTTTATTTTGAATGCAATAAACTTTGTACAAAGCATGAGAGACTTCATGCAGGCAACAAGCACATCACAGCGGAAGCATTCTAAGGACCTGAGAATAAAATATGCTAAAAAGTCAACACGAATGTTGGTGAGTTATAGGTTTAATTGCTCGAGTCATAAACATATATAAAGATAGACCACAAGATTTCATCAAAAGTTTATCAATAGATTCTACGTAACAGAGCACCCTGGTAACTAAACTTAACGCTATAGTGATAATTACCCCATTCGTTTTAATACACGCAAACCAACGTGTCTTAAACTCAAATAACATACGTCCGTTAAAAGGCTAGCGCACTAGCTCGGACGGGGATGTCAAGCCCTATGGATCCATATACAATTATTCGCGCTCACCAGTCCATATCCTATGTACTGGCAGCTACTAGCTACCAAAGCTAAGGGATTTTCGGTTTAACTCAGTGTAGAATTTTGTATGTACTTGTGTCTTATTGCGTTTAAAATAAATTGCATGTATTCTCAGCCCAAAAATATTTAAAGTATTTAAAAAGGGGGACTATAAACTCACAGTTCAATATTGAGACTCAATATTGTAGGCAAATTGCGTAGACGTAATGATGTTAGACGTCTGTATGGTTGGCCTTGGATTCAAGAACAATACCCCGAACAATACCCAATATTTCCTTAGCTTAAAGCGGTTTGAAACCCGAATTAAAACACCCTTAAATATACCTTATTATTATTAAACTTAAATTATAATTATAATTATAATTATAAATATAAATATAAATTTATAGAAGAAAGAAAAAGTGATTATATTTCGTCGAGTAAGCTGGCCTTTTATAGGCATGTTTCCTGATTTTGGTCCCCATGCGATCGCATGGATTTTCAGTGCTTTTGCCATGCGATCGCATGGCCGCCTGAACCCCTTTTGTTTGCTAGTTTGTCGACATCAAATAGTATTTTACTGTAGCAAATAGTGTTTACTGTAGCAAATAGTGTTTTACTGTAGCAAATAGTGTTTACTGTAGCAAATCACTGTAGCAAAGTCCCGTTTTCACTGTAGCACTGTAGCAAAATACGGTTTCACTGTAGCAAATAGTGTTTTACTGTAGCAAAGTCATTTTTACGGTAGCAACTAGGGTTTTACTGTAGGAAAGTCGTTTTTACTTGTACATATATATATATATACATACATATAATTGTTCATGAATCGTTGAGAGTAATCAAAGGTAATTGTATATATGAACAGTTCTAAAATTTTGAGACTCAATCTAACAGACTTTGTTTAACGTGCCAAAATAATAAATCGTATAGAGAATTGGTTTAAATTAGTTGAAATTTTCCGGGTCATCACAGTACCTCCCCGTTAAAGAAAATTTCGTCCCAAAATTTTTGAGTAGTACCTGTTTCATGAGCGATATCAGTGAACAAATGTGGATACTTTTGCTTCATTTGATCTTCACGTTCCCAAGTAAACTCAGGTCCTCGTCTTGCGTTCCAACGAACTCTAACTATCGGTATTTTGCTTTGTTTTAATTGTTTGACCTCACGGTCCATGATTTCAACAGGTTCTTCGACAAAATGGAGTTTATCATTAATTCGTATTTCGTCAAGAGGAATTACGACATCCTCTTCAGCTAAACATTTCTTCAAATTTGACACGTAAAATGTGTCATGAACACTACTAAGTTCTTGCGGTATCTTTAATCGATAAGCAACTGCTCCAATTCTTTCGGTGATTTCAAAGGGTCCTACGTACCTAGGACTTAGCTTTCCTCGTTTACCGAATCGTACAACGCCTTTCCAGGGTGACACTTTCAACATGACTTTGTCGCCCACTTGAAATTCTAGCGGTTTTCTTCTTACATCAGCATAACTCTTTTGGCGACTCATGGCCGTTTTCAATCGCTGTTGTATTTGAATGATCTTTTCGGTGGTTTCGTGAATAATTTCTGGTCCAGTAAGTTGTCTTTCTCCTACTTCACTCCAACAGATAGGAGATCTGCACTTTCTACCGTAAAGTGCTTCAAATGGTGCTGCGTTGATGCTCGTATGATAGCTGTTATTGTATGAAAATTCTGCCAACGGTAAGTGTCGATCCCAACTGGTTCCAAAGTCAATCACGCATGCCCGTAACATGTCTTCCAATGTTTGTATTGTTCTTTCACTTTGACCATCTGTCTGTGGGTGATAAGCGGTGCTCATATCTAATCGAGTTCCCAATGCTTTTTATAATGATTGCCAAAAACGTGATGTGAATCGGGTGTCACGATCAGATATGATGGAGATGGGTACACCATGCCTGGAAATTACTTCCTTCAAATATAGGCGTGCTAATTTCTCCATACTGTCTGTCTCCTTTATTGGTAGGAAGTGAGCTGATTTAGTTAGACGATCAACTATCACCCAAATAGTATCATGACTACTTGCAGTCCTTGGCAATTTCGTAATGAAATCCATGGTTATTCTTTCCCATTTCCACTGCAGAATTTCTGGTTGTTGTAGTAATCCTGACGGCTTTTGGTGCTCAGCTTTGACCTTTGCACACGTCAAACATTTGCTTACATAAGTAGCAATTTCTGTCTTCATATTAGGCCACCAATAAAACTTCTTGAGATCGTGGTACATTTTCCCATTTCCTGGGTGAATTGAGTACCTCGTTTTGTGTACTTCATCCAGTACTAGTTGCCTTAGATTACCATGTTTTGGTACCCATATCCTATCAGCAAAATACAGGGTTCCATCGGCTTTTACTTCAAGCTGTTTTTCTAACCCTCTGCTTATTTCGCCTTTTTCATTTTTTTCTTTTAAAGCCTCCAACTGTGCTGCTTGAATTTGCTTTGTGAGACCAGTACGAATTGTAATATTCAAGGCTCGGACCCTAAGAGGTTTTACTCTTTCTTTTCGACTTAGGGCATCAGCTACAACATTAGCCTTTCCGGGGTGGTAACGGATTTCACAATCGTAATCGTTTAACAACTCTACCCAGCGACGTTGCCTCATATTGAGTTGTTTTTGATCAAAAATATGCTGAAGACTCTTATGGTCGGTGTACACTGTACACTTGATGCCATATAGATAGTGTCTCCATATTTTGAGTGCAAAAACTACTGCTCCAAGTTCCAAATCGTGCGTCGTATAGTTCTTTTCATGAATTTTTAGTTGTCGTGAGGCATATGCGATAACTTTTGTGCGTTGCATTAATACACATCCTAAACCTTGGCGCGAAGCGTCACAATAGATCACGAAATCATCATTTCCTTCTGGTAATGACAAAATGGGTGCAGACGTTAACTTCTTCTTTAATAACTGGAATGAGGATTCCTGTTCTGTGGACCAATCATACTTCTTTCCCTTTTGAGTCAATGCAGTTAAGGGTTTGGCGATTCTAGAGAAATCTTGAATGAATCTTCGGTAGTAACCAGCAAGACCTAAGAATTGGCGGATTTGTGTTGGAGTCTTCGGTGTTTCCCATTTACTAATGGCTTCGATCTTGGCAGGGTCAACTTTAATTCCATGTTTACTGACAACATGGCCCAAAAATTGTACTTCTTATAACCAGAAATCACACTTCGAAAATTTTGCGTACAGTTCTTCTTTCTTGAGTACCTCCAGTACCAGTCTTAAGTGTCGCTCATGTTCTTCCTTGTTCTTCGAGTAAATCAATATGTCATCGATAAAAACAATGACAAATTTGTCTAAATACGGTCTACAGATGTGATTCATTAGATCCATGAATACTGCTGGAGCATTAGTCAATCCAAAAGGCATGACTAAAAATTCATAGTGACCGTAACGGGTTCTGAACGCGGTTTTAGGAACATCTTCTTCCTTTACTCTCAGCTGATGATATCCGGAGCGTAGATCAATCTTAGAATAAACACTTGATCCTTGCAATTGATCAAACAAATCATCAATCCTCGGTAATGGGTACCGATTCTTGATTGTTAATTTGTTTAATTCTCGGTAATCTATGCACATTCTCATAGATCCATCCTTCTTCTTGATGAACAGAATAGGAGCACCCCAAGGTGAAAAACTAGGACGAATAAATCCACGGTCCGATAATTCTTGCAACTGGTCTTGTAATTCTTGCATTTCTGAAGGTGCAAGTCTATATGGAGATCGGGCTACAGGTGCAGCTCCTGGTATGAGATCAATCTGGAATTCTACACATCTGTGTGGAGGTAGCCCCGGTAATTCTTCTGGAAATACTCCGGGATATTCTCTTACAACCGACATGTCATCAATGCTTCTTTCTTCAGTATCGATCTTCTTTACGTGTGCCAGAATAGCATAACAACCTTTTCTTATAAGTTTCTGGGCCTTCATACAGCTGATAAGGTTCAGCTTCGAGTTACTCTTCTCTCCATAAATTATTAATGACGTTTCATCCTTACGAGGGATGCGGATTGCTTTCTCAGCGCAAACAACTTCCGCTCTTGTTTTGGACATCCAGTCCATGCCAACGATTACATCAAAACTTCCTAATTCTACGGGTATCAAATCGATTTTAAAGGTTTCACCAGCGAGGTTCATTTCGCAACCATGGCAAATTTTATCGGCTTTTATCAATTTACCATTAGCTAATTCAATAGTATATTTATCGTCTAGAGGTAATGATGCACATTTTAGTTTAGAACTAAAGTCTTTACACATATAACTTCTATCAGCACCCGTATCAAACATAATAGAAGCTAGTTGATTATTAACGGTAAACATACCCGTGACAAGATTAGGATCCTCACGTGCTTTACTGGCACTAACATTAAATGCCCTCCCACGTGCGGGTTCTTTGTTCTTCTCCTTATCAGGGCATTGATTTATAAAGTGACCAGACTTCCCGCATCCAAAACATTTCTTGACATCGGTCGATTTTGTCTTTACTTCAGAAACGGTGGCATAACAATCTTTCGCCACATGTCCTTTCTTGTTGCACTTATCACAGACCACTTGGCAATAACCTGCATGATGTGTGTAACATCTTTTGCAGAACGGATGGGGTCCCTTATAGTTTGGACTTGCAGTTGCCCCATCTTGCTTACCTTTAAAAGTTTCTTGTTTCTTCAGGTGAGTACTTTTGCCCTTATAGTCTTCCCATTTCCTCTTTCCTTCAGTTGTCTTGACTTCGGTAATTAGTGCCTTAATCGAACTCTCTGAGATCTGGTCCATGAGTTGGTGTGCCATTGTCATGGCTTCCTGCATCGTATTTGGTTTGGACGATGTAACATTTCCTTTGATATTGATCGATAAACCGTCAATATACATTTCTATCTTTCGTTTCTCGTTTGGCACCAATTCGGGACACAACAAGGCTAGTTCCATGAAACGCTTTTCATAGTTATTGAGATTCGCGCCGATAACCTTCAGATTACGTAACTCAGATTCCATTTTTCTGATCTCGTTTCGAGGACAGTACTCCTCGATTAGCATCTTTTTCAGTTCTTCCCAAGAGATATCATATGCCGTATCTATTCCTTCTGCTTTAGCATAATTGTTCCACCAAGTAAGTGCACCATCTTGCAACGTGCATGAAGCATACTTTGACTTGTCTCCGTTTGCACAATTACTGATTTTGAAAACGGACTCCATCTTTTCAAACCATCGGGTTAGACCGACTGGTCCTTCGGTTCCACTAAACGTCTGTGGTTTGCATCCTTGAAAAGTTTTGTATGAGCATCCGTTTCGTGAGTTTGTGTTTACGGCTGCTGCTTTGGCTGCTGCTTCGGCTGTTGCTTTTGCTGCCTCGGCTGCAGCAATTCTTTCATTCACACGTTTCTCGACTAGTTGCTCAAACTCAGCATCCGACATTTGAGACATGTTTCTTCAATAAACACAGCAGATATAATTTAATCATATAGAATATTATAGGTAAAATGAGTTGTCAATAGTTAATCGTAGCATATTAATAATATGAACCGATTATTATAAAAGCCTTTTCTTCTTATTAGCATTTTATAATTATTTCTAGGGTATTACCTACCCGTTAAGTTTATACATAATAGCTAGTACTAGGAATTAACTACTAAAATCCTAATAATATTCCACTATGAAAAATTATAGCGAGTTACTACGTTATTATGTAATAATAATAATAAGTATTAATAATACAAATAATCATTCCATGCATTTATTATTAATAAACCAAAATAATACAATACCATACAATACCGATATTTTACATATGATTATTCTACATAACAAGATAGAGTAGCACACATAAGCAATAGGATAGCGCATGGAAGATTTATGGTTGCGAGGTCGTTTACTCAGAACTATCAGAAACTTCTTCCCATTTGGTTCTCTCTGCCAATTGTTTGTGTGCACATGGTCCGACAGACATTCTGGCAGTGTATTTTATTTTTGGTTGGGGTTTTGAGGTACCCGTTGCCTCAGTGGGTTTAATACAATAAAGGTGGTTACGGATCGAATGGTCATGTTCCTTTTTAATAATTAAGGACTTTTTATTATTGTGGTTATTTTTATTATCTATAGCAAGTTGGAATTTCTCCTTAGTGATCTCTTTTATTTCATTAGCGAAATCCTCCTCCTTACTGATTTCGTCTGATGACGAACTGTCTGAGTCATGTGTAGGAGAATATGATGACGAACTGCAAGAATATGTACCGGTGGTCATGAACAGAAATCTGCCAGGCGTAATCGGCACAACCCGCCCGTCGGCGGTATATCTGGACCAATGTCCATATTTGTTTAGAAATGGACGATCCTCGTTTACTCCAGGGATCATGGGTCCATGCCAACGATACTGTGGCTCTGGAAAACTAAAGCTGGGTGGAGCTGGAACCTCCTCTGGGTTTACCGGGAGTTGAGATTGCCCGGCTAACACAATTTCTTCTTTAACAGGTATTGGAACGCCCTTTTCAGTTGTGGATAGAATAGATTCAGTGTCCGATTCCGAGTCGTACAAAATGATAGTATTAGAGGAAGTCATCTATCACATAATTGAAACAACAATTACGTTAGCATATAAATATATCACATATAATGTTTTTGACCAAATAATAAGCAAAAATCAGTAAAAACAGATATGGTCATAGTCCAGACTCACTAATGCATCTTAACAATTACCAGTTAAACACACTAATGTAATTTTTGGTTCCCTATGACCTCAAGCTCGGATACCAACTGTAACGACCCGTCAAAATCGCTATTGACGCAGCACGTTAATCATTGATTCCACAGTGAGGTTTTGACCTCTATATGATACGTTTTGATAAAATATTGCATTCATTAAAATAAGTGACTTTCTAAACATAGAAAGTTATAAACATGTAGGCGAGTGCTTAGGTATAAGCAAAACCCCAAAATACATAAGTCTTTAATTTACAGGTTGACTTCACAGTCCAATTATTTATTACACAACGCAGTTTTATTTTGAATGCAATAAGCTTTGTACAAAGCATGAGAGACTTCATGCAGGCAACAAGCACATCACAGCGGAAGCATTCTAAGGACCTGAGAATAAAACATGCTAAAAAGTCAACACGAATGTTGGTGAGTTATAGGTTTAATTGCTCGAGTCATAAACATATATAAAGATAGACCACAAGATTTCATCAAAAGTTTATCAATAGATTCTACGTAACAGAGCACCCTGGTAACTAAACTTAACGCTATAGTGATAATTACCCCATTCGTTTTAATACACGAAAACCAACGTGTCTTAAACTCAAATAACATACGTCCGTTAAAAGGCTAGCGCTCTAGCTCGGACGGGGATGTCAAGCCCTATGGATCCATATACAATTATTCGCGCCCACCAGTCCATATCCTATGTACTGGCAGCTACTAGCTACCAAAGCTAAGGGATTTTCGGTTTAACTCAGTGTAGAATTTTGTATGTACTTGTGTCTTATTGCGTTTAAAATAAATTGCATGTATTCTCAGCCCAAAAATATTTAAAGTATTTAAAAAGGGGGACTATAAACTCACAGTTCAATATTGAGACTCAATATTGTAGGCAAATTGCGTAGACGTAATGATGGTAGACGACTGTATGGTTGGCCTTGGATTCAAGAACAATACCCCGAACAATACCCAATATTTCCTTAGCTTAAAGCGGTTTGAAACCCGAATTAAAACACCCTCAAATATACCTTATTATTATTAAACTTAAATTAAAATTATAATTATAATTATAAATATAAATATAAATATAAATTTATAGAAGAAAGAAAAAGTGATTATATTTCGTCGAGTAAGCTGGCCTTTTATAGGCATGTTTCCTGATTTTGGTCCCCATGCGATCGCATGGATTTTCAGTGCTTTTGCCATGCGATCGCATGGCCGCCTGAACCCCTTTTGTTTGCTAGTTTGTCGACATCAAATAGTATTTTACTGTAGCAAATAGTGTTTTACTGTAGCAAATCACTGTAGCAAATAGTGTTTTCTTTTAAGTCCTCTCAAAAACATCCCAATCGATTGTTCTTCAGATTGATTAGGAATTAGGGCTGAGATAGCTTCGAATTCCTGGATGTATTCTTCGATATCATCAGTGTGATACAGCGACCCTAGGGCTTCATGAGCATTCCGAAATTTTGTTCCACTAAATCGAATCACGAGTTTGCTCCGAAAATCCATCCAATTGATTGTCGGTTGTTTAATTAATAAATTGGTGAACCAATTGAGTGCAATGCCATCCATACACATTTGTGAGAGGTGAATTTTGTGATTCATTGGTGTGTTGTGAATTTGGAAGTAGAGTTCAGCTTTAGTTATCCAACCACGTGGATCAATTCCTTCAAACACAGGTAGCTTGACTTTTGGTAGAGAAAATAGGGAGTTGTCCATTTGATTTTCTGGGGTCAGGATAGTGTTAGTGTGTCTATTGTTATCTGTGGAAGAACCAGAGATATTTTCAACCTGAGGAGATGAATAGGTTGCAGGTGGTGGTGAGAAGATGTGTCTTGTGGTTGTGCTCTGTTTTTGGATCCGATTATCAATCTTGTTGTCAATCATTTGCTTTATTGTTTTGGGTAAATCAGTGAGCATTGCTTTCAATTCTTTCATTTGGTTTGAAAGAAGCTCTAGCTGCTCATCATGAGCATCAACACGTGACTGTAATCGAGTGGTCATGGTGGGTGGATCTGGATTCACCATTGTAGGAGATGATAGGGAAAGGGCAATGGAACCAAATGATAGATATAGGATGTATATGATATGTAAATGAAAGTTGTAATAAGGATTGCAAACTGTATAACAATGGAAGATAAATTTTACTGAATAAAAGATGAAATGTAAATACAAAATCAGTGAAGATCTCTCTAGAATCTTACTGCCCAAGCATAAAAGCCGAAATTGTAAAACATAAAAGTAAATGAGTGAATGCCTTTGCCACTAGACACCAGTACATATTTATTCCATTTGCAGAACCAAAAATAACAAACTATTCTCATCATGACCGTTCATTCCAGATGCATAAGATTCCTCCTTTGATAGACCTTCCCATTAGTGGGCTTGGGTTGGTTAGACTTGGGCTGCAACAAGAATGTGATGGGCTGCTCTCTGTCATGGTATGTATAATATTATAAGTGAATATCTTGTAATTAAAGACGATGATGAAAAGAACAGCAAGATTATAGTCCTGAGTGGTAGAATTTTAGGTTATAGAGCTGATACCATGAAATGGATTAATATTTTCTTTGATGCATAACAATATAATCACACACATATATACAAGTAAAGTGAAAATGCCAAAGGACTATAATAAATAAGAGGATAATCCAAGAGTCTACTAACAGAATCGAAACAAATACACGAGTCACAATCAATTTTCAACAACTAAAAATAAAATGGAAGTAAAAATCAATCAATTTCTTCCAACCACCACCTGAATCGCACGCCACCATCACCTGAATCCCGCCACCACCTATACTGTTTAGGGATCTGATAACTCAACCCTAGAATTGACCACCAACCATTGTTGCTTGATGTTGCTGTGTTACCGACGCACTCTCACAAGATCTAGTCATAATTTGAGGGTTTTGTTAGTTTAAGATCCAACGTTAATATTCAAAGGTTAATCTACGTTTTGATGATGACATTCAACTTGATCAAAAGTCTTTTTCAAAAATTCTATATTTCTAATCTATATGAAACCGAGATAGTTACCTATACATTTAAAGGGAATAAGCGAATAGAGGTTCTGCCCTTATTTTTGTTAACCATTTAGGTTTAGAATATTTTTTTCTTAATTTTTCCAAATCTTGTTCTTTCTATTTTAAAATGGTCAGGGGGAAACAATATAGTTAGACTCAAATATGAATACGGGTTTTTTTAAATGATAATTTAAACACTAGACTAGATATTTAAATTCGTTAGGCCATATATTAATTAAAGCCAAACCAAGCAGGAAATATTAGAAATAACTAACACAAATCACAAAAACTAACGACATAACTATGTGATCATGTCTATTATTATTAGACCATCTCTAACGCACTTATATAGAGGCTTTTTCTAGCAAAACGCCTTGAGCACACCCCTAATGTGCCGTGTTGGGCTCCAAATGGGACGGCTTGCTAGCCAAGACCACAAACAAAATATATGGCGTGTTGGAGCAAAAACACTTGTTTAATATTATGTGTTTGATACTCTTTTTTCTCACTACAACAAGTTAACCAACCAATTAGTCACACATAATTTTACACGCTTTTAATTTACTTCAATTTTGGATGCGAAAATATAACAATATTACTATACATGTATTAGAATTACACACATTTTATATGTGAGTAGATTTTAATAAAATACTTCACATTTTTAAAAAGCATGTAAAAATATATATAACTAAATAGCAAATTTGTTGTAGTGTCTCATTACTCACTCAAAACTTTTGAATTATAGTATAACACATCTCTTAATACTAACACATCAACACCACACATGTAGTGACCCGAAATTTTTCATGTTTATATATATTAAATGAAATTGATATTTACATGATTAAGTGTTTCCAACATGTTAAGTAATCAAACTTGTTAAGACTTGATTAATTGAAATAGGTTTCATATAGACAATTGACCACCCAAGTTGACCGGTGATTCACGAACGTTAAAACTTGTAAAAACTATATGATGACATATATATGATTTTATATATAGTTAACATGATATTATGATAAGTAAGTATCTCATTAGGTATTTTAACTATGAGTTATATACATAAAATTGGGTTTATTGATTTAAGAAACTCGAAACGATATATATAACGATTATCGTTATAACAACGTCTTACTAAATACATATGAATCATATTAAGATATTGATACACTATGTTTAATCATGATAAATGATAAGTAAACATGTCATTATGTATATTAACAATGAACTACATATGTAAAAACAAGACTACTAACTTAAGGATTTTGAAACGAGACATATATGTAACGATTATCGTTGTAACGACATTTAAATGTGTATATATCATATTAAGATATATTAATATATCATAATATCATGATAATATAATAATTTAACATCTCATTAGATATAATAAACATTGGGTTAACAACATTTAACAAGATCGTTAACTTAAATGTTTCAAATCAACATTTACACGTAACGACTAACAATGACTTAACGACTCAGTTAAAATGTATATACATGTAGTGTTTTAATATGTATTCATACACTTTTGAAAGACTTCAAGACACTTATCAAAATACTTAACAAAAATGCTTACAATTACATCCTCGTTCAGTTTCATCAACAATTCTACTCGTGTGCACCCGTATTCGTACTCGTACAATACACAGCTTTTAGATGTATGTACTATTGGTATATACACTCCAATGATCAGCTCTTAGCAGCTCATGTGAGTCACCTAACACACGTGGGAACCATCATTTGACAACTAGCATGAAATATCTCATAAAATTACAAAAATATTAGTAATCATTCATGACTTATTTACATGAAAATAAAATTACATATCCTTTATATCTAATCCATATACCAACGACCAAAAACACCTACAAACACTTTCATTCTTCAATTTTCTTCATCTAATTGATCTCTCTCAAGTTTCATCTTCAAGTTCTAAATGTTCTTCATAAATTCTACAAGTTCTAGTTTCATAAAATCAAGAATACTTCCAAGTTTACTTGCTCACTTCCAATCTTGTAAAGTGATCATCCAACCTCAAGAAATCCTTGTTGTTTACACTAAGATATCATTCCAAATCAAGAACTTTCAAGCCATCCAAGATCCTTTGAAGCTAGATCATTTCTTGTCACTTCCAGTAGGTTTACCTACTAAACTTGAGGTTGTAATGATGTTCATAACATCATTCGATTCATACATATAAAAATATCTTATTCGAAGATTTGAACATGTAATCACTAGAACATAGTTTAGTTAATTCTAAACTTGTTCGCAAACAAAAGTTAATCCTTCTAACTTGACTTTTAAAAATCAACTAAACACATGTTCTATATCTATATGATATGCTAACTTAATGATTTAAAACCGAAAAACACGAAAAACACCGTAAAACCGGATATACGCCGTCGTAGTAACACCGCAGGCTGTTTTGGGTTAGTTAATTAAAAACTATGATAAAATTTGATTTAAAAGTTGTTCTTCTGAGAAAATGATTTTTCTTATGAACATGAAACTATATCCAAAAATCATGGTTAAACTCAAAGTGAAAGTATGTTTTTTTCAAAATGGTCATCAAGACGTCGTTCTTTCAACTGAAATGACTACCTCTTACAAAAACGACTTGTAACTTATATTTCCGACTATAAACCTATACTTTTTCTGTTAAGATTCATAAAATAGAGTTCAATATGAAACCATAGCAATTTGATTCACTCAAATCGGATTTAAAACGAAGAAGTTATGGGTAAAACAAGATTGGATATTTTTTTGATTGTTGTAGCTACGGGAAATATTGTAACAATTCTATACAAATCATATCCTAGCTAACTTATATTGTATTATACATGTATTCTAATGTAATCTTGGGATACCATAGACATGTATGCAAATGTTTTGACATATCATATCGACCCATGTATATATATTATTTGGAACAACCATAGACACTCTATATGCAGTAATGTTGGAGTTAGCTATATAGGGTTGAGGTTGATTCCAAAAATATATATACTTTGAGTTGTGATCTAGCCTGAGACGTGTATACACTGGATCGTGGATTGATTCAAGATAATATATATCGATTTATTTCTGTACATCTAATTGTGGACAACTAGTTGTAGGTTACTAACGAGGACAATTGACTTAATAAACTTAAAACATTAAAACGTATTAAAAATGGTGTAAATATATTTTGAACATACTTTGATATATATGTACATATTTGTTATAGGTTCGTGAATCGACCAGTGGCCAAGTCTTACTTCCCTACGAAGTAAAAATCTGTGAAAGTGAGTTATAGTCCCACTTTTAAAATCTAATATTTTGGGATGAGAATACATGCAGTTTTATAAATGTTTTACGAAATAGACACAAGTAAATGAAACTACATTATATGGGTGAATGATCGAAGCCGAATATGCCCCTTTTGCTTGGTAGCCTAAGAATTAGTAAACCGATCTACTAATTGACGCGAATCCTAAAGATAGATCTATTGGGCCTAACGAACCCCATCCAAAGTACCGGATGCTTTAGTACTTCGATGTTGTTTTTATCATGTCCGAAGGATTTCCCGAAATGACAGGGGATATTCTTATATGCATCTTATTAATGTCGGTTACCAGGTGTTCACCATATGAATGAATTTTATCTCTATGTATGAGATGTATATTAAAATATGAAATCTTGTGGTCTATTATTATGATTTGATAATATATAGGTTAAACCTATAACTCACCAACATTTTTGTTGACGTTTTAAGCATGTTTATTCTCAGGTGATTATTAAGAGCTTCCGCTGTTGCATACTAAAATAAGGACAAAATTTGGAGTCCATGCTTGTACGATATTATGTAAAAACTGCATTCAAGAAACTTATTTTTGATGTAATACATTCTTATTGTAAACCATTATGTAATGGTCGTGTGTAAACGGTATATTTTAAATTATAATTATTTGATAATCTACGTAATGCTTTTTAAACCTTTATCGATAAAATAAAGGTTATGGTTGTTTTAAAAATGAATGCAGTCTTTGAAAAACGTCTCATATAGAGGTCAAAACCTCGCGACGAAATCAATTAATATGGAACGTTTATAATCAATATGAACGGAACATTTCAACACACACAGGCCACCCACCTCACCCACACCACTTTTGCTATCATCATTAAAAGTGGTCTTAAAAGCATACAATGTTGAGCCGCACCTTCGCAATTTCTATGAAGATACATTTGAAATCGTCTTTTTAAATTTGTGATCAGTAAACGTAGGATTATTAGAAAACTAGTCATTCCATAAACGTTGAGCTGCACCTTCACGATCCCTATGAAGATACATTCGGGGTCCTCGTGGAGGTCTCTAACTTGAGCCTTCACCAACTTTCTTGGTCTAGCTCTTCGGCACACGAACAACATAACATTTAATAAATGTGAAAGTGTTTTGATTGTGTTGTATTTATAAGGTTTATTTATTTACTTAATTTTATATCCAAGTTGTATATGTATTCAAAACTAATAATATACATCAAACACGTCAACCAAAAAGCTTTGCACTTGGTCCCTTTCAATTAACCACCAACACCGCGTTAGCCACGTGCTGGCGGCATGTTGGGTGCACTTGAGCTTCAGGAACGTTAGAGAAGGTTCAACAATATACTACAGATACACATGTATTACAATTACACATGTAAATTTTAATAAAAAGTTTACAATTTTAAAAAGCGTGTGAAAATATATAGGATTAAATAGCAAATTTGTCTCTTAACTTTTTAATTATAGTTTAGCACATCTCTTAATACTAACACCCACCCCACCCACACAACTTATGCTATCATTATTAAAAATGGTCTTAAAAGCATACAATGATTTTTTTTGGCCACTCAATTTTAGATAGAAGGTTGAAACAAAAAAACTAATCATCTCGTTTTCAGCTAAATAAAAATACTCAAAATAGACTTATTTCTGTACTTAGTTTTATATTTCTTTGCTATTTTCTCTCCATTCAAAAAAGAAATCAGAGTAGAGTGTTAGAAACATTCACATATCTAATCAAGACATACATTAAAACTAAGAGGCATTAAGTCTAAATCTCTTCACATTGAAGCAAAGTTGACCAAGAGTTTTGTTAAAAAATCTCAACATAATTATTTATTAACATCTTGCGGAGAGTTTTGGTTAGCTGAAGAAGTTTTTCGTGAGTTAAAGCCAAAAATAGGCTACAAACTTACACAAAGGTACCGATGTCGCCCACAAATCCATTTTCGTTCTACTGTCGCCTACAAACTTGTAAAAAATGTACCAATGTTAACATTTTGTTACGGGTTAAGGGCTGAACCGGTAAACTTAATTATTTAATTTATTTTTTTCATTTTATATGTCCCGATGTCACCGATATACTTTATGTTGTGTTCCGATATCGCCCATATACTTTCAGTTTCTGTTCCAATGTATCATCAACGTGTATCACTATCTAAAAGTCAAGTCATCAATTGTTTTCGTTACAGGTAAAAAAATATAATGGGTGACATCAGCACATTTTTTATAAGTTAGTAGACGACAGTAGGACAAAAATGAATTTGTGAGAATCATTAGTACATTTGTGTAAGTTTGTAGCATATTTTTAGCTTTAACCGTTTCGTAAAAGATAGCTTGGTGGTTAGTGGTTACTATGTTGTATGATCTGATATTATTCTGATGAACTCATTACGGTAAAAATGACCAAACACGAACGTTTTAGTACAGAACATGACTTAATACCTACTACATAATTACAGTGTAATTAATCAAAATCAATATTGTAAATAGAATAGATAAATAAGGATAAACATTTAGAACCTAACGATTAGATTAAAAGAATGATATTTATCAATTAATCAATCATACAAACAAACCGTGAAATAACAGAATGTCAAGTTTCCAATAATAGAAATGAACAAAGTAAGCTTCATTACTAAAATAAGTTGAAACCTTTATTTATTTTGTCATCTTCCGACACAAATTCGGCACAGTATGAGCCTAATTGCTTTATAGATGACACAAACCATATACCAGATCCGAGTATTGATCAATTAAAACAATAACCTTAACGATTAAAACACAAAAACAATTAATTATATTTTCAAATCGATTAAACAGAACACCTATGTGCATCAAATTTGAGATCTAAAGAAACACCTATTGCTAACAAACATCATAACCTCGAAACTCAAGAACACATCGTACTAACGAACATATCGATATAATTATCGATTGACTTAGTCGACGTGTTCTTGAGTTTCAGAGGTGATGATATTCAGTTAAAAATGAAACCATAGTCGTCTTCAATTTGTGATGTAAATTAGATAAACTGGAAACAAAATAGATCAATTAATTGATTACTACGAGTATAGTAGCTTCTAAAACCAAAAATACATCATGTAATGAACACCATCAAGTATCAGATAGGTACATACATAAATTATTACTCGTATGATGTATTTTTAAGTTTTAGAGACAACCATATCGCAAATATGAGACTTTTAATTTAGATGGTTATGTTTGGTGAGAATTTTAGGTTGATTTATAGATAGCGCGGCAGCATGTTGTTCTTAAAAACCCTAGATTTCAACTATTTACTTATTTTCTTTTTGTACCCTCACAGTTTCAATGCAAAGTCATTTCTTACCCTCCCGGTTTTTAGAATTGAAAATGTAGGTTGCTAAGCTCTTTAAGGTGCTGTTCTCTCTCCATCATTTTGAGTGATTCTTTGTTGGAATCAAACTGAGACACTTAATAAAATAAAATAATTAGTAAATGATTATAAATAACAATGAACAAATTGATAATTATTTATAATTAACTTTATTAATTGACGTAAAATTATCATATTATCCTTTTACATGAATAACACAGTAGCATATGATTGTTTGTTAAGTGTTTTTAATTTAGTTTAAGGAGAATATTAAAGAAAGATAGATACACTGTATAGTTATTAGAGAATTTCATCTTTAAATTCAACACATATTTTTTTTCTCGTTCATCACGTCATTTAAAAGTTATAAACAAACACGTTTAATGCTGAATAGTTCGGCAATTAATGTTGAATCATCACATCTGGTTGTAATCAAGCATAGCCTGATTCAAGCCAACACAGTTTTAAACCCACACTCAAATTAATTAATTGACCATACTTTTGAAATAGGTTCGAAAACATGTTTCTGAAAAAAAGTTGTGATCATATATTTATAGAGATATATAAGATCTGAAATTTAAAATCATCATTTTTCATGCTTTATTTTTATCTGAACAAAGAAAATAAGCTGAAATATTTCAATGATTAAACGTAGATGATCTGAAAATGAAACCAAATATCATTCAAAGAACTATACAGAATGATAAAAGATCCGGCATGGATATCCAAAAGACACAAAAAATCAACGGTTATGTGGCATCAATGACTAATCAATCCCGTCTCATATATCTCCTCGAATCATCAAAGATCCGGCATTGGTTAATTGTAACATGTCCTTTATATAGTCCTAGTCGTTAGATCATTCTTGACTTGGTTGTCCATTTTCACTTGGTTAAATGGGGAGCGTCAACCGACTTTGTCATCGCAAGTGCGGTACTCTCTGGTTGTCTCTTCCCAGCTTGATGTCTCAAGTCCTGGGGTGTCTATGGCCTCCTCGTTCATGAATGTGTATAGTTTTCATATTCGGACTCATTAAATTGTATAGTTATAGGGCTTTGTAACTCCCCGATATATGAATAAAAGTTTTTTGCTTGCTTTTAAAAAAAAAAAATATATTTTCTTTACACTAAGAACAGAGATGACTATCCATTTCTAGATATATGCATACTTTCACAAACATTTTCCCTACTATATGATGTTCTTTAATTCTGTAATCACAATCAAGTATATTTCCATTGCGCGATAAACCTTTTATCTTCATGTAATTTGAACGTGTTGTGCAACTTTCGAAATGAGCACAAAAGAAAAACCATACGCCGAGAATCTAATATCTGTTAAGAAAACTCCACGGCCCGCTTGCAGTTCCAACCCTGCAATATAGAAGCATCAAAGATACAGGCGTTAAGATTCGTGTCATGAAACAATAATATTAAGTCATTATCCACTATACCAATTCTGAACCACGTCAAATGACCATAATACCCCTGTGAACAGTAGCGTTCACATTTATACACTCACGGGTATCATGGTATTTTGACGCTAGCGTTCACATTTATACACTCACGGGTATCATGGTATTTTGACGCGGTTCAGAATTAGTATACTAATTCTGAACCACGTCAAATTACCATAATACCCCTGTGAACAGTAGTGTTCACATTTATACACACAGGGGTATTTTCGTAATTCTGATTATTATTTTTCTCATTTGCCTTCCCCTTGAAACGGGGCCTACAATTACTAGTTATATTATAAGATTCATACCAAGAATTTGCTCTTATATACATGTAAATGAAAAAAAAAAATGTTTCGGATAAAATAGTTACCTCCAGACACCAGCTAGTGCACGTAAGCTCATGAAGATAGATAATGCGACCCAAATGCCCACAAATCCGTAATATGAGGATAGGAGAAATAAGCATACGACACTTACTAACGCTACCAAAACCTATAAATGATAGACTATTTTTAGATTTATCAATATGTATACATGGAAACGAAAAAGGAAATAGGAAATAAACTTGCCATTGAGAAGGCAGAGTAACGAAAATCAGATGCGCCATAGTTAATCCCGTCAAAGACAAATGCCAACGAGTTTATGGGTTGCGTCACTGCAACAAACTAACAAACCAAAAATAAGCATATATTAGCACCCTTTTTATTTATACATACTTGTCTGTTTATTGGTTGTAGTACTAGTTTCTGAATCTTAAAAACTATTTGTACTTTAATAACAACATTAACTACATATGTGTTTATGTATTATCTGTTCAGTCGGTTTCAGTTACAACACCCAGAATTGAAAAAAAAAAAAAAAAAAAAAAAGGGGTCAATTTTCTTCCACAATGAATGGACCCACTAAGATTTAATGATTCGTTTTTGTGTGCATTGAAGTTTGGACAAATTAAAGACGAACGAATTACCCTTTAAAGTCCTTTTTAACATAACCTAGAATTCAAGGATTAATGGACACATACTAAGTAAGTGACTCAATAATGAAGACATACCGGGATGCCTAAACTCAATACTTGCAGAACGCTGATGTCTTTCGTGAAAATTCCCGATGAAAAACGTAATCCAATGCCGACAATGAATGAGAGAACTATTCCGAGAGCTAAACCTAGCTACAGAAAGTAAAAAAGGCATGCTTATATATTACATATAAGCAGATTAAATGATCAAATAGTCAGGTGAGCTGAGTCAAATATCAAATGTAAAATGGTTCAGATGACAAGGGTGAAAAAAGTCAACGTCAAATGGTCAAACTCACTTGAAGTACACGACCCGCAGTTTCTTTGGCTCTATCGTAATCTTGCCTTGCAAACGCTCCTGCAAGAATCGCCTGAATACATGACAAAATCATAAGCTGGAATTTCAACAGGGTTAAGATCTGCATGAACGCTTGTGATTTCTATTGGATATTGAATCTTTGACTTTTTAGTCAAATGCAACTAATTTCAGCTTCAACCTTTAACTCAATTAAATTCTAAAGAATAATGTAACCAGTAAAGTAAATTTAACAGAACCTACTACTAACGAAAGCATTATACGCTTTAAACTTTCCAAAGAATACTTAAAGGTATTAACTTTAGAAAAACAAAGTTTGATTTCAAAAGTCAACGTTTTTGAAGTAATGTTTTTCTTACCTGGCCAGCCACAGCCAAACCATCGGTGAGCAAAGATGCAGCCAACCAAACCTGCAAGCAAATCTGAAAGGCAGCCATTTGGGTTGCACCAAGCCTGGCAGACAACGATGCAGCCAGAGTCACACAAAACGTTACAGAAATCACTCTCATCAGTAAAAGAAACCCTGAAATGAACAAGATCATAACATTTGACTTTTAAACTTGGTAGGTTTGACCTCAAAAGTCAAAAGATACTTCCTTCTATTGTTAAAAACGAGGTTATGACGATTGATAAATGCTTACCATTTTTCAAAAACCGACCAAGTTGCAAATCCTTAATATTTGGAGGTAAAAGGTCAACTTGTTCTATCAATTTCCATAGGAGTATCACTGCAATTAAGTACCTTCACAAGTACTGCAGTATTTTAAAAAAAAAAAAGCAACAATTGCAACAAATATATATGAAATTGTATATCAACTACAGAGTAAAAAATTAGAACTTACTGAGAGAAAACATGAGCAATGGCTGCACCTGTCACCCTCATCTTGAATACAAATATCAATATCGGGTCCAAAACGATATTCGCTAGGTCTCCCACCACTAAATGCAACATGTTAATTAAAAAAACAAAATACATAAATATTGATAAAATTTGCAATATTTCTCGATTTTTCGAAAGTTTTCATGTGAACATTATTATTTATTTATTTTGTCTTTAATTCTTTCTTTTGTTCGAGTCACAGGTATCAGTTTCTAATAAATAAAAGCAAACAATTATCGATATTTACCCTTATCACCATTAGAGATGATTATAATGTGTTTATCTTAATTTAATTCAATAGATTTTTGAGTTTTTTACAAGGGTATTTCCCATAAATAATAATACTAAAATTTCTATAAGCTGTGTTTCAAATCAAAATGTTGCAGGTTTCATGATACAAATTACAATGCAATTATTATAGGTTATATACACTTTCCGTTAATAAAAAAGGTAGAAGATTTTCTCTGTTCGGGCTACCCGGGAGGGCGAGTAATACGATCACATACTCTCATGTAGGTAGCCTAGCAGGATTACTCCTTGGCTGTTTCCAACCCTTCCCTGGCCACCACAAAATATTCGTCTTAGACAGGATTCGAACTTGAGACCTCTTGCAAGAACTCAGGGCTCCAACCACTGGGACACACTTTCCGTTAATGAGCTCGGGAATAACATAACATACCGATTGCATACAATGGAGTTTGTGTATCCTTAAACCCTCGAAAAACCCCTTGCATGGCCAGTGATAAAAGAACAGCCGGTGCACCAAGGGACCTTAGTGTCAAGTATTTATATGCCGGGCTTAGCATCGGAGAATCCTGAAACGGAACACTATATAGTTTAAATTCAAATTTAAATTTAAAATTTTCATTAAAGGACGGATAAGTAACTTCAACTTGGAATTTTTATGATGCCGATCAGAAATTATGTATGGGTATATCAACATACATACATTAAACTTACAGCTTTTATACCCATATAGTTTAACAACGGTTTTGCAGAGACAATGAGCAAAAAAGCTTGGATAAGACCGAGCACGGCACCTATCAACAAAGCCGAAGAAGCTGATGCGATATGCCTTCTCCCGTCCTGTACTTGGTCCAAATTTGTCAACATCTTGTTCATATTCACTGGTCAAGTTCAAAAGGATTGTTAACTACCGTAACTAACAAATCATAAAAAACAGTTATAAGTGGAAAGAGTCACACATGATATGCTTCAAAATCTTGGGTTTATAAAATACACAAAAGGACACTTTATGCACATCTAAAGTGATTAGTGATTAGTGAATAGTGATTATTATATCATAATCTTCTGATTATTTGATCAGTCAAGGTAAAAATATTTCACTGATTATCTAAGGGTGAGTTTGATAAAACAAAATATTTAAGTGTTTGAATGACAGACTAACCTGTTTGATAATCATTCTGAATGAACTACATGAATGATGTAAAACAATGTATTAACCTCATCAATGAATATGGATTACTACATAATATAATTGTTTAATAAGAGTTCAAGATATAAGTTAAGGAATATTAAAGGAAACGGAGGTGTTGAATGGTTGGTTCAACACAGATTGTTGAATGGTTCAACATCAATTGTCATTCAGATATCATAAACAAATGTATTGAATGTTGAATAGTTGTTGAACCATTCAATTAAGAGCCAAACCTAAATTCCCTATAATTACTTTGTAACAGCACATCCAAACACCCCTTTATTTCACATTTATCCAATCTGTCCAATATTGTTACTTCTTGCAAATAATGATGTTCTCTCTTTTCAATGTTTGGATAGAATATGGTTATCTTGAATCCAAAGATCAAATACTATGTTCAAAAAAGTCGATCAATAAAATCTCAATAGGTATGTTTAACTTGGTAAACTGAACATACGAGGTTTTCGTAGCAAAGCAATATCCTCGTTATTTGATGACGAAGCCTCTTCTAACTCCACATTATTAAGCGTTGAACTTGAGCTTAAACTTGTAGCAGCACTATCTTCCTCAGCTACAAATGAAGTTGTGACACTCACAAGTGGGAATATAGCAATCTTTGAAGCTTGATTGAAAATAGCTATAGCAACTCCAACAGCAGCAAGTTCCACTGGCCCTGTTTTTTTAATTTTAAATAATTAAAATTTATATTCCTTAAATAGCCTAAACAACAGATAAATTATATGTACTAATTAACAATACTTGTAGATTCAACCTAAATGGCCAATGAAGGCTGTGTCAATCAACGACGCAATCGGGTCTGCCATCAAAGCTAGCGCCGCAGGGACTGCAATCTGTGCAATTTCCAAATTCAACTCATCTTTGCTAAAAGCACTCCTAAAGCACATAATATTCAACCAGGTTTTATTAAATTGTAAACTTCGGTATAAGAAGTGGTTGATAATTATAAGCAAAACAAGGCAATCAGCTTATTAAAGACACTACTCAGTTTACATTAAGCAAACTCATACTTTGTAGAAATAAATTTATATTTCATCCTAAAATAAGCAGATCTTTGATGAACACAAAACAAAAAATAACCAATTCCAGATACCCTTTAGGAAGATCAACAAGAAAGCAAGCAACTTTATGAACGCAAACACATATATTGTTTCAAGATTGTTACTTTATCATGAAATCAAGATAACTAAAACCAACAGAAGCAAAGTCAACTAAAAATTCACAAACTTAATGTAAAAAATCAAAGTTTTCAAAATGAAAAAATATGATACCTGGTATCCTGGAACAAGACCCACAAGGGCATTTTTTTTATTTTCCTTTTTAGATACACAATTGCATCTGCTACCATCATAACAAGAAACAAAAAACAAACAACTTGAATAAATTTTTAAGATTTAAACACAAAAAAGTGGACAATACTAGTATTAACTTCCGATGTAATCAAGAAAAACGTTAGGTATGATTCTATTTAATCAACAAATAATAAAGGAAGCAACTAACCCAAAAATCCAAAGGAAGTCAGGACATAAACCCTCCCTTGGTTGATAATACTCCTGAACGTTAATGTATTTAATTATTTAAAAATTAGTTTTTTTGGTATGAGAAAAGAAAAAAGAACTACATCACTCTACATGATTTTATTTGTGTTATATAAAATCTAATTAGTTAAATATTTATTTGAATTCTTAAATTTACTTAACATGTGATTCTCAATCACGTGTGATTGTTCTTCGTTTTTAATCCTACCCAATCACATGTGATTATCCCGTATTTTTAATCTTAGTCATTGATTATATTGATCCAAATACTGAGATTTATCCTCTGGTTTTCAAAGAAAATTAAAGATGCAAATGATATTTTAATAACAATAACAATTATCATGGTGATGTTTAAATTTAATTTATTTATATAAATTTCATCAAATATTATATAACTCAAACGAATATATTAACATAAAAGTTAATAAAATAAAGGATAACATTAAAATAATATATTTATTTATTCATTTAATTATACGACCACTTCAACACTTTCAACGGTAGTGATACAATGTAGTTATTTTTTTAGGGTCAATCACCAAAATACCCATTTTTTGGCCTTTTCTGAGCTGGAACCCCCCCTTTTTTTTTTTTTGAGAATTTGCCCGCGCTAGGCGCAAGTATCTTTAGACCTTGCGACCTTGCGGCTTGCGCCTTTGCGTGTAAACGCAAGGCGCAAGGATAAGGACTTGCGTCCTTGCGTCCTTGCGCCTTGCGTCTTATCAGAATGGATTTTTCCTGATTTCTGGATAAGATTTTTTTGGATTCTTTGTACCTTTACGGATAAGATTATGTACCTGTCTATTTAATGAGGCTAGAACTCCAGATTAATCATTTTATTTCACTTCATTTTCAAAAAGATCAAGTCATTAGAGGATCGTTAAGGTACCAACTTTTATCTATTTTTTCACTAATTTGTGTCTTAATGAGCTGTAGTAATAATGAAGCATTTGTTGTTCATGTATGTTGTGGGGGTAATTTTGAATTTGTTAACAACATACCTATGTATCTGCCTCTTGACTGTTTTAGAACCAGATTAAAACTACCACTTGCTCCACAAAAACCAATAAATCGAAGAGTATTGTTAAGGAAAATTCTCAAAAAAATTGAATTGCCACCTAATGCACCTGTTTCGCTAAGATATATTGATAATAATCATATTTTTGATATTACTGATGATCATGAAGATTTTTTTGAGTTTTTAAAACACGCTGTCACAAACGAGCCTATTGATATTTATGTTGTCGACAAAGTTAGAATGCTTCAACCCGGACAAAATTCACAAACACACCAGCCCCAACAAAATTCACAAACACACCATCTCCAACAAAACCTCCGGATTCTCGAGTCTCAACCAAACAAACAAACTCACCATCTGCAAAAAGAACAGGATGAAATACACAATTCCGAACCAAACCTCGAAACACACTATTTGGAAGAAAAACAGGCTGAAATACCACCTCCAAACACAGAAGAATTTGACTTCTTCAACCATGGCGCCGAGAACGTGTGTAAAATAAAAAAAATAGAGAACCCGTTTATACCTGTTGTTGGGTCTAGTGAATCGGATGAAGCAAGTGACGAGGAAGATGAAGATGAAGAAGATGAAGAAAAACAAGATGTATTCTGGAATATGCCAACTCTACACAGTCAGCAAGATGAAGAAAACCCAGAATTTACGACCCCAATTCCAACCACGTATCAGGTATCTGATTTGGTCAAAGTTCGTCAAACGTTTTCGAACAAGGAAGAATTCCTAAACCAGCTATTTACAAAATGCCTTGAAGAAAACTTTCAAATAAAGCCTGTAAAGTCAGACAAATCTCGGTACACCGCTAAATGTGTGTTGCCAAATTGTGAGTGGAAATGTAGTGCATACAAAATAAGACACACTGGAAACTTTATGGTTAAAAAGTTGCATGACGTACACACTTGCTCACGCACACAAATTATGGGAAACAATAAACATGCTACTAAAAAGGTGTTGGGTAGTATTCTTATGGATTCGTTCAAGGCTGCTAATCGAGAGTATAAACCAAAAGATATACGTGATGATGTAGCTAATTGGTTTAGAGTGAGCGTATCATACAATCAAGCATGGAGGGCCAAGTGTCAAGCAATAGAGATGTTACGTGGCAGTAGTGATGACTCCTTTAGAATGCTTCCCATTTACCTTCATAACCTTAAGATCCACAACCCGGGGACCATCACCAATTTGGTTACCGATAAAGAAAATAAATTTGTGATGTGTTACATGTCCATTGGAGTAGTTGTAAGTAAATATATATTAGCAAAAACCACCTTTTAATATGTACACCATACGCAAAGGCGCAAGGGTCACCTTGCGCCAACGAATACGCAAGGACGCAATAAAAACTTTGCGCCTGGCATTAAAGACGCAAGGACGCAAGGCTTTACTTGCGCTTCGTGGGCGCAAGACAGAAGAGTGTTCCTTGCGCCTTGCGTATGGTGTATGAGGTCTTTATTAATAATATTTGATTTACTGTGAAAATTTCATGCAGATTCGATCATTTGTGCAACATGTCCGCCCGATAATCATCGTCGATGCTGCACATTTAAAGGGTGGGTACCTGGGTACTAATTTAGTTGCTGTTGCGATGGATGGCAATAATGGAATTTTGCCATTGGCTTATGGAATTGGTGAAGGCGAGACAAACAGTGTTTGGTCATGGTTTTTTGGTAACCTAAGAGATCATTTAATGAGTTATGGTATGGTTGATCGTATGTCAGAGATTACTTTTATTTCTGATCGTGCTGCTTCAATAGCACACGGCATTGTAAACGTGTTTCCGGAAGCGTTTCACGCTCATTGTGCACGTCATTTATTCATGAACATAAAAACTAAATCCAACAAGATGAAATTCTTCGACTGGCACTTTTGGAAAATGGTTAAGGCGTACCGTGCGTCGAATTTTCATGATCATCTAGATGTATTTCGAAGGAGATTGAAAGCGTCTTATAAAGTTCTATGTGAGGATGGTATCAATAGATGGTCCAGAAGTCAATCTACTCATATTAGGTATTCATACCTTACAAGCAACAGTGTAGAGTCTATAAACTCTCTATCAAGACATGCTCGTAAACTACCCGTTTGCATGTTGTTCGAATTTTTTCGTTGTTCAATACAGGATTGGTATTTCAAACATCGCAACAAATCAGTTAGTCTTACTTCACCGGTTACTCCATATGTTGAACGTAAGCTAGCTAAGAGGACGGACAAATCAAGAAGATGGCGAGCATTTCCATCGACAAATGATCTAATAGAGGTACATGATGGACGAAAAAATGGGTTGGTTAATCTACAAGATAGAACTTGTTCATGTGGTCAATGGCAATTATCAGGCATACCCTGCGGTCATGTGATTGCATCAGCACGACACTTCGGAGTGGAGGATATTAGTTGTTATGTATCACATTGGTTCAGCACTCAAACATACATAAATACGTATTCCGAACACATTCTTCCTCTCCCCCATCGGTCTGAATGGTCGGATCCGGGTCCCGGGATTTTGCAACTTGTACACCCCCCAGTTCTAAAGAAAAGACAACCTGGACGTCCTAAAGGTAAAAAACGCATTCCTTCAAAAGGTGAAGAAACTTCAAAAAAAGTAAGAACTTGTAGTCGTTGCAAAGAACCAGGTCATTCTCGATCAACATGCCCAGCTGCTTATGACCGAACAGGTGAATCAACTTCTCAACGGGCAAGAAACACCACCTCAAAGGCGAAAGAGACAGTCGAACCATCTCAAGCTTATCAATCTCAGTTTTATCCAACGTACAATTTAGGTAGTAATTAGTTCCTAGAATACGTTTATTTTCAGGAACAAATTAAGGTGTGATGTCTTCCATTGTTGTAATATTTTTTAATTAGTATTTTATGATGTGGTTTCGTGTGTTACTTCATATGTTATAATATTGAATGCACAAGCTAGTGTTACAAGAAAAATAAAAATGTTGTGGCGCAAGGTCGCAAGATGAACCTTGCGTATGTTTCAAAAATAGGCGCAAGGACGCAAGAAGCACCTTGCGCCTGCTTAATAAAAAGGCGCAAAGATGCAAGAAACACCTTGCGCCTGCTGCTAAATACGAGGCAAGGCCGCAAGAAGGACCTTGCGTCTACGGCTATTACGGGACGCAAGGTCGCAAGGTCTGATTACACACCTTTGCGCCTTCAAAAATACAGTTACGGACCTGTTCATAGTTTACAACATTTACAGTTTTATACACAAATTACATAATTAACTACAGTTTTCAAAATAAAACCTCAGTTACCAACTTTTGCTTTCTCTTTTGGTGGGGGTTCCTGGGTATCAAAGCGTGCACGAAAGAAGGTCTTGGCCATTCTCACTCTGTAGTCTTCTGCGGCCTTTTTAGGATCTCCAATGTTTGGGATTTCATCCCACCCAAAGATCACCCTCTCCATATGGATGCAGACCCAAACACCACAGTCCCCATTACTTCCACCTTGCACCGGCACGACTGGTGCTGCCTCGGTCATGAACTCGATGCTCTCCTTATTTTCCAAGTAGTCAACAATCTGGGAGTCTTGCTTTTGGTTAAAGTAATCAATTGCTCTTAAGTATACAGGCAATTGATCTCCCAGATCTTTGGTGAGCTTGACAATTTCTTGATCAACATGACCGGGCAAACTATCGTACACCAATATCTTCTGTTCCTCCAAGTTCAACATAATCAGAATAAAGTGTTGAGCATCGGAAAAGTGAACGGGGATCAAAATCTGCAAAAAACATACACAATATTAGCTAAACTGTAATAGGCGCAAGGACGCAAGACCATACCTTGCGCCTGCAGAATGGAAGCAAGGACGCAAGACTATAGGGCGTAAGGACGCAAGGACAACCTTGCGTCAACCAGAAACAACAGGCGCAAGGACGCAGGGACAACCTTGCGTCAAACCTAAAACACCAGGCGCAAAGACGCAAGTCACACCTTGCGCCAGTACTAAAGAAACGCAAGGTCGCAAGACTGAACCTTGCGCCCGTGCCAGAACACCTCAAAACACCAGACGCAAAGACGCAGGCGCAAGAACCTTGCGCCTGTTCCTCCAAGTTCAACACAATCAGAATAAAGTGTTGAGCATCGTAAAAGTGAACGGGGATCAAAATCTGCAAAAAACATACACAATATTAGCTAAACTGTAATAGGCGCAAGGACGCAAGACCATACCTTGCGCCTGCAGAATGGAAGCAAGGACGTAAGACTATAGGGCGCAAGGACAACCTTGCGTCCAACCTAAAACACCAGGCGCAAGAACGCAAGACTTAACCTTGCGCCTGTTCCAGAACACTTCAAAACCTAAAATTTGTATTGGGAATTAAAACATACCTTATCACAATAGGCCCAGGATGGATATAGCTCATCACTACCATCCCCTAATCCAATCAAATACATATAATCAGGTGGATTCTCCCCTGTGATTGCTACTTCTCCTCTTTTCTCCGCTTCTTTCCGTTTCTCTTCCTCCCTTTGTGTATCATCATAATAGGACTGAAACGCTGCAAGCCTAGAAAGGAAACCCAATGGCATGACAGTCCATCGAGAACTACATGCAAACGAGTCGGTCGGGATAATAGGAGTGGAATACTGGCTTGCTCGGGGGAGAACCCTCTGACGATATCTCAACATAAGTGTAGCCCATCCATCAATATGCTACAATTGTGATAAAACAAATAAGCATGAAACTTACTTAGTTTTCCAAGAATGGAAACAAATAAGCGAGCAACTTACTAAGTTTTCCAAGTATCCGGAATATCCAAGACCAAGTAACCTGATCCAAAACTCAGGTGTGAGGTATATAAAATTTTCGTTCTGAAAAATGAACATGCACCGCGTTTCTTGCTTACTATCCACCATACTCTTCGGATCTTTTGCAGGCCCAACGTGCTTTCTACCGTCTCTCCAAGCATTGGGTGGTGGTGGTAGTAGAGTTCCTTGATCATTCACTAGCCTGTCTACCATCGACCAAATTTCCTCGTCATTAACCCAATCCTTTTGCGACCGTTTACGCTTTTTCATAATCGGAGCAACAACATCTTCTTCAACAATAGGGTGGGGTTCTTCTTCAACAACACCCTGTTCTTCAGTATCGAGATTAACAACCTCCTCAGCCTCAGACACCCTTAGCCTTTTCACTTTGCGAGCAACATCATCTGACAGCTGTGAATTATAGAAAGTCAGGAAAAAAGGCGCAAGGGCGCAAGATAACCCTTGCGACATACGCAAGGACGCAAGGTATGACCTTGCGCCATTTATGTAACATAGGCGCAAGGTCGCAAGACCATACCTTGCGCCTGTTTGGCAAAACAAGCGCAAGGACGCAAGACATGACCTTGCGCCTACTTTTAACAAACACAGCCTGTTTATTCTCGATAATTAATGACAAAACTGCAAGTTTAAGGTAAAAAAAATTGTAATTAAAGATATACCTTCTCGATTGGTTTTCTGTATCCCGGTGTTGTGAAAGGGGAGCTTAGTACACGCGTTGGTCGTCGATCTCTCATTCCACGTCTAATCCGTTGAGCTGATTTGTCGTTTTCATTGTCAGAGAAGGATCGACCAAGTAACTCCTCATCTTGATTTTGCTCTTGTTCTGATATTCGTTTCTCTTGTTCAGATATACGTCTCTCGTGATCATTTATTTGCGTTCTACACTCTTGTAGCTCCTTCTCTTGCCTATCCATCCGTTTCACCAAAGACATGTATAATTCCTTTGCATCAGTAGATAAGTTTGATTGAGTCTGAGATTGAGACTGAGATTGAGATTGAGATTGAGACTGTTCTCCACCACCATGTTCCTCATTGACAGGTTCATCTTCAACAGGTTCTTCAACTTCCTCATCCACTTCCGTCCCATCAAAGTATTGGCAACTTTTTAACCACCATTGACATCCACTCTCAACATCAGTGGGATGCAGAGTATGAAAAGGTCGTTTATTCTTCGGACAATCATCCTGTACAACAGCAGCAAAAGTTAAATCCAAAGGCGCAAGGACGCAAGATAAATCTTGCGTCTTCATCACAACGAGGCGCAAGGACGCAATACCAACCTTGCGCCTCGTAAATGATGACGCAAGACTACTCTTGCGTTGACCATAAGATGTTAGCTGAAGGCGCAAGGACCCAAGGACAAACTTTGCGTCCCGTAAACAAACACGCAAGCCGTGAACCTTGCGTGTTGCGTCATCAGTAACCAAGCGCAAGGTTGGTCTTGCGTCCTTGCGCCTAATTACTGATGACGCAAGACTACTCTTGCGTTGGCCATATGACGTAAGGTGCAGGCGCAAGGTCGCAAGAACGAACCTTGCGCCTTGGTCACGCAAGGACGCAAGATATATCTTGCGCCCATCACAGAACCCATTTTATCCTAAATCCTTACTCTGTATTCTTCCAGCACCAACAAAACTTTTATGTTAAAAACAACACTTACCATAACGTTTAGTAGATGCAGGTAATCAGTGACTGAAAAAGTCTCAGCCGATGAACGTTTCCAAAATAAGGCCCTCGGTACTCCATTTTTGTCTGTCTTGTGGGCAAAACTTTTAATTGTTCGTCGATATGCCTCGAGAATCCAAATCTACAAAATTAGTTAAATAAATAAGGACGCATAAAAAAATAATATACGATTCAAATGTTGAGGTATTAACCAAATCTACCAAACTTGTTTATTTTTACCTTAAATGACCACATAAAACCGACCAAAGTATAACCCTTTCCCACCTCTAACTGACTTTCCCGAGCTTGAAATCCATCTTTAACTACGGGGTAAGTGGCATCCCAAATACGATTACCCCACGGGTAGTCATTCAATTTAGCAAAGTCTTCGACTAGCCATAGGTATTTTTTGCTCACCACATGAATCCCTTGCTTACCCATAAACGCTCTCTCCACAATCAAAATAATGGCTAGTCGCACGACATCATCATCACTAACCACAAAATCAGCACCATCATATAAAAGCTTTTGGATATCGGTAATTGTAATGTTTGAATTATCTTTACGATTTGGGAAACAACGTCGTCTAATCGGTGGTGTTTCTACATCATAACTTCTGGGAATGTAATGTGCCATGTCCGTGCGACGACTAAACTTAAACCCCGTGATGAGACAAAATTCCCGCCTACTAAATCTAATTTTGAAATTCGGACGGAAACTAAACCATATTTCCTCATCATCAGCAGGGTACTTTTCATCTATTCCTATCGGTCGCTCACTCTTTCTTTGGAGCATTGCATGTACAAAGCCCGGATCATTGCCGGTGTAAGAAAGATCTAGCCAAGGACCAAAACAAGTTCCCCTAAAATTTTTTTGTTGATTCTCAGTCATTGATGCCTTTAGTTGAGGTATAATATTCAGCATATTCTTCATCGTCAACTTCGCCTCAACATATCCCTGAAACAGACAGTTTTTCAGAAAAAAATACAGGCGCAAGGACGCAAGTCGCACCTTGAGTCTCGTTTATCACACAGGCGCAAGGACGCAATACGTGCCTTGCGCCAGCTACTACGGACAAACGCAAGGACGCAAGACTTTCCTTGCGCCTATACCAGATTCTAGTTTTAAGCCCTAAAACAATCGTGTTCCAGTTTTTATAAAATGTTAGCTTCCAAATACTGTAACTTTAACAAATCTAGCAACACTATAAGTGAGTTTTGCATCACCAAGCTCGTTGAAGCATTTCATCGAACACTTGGTGTGCAACAAAAATTATATATCATTTTCGACATAGAAATGGAGTAATCGAACGGAGATAGTTGAAAGGAAACACTTACCTGTTCTTGTGACATCTTGATCACGTTTTTTGTCGGTTTTTTTTCTCTTCCTTTTTCTCAATCGTGGTGGTGATGGTGATGCTAATGGAGGCGGTGATGGTAATGGTGGTGAGATGTACTGATGGCGGTGGTGCTGGCGATGGTGGTGGTGGTGGTGGTGGTGATGTGGTGAGTCTCAGAAGAAAGTTCGCAAGGGTAGACGAGTCGCAAGGGGGTCGCAAGTGCAAGGTTCTTTGTAATCGCCGTCGGTCGCAAAGTGGTCGCAAGAGCTGAGTGTCGGGGTGTGTGTGTGTATGTGGTGTCTGATTTCTATATTTGACCTAATTTTTTAACACAAGGACGCAAGGACGCAAGGCGCAAGGACGCAAGTCGCAAGGTCGCAAGGTCTCTTGCGCCTTGCGCGGGCATTTTGTCAAGGTTTTTTTTTTTGGGTACCAGCTCAGAAAAGTCCAAAAAAATGGGTATTTTGGTGATTGACCCATTTTTTTAAGCTAAGTGAATTGTTTTCTTGTTAAGACTACATATACTATTCAAATTATTATTTTTTGTTCTTTTAGAAGTGCATATAACGAAGGTGTCCATGAAACACCCCGTCAAATTCAATTTGACAACATATTACCATTTGGTCCCACAACATAACGGTTACGTTCTTTATATAAGACGTTTTTCAAAAGTATTCGCATTTATTTTCCAAAAGTTTCCAAAATAAGTAAGTAATTTAAAAGACCACGAATTACACTTGTAAAACATAAGTAGTAAATGTAAAATGCGAATAATAGTGTTTGAAACAAAAGCTGAACTCCAGCTATGCAAGCATGCAACCTCTAGCAAACAGCGAAAGCAAACCATGTAGTACTTGAGAATAAGACATGTTAAAAGGTCAACACAATGGTTGGTGAGTTATATGTTTAGTATCACAACATTAATAAAGATAGACCATAAAAGTTTCGTAGTTCAAAAGTTCGTAGACAGCAAAATGTCAAAGTTTAGATCATTGTAGAACATAACTATGTCAAAGTTCTAATCTTTTATAGACAGTAAATGTATCAAAGTTCAAATCTTGTAAACCACGATAGTTATCAACCATAAAAGTGTACGCATTTCCTGAGCACTCGAATTATGAAGCTTAACTATTGCGAATAGTTTAGAACTACGCGACTTCCTTTACTCTATCACGTATATACTGACCAAGTGTACAGTTTACGAAGTAATATCGCACCCCAATATGCAGGGTGGAGTTCGTCAAATCCAACAGATCTATCCATATGATTCACGCTTAGAAAGTATTTAACACATTCGAGCTAATGGTTTTTGGTCCGAACTCATGCATTACGTAGTTTAAAATTGTGTCTCGTTGTAAAATCTATTTCAACGGTGTGTATTCACATCCCGAGTATAAACATTAAAAGCTTAAAAGAAAGTGTAACAACCCGAAATTCAGAAACAGTTGAAGGCCACGCTGCGACCATGAAATGTCCCGTTCTTATTGATTAAAAACGTTCCATATTAATTGATTTCGTTGCGAGGTTTTGACCTCTATATGAGACGTTTTTCAAAGACTGCATTCATTTTTAAACAAACCATAACCTTTATTTCATTAATAAAGGTTTAAAAAGCTTTATGTAGATTATCAAATAATGATAATCTAAAATATCCTGTTTACACACGACCATTACATAATGGTTTACAATACAAATATGTTACAACAAAATAAGTTTCTTGAATGCAGTTTTTACACAATATCATACAAGCATGGACTCCAAATCTTGTCCTTATTTAAGTATGCGACAGCGGAAGCTCTTAATAATCACCTGAGAATAAACATGCTTAAAACGTCAACAAAAATGTTGGTGAGTTATAGGTTTAACCTATATATATCAAATCGTAACAATAGACCACAAGATTTCATATTTCAAAACATATCCCATACATAGAGATAAAAATCATTCATATGGTGAACACCTGGTAACCGACAATAACAAGATGCATATATAAGAATATCCCCATCATTCCGGGACACCCTTCGGATATGATATAAATTTCGAAGTACTAAAGCATCCGGTACTTTGGATGGGGTTTGTTAGGCCCAATAGATCTATCTTTAGGATTCGCGTCAATTAGGGTGTCTGTTTCCTAATTCTTAGATTACCAGACTTAATAAAAAGGGGCATATTCGATTTCGATAATTCAACCATAGAATGTAGTTTCACGTACTTGTGTCTATTTTGTAAATCATTTATAAAACCTGCATGTATTCTCATCCCAAAAATATTAGATTTTAAAAGTGGGACTATAACTCACTTTCACAGATTTTTACTTCGTCGGGAAGTAAGACTTGGCCACTGGTTGATTCACGAACCTATAACAATATATACATATATATCAAAGTATGTTCAAAATATATTTACAACACTTTTAATATATTTTGATGTTTTAAGTTTATTAAGTCAGCTGTCCTCGTTAGTAACCTACAACTAGTTGTCCACAGTTAGATGTACAGAAATAAATCAATAAATATTATCTTGAATCAATCCACGACCCAGTGTATACGTATCTCAGTATTGATCACAACTCAAACTATATATATTTTGGAATCAACCTCAACCCTGTATAGCTAACTCCAACATTCACATATAGAGTGTCTATGGTTGTTCCGAAATATATATAGATGTGTCGACATGATAGGTCGAAACATTGTATACGTGTCTATGGTATCTCAAGATTACATAATATATAATACAAGTTGATTAAGTTATGGTTGGAATAGATTTGTTACCAATTTTCACGTAGCTAAAATGAGAAAAATTATCCAATCTTGTTTTACCCATAACTTCTTCATTTTAAATCCGTTTTGAGTGAATCAAATTGCTATGGTTTCATATTGAACTCTATTTTATGAATCTAAACAAAAAAAGTATAGGTTTCTAGTCGGAAAAATAAGTTACAAGTCGTTTTTGTAAAGGTAGTCATTTCAGTCGAAAGAACGACGTCTAGATGACCATTTTAGAAAACATACTTCCACTTTGAGTTTAACCATAATTTTTGGATATAGTTTCATGTTCATAATAAAAATCATTTTCTCAGAATAACAACTTTTAAATCAAAGTTTATCATAGTTTTTAATTAACTAACCCAAAACAGCCCGCGGTGTTACTACGACGGCGTAAATCCGGTTTTACGGTGTTTTTCGTGTTTCCAGGTTTTAAATCATTAAGTTAGCATATCATATAGATATAGAACATGTGTTTAGTTGATTTTAAAAGTCAAGTTAGAAGGATTAACTTTTGTTTGCGAACAAGTTTAGAATTAACTAAACTATGTTCTAGTGATTACAAGTTTAAACCTTCGAATAAGATAGCTTTATATGTATGAATCGAATGATGTTATGAACATCATTACTACCTTAAGTTCCTTGGATGAACCTACTGGAAAAGAGAAAAATGGATCTAGCTTCAATGGATCCTTGGATGGCTCAAAGTTCTTGAAGCAAAATCATGACACGAAAACAAGTTCAAGTAAGATCATCACTTGAAATAAGATTGTTATAGTTATAGAAATTGAACCAAAGTTTGAATATGATTATTACCTTGTATTAGAATGATAACCTACTGTAATAAACAAAGATTTCTTGAGGTTGGATGATCACCTTACAAGATTGGAAGTGAGCTAGCAAACTTGAAAGTATTCTTGATTTTATGAAACTAGAACTTTTGGAATTTATGAAGAACACTTAGAACTTGAAGATAGAACTTGAGAGAGTTCAATTAGATGAAGAAAATTGAAGAATTAAAGTGTTTGTAGGTGTTTTTGGTCGTTGGTGTATGGATTAGATATAAAGGATATGTAATTTTGTTTTCATGTAAATAAGTCATGAATGATTACTCATATTTTTGTAATCTTATGAGATATTTCATGCTAGTTGCCAAATGATGGTTCCCACATGTGTTAGGTGACTCACATGGGCTGCTAAGAGCTGATCATTGGAGTGTATATACCAATAGTACATACATCTAAAAGCTGTGTATTGTACGAGTACGAATACGGGTGCATACGAGTAGAATTGTTGATGAAACTGAACGAGAATGTAATTGTAAGCATTTTTGTTAAGTAGAAGTATTTTGATAAGTGTATTGAAGTCTTTCAAAAGTGTATAAATACATATTAAAACACTACATGTATATACATTTTAACTGAGTCGTTAAGTCATCGTTAGTCGTTACATGTAAGTGTTGTTTTGAAACCTTTAGGTTAACGATCTTGTTAAATGTTGTTAACCCAATGTTTATAATAACAAAAGAGATTTTAAATTATTATATTATCATGATATTATGATGTACGAATATCTCTTAATATGATATATATACATTAAATGTCGTTACAACGATAAACGTTACATATATGTCTCGTTTCAAAATCATTAAGTTAGTAGTTTTGTTTTTACATATGTAGTTCATTGTTAATATAATTAATGATATGTTTACTTATCATAATATCATGTTAACTATATATATAACCATATATATGTCATCATTTAGTTTTTTACAAGTTTTAACGTTCGTGAATCACCGGTCAACTTGGGTGGTCAATTGTCTATATGAAACCTATTTCAATTAATCAAGTCTTAACAAGTTTGATTGCTTAACATGTTGGAAACATTTAATCATGTAAACATCAATCTCAATTAATATATATAAACATGGAAAAGTTCGGGTCACTACAGTACCTACCCGTTAAATAAATTTCGTCCCGAAATTTTAAGCTGTTGAAGGTGTTGACGAATCTTCTGGAAATAGATGCGGGTATTTCTTCTTCATCTGATCTTCACGCTCCCAGGTGAACTCGGGTCCTCTACGAGCATTCCATCGAACCTTAACAATTGGTATCTTGTTTTGCTTAAGTCTTTTAACCTCACGATCCATTATTTCGACGGGTTCTTCGATGAATTGGAGTTTTTCGTTGATTTGGATTTCATCTAACGGAATAGTGAGATCTTCTTTAGCAAAACATTTCTTCAAATTCGAGACGTGGAAAGTGTTATGTACAGCCGCGAGTTGTTGAGGTAACTCAAGTCGGTAAGCTACTGGTCCGACACGATCAATAATCTTGAATGGTCCAATATACCTTGGATTTAATTTCCCTCGTTTACCAAATCGAACAACGCCTTTCCAAGGTGAAACTTTAAGCATGACCATCTCTCCAATTTCAAATTCTATATCTTTTCTTTTAATGTCAGCGTAGCTCTTTTGTCGACTTTGGGCGGTTTTCAACCATTGTTGAATTTGGATGATCTTCTCGGTAGTTTCTTGTATAATCTCCGGACCCGTAATCTGTCTATCCCCCACCTCGCTCCAACAAATCGGAGACCTGCACTTTCTACCATAAAGTGCTTCAAACGGCGCCATCTCAATGCTTGAATGGTAGCTGTTGTTGTAGGAAAATTCTGCTAACGGTAGATGTCGATCCCAACTGTTTCCGAAATCAATAACACATGCTCGTAGCATGTCTTCAAGCGTTTGTATCGTCCTTTCGCTCTGCCCATCAGTTTGTGGATGATAGGCAGTACTCATGTCTAGACGAGTTCCTAATGCTTGCTGTAATGTCTGCCAGAATCTTGAAATAAATCTGCCATCCCTATCAGAGATAATAGAGATTGGTATTCCATGTCTGGAGACGACTTCCTTCAAATACAGTCGTGCTAACTTCTCCATCTTGTCATCTTCTCTTATTGGCAGGAAGTGTGCTGATTTGGTGAGACGATCAACTATTACCCAAATAGTATCAAAACCACTTGCAGTCCTTGGTAATTTAGTGATGAAATCCATGGTAATGTTTTCCCATTTCCATTCTGGGATTTCGGGTTGTTGAAGTAGGCCTGATGGTTTCTGATGCTCAGCTTTGACCTTAGAACACGTCAAACATTCTCCTACGTATTTAGCAACATCGGCTTTCATACCCGGCCACCAAAAATGTTTCTTGAGATCCTTGTACATCTTCCCCGTTCCAGGATGTATTGAGTATCTGGTTTTATGAGCTTCTCTAAGTACCATTTCTCTCATATCTCCAAATTTTGGTACCCAAATCCTTTCAGCCCTATACCGGGTTCCGTCTTCCCGAATATTAAGATGCTTCTCCGATCCTTTGGATATTTCATCCTTTAAATTTCCCTCTTTTAAAACTCCTTGTTGCGCCTCCTTTATTTGAGTAGTAATGTTATTATGAATCATTATATTCATAGATTTTACTCGAATGGGTTCTCTATCCTTCCTGCTCAAGGCATCGGCTACCACATTTGCCTTCCCCGGGTGGTAACGAATCTCAAAATCGTAATCATTCAATAATTCAATCCACCTACGCTGCCTCATATTCAGTTGTTTCTGATTAAATATGTGTTGAAGACTTTTGTGGTCGGTATATATAATACTTTTGACCCCATATAAGTAGTGCCTCCAAGTCTTTAATGCAAAAACAACCGCGCCTAATTCCAAATCATGCGTCGTATAATTTTGTTCGTGAATCTTCAATTGTCTAGACGCATAAGCAATCACCTTCGTTCGTTGCATTAATACACAACCGAGACCTTGCTTTGATGCGTCACAATAAATCACAAAATCATCATTCCCTTCAGGCAATGACAATATAGGTGCCGTAGTTAGCTTTTTCTTCAATAACTGAAACGCTTTCTCTTGTTCATCATTCCATTCAAATTTCTTCCCTTTATGCGTTAATGCAGTCAAGGGTTTTGCTATTCTGGAAAAGTCTTGGATGAACCTTCTGTAGTAACCAGCTAGTCCTAAAAACTGGCGTATGTGTTTCGGAGTTTTCGGGGTTTCCCCACTTTTCAACAGTTTCTATCTTTGCCGGATCCACCTTAATACCTTCTTTATTCACTATGTGACCGAGGAATTGAACTTCTTCCAACCAAAATGCACACTTTGAAAACTTAGCGTACAATTCTTCCTTCCTCAATACTTCTAACACCTTTCTCAAATGTTCACTGTGTTCTTGGTCATTCTTTGAGTAAATAAGTATGTCATCAATGAAAACAATGACAAACTTGTCAAGGTATGGTCCACACACTCGGTTCATAAGGTCCATGAACACAGCTGGTGCATTAGTTAAACCAAACGGCATGACCATAAACTCGTAATGACCGTAACGTGTTCTGAAAGCAGTCTTTGGAATATCATCTTCTTTCACCCGCATTTGATGATACCCGGAACGTAAGTCAATCTTTGAATAAACAGACGAGCCTTGTAGTTGATCAAATAAGTCATCGATTCTCGGTAGTGGGTAGCGGTTCTTGATGGTAAGTTTGTTCAACTCTCGGTAGTCGATACACAACCTGAATGTACCATCTTTCTTCTTGACAAACAAAACAGGAGCTCCCCACGGTGATGTGCTTGGTCGAATGAAACCACGCTCTAAAAGTTCTTGTAATTGGCTTTGTAGTTCTTTCATCTCGCTGGGTGCGAGTCTGTAAGGAGCACGAGCTATTGGTGCAGCTCCTGGTACAAGATCTATTTGAAATTCAACGGATCGATGTGGGGGTAATCCCGGTAATTCTTTCGGAAATACATCGGGAAATTCTTTTGCAATGGGAACATCATTGATGCTCTTTTCTTCAGTTTGTACTTTCTCGACGTGTGCTAGAACAGCATAGCAACCTTTTCTTATTAGTTTTTGTGCCTTCAAATTACTAATAAGATGTAGCTTCGTGTTGCCCTTTTCTCCGTACACCATTAAGGGTTTTCCTTTTTCTCGTATAATGCGAATTGCATTTTTGTAACAAACGATCTCCGCTTTCACTTCTTTCAACCAGTCCATACCGATTATCACATCAAAACTCCCTAACTCTACTGGTATCAAATCAATCTTAAATGTTTCGCTAACCAGTTTAATTTCTCGATTCCGACATATATTATCTGCTGAAATTAATTTACCATTTGCTAATTCGAGTAAAAATTTACTATCCAAAGGCGTCAATGGACAACTTAATTTAGCACAAAAATCTCTACTCATATAGCTTCTATCCGCACCCGAATCAAATAAAACGTAAGCAGATTTATTGTCAATAAGAAACGTACCCGTAACAAGCTCCGGGTCTTCCTGTGCCTCTGCCGCATTAATATTGAAAACTCTTCCACGGCCTTGTCCATTCGTGTTCTCCTGGTTCGGGCAATTTCTAATAATGTGGCCTGGTTTTCCACATTTATAACAAACTACATTGGCATAACTTGCTCCGACACTACTTGCTCCGCCATTACTCGTTCCGACACCATTTGTTCCTTTCGTTCTATTAACCCCTGGTCCGTAGACCTCACACTTCGCCGCGCTATGACCATTTCTTTTACACTTGTTGCAAAATTTGGTGCAGAACCCCGAGTGATTCTTTTCACACCTTTGGCATAGTTGCTTCTGATTGTTGTTGTTGTTGCGGTTATTATTGTTGTTGGGATGATTGTTGTAGTTGCTGTTGTTGTTGTTGTTGTTGTTGTTGTTGTTGTTGGGCCGTTTGTTGTAGTTGCGATTGATGTTGCGATTGTTGGGATAATTGTTGCGATTATTGTTGTAATTGCTGTTGTTGTTGTATTGGTGATTCTTATCACCGTTTTCCTCCCACTTTCTTTTGACTTGCTTCACATTGGCCTCTTCAGCAGTCTGTTCTTTAATTCTTTCTTCAATCTGGTTCACTAGTTTGTGAGCCATTCTACATGCCTGTTGTATGGAGGCGGGCTCGTGTGAACTTATATCTTCTTGGATTCTTTCCGGTAATCCTTTCACAAACGCGTCGATCTTCTCTTCCTCATCTTCGAATGCTCCCGGACACAATAGGCACAATTCTGTGAATCGTCTTTCGTACGTGGTAATATCAAATCCTTGGGTTCGTAACCCTCTAAGTTCTGTCTTGAGCTTATTGACCTCAGTTCTGGGACGGTACTTCTCGTTCATCAAGTGCTTGAATGCTGACCACGGTAGTGCGTACGCATCATCTTGTCCCACTTGCTCTAGATAGGTATTCCACCATGTTAACGCAGAACCTGTGAAGGTATGCGTAGCGTACTTCACTTTGTCCTCTTCAGTACACTTACTTATGGCAAACACCGATTCAACCTTCTCGGTCCACCGTTTCAATCCGATCGGTCCTTCGGTTCCATCAAATTCCAAAGGTTTGCAGGCAGTGAATTCTTTGTAGGTGCATCCTACACGATTTCCTGTACTGCTAGATCCAAGGTTATTGTTGGTATGTAGCGCAGCCTGTACTGCGGCTATGTTTGAAGCTAGAAAAGTACGGAATTCCTCTTCATTCATATTCACGGTGTGTCGAGTAGTTGGTGCCATTTCCTTCAAAATAGTTAAATGGAACAAGTTAATCATACAGAATATTAAGAGTAGTTAATAGTATTTCGTAGCATAATATGAACTCATTTATAAAAGCTTTTTCTTCATATTAGCGTTTTATAAGTTTAAATTCGGGTAGTACCTACCCGTTAAGTTCATACTTAGTAGCTAATATACAATTCAACTACTACAATTCTATATGAAAAACTGATTATAATAATATTTCGCATTCAAACTTTTATACAATATTTTACAAACTTACAATACCGCTTATTTTACATAAAGCATGAAATATAGCACACAATAACTTTGATACAAGATAGTTGTGAAGACAATTCTAGCTAGTACACAAGTCGTTCAGCAAAGGCAATAAAGACACGTAATTCATACGTCCAGAAACAAGTCATGCATTCTGGTTTTACTAGGACTACTTCCCATCCTTAGTCTTGTGCAACATAACCGTTATGGCCGTTGATAAGACAGCGTGTTGTAACGTCATCAAAGGGACGAGGGTTACGTAATGTCCAACAGTCCCGTAATAATCTAAAAACCTCATTTCTTACCCCAATTACCGACTCCGTCACTTGTGGAAACGTTTTGTTTAATAGTTGTAGCCCGATGTTCTTGTTCTCACTTTGGTGAGAAGCGAACATTACTAATCCGTAAGCATAACATGCTTCTTTATGTTGCATGTTAGCCGCTTTTTCTAAATCACGAAGTCCAATATTCGGATATATTGAGTCAAAATAATTTCTTAACCCGTTGCGTAAAATAGCATTTGGGTTCCCCGCAATATATGCGTCAAAGTAAACACATCGTAACTTATGGGTTTCCCAATGTGATATCCCCCATCTTTCAAACGAAAGTCTCTTATAAACCAAGACATTCTTGGAACGTTCTTCGAATGTCTTACAAACTGATCTCGCCTTAAATAGTTGTGCCGAAGAATTCTGGCCGACTCTAGACAAGATTTCATCAATCATGTCTCCGGGTAGGTCTCTTAAAATATTGGGTTGTCTATCCATTTTGTGTTTTTAAACTGTAAAATAGACAAGAGTTAGATTCATAAAAAAAATACTTATTAATACAAGCAATTTTTACATATATCATAAAGCATAAGAACACTATATTCCATATATTACACCACACGAATACAACTATCTTATTCCGACTCGCTCGTTTCTTCTTCTTCGGTTTTGGTTCGTTTTACCAAGTTTCTAGGGATATATGATGTTCCCCTAATACGAGCCGTCGTTGTCCACATTGGTTTAGAAAAACCTGGTGGTTTAGAGGTTCCCGGGTCATTGTTACAACTTAAGGACTTCGGGCGTTGACGATACATATAAAGTTCATCGGGGTTGGAATTAGATTTCTCTATTTTTATGCCCTTTCCCTTATTATTTTCTTTTGCCTTTTTAAATTCAGTTGGGGTAATTTCTATAACATCATCGGAATTCTCGTCGGAATCCGATTCATCGGAGAATTGGTAATCCTCCCAATATTTTGCTTCCTTGGCGGAAACACCATTGACCATAATTAACTTTGGTCGGTTGGTTGAGGATTTTCTTTTACTTAACCGTTTTATTATTTCTCCCACCGGTTCTATTTCTTCATCCGGTTCCGATTCTTCTTCCGGTTCCGATTCTTCTTCCGGTTCCGACTCTTCTTCCGGTTCCTCTTCGGGAACTTGTGAATCAGTCCACAAATCATTCCAATTTACATTTGACTCTTCATTATTATTAGGTAAGTCAATGGGACTTGTTCTAGAGGTAGACATCTATCACATAATATCAAACACATTAAGAGATTAATATATCACATAATATTCATATGTTAAAAATATATAGTTTCCAACAAAAATGTTAAGCAATCATTTTTAAAGAAAACACGGTCGAAGTCCAGACTCACTAATGCATCCTAACAAACTCGATAAGACACACTAATGCAAATTTTCTGGTTCTCTAAGACCAACGCTCGGATACCAACTGAAATGTCCCGTTCTTATTGATTAAAAACGTTCCATATTAATTGATTTCGTTGCGAGGTTTTGACCTCTATATGAGACGTTTTTCAAAGACTGCATTCATTTTTAAACAAACCATAACCTTTATTTCATTAATAAAGGTTTAAAAAGCTTTATGTAGATTATCAAATAATGATAATCTAAAATATCCTGTTTACACACGACCATTACATAATGGTTTACAATACAAATATGTTACAACAAAATAAGTTTCTTGAATGCAGTTTTTACACAATATCATACAAGCATGGACTCCAAATCTTGTCCTTATTTAAGTATGCGACAGCGGAAGCTCTTAATAATCACCTGAGAATAAACATGCTTAAAACGTCAACAAAAATGTTGGTGAGTTATAGGTTTAACCTATATATATCAAATCGTAACAATAGACCACAAGATTTCATATTTCAAAACATATCCCATACATAGAGATAAAAATCATTCATATGGTGAACACCTGGTAACCGACAATAACAAGATGCATATATAAGAATATCCCCATCATTCCGGGACACCCTTCGGATATGATATAAATTTCGAAGTACTAAAGCATCCGGTACTTTGGATGGGGTTTGTTAGGCCCAATAGATCTATCTTTAGGATTCGCGTCAATTAGGGTGTCTGTTTCCTAATTCTTAGATTACCAGACTTAATAAAAAGGGGTATATTTGATTTCGATAATTCAACCATAGAATGTAGTTTCACGTACTTGTGTCTATTTTGTAAATCATTTATAAAACCTGCATGTATTCTCATCCCAAAAATATTAGATTTTAAAAGTGGGACTATAACTCACTTTCACAGATTTTTACTTCGTCGGGAAGTAAGACTTGGCCACTGGTTGATTCACGAACCTATAACAATATATACATATATATCAAAGTATGTTCAAAATATATTTACAACACTTTTAATATATTTTGATGTTTTAAGTTTATTAAGTCAGCTGTCCTCGTTAGTAACCTACAACTAGTTGTCCACAGTTAGATGTACAGAAATAAATCAATAAATATTATCTTGAATCAATCCACGACCCAGTGTATACGTATCTCAGTATTGATCACAACTCAAACTATATATATTTTGGAATCAACCTCAACCCTGTATAGCTAACTCCAACATTCACATATAGAGTGTCTATGGTTGTTCCGAAATATATATAGATGTGTCGACATGATAGGTCGAAACATTGTATACGTGTCTATGGTATCTCAAGATTACATAATATATAATACAAGTTGATTAAGTTATGGTTGGAATAGATTTGTTACCAATTTTCACGTAGCTAAAATGAGAAAAATTATCCAATCTTGTTTTACCCATAACTTCTTCATTTTAAATCCGTTTTGAGTGAATCAAATTGCTATGGTTTCATATTGAACTCTATTTTATGAATCTAAACAAAAAAAGTATAGGTTTCTAGTCGGAAAAATAAGTTACAAGTCGTTTTTGTAAAGGTAGTCATTTCAGTCGAAAGAACGACGTCTAGATGACCATTTTAGAAAACATACTTCCACTTTGAGTTTAACCATAATTTTTGGATATAGTTTCATGTTCATAATAAAAATCATTTTCTCAGAATAACAACTTTTAAATCAAAGTTTATCATAGTTTTTAATTAACTAACCCAAAACAGCCCGCGGTGTTACTACGACGGCGTAAATCCGGTTTTACGGTGTTTTTCGTGTTTCCAGGTTTTAAATCATTAAGTTAGCATATCATATAGATATAGAACATGTGTTTAGTTGATTTTAAAAGTCAAGTTAGAAGGATTAACTTTTGTTTGCGAACAAGTTTAGAATTAACTAAACTATGTTCTAGTGATTACAAGTTTAAACCTTCGAATAAGATAGCTTTATATGTATGAATCGAATGATGTTATGAACATCATTACTACCTTAAGTTCCTTGGATGAACCTACTGGAAAAGTGAAAAATGGATCTAGCTTCAATGGATCCTTGGATGGCTCAAAGTTCTTGAAGCAAAATCATGACACGAAAACAAGTTCAAGTAAGATCATCACTTGAAATAAGATTGTTATAGTTATAGAAATTGAACCAAAGTTTGAATATGATTATTACCTTGTATTAGAATGATAACCTACTGTAAGAAACAAAGATTTCTTGAGGTTGGATGATCACCTTACAAGATTGGAAGTGAGCTAGCAAACTTGAAAGTATTCTTGATTTTATGAAACTAGAACTTTTGGAATTTATGAAGAACACTTAGAACTTGAAGATAGAACTTGAGAGAGTTCAATTAGATGAAGAAAATTGAAGAATTAAAGTGTTTGTAGGTGTTTTTGGTCGTTGGTGTATGGATTAGATATAAAGGATATGTAATTTTGTTTTCATGTAAATAAGTCATGAATGATTACTCATATTTTTGTAATCTTATGAGATATTTCATGCTAGTTGCCAAATGATGGTTCCCACATGTGTTAGGTGACTCACATGGGCTGCTAAGAGCTGATCATTGGAGTGTATATACCAATAGTACATACATCTAAAAGCTGTGTATTGTACGAGTACGAATACGGGTGCATACGAGTAGAATTGTTGATGAAACTGAACGAGAATGTAATTGTAAGCATTTTTGTTAAGTAGAAGTATTTTGATAAGTGTATTGAAGTCTTTCAAAAGTGTATAAATACATATTAAAACACTACATGTATATACATTTTAACTGAGTCGTTAAGTCATCGTTAGTCGTTACATGTAAGTGTTGTTTTGAAACCTTTAGGTTAACGATCTTGTTAAATGTTGTTAACCCAATGTTTATAATAACAAAAGAGATTTTAAATTATTATATTATCATGATATTATGATGTACGAATATCTCTTAATATGATATATATACATTAAATGTCGTTACAACGATAAACGTTACATATATGTCTCGTTTCAAAATCATTAAGTTAGTAGTTTTGTTTTTACATATGTAGTTCATTGTTAATATAATTAATGATATGTTTACTTATCATAATATCATGTTAACTATATATATAACCATATATATGTCATCATTTAGTTTTTTACAAGTTTTAACGTTCGTGAATCACCGGTCAACTTGGGTGGTCAATTGTCTATATGAAACCTATTTCAATTAATCAAGTCTTAACAAGTTTGATTGCTTAACATGTTGGAAACATTTAATCATGTAAACATCAATCTCAATTAATATATATAAACATGGAAAAGTTCGGGTCACTACAGACCACACCATGTCGCGACGCGACGGGTGGCTGGAATGTTGGGGCTGTTTTTGTAATTAAAATAAATAACTTTGGGAACCATTTTGAAATTTTGCATGGACGGGTTGTGGGGATTATTTTGGATCAGTTGGGAGTCCTCTATCTCTTTTCATCTCTTTCAAACACACACCCAACCTTAGTAGGGATGGCAAAAAGACTCGTACCCGATGGGAAAACTCGAAACACGACATTATTCGCCCGGGTTTGGGCCGAGTTTGCGGGTCCGCGAGCCGGGTATGGGGATAGTTTTAAATTTTTATCCGGGTTCGGGTTCGAGTATGGTTTTAAACACAAACCCAGTTACCTGGCCCGTATACCCGAAAAGAGACTCGAATCCGTATACCTAACCCGTTTAAATTATTATTATTATTATTATTATTATTATTATTATTATTATTATATGTGTGTGTGTGTGTGTGTGTTTGTGTGTGTAATATGAGTGTGTTTATTAGAGTTAGTAATAGTGGACAATCACTTTAATACAATACAAATGGATCCAAGACACTTATGATTATATGTTGCCTTCGAATATGTGATGGAGCACTTGTTGTATTACTAAAACATTTTTAGCTGCAAGTGATGATTAATCTGTTAATACATTTATTATTACGAATTTATAATGCTGGACTATGAGGATCAAAATATCCCCGGCCACTTAAGGTTAATGTTTGATTTAACCAACTAAAGTATATTATATCAGATCAACATTTAAAATTTTCTCATAATACTAAGAATCTTAAGGAATTAGTCTAACTAGATATATGAGACTCGAATATCTGTGGGGAAACCCGATAGTTAGTAAGTAAATGGAAACCCGCCGGGTATGGGATCGGGTTTGGGATTGAGTTTTCTAATCGGATTTGAGATTGGGATTACCTAGACCCGGCCCATACCCGGCCTGATGTCATCCTTAAACCTTAGAGTAAGAAAGATCTATTGAGAGAAAGTTGAGTACTTGTGAAGAGGAGCTAAATCCAACCTCTATTGAAGTCCCAACTTGTTGTAGCTGCATTTTTATGTTATATACACTTGTGGTAAGAGCCCTAGATCGATTTTATGTCATATTTTGGTTAGGATTTGGGTTGGTGATGAATCAAAGACCCAATTACTTGTGAAATTAGGGTTCTTGGGGTATGATTTGGGTGTATGAACTCTAATTCGTGATTTTGGGTTAAGTGGTGATTTTTGCAAGTGCATGAACTTGCAATGGCTTGATGTTCACTTGAGCACTTGCAATTTGGTGAGTTTGTGGTTCTTTTCACTTGATTTTGGGTGTTGTCCCAATTTGGGTCAAAATGAGACTTGTGTTGATATGGGTCAAGAAGTGCTTCAAGCACTTGACCCTAAGTTGAATTTTGGTGAGTTTGGGACAAAATCACTAGTCATTAGTGATTTGGGGTGTTGGGGTCTTGTTTGACCAAGTTGGTAATTAAGTTGCAATTTGAGTTGAAATTTGCACTAGGAATACTTCTGGATTTGATAGAGCTATAGTTGATTATAGCTTGTTATGTGTAATTGGTTAGGTGACCTATGATTTCTTGATAGTGAAGCTCAAGCGTCGGTGCTAGCTCATCAAGTCTAACGACCCGTCCTAATCCATCTGGACGAATACATTACACTTGGTTACATCGCGAGGTACTTGGCCTCTATATGATAGATTTTACAAACATTGCATTCGTTTAAAAAAAACAAACATCGAAAGTTGACGGCATGCATACCACTTCATAATATATCCAACTATAATTGATTTAGTAATAATCTTGATGAACTCAATGACTCGAATGTAACGTCTTTTGAATTATGTCATGAATGACTCCAAATAATATCTCTAGAATGAGCAAATGCACAGCGAAAGATTTCTTTCATACCTGAGAATAAACATGCTTTAAAGTGTCAACCAAAAGGGTGGTGAGTTCATTAGTTTATCATAATCGATCATTTCATAATTTTAATAGACCACAAGAATTTCATTTCCAGTTCTCATAAATATAAGTCCCATGCATAGAGACAAAAATCATTCATATGGTGAACACCTGGTAACCGACATTAACAAGATGCATATAAGAATATCCCCTATCATTCCGGGAAATCCTTCAGACATGATAAAAATGATTTCGAAGTACTAAAGCATCCGGTACTTTGGATGGGGTTCGTTAGGCCCAATAGATCTATCTTTAGGATTCGCGTCAATTAGTAGATCGGTTTACTAATTCTTAGGTTACCAAGCAAAGGGGCATATTCGGCTTCGATCATTCACCCATATAATGTAGTTTCAATTACTTGTGTCTATTTCGTAAAACATTTATAAAAATTGCGCATGTATTCTCAGCCCAAAAATATAAAGGGTAAAAAGGCAAATGAAACTCACCTAATGTATTTTGTAGTAAAAATATATATGACTATATTGAACAATGCAGGGTTGGCACCGGATTCACGAACCTATATCATTTGTATATATATTAAAACACATACTTGTAATCGAATAAATATTCATATTATTATTAGTGATAATTTTTAGTATATGTTCATTGTGTATATTCTAGATAACTAGAAGTATGAATTCATTTGGATTATGGGTGTTAAATATATATTCGTATATTTACACTTTTGTTTACAAAATACTAATTATAATAGCACTAAAATAATTATAATGATATTAATAATAATTTTCATACTACTAATAATAATGATAGTATTAATAATAGTTTGTATAAAAACATAGATTTTAAGTAACGATACTTTTAGTAATAATTATATTAATTTTTAATAATAACAGTACTTGTTAATAATATTCATACTAACGAAAATGCTAATATTAATAATAATACTTACGTCAATATTAATAATTTTAATAATTATAGAATGATACTAATACTAATACTAATAATAACAGATTGTATGATTTTAATGTTAATAATAATAATAATAATCATAATAATAATAATAATAATGATAAAAGTAATTGTGTATACCCTCAAAGCTTTGTCTAAAAAGAATGCTGCAGACGCGACTCGAACATGTGACCTTCCGCTCACCCTAATACTCCCTAGACCATGGCTCTGCTACTCCCTTATCTGATTTATCTTCGAATTTAATGTTATATAACCCGAAGACAAGCAGTCCATGTTACAGCCCAATTGTAAATCTAATTAAATTATAAACGGCCCAACACAATGGCCTGTTATTTGATTAATGGATCATGCAGCCCAAAAGCATACTAACCAAGCCCAATCCTTATCTAATGGGTACATGAAATAAAAATCAGAAAAACGTAACAGTGCCACTGTATCAGAAAATCTAAACAATACAGTTTCATCTTCTTAACATCATCAACCCTAATTATCATTATCACCTAAACGTACGTCATCATCATCATCAACACTGTCATCATCGCTACTATAATCTTACCATCATAATCATGATCGATCATAATCATACTACCGTCATCATCTCTATCATCATCTCGTTGACATAACCATATCATCATCTATATCATCATTTAACATTGCCAACATCACGATATCATTTATCAGCGACTTTAGTGATCAATTTTTCCTACTTCATGGTTACAGTGGCCTCTAGTAAATCATCCTAATAGTCACCTTTTTATCATATATCTATCACCATAATATATTAAATGACCCATCATGTCCGCCACTAAGTAAAAAGGAAACGTACCAAAAGCAAATCAATTCAATATACTTATCCTATTTCAAATGGTTATGCTCGATTAACACATGGTAGTGATGCAGCAGCAGTTCGCAATGGTTGTGGTGGTGGTTTGAAATAAACCAGAAGAACAGAAGAACAATCGTAGTAGTAATACGATAGCTGGATCACCCAAACAGAAACGTGGCTCAAAAGAAAACATGAATGATTTCGGCCCAATCATGAAATATTATGTCTCGGCCTACTACTCTATCAACGAAGGAAGGAAAAAAAATTAACACAGGTCTTAATCAATTTCCATCTCATCATTCCAGAAACTAGTGGTTACTTTCAAAAAAAAAAAAAAAATGAGCACTTCACTAAAGCATCATGATCGGCCATGAGTCAAAATTTGTCCCACACCACCCAAATGTAATCGATCATTAAAGAAAAAAAATCAAATTACGTGACTCATCTTGGTCGGCCATAACCTTTTTTGTTCCACTTGTAAAGTAAAAGAAAACTCATTCAATATATTTGATACATCATTCTTGCCGATATTTAACTGTGACCCACACTCCTTTATCACATCTTTATAACCCACTAATGAAAAGGTTGTCAAGTGGGAAACTGAAGTAATATAAATATTCGATGGTGGTTGAGTCAATTTGATCTAGATCATAGAAAAGTGCTGCAGTTTCTTACAGTTGTGTATGGGTATCGATCAAGATTAAAGTGTGATCTTATTGTGGTTCTTGGTGTTTAACAGAAGCATAAATCTATGTAACCTAGTTCGAATAAAGTACGATAGAAGTTGAAAAATTTTTGTAAGGAAGCAACATGAATCACGGTGATGGCTGTGATGGTGTATGGTGGCGGTTCTCAACGAGTGTGGTGGTCTCGTGGTGTGGGTGTAAGGTGTTGATGGTTTTTGTGCTTGATAGAAGAAGAAAGAAATCGAAAAGAAGAATGCAGTTTAGTGATGATAATTGATACATTGGTGATGGAAATATAGGTTTGGGTTCATCGAAACATATTTATAGAAGGTGGTCGTGGTCCAAGGTGATTGTACTCGGGGGTGGTGATCATGAAGTAGAGAGAAATATGAAAAGTGGTGATTAATTATATGGTTTTGTGGTTATCATTGTTGGTGATAGTGGAGTACTACATAGAGGTTAACAGATGTAAATGTAACCAGCTCAGCTAAATTATCGTTTATTTGTTTGTTTGATTGACTCGGCAATTCCAAATCCTGTCAGAGGAACTTTTAGAAAAAAGAACAATTGAACAAAACTGAAACTGTTTGTTACCAAGACTAATTGGGTTTAAATCGTACCAGGTTGCTGTTATAAAACACTTTACAACATAGTTTGATAATGATATAAATCAGAATACGTAATCTTATTTGTATACATGTATTTATTTGTATTTATATATATATGTATTTAATTATAACCTGTATATATTACCATTTATAAATCTGTATATATTGTTATATAATTATATTTATAGATTATAATTAATCTTATTAATAATGTAAATATAATAATAATACACTTTAATATTATAAATAATAATTATACAAATAATATTATTACTAATGATAATGATAGAAATTATTATGTAATATATAACACTAATATCATTTATAACAATAATTCCAATTATACTAATATTATTAATAATATTAATAATAATAATAATAATAATAATTTATCAATTTATATATATCATCTTTCATATTTATATATAATCTATTAATTATAATAATGTATCTAACACCGATTTTAATAATGATTATAAAAATGTTAATATTATTAATGGTACTAATAATATTAATTTTATTGATAATAATTATATATATTTACATTTTTTTTATTTACACACACTGGTTCGTGAATCGTCGGGGATAGTCAAAGGTCAAATGATCCTATTAAAATAGTTTAACATTTTGGAACTCAACATTAAAGATATTTCTTGTCATGTCGAAATCATATAAAGATTAAGTTTAAATTTGGTCGAAAATTTCCGGGTCGTCACAGTACCTACCCGTTAAAGAAATTTCGTCCCGAAATTTGAGTGTGGTAGTCATGGTTAACGATAAATATGTTTTCATGACGGATATGAGTTGATAAAATAGAATTTTATCATCATTGAGTAATATGGATAAAATGATTTGATTACTCGAAACAAGTGAAGCTATCACTAAATAGTGAAATGAGATAGACAAGTTTCATCATAACTTTTCACTAGTCATGGTTGAATTTCGTAATTCAAGGGATTTAATGAAAATCTTTGTAATAAGATTTGATTCTTCGGAATTTAAGGAAATTAGGATCCTCTTTGATTAAATGCGATGATCTGTTTCGATTGCTCTGTCGGATATTTCACTATAAATTCACCCTCTTCATTTCCTTTATATTTTTGGAGTTCCATCCTTTTATTTTCTCTTCCCGACTTTACGTCAAATGAATAATGGTCCAGAATTCGTAGGTATGAAGTTTTGAATGAACATGACTAATGTTCTAAGAGAGAGAGTGTAATAGCACGATCTTGATTGGTTAATTTACCAGAATTCAAGAGAAAAGATAGAACTATCAGGAAGATATGTTCTCGATGTGTTTGGAGATTAGGTAAAGTGTAAGAGTCATGTAACATGGAACATGATGACGTTATAGTCTGTGAATCATCACGTTCTATTAGAAACTCAGCATGACTTACTGTAATATAATCACGTTGATCAAGTGTCATTATATTATACTAACTCACTGATGTCGAACGAGGTGTATATAAAATAGTTATTATTTTACTAGGAAAACACTATTAAATACGATACAATTTTACACAAGATATTTATTTATTTATAGAATGGATATACTTAAACCTTGCTACAACACTTATAGGCAGTGTACCTAATCGTACAGTAGTGTAGTTTTTAGTAAGTCCGGTTCGTTCCACAGGGAAATCTTTAAACAAAGCTTAACGCTATATTAGTTTAATTTTATAAAAATACAAATATATATATTATTATTATAAAGGGGGGTTTTTACCGTTTAATGACCGGTTTGTCGATTTTAAAACTTTAGTCGCAGTTAAAACCTAATGTAAAATATAAAATAAATACAAGACTTTAAATTAAAGCGTAAAGTAAATAACGATAATGAAATTGCGAATAATAAAAATGCGATAAAATTAAATTGCGATAATTAAAAGTACGATAATTAAAAGTGCGATTAAATAACAATAAAAGTGCGATAATTAGAAGTGCAATTAAATATAAAATAAAGGAAATAAAATATGAAATAAAAGAATTATGCTTATTTAAACTTCCATAATCATGATGTTTGACGTGTTGATTTTAGTTTTATGCCCTTGGGTTAATTGTCCTTTGTCCTGGATTATTCAATATGTCCGTCTGGTTTTTGTCCATAACAGTCCATCAGTCATAAATATAAATTGCAAGTGTCCTTGTCAAATTATTATTATACCCGAAGATAAATATTCCAACTAATTGGGGATTCGAATTATAACAAGGTTTTAATACTTTGTTTAATGAATACACCAGGTTATCGACTGCGTGTAAACCAAGGTTTTACTACTTTGTTAACAATTACACCAATTACCCTTGAATGTAATTTCACCCCTGTTTTAATTATTCTAGTGGCTATTAATCCATTCCCGTGTCCGGTTAAATGAACGATTATTCGTACATATAAATACCCCGCCCATCGTGTCCGATCGAGTGTATATGGTAATTTATAGGGACGCCCAATTGTAAATCTTTATATTAACATTAACAAACTTTTATTTAGTTAAACAAATATAAAGCCCATTAATAGCCCATAGTCTAGTTTCCACAAGTGTCGTTCTTTTGTCCAAACCCCAATTATGGTACAAAGCCCAATTACCCAATTATAGTAATTAGCCCAACATCATGATTACTTCGTTTTAAATAAGCATAATAATAACTTAGCTACGAGACATTAATATAAAAAGGTTGAACATAACTTACAATGATTAAAAATAGCGTAGCGTTACACGGACAGAATTTCGACTTACACCCTTACAACATTCGCTAACATACCCTTATTATTAGAATTATAATTAAAATTAAAATATAAATTATATATATATATTACATATATTGAGAGAGAGATTAAAATTATGTGTATCAAACTCGGCAGAAAACTGGCTTTTTATAGGACCTGACCAGCAATCTCACACCATGCGACTCGCATGATTTTGTGCTTCTGGCCATGCGAGTCGCATGGCCACCCTGGATTCAGCCAACTACTTTGTTTTCTTCTTGCCGACGTAATATAATAATAATAATATATATAATATATAATTATATATAATTATATATATATTATATTATATTCTTGTGCATAGTAGACTAGATATTTTTGGTCCGTTGCGTCGGGCGTTTCTTCTTGGCTCAGGTCCCGGTTCCGGATTTTCGGACGTCTTCGCGTATTATTTTATATCGCGTACTTTGCGTTTTGTAACTTGTACTCTTGTCATTTTGAGACGTTCCTCATCAATATTTTGAACCTTTTTTATTGTCTTTTGTACTTTTGAGCTTTTTGGTCGTTTGCGTCTTCAATTCGTCGAATCTGTCTTTTGTCTTCACCTTTTATTATTTAAACGAATATCTCTTGTAAATAGAACAATTGCAACTAAAAGCTTGTCTTTCTTGAGGAATAATGCTATGAAATATATGTTCGTTTTTAGCATTATCAAATATTCCCACACTTGAGCGTTGCTTGTCCTCAAGCAATATCGTATTGAAATACTAGAATCACTTCTTTATTCTTCACACTTTGTACATCAGTGATTTTTATACGGCGGTATAAACAATGGTAGTAACGATATGGTTTACAGTCCCACATGACTATAAAAATTTAGATCCATTAAGGAAATTGGATCTTTATGAAAACATTTGATCTTTTGAAAATTAAATCTAGTTTTTACCCTAGATAAGTTTTCCGGAATAACCCTTTACCGGTGTTTGCAAAATATTTTTGTGGGTTTGGTGGGTTTCAGATTTGAAAATTTTAGCTCAAAACTTGCGGTTTTGTGTCGCCCACTTGCTAACCTTGTATTTTGAAAGCAACACGTCCAGTTTACTTGTTCCGTATATTACCTTTCGGCAAACTACCGTCCGGTTGTAAAGGAAAGCGTTGAACAAGCAACTGTTAAGGCAATGTCCCGTGACATGCTTTTGATTATGGTCTATAACGTGTCGGACGCAATTACTATCCTTGGTAGGAGCAATAGTAAAGCTCACCCTTATAATTTGTCAGTTTGGCACAAAGTCCTGTCTTTGACCACTATGCAACCACCGTTCTTACGGTTGACACCCGATTTAGTTCAGGTGACCTAATGAATTCTAGGTGAATTCCTAGGATTTTACGTTCAATGGTAATGAACGCATTGAAAATAGGGTTTTAAGAAAACAAATCGGTTTGTAATTTTGATCAAAATATTTTCTCGTTTAAGCTTGAGTTTAGATGTCATTGAATTCCATGAGTTTGAATTCTCAATCTTTAAGGTCAATCTCAAGGATTGAGTAATATCAGTCTTAAAAGCTGATTTTTAATCTTTAAGGAGATTATCCTTTCTGGGGATCTGATTCATTAGTCTTATCCAGCTAATTTGCATGGTGCCTCCCCATTGTACGAGATAAATCCTTCTCATGGTTAGGATAAATCTGACCACTTGGCGACCCTGTTTAATGCTGAGGTCCGTGGATTTCCTGCTGATTTTAGTGATGACTTTTCTAGATTTTTCGTCAACCTACAGCTGGTCTGGACGACAACTTCATGACCTAAATCAAGAAGCGCGTGTCTTTTTCGGAAGACTTTACTTCCTTTTAGTGATGGAATTGATTCATCGTGTAGATCCATCTCTTCTTTTCTTTCATCGGGTAAAACAGTTTAGTTTAGTCCAAAGCAAAAGTATTTTTAGTTATTTGTTACAGATATATGTGACATATGTTTAAAATAACTTGGTAAATTTTCCCACACTTGGCTTTTATTTTCCTTTTTATCGTCCTCTATTCCATTTTAAATGAATTTTAACATTTTCGTTTGTTTCTCAATTTATGTCCTTTCCGAGGTAACAATAATTTCGGTGTTAAAACCTAGTTTTATCGTTCATAAATATGTATAAACATGATTTGAATTCATTTAATTAAAAATTTTGAAAAATTTTACTAGAATTGGGTAGTCAGTATATAAGACTAGGGCTGTTCTTTTTTATCAGAGAGCACTAGATTCTAATACAACTACTGCTTTACTAGTATTTTTAATAGTAACCAAGTGTTTAATATAAAAATTTTAAAATCCGAAAGAATTTAACCCCTTCCCACACTTAAGATCTTGCAATGCCCTCATTTGCAAGAAATCAGTAACAATTTAAATTATTGAGGGTGATTAGTGTGAAAATGATTAAATTTTTACCAAAGTTTCCAAATATATTGGCGTTTGTTTGCTGAATGATAAATGGTGCACGTCATTTGTTCATTCCGTCTTGTTGTTATTTCACATACATTTTGCATCATTGTCGTCAAAATTACTTGCTTTTGCTGAACTTAATGCCAGTCTTTGAAAATGCGTTGTTTTACCCTGTTTTGTGCATAAAATAGAATACATACAATACAAATATAATCATACATGCAATTTGAAATGGAACTTTGGCATCCCACTTTCAAACTATAAGAAAAATATTAGTACACAATAATAATAAGAATATCAAACATTACATAAACGTAATAAAATGTTAAGTGTTTAAAATAAAAATAAAAATTACCAACTTATCTCTACTGATCAGGAGGTGGGTTAGGAGGATAATTAGGATATGGATCCCAATTCATGTTCGCGTCCGGGTTCCATGGCTGATTATAGGTGAACTGGTATGCTGCGTCATAATCATATGAATCATAGGGTGGTCTCATTTCTGGCTGATGTGCGGGATAGTATGCGGGTCGGGTCGGATAATACATCTCGCCAGGCTGCAACTGGCTTATAATTTGGCGCTGATGATAATCCCATCGGCCATGCTCTCGTTGCCGGGAATGCTCGTAGTCATTCCGGCGTTGCCATGCCTCGTACTGCATATGCCTATCATAGTTCGTCATGTATTCATCCTCCATACGAATGCCTAAATCAAGAGCAGTCTCCCGAACAACTCCTATAATGTTGTTCGCCTCCTCCATCTCATCATCCGAACCTCTCTCTACCTGTCGCTGAGGTCCCTCGTATCGATATACCCGACCACGTCTCATCAATAATACCCTTGCACCGTGATAAAGGTTTGAACTTATAGTTTCACCTCCGTCCTCTATTTCGTTCATTGGACCCCCTTGGTGCTTATCTACACCTAAATACTCTCCAATGAGAGTAATGAAAATACCACCACCTATAATACTCCCCGATTTCATCCCCGAAACTACATTAGCGAGATAATAACCAACACAATAGGGAATGTTAACGAAACTCCTCGGGTCTCTAATACACTTGAGGTAGAACAAATCGTTTACGGTCAATTTCTCCTTATTCCTACCCCTTTGTGTAATTGTGTTTGCTAAGAATCTATGAATCACCCTGAGTTCAGCTCTGTCTATATCTAAGTATGTATGATTTCCACTGGCGTGAAATTCATTAAAGTGGGACATACGCCTCCAGACAGCGTTAATATCAAATTCCCTATCTACCCTTTCTCCTTGGGCAATCAAGCTATTACAGTGGGGGCTCAAAAGTTCATCAGGGGTGTAAATCTGTAAGGCCCTAGCTAAATCTATCATGGACATTCTGTACATGCGTCCACCTAAAAGAAATCTAATAAAGCTTCTATCATCTATCCTTCTAACATCACTGTTTAACTTAATAGTACTAAGTAATTCTATACACCATTCCCTATATATGGTTCTACGAATGGAAAATAGGCGCATCCAATCGTTAAACTGAGAATTACCATACCTTTGCACCAATAATTCCCGAATCGGTTCGGCAAGGTCAACTGTTTCCAAAGGTACCCAGTCAATTGCCCTTGGCATTTCAACAACCTTAAAATAGAGAATGTGCATGTTCTTTTGATAATCTGGATACTCTATCCAACATCGATCAAATCTCAGATTTGGGTGTAACTGATCTTCATTAATGTCTAAGCTCAGAATCCTTTGATGTGGAGCGAATTGACGAAACTGATTCACGAATAATTGATCTTGATCGTGATAAGGAATATGTTGCTCCTCCTGTTCTTCTTCTTCTTGTTGCATATGTTGTTCTTGTTCATGAAACATTTCCGGTTCGGGCTCTGGTTGCCTGGATGATGATGCTCCTGAACCTCCAATATCGGCTTTCTGCAAAACACATTAAACACAAAATTTGTGCATCCAAATATGCATTAGTGTTAGCAAAATAATAACTTGAAATAATTATGATGACATGTTCAATTCATAACACATTTTATACACATTTTCTTAACAATAACAATTCTACATTTTTACATACGAAAATGTATACAATGTTTTATCACATTTAAACTCTTAAACATGTCAACAATAATCATTATAGCAATTAAACACTTGTTACATGGCATTCAAATCAAACTAGTGCTCATTTTCATATTTTTGTCAAGTCTACACTTTGTCAAATAAGCATATACGAAAAATGTACATCAAGTTCATAAGCATTTATCTTAAATAACATGCCAAAATAATCACTACTAGCAATGAAACAAGTTTCAAATGGCCTTTATATCAAATTATCCAAGTTCATGAATTTTTAGACTTAAAAAGTCCACTTTAATTCTCAAAAACATGTTTAGGCTCAAAGTTTGGATCAATTAACTACCTAAACATGTTACACTACTTAATTTAGCAACAATTCATGACAAAAATCGGCCATAACCTGTTTATATCAAAAAGCCCCAAATTGCTCAAGAACACAAACCCTAGATTCTTAAAAATTTGAAGTTTTTAGCTTCAATTCATGTTAAATAGCTTCTATCTAGGATATACATGCATAATATAACAACAATTTAGCTCTAATTACACCTAAATTTAACAAAATCAAAATATAAATTTTCTAGCTCAAGAACACAAAAATTCGAATTTAAAGAGATTAGGGGTGAAATCTTTACCTTTCTCCTGAAGGGGTTGAGACTACTGAATCTAGGCATGATTATTGTGAAGTTTTGCAAGAAATTTGGTGAAAATTGGTGAAAAATTGAGAGAGTTTGGGAGAGTTTTCGTGTATATGTGTGTGTTTGTGAAAGAAAGAGCAGAACTCGGCTGGATTTTGATCCTGTCCAGTTTTTTATGGCCATGCGAGTCGCATGGCTTCATGCCCATCCCCATGCGACTCGCATGGGGTGTAATTCTGGATTTTTTTATTTTTTTTATTTTTTTTTTTTATTTTTTTTTTATATAAAAACCTTATACTTTTAAAACATAAAATTTAATAAAATTTAAAAATTTTGTTTCTTTTTAAGACGAGGTCGTTTCGGGACGATGCCCTAGTCCGTCCCTCGACAAAATTTTAAAATTTGTCTTTTTGTAGCGATTTTTAAAAGCTAAGATTTTTGGGTTTTCTAATGTTTTTGACATACTTTAAATCAATAAGATTAAAAATAATGATAATAAAAGTTCTCGTCCCTCCCTCGGGTAAAGCAATTTCGGTTCAAAGACCTAGTCTTCAACTTACGACGAATTTTAAAAATCATATTCTTAACTTAATGAGATAAAGTAAATTTTTGTTTTTAAATTCACACAACTTAAATATAAAATTCAAAATTTAATATTAAAAATTCACACCAAACTTAAAAATTTGAAATGCATAAAATTAAAATTCATATTTTAAAAATTCACACCAGACTTAATTTATAAATTCATATTATAAATTCACACCAAACTTATTTTAAAAATTTATATTATAAATTCACACCAAACTTAATTTATAAATTTATATTATAAATTCACACCAAACTTATATTAATTTTTCAAATATTTACAATTTTAAAAATATTGTTTTTATAAAGTTTACAATATTAACTTAAGATTTAAATATTAATTTTAAAAACATGGTAAAAATAAAATTAAAAATCTTTTTGTCTTTTTATCCTACTTTAATCAATCAAATATTATCAAAAATATGCGCCCCTCTTTTCGGTAAAGTAATTTCGGTTCCAAGACCTAATTTAACTCATGACGAATTTTTGAAATATTTTGGGTTGATTGATTAAAGATATTTATACCTTAGGAATAAACGTTAAATTTCGCAGTGATGTAGTAAATTTTTGAACAATATCAATAATTTCGGTCGCCAAACCTAATTTTATTTAATACCAATTTAATACTTTTTAGCGAACAAATTAGCGTTTATTATCAAAAGGTTAAAAATAAAAATAAAAATAAAAACTGTACAGACATACCTGTGAAATAGATTTCTTAGTTATATGATCTATTATATTCATAAGATAGTCGGTTTAATTGGTTTTCCATGGCTGCATAGGCGTAACCTCGAGCATTCATTGTCTTTTCTTCTAAACATATGAACGGTCCGTCTCTGCATAAAGTAACAAATTCGGTATTGGAATAGGTTTGATTATTTGAACATTTACCTCCATGTGACCATTTTCCGCATTTGTGACATCGTTCTAGGTGTCTTGCTCTTCTTTTCGCTGCGGATTTTGATTTTCCTTTACCAAATTGTAACTTATTATCTTCGCATCTGGATCCTTTTCTAACTCCGTCCATTCTTTCTCTGATTACTGATACTATTTCACTCGGTAGTATGTCATTATTTCTTTTAGTGATCAAAGCGTGTAGCATTAGACCATGGTTTAGTTCACAGGCAGTCTTCATTTCGTAAAAACCTAAAAAAATAAAAATTCAGAATGGGGGGAGAAGACTAGTTCTTTAGGGTCTGCTAGGGAAAGACCATACGTGTTCCATTTTCGAGAACTACACGAAAACAGACAATCTAACTCTAACAGAAATACATATTATCCTTTACAGACTTGATTCTCCCCACACTTAGTTAGCTGTGGTGTCGAAATTGTGATTAACTTCGTTGTCGACTTCCATCGGACCATGTATGTAATGTTTAACTCTGTGACCATTAACTTTAAATTCAATCCCATTTGAATTTATCAATTCTATCGTTCCGTATGGGAAAACTCTTTTGACTATGAATGGTCCAGACCATCTTGATTTCAATTTTCCAGGAAATAGCTTGAATCGTGAATTGAAAAGAAGAACTCTGTCTCCTTCTTTAAATTCTTTTGAACTTCTGATTCTTTTATCATGCCATTTCTTCGTTCTTTCTTTATAGATTAACGAATTTTCGTATACTTCATGTCTTAATTCTTCTAATTCGTTTAGTTGACTTAATCGTAGACGTCCGGCTTCATGTAAATCAAGATTACATGTCTTCAAAGCCCAAAATGCTTTGTGTTCAATTTCTACTGGAAGATGACACGCTTTTCCATACACAAGTCTAAAAGGTGTGGTTCCAATTGGAGTTTTGTAGGCTGTTCTAAAAGCCCAGAGTGCATCCTCCAATTTAATGGACCATTCCTTCGGATTTGATCCTACGGTTTTCTCTAGAATACGTTTTAAAGCTCGGTTTGTATTTTCAACTTGTCCACTTGTTTGTGGATGATATGCGGTGGAGATTTTATGAGTTACTCCATATCTTTTAAGAACTTTCTCAAGTTGATTATTACAGAAATGAGTACCCCGATCACTTATTAAAGCTTTCGGTGTTCCAAACCTTGCAAAAAGACGTTTTAAAAAGTTGACTACAACTCGTGCATCGTTAGTTGGGAGAGCTTGTGCTTCCGCCCATTTAGATACATAATCAATGGCTACGAGTATATATAGATTATTATGAGATTTTGGAAATGGACCCATAAAGTCAATACCCCAAATGTCAAATACTTCACATACTTGGATGACATTTTGTGGCATTTCATCACGTTGACTTATTTTTCCGGCCCTTTGACATGCATCACAGGATTTGCAAAGAAGGTGTGCGTCTTTGTAAATTGTAGGCCAATAGAATCCAGCTTCATAAACTTTTCTTGCTGTTAGTTGAGGCCCATAATGCCCTCCTGTTGGTCCTGTGTGACAATGGTTTAAAATTTTACTAGCTTCATCTCCAAATACACATCGGCGTATTATTCCATCGGGACAACTTTTAAACAGATGTGGATCTTCCCAGAAATAGTGTTTTATATCACTGAAGAATTTCTTTCGTCTTTGGTACGATAATCCTTTTTCAAGGAATCCACAAACTAAGTAGTTTGCATAGTCTGCAAACCATGGGATTTCTTTATAATCTATCTTCAATAGATATTCATCAGGAAAGTTGTCTTGTATGGCCGATTCATTCAGAACTTCTAATTCGGGATTTTCAAGACGAGAAAGATGATCAGCGGCGAGATTTTCTGCTCCTTTTTTATCTCGGATTTCAATATCAAACTCTTGTAAGAGTAAGATCCAACGGATTAATCTTGGTTTAGCATCTTGTTTTGAAAATAGGTATCTAAGAGCAGAATGGTCGGTATAGACCACCGTTTTTGCTAGAACGAGATATGATCGAAATTTGTCAAAAGCAAAGACAATAGCAAGGAGTTCTTTTTCAGTAGTTGTATAGTTCGTTTGTGCTCCTTGTAATGTCTTACTAGCATAATATATAGGTTGAAATCGTTTTTCAATCCTTTGTCCTAAAACGGCTCCCATTGCAAAATCACTTGCATCGCACATTAGTTCAAATGGTAGATTCCAATTTGGTGTTATCATGATCGGTGCATTAGTGAGTTTTTCTTTAAGAATATTAAAAGATTTGATACATTCATCTGAAAAGATGAATGGCGCATCCTTTTCTAGGAGTTTATTCATAGGAGTGGCAATTTTAGAAAAATCTTTTATGAAACGTCGGTAAAAACCGGCATGCCCTAGAAAACTCCTAACTCCTCTAACATTGGTGGGATGTGGAAGTTTAGCAATTACATCTACTTTAGCTCTATCCACTTCAATTCCTTCTTTTGAAATTTTATGTCCAAGAACGATGCCTTCTTTAACCATGAAATGGCATTTCTCCCAATTAAGTACTAGATTTGATTTTTCGCATCTAATTAGCATTCGTTCCAGATTAACTAGACATGATTTAAATGTATCACCGAAGACTGAAAAGTCATCCATGAATACTTCCATGCATTCTTCTATCATGTCGTGAAAAATCGCCATCATACACCTTTGAAAGGTTGCAGGGGCGTTACAAAGTCCAAATGGCATGCGTTTGTAAGCAAAAGTACCATAAGGGCACGTGAATGTGGTTTTCTCTTGATCTTCGGGTGCTATTGGAATTTGAAAATATCCGGAAAATCCATCTAGGAAACAATAGTAACTATTTCCGGCTAATCTTTCCAACATTTGATCTATGAAAGGTAAGGGAAAGTGATCTTTTCTGGTGGCGTCATTTAATTTTCTATAATCAATACATACACGCCATCCTGTTACAGTCCTAGTAGGAATAAGCTCATTTTTCTCATTTGTAATGACAGTCATGCCACCCTTCTTAGGCACGCATTGAACTGGGCTTACCCATGGACTATCAGAGATTGGATATATCAAACCTGCATCTAGCAGTTTAATAATCTCTTTCTTAACTACATCTTGCATATTAGGATTTAGTCTTCGTTGGCGTTGCACATACGTTTTATGACCTTCTTTCATAAGGATTTTATGTGTGCAATACGAAGGACTTATTCCTTTAATATCATGAATCTTCCATGCAATGGCTGGTTTATGAGCTTTCAACACAGAAATGAGTTGTGATTTCTCATTTTCAGTAAGAGAAGACGATATTATTACAGGTAATTCAGATTCACCATGTAAATAAGCGTATTCCAAATGGTTTGGAAGTGGCTTTAACTCTAATTTCGGAGGTTCTTCTATCGATGATTTATATCGATATCTGTCTTCTTCTTTTAGCATTTGAATTTCTTCTGTTGTTGGTTCATATCCATTAGCTATAAGTGTAGCTAACATTTCAGCTTCATCAATTGGTTCATTACCTTCTCCTAAAGAACATTCTCCTGTTCCTTGTAATTCTGGAAATTCTTCTAATAATTCTGCATGTGCATCTATAGTTTGAATATAATAACATGTATCATCTGCAGATTGTGGTTGTTGCATTGCTCTATCAACTGAAAAGGTAACACTCTCATCCTCTATACTTAGGGTCAGTTTCTTACCGAACACGTCTATCATTGCTTTAGCCGTGTTTAAGAATGGTCTTCCTAATATGAGAGGAACTTGAGAATCTTCTTCCATGTCCAAAACAACAAAATCTACTGGAAATACTAAAGTACCAACTTTAACTAGCATGTTTTCCATTATCCCTCTAGGATATTTTATTGATCTATCGGCTAGTTGTATGCTTATTCTGGTTGGTTTTAATTCTCCAAGGTCTAGTTTAGCGTATAGTGAATACGGCATTAGATTTATACTAGCACCTAAATCTGCTAATGCTTCTATTGAACTAAGACTACCCAGAAAACATGGAATTGTGAAACTTCCTGGATCAGATAGTTTTTCTGGTATCTTATTCAACAGCACTGCTGAACAATTAGCATTCATAGTAACAGCCGAGAGTTCTTCCATTTTCTTTCTATTCGTGATTAGATCTTTCAAGAATTTAGCATATCTTGGCATTCCTGAAATTACATCAATGAAAGGAAGATTTACATTTATCTGTTTAAACATATCCAAGAATTTGGATTGCTCGGCTTCAAGTTTTTCTTTCTTCATTTTACTCGGGTAAGGAAGTGGTGGTTGGTATGGTTTAACATAAGTTTTATCCTTAACTGTGTTATCTTCATTAACCTTTTCAACTACCGGTTCTTTTTCCTTATCTTGATCAGGTTGTGGTTCTTGTGTAGTAGGAATAGTTTCATCAGAAGTTACAGGTATTTCAGGTGTTTTAAGTGTTGTACCACTTCTTGTGGTAATAGCTTTAGCTGTTTCATTCCGGGGGTTAGCATTTGTATCACTAGGTAAACTTCCCGGTTTTCTTTCACCTATTAACCTTGCTAGGTTACTTACTTCTTGTTCCAGATTTTGAATAGAAGCTTGTTGATTTCTAAATGCTTGAGCATTTTGTTCATTGGTTTGTTTTTGAGATGTGAAAAACTGCGTTTGAGTTTCAACTAGCTTCGTCATCATATCTTCTAAATTCGGCTTTTTATCATCGGTTTGTTGTGGTGGTTTGTTTTGAAAATTCGGTCTTTGCTGATTGTAAGTATTATTGGATACTTGTTGATTGCTAGGACCTTGTTGGTTGTTGTATGGAATATTTCGGTTATAATTCTGGTTTTGATTGTAAATCGGTCTTGGCGGTTGATAATTATTCTGATAATTATTTCCAGGCCTTTGGTTTATGTATGAAATATTCTCTCTTTGTTCCATTGTTAATTCAATACTGAGACAATCTTTTGTCAAATGTGGTCCTCCACACTGCTCACAACTAATTCGTATTGAGTGAATATCCTTAGTCATCTTTTCCATTCGTCTCTCGAAAGCATCTATCTTTGCGGAAATGGAATCTAAGTCATGGCTAGAATCGGCTCTAGCTGCTTTAGATGATCTAATGATATCTTTTTCTTGGTGCCACTCATGTGAGTGGGAAGCAGTATTATCAATAATTTTGTAAGCATCAGTTTCGGTTTTCTTCATAATAGAACCACCAGCTGCTATATCTATGTCTTTTCTTGTAGTGATGTCGCATCCTTGGTAGAATATTTGTACTATTTGACAGGTGTCTAAACCATGTTGCGGACATCCTCTTAACAACTTTCCATATCTTGTCCACGCCTCATATAGAGTTTCATTTGGTTTCTGTGTGAACGTAACAATTTCTGCTTGAAGTCTTACGGCTTTAGATGCAGGAAAGAATTGTTTAAGAAATTTGTCAACTAAAACATCCCATGTATCGATCGCCCCTTCAGGTAACGATTCCAACCAATCTTTGGCTTCTCCCTTTAAAGTCCAGGGAAATAACATGAGATATATCTGTTCATCCTCCACTTCTCGTATTTTAAATAGTGTGCAGATCCTATTAAAAGTACGTAGATGTTCATTTGGATCTTCCTTCGGCGCACCACTAAATTGGCATTGATTAGTCACCATGTGTAGAATTTGTCCTTTGATTTCATAATCTGGCGCATTAATGTCTGGATGAGTAATTGCGTGACCTTGGCCAGTGCGTTTAGCTCTCATTCGGTCTTCCATACTTAAAGGTTCCAGATTCTCCATAATTGAATTTGTTGAATCGGTATCACTGGATGATTCTGATTTAATGGTTCGTTCCTCAACAATCTCTGTTTGGATGATTGGTGGTTCCGGAGGAAAGTTTAATGGTTCAGGATCTATGAACCGTTCCTGAATATTTTTTGGATTCTCAATTGTGAGGTTGGGTTCAAAAAATGGATTATCGGAAATTTGAACTGAAGTACTTGGTCGACTGGATGACGATTCTAAAGAAAAATTAACGGCGGTTATATTTGTTAAACGATGTCTTGATCGAGTTACAGGTGGTGAACGTACAAAAGGTGATGAACGTCTTGCTCGGTGCATTCACTGAATATCCTATTAGTTTTTAAAAGGAAAGAAAAATTATAATAAGTTATCCAATCAATAGACTTTTCTGATTTTGCCCACGTTTCGAATAGCCAAAAGATGCAGCAGAGGGGCAGGATTCGTTTGGTCTCAATATAATTGAGGACTGTTTGGCTCCAATAACCCGGTCCACGTACAAATCCAACTATTACTACGAACCAGAAAATTTTGATGTCTATTAATTTAACCACTTAAAATAAATTTTCGTAATTTTAAGAAATTTAGATAAGAAGTAGAATAAAAATCTATGTCCTAAAACTAGAATAGCGAGAAATAAGAAAGACAAAGAGTTCGTCGCAAAAGGTCGAAAAAGAAAAATGGTTGAAAAATAAAAGGTGACGGAAAAATAAAAGAAACTTATAAAAACTTAAAAATACTTAACTAATTTAACCTTATTACTACAACTAACTTAAAATTATAATCGCAAATTGATATTACTAATTGAAATGATAATTGATACATAGTAAAAGGTCTAAAAATATTAAAGCTTACAGGAAAAACTAAATCCCAAATGGAAATAACTTAAAAAGAAACTAAAACGTAAAAAGGCGTCGCAAAATTCTAAAGCATCTAAATCTTAGTCTAAAGAAAAAGCACTTAAGGAATTCTACGGCAAAGCCTAAAAATCTAGGAGTAAAAATAACTATAGCAAAAACTAATTTTAAAATTAATTATGAGCTGAAAATACAAATATTACGCTACAACGATTAAAAAGGGACAAAATATAAAAAGAAATAAAAAGTGATAAAAAAAATACAATTTTTATTAAAATATTATTTTTATATTAATTATATTAAAGTATTAAGTGTTAAATATAATAAAACTAATTAAAAGTAATTAATTAAACTAAAAACTTAATTAATAATAATAAAATCAATTAGGGTTTAATTATAATAATATATATTATACTCCGTAATTAATGCGTTTTTAGGGTTCAGATGTGGTCCTGTCAGACCCCTCATGCGACTCGCATGGGGTTCAGTTGAAATCTCATGCGACTCGCATGGGGTTCGGATCCAGGCCAAAAGTTGGGCTGCTACAGTACCTTGGCCCGATTACTTATTTTTTTTTTTTTTTTGATTAAAAATAAAATATATATATATATATAATTAAAATAAAAACTTAAAAATAAAAATACTTTATAATTTTGTAAAAATAAAAGAAAAACTTAAAAATATACTAAAAATATATTTTTTTTTTTTTTTTTGGTTTTAAAATTTTTTTTAATTTTTTATATCTTTTTAATTTTTAAACGAAAATATAAATTTTACAAAAACTAATTATAACTTAAAAATTAAAAATATGGCGTTTCGCTTCGGCGAATTTTCCCCGGCAGCGGCGCCAAAAAATACTTGATGTCGAACGAGGTGTATATAAAATAGTTATTATTTTACTAGGAAAACACTATTAAATACGATACAATTTTACACAAGATATTTATTTATTTATAGAATGGATATACTTAAACCTTGCTACAACACTTATAGGCAGTGTACCTAATCGTACAGTAGTGTAGTTTTTAGTAAGTCCGGTTCGTTCCACAGGGAAATCTTTAAACAAAGCTTAACGCTATATTAGTTTAATTTTATAAAAATACAAATATATATATTATTATTATAAAGGGGGGTTTTTACCGTTTAATGACCGGTTTGTCGATTTTAAAACTTTAGTCGCAGTTAAAACCTAATGTAAAATATAAAATAAATACAAGACTTTAAATTAAAGCGTAAAGTAAATAACGATAATGAAATTGCGAATAATAAAAATGCGATAAAATTAAATTGCGATAATTAAAAGTACGATAATTAAAAGTGCGATTAAATAACAATAAAAGTGCGATAATTAGAAGTGCAATTAAATATAAAATAAAGGAAATAAAATATGAAATAAAAGAATTATGCTTATTTAAACTTCCATAATCATGATGTTTGACGTGTTGATTTTAGTTTTATGCCCTTGGGTTAATTGTCCTTTGTCCTGGATTATTCAATATGTCCGTCTGGTTTTTGTCCATAACAGTCCATCAGTCATAAATATAAATTGCAAGTGTCCTTGTCAAATTATTATTATACCCGAAGATAAATATTCCAACTAATTGGGGATTCGAATTATAACAAGGTTTTAATACTTTGTTTAATGAATACACCAGGTTATCGACTGCGTGTAAACCAAGGTTTTACTACTTTGTTAACAATTACACCAATTACCCTTGAATGTAATTTCACCCCTGTTTTAATTATTCTAGTGGCTATTAATCCATTCCCGTGTCCGGTTAAATGAACGATTATTCGTACATATAAATACCCCGCCCATCGTGTCCGATCGAGTGTATATGGTAATTTATAGGGACGCCCAATTGTAAATCTTTATATTAACATTAACAAACTTTTATTTAGTTAAACAAATATAAAGCCCATTAATAGCCCATAGTCTAGTTTCCACAAGTGTCGTTCTTTTGTCCAAACCCCAATTATGGTACAAAGCCCAATTACCCAATTATAGTAATTAGCCCAACATCATGATTACTTCGTTTTAAATAAGCATAATAATAACTTAGCTACGAGACATTAATATAAAAAGGTTGAACATAACTTACAATGATTAAAAATAGCGTAGCGTTACACGGACAGAATTTCGACTTACACCCTTACAACATTCGCTAACATACCCTTATTATTAGAATTATAATTAAAATTAAAATATAAATTATATATATATATTACATATATTGAGAGAGAGATTAAAATTATGTGTATCAAACTCGGCAGAAAACTGGCTTTTTATAGGACCTGACCAGCAATCTCACACCATGCGACTCGCATGATTTTTTGCTTCTGGCCATGCGAGTCGCATGGCCACCCTGGATTCAGCCAACTACTTTGTTTTCTTCTTGCCGACGTAATATAATAATAATAATATATATAATATATAATTATATATAATTATATATATATTATATTATATTCTTGTGCATAGTAGACTAGATATTTTTGGTCCGTTGCGTCGGGCGTTTCTTCTTGGCTCAGGTCCCGGTTCCGGATTTTCGGACGTCTTCGCGTATTATTTTATATCGCGTACTTTGCGTTTTGTAACTTGTACTCTTGTCATTTTGAGACGTTCCTCATCAATATTTTGAACCTTTTTTATTGTCTTTTGTACTTTTGAGCTTTTTGGTCGTTTGCGTCTTCAATTCGTCGAATCTGTCTTTTGTCTTCACCTTTTATTATTTAAACGAATATCTCTTGTAAATAGAACAATTGCAACTAAAAGCTTGTCTTTCTTGAGGAATAATGCTATGAAATATATGTTCGTTTTTAGCATTATCACTCACGCATCAATATCCAACACCACTTCAAAATCATTCATAATTCAAACTCGAATTTTAAAGAAATTTAGAAACTAAAATAGTTTCCTTTATGATGTAATATAGTTAGCACGAAGAGATAAATAATTTCGAACGAGAATATTTATGAAAATATCTTCAGAAATATCGAAGATATTTATGATGATATTTTGGAATTTCTAAGTTCGATGGTTGATGAAGAAAGATTTTTCGCAAGATTTTAACATGAGTACGGAGCAAGATATTCGTTGAAGGTTTCATCGGATCCAGAATTACCTGGATTCTTTGAATATATGGTATGGTCCTTGTATTTGGCCTTGGTCTCCTTCATGGTTTGCTCAATCTGTTTTTTAGTACCAAATTTTCTATCGAGCGTTCCTAACACTTCCTTTTTTATCATCAAAATTTTGGCCATTTAGACCATCTACAATTTTTCTATTTCCTTTGTATTTAATGCTACGATATCTGAATCATCCGTTATCAATCCGAGATGGTTTCAGGAGAATTGTGTTTTTAGATGGTTAAACGCTGATGGTAATATGGTGGAATATAAAAGGTTCCCCGGTAACAATAAAAGAGCACGAATATATAACAAGGTTATAATAAGGTTGTTTCGAACAAAAAGTCAAAGTTGACTTGCTGGAGCTGTGACAAAATTGGCTACTTTGGAAAGGGATTGCAAGGTTATTTTCGGTAATAACAACGCCAAAGAAGCTAGCACATATATGTGTTAGACGTTTACTTAGGTTTCGAGTGTTTTTAGGTGCATAATTATATGTATCAATCTTTTCTTCCTTAGATGAAGTGCGGTTGGTTCATCCTTTTGATTGAAGTGTTTTCAAGAATCATGAAAGGTTTGAACACAGATTGTAATCGTCAAGATTCAAACGAGGTTTAAGATGAAATCAAGTGGCAAACTTGAAGAAATGTTTAGTTTCATATGTTATAATCAATATTTTAATTCATTTTAATTGTCCAATGTTAATAGTCTACAGTTGATAGTCCACAGTTAGCAATATATAATATTCGAATTAATTAATACGTGTCGTGACCCGTGTACATGTCTCAGACTCGATCACAACTCAAAGTATATATATTATTGTAGAATCAACCTCAACCCTGTATAGCTAACTCCAGCATTACTGCATATAGAGTGTCTATGATTATTTCAAATAATATATATAGATGCGTCGATATGATATGTCAAAACCTTGTATACGTGTCCCGATATTTAAATACGTAAATAACAGTATTTAAATGACGATAAATAACGTGCGTAAAATAAATAACAGAAATTAAATGACGATAAATAAAATTGCGAGAATTAAAATTGCGATAAATTGCGATAATTAAATGTAATAAGGAAGTAACAGTTAGCTAGGAACAGTTAGCTAGGATTTTGTTAGCGTGGATTCTTAACAAAATTTTTTTTTTCTCATAATTAATTTGTTTGTTTCTAACAAATTTTATTTTGTCCAATGTTTTTTTTCATTATGCCACTTGTTGGATTCTGATAAGTCAAAATCCAATTATGAAATTGAATGAAAATGGTTATTCTGTGGTGAATGAATACGTATATCGGTGGATGTAAGTACGATAGTAAATGACTGTTGAATCAGATTCGAAGAATGTACAATGTAACTTATTAATGTGAAATCTAAATATTCCTCGGGTATTACCTACCCGTTAAAATATTTTCACCATTAACAGTTTGTACGGAAGAATTTTTAATTACAATCTTTGTGAAAATATACTTACATATATATTTTCTTCAGATGTAATCATGGATCTAATGAGTTAATATAATATTAATCTCATTTGATTTACCGTCAAAACTAGAATACATAATCTCTATAACATTAGAGATTACATAATCGCCATGAAGAACGAAGATAATTGATGTAGAACGATACGTAGAACGATGATTATACTCGAGGTACAGAATGAGATGTTGAGGCATGGATTGTTGATGGTACTGGTGCTGTTACTGATGGTACTGTTGGTGCCGGTGATGTTGCTGAAGCTGGTAAATTTTGCACCATATTCTCCAAAATCATTACTCAGGCGCGAAGCTCATTGACTTCTTCGATTACTTCGGGATGATTGGCAGTTAGAACAAACGTTTGAATAAGGTTTTGAATTTTAGATAGTATATGATCATGGCGAGATATTCGGGTAATGAGGGTGAAAATGGTATTTCGGACTGGTTCACCGGTAAGTGCTTCAGGTTTTTCGCTAAGAGGGAAATTTGGTTGGTGGAAAGGAATTGCCTTTTTCTCGTTTCCGTTGATTATGTCGACTACGGACCAATCAGATGAATTGGGAATGGATGATTGGTTGATTCATTCTGGTGGCACTGCTTTCGGAGCTTAGGTGAAACTCCATATCGGAATAGCTGTCGAAATCCGAGGAATTCAAACTGATTGAGGGATTCATCTTGTACGATCAAATGAAGGATTTTCGATAAGAAATAGATTATAGGATGTAAATTAGTACCCTGCAATACATAATTTATATATGCATATATAATACAAAAATCCCATAAGTTACGGAGGAATCTACGGAAGTTGTCAGGCAAAGGTAACAATAACAGATACGCTAAGATATGAATTTATCTATACACTGTCTATGCAATAGAGGCAGTAAGACGTGTCTAGACTTTAAGGATGATAAGCGAATAATTTTCGACACTAAATGATAAGTAAAACTTTTGACATGCAGACAAGGTCAAAGTCCAGACACACTAATGCATCTAAATAACTATCAGTTAGACACACTAATGCAAGACCTGGTTCGCTAAGACCACCGCTCTGATACTAACTGTAGTTACATTAGGGACAACCACCATCCCACCCAGTGCCTTAACTATCCGGCGACCACTGAGTGTACCTCAGATACTGATTTTAGGGCCTGCCTCTCGGCTACTGCCAACCCTCGTAAGGGATCGCAAGGAGTAAGAGCCAATACTTCGCCACAGGTCACACTGTGAGAACCTCCTTTACGACTAACCTGCCACACATGGACGGCGTTATACCAGCTCTGATACCAACTCTAACGACCAGTCCTAATCCATCTGGACGAATACATTACACTTGGTTACAGCACGAGGTACTTGACCTCTATATGATACATTTTACAAACATTGCATTCGTTTTAAAAAAAACAAACATCAAAAGTTGACGGCATGCATAGTACTTCATAATATATCCAACTATAATTGATTTAGTAATAATCTTGACGAACTCAATGACTCGAATGCAACGTCTTTTGAAATATGTCATGAATGACTCCAAATAATATCTCTAGAATGAGCAAATGCACAGCGGAAGATTTCTTTCATACCTGAGAATAAACATGCTTTAAAGTGTCAACCAAAAGGTTGGTGAGTTCATTAGTTTATCATAATCGATCATTTCATTATTTTAATAGACCACAAGAATTTCATTTCCAGTTCTCATAAATATACGTCCCATGCATAGAGACAAAAATCATTCATATGGTGAACACCTGGTAACCGACATTAACAAGATGCATATAAGAATATCCCCTATCATTTCGGAAAATCCTTCGGACATGATAAAAACGATTTCGAAGTACTAAAGCATCCGGTACTTTGGATGGGGTTCGTTAGGCCCAATAGATCTATCTTTAGGATTCGGGTCAATTAGTAGATCGGTTTACTAATTCTTAGGTTACCAAGCAAATGGGCATATTCGGCTTCGATCATTCACCCATATAATGTAGTTTCAATTACTTGTGTCTATTTCGTAAAACATTTATAAAAATTGTGCATGTATTCTCAGCCTAAAAATATAAAGGGTAAAAAGGCAAATGAAACTCACCTAATGTATTTTGTAGTAAAAATACAAATGACTATATTGAACAATGCAGGGTTGGCCCCGGATTCACGAACCTATATCATTTGTATATATATATATTAAAACACATACTTGTAATCGAATAAATATTCATATTATTATTAGTGATAATTTTTAGTATATGTTCATTGTGTATATTCTAGATAACTAGAAGTATGAATTCATTTGGATTATGGGTGTTAAATATATATTCGTATATTTACACTTTTGTTTACAAAATACTAATTATAATAGCACTAAAATAATTATAATGATATTAATAATAATTTTCATACTACTAATAATAATGATAGTATTAATAATAGTTTGTATAAAAAAATAGATTTTAAGTAATGATACTTTTAGTAATAATTATATTAATTTTTAATAATAACAGTACTTGTTATTAATATTCATACTAATGAAAATGCTAATATTAATAATAATACTTACGTCAATATTAATAATATTAATAATTATAGAATGATACTAATACTAATACTAATATTAATAATAACAGATTGTATGATTTTAATGTTAATAATAATAATAATCATAATAATAATAATAATAATGATAAAAGTAATTGTGTATACCCTCAAAGCTTTGTCTAAAAAGAATGCTGCAGACGCGACTCGAACCTGTGACCTTCCTCTCACCCTAATACTCCCTAGACCATGGCTCTGCTACTCCCTTATCTGATTTATCTTCGGATTTAATGTTATATAACCCGAAGACAAGCAGTCTGTGAAGACCCGTCCTAATCCATCCGGACGAAGTCCATATCGATTATAAACGATTCACAACAGTTGATTACATCGCGAGGTACTTGACCTCTATATGATACATTTTACAAACATTGCATTCGTTTTTGAAAAGACAAACTTTCATTACATCGAAAGTTGACAGGCATGCATACCATTTCATAATATATCCAACTATAATTGACTTGATAATAATCTTGATGAACTCGACGACTCGAATGCAACGTCTTTTGAAATATGCCATGAATGACTCCAAGTAATATCTATAAAATGAGCAAATACACAGCGGAAGATTTCTTTCGTACCTGAGAATAAACATGCTTTAAAGTGTCAACCAAAAGGTTGGTGAGTTCATTAGTTTAACTTAAACAATCGTTTTCATCATTTTAATAGACCACAAGATTTCAGATTTCCATTTCTCATAAACATACGTCCCATGTATAGAGACAAAAATATCATTCATATGGATTGAACACCTGGTAACCGACATTAACAATATGCATATATAAGAATATCTCCATCATTCCGGGATCCTCCTTCGGACATGATATAAATTTCGAAGTACTAAAACATCCGGTACTTTGGATGGGGCTTGTTGGGCCCGATAGATCTATCTTTAGGATTCGCGTCAATTAGGGTGTCTGTTCCCTAATTCTTAGATTACCAGACTTAATAAAAAGGGGCATATTCGACTTCGATAATCCAACCATAGAATGTAGTTTCACGTACTTGTGTCAATTTCGTAAAACAGTTATAAAAGTTGCGCATGTATTCTCAGCCCAAAAATATAAAGGGCAAAAAGGCAAATGAAACTCACGAAACTGTATTTTGTAGTAAAAATACATATGACGTCATTGAACAATGCAGGGTTGGCCTCGGATTCACGAACCTATATCAATTGTGTATATATTAATACGTATAATGTAAGTTACAAAATTTCATTTATTAATATGTATTATTTATATATTATAGTTTTGTAGAATTTATTCTAACCTTTATTTTAAAACGTATACTTATATTATATTTTAAGTTATATTTTATATATATATCGATTTTATGTATATATCTATAATGATTTACGTTTATATAAATAGTGACATTAATATATTTATATACATATATTTGTGGTTAGTATTATATTTATGAAATTTTATTAGTTTGTTATGTGAATTATTAATACAATCCTAGTATATACCATAAGTATATATATAGTGTACAAAAGATTTATTTGTTAAAATAATAATTTAGATAATAATGATTTACTAATAATAATAATAATTTTATTAATAATGATAATACTAATAGCAAAAAAAATGAAAATGATAACTGTTAATGATACTAATAATAATAACTCTAAAATAATATTAATACTAATACCATACTTATGTTAATAATAAGGGTTCTAATATTTATAAAATGATAAATGATAATCATAATAATACTAGTAAATATTAATGATGATACTGATAAATATGATATTATTAATTTTAAATGTACTGATGATACTATTATTTATAAACGGGTACAAATTCTAATATTGATGATAATAATATATTTTTATTTCCTTCATAATAATAATAATGATAATCATAATCATAATCCTAATGATGATAAAATACTAAAATGATAAGTTTATTACTAATAATAATATTATTAATACCTATCATAATAATAATAGTAATGTCTATAATACTTTCAAATATGATAACAAGTATGATACTAATAATAACAATAACAATAACAATCAAAACAATCACAATAATAATAATAATACTAATAATAATTAATATATAATAACAATAAAAAAATTAGAAAAGAAAACTACCCCACATGAAAAGAGTTTCAAAAAAAAAAAAAAAAAACTACCGTCCTCTGGACTCGATCTCGTGACCACATGCTCACACGCAAACACTCTCGACCATCCCACAAATTCTGATTCTCTGTACTAATATCGAATTTAAATTTTATATATAAACTGTTTTTCTTCTATTCCTCTTCTTCTCCACAAGTCTCATGGATTCAACAAAACAACAATAACCAAAAAAAAAAAAACAAAATCGGGGTTCCCTTTAAAGCTTCAAAACATTACAGAAAAATAATAATTTGGGTTCTAAAATAAAAAAAAAAAAAACACTAAGGCCTACTGCAGCGTCGGTTCTTGGAACAAAACAAAAAAAATTGATTTCGTAATAGATAACATTATAGATAATGTTTATAACACGAAATAGTTTTCTAAACATGTATAAAAACTACTGGAATCGTCAATTTGATCAGAAACATATACACGAACGCGAATTTGTCTCAAGAACAATTGTTGACTTTTTTTAAACTAAACTTTGACTTCAAAATTCAAGATCGATATAAAGATTTGAGAGTTGAGATTTTGCAGATAGATTCAAAGAAAGATTTCTAACCTTTCTGCATTTTTAGATTTTGAAACTTTATTCGAAATTGAATTAAGAGAAAAAAAAATTGGAGCGTGCAGAGAAGAAGAAAACAAAAATATCGCTGTGCTCTTTAATCCCATTGGATTTCCTTTTTATTTGATTTGCAATTATACATAATCATGTTGTAATAATAGAGATCGGTTGATAAAAAATGGAGAAAATGTCAACACAGGTTCACGAGTTGGGAGCAGGAAAGAAACAAAAAAAAATAATAATAATAGAGATAAAGGATACAGAGGTCAAGCGTATAATATAGATCCCTACTGCTTTTTTTTAATTAATAATAATAATATATAATAATAATACTATTAATATCTAATAATATTAATAAAATTAATAATAATGATAAATATAATATTAATGATAATAATAATTGTAAAAATGATAATAATAATAATAATAATAATAATAATAATACCATACTAATTATGATAATATTAATATTTTATCGATAATAATAATATTAGTAATAATAATCTAATTTATACATCCAATTTCATCTTTATATGATATAAAGTGATATTATGAATACAAATATTGATATTTGACGATACAAATAACATTACTACAACAACTATATTTGTATTTAAATTTAATTTATTAATATCATCTATTATTATGTAATATTTAATAATTATGTAATATGTATTGTAACATATACTGAATATTATATATTTATGCATTTTAATATAAATATATTATAATATTTATTTACATACTAATTATATTATACTTATGTATGTAATTATGAAAAATATAAATGTTTTATATATGTAAGTATTATATATATTTATTAAAATAGTACATTATTTCATCATAGATATATTATAAATTTCTACATATACATAATATAATAATTATGTATAAAATCATATATATATATATATATATATATATATATATATATATATATATATATATATATATATATATATATATAGTTATATTTATGTATATATGTATACTACCATATATATAAAATCATGTTTTAAATGTTGAGTAGATGATTAATTATGTATATTAAACAATTAACTACAAAGTATAACATTGTACATTTAATATTTTGATAACGTTGGTAAAATATGTTTGAATCATTTATATACAATATACTATATATATTCAAAATGAAAATCTTTAGTTATTAAATGTTATCTTTTATAATAACAAAATTACTTAATAGTTCATTAATACTAATATAATTAGTTTTATATATAATTATTTATATTTACATTCTTAGTTACAATTAAAGGTTCGTGAATCGTCGGAAATAGTTAAAGGTCAAATGTTATCATGAAATAGTTCAAACATAATGAGACTCGGTTTAATAGACTTTGCTTATCGAGTCAAATCATATAAGATTATGTTTAAATTTGGTCGGAAATTCCCGGGTCATCACAGTACCTACCCGTTAAAGAAATTTCGTCCCGAAATTTGAGTGAGGTCGTCATAGCTAACAATAAATATGTTTTCCTGACGAATATGAGTTGATAACTTGAGTTTTATCATCATTGAGTAATATGGATAAAAATAATTCGATTATTCGAAGAGTGCGAATGAAGCTATTCACAAAAGGATGAAATGAGAAACAAAGATTTGTTTTTAACTTTTGACGTAGTCAGGTTTGAATTTAGAAAATAAGGCGCGTCTTAACTTTTGACATTGCCTTGGTTGAATTCCGAAATTTAAGGGATTTAAAGAAAATCTTGAAGATCTATAAAATCTGATTCTTCAGGATTTATGGAAATTAAGATCTCTTTAATTAAATACGATGATCTGCCCCGATTACTACGTCTGATATTTCCAGTATAAATTAAGCTCTTCCTTTCCATTATTCTCACCATTCTTATACTTTCTTTCTTAGTTCATACATCCAAAAGATTCTGAAAATGATTAATCCAGTTCTGATCCTTGTCCTCATCCTTACTATCGCAACAATCATTCTCCTTTTCCAACTTCCACCAGAGGAATCTGCTTTCTTCTACTTCGCCCTCGGGATTATAATGTTTTTAATTCTCCTGTGTCTTTATGTTGCGATAAACATTGATATACACGGTTTGTAATTTATGTATTGTTATCGGACTTTATATTCTCCCTTATATTTCAAAGCTCTATGCTTTTGTTTTCTCTTCCCGACTTCAAGTCAAGCGAATAATGGTCCAGAATTTATAGATATAGAGTTTCGAATGATTATAATGTTCTAAGCATGAAGGAACGTGATAGCACGATTTGATTTTCAAATTTATCAACATCACGGAAGATAGAACCATCAAGAATACATTTTCTTGATTTGTTACGGAGTTAAGTAGGATGAAAGAGTTATGTAACATGGCACATGATGACGTTATGATCTGTGAATCATCACGTTTCATTTAGAAACTCAGCATGACTTACTGTAATATAATCACGTTGATCAAGTGTCATTATATTATACTAACTCATGCATTAGTTCCCATCATTACTACAATAACATTCATATTTTAAGCTTGAAAATTTACAGAATATAGAAACTAACAGTTTCTATATGATGTAATACTGATAGCACGAAAAGATTAATGATTTCAGATAAGAATAGTTATAAAAATATCTCCAGAAATATGGAGGATATTTATAATGAAAGGTACGATAATATCTCAGAATATCTAAGATCATAGGATGATAGAAACTATTGTCTGCAAGGGTTTAGAGTAAGGAGCAAGTTATTCACTATAGACTTTAGCAGACATTGAATTATTTGGATTCTTTGAAGTCAAACTTATTCTTTGTAATTTATCCACGGCTTTCTTCATAGTTTCGCATAATCTGCTTTTCGGTACTATATTTTCTATTGAATGTTTCCAATATATTGATACACAGGAAGCACGAAGAGGTATATAATTTCGGACGAGAATATTTATGAAAATATCCTCAGAAATATCAAAGATATTGATGATGATATTTTGGAATTTCTAAGTTCGACGGTTGATGGAGAAAGATTTTCCGCAAGATTTTAACATGACTTCGGAGCAAGATATTCTCTAAAGATTTCAACGGATCCAGAATTACCTGAATCCTTTGAATATAGGATTTGGTCCTTGTATTTGTCCTTGGTCTCCTTCATGGGTAACTCAATCTGTTTTTCAATACCCAATTTTCTATCGAGCGTTCCCAACACTCCTTTCCTTATCATCAAACTTTGGTCCGTTTAGACCATCTACCATTTTTCTGTTTCCTCTGCATTTAATGCTATGATATCTGAATCATCGGTTATTAATCCGAGGTGGTTTCAGGAGAATTGTGTTTTTAGATGATTAAACGCTGATGGTAATATGATGGAATATGAAAGGTTACCTGGTAACAATAAAAGAGCACGCGTATATATAAACGTTATAATAAGGTTGTTTCGTACGAAAAGTCGAAGTTGACTTGTTGGAGCTGTGACAAAATTGGCTAATTTTGAAAAGGGATCGCAAAGTTGTTTTTGTTAATAAATGCCAAAGGATCTGACGCGGCTACGTGTTGAACTTTTACTCAATTGCCGAGAGTTTCTCAGGTGCATAACTATATGCATAAATCTTTCCTTCCGTAGATGAAGTGCGGTTGATTCATCCTATCGATTGAGGTGTTTTCAAGAATCATGAAAGGTTTGAACGCAGAATGTAATCGTGAAGATACAAATGAGGTTTAAGACGAAATCAAGTGGCAAACTTGAAAAATTGTTTAGTTTCATATGTTATATTCAATATTTTAATTCATTTTAATTGTCCAATGTTATTAGTCCACAGTCGATAGTCCACAGTTGACAGTGCAATCATTCATATATAGTTTAATATATAATATTTGAATTAATTAATACGTATCGTGACCCGTGTACATGTCTCAGACTCGATCACAACTCAAAGTATATATATTATTATAGAATCAACCTCAACCCTGTATAGAGAACTCGATCATTACTGCATATAGAGTGTCTATGGTGATTCCAAATAATATATATAGATGTGTCGATATGATATGTCAAAACCTTGTATACGTGTCCCGATATTTAAAGTGCGTAAAATAAATAACAGAAATTAAATGACGATAAATAAAGTGCGTAAAGTAAATAACAGAAATTAAATGACAATAAATAAAATTGCGAGAATATAAATTGCGATAAAATAAATTGCGATAAATAAATTGCGATAAATAAATTGCGATAAATAAAATGTAATACGGAATTAACAGTTAGCTAGGAACAGTTAGCTAGGATTTTGTTAGCGTGGTTTCTTAATAAAATTTAATATTGTTAATTAGTCTGTTTCTAATCAATTTTTATTGTGTCCATTATTTCTTCATTATGCCACTTGTTGGATTCTGATAGGTCAAAATTCAAATATGAAATTGAATTTGAATAAAAATAGTTATTCTTTGGTGAACGGATAAGTATCCCGGTGGTTGTAAATAGGATAGTGAATAACTGTTGAATCAGATTCGAAGAATATACAGTGTAACTTATTAATGTGAAATTTAAATATTCCTCGGGTATTACCTACCCGTTAAAATATTTTTATTATTAACAGTTTGTACAAAAGAATTTTTAATTACAATCTTTATGAAAACATATATACATATATATTTTCTTCAGATGTAATCATGAATTTAATGTGTTAACATGATATTAAACTCATTTAGTTTTCAGTTGGAACTAGAATAAATAATCTCTAAAACATTAGAGATTACATAATCACCATGTCGAACGAAGATAACTGATGTAGAATGTCATGTAGAATGATGATTATACTCGAGGTATAGATTGAGATGTTGAGGCATGTGATATTGAAATTTGGGTTGTTGGTGGTACTGTTGGTGCCGGTGATTTGGATGAAGCTGGTACGTTTTGCACCATATTTTCCAAGACTACAACTTATGCGCGAAGTTCGTTAACTTCTTCTATTACACCGGGATGATTGTCGGTTCGGACGAGCGGATGAATGAGGTTTAGAATCTGAGATAGTATATGATCGTGATGAGATACTTTGGAAATGAGAGAGAAAATGGTGTCTCGAACAGGTTCGCCGGTAAACGTTTTACGTTCATTGTCAAGAGGTGAATTTGGTTAGTGGAAATGATCGCCTTCTTCGCGTTTCCATTGATTAAGTCGACTACGAACCCATCTCCAATTCATTCAGAATAGATGATGGCTAATTGATCGATTCATTCCGGTTACTCTGCTTTCGGAGCTCGAGTGGAAATCCATATCGAAATAGCTGTCGGAATAACTATCGAAATAGCTATCGAAATCTGATGGACTCGAACTGGTTGAGGGATTCATCTCGTACGATCAGATGAAGGATTTTCGATAAGAAATAGATTATAGGATGTAGATTAGTACCCTGCAATACATAATTTACATATGCATATATAATACTAAAATCCCATAAGCTATGGAGGAATCTACGGAAGCTGTCAGGCAAAGGTAACAATAACAGATACGCTAAGATATGAATTTAACTATACACTGTCTATGCAATAAAGGCAGTAAGACGTGTCTTAGACTTTAAGGATGATAAGCAAATAATTTTTCGACACTAAATGATAAGCAAAACTTTTGACATGCAGACACGGTCGAAGTCCAGACTCATTAATGCATTCTAACGACTATCAGTTAGACTCACTAATGCAAGACCTGGTTCGCTAAGACCACCGCTCTGATACCAACTGTGAAGACCCGTCCTAATCCATCCGGACGAAGTCCATATCGATTATAAACGATTCACAACAGTTGATTACATCGCGAGGTACTTGACCTCTATATGATACATTTTACAAACATTGCATTCGTTTTTGAAAAGACAAACTTTCATTACATCGAAAGTTGACAGGCATGCATACCATTTCATAATATATCCAACTATAATTGACTTGATAATAATCTTGATGAACTCGACGACTCGAATGCAACGTCTTTTGAAATATGCCATGAATGACTCCAAGTAATATCTATAAAATGAGCAAATACACAGCGGAAGATTTCTTTCGTACCTGAGAATAAACATGCTTTAAAGTGTCAACCAAAAGGTTGGTGAGTTCATTAGTTTAACTTAAACAATCGTTTTCATCATTTTAATAGACCATAAGATTTCAGATTTCCATTTCTCATAAACATACGTCCCATGTATAGAGACAAAAATATCATTCATATGGATTGAACACCTGGTAACCGACATTAACAATATGCATATATAAGAATATCTCCATCATTCTGGGATCCTCCTTCGGACATGATATAAATTTCGAAGTACTAAAACATCCGGTACTTTGGATGGGGCTTGTTGGGCCCGATAGATCTATCTTTAGGATTCGCGTCAATTAGGGTGTCTGTTCCCTAATTCTTAGATTACCAGACTTAATAAAAAGGGGCATATTCGACTTCGATAATCCAACCATAGAATGTAGTTTCACGTACTTGTGTCAATTTCGTAAAACAGTTATAAAAGTTGCGCATGTATTCTCAGCCCAAAAATATAAAGGGAAAAAAGGCAAATGAAACTCACGATACTGTATTTTGTAGTAAAAATACATATGACGTCATTGAACAATGCAGGGTTGGCCTCGGATTCACGAACCTATATCAATTGTGTATATATTAATACGTATAATGTAAGTTACAAAATTTCATTTATTAATATGTATTATTTATATATTATAGTTTTGTAGAATTTATTCTAACCTTTATTTTAAAACGTATACTTATATTATATTTTAAGTTATATTTTATATATATATATCGATTTTATGTATATATCTATAATGATTTACGTTTATATAAATAGTGACATTAATATATTTATATACATATATTTGTGGTTAGTATTATATTTATGAAATTTTATTAGTTTGTTATGTGAATTATTAATACAATCCTAGTATATACCATAAGTATATATATAGTGTACAAAAGATTTATTTGTTAAAATAATAATTTAGATAATAATGATTTACTAATAATAATAATAATTTTATTAATAATGATAATACTAATAGCAAAAAAAATGAAAATGATAACTGTTAATGATACTAATAATAATAACTCTAAAATAATATTAATACTAATACCATACTTATGTTAATAATAAGGGTTCTAATATTTATAAAATGATAAATGATAATCATAATAATACTAGTAAATATTAATGATGATACTGATAAATATGATATTATTAATTGTAAATGTACTGATGATACTATTATTTATAAACCGGTACAAATTCTAATATTGATGATAATAATATATTTTTATTTCCTTCATAATAATAATAATGATAATCATAATCATAATCCTAATGATGATAAAATACTAAAATGATAAGTTTATTACTAATAATAATATTATTAATACCTATCATAATAATAATAGTAATGTCTATAATACTTTCAAATATGATAACAAGTATGATACTAATAATAACAATAACAATAACAATCAAAACAATCACAATAATAATAATAATAATACTAATAATAATTAATATATAATAACAATAAAAAAATTAGAAAAGAAAACTACCTCACATGAAAAGAGTTTCAAAAAAAAAAAAAAAAAACTACCGTCCTCTGGACTCGATCTCGTGACCACATGCTCACACGCAAACACTCTCGACCATCCCACAAATTCTGATTCTCTGTACTAATATCGAATTTAAATTTTATATATAAACTGTTTTTCTTCTATTCCTCTTCTTCTCCACAAGTCTCATGGATTCAACAAAACAACAATAACCAAAAAAAAAAAAAACAAAATCGGGGTTCCCTTTAAAGCTTCAAAACATTACAGAAAAAAAATAATTTGGGTTCTAAAATAAAAAAAAAAAACACTAAGGCCTACTGCAGCGTCGGTTCTTGGAACAAAACAAAAAAAATTGATTTCGTAATAGATAACATTATAGATAATGTTTATAACACGAAATAGTTTTCTAAACATGTATAAAAACTACTGGAATCGTCAATTTGATCAGAAACATATACACGAACGCGAATTTGTCTCAAGAACAATTGTTGACTTTTTTTAAACTAAACTTTGACTTCAAAATTCAAGATCGATATAAAGATTTGAGAGTTGAGATTTTGCAGATAGATTCAAAGAAAGATTTCTAACCTTTCTGCATTTTTAGATTTTGAAACTTTATTCGAAATTGAATTAAGAGAAAAAAAATTGGAGCGTGCAGAGAAGAAGAAAACAAAAATATCGCTGTGCTCTTTAATCCCATTGGATTTCCTTTTTATTTGATTTGCAATTATACATAATCAAGTTGTAATAATAGAGATCGGTTGATAAAAAATGGAGAAAATGTCAACACAGGTTCACGAGTTGGGAGCAGGAAAGAAACAAAAAAAATAATAATAATAGAGATAAAGGATACAGAGGTCAAGCGTATAATATAGATCCCTACTGCTTTTTTTTTAATTAATAATAATAATATATAATAACAATACTATTAATATCTAATAATATTAATAAAATTAATAATAATGATAAATATAATATTAATGATAATAATAATTGTAAAAATGATAATAATAATAATAATAATAATAATAATAATAATACCATACTAATTATGATAATATTAATATTTTATCGATAATAATAATATTAGTAATAATAATCTAATTTATACATCCAATTTCATCTTTATATGATATAAAGTGATATTATGAATACAAATATTGATATTTGACGATACAAATAACATTACTACAACAACTATATTTGTATTTAAATTTAATTTATTAATATCATCTATTATTATGTAATATTTAATAATTATGTAATATGTATTGTAACATATACTGAATATTATATATTTATGCATTTTAATATAAATATATTATAATATTTATTTACATACTAATTATATTATACTTATGTATGTAATTATGAAAAATATAAATGTTTTATATATGTAAGTATTATATATATTTATTAAAATAGTACATTATTTCATCATAGATATATTATAAATTTCTACATATACATAATATAATAATTATGTATAAAATCATATATATATATATATATATATATATATATATATATATATATATATATATATATATATATATATATATATATATATATATATATATATATATATATATATATATATATATATATAGTTATATTTATGTATATATGTATACTACCATATATATAAAATCATGTTTTAAATGTTGAGTAGATGATTAATTATGTATATTAAACCATTAACTACAAAGTATAACATTGTACATTTAATATTTTGATAACGTTGGTAAAATATGTTTGAATCATTTATATACAATATACTATATATATTCAAAATGAAAATCTTTAGTTATTAAATGTTATCTTTTATAATAACAAAATTACTTAATAGTTCATTAATACTAATATAATTAGTTTTATATATAATTATTTATATTTACATTCTTAGTTACAATTAAAGGTTCGTGAATCGTCGGAAATAGTTAAAGGTCAAATGTTATCATGAAATAGTTCAAACATAATGAGACTCGGTTTAATAGACTTTGCTTATCGAGTCGAATCATATAAGATTATGTTTAAATTTGGTCGGAAATTCCCGGGTCATCACACAGTCCATGTTACAGCCCAATTGTAAATCCAATTAAATTATAAACAGCCCAACACAATGGCCTGTTATTTGATTAATGGATCATGCAGCCCAAAAGCATACTAACCAAGCCTAATCCTTATCTAATGGGTACGTGAAATAAAAATCAGAAAAACGTAACAGTGCTGCTGTATCAAAAAATCTAAATAATACAGTTTCATCTTCTTAACATCATCAACCCTAATTATCATTATCATCTAAATGTACGGCATCATCATCATCAACACTGTCATCATCGCTACTATAATCTTACCATCATAATCATGCTCTATCATAATCATACTACCGTCATCATCTCTATCATCATCTCGTTGACATAATCATATCATCATCTATATCATCATTTAACATTGCCAACATCACGATATCATTTATCAGCGACTTTAGTGATCAATTTTTCCTACTTCATGGTTACAGTGGCCATTATTAAATCATCCTAATAGTCACCTTTTTATCATATATCTATCACCATAATATATTAAGTGACCCATCATGTTCGCCACTAAGTAAAAAGGAAATGTACCAAAAGCAAATCAATTCAATATACTTATCCTATTTCAAATGATTATGCTTGATTAACACATGATAGTGATGCAGAATCAGTTCACAATGGTTGTGGTGGTGGTTTGAAATAAACCAGAAGAACAGAAGAACAATCGTAGTAGTAATACGATAGCTGGATCACCCAAACAGAAACGTGGCTCAAAAGAAAACATGAATGATTTCGGCCCAATCATGAAATATTATGTCTCAGCCCACTACTCTATCAACGAAGGAAGGAAAAAAAATTAACACAGGTCTTAATCGATTTCCATCTCATCATTCCACAAACTAGTGGTTACTTTCAAAAAAAAAAAAAATGAGCACTTCACTAAAGCATCATGATCGGCCATGAGTCAAATTTTTTCCCACACCACCCAAATGTAATCGATCATTAAAGAAAAAAAAATCAAATTACGTGACTCATCTTGGTCGGCCATAACCCTTTTTGTTCCACTTGTAAAGTAAAAGAAAACTCATTCAATATATTTGATACATCATTCTTGCCGATATTTAACTGTGACCCACACTCCTTTATCACTTCTTTATAACCCACTAATGAAAAGGTTGTCAAGTGGGAAACTCAAGTAATATAAATATTCGATGGTGGTTGAGTCCATTTGATCTAGATCATAGAAAAGTGCTGCAGTTTCTTAGGGTTGTGTATGGGTATCGATCAAGATAGAAGTTGAAAAAATTTTGTAAGGCAGCAACATGAATCACGGTGATGGCTGTGATGGTGTATGGTGGCGGTTCTCAACGAGTGTGGTGGTCTCGTGGTGTGGGTGTAAGGTGTTGATGGTTTTTGTGCTTGATAGAAGAAGAAAGAAATCGAAAAGAAGAATGCAGTTTGGTGATGATAATTGATACATTGGTGATGGAAATATAGGTTTGGGTTCATCGAAACATATTTATAGAAGGTGGTCGTGGTCCAAGGTGATTGTACTCGGGGGTGGTGATCATGAAGTAGAGAGAAATATGAAAAGTGGTGATTAATTATATGGTTTTGTGGTTATCATTGTTGGTGATAGTGGAGTACTACATAGAGGTTAACAGATGTAAATGTAACCAACTTAGCTAAATTATCGTTTATTTGTTTGTTTGATTGACTCGGCAATTCCAAATCCTGTCAGAGGAACTTTTAGAAAAAAGAACAATTGAACAAAACTGAAACTGTTTGTTACCAAGACTAATTGGGTTTAAATCGTACCAAGTTTCTGTTATAAAACACTTTACAACATAGTTTGATAATGATATAAATCAGAATACATAATCTTATTTGTATACATGTATTTATTTGTATTTATATATATGTATTTAATTATAACCTGTATATATTACCATTTATAAATCTGTATATATTGTTATATAATTATATTTATAGATTATAATTAATCTTATTAATAATGTAAATATAATAATAATACACTTTAATATTATAAATAATAATAATACAAATAATATTATTACTAATGATAATGATAGAAATTATTATGTAATATATAACACTAATATCATTTATAACAATAATTCCAATTATACTAATATTATTAATAATATATATAATAATAGTAATAATATATCAATTTATATATATCATCTTTCATATTTATATATAATCTATTAATTTTAATAATGTATCTAACACTGATTTTAATAATGATTATAAAAATGTTAATATTATTAATGGTACTAATAATATTAATTTTATTGATAATAATTATATATATATTTACATTTTTTTTATTTACACACACTGGTTCGTGAATCGTCGGGGATAGTCAAAGGTCAAATGATCCTTATAAAATAGTTCAACATTTTGGAACTCAACATTAAAGATATTTCTTGTCGTGTCGAAATCATATAAAGATTAAGTTTAAATTTGGTCAAAAATTTTCGGGTCGTCACATCAAGTTGGTAAAGGTGAGTGGAATACTTGTGCATCTATGTGTATAGTTTACTTTCTTGAGTTTTTTGTGGTTGTATGGTGTGTATCGTGTGTTTGTACCACCAAGGGTTATATGGCGTGTATCGTGTGTTAGTGCCACCAAGGGTTAAATGGTGTGTATCGTGTGTTCGTGCGACCATGAGTTATATGGTGATATCGTGTGTTCGTGTCACCATGGGGTTAGTGTGTTCGTGCAACTAACGGGTGTTGTGAACAATCAGTGGTCCTTGTAAGAACCACTCCCTTGTGCTAATGGTTAACCATGAAGTATTGGATGAGATTACATTGTGTTTAGCCTGCTTTCGCGGATTACTTATGCTATGCGGTTGTAGTGATATGTGTATATGCATATTAATTGATTTGTGTGGTATCAAGTCGGTAAGTTGTATGCATATTTGTATATTTATTCTTCTCACTAAGCTTTGCTTACCCTCGTTGCTTTTATTCTTTTTATAGATTGTGGCACTTCGAAGGATAAGGATAAGGGATTGGCTTAGCTTCTATGTGGTGGTTGTGGGAAGATTCTCTTTGGTAATGGTCCTGGCGGTTATGCTCACTCTTTTGGGTCATTTTGATATATTGGGTTGTGTTAAACATTTGTCAAACTATGGGACTTGAGTTCCCGATGTTGTAAACTTGTATCTTATTGTATCTTGAATTACGATTGACAAGTGGGCGGTTTTTTGTGATTCAAGACTTGTGTTTGTAGAAAAGTTGGTTTGTGTTAAAATGTTGCAAACATGAAACTGATCCAGGTTGGGGTCGCGACGCGACACTCCCAAGTCGTGATGCGGCCAACTATATAATTTTGATGCCGAGCAGACCTAGGGACCAGACTATCTGAAATGGTGTGAGGTCGCGACGCGACATGAAGCTGGTTCAGGTGGTCTGGTTTGGACAAAAAGCTCGACTTCAGAAATACACTTGGCCTCGCGTCGCAGCCGTCCTGGCTCGCGACGCGAGGGGTCACTGGTAAAAAAATGTGAGTCTTTTTCGGTAATCGGGTTCGAGTCATTTCAGAAAGTAAGACTGTGAAATCTTGTATAGTAAACTTTTTGAAAGCTTATCAAACATGTATTCTCACCCTAAAAATAGTAGAGAAAAATGAGGCTATAACTCACCTTTAGCGCAACTACATGATATGGCCAAAACAGACGGTTTTATTTATGCAGTGTTGTTAGGTCGCAGCACGTCAGAATTAGCTATCAAAAGAGTAGTAATGGTTTTATCATTTATATTTAGCTGGGGTTTCCTAGCTATAACTCACCTACTTGTCTTCCTTTTAACGAGTAAGTGGTAAATATAACTCAGGTTCGTATTTTTATATGTTTGCTCAGTAACGTGGGACAAAAGTGCCTATATAGTTAACCCTAGTTGACAAGTGGTGATAGATTAAGATTAATTACTGATGCTATAACTATAAAGATAAAGTTGGATAGGTATGAAGCCAAAGATTCTGACGGGGAAGTATCACAAGAGTTCAACTTCCTAGAATAAACACTAAACCTCAATCAACTGGGCTATGAACCTAACTGATTTGTCACTAAGAGTTTAGGCCTTGAAGATTCTGGCTAAGACGGATATCCCTACTCCCAACGTTAACCTTAAAAGGTTTAAACGACTTTATGGATGTAATCCTAGGTAGATGAACAAAGTGGTATTATCCTTAAAGGAAAGTCTCAACTTTCTTAATCCTAGTTAGTCTAACTAAAGCAATGTTCCACCACTTAATACTAAGCTATGCCTTAACAATAACAGATGTGCAATCTTAGATATTCTAAGGAACTGCTAATTGGATTAGAGGTCTCTCCTTTGCGATCACTTATTCAACCCCGGATCATCTTACCACATCTCAAGAACGTTGCTTCTGACGCGAATCATGCTTTTGGGCAAGCCAGTGTTCACTGAACTCTATATTACCTACTCTAATCACAACCTAAATGGGCAGCTCTTCTCTGACGAATAAATGGTTATTCGTACGTAGGTACTATATCCCTATTGTGATGTTAAGCACACATAACTACTTACCCGTATCCGAGGGTTGATCAGGTCCTAATACTAGGTTATAGCCACGTGAATAAGCGGAAATGGTGATCCGTAAATTAAACTTCTAAACCGTCAAGGTTTCAGCATAATAGTAGCATAAGTTTCAGATAAAGTATTCAACACATAATGAACATTTGTAACGGATAGACAAGCATGCAAGATGAAAGCAACTTAAGATAACTTTATTAAATTAAGGAAAGCGTTCACCGTTTACAGACGAGATCCGGACCATTACAAGTGCTGACATCCTCTAGACCGCTCCTATTACAATCTTCGGCGTTCGCCTCCGGGTACTTAATTTCCCGCTCGGAGGTGAGAAGGCCTTGAAAGCTCTAGTGCGAGAAAGTGTATTGTAGTGAGATAGTGAAGAGAGGTGTGTTGAAAATGGATGACAAAAAGTCTTTAAATAGACTTAAAATTTGCCTGCAAATGGCCGGCAGGCCATTTGGCAGGCCGTTTGCAAGGGCCGTTGATATGGCCAAAACGGACGGTTTTATTTATGCGGTGACGTTAGGTCGCAACACGTCAGAATTCGCTACCAAAAGAGAGTAATGGTTTTATTATTTATATTTAGCTGGGGCTTCCTAGCTATAACTTACCTACTTGCCTTCCTTTTAACGAGTAAGTGGTAAATATAACTCAGGTTCGTATTTTTGTATGTTTGCTCAGTAACGTGGGACAAAAGTGCCTATATAGTTAACCCTAGTGACAAGAGGTGATAGATTAAGACTAACTAATAATACAGTAATTTAACAAGATAGATAGTTATGGAGAATAGAATTCTGATGGGGAACTATCACAAGAGTTTAACTTCCTAGGATAAACACTAAACCTCGATCAACTGGGCTTTGAACCTAACTGATTTGTCACTAAGAGTTTAGGCTTTGAAGATTCTAGCTAAGATGGATATCCCTACTCCCAACGTTAACCTTAGAGGGTTTAAACGACCTTATGGATAGAATCCTAGGTACATGAACAAAGTGGTATATCCCTAAAGGAAAGTCTCAGCTTTTCTTAATCCTAGTGAGTCTAACTAAAGCAATATTCCACCACTTAACACTACGCTATGCCTTAACATTAACAGATGTGCAATCTTAGATATTCTAAGGTACTGCTAATTGGATTAGAAGTCTCTCCTTTGCAATCACTTACTCAACCCCGGATCATCTTACAACATCTCAAGAACATTGCTTCTGACGCGAATCATGCTTCTGAGCAAGCCAGTGTTCACTGAACTCTACAATGCCTACTCTAATCACAACCTAGATGGGCAGCTCTTCTTTAATGAATAAATGCACACATAACTACTTACCTTGTATCCTAGGGTTGATCAGGTCCTAATACTAGGTTATAGCCACGTGAATAAGCGGAAAGGGTGATCCGTAAATTAAACTTCTAAACTGTCAAGGTTTCAGCATAACAGTAGGATAAGTTTCAGATAAAGTATTCAACATATAATAAACATTTGTAACAGATAGACATACATGCAAGATGAAAGCAACTTAAGATAACAAGATAAATTTATTAAATTAAGGAAAGCGTTCATCGTTTATAGACGAGATCTGGACCTGACCGCTCTTATTACAATCTTCGGCGTTCGCCTCCTGGTACTTAATTTCCCGCTGTGATGACCCGAAAATTTCGACTAAATTTAAACTTAATCTTTGTATGATTAACATTTCCGATACGATAAGCAAAGTCTGTAAAACTGAATCTCAAAATTTTTGAATTACTTTTATATATTTAAATACCCTTCGGTTGTTTTTGACGATTCGCGAACAATTATATGTAAATAGATACATATATACTATAACATGAAAAGGTAACAATGTATTAATTGTTTGATACCGTACATTAAACTTATTGGTTTAAATATCTATTTGAATGTATATGATAAGTTGAAATATTTATTATTAAAATTTATTTATAAATAACTTCCAATGTGTATTTAAAAACTGATTTATGTATATTAAAAAGATATATACATATATATAATAAACGATAGTAACATTCGTTTATTGATTCAATTGATATTTAGATAAGTTAACTAAAGCGTTTAAGATGAACCAGTTAAACACTAATTTGTTACAGTGTTTTCAAATTGCCACATTACTCAAAATGCTACAGTGTTTTCAAAAAATCACTATTTGCTACAGTGAAATTGACTTGCTACAGTGAATTGCTACAGTAAAAATTGACTTTGCTACAGTAACTTTGCTACAGTAACTTTGCTACAGTAACTTTGCTACAGTGGTATATTTTATGGATGATTTAAGACTATATTTTGACAAAGGTACGATTCACGAAACGTAAAGTACAAGTTTTCTCAGCGTACGAAAGGGCGTTCGAAAAACCGGAACCGGGACATAAGTCGAGTGACAACGTACGACTTATCGGAACAAAAATTACAAGTCAACTATGCACGTGAATTTAATATAATATATAATTAATTAATTTAAATTATATATATTATATTTATATTTTATTATGTCGACAAATGTTAGGACAAAAACAATGTGAGCTGTCCCTGGTCCTCATGCGAGTCGCATGGCCAGAAGGCCATTTCTATGCGAGTCGCATGACTCCAGATTTCAGGCCAAGTGCTATAAATTCTCGAGTTTTGGCCAGATAAATCACACACACACATATATTATTTTTACTCCGTATTTATTTATTTTATTATTATTATTATTATTATTATTATTATTATTATTAATAATAAGATTATTATTAATCTTATTATTTTTATTATTAGTGTTATTATTTTTGCGATACAAAAATAATAATGTACATAAAATATTACGACGGAGTGCTGTCCAAGTAATTTTTCAAAACGAGTTTCCGAGAAAGCTAGAGCTAAGGAAAATATGGGTTATTGCCAAGGAGGTTATGGGTAATATTCGGGGGTATTTTTGTGAATCAAACCTCGTGTTTATTATATCCAATGCGTCTACGTGCTTTCCTGCAATATTGTATATCAATATAAAACAGTGAGTTTCATAAGATCCCTTTTACTCTCTACATTTTTGGGCTGAGAATACATGCAAATGCTTTATTAACCGATATACAATATTTATATGTGTGAGTTTCATTTGCTCCCTTTTTAATTGCTTTTGCAATCTATATTTTTGGGCTGAGAATACATGCACTTTATTTTAAAAACAATGGACACAAGTACATACTAAATTCTACACTGAGTTTGAACCGAAAATCCCTTAGCTTTGGTAACTAGTAACTGCCAGTTATAAGAACTGGTGGGCGCGAGTAGTAGTATATGGATCCATAGGGCTTGATATCCCCGTCCGAGCTAGAGCACTAGCCTTTTAACGGACGTATGCTATTTGAAAAGCGTACACGTTGGTTTGCGTGTATTATTAAGATGATTATACAAAGGGTACAAATTATATATACGTTAAAGTTTAGTTACCAGGGTGCTCAATTTCGTAGAATATTTTGATAAACGTTTCTGGATGAAACAACTGAAATCTTGTGATCCACTTTTATATAATCTATTGATAAACGTTTCTGGATGAAACAACTGAAATCTTGTGATCCACTTTTATATAATCTATTGATAAACGTTTCTGGATGAAACAACTGAAATCTTGTGATCCACCTTTATATACAGATTATACGAAACATTAAAACTATGAACTCACCAACCTTTGTGTTGACACTTGTTAGCATGTTTATTCTCAGGTTCCCTAGAAGTCTTTCGCTGTTTGCTTACATGATATACAAGCTATGTGCATGGAGTCTTGCATGCTTTATTCAAGAAAACGTTGCATTCACAAAACCATCATCATGTATCTATTTTGACTGCATTGTCAACGGAAGTATTATTATTGTAAACTATTATTTACGGTGATTGTCTATATGTAGAAATCATCAGATGTCGAAAACCTTGGAATTAAATATTCATTTATGGTATGCCTTTTCAAAAGAATGCAATGTTTACAAAACGTATCATATAGAGGTCAAATACCTCGCAATGAAATCAATGAATGACGTGTTCGTCCATATGGATTTGGAGCGATCGTCACACCCGCTCGGAGGTAAGAAGGCCTTGAAAGCTCTAGTGAGAGAAAGTGTATTGTAGTGAGAGAGTGAGGAGAGGTGTGTTGAAATTGGATGACAAAAAGCCTTTAAATAGACTTGGAATTTCCCTGCAAACCGCTGGCAGGCCGTTTACAGGGGCCGTGAAATGACCCAACCCGTCGTATTCCGGCCCATAATTTTTTTTCTTTCTTTTTAACGTAATAATATTATTAACATTTAGGTCCCAACTGTGTTTCCAAAAACATCTTCATTACAATAGTGAGTTTAATCGACTTTAAAACATTCATTACATAAGTTGAAACACAAAACGGGCATACAACCCAAGACCCGTTTGACATAACCAAAAGACACTAATAAGTTTTCCAACAAAAAGAACGAGCATGGTGATTGGGAATGATCTACCCAATCCTATGAAATCCAAAAGCCAAGTCTTCTAAGCATCACAAGCTAGCTCACTAGTCTCGGTACTTACCCTTGCCGCCATCATGCGAACCTATAAAAATAAAGTCAACGAGGGGGTAAGCTAACGCTTAGTGAGTGAGAATATACTACATACATATATATGCATAAAATGGATACGCCACACAATAATAATCAAATAGTACATACCGGAGTCTAAGCATAAGGGCAACCTAATCTAAACATACCGTACGATCGCTATACAACAAGCTAAAAATATCAACAATGTAAGTACACCAACAACGATATGTACAATGTCATCAAGCTACACCCGGAGGGTTAGCTACAACACAACTATACGACAATATATATATCTATATATATAACAAGCGTAAACCGCCCAAGGTTAACCCTTTAACCTAGTACCAAAAGCCAAATACCAAATGCCAAAATGAAGATTGGCCGAAACTACACGAGCCTTAGTAAATCCGCACCACACGCGACTACTATCTTCAATACCATTACAACATCGAGGTTGGCCAAAACTACACGAGCCTTAGTGAATCCGCACCACACGTGACCACTACCTCAATAAGATGACCCAATCTACATGCGTCATCGTGAATCCGCACCACACGTGATTCACCTCCCAAGTCAAACCTACGGTCCCAGGATTATACAACTCCACATCATCGGGGTTACTCAACCGCAACTCAATACCAACCCTTCGCCATCGGGGTTATATAAATCCACATCACAAGCCCATGTGATAACGTACACACGAAGTGTGCACCTCACCAAAGGTAGTTAACCAAAACGCACAACTGTACTAATTGGACCTATTACATAAGTCCATCAAATCCACCTGTATGTGAAGTGAGCTCTAAACCGAGGATCACTTCACCCAACTCGTACCCATCCTATACATACATATGAACATAGTATATTGACACTCACCTTGAAATCTTGATGGATGCACAAACCAAAAATCCTTAATCACCAATGGAACGTACCTATTCCATTTATCACATAATAAACAACACAATTAGGGTGGATTACAAACCAACCCATATTGACACTTAGTGCAATTTCGACCCAAATGCACTTCCAAACACAATTCATGCCCAAACTTACCAATAATCACTAACTAGAGTGATAATGGTTCCAATAACGCCAATCAAACCCAAACATAAGTGTTAAACACTTATCTTGCCCAATTTGACACATAACCCTAATTTTGACCCATTTCAAAATTAGTCAACCCAAATACCCAAAATGGTTTCCAACACTTCTATAATCACTAACACTAGTGATTATTCACCATTTACAAGCCTTAATTATGGTTAAATCACCAACCAACCCAAAACCCACCAACAACAACAATGACTAGCTAGATTTAACCCATTCGAGGTCTAGATGGGTTTTTCTCAACAATTAGAACCCAAACCCTAACTTGAATATCAAATCATAAAGATGAAATTCGGAGTTGAGACTTACCAATACCACCAAAATGATGCCGTTGATGAGTAGAACAACTTTAATTCTTGTGACCGACCCAAAACACCCTTCTTCTTCCCCAATGAAGCTTTCTCTCACTAAAATGGGTTTCTCACTATAGGGTTTGATGAAGGAGGTGAAGTGTGTGACAAATGAGGTTGGGATAAGGTTTGGAACTGATTTGAGGCTTATAACCCGTCTATAATGCGAAAAGACCAAACACCCCCAAAATACCCTTTAAAACGAGTTTAAAATACCAGTTCTGGCAACGTGTTGCGTTTCGCGACACCACGTCGCGTTTCGCGACAACCAGGACGCGATAAACTTAACCCGAACGCGACAGATTGATCAGGACTCAAAGAAAATTAGCCGTCGCGTTTTTAGCTACCCTGTCGCGTTTCGCGACGAAATGGAACGCGATACACCCCTTCCGAACGCGACAGTTTACCAGATAGCACCCCGATTCCACTTTTAAAAACATCCAACTCAAAAGTGGTCAAGTAAATACGTTCAAATGATCAAATACCTATTCTTGGACTCTGTATGACGCCCCGATCGTCATGTTTAGAAAAACGGGGAGTTACAGGCTGTTTGCCAGACCAGCCCGTTTGCAGGAGCTGTTTGTCCTAGCCGTTTGGCAGGCCATTTGGCTTGCCTGGTCAGCTGATTTTGCTGAATCGTAACTTGATTTCTTGTCTTTCACTGTTTTTGCTCTAGAATCTTCGTTTTAGCTCCGTTTCTCTTGATTCTTTTTTCATCATCTTCGTAATTACTTTATCTATAAATTTAACCGAAAAAGCGATTATTTTGCCGATAAAGTTTTGAACTTTAAGCTTTTTGGGACTCAATATCGGGGGTAAACACATGACTTTTTAGCCGATATCAAATATCCCACACTTAGACTTTGCTTGTTCTCAAGAAAACTTTCGAACTTTAGATACCGAAGGCTTTTATTCGTAGTGATCAAGTGGTCTTTGTTCCACAAGACGGCGGAGTGAAAACTTAGTTTTATTCTTTTTGTTATTCTCAAACCCTTTTCCGCAAGCATGAGAGGAGGTTACATAACTGAGGCTATCTCACTCGGGTCACTCATTTCACTAAAGTGTTTATGGTGTCCTATAGTTCTAAGAAATGAAATCGCTCTTAGTAAGTCATGCTCACATTCTTCGTTATAGGCTTGATCAAGACTCAAATCTCCATCACTTATTTGAGAGAACTTTCAGTTATGGACTCAGCTTGTATAGTGAAAAGATGGTGATTTGGAGGTTTCTGGGGTGCGAAGGGTTTTGATAGATAGGAGTTTCTTTGAAAGATCGAATTTTGGTGATCCTTTCAGCTTTTTGTCAGGAATTTCACGGTGAGCATCCTTTTTTTTGACTGCCAGGAGTTCTTTTCATCGAATCTTTTCTCTTCGGATCCTTGCATTTTCTAGTGCGGTTTTATTAAGGGTTTCCCGAAAGGAATGATTTTGTAGGGATTTATTTCTTGATGAAGTGAATAGGACGGATAGGTAGTGGTGGATGGAATTGTGGAATGGAGATGGAAATGAAGGTGTATAATGGGGGATGTTATTGTCTTCACGAATAGCCAAGGTTCTAACTTAGTCGTCCTTGTCAAAATGTGTGATTCCGAAATGTAGATCAAGAGAAAGTTCTGATTCTGAGATGTTAACATCGGTGCGCTCAACGAAAGTATAGTGAAGCACTAAAAATGAGTGCTTATAAAGCCTTATTTGGGGGTGCCTCACAACAATTATAATGGGTCGAATCACGCCTTTCATTATACAATGCTCTTTTGGAAAATTTGGTTTAATTTTCGCAAAAAGTTTTTAACCTCGTTTTACTCTTTTGTCTATTTTGTAGCAAAAACTTTTTGATCTTTTATAGAATTTTATAATCCTTAGTGTTTTATAGTTCAGAAAGTTTTAAATTTTTTTTGTGAAAAATTTAGTTTAGAAACACTTGAGGGTTTTACAAGAATCGTTATGTGCAACATTTGCTATCCCACACTTTAAAATAACATTGTCCTCAATGTTAAGGATACGACGTATCCCACACTTTAGGGTTTGAAAGAGGCGTTTTGTTATTAAAAGTTTATGTAGATGGATTTGCCAATTCCACACTTAGTTTTCAAAGTGGTATAGTAGTTTGCGTATATTCTTATTGAAAAAGAGGTGAAGACGTAGTACTCCCCTATGGTTGCAAGGCGTGCAGTCGGATGGTGTGCCAATTATGATTTCTTCAATTCTCGTTCCGGTGTCATCCTCGTTCAGTGCATCCTTGCTCCAAGTCGTGCTTCCATCTTGTATGATCTCGATCGTCGTTTGTTTGCGACATTTTATTCATGCAATTTTATTCTAAATATCATACATACTCAAAAACATATAGTAGTTATGTCCGAGATCGAGCGTACAAACACAATTTAATTATGCAATAAAGTATCATAAGTAATCATTAAAGTAGTTCAGAGATAAGGAAAACTATGGCTGAGGTGGATGGTACGGAAGGGAGTAAGATACACTCGTACGTGGCCTCGTCGGGTTCCTCAAGGTGGACTGTCCCTCATCAGTCATCTCCTCGTCTGTAGTGAATTGTTGTGTCAATTCTGCGGTGTTCATTCCCGAGGATATCCTGAACTGGATCTCAACTGATCGTGCGATCAGTCCTTTGAGCGATGAGGTGCCCGTGTGAATCATAGGCCCTGTATGCCAACCCATACCTTCCTGCAGATCTCTACCCCACTGTGGGTTCACACCCATATTGTCTATACCCTGCGTAACTCCCTCAGTCATATATCGGCTTACAGGGTGATCCCATACGGAAGCCTGAGTGTCGGTGGATGTATCTCTGTGAGTTCTCATGTGAGATTTGTCAAACAAGTTGTTGACAAAATCCACGGCCCATGTGCTCTGTTCCCTTGGAGGAGATGGGATGACTGTACGCTATGTGTAATGATGCCGAGGTGGAGATGGGGGTCCTGCATGCTGATGGCTCGGGCCTGCACCTCTGGGATCCCTGTGGGATACTAGTACCGGATACTCATGCGGATATGGCGGGACATTAAGATGTCTGCCTGCATAATGTGTAAAATGATCCAGATTCTGAAAGATTGCATGCTGAGCAAACCAACTCTCATGTCCGGGTAGATCTCCTATGTGATAATGGTACGACGGAAAGCACGGCCTATCCCCTTCTCCTACTGATGAGTGTCGGTGGGTGTCAGTGGGCCGTTCCTGTGTGGTGGGATCATCCTCATCCCGTGGTTCATGAGAACCTCGCCGTCTTCGACCATCTCTCGTCCTCGTATCAGGCCTAAACCCTGTAACTCTTACCCATATCACTGTTCGGTCCTCTGAGTCAGGTATTTCCGGATTAGCTGTAACTATTAACTGTTCATGTCATACCCCCAAATAAGGCCGGGGGTAAATATGACATCTCAATATCACAACATTAACATGTAAAGCGAGAACGAATCTAGATGAGACGTTTTAATAAAACAAAATTTGATTTGCAGCGGAAACGTAATAATGTTTACACAATGAAATTCATATGTAAATAGAAAATGATAAGTTCTAAATATGTGGACTCCAATGCAACAGCTAGCTAAGCATCATAGGGCAGCACATAAGCTAATCTTCACCTGAGACAAACATGCTTAAAATGTCGACACAATGGTTGAGTGAACATCATAGGTTTATATAATCAATAAAGTTTTAGACCACAAGATTTAGTTCAAAACATCAAAATATCAATATGCCATGAGTTATAATATCGAGCTAAACAGAAAAACCCCTGACACTGTACAGGTGTCGGTAATTATTATTATGTACCCCCTTGACGATATGTCAAGGGGTAGAGACGTCACTCTCAATAGGCCTACTCACAATAATTAAGCTTGCAACATTTCAATTCCAGCAATTAACGATATTATGGTGGGGATTTACATGTAAAGATATAATCAATACAAGTTAACAATAGTCTCACGAAGTTGCATATCAAAAAGTTTAGGCACTCGTGTTTAAATTGCAAATCATTTAAAATTAAGCATGTGTCTCACCCCAAAAGTTGTAAAAGAGTTAATAAATAGTAAAAATGGGGCTATGAAGTTCACCTTAGTAGCAAGTAAGTTATTTCACGCAAAGAAGAATGAACGGAGTAATGATCGGAGATCTCAACCTAGAGATATAATGTTTGGTTAGATAATGTCTAGCAGACATAACGTATGTTTATTAATATAGCAACTATATTAACAGTGACGGTTTTCGAGAAAAGTTCCTATTTCTCAAAAGTTTCTAATTTCGGAAACTTACTATTTATGGAAAGCTTCCTCTTATAGTAAGTTTCTAGTTTTAGTATGTTCCGGTTATAATCCTTCACAAAGACGTTGTACACCTTTACCCAAACCTCGTTGCTATCAGATAAGTCACTCTGATGATCTGTTGTTACCGAGCGCCCATGACTCTTGACCAGAATCTAAGTCTTGGCATTCGAGATCCACAAGAGAGTCCCATAATGGCAACAAGGAACACCTTAGGCCGTAAGTAGCGGTGAAGTTCGTATATTTTGTACGTTATCTTTTGATTATAACCTTCACGTTATAGGTGTATAAATACCACTCATTAATATTATACTTAATAATTATACATATATATGTGATAATATAACTTAGTGTAATTAAAGTGTTACCATATAAATAGGTTTATAAGTTATAGTAATAATTCAATTAATCAACCATCATTATGTAATCTTATCATTACACGTTTTATATACATATATTCATACATGTGTTACCTCTATATATACACCTACATGGTACATACATATATATTCTTTATTATTATCATACATGTATATGTTTATAGCTATATGATATATATGTATTTATTATATATGTGTTACATATACATAAGGGTAAAGATGGTGTATATATATATATATATATATATATATATATATATATATATATACATACAACTACTTTCAACTTTAATAATTACCAAATATATATACATATATTCATATACACAATTCATATATATACTTATATTATTTTCTTTTTGTGTTTTACTAACTTTATATACTTACACATGCATACTCATACATACACATACACGTACATATACATACATATATACACATACATATACACATATGTTTATATACATATATACACAAGCATATACCTTCAATATATACATGTACATACATACACATGCATGCATGCATGCATGCATGCATGTATTATTATCATTATCCATTACTCACATAAAATCATAACCTTTTTAATCACAATACATAAGCTTCTACCATTAACCCTAATCTTTATTCATGTAACCAAGTTTATAAATCATAATCACATCCAATTCATGTTCATAGTCTTTTATCTTAATACTTATTCATATTCATCAATCCTAATCTTATGTTCATTATATTCATTATTCATCTTTATGTGTCTTAAGCATTCATAAATCATAATCTTTAACATATTCACAAATCATATTCATATTCCTTAACTATTATTAAGTTTCAAGATCATAGTCATAATAATTAACATAATACTTAAAAGAAACAAATTAAAAAATATTATGAACTTAGGAAATTTAGGGATACCTTAAGATGTTTTAAGATCAAGAAAAAGTGATGTTTTGATGGTGACAAAAACCCGAACAGCAGCAGCAGAATATAGCAGCAAACAGTGGCCAAAAGGTGGCGATTTGGTGGTGGTTTGTGTCGTCAAACAACAGAAAAAAAACGCAGCAGCAGTAGCTCAATTTGGGCTGGTTGTGGCCTGTTTTTGGATGCACAGAAACAGCAGCAGAGCTGCAGAAGAATGGCGGATGTGGGGGACTGTTTTTGGGGCAGTTTGGTGGTCGAACACAGCAGCAAAAAGCTGCGGTTTTGGGGCTGTCTTGGGCTGTAAAAACGCAGCTGGTGAGGGTTCTGAAAGGCTGAAGAAAACAGCAAGATTGAAGGTGGTGGTGGTGGTCGGTTTGGGAGCTAGCCGAAGGTGGTGATGGGAGGTGGTGAGATTGCCAAAATTTTTAAGAGAACAAGAGAGGATTTGGTGATTTTTGTGATGCAAAATTTGATGAGCTAGGTGGTCTTTTTATAGAATGGGAATTAGAATTATGATCATACTAGGATTGCTTAGGAAAACTTGGTGATCAAGGATTTGGATTTAGATTAGAATGCAAGGAAAATGTAGTTGATTAGGATTATGATTAGATTAGCTTAGGGATCAAGTTTTTTATTTATTTATTAAACATAGCCGATTATATATATATATATATATATTTAATATAATGCAGAATATATATATATATATATATATATATATATATATATATATATATATATATATATATATATATATATATATATATATATACATATATATATTATTTATCATTTTATTTATTTTATTACTTCAAGTCTTATATTGAACACTATAGTTTTAATTGTAAATTTAATTATATAATTTTTATATTTTCGTAGTGAGTTAAAATAATTATATGCTTCCAGTTAATATTAATAATTACTATAGCTTAATAAATACTAGGGTTAGGGTTTATATTTAATATTTAGGGTTAGTGCTTAAGTAATAAATACGATCATTTAATACAAGTATTAATTATAGTTCATTAATCGAAAACAGATAACAACCCTAAATTGAATACACAGAAGAACAAATGAAAACCCCAAGGGCATTTTGGTCATTTCAGAATGGAAAAATGAGGGTTGTTATAGTACCTCCCCGTTAATTTAAACTTCATCTCGAAGTTTCAGATAGACTTCTCGAATGCATCAGCGGTTGAGAAGAGATGGGGATATTTCCGCTTCATTTGGTCTTCACGTTCCCAGGTATACTCAGGGCCTCTTCGTGAATTCCAATGGATCTTAACAATACGAATAGTGCTTTGTTTCAAGCCTTTAACCTCACGATCCATAACCTCTATCGGTTCTTCAACGGAATGTATTTTATCATCAATGCGGATATCATCCAATGGAATAACAAGTGTGTCATCAGCAAGACACTTCTTAAGATTCAAGATGTGAAATGTATGAACTTTAATTAACAGGAAGTGTTGACTAAAAATTACCATTCGGTGAACGTTTTGTTAAAGCAAAGTTTACACTTAATTACAGTGGGGATCTAAATTTCCGTCCGTATGAGGCCTCCAATAAAACTTCTTCATATTGTGATACATTTTACTAGAGCCTGGGTGAATAGAATATATCTAGTCTTATGTGCTTCATCCATGACTAGTTCTCAAAAATTTCTGAATAACGGTAATTTTTATAGGATCAACATTTATTCCTTCACTATCAACTACATGCCCAAGAAATTGCATGGTTCGTAGCCAAAATTCACACTTGGAAAAAACCTTGGCATACAGTTGTTCCTTATTTAAGAGCTCTAGAATCAATCGCAGATGTCGTTCATGCTCTTTCTCGCTCTTGGAATAGATTAAAATGTCATCGATGAAAACGATCATGAATCAGTCAAGATAAGGTTTGCATACTCGGTTCATAAGATCCATGAATATAGCAGGAGCATTGGTTAAACCAAAAGGCATGACAAGAAACTCATAGTGTCCATAACGAGTTCAGAAAGTAGTCTTAGAAACATCAGCTTCTTTGACTCTCAATTGATGATAAACCGACCTAAGATCAATCTTCGAATAATTACTTGACCCTTGCAGTTGGTCAAACAGGTCATCAATACGCGAGAGTGGATAACGATTCTTGATGGTTAACTTGTTGAGTTCTTGGTAATCAATACACATCTATAACGTGCCATTTTTCTTCTTAATGAAGAGAACATGTGCACCTATGGAAACGAGCTAGGAAGAATGAAACCTTTTTCCAAATGTTCTTGGAGTTGGTTCGATAATTCTTTCATTTCCAAATGGTGCTAAACGGTATGGTGCCTTTGCAATAGGTGCAGCACCGGGCGTGGATAATTTGAAAGCGAAGATAATATAATATCTAAGGTTGATATTTTTAGTTGACAATATAGAGATAAGGAGTAGGTAACGGTACACAATGGTCCTAAGGTTGATCAGACCTTATTTCCATCATGATCCATTAGGATTTCTGCATGACTTATCATAATATAACTACGTTGATCAGACGTCATTATATTATACTAAATCATACTTTTATCACTCCATAAAGTTTCTACTAATGTCATCTAGTCAATATTTATCTTTTTACGAGACGGTTGGTTCAATGGAAATGGAAGAAAAGAAAATAACATCATTCATTCAGAAAAATAACCAGAGTATTACAGAAACTTAACGAAATCTTCCAAAATATAGAAGTACTAAATGGTAACATAAAGAACACTATGAAAATGAGAAATTTAAATGACTCTTGTAGTTGCCAAAAACTCTTCACTGTTCCTCTTCATCCTTCATCCTCATCATCATGAGCTTCCTCGGCAGTCATCACAAACGCTCGGCTTTTAGCATTTCCCGTGTTATCCTTTTTCTTTGGACACTGGTTGAAAAAATGCCCTATTTCACCACAGTCACTGAAATGCCCCGTCCTAATCCATCCGGACGAAGTCCATATCGATTATAAACGATTCATAATAGTTGATTACATCGCGAGGTACTTGACCTCTAAATGATACATTTTACAAACATTGCATTCGTTTTTATAAGACAACCTTTCATTACATCGAAAGTTGACAGGTATGCATACCATTTCATAATATCCAAACTATAAATGACCTAAATCGTCATTTACTTAATAATAATCTTTAATGAACTTCAACAACTAAAATGCAACGTCTTTTGAAATATGTCATGAATGACTCCAAGTAATATCCTTAAAATGAGCTAATGCACAGCGGAAGATTTCTTTCAAACCTGAGAATAAACATGCTTTCAAGTGTCAACCAAAAGGTTGGTGAGTTCATCAGTTTATAGTAATCATTTCATTTTCATCATTTTAATAGACCACAAGATTTCATATTTCCATTTCTCATAAACATACGTCCCATGCATAGAGACAAAAATATCATTCATATGGATTGAACACCTGGTGACCGACATTCACAATATGCATATAAGAATATCCCCATCATTCCGGGATCCTCCTTCGGACAGATATAAATTTCGAAGTACTAAAGAATCCGGTACTTTGGATGGGGCCTGTTGGGCCCGATAGATCTATCTTTAGAGTTCGCGTCAATTAGGGTGTCTGTTCCCTAATTCTTAGATTACCAGACTTAATAAAAAGGGGCATATTCGATTTCGATCATTCAACCATATAATGTAGTTTCAATTACTTGTGTCTATTTCGTAAAACAGTTATAAAAATTGCGCATGTATCCTCAGCCCAAAAATATAAAGGGTAAAAAGATAAATGAAACTCACACATATAAATATTGTAAAACAGTTAATAAAGCATTTGCATGTATTCTCAGCCCAAAAACGTAAAGAGTAAAAAGGGCAAATGAAACTCACCTAATGTATTTTGTAGTAAAAATACATAGAACGACATTGAACAACTAAACAATGTAGGTTTGGCCTCGGATTCACGAACCTATATCATTTGTATATTTATTAATATACATGATTGTAATCGAACAAATATATATAAATTTATTAGTTATATCCTTTTTCTATATTAATAATATATATGTTTCATATATTCATTTTGTATATAAAAATATTAAATTTTGTTATGTTATATGTATTAAATATATTTATATACAAATATTGTTTGTTTGTTAAAGTAGTATTTTAAGATAATATTTTAAGTGATAATAATAATAGTAATGATAGTACTAATATTAATAAATATGATATTAGTATTAATAATTCTATAAATGATAATATTAATGATAGTTTTTATAATAAATCTCATAATAATGATAATGATAGTAGTTTTTAATAAAATGAATAACTTAATAATAATGGTCATGAAAATATTAATTTTCTGTTAATAATACTTAGTTCTTAATAATAATAATTATAAAAATATCTATTTTGTTAATATTGATAATAAGTTTAATTATAACCATACTAATAATCATATTATCAATAATAATGATAATGATTTTATTACTAATACTTTGTTGATAATAACAATAATAATACTAACAATTTATAAAATGATATTAATAATATTATTTAAAATGATAATTTGTATTATATTTATAATAATGATAATAATTGTAATAATGATCGTAGTTATAATAATAAAAAATACATACGTTAGTATTAGTAATAATAATAACAATAACACTAAGTAAAAATAATAATATTAGTAATAATAACAATTTTTAACAATAATAGTTAACACTACCAATAATAATAATAATAATAATAATAATAATAATAATAATAATAATAATAATAATAATAATAATAATAATAATAATAATAATAATAATAATAATAATGATAATAAGTCACTACCTCAAGAAATAGGCCTTCTAAAAAGAATACGCTCCTGCCCGGACTCGAACTCAAGACCTCCCGCTAACCCGCAAACCCCTTAACCGTTACTCTGTTTCCGTTTTACTGATATGATTAGGAGTTTTATTTAATTTAACTCGCTTTCTGTTTTTATTTGTAATTTAAATATACAACCCTTCTTCTTCATCGTATAATACCATTCGATCTTCAATTCCCAGTAATCATCAACAACGTGATGTTATCATCATCATACACATCGAACATCTATCATCAATCGTAACCATCATCACCTTCTTAATCACTGATCATTCACTCATTATCATTTATCATATGTTACTTATGATCTTATCATTTCTACTTCATAGGAAAACCGTCCCATTATCATTTATCATTAGCTTTCTTCAAGCATTATCATCATCGTTATATTCTTGTTCCCAAAAAAAATGGATTTCGATTATCAATAGCAACAGGAACGGATGTAATTGATGATCAAAGAAGTATGATATAATAGCAGTAGATCGTATGGCAGGAGCAGCAGCAAGATAACACGATGTAATTTGGCTTCGGCCCAATAATTAAACATCTATAAGCCCATGAATAATTTATGGTCCATATAAAGAATTCAGAAGTATTCGATTTAGGTTCTGTAACATTAAAGATTTGTATTATTAAATGCAAGTGGGATAGTCAAGAATAATCTTTATCATCATAAAGCATTCCCATCATCATCATTAAATATCATTACCTCTCGAAATAAGGAACAAAGAAAAAGGTTGAAATTATGTGGTGTGGCTTCGGTTTGCATCAGGAAATAATAATAAAAATCTAAAGCTGCAGTAGTAGTAATAGTGAATACACCAGTCTTCATTGTGAGCAACAGGATCGAAGAAAAAAAAAAATAAGAAAAACATGAGGGTGGTTGTTTGACTCGTCATTTAACAACCAGAAATTCAGCGAGTAACAGAATAATGGAGCAGCAGGAATAACTTATGGTTATGATTAGATGATGGTATAGCGGATGTTTTCGAATTAACTGGAAACAGAAACTAGTGGCAGTGGTGGTGATGAATTCACTAAGAAGAGCATGAGAGAAAGAAAGAAGATGAGATAGAGATGTGACGGTTGTGCATGGTGATTCAAGGTGATCGTGTTTGCAAGTGTAATGAAAAGAAAAGAACAAGGAAGGTGGCGGCAAATGGTGGTTGATTCGAAAATAACAGAGATAATAGATATGTTCGTATGGATTGGTTGTTGGGGTTTGGTTGTGGGTTTCAATGGGAAGACATAGGTGGTGGTTCGAGTGGTATAACTTGTAGTATCATAATGGGTTTGTTAACAACTCAAACTATTTCGATGGTATTGATGTTCTTGGTTACAGTTAAGAGAAAGATAGATAGATATTATTGATGGGTGATAAAGTAAGGCATATGCATATCTTTAGATATCATAAAGTCAAGTGGGAATATTTCATATTCTGAACAAACGAGCACAGACAAAACATAGTACCAATTAATAGATAGATACAAGGATTTGATACAGTTTCGATAGTTACATGCAACTGATTTAGATTCTAAACAAATTACAATTCGTACCTATGATCTTATCCTCTTTTTAATAATAATTAATAATTAATAATTATAATTATATTAATAATAATCTAAATAAAAATAATAATATTAATATTAATAATAATAATGCTAAAAATAAAGATTTCTAATGATAATGATAATGATAATGACAACTAAAATAATAATACTAATTGTAGTAACAATTAAAATTATAATTTTTACAACTAATTATGATAATAATAATATTATTAATGATAACCATATTAAATTGTAATAAGGTTGATAATAATGATGATAATAATACTGTTATTAATGATACTAATAATAATAATACTAATTACAATAATATTAGTAGTAATAGTATAACAAATTATATTTACATCCATTTTCATAATAATATTAATGATACTATTGTAGATGTTAATATTGAAAGTAATAATATTATTACTATAACGATTATAGTTTAATTTATAATTAAATTTACTATATCAGATATTAGCATTACATGTTATTAGTTATATGATATATATATAATACTAATAATAATACTTAATGTCAATACTTAATAATAATAATTCTTAATTCAATTGATTAAATATTATTATTTCCAATTATTATATTTATTTACATTTATGTATGTATACACCTGTACATATTTATTTACAAATAATTTGTTCGTGAATCGTCGGGGTTAGTCAAAGGGTAATTGAATATATAAATATAGTTTCAAACTTTTCGAGACTCAGCATTACAGATTTTTGCTTATCGTGTCGGAAACATATAAAGATTAAAGTTTAAATTTTATCGGAAATTTCTGGGTCATCACAGTCATAGCATGTAGGAATGATTGCGTTGGCTTTTGTTACAGGTGTATCAGTTGAAGGAACTGCAACCCTACAATTTTTGGCTATATGACCAATCTTCTTACACTTGGTGCACTCAACCTTGCACCACCCAGAATGGTGTCTCTCACAACGCTTACAATAAGGTTATTTCCCTGAATAACCTCCTCTTGAACTTTTGGCAACTTTCTTATTTGAACCTTGGCTTGATTCCTGAGTAGACTCAAATTTCCTTTTGCCTTCACTAGTCTTAGCCCCGGCTTGTTTATTTGCCGAGGCCTTTCTCCTTTTAGCCATCATGAGATTCTGGGCCATCAGTATCCCCCCATCTAAGGTCTCCTTACATGCAGCAATAACATTTCCCTGAATCTCATCAGGAAGACCTTCTATGTATCGCTCAATATTCTTTGGTTCCTTGGGTAAAACTTATCAGTCATCATTCTTTTCACAACGGCCCATGGAATTGCATTAGCAGCATCTAGCCCTACAGTTTGGGCATAAGCATTCCACCAAGTCAAAGCAAGACCACTTAGTGTATGAGTGACATACTTCACTCGGTCGACATCCGCACAGTTATAGATGCGAAAAGATTGATTCGAGTTTGTCAAACCAACGAGTCAACTCTTCTGCTTCCTCATTTCTATTGAAGGATGGAGGCTTACAGTTCATAAACTCCTTATAGGTACATGATGTAGGTGGATTTCCTTGGTTGTTCCCTTGATTATTGTTGCCTTTAGTGGCTGCAAGCAGTTGTTGAAATTGTGCGGGGGTCAAAGTAACATTTGAAAGAGCGTTGGTAGCACCGCGAGTTGATTGAGCCATTGATCTTCAATACATAAAACAGTATTAGTCAAAGAGTTAATGGCGCTAGTAAATTATAAATTTGCTAAATGAATGCGCAAGATTCACGCAACTCATAAAAAGGATAGATAGGGGAAACAACGAGATTGTGATGACCCGAAATTTTTTTGACCAAATTTAAACTTAATCTTTATATGGTTTCGATATGATAAGCAAAGTCTATTAAATTGAATTTCAAGATTTTTGAACTATTTTATGAAATCATTTGACTTTTGACTGTTCCCGACGACTCACGAACAATTATTTGTAAATGGATATGTGTGTGTGTGTATATATATATATATATATATATATATATATATATATATATATATATAATTGGAAATGTAATTTGAAATATTATATGTTGTGGTTATAAGTAATTATGTGAAATCAAATAAAAATAGGATATTTCAATAATTATTATTTAAAACACATCTATATGTAAATAAAGTGTATTAAAGATAAATGTTAAATAATTGTAATACACGTTTGATGTTCCGATTGATATTAAGAAAGCTAAAATCAAACTTATGTAATTTTAAAATAAACGGTGATCCGAAAATGAGTTCTATAAATTTTGGACTTACTAAAAATGTATTTAGGAACTATTTGTTGAATTTTAAAACTTTTTATATTTTACTTGGGGTTGGGAGTGAATAATTAATGTAATTTTTATTTAATAATTAATGATCAAATTTTATACCATAACGACTGGAATAAATGTAGTTAATTATTGTAAAATTTTGGGATTTTTTTTCCAAAGACTTTTATCCGTCATTGTTTAAACAACAGAATATGATAATATCCGTAATTTAAATTTGATGTCGATAGATAATTTGATAGGCAGCCTACTATTAAAAATTCACTGTACTTAATTGAGAGATTGATTGATTACTATTTAAATTATTGTTGAACATGTCTAAATTTCTTAAATTCTGTGTTTTAAGTTATGCACTTGTTTATTAGAATCACATACATGCACCACACCTTTTATATTATTTTTTTTCTTTCTATTTTTCTCAATTCACTGCATCTTCATTCTTTTCTACCTCTACAACAACGTACAACTCAGCAAGTATTGATCGAGAAGATCTCTGAAGGTTTTATTAGTCTCTTTGAAATAGGAGCACATATAAATGTTGCCATTTCTCTTATGACCAATCCATAGTTAAAAGAAAAACATCGAGCACCGCCATCACCTTTGGCCACTCTCACCGCCATCCACAACCACAACCACCTCCTTGACCACTACTACTTGAATTCTCTTTTATGATTAAACCCACTACTATTGCTACTTGATTTTTTTTTTCATGCTCAAGGTTATCAAACAACCATCACTTGTTTTACTACACTTGTATTCCCGATTCGATTCAATCACAAAACCACATTCATTTTCATCGATCATCAATATACAACCAAACAACTAGTTAGAAATCATCCATTTTAATGACCCGTCCTAATCCATCTGGACGAATACATTACATTTGGTTACATCGCGAGGTACTTGACCTCTATATGATACATTTTACAAACATTGCATTCGTTTTTTAAAAGACATACTTTCATTTCATCGAAAGTTGACGGCATGCATACCATTTCATAATATATCCAACTATAATTGACTTAATAATAATCTTGATGAACTCAATGACTCGAATGCAACGTCTTTCAAAATATGCCATGAATGACTCCAAGTAATATCCTTAAGATGAGCTAATGCACAGCGGAAGATTTCTTTAATACCTGAGAATAAACATGCTTTAAAGTGTCAACCAAAAGGTTGGTGAGTTCATTAGTTTATCATAAAACAATAAAATTCATCATTTTGATAGACTACAAGATTTAAATGGTGCATGGTACAAATGGGCCCGAATCCTATAACCACCTGTAATGTACATGCGATATCTTTTAAATACAGTACACCTTTCTCGTGTACGAAATCATCTTTCATAAATCTTAGTAATCGTACACATATCTCGTGCACAAAAATAACATACACATAACCTGTGTATAAAATCATTCTCTCGATACATAACATTCACTTTTCATTTCTTTCATAGCTTGGCTTGGTAACCGACCTTAACATATAATGCGCATAATAATATCCCCAAAACAGAACATCTCGTCTGTATAATAATCATATAAACTTCGAAGTACTAAACACCACGCCCACTATCCCTTCCGTCTAATGAACATTCTGGGTGGGGGTGTTAAACCCGGTAGCTACCTTTAGGATTCACGTGAATTAGGGCCATACCCGATTCTAATTCTTAGGTTACCAAGCAATAATAATCAGGGGAAAATATTCATATCGATTGGTGGCAATTATCACGTTCACATAATTCAATGGTGGCAATTATCACGTCCACATAATTCATTCGAGGAATGTTTTGCTTGTGTCTATCTCGTCAAACATTTATAAAAGCATTTCATGTATTCACAGTTCAAAATATATTTCAAAAGCATTTAATAAAGCAGTTGTAAAAACAGCGCATGTATTCTCAGTCCCAAAAATGTAAAGAGTAAAAGGAAATCAAATGAACTCACCATACTGTATTTTGTAGTAAAAATACATATGACGATATTGAACAAGTGTAGGGTTGGCCTCGGATTCACGAACCTATATCATTTGTATATTTATTAATACACATAATTGTAAGCGAATAGTTTTATATATATAATAATTTATTAGTTGTATTATTTTTATATTAATGATATATATATATATATATATATATATATATATATATATATATATATATATATATATATATATATATATATATATATATATATATATATATATATATATATATATGTTTCATATATTCATTTTGTATAGAAAAATATAATTTTCATTATGTTATATGAATTGAATATATTTTTATATATAATTTGTTTGTTAAAAATAATGTAGTATTTATAATAATGTTAGTAATGATAAAAATGATAATAATGATAATATTGATTATTACTAATAAAGATAATAATGTTAATAATTATTTTAATGGTTATGATAATGATAATGAATATAATAATTATAACTGTAAAATATGAATTTTACTGTTAATGATATTTATGATAATGATTTTAATAATTATATATTAATAATAATACTCATGATAATATTATTGATGATACTTATAATTATATTAGTGGTAATAGTAATAGTAATCTTAATATTAATTTTAATGATGCTAATAATAACTTATAGTATGATAGTTATAGTAATACTTAACCTAACAATAAGAACAATAATACTTGTATTAATCTTATTACTAATGTTAATCTTAATAATAATACTCTTGTAAATAATAATATTAATAATTCAAAAATGATACTAATACTATTATTAATGATACTAGTTTGTATTAGTTTCATACTAACAATAATAATAATCCTACTCATAATAATACTTATATCAATATTAATACTAATAATAACACTAATAATAATACCTAGTGATATTTCTTATTAACAAAAATGATAATATTATTAACCATAATATTTATGTTAACATAATAATAATAACAATAATTAATGATAACAATAATAATAATAATAATAAGAATAATAATGATAATAATAATAATGATAATAATAATAATAATGGAAATTAAATTAAAAGTGCATACCCTTGTAAATGTTTTTCTAAAAAGAAGTGCCCCAAACGAGGTTCGAACCCGCGACCTCTCGTTTCCCTAACATCCTCCCAATACCATCCCTCTGTTTTATTATTTATGAAATAACTCCTAATCTAATTCTATATAAACCGAAATTTCGATTTCCTTTTTCTTCTTCGTTTCATCAAAGTCTAATTACAATTGGGCTTTGGCCCAAATAGCAATCAAATTCACGGCCCACCAAGAATAAATATGCAGTCCACATGTATACAAACAGATTTGGCCCAACATCTAAAGAATAAGGCTGTTACTATATCGTCTTCTTCATACGTCATAACAAGCCGCCATTATCATCATTGTAAGGTTATCACCATCATCATATACCTCATCTTTTCCAACGATCATCACCATCATCAACTCGTTTCCATCATCGTCACCATCATCATATCTATCATCTCATCGTCGACTTCAAATCATCATCACCATCATGTTGCAGGTTCACGGTTTCATCATCATCTTGTCGCAGGTTCATGATTTCATCATCATCTTTATCACCTCACCATCGTTCATCAATAATATGTATCATCTCACTATATCAACGCAACAGTAGTAGCAGTTTGATCGGATTATGGTGTCGTGGGGGTTGGTTGCAAATCAGAAACAAAACAGTAGGTAGTTCGAGCAGCAGTAAAAGGTTGCTGTGGTGGTGGTGATTCAAATAAGAGTAAGAGAGAGATAGAGAGAGAGGGAATAACGAGGGTTGTCGTGGGTCTCGGTGCTTTGGGTGGCAATGGTGTGGTTTTTATGGTGAGGTTTAAAGGTGATACTTGATGGTAGTTTAGTGGTTGTAGCTGTTCAGGTCGATTATAGTAGCAGGAGAAATCTCGCTTTAATGGTGCTAGATGATGGTTATCGAGCAAAATAGATAGACAGAAATATTAGCAAATGGTATTAACCTTTAATGGTGATCTTGGTGTTTTAATATGGAGTTTTGAAATAGTAATAAGAATAGTAACAGAGAGCTGTAATAATGGTGATGGGTTGAACAAGAAGGTGGCCAGAAGTTTGGAGAAGGGTGGTGGTTGTTGAGGGTAATGTAGGGATGGTGGAAGTGGGTGGCGATCACAAGTGGTGGTGGATTTGATGAAGATGATAAATGGTGTTGTTGTTCTAGGCTATAAACAGGTACCGAATAACAGCTGCAAATAATGATGATGGTTCATGGTTAATGTGGTTAATGGCTGTGAATCGAAGAGAGAGAGAGAGAAGACGAAAGAGAGAGAGATGTGGTTGCAGATGATGTGTTTCAGTGATGGTGTCAAGGTGATGGTGGTTTAGCGAGAGTGATGAATGTTAGGTGTTGGTTCAAAACAAGAAATGGAAGTAATACATTATAAGTTGTCATGTGGTGATGGTTAGGTGGTTTTTTTCTCTCTGCATATATGTATATGTTATACATAATTTAGACTAGGTAGTGAAGTCAACAATAACAATAATATATATAATATATTTTAATATAAACGTGCAAAAATACTAAATAGTGTAGCAGCCATAGATTTTGGGAGTATCCTACCGATGGTTTTGGCACGAAGTATTATATCGTGTCTATTGCTAAATAGTTAACGTAAAAAAGTGTTCCTAAAAATCCCAAAATTTTAAATTAAATATATTTAATTATTTCACTCATTAACTGTCTGAAACCTGATCAAAAAGGTTCGATAATTGTTTATTTTCTGTTCCAATTTATATGTACGGAGTACTAATATTTAAACTTAAAAATGTAAAAATATTTTTAACAAATCTAAAATCTTCGTAATCAACTTACAATCTAACTTTTATCTTAATCATTCATGAACATGTATTATATCTATATTAAAACTAATGAAACGTCAATCGAGTGTCACTGAAGTTTACTAATTAGGCTCGAAATCATTCATTTTCAATATACACATTCTATATATATATATATATATCAAATCTTAATTAACAAGTTTAAGTAAATAAATATATTAATTATATTCTTTTAAACAACTAAATATAATATTATATATTTACAAGTAATATATATATATATATATATATATATATATATATATATATATATATATATATATATATATATATATTATTATATATATATATAATATATATTTAAATATAATTGTAACTATTTACAAATAGTTGTTCGTGAATCGTCGGGAATGGTCGAAGGTCAATTGAATATATGAAACAGTTCAAAATTTTTGAGATCCAACCTAACAGACTTTGCTTATCGTGTTGAAAATACAATATCGTATCGAGAGTTTGATTTAAAATTAGTCAAAATTTTCCGGGTCACTACAGTACCTACCCGTTAAAGAAATTTCGTCCCGAAATTTGAATGAGGTCGTCATGGCTAACAATAAAAATGTTTTCATGATGAATATGAGTTAGAGTTTTATCATTATTGATTAATATAGATAAAACGATTCAATCATGTGAAGCGTACGAATAAAGCTATCACAAAAGAGTGAAAAGTTTCGTCTGAACTTTTGACGTAGTCATGGCGGATTTCCGGAATTCAAGAAATTTAAGGAAATCTTCTAATTAGAAGGAAAATGTAATATCTTGATTAATTAGTAAACTGCTGGAATCACGGTAAGGATAGAACTATCAAGAAAATAATTTCTTGATATGTTTAGAGGTTAAGTAGAATGAAAGAGTTATGTATCATAGCACATGATGAGGGTAAGATCTGTGAACCATCATCACGTTCCATTAGAAATTCAGCATGACTTACTGTAATATAACCACGTTGGCCTGACGTCATTATATTATACTAACTTATGCTTCCATTCCCAACACTTCTCCAGAAACCATTCATAATTCAAACTCGAATTTTAGAGAAATTTAGAAACTAAGATAGTTTCCTTTATGACGTAACACGAATAGCACGAAGAGATAGATAATTTCAAATAAAGATATTTATGAAGGAATCTTCAGAAATATCTAAGATATTTATAACAAAAGATACAATGATATCTTTAGAATTTAAAATATTTAAGATCAGAAGATGATGAAAAAATTCGTCCGCAAGGATTTAGATTAAGGAGCAAGGTATTCGCTAAAGATTTCATCAGCTTTTTCAAAACTCAGAAAACTGATTCATAGACTAAAGCGCTTTACAGAAATTCAGAATTGAAGTTTTGTAAATCTAGGAGATAGAATATGTATATATATATATATATATATATATATATATATATATATATATATATATATATATATATATATATAATTGTTGTCGTAGAATCGCTGAGGAATTCGAGATTATCGATTGTTGCCTCCCGGTATTTGGTATGGTAATTATCATTATAAGATGCCGATGAGTTCATGATAAGACTTCAATAGATAAATATAGTGATTTGTGTAGCGACCCGACAAAATCGTCATTGACGGTGCCGTCTACTTAGGTCCCGTTGCGTGGTCATAGTCTCTATATGAGACGCGTTTGACCAAAATCATGTCGCATTCATTTGAAATGTACAAAACTTGCAAGTTTAGTTTACAAAACGGTTCGACAACAAGTTTAAGTTTACAAAAGTTATAAAGTGTAAATGAAATAACTTGCGACATAATATAAGTTGAAAATCACGGTTGCTATAAATAGCATAAGTATGTAAACATTTGTTTGAATCCAAAGGTGCTATCACTAGCGTATGCATGTATGCTTGACTCCATTCAAAGTAATCAAAGTGTGCGGAAGCATGTATCAATTAGCCAAGTAGGAACCTGAGAAAACATGTAGAAAACTGTCAACGAAAAACGTTGGTGAAATCATAGGTGTATTTGTAAACGTTGTTTTTAAACCACAAGATTTAGTATTCCCATAGTTGATTATCAAAATTGTTTGCATTCCAAAAGTATTGTTCGCGAGCACCCAATTATCAAGACTTAACGTTTCCTTCCATAGAACCCCATCACAATAGTGTTAGAACATACACTGTTTCTCGAAAGTATATTTCATCCGTAGACGGTAGCGAACCGTCCGTAATGAGGGTTTGTCAAACCCGTATGGCCACACAATATAAGTTCTCGCTTACACCCTGCAAGTGTAACTAATGATAATCGAATTGAGGATTTTTGTTCTAACTCGCTGTGGAATGTTTGTTTTCCGTACCTGTGTTCAAAGTATAAAAGTATGTAGTATAAAACTGTACATGTTTCTCATCCCATGATTTAAAGTATAAAAGTTTTAAAAAGATGGGACTATGATCTCACCTCGAGTGCACGAGTATAAATGTACTTCACAAAGTAAACGTGTGCATGAAAGTTGCTTAGTCTTGACCTAAACAAGTAAGTTGTATCAATTAACCGGTTACGACACCAGGTCGGGCGAAATGTGTTCAATTAGTCCTGTGGCTCGTTACGACTCGATTATATAGCATGTGAATCACGTTGTCAAGTTTCATGCAAGAATCAAGTATAAAATAAGATTAGAACGATTGCATAAGTGTTTTGTTACAAAGTCAACAAAAAGTCAACGGGGTCGGGTCGGGTCCAGAACTATTTTCCTGAGCTTAGAAGTCATGTATAATGTAGTGACCCGAACTTTTCCATGTTTATATATATTAATTGAGATTGATATTTACATGATTAAATGTTTCCAACATGTTAAGCAATCAAATTTGTTAAGACTTGATTAATTGAAATATGTTTCATATAGACAATTGACCACCCAAGTTGACCGGTGATTCACGAACGTTAAAACTTGTAAAAACTATATGATGACATATATATGGATATATATATAGTTAACATGATACTATGATAAGTAAACATATCATTAAGTATATTAACAATGAACTAAATATGTAAAAACAAGACTACTAACTTAATGATTTTTAAACGAGACATATATGTAACGATTATCGTTGTAAAGACATTTAATGTATATATATCATATTATGAGATATTCATACATAATAATATCGTGATAATATAATAATTTAAAATCTCATTTGATATTATAAACATTGGGTTAACAACATTTAACAAGATCGTTAACCTAAAGGTTTCAAAACAACACTTACATGTAATGACTAACGATGACTTAACGACTCAGTTAAAATGTATATACATGTAGTGTTTTAATATGTATTTATACACTTTTTAAAGACTTCAATACACTTACCAAAATACTTCTACTTAACAAAAATGCTTACAATTACATCCTCGTTCAGTTTCATCAACAATTCTACTCGTATGCACCCGTATTCGTACTCGTACAATACACAGCTTTTAGATGTATGTACTATTGGTATATACACTCCAATGATCAGCTCTTAGCAGCTCATGTGAGTCACCTAACACATGTGGGAACCATCATTTGGCAACTAGCATGAAATATCTCATAAGATTACAAAAATATGAGTAATCATTCATGACTTATTTACATGAAAACAAAATTACATATCCTTTATATCTAATCCATACACCAACGACCAAAAACACCTACAAACACTTTCATTCTTCAATTTTCTTCATCTAATTGATCTCTCTCAAGTTCTATCTTCAAGTTCTAAGTGTTCTTCATATATTCTACAAGTTCTAGTTACATAAAATCAAGAATACTTTCAAGTTTGTTAGCTCACTTCCAATCTTGTAAGGTGATCATCCAACCGCAAGAAATCTTTGTTTCTTACAGTAGGTTATCATTCTAATACAAGGTAATAATCATATTCAAACTTTGGTTCAATTTCTATAACTATAACAATCTTATTTCAAGTGATGATCTTACTTGAACTTGTTTTCGTGTCATGATTCTGCTTCAAGAACTTCGAGCCATCCAAGGATCCATTGAAGCTAGATCCATTTTTATCTTTTCCAGTAGGTTTATCCAAGGAACTTAAGGTAGTAATGATGTTCATAACATCATTCGATTCATACATATAAAGCTATCTTATTCGAAGGTTTAAACTTGCAATCACTAGAACATAGTTTAGTTAATTCTAAACTTGTTCGCAAACAAAAGTTAATCCTTCTAACTTGACTTTTAAAATCAACTAAACACATGTTCTATATCTATATTATATGCTAACTTAATGATTTAAAACCTGGAAACACGAAAAACACCGTAAAACCGGATTTACGCCGTCGTAGTAACACCGCGGGCCGTTTTGGGTTAGTTAATTAAAAACTATGATAAACTTTGATTTAAAAGTTGTTATTCTGAGAAAATGATTTTTATTATGAACATGAAACTATATCCAAAAATTATGGTTAAACTTAAAGTGGAAGTATGTTTTCTAAAATGGTCATCTAGACGTCGTTCTTTCGACTGAAATGACTACCTTTACAAAAATGACTTGTAACTTATTTTTCCGACTATAAACCTATACTTTTTCTGTTTAGATTCATAAAATAGAGTTCAATATGAAACCATAGCAATTTGATTCACCCAAAACGAATTTAAAATGAAGAAGTTATGGGTAAAACAAGATTGGATAATTTTTCTCATTTTAGCTACGTGAAAATTGGTAACAAATCTATTCCAACCATAACTTAATCAACTTGTATTGTATATTATGTAATCTTGAGATACCATAGACACGTATATAATGTTTTGACCTATCATGTCGACACATCTATATATATTTCGGAACAACCATAGACACTCTATATGTGAATGTTGGAGTTAGCTATACAGGGTTGAGGTTGATTCCAAAAGATATATAGTTTGAGTTGTGATCAATACTGAGATACGTATACACTGGGTCGTGGATTGATTCAAGATAATATTTATCGATTTATTTCTGTACATCTAACTGTGGACAACTAGTTGTAGGTTACTAACGAGGACAGCTGACTTAATAAACTTAAAACATTAAAATATATTAAAAGTGTTGTAAATATATTTTGAACATACTTTGATATATATGTATATATTGTTATAGGTTCGTGAATCAACCAGTGGCCAAGTCTTACTTCCCGACGAAGTAAAAATATGTGAAAGTGAGTTATAGTCCCACTTTTAAAATCTAATATTTTTGGGATGAGAATACATGCAGGTTTTATAAATGATTTACAAAATAGACACAAGTACGTGAAACTACATTCTATGGTTGAATTATCGAAATCGAATATGCCCCTTTTTATTAAGTCTGGTAATCTAAGAATTAGGGAACAGACACCCTAATTGACGCGAATCCTAAAGATAGATCTATTGGGCCTAACAAACCCCATCCAAAGTACCGAATGCTTTAGTACTTCGAAATTTATATCATATCCGAAGGGTGTCCCGGAATGATGGGGATATTCTTATATATGCATCTTGTTAATGTCGGTTACCAGGTGTTCACCATATGAATGATTTTTATCTCTATGTATGGGATGTGTATTGAAATATGAAATCTTGTGGTCTATTATTATGATTTGATATATATAGGTTAAACCTATAACTCACCAACATTTTTGTTGACGTTTTAAGCATGTTTATTCTCAGGTGATTATTAAGAGCTTCCGCTGTCGCATACTTAAATAAGGACGAGATTTGGAGTCCATGCTTGTATGATATTGTGTAAAAACTGCATTCAAGAAACTTATTTTGTTGTAACATATTTGTATTGTAAACCATTATGTAATGGTCGTGTGTAAACAGGATATTTTAGATTATCATTATTTGATAATCTACGTTGATGAGGGTGAAACGTAACCTTTATTTTGAACGGATTTGAGTTGTTTTGTTACACGAACTGATTTATTGTATATGTGGTATTTTATTGAATTCAGGTTGATTTCACACATATATAGGCAACTAGTCCTATCCATGTAGTTTAGTTTGTCGGTAAATCCGATTCGTTCCACAGGGAGATGGAGTGTTTAATGGTTTTTAATAGTCTTTGATGTCAAACTTAATTAAAGGGGGTTTTGGATTAGGAATTTATAATATAAAAGTAAAAGAAAAGTAACTTAAACTAATTCACTAAATAAAATTACAAGATTACAATAATTAACTTAAAAAGGAACTAAATGAAATTAAGCTAATTATGATGCATTAATTTTATTACTAAATGGTAATTAGTAAAATAGTAATTTTTAATAAAACTATATATTTAGAATTTTGTTTTGAGTAATTATAATATAAAATTATTTAAATTAACTAAATGACAAGTTTTAATTATACTAAAATAAATTATTAGGAATAAAATTAATTAACTAATTATAAACTAGTTACAAATTGTAAATTTATAATAATTAATACTGATTATTAGGATTAAAACATGTATTAAAGTTAATTTATAATAACTAATAATAATTATATAGTAATAACCTAAATATAAATAATTAAATAACTAAACCCTAATTTTACCCTAACTGGTACTGTAGCCGCGTTATTACCTTACGCGTTTCGCGTATTTATACGCGTATCGCGTATACCTTAAACCTTACGCGAATTGTGTGATTCTGATCGTACAGTTTGATTTATAGGCGTACGCGTTTCGTGTAATTATACACGTTTCGCGTATGACTTATACGATGTGACAAAACTAACTGTTACGGATTTAAATGTTTTTATGTATTGTTTTTATATTTTAAAATAATAATTCGTAAATAATGATAATAATACTTTTACAAGAAATAATAATGGGATAAAATGGGAGTATTTACTTAAATGTGTCACCCCTAGGTCCATGGATTGTTTTGAGTTTACGCCCTATTTAAAATGTTTTAGTATCAAACTTTATATTTTTCTTTCGAATAAATATAAGGTTAAGACTAACTAAATAAAATCTAATTTTCATCGGATTCTTTTTAGATAGCTACTATTCCTTAAGTATTTAAATTGAGACCTAGCCTAGTTTTGACTTTCGCCAAAACCCAAATCGTAACGGTTTTCCTTTTTACAATTTCACTATCATATAATTATTGATATTACCCAAACCACCGAAGTTTATTTCTAAATTGGTGTTAATAACTTATCCATAAATTCGTCTAGATCATTTTTAATGTTGAAGCTTAATTTATGTAAATAAAAACAACTTTCGTTATTTAAATTTAATAAATTAAGTGGCAAGAGTTAAATACCTAATTACATAATAATGGTTCTTTTAACTAGGCTCAATATTAAAAATACTAAAGTTACATTTTAACTTTTACAAATGATAACAATCCATTTCACTAGGGGCTCTACATCTAAGCAAACACTAAGGTAATTTAGCTATTCATTACACTAAGGTAAACATAAAAATATAGATATGCAAACATAATAACAACGATAATTTTAACAGAGTAAACTTACTAAAAATTCTTCACTTTCATTAACTTCAAATGGTAGAAAATTACAATAATAACACCCTTTTCACGAACAATACACCCTTAATATTTGAAACTAATCCTAATATTTGAACTTTGAAACTGAAATGGAAATAATACAGAACAATAACATGTATGTATATTAATTTGTGTGTAGTCTCTGTGCTCCTTTAATGTGTCTCCTGCACTTCGTATTTATCATTGAGATATTAGGTATAGTTGGTCAAAAAGCCCCATTTGCTGTTAGCACTAGACAAAAGAATTGTTTTAAAAATCAAAAGCCAACCGCCCCATTCTTGTGTTCTGGAACTTGTCTGGCCTAACATTACGCGTTTCGTGTAGGCTTACACGATTCGCGTAAGACCAACAGGCTACACGTTTCGTGTAGAGTTACACGATTCGTGTATGAGTTAATGGCAGTTTTCTTTATTTTTCTTTTTCGTTTGTTCTTTGTTGATCCCGTATCGATGTGTACCATTTTGGACGACTTGTGTAACCTTTTTCTTCAGTCTTCTTCGTTCTTGAATTCGGATAAACATTTTCTCGATATATATTTGATTTAAACTCATCGTTTATCGTTGTTTCTTCAAATAGCAAGCTCTTGTCCACTTTTGTCATTTTTCTTGAATATTATACGTTGAATGTCTTTTTAAATGATAAAAGCTGATGAAATATAACTGATATTGCGTCGAATAATATGTATGTTTAGAGCAATATCAAAATACCCCACACTGGAACGTTGCTTGTCCTCAAGCAATTACATCTTTGAACAGAATTAGAACATTACATATTTTTCCTTATTGAACATTAGATCACACAACACACACTACACGAAATGAAACACACGCTATATGGAATAAGTTTTGCACACTACACAATTTTTATTGAATCACACGCACACCACACGAAACGAAATTCTGACAACAGAAACAAACATGAAACTCGTGATTAAGGTTTAAAAATTTGGATCCTTAGGGAAAATTGGACCTTGTGAAAACGTTTTATGATTTTATAAAATGTCATGCTAGTTTTTACACTAGACACGTTTTCTGGTTTTATCCTCAAATCCCGGTTGAGGGTAACTGAAAACCGAAGTCTCAGTCGGCGATTAGCAAGCTATTCGCCCCCATGATTGTAGTATCATGGAACTTGAAGCCGAATGTCCAAAAAATGGTTTTACACAAATATAATTCATAAAATAGCATAAGTTTTAGAACAAAATTATATCGTGTCCAAATATCATCGGTGAACCATGAGTTTGCACACCTCAATTTGTTATGGCATATGTATGTTGACCGCGGTCAAACATAGATGCGGTTAATTTTTACGGAGATCATCCATCTAGGGATTAGATTCATTAGTCTTAAAAGCTAATTTGCATTGTGCCCCCCCATTGTACGAAACATATCCTTCTCATGGTTAGGATAAGTCTGACCACCAAAAACCCTGTTTGATGCTGAGGTTAGGTGGATTTCCAGCCGATCTTAGGGATGACTTTTCAAGATTTTTTCGTCAACCTACAGCTGTTCTGGACTTACATCTTCTAACATAAGTTAGCAAGTGTGTCAATTTGGAAGACTTTACTTCCTTACGGGATGGACTTGATTCATCCTCTATTACTCTACTCGTAATAATGGAGTATTCAGGTTTATACGTTCCAAAGCAATGATATCTGCAATAACTTCATAGAAACATGTGATATATGGTTCTCAACATAAGGTTTTATAAATTCTTGTTATAATTGGTTTTCTTTTATAGGTTTTAAACAAATAAATTTATGCGTTTTTAATGTATTGAGACGATAATTTCGGTTTTTGACACCTATGCTTTAATCGCTCGTAATTACTTTAAAAATTGATTAGATACATTTGTTTAAAAATTTTATAAACTTTGATAAAAATCACCAAATTATAAGTTCTCGAGAATTTATATATTCCCACCCCACACTTAAGATTATGTAATGCCCTCATTACATAAAATCAGATAATAATGTATAAATTTGAGAGGACAAAAAGTGTAAAGTATTTGGAACTTCCTTTGTTAACCGATTTGGACATTGTAAAATGCTTATTGTATGAACATATCCAATTCCTTTTTATCACTATAATACTTTCGTGTTTCGTTATGTCGAATATCTCATCATCGTAAGTACCTGTCAATAAAAATTGTTAATCACACAAAAGATGGGGTTGTACTTCAAGAGTACAAAAATTTTACCCCACACTTAAAATTTTTGTATATATAAATAAAAGCAAAAGAAAATATTAAAACACACCAATTTTTTTTTTTTTTTTTTAAACTTATAATTGATCAAAAATTTTTAAAATATCTTTTATAAATTTATATTTGTAACGGAAATTCGGTTGTTACACCTGATCTTAATCCGTTTATAAATTTTTTTTAATTTCAATTTATAAAATTCAATTCATTAAAAGTTAAAGTTTTAATATTTTTCGAAAACAAAATTAAAATAAAATAAAACACTCTATTTTTGTGTTAAAAAGATTAACGTTTTTAATTTTAAAAACAAGTACATGAAAAATAAAAATTAAATGAATTAAAATACACTCTATTTTTGTTGTATACCCTTAAATCAACTAATTTTCAAACTTAAAACTTTGTTTCCTATCGACTAGGTAGAGATAAATTTCGGTTGTTACATCTATCATTACCCACGACAAAGTTTATAAGTTATATATTTTTACGGTTATTGATAAAAAGCGTATATTTTTAGTAGACCTAAAAAAACGAGACACACGAATGGGACTATTTACAATTTGTGAAGTTTATTAGCGAGTCGTTCACGCGACTCCACCCCAATTTTAACTAACGTCGGGGTGATAAACATCACCCTTCTTTACTCCAATAGAACCATTACCGCAACCATTCTCGCCATTAATTTTTGACAATAACCAAGAGTCCGAAAATCTTGACTCTTTAACTAAATTTTTTAACTTATCTTTCTCAAATTTCGATAAGTTTGACACCAATCTCTCTCTCAAATGTTCATCTTTTTTCGACATAGCATTTCTAACCCTACCATATAACTTTTTCATGGTTTTCTCAACAACACTATCATTGGGCGGTTTACTATCTAGTTTCTCCTCATCACCCTCCCCACACTTAGCTTGTTGACTAATGGGTTTGACATTGTCAACAATATTCACTGAAACTATCGGTGTGGGTGGTGGGTTCATACTAAACTCAGTTTGATAGGTTGCACTCTTGCCTCTATCCTTCAAAACTAGTTTTCCTGTTTTCCAATCTGTTAAAGCACTTGCAGTTGCTAAGAATGGTCTACCTAAAATAATAGGTACAAACTTATCTTCTTTCATGTCTACAACTACAAAGTCAGCTAGAAACTCAAGTTCACTTGTTTTTACTACTAAGTTTTCAGCAATCCCTATAGGTTTATTAACCGACTGATCAATGAATCTAATGCCTGAATTGGTCGGTTTAAGTTCACCTAAGTTCAAATGCGAGTAAATGGAATAAGGCATGAGATTTATACTTGCACCTGAGTCAGCTAATGATCTAAGAGTTTTAGATTCATTAAGCTTACAAGGTACTATGAATGGTCCGGGATCACCTAACTTAGGTGGAAATTCATTCTTCTTCATAATAGCAGCACATTCTGCTTCAAGGAATGCGGATGATGCTTGCTCACACACTCCTTCTTTTGCCATCAAATCATTCAAGAATTTCCCATAGTTTGGCACACCTGCAATAACATCAACCAAAGGTACATCTACACAAATATTATCCGTATTTAAAGGCTTACAATGATTCTCCTTTGGTTTTTCGGATGCAAGTGCTTGCGGGTATGGAATGGGTTCTTTATAGTCTTCCACTTTAGGTGCTTGCTTCACCGTATCTTCCGCTTCTTCCTTGATCTTCTTCAAATCATCATCAACCCTAAACTCGGAAGGCTCGGTGATTTCCATTTTCTTTACTTCCACATGATTTCCCGACATCAACCTCATCAAATAGTCACCATACTCGGGAGTTATTGCACCAACTCGGATCCCTTCATCTTCACATGTTATACTCTTCACACTTTCAACTCGAATACCATCAATCTCTTGATAAGGAGTGTAATCATCCATCTTGGATAAATCAGAAAATATAAACTCATCACACTCTTCATCATCATCTTCACACCCAAGAGTAAAAATAGGACTATGCTCCGGTGTTTTGAAACTTGCTTCATCCTCACAGAAACTATAAATAGCATTTACTTGTGAATATGCTGGAGCTTGAGGATCCTTCTTCTTTAGTATAACCGGAGGATTACTTGCACTTGGTGTTCTCTCTGCTAGTAACTGTGAGATCCTTCCAACATCTCTTTCTAAAATCTGAATCGTGGCTTGTTGATTTCGGATTTGCTGAGTTTGAAGTTCCGCATTTTGCTCATGCTTAACCATAAAATCTCTCAAGAGATCTTCTAAACCAGATTTCCTCTCAGGTTGAGGTTGCATAATTGCTAATGGTTACGGTTGCATGAGTGCTAGTGGTTGTGGTTGTTGATTGTGTTGGAAATTATTTTGATAATTTCGTTGAGGTTGATTTCGGTTATTATAACCTGGTGGCGGATTTCTTTGACTTTGATTTGGGAAATTCCGGTTGTTTTGGTAACCTGGATTTCCTCCTTGATAGTTATTGTTATTTTGATAGTTATTATTATTTGATCCTGAAGGTCCTCCTACTTGATAGCTATTTATAGGAGGATATTTTCGGTTGTTTGCTTCTATAGCTGGAAAGTCACTGAAGTTCATTTCACCTTTTCGTAAGTAACCTAAGAAATTTGCTTGCTCTTCCATTGTACTTTGATCACAATCTCTAGTAAGATGGGGACCTTGGCACAGTTCACATCCTACTCTGATAGCATGCATTTCCTTGGTTACTTTCTCGATTTGCCGTGCTTGATTTGCTATTTGAACTTTTAAAGAAGCAATTTCATCATTGCTTTCAATACTAGCAACATTTGATGATCTAGAGAATTCTATTTCTTGATGCCAATTATGGGAATGGGAAGCTAAATCAGCAATGATTGTGTGGGCGTCTTCAGGTGTTTTCTTCATGACCGATCCTCCGGCTGCAACATCTATATCTTTTCTAGTTGCCACATTGACTCCTTTATAAAATACACAGACTTTTTGGAATGTACTCAACCCGTGTTGAGGACATATTCGAAGAATTTTATTGAATCGGGTCCAAGCTTCATAAAGAGTTTCATTAGGCTTTTGTTTAAAGTGATTTATGTCACTTTGTAATTTTGCTGCTTTTGAAGCAGGAAAGAATTCTGACAAAAACTTATCCATCATATCATTCCAGTTTTCAATATAACCTTCTGGTAATGAGTCTAGCCAATCTCTTGCATCATCTTTTAAGGACCATGGAAAGATTTTTAAACATGCAACTTCATCGGTGACATCTTTGATTTTGAAAAGCTTGCAAATGCTTACAAACTTACGAAGATGCTCGTTAGCATCCTCATTTGAGGCTCCACCGAATTGACATGTATTAGTCACCATGTGTAAAAATTGACCTTTTATTTCAAAGCCATCACTCATCGTGGGTTGGATGATTGCGTGGCCTTGACCTTTTCTTGTGGCCTTCATTAATGCTTCCATCGTTTGATTTGTATCAGCCATTTCTTCTTCTTCTTTAATAATCGGCTCTATGATTGGTTGAATTATTGGTTCAGAGTCGGATTCTAAGGAAAGTGACTCTAAATTTTTAGCAAGAGTTTCTACGTCTTGGGCTCTTAAGCGTTCGTGGAATTTTCTTTCGGGTTCAGGATGTGAAGGAGTTAATTCAGCGTTGGAGGAACGTAAGTTCATGCATTAATTTCTATTATGAGATCATAACACCAAAAGCTTTTCTAGTGTTACTTACTTGTTTCTTTTTTTAGTGTTTTTCGGTGTTTTAAAATTACTAGCACTTCTTTTTGTTGTTTTTGACTTTTATTAATTCTTTGAGGTTCCGGATTAAGTTTAATGCGTTTAAGATTGAACGGATCATACAATTTGGGAAATTGTAGAAAGAACTAAAGGATTTATTCAAAAACTTTGAACTTTCTTGGAAATAAATTTCCTCGAGAGGATCGAATAACATAAAAACAATGATAAAAACCTTTAAACAAACAGATTATCCTTCTGATTTTTCCCACGTTTCGAATAGCCAAAAGATGCAGCAGAGGAGCAGGATCCTTCAAAGACCAATAAAATTGGTGATCCAACAACCCGGTCTACGTACAAATCCAACTATTACTACGAACCAGAAAAATTATCTATTTATTTAACTGCCAACCTCCCCGGCAGCGGCGCCAAAAAGTTGATGAGGGTGAAACGTAACCTTTATTTTGAACGGATTTGAGTTGTTTTGTTACGCGAACTGATTTATTGTATATGTGGTATTTTATTGAATTCAGGTTGATTTCACACATATATAGGCAACTAGTCCTATCCGTGTAGTTTAGTTTGTCGGTAAATCCGATTCGTTCCACAGGGAGATGGAGTGTTTAATGGTTTTTAATAGTCTTTGATGTCAAACTTAATTAAAGGGGGTTTTGGATTAGGAATTTATAATATAAAAGTAAAAGAAAAGTAACTTAAACTAATTCACTAAATAAAATTACAAGATTACAATAATTAACTTAAAAAGGAACTAAATGAAATTAAGCTAATTATGATGCATTAATTTTATTACTAAATGGTAATTAGTAAAATAGTAATTTTTAATAAAACTATATATTTAGAATTTTGTTTTGAGTAATTATAATATAAAATTATTTAAATTAACTAAATGACAAGTTTTAATTATACTAAAATAAATTATTAGGAATAAAATTAATTAACTAATTATAAACTAGTTACAAATTGTAAATTTATAATAATTAATACTGATTATTAGGATTAAAACATGTATTAAAGTTAATTTATAATAACTAATAATAATTATATAGTAATAACCTAAATATAAATAATTAAATAACTAAACCCTAATTTTACCCTAACTGGTACTGTAGCCGCGTTATTACCTTACGCGTTTCGCGTATTTATACGCGTATCGCGTATACCTTAAACCTTACGCGAATTGTGTGATTCTAATCGTACAGTTTGATTTATAGGCGTACGCGTTTCGTGTAATTATACACGTTTCGCGTATGACTTATACGATGTGACAAAACTAACTGTTACAGATTTAAATGTTTTTATGTATTGTTTTTATATTTTAAAATAATAATTCGTAAATAATGATAATAATACTTTTACAAGAAATAATAATGGGATAAAATGGGAGTATTTACTTAAATGTGTCACCCCTAGGTCCATGGATTGTTTTGAGTTTACGCCCTATTTAAAATGTTTTAGTATCAAACTTTATATTTTTCTTTCGAATAAATATAAGGATAAGACTAACTAAATAAAATCTAATTTTCATCGGCTTCTTTTTAGATAGCTACTATTCCTTAAGTATTTAAATTGAGACCTAGCCTAGTTTTGACTTTCGCCAAAACCCAAATCGTAACGGTTTCCCTTTTTACAATTTCACTATCATATAATTATTGATATTACCCAAACCACCGAAGTTTATTTCTAAATTGGTGTGAATAACTTATCCATAAATTCGTCTAGATCATTTTTAATGTTGAAGCTTAATTTATGTAAATAAAAACAACTTTCGTTATTTAAATTTAATAAATTAAGTGGCAAGGGTTAAATACCTAATTACACAATAATGGTTCTTTTAACTAGGCTCAATATTAAAAATACCTAAGTTACATTTTAACTTTTACCAATGATAACAATCCATTTCACTAGGGGCTCTACATCTAAGCAAACACTAAGGTAATTTAGCTATTCATTACACTAAGGTAAACATAAAAATATAGATATGCAAACATAATAACAACGATAATTTTAACAGAGTAAACTTACTAAAAATTCTTCACTTTCATTAACTTCAAATGGTAGAAAATTACAATAATAATACCCTTTTCACGAACAATACACCCTTAATATTTGAAACTAATCCTAATATTTGAACTTTGAAACTGAAATGGAAATAATACAGAACAATAACATGTATGTATATTAATTTGTGTGTAGTCTCTGTGCTCCTTTAATGTGTCTCCTGCACTTCGTATTTATCATTGAGATATTAGGTATAGTTGGTTAAAAAGCCCCATTTGCTGTTAGCACTAGACAAAAGAATTGTTTTAAAAATCAAAAGCCAGCCGCCCCATTCTTGTGTTCTGGAACTTGTCTAGCCTAACATTACGCGTTTCGTGTAGGCTTACACGATTCGCGTAAGACCAACAGGTTACACGTTTCGTGTAGAGTTACACGATTCGTGTATGAGTTAATGGCAGTTTTCTTTATTTTTCTTTTTCGTTTGTTCTTTGTTGATCCCGTATCGATGTGTACCATTTTGGACGACTTGTGTAACCTTTTTCTTCAGTCTTCTTCGTTCTTGAATTCGGATAAACATTTTCTCGATATATATTTGATTTAAACTCATCGTTTATCGTTGTTTCTTCAAATAGCAAGCTCTTGTCCACTTTTGTCGTTTTTCTTGAATATTATACGTTGAATGTCTTTTTAAATGATAAAAGCTGATGAAATATAACTGATATTGCGTCGAATAATATGTATGTTTAGAGCAATATCATACGTAAAGCTTTTTAAACCTTTATTGATGAAATAAAGGTTATGGTTTGTTTTAAAATGAATGCAGTCTTTGAAAAACGTCTCATATAGAGGTCAAAACCTCGCAACGAAATCAATTAATATGGAACGTTTTTAATCAATAAGAACGGGACATTTCAGTTGGTATCCGAGCGTTGGTCTTAGAGAACCAGAATTTTACATTAGTGTGTCTTATCGAGTTTGTTAGGATGCATTAGTGAGTCTGGACTTCGACCGTGTTTACTTGAAAAATGATTGCTTAACAAATTTTGTTGGAAACTATATATTTTTAACATGTGAATATTATGTGATATATTAATCTCTTAACGCGTTTGATATTATGTGATAGATGTCTACCTCTAGAACAAGTCCCATTGACTCACCTAATAATAATGAAGAGTCAAATGTAAATTGGAATGATTCGTGGACTGATTCACAAGTTCCCGAAGAGGAACCGGAAGAAGAGTCGGAACCGGAAGAAGAATCGGAACCGGAAGAAGAATCGGAACCGGATGAAGAAATAGAACCGGTGGAGGAAATAATAAAACGATTAAGTAAAAGAAAATCCTCAACCAACCGACCAAGGTTAATTATGGTCAATGGTGTTTTCGCCAAGGAAGCAAAATATTGGGAGGATTACCAATTCTCCGATGAATTGGATTCCGACGAGAATTCCGATGATGTTATAGAAATTACCCCAACTGAATTTAAAAAGGCAAAAGAAAATAATAAGGGAAAGAGCATAAAAATAGAGAAATCTAATTCCAACCCGATGAACTTTATATGTATCGTCAACCCCCGAAGTCCTTAAGTTGTAACAATGACTCGGGAACCTCTAAACCACCAGGTTTTTCTAAACCAATGTGGATAACGATGGCTCGTATTAGGGGAACATCATATATCCCTAGAAACTTGGCAAAATGAACCAAAACCGAAGAAGAAGAAATAAGCGAGTCGGAATAAGATAGTTGTATTCGTGTGGTGTAATATAAGTAATATAGTGTGCTTATGCTTTATGAAAATTGCTTGTATTAATAAGTATTTTTTTTATGAATCTAACTTTTGTCTATTTTACAGTATAAAAACACAAAATGGATAGACAACCCAATATTTTAAGAGACCTACCCGGAGACATGATTGATGAAATCTTGTCTAGAGTCGGTCAGAATTCTTCGGCACAACTATTTAAGGCGAGATCAGTTTGTAAGACATTCGAAGAACGTTCCAAGAATGCCTTGGTTTATAAAAGGCTTTCGTTCGAAAGATGGGGGATATCACATTGGGAAATCCATAAGTTACGATGTGTTTACTTTGACGCATATATTGCGGGGAACCCAAATGCTATTTTACGCAATGGGTTAAGAAATTATTTTGACTCAATATATCCGAATATTGGACTTCGTGATTTAGAAAAAGCGGCTAACATGCAACATAAAGAAGCATGTTATGCTTACGGATTAGTAATGTTCGCTTCTCACCAAAGTGAGAACAAGAACATCGGGCTACAACTATTAAACAAAATGTTCCCACAAGTGACGGAGTCGGTAATTGGGGAAAGAAATGAGGTTTTTAGATTGTTACGGGACTGTTGGACATTACGTAACCCTCGTCCCTTTGACGACGTTACAACACACTGTCTTATCAACGGCCATAACGGTTATGTTCCACAAGACCAAGGATGGGAAGTAATCCTAGTAAAACCAGAATGCATGACTTGTTTCTGGACGTATGAATTACGTGTCTTTATTGGCTTTGCTGAACGACTTGTATACTAGCTAGAATTATCTTCACAACCATCTTGTATCAAATTTATTGTGTGCTATATTTCATGCTATATGTAAAATAAGCGGTATTGTAAGTTTGTAAAATATTGTGTAAAAGTTTGAACGCGAAATATTATTATAATCAGTTTTTCATATAGAATTGTAGTAGTTGAATTGTATATTAGCTACTAAGTATGAACTTAACGGGTAGGTACTACCCGAATTTAAACTTATAAAATGCTAATATGAAGAAAAAGCTTTTATAAATGAGTTCATATTATGCTACGAAATACTATTAACTACTCTTAATATTCTGTATAATTAACTTGTTCCATTTGACTATTTTGAAGGAAATGGCACCGACTACTCGACACACCGTGAATATGAATGAAGAGGAATTCCGTACATTTCTAGCTTCAAACATAGCTGCAGTACAGGCTGCGCTACATACCAACAATAACCTTGGATCTAGCAGTACAGGAAATCGTGTAGGATGCACCTACAAAGAATTCACTGCCTGCAAACCTTTGGAATTTGATGGAACCGAAGGACCGATCGGATTGAAACGGTGGACCGAGAAGGTCGAATCGGTGTTTGCCATAAGTAAGTGTACTGAAGAGGACAAAGTGAAGTACGCTACGCATACCTTCACAGGTTCCGCGTTAACATGGTGGAATACCTATCTAGAGCAAGTGGGACAAGACGATGCGTACGCACTACCGTGGTCAGCATTCAAGCACTTGATGAACGAGAAGTACCGTCCCAGAACCGAGGTCAATAAGCTCAAGACAGAACTTAGAGGGTTACGAACCCAAGGATTTAATATTACCACGTACGAAAGACGATTCACAGAATTGTGCCTATTGTGTCCGGGAGCATTTGAAGATGAGGAAGAGAAGATCGACGCGTTTGTGAAAGGATTACCGGAAAGAATCCAAGAAGATATAAGTTCACACGAGCCCGCCTCCATACAACAGGCATGTAGAATGGCTCACAAACTAGTGAACCAGATTGAAGAAAGAATTAAAGAACAGACTGCTGAAGAGGCCAATGTGAAGCAAGTCAAAAGAAAGTGGGAGGAAAACGGTGATAAGAATCACCAATACAACAACAACAGCAATTACAACAATAATCGCAACAATTATCCCAACAATCGCAACATCAATCGCAACTACAACAAACGGCCCAACAACAACAACAACAACAACAGCAACTACAACAATCATCCCAACAACAATAATAACCGCAACAACAACAATCAGAAGCAGCCATGCCAAAGGTGTGAAAAGTATCACTCGGGGTTCTGCACCAAATTTTGCAACAAGTGTAAAAGAAATGGTCATAGCGCGGCGAAGTGTGAGGTCTACGGACCAGGGGTTAATAGAACGAAAGGAACAAATGGTGTCGGAACGAGTAATGGCGGAGCAAGTAGTGTCGGAGCAAGTTATGCCAATGTAGTTTGTTATAAATGTGGAAAACCGGGCCACATTATTAGAAATTGCCCGAACCAGGAGAACACGAATGGACAAGGCCGCGGAAGAGTTTTCAATATTAATGCGGCAGAGGCACAGGAAGACCCGGAGCTTGTTACGGGTACGTTTCTTATTGACAATAAATCTGCTTACGTTTTATTTGATTCGGGTGCGGATAGAAGCTATATGAGTAGAGATTTTTGTGCTAAATTAAGTTGTCCATTGACGCCTTTGGATAGTAAATTTTTACTCGAATTAGCAAATGGTAAATTAATTTCAGCAGATAATATATGTCGGAATCGAGAAATTAAACTGGTTAGCGAAACATTTAAGATTGATTTGATACCAGTAGAGTTAGGGAGTTTTGATGTGATAATCGGTATGGACTGGTTAAAAGAAGTGAAAGCAGAGATCGTTTGTTACAAAAATGCAATTCGCATTATACGAGAAAAAGGAAGACCCTTAATGGTGTACGGAGAAAAGGGCAACACGAAGCTACATCTTATTAGTAATTTGAAGACACAAAAACTAATAAGAAAAGGTTGCTATGCTGTTCTAGCACACGTCGAGAAAGTACAAACTAAAGAAAAGAGCATCAATGATGTTCCCATTGCAAAAGAATTTCCCGATGTATTTCCGAAAGAATTACCGGGATTACCCCCACATCGATCCGTTGAATTTCAAATAGATCTTGTACCAGGAGCTGCACCAATAGCTCGTGCTCCTTACAGACTCGCACCCAGCGAGATGAAAGAACTGCAAAGCCAATTACAAGAACTTTTAGAGCATGGTTTCATTCGACCAAGCACATCACCGTGGGGAGCTCCTGTTTTGTTTGTCAAGAAGAAAGATGGTACATTCAGGTTGTGTATCGACTACCGAGAGTTGAACAAACTTACCATCAAGAACCGCTACCCACTACTGAGAATCGACGACTTATTTGATCAACTACAAGGCTCGTCTGTTTATTCAAAGATTGACTTACGTTTCGGGTATCATCAAATGCGGCTGAAAGAAGATGATATTCCAAAGACTGCTTTCAGAACACGTTACGGTCATTACGAGTTTATGGTCATGCCGTTTGGTTTAACTAATTCACCAGCTGTGTTCATGGACCTTATAAACCGAGTGTTTGGACCATACCTTGACAAGTTTGTCATTGTTTTCATTGATGACATACTTATTTACTCAAAGAATGACCAAGAACACGGTGAACATTTGAGAAAGGTGTTAGAAGTATTGAGGAAGGAAGAATTGTACGCTAAGTTTTCAAAGTGTGCATTTTGGTTGGAAGAAGTTCAATTCCTCGGTCACATAGTGAACAAAGAAGGTATTAAGGTAGATCCGGCAAAGATAGAAACTGTTGAAAAGTGGGAAACCCCGAAAACTCTGAAACACATACGCCAGTTTTTAGGACTAGCTGGTTACTACAGAAGGTTCATCCAAGACTTTTCCAGAATAGCAAAACCCTTGACTGCATTAACGCATAAAGGGAAGAAATTTGAATGGAATGATGAACAAGAGAAAGCGTTTCAGTTATTGAAGAAAAAGCTAACTACGGCACCTATATTGTCATTGCCTGAAGGGAATGATGATTTTGTGATTTATTGTGACGCATCAAAGCAAGGTCTCGGTTGTGTATTAATGCAATGAACGAAGGTGATTGCTTATGCGTCTAGACAATTGAAGATTCACGAACAAAATTATACGACGCATGGTTTGGAATTAGGCGCGGTTGTTTTTGCATTAAAGACTTGGAGGCACTACTTATATGGGGTCAAAAGTATTATATATACCGACCACAAAAGTCTTCAACACATATTTAATCAGAAACAACTGAATATGAGGCAGCGTAGGTGGATTGAATTATTGAATGATTACGACTTTGAGATTCGTTACCACCCGGGGAAGGCAAATGTGGTAGCCGATGCCTTGAGCAGGAAGGACAGAGAACCCATTCGAGTAAAATCTATGAATATAATGATTCATAATAACCTTACTACTCAAATAAAGGAGGCGCAACAAGGAGTTTTAAAAGAGGGAAATTTAAAGGATGAAATACCCAAAGGATCGGAGAAGCATCTTAATATTCGGGAAGACGGAACCCGGTATAGGGCTGAAAGGATTTGGGTACCAAAATTTGGAGATATGAGAGAAATGGTACTTAGAGAAGCTCATAAAACCAGATACTCAATACATCCTGGAACGGGGAAGATGTACGAAGATCTCAAGAAACATTTTTGGTGGCCGGGTATGAAAGCCGATGTTGCTAAATACGTAGGAGAATGTTTGACGTGTTCTAAGGTCAAAGCTGAGCATCAGAAACCATCAGGTCTACTTCAACAACCCGAAATCCCGGAATGGAAATGGGAAAACATTACCATAGATTTCATCACTAAATTGCCAAGGACTGCAAGTGGTTTTGATACTATTTGGGTAATAGTTGATCGTCTCACCAAATCAGCACACTTCCTGCCAATAAGAGAAGATGACAAGATGGAGAAGTTAGCACGACTGTATTTGAAGGAAGTCGTCTCCAGACATGGAATAACAATCTCTATTATCTCTGATAGGGATGGCAGATTTGTTTCAAGATTCTGGCAGACATTACAGCAAGCATTAGGAACTCGTCTAGACATGAGTACTGCCTATCATCCACAAACTGATGGGCAGAGCGAAAGGACGATACAAACGCTTGAAGACATGCTACGAGCATGTGTTATTGATTTCGGAAACAGTTGGGATCGACATCTACCGTTAGCAGAATTTTCCTACAACAACAGCTACCATTCAAGCATTGAGATGGCGCCGTTTGAAGCACTTTATGGTAGAAAGTGCAGGTCTCCGATTTGTTGGAGTGAAGTGGGGGATAGACAGATTACGGGTCCGGAGATTATACAAGAAACTACCGAGAAGATCATCCAAATTCAACAACGGTTGAAAACCGCCCAAAGTCGACAAAAGAGCTACGCTGACATTAAAAGAAAAGATATAGAATTTGAAATTGGAGAGATGGTCATGCTTAAAGTTGCACCCTGGAAAGGCGTTGTTCGATTTGGTAAACGAGGGAAATTAAATCCAAGGTATATTGGACCATTCAAGATTATTGATCGTGTCAGACCAGTAGCTTACCGACTTGAGTTCCTCAACAACTCGTGGCTGTACATAACACTCTCCACGTCTCGAATTTTAAGAAATGTTTTGCTAAAAAAGATCTCACTATTCCGTTAGATGAAATCCAAATCAACGAAAAACTTCAATTCATCGAAGAACCCGTCGAAATAATGGATCGCGAGGTTAAAAGACTTAAGCAAAAAAGATACCAATTGTTAAGGTTCGATGGAATGCTCGTAGAGGACCTGAGTTCACCTGGGAGCTTGAAGATCAGATGAAGAAGAAATACCCGCATCTATTTCCAGAAGATTCGTCAACACCTTCAACAACTTAAAATTTCGGGACGAAATTTATTTAACGGGTAGGTACTGTAGTGACCCGAACTTTTCCATGTTTATATATATTAATTGAGATTGATATTTACATGATTAAATGTTTCCAACATGTTAAGCAATCAAACTTGTTAAGACTTGATTAATTGAAATATGTTTCATATAGACAATTGACCACCCAAGTTGACCGGTGATTCACGAACGTTAAAACTTGTAAAAACTATATGATGACATATATATGGATATATATATAGTTAACATGATACTATGATAAGTAAACATATCATTAAGTATATTAACAATGAACTACATATGTAAAAACAAGACTACTAACTTAATGATTTTTAAACGAGACATATATGTAACGATTATCGTTGTAAAGACATTTAATGTATATATATCATATTAAGAGATATTCATACATAATAATATCATGATAATATAATAATTTAAAATCTCATTTGATATTATAAACATTGGGTTAACAACATTTAACAAGATCGTTAACCTAAAGGTTTCAAAACAACACTTACATGTAACGACTAACGATGACTTAACGACTCAGTTAAAATGTATATACATGTAGTGTTTTAATATGTATTTATACACTTTTGAAAGACTTCAATACACTTACCAAAATACTTCTACTTAACAAAAATGCTTACAATTACATCCTCGTTCAGTTTCATCAACAATTCTACTCGTATGCACCCGTATTCGTACTCGTACAATACACAGCTTTTAGATATATGTACTATTGGTATATACACTCCAATGATCAGCTCTTAGCAGCCCATGTGAGTCACCTAACACATGTGGGAACCATCATTTGGAAACTAGCATGAAATATCTCATAAGATTACAAAAATATGAGTAATCATTCATGACTTATTTACATGAAAACAAAATTACATATCCTTTATATCTAATCCATACACCAACGACCAAAAACACCTACAAACACTTTCATTTTTCAATTTTCTTCATCTAATTGATCTCTCTCAAGTTCTATCTTCAAGTTCTAAGTGTTCTTCATATATTCTACAAGTTCTAGTTACATAAAATCAAGAATACTTTCAAGTTTGTTAGCTCACTTCCAATCTTGTAAGGTGATCATCCAACCTCAAGAAATCTTTGTTTCTTACAGTAGGTTATCATTCTAATACAAGGTAATAATCATATTCAAACTTTGGTTCAATTTCTATAACTATAACAATCTTATTTCAAGTGATGATCTTACTTGAACTTGTTTTCGTGTCATGATTCTGCTTCAAGAACTTCGAGCCATCCAAGGATCCATTGAAGCTAGATCCATTTTTCTCTTTTCCAGTAGGTTTATCCAAGGAACTTAAGGTAGTAATGATGTTCATAACATCATTCGATTCATACATATAAAGCTATCTTATTCGAAGGTTTAAACTTGTAATCACTAGAACATAGTTTAGTTAATTCTAAACTTGTTCGCAAACAAAAGTTAATCCTTCTAACTTGACTTTTAAAATCAACTAAACACATGTTCTATATCTATATGATATGCTAACTTAATGATTTAAAACCTGGAAACACGAAAAACACCGTAAAACCGGATTTACGCCGTCGTAGTAACACCGCGGGCCGTTTTGGGTTAGTTAATTAAAAAGTATGATAAACTTTGATTTAAAAGTTGTTATTCTGAGAAAATGATTTTTATTATGAACATGAAACTATATCCAAAAATTATGGTTAAACTCAAAGTGGAAGTATGTTTTCTAAAATGGTCATCTAGACGTCGTTCTTTCGACTGAAATGACTACCTTTACAAAAATGACTTGTAACTTATTTTTCCGACTATAAACCTATACTTTTTCTGTTTAGATTCATAAAATAGAGTTCAATATGAAACCATAGAAATTTGATTCACTCAAAACGAATTTAAAATGAAGAAGTTATGGGTAAAACAAGATTGGATAATTTTTCTCATTTTAGCTACGTAAAAATTGGTAACAAATCTATTCCAACCATAACTTAATCAACTTGTATTGTATATTATGTAATCTTGAGATACCATAGACACGTATACAATGTTTCGACCTATCATGTCGACACATCTATATATATTTCGGAACAACCATAGACACTCTATATGTGAATGTTGGAGTTAGCTATACAGGGTTGAGGTTGATTCCAAAATATATATAGTTTGAGTTGTGATCAATACTGAGATACGTATACACTGGGTCGTGGATTGATTCAAGATAATATTTATCGATTTATTTCTGTACATCTAACTGTGGACAACTAGTTGTAGGTTACTAACGAGGACAGCTGACTTAATAAACTTAAAACATTAAAATATATTAAAAGTGTTGTAAATATATTTTGAACATACTTTGATATATATGTATATATTGTTATAGGTTCGTGAATCAACCAGTGGCCAAGTCTTACTTCCCGACGAAGTAAAAATCTGTGAAAGTGAGTTATAGTCCCACTTTTAAAATCTAATATTTTGGGATGAGAATACATGCAGGTTTTATAAATGATTTACAAAATAGACACAAGTACGTGAAACTACATTCTATGGTTGAATTATCGAAATCGAATATGCCCCTTTTTATTAAGTCTGGTAATCTAAGAATTAGGGAACAGACACCCTAATTGACGCGAATCCTAAAGATAGATCTATTGGGCCTAACAAACCCCATCCAAAGTACCGGATGCTTTAGTACTTCGAAATTTATATCATATCCGAAGGGTGTCCCGGAATGATGGGGATATTCTTATATATGCATCTTGTTAATGTCGGTTACCAGGTGTTCACCATATGAATGATTTTTATCTCTATGTATGGGATGTGTATTGAAATATGAAATCTTGTGGTCTATTATTATGATTTGATATATATAGGTTAAACCTATAACTCACCAACATTTTTGTTGACGTTTTAAGCATGTTTATTCTCAGGTGATTATTAAGAGCTTCCGCTATCGCATACTTAAATAAGGACGAGATTTGGAGTCCATGCTTGTATGATATTGTGTAAAAACTGCATTCAAGAAACTTATTTTGTTGTAACATATTTGTATTGTAAACCATTATGTAATGGTCGTGTGTAAACAGGATATTTTAGATTATCATTATTTGATAATCTACGTAAAGCTTTTTAAACCTTTATTGATGAAATAAAGGTTATGGTTTGTTTTAAAATGAATGTAGTCTTTGAAAAACGTCTCATATAGAGGTCAAAACCTCGCAACGAAATCAATTAATATGGAACGTTTTTAATCAATAAGAACGGGACATTTCATATAAGCATGTTGGCCAAGTTTCATGTTAATCGGAGGTGCGTAGCATAGTTAGAATTAAACGAAAAACGACAATTTTGGACAGCCCCTGATAGTTCATCTGGACGGCGTCCAAAATGGCTGGACGGCGTCCAAAATGGCTGGACAGCGTCCAGTATTGAAGGCCTGGACGGTGTCCAAAAGGCTAGACGGCGTCCAAGTCTGAAGGGCTGGACGGTGTCCAAGAATCTGGACGGCGTCCAGATCTGTATCCACGCCCTGTTTTGCTGCAAAAAAGAAATGCACGAACCAAAACTCAAACAATCCCAATTTATGACCCGCAAATAATCAAAACATGTATTCTATATCATCGGGAAGGTATTTTGACAAAGGATACAACTAACCACATATCATCAATCGAGTTTATCATTTACAACAACAAAAACCTCGTCAAGAGATCGTTAAATGTTCATAATCAAAGTCTCAAATTCGCAAAATGCATTTCATGATTCGGGAATCCAATTTATACATATGATATGCCGTTTTGAAGGTAACGAAACATACAATACAACTAAACACTTACTAACAATGTTTCATGGCATTCAAATCATCAAAAGTCCATTTTAAGAGCTATCAAACCCTAGCCAAGAATCACAAAATCAATAATCATGTTAGTGATGTTTTTCCAAATCAACCTACACACCAAATTGAAGCTAGTGATACTAGTAACACAATTAAAACATGAACTTTAACAATTTAACAACATTAACTCATCCAAAATCAAAGATTAAGCACACCCATTTCAATTGTTCATACTAGTTACTCAAAACAACAAATCGAGCAAGTAAATCATATATTCATGCTAGACACGAGCCATAGACACTAACTAACACCATTTCAAATCAAAAACACGAATTTAGAGAAATCTAGAGTTTTAGAAATGTTACCCAAACGAGATGAAGTTGGTATCAAATTGTAGAGGATGAAGAGAGGATTCCAAATACGTAATTTGTTTTGATGTTGGCCTCCTAGATCGAATTTAGATGATGAATGATTGAATTGGGTAAATGTGTGTGTGTTCTTGCTAGAGAGAAAGAGAGAGAGATGGAGATGATTGAATGGTGGTGATTGGGGTGAACTAGTTCACCTAGTCAACTAGTTTGCCCCGTGTCAATTTTAGTCCCTCGAGTTTAGAAGCGGGTGCGGGATTTTACCGAATGAATATTTTGAAAACGCTCGAGTAAACGAGTGATGTTATAATTAAGTAACGGAAATATTATGAACGTTAGTCAACGGAAACTACGAATTTAAATAACGAAAGATATTATTAAAAAAAAAAAGACGGCGTTAAAATAAAGTTAACGGAAAAACGCGGGATGTTACAATTTGTCAGAGAGATTTTAACCAAGGAGCAACGAGGTTGCTTGTACATCTGCTGGTAATATGGGGGAATATAAAAGGTTCCCCGATAACAATAAAAGAGCACACATATATATCAAGGTTATAATAAGGTTGTTTCAAACGAAAATTCGAAGTTGATTTGCTGGAGCTGTGACAAAATTGGCTAATTTTGAAAGGGATTGCAAAGTTATTTTTGGTAATAACAACTCCAAAGGAGCTAGCACAGATACATGTTGAACGTTTACTCAGGTTCTGAGTGTTTTCAGGTACATAACTATATGCATCAATCCTTTCTTCCGTAGATGAAGTGCGGTTGGTTCATCTTCTCGATTGAGGTGTTTTCAAGAATCATGAAAGGTTTGAACGCAGATTGTAATCGTCAAGATACAAATGAGGTTTAAAATGAAATCAAGTGGCAAACTTGAAGAAATATTTAGTTTCATATGTTATAATCAATATTTTAATTCATTTTAATTGTCCAATGTTATTAGTCCATAGTCGATAGTCCACAGTAACAGTCCAATAATTCATATATAGTTTAATATATAATATTCGAATTTATTAATACGTATCGTGACCCGTGTACATGTCTCAGACTCGATCACAACTCAAAGTATATATATTATTTGAGAATCAACCTCAACCCTGTATAGCGAACTCTAGCATTACAGCATATAGAGTGTCTATGGTGATTCCAAATAATATATATAGATGCGTCGATATGATATGTCAAAACCTTGTATACGTGTCCCGATATTTAAAGTGCGTAAAATAAATAACAGAAATTAAATGACGATAAATAAAATTGCGAGAATTAAAATTGCGATAAGTAAAATGCGATAAATAAATTGCGATAAATAAATTGCGATAAATAAAAGGTAATACGGAATTAACAGTTAGCTAGGAACAGTTAGCGTGGATTCTTAACAAAATTTCTCATATTTAATTTGTTTGTTTCTAACAAATTTTATTTTGTCCAATGTTTTCTTCATTATGCCACTTGTTGGATTCTGATAAATCAAAATCCAAATATGAAATTGGATGAAAATAGTTATTCTGCGGTGAACGGATTCGTATATCTGTGGATGTAGGTAGGGTAGTAAATGACTGTTGAATCAGATGGGAAGAATGTACAGTGTAACTTATTAATGTGAAATCTAAATATTCCTCGGGTATTACCTACTCGTTAAAATATTTTCATCATTATCAGTTTGTACGAAAGAATTTTTAATTACAATCTTCATGAAAATATACTTACATATATATTTTCTTCAGATGTAAATCGTGGATTTAATGAGTTAATATGATATTAAACTCATCTGATTTACGGCTAGAATTAGAGTACATAATCTCTAAAACATTAGAGATTACATAATAGCCATGAAGAACGAAGATAATTGATATAGAATGATACGTAGAATGATGATTATACTCAAGGTACAGAATGAGATGTTGAGGCATGGATTGTTGATGGTACTGGTGCTATTACCGATGGTACTGTTGGTGCCGGTGATGTTGCTGAAGCTGGTAAATTTTGCACCATATTCTCCAAATTGATTACTCGAGCGCGAAGTTCGTTGACTTATTCTATTATTCCAGAATGATTGTCGGTCGAAACAAGCGGATGAATAAGGTTTATAATTTTAGATAGAATATAATCGTGGCGAGATACTCTGGAAATGAGAGAGAAAATGGTATTACGAATAGGTTCACCGGTAAGTGCTTCAGGTTCTTCGTCAAGAGGGCAATTTGGTTGGTGGAAAGGATCGCCTTCTTCGCGTCTCCATTGATTAAGTAGACTACGAACCCATTAGATGAATTGGGGATGGCTGATTGATTGATTCATTCTGGTGACACCGCTTTCGGAGCTTAGGTGAATATCCATGTCGGAATAGTTGTCGGGATAACTATCGGAATAGCTATCGAAATCTGAGGGACTCGAACTGGCTAAGGGATTCATCTCGTACGATCAGATGAAGGATTTTCGATAAGAAATAGATTATAGGATGTAGATTAGTACCCCGCAATACATAATTTACATATGCATATAATACTAAAATCCCATAAGTTACGGAGGAATCTACGGAAGCTGTCAGGTAAAGTCTATAGTAACAGATACGCTAAGATATGAATTTTGTCTATACACTATCGATGCACTAACTGCAGTAAGACGTGTCTAGACTAAGAATGATAAACAGGTAATTTCCTAAGGATGATAAGCAGATGATTTTCGACTAGAAATGATAAGCAAAACTTTTGATATGCAGACACGGTCGAAGTCCAGACTCATTAATGCATCCTAACAACTACTAGTTAGACACACTAATGAAAGACCTGGTTCACTAAGACCACCGTTCTGATACCAACTTTAATGACCCGTCCTAATCCATCTGGACGAATACATTACATTTGGTTACATCGCGAGGTACTTGACCTCTATATTGAAATGTCCCGTTCTTATTGATTAAAAACGTTCCATATTAATTGATTTCATTGCGAGGTTTTGACCTCTATATGAGACGTTTTTCAAAGACTGCATTCATTTTTAAAACCAACCATAACCTTTATTTCATAAATAAAGGTTTAAAAAGCTTTACGTAGATTATCAAATAATGATAATCTAAAATATCTTGTTTACACACGACCATTACATAATTGTTTACAATACAAATATGTTACAACAAAATAAGTTTCTTGAATGCAGTTTTTACACAATATCATACAAGCATGGACTCCAAATCTCGTCCTTATTTAAGTATGCGACAGCGGAAGCTCTTAATAATCACCTGAGAATAAACATGCTTAAAACGTCAACAAAAATGTTGGTGAGTTATAGGTTTAACCTATATATATCAAATCATAATAATAGACCACAAGATTTCATATTTCAATACACATCCCATACATAGAGATAAAAATCATTCATATGGTGAACACTGGTAACCGACATTAACAAGATGCATATATAAGAATATCCCCATCATTCCGGGACACCCTTCGGATATGATATAAATTTCAAATTACTAAAGCATCCGGTACTTTGGATGGGGTTTGTTAGGCCCAATAGATCTATCTTTAGGATTCGCGTCAATTAGGGTGTCTGTTCCCTAATTCTTAGATTACCAGACTTAATAAAAAGGGGCATATTCGATTTTGATAATTCAACCATAGAATGTAGTTTCACGTACTTGTGTCTATTTTGTAAATCATTTATAAAACCTGCATGTATTCTCATCCCAAAATATTAGATTTTAAAAGTGGGACTATAACTCACTTTCACAGATTTTTACTTCGTCGAGAAGTAAGACTTGGCCACTGTTGACTCACGAACCTATAACAATATATACATATATATTAAAGTATGTTCAAAATATATTTACAACACTTTTAATATATTTTGATGTTTTAAGTTTATTAAGTCAGCTGTCCTCGTTAGTAACCTACAACTAGTTGTCCACAGTTAGATGTACAGAAATAAATCGATTAATATTATCTTGAATCAATCCACGACCCAGTGTATACGTATCTCAGTATTGATCACAACTCAAACTATATATATTTTGGAATCAACCTTAACCCTGTATAGCTAACTCCAACATTCACATATAGAGTGTCTATGGTTGTTCCGAAATATATATAGATGTGTCGACATGATAGGTCGAAACATTGTATACGTGTCTATGGTATCTCAAGATTACATAATATACAATACAAGTTGATTAAGTTATGGTTGGAATAGATTTGTTACCAATTTTCACGTAGCTAAAAATGAGAAAAATTATCCAATCTTGTTTTACCCATAACTTCTTCATTTTAAATCCGTTTTGAGTGAATCAAATTGCTATGGTTTCATATTGAACTCTATTTTATGAATCTAAACAGAAAAAGTATAGGTTTATAGTCGGAAAAATAAGTTACAAGTCGTTTTTGTAAAGGTAGTCATTTCAGTCGAAAGAACGACGTCTAGATGACCATTTTAGAAAACATACTTCCACTTTGAGTTTAACCATAATTTTTGGATATAGTTTCATGTTCATAATAAAAATCATTTTCTCAGAATAACAACTTTTAAATCAAAGTTTATCATAGTTTTTAATTAACTAACCCAAAACAGCCCGCAGTGTTACTACGACGGCGTAAATCCGGTTTTACGGTGTTTTTCGTGTTTCCAGGTTTTAAATCATTAAGTTAGCATATCATATAGATATATAACATGTGTTTAGTTGATTTTAAAAGTCAAGTTAGAAGGATTAACTTTTGTTTGCGAACAAGTTTAGAATTAACTAAAATATGTTCTAGTGATTACAAGTTTAAACCTTCGAATAAGATAGCTTTATATGTATGAATCGAATGATGTTATGAACATCATTACTGCCTTAAGTTCCTTGGATAAACCAACTGGAAAAGAGAAAAATGGATCTAGCTTCAACGGATCCTTGGATGGCTCGAAGTTCTTGAAGCGGAATCATGACACGAAAACAAGTTCAAGTAAGATCATCACTTGAAATAAGATTGTTATAGTTATAGAAATTGAACCAAAGTTTGAATATGATTATTACCTTGTATTAGAATGATAACCTACTGTAAGAAATAAAGATTTCTTGAGGTTTGATGATCACCTTACAAGATTGGAAGTGAGCTAGCAAACTTGAAAGTATTCTTGATTTTATGTTACTAGAACTTGTAGAATTTATGAAGAACACTTAGAACTTGAAGATAGAACTTGAGAGAGATCAATTAGATGAAGAAAATTGAAGAATGAAAGTGTTTGTAGGTGTTTTTGGTCGTTGGTGTATGGATTAGATATAAAGGATATGTAATTTTGTTTTCATGTAAATAAGTCATGAATGATTACTCATATTTTTGTAATTTTATGAGATATTTCATGCTAGTTGCCAAATGATGGTTCCCACATGTGTTAGGTGACTCACATGGGCTGCTAAGAGCTGATAATTGGAGTGTATACACCAATAGTACATACATCTAAAAGCTGTGTATTGTACGAGTACGAATACGGGTGCATACGAGTAGAATTGTTGATGAAACTGAACGAGGATGTAATTGTAAGCATTTTTGTTAAGTAGAAGTATTTTGATAAGTGTATTGAAGTCTTTAAAAAGTGTATAAATACATATTAAAACACTACATGTATATACATTTTAACTGAGTCGTTAAGTCATCGTTAGTCGTTACATGTAAGTGTTGTTTTGAAACCTTTAGGTTAACGATCTTGTTAAATGTTGTTAACCCAATGTTTATAATATCAAATGAGATTTTAAATTATTATATTATCATGATATTATCATGTATGAATATCTCTTAATATGATATATATACATTAAATGTCTTTACAATGATAATCGTTACATATATGTCTCGTTTAAAAATCATTAAGTTAGTAGTCTTGTTTTTACATATGTAGTTCATTGTTAATATACTTAATGATATGTTTACTTATCATAGTATCATGTTAACTATATATATATGTCATCATATAGTTTTTACAAGTTTTAACGTTCGTGAATCACCGGTCAACTTGGGTGGTCAATTGTCTATATGAAACATATTTCAATTAATCAAGTCTTAACAAGTTTGATTGCTTAACATGTTGGAAACATTTAATCATGTAAATATCAATCTCAATTAATATATATAAACATGGAAAATTTCGGGTCACTACAGTACCTACCCGTTAAATAAATTTCGTCCCGAAATTTTAAGCTGTTGAAGGTGTTGACGAATCTTCTGGAAATAGATGCGGGTATTTCTTCTTCATCTGATCTTCACTCTCCCAGGTGAACTCGGGTCCTCTACGAGCATTCCATCGAACCTTAACAATTGGTATCTTGTTTTGCTTAAGTCTTTTAACCTCACGATCCATTATTTCGACGGGTTCTTCGATGAATTGGAGTTTTTCGTTGATTTGGATTTCATCTAACGGAATAGTGAGATCTTCTTTAGCAAAACATTTCTTCAAATTCGAGACGTGGAAAGTGTTATGTACAGCCACGAGTTGTTGAGGTAACTCAAGTCGGTAAGCTACTGGTCCGACACGATCAATAATCTTGAATGGTCCAATATACCTTGGATTTAATTTCCCTCGTTTACCAAATCGAACAACGCCTTTCCAAGGTGCAACTTTAAGCATGACCATCTCTCCAATTTCAAATTCTATATCTTTTCTTTTAATGTCAGCGTAGCTCTTTTGTCGACTTTGGGCGGTTTTCAACCGTTGTTGAATTTGGATGATCTTCTCGGTAGTTTCTTGAATAATCTCCGGACCCGTAATCTGTCTATCCCCCACTTCACTCCAACAAATCGGAGACCTGCACTTTCTACCATAAAGTGCTTCAAACGGCGCCATCTCAATGCTTGAATGGTAGCTGTTGTTGTAGGAAAATTCTGCTAACGATAGATGTCGATCCCAACTGTTTCCGAAATCAATAACACATGCTCGTAGCATGTCTTCAAGCGTTTGTATCGTCCTTTCGCTCTGCCCATCAGTTTGTGGATGATAGGCAGTACTCATGTCTAGACGAGTTCCTAATGCTTGCTGTAATGTCTGCCAGAATCTTGAAATAAATCTGCCATCCCTATCAGAGATAATAGAGATTGGTATTCCATGTCTGGAGACGACTTCCTTCAAATACAGTCGTGCTAACTTCTCCATCTTGTCATCTTCTTTTATTGGCAGGAAGTGTGCTGATTTGGCGAGACGATCAACTATTACCCAAATAATATCAAAACCACTTGCAGTCCTTGGCAATTTAGTGATGAAATCCATGGTAATGTTTTCCCATTTCCATTCTGGGATTTCGGGTTGTTGAAGTAGACCTGATAGTTTTTGATGCTCAGCTTTGACCTTAGAACACGTCAAACATTCTCCTACGTATTTAGCAACATCGGCTTTCATACCCGGCCACCAAAAATATTTCTTGAGATCCTTGTACATCTTCCCCGTTCCAGGATGTATTGAGTATCTGGTTTTATGAGCTTCTCTAAGTACCATTTCTCTCATATCTCCAAATTTTGGTACCCAAATCCTTTCAGCCCTATACCGGGTTCCGTCTTCCCGAATATTAAGATGCTTCTCCGATCCTTTGGGTATTTCATCCTTTAAATTTCCTTCTTTTAAAACTCCTTATTGCGCCTCCTTTATTTGAGTAGTAAGGTTATTATGAATCATTATATTCATAGATTTTACTCGAATGGGTTCTCTGTCCTTCTTGCTCAAGGCATCGGCTACCACATTTGCCTTCCCCGGGTGGTAACGAATCTCAAAGTTGTAATCATTCAACAATTCAATCCACCTACACTGCCTCATATTCAGTTGTTTCTGATTAAATATGTGTTGAAGACTTTTGTGGTCGGTATATATAATACTTTTGACCCCATATAAGTAGTGCCTCCAAGTCTTTAATGCAAAAACAACCGCGCCTAATTCCAAACCATGCGTCGTATAATTTTGCTCGTGAATCTTCAATTGTCTAGAAGCATAAGCAATCACCTTCGTTCGTTGCATTAATACACAACCGAGACCTTGCTTTGATGCGTCACAATAAATCACAAAATCATCATTCCCTTCAGGCAATGACAATATAGGTGCCGTAGTTAGCTTTTTCTTCAATAACTGAAACGCTTTCTCTTGTTCATCCTTCCATTCAAATTTATTCCCTTTATGCGTTAATGCAGTCAAGGGTTTTGCTATTCTGGAAAAGTCTTGGATGAACCTTCTGTAGTAACCAGCTAGTCCTAAAAACTGGCGTATGTGTTTCTAAGTTTTCGGGGTTTCCCACTTTTCAACAGTTTCTATCTTTGGCGGATCCACCTTAATACCTTCTTTGTTCACTATGTGACCGAGGAATTGAACTTCTTCCAACCAAAATGCACACTTTGAAAACTTAGCGTACAATTCTTCCTTCCTCAATACTTCTAACACTTTTCTCAAATGTTCACCGTGTTCTTGGTCATTCTTTGAGTAAATAAGTATGTCATCAATGAAAACAATGACAAACTTGTCAAGGTATGGTCCACATACTCGGTTCATAAGGTCCATGAACACAGCTGGTGCATTAGTTAAACCAAACGGCATGACCATAAACTCGTAATGACCGTAACGTGTTCTGAAAGCAGTCTTTGGAATATCATCTTCTTTCACCCGCATTTGATGATACCCGGAACGTAAGTCAATCTTTGAATAAACAGACGAGCCTTGTAGTTGATCAAATAAGTCGTCGATTCTTGATAGTGGGTAGCGGTTCTTGATGGTAAGTTTGTTCAACTCTCGGTAGTCGATACACAACCTGAATGTACCATCTTTCTTCTTGACAAACAAAACAGGAGCTCCCCACGGTGATGTGCTTGGTCGAATGAAACCACGCTCTAAAAGTTCTTGTAATTGGCTTTGCAGTTCATTCATCTCGCTGGGTGCGAGTCTGTAAGGAGCACGAGCTATTGGTGCAGCTCCTGGTACAAGATCTATTTGAAATTCAACGGATTGATGTGGGGGTAATCCCGGTAATTCTTTCGGAAATACATCGGGAAATTCTTTTGCGATGGGAACATCATTGATGCTCTTTTCTTCAGTTTGTACTTTCTCGACGTGTGCTAGAACAGCATAGCAACCTTTTCTTATTAGTTTTTGTGCCTTCAAATTAATAATAAGATGTAGCTTCGTGTTGCCCTTTTCTCCGTACACCATTAAGGGTTTTCCTTTTTCTCGTATAATGCGAATTGCATTTTTGTAACAAACGATCTCTTCTTTCACTTCTTTCAACCAGTCCATACCGATTATCACATCAAAACTCCCTAACTCTACTGGTATCAAATCAATCTTAAATGTTTCGCTAACCAGTTTAATTTCTCGATTCCGACATATATTATCTGCTGAAATTAATTTACCATTTGCTAATTCGAGTAAAAATTTACTATCCAAAGGCGTCAATGGACAACTTAATTTAGCACAAAAATCTCTACTCATATAGCTTCTATCCGCACCCGAATCAAATAAAACGTAAGCGGATTTATTGTCAATAAGAAACGTACCCGTAACAAGCTCCGGGTCTTCCTGTGCCTCTGCCGCATTAACATTGAAAACTCTTCCGCGGCCTTGTCCATTCGTGTTCTCCTGGTTCGGGCAATTTCTAATAATGTGGCCCGGTTTTCCACATTTATAACAAACTACATTGGCATAACTTGCTCCGACACTACTTGCTCCGCCATTACTCGTTCCGACACCATTTGTTCCTTTCGTTCTATTAACCCCTGGTCCGTAAACCTCACACTTCGTCGCGCTATGACCATTTCTTTTACACTTGTTGCAAAATTTGGTGCAGAACCCCGAGTGATACTTTTCACACCTTTGGCATAGCTGCTTCTGATTGTTGTTGTTGTTGCGGTTATTATTGTTGTTAGGATGATTGTTGTAGTTGCTGTTGTTGCTGTTGTTGGGCCGTTTGTTGTAGTTGCGATTGGTGTTGCGATTGTTGGGATAATTGTTGCGATTATTGTTGTAATTGCTGTTGTTGTTGTATTGGTGATTCTTATCACCGTTTTCCTCCCACTTTCTTTTGACTTGCTTCACATTGGCCTCTTCAGCAGTCTGTTCTTTAATTCTTTCTTCAATCTGGTTCACTAGTTTGTGAGCCATTCTACATGCCTGTTGTATGGAGGCGGGCTCGTGTGAACTTATATCTTCTTGGATTCTTTCCGGTAATCCTTTCACAAACGCGTCGATCTTCTCTTCCTCATCTTCGAATGCTCCCGGACACAATAGGCATAATTCTGTGAATCGTCTTTCGTACGTGGTAATATCAAATCCTTGGGTTCATAACCCTCTAAGTTCTGTCTTGAGCTTATTGACCTCAGTTCTGGGACGGTACTTCTCGTTCATCAAGTGCTTGAATGCTGACCACGGTAGTGCGTACTCATCGTATTGTCCCACTTGCTCTAGATAGGTATTCCACCATGTTAACGCAGAACCTGTGAAGGTATGCATAGCGTACTTCACTTTGTCCTCTTCAGTACACTTACTTATGGCAAACACCGATTCGACCTTCTCGGTCCACCGTTTCAATCCGATCGGTCCTTCGGTTCCATCAAATTCCAAAGGTTTGCAGGCAGTGAATTCTTTGTAGGTGCATCCTACACGATTTCCTGTACTGCTAGATCCAAGGTTATTGTTGGTATGTAGCGCAGCCTGTACTGCGGCTATGTTTGAAGCTAGAAAAGTACGGAATTCCTCTTCATTCATATTCACGGTGTGTCGAGTAGTCGGTGCCATTTCCTTCAAAATAGTCAAATGGAACAAGTTAATCATACAGAATATTAAGAGTAGTTAATAGTATTTCGTAGCATAATATGAACTCATTTATAAAAGCTTTTTCTTCATATTAGCGTTTTATAAGTTTAAATTCGGGTAGTACCTACCCGTTAAGTTCATACTTAGTAGGTAATATACAATTCAACTACTACAATTCTATATGAAAAACTGATTATAATAATATTTCGCGTTCAAACTTTTACACAATATTTTACAAACTTACAATACCGCTTATTTTACATATAGCATGAAATATAGCACACAATAAATTTGATACAAGATGGTTGTGAAGATAATTCTAGCTAGTACACAAGTCGTTCAGCAAAGGCTATAAAGACAAGTAATTCATACGTCCAGAAACAAGTCATGCATTCTGGTTTTACTAGGATTACTTCCCATCCTTGGTCTTGTGGAACATAACCGTTATGGCCGTTGATAAGACAGCGTGTGGTAACGTCGTCAAAGGGACGAGGGTTACGTAATGTCCAACAGTCCCGTAACAATCTAAAAACCTCATTTCTTACCCCAATTACCGACTCCGTCACTTGTGGGAACGTTTTGTTTAATAGTTGTAGGCCGATGTTCTTGTTCTCACTTTGGTGAGAAGCGAACATTACTAATCCGTAAGCATAACATGCTTCTTTATGTTGCATGTTAGCCGCTTTTTCTAAATCACGAAGTCCAATATTCGGATATATTGAGTCAAAATAATTTCTTAACCCATTGCGTAAAATAGCATTTGGGTTCCCCGCAATATATGCATCAAAGTAAACACATCGTAACTTATGGATTTCCCAATGTGATATCCCCCATCTTTCGAACGAAAGCCTTTTATAAACCAAGGCATTCTTGGAACGTTCTTCGAATGTCTTACAAACTGATCTCGCCTTAAATAGTTGTGCCGAAGAATTCTGACCGACTCTAGACAAGATTTCATCAATCATGTCTCCGGGTAGGTCTCTTAAAATATTGGGTTGTCTATCCATTTTGTGTTTTTATATTGTAAAATAGACAAGAGTTAGATTCATAAAAAAATACTTATTAATACAAGCAATTTTTACAAATATCATAAAGCATAAGCACACTATATTACATATATTACACCACACGAATACAACTATATTATTCCGACTCGCTTGTTTCTTCTTCTTCGGTTTTGGTTCGTTTTGCCAAGTTTCTAGGGATATATGATGTTCCCCTAATACGAGCCGTCGTTATCCACATTGGTTTAGAAAAACCTGGTGGTTTAGAGGTTCCCGGGTCATTATTACAACTTAAGGACTTCGGGGGTTGACGATACATATAAAGTTCATCGGGGTTGGAATTAGATTTCTCTATTTTTATGCCCTTTCCCTTATTATTTTCTTTTGCCTTTTTAAATTCAGTTGGGGTAATTTCTATAACATCATCGGAATTCTCGTCGGAATCCGATTCATCGGAGAATTGGTAATCCTCCCAATATTTTGCTTCCTTGGCGGAAACACCATTGACGATAATTAAGCTTGGTCGGTTGGTTGAGGATTTTCTTTTACTTAACCGTTTTATTATTTCCCCACCGGTTCTATTTCTTCATCCGGTTCCGATTCTTCTTCCGGTTCCGACTCTTCTTCCGGTTCCTCTTCGGGAACTTGTGAATCAGTCCACGAATCATTCCAATTTACATTTGACTCTTCATTATTATTAGGTGAGTCAATGGGACTTGTTCTAGAGGTAGACATCTATCACATAATATCAAACGCGTTAAGAGATTAATATATCACATAATATTCACATGTTAAAAATATATAGTTTCCAACAAAATTTGTTAAGCAATCATTTTTCAAGTAAACACGGTCGAAGTCCAGACTCACTAATGCATCCTAACAAACTCGATAAGACACACTAATGCAAAATTCTGGTTCTCTAAGACCAACGCTCGGATACCAACTGAAATGTCCCGTTCTTATTGATTAAAAACGTTCCATATTAATTGATTTCGTTGCGAGGTTTTGACCTCTATATGAGACGTTTTTCAAAGACTGCATTCATTTTTAAAACCAACCATAACCTTTATTTCATAAATAAAGGTTTAAAAAGCTTTACGTAGATTATCAAATAATGATAATCTAAAATATCTTGTTTACACACGACCATTACATAATGGTTTACAATACAAATATGTTACAACAAAATAAGTTTCTTGAATGCAGTTTTTACACAATATCATACAAGCATGGACTCCAAATCTCGTCCTTATTTAAGTATGCGACAGCGGAAGCTCTTAATAATCACCTGAGAATAAACATGCTTAAAACGTCAACAAAAATGTTGGTGAGTTATAGGTTTAACCTATATATATCAAATCATAATAATAGACCACAAGATTTCATATTTCAATACACATCCCATACATAGAGATAAAAATCATTCATATGGTGAACACCTGGTAACCGACATTAACAAGATGCATATATAAGAATATCCCCATCATTCCGGGACACCCTTCGGATATGATATAAATTTCGAATTACTAAATCATCCGGTACTTTGGATGGGGTTTGTTAGGCCCAATAGATCTATCTTTAGGATTCGCGTCAATTAGGGTGTCTGTTCCCTAATTCTTAGATTACCAGACTTAATAAAAAGGGGCATATTCGATTTCGATAATTCAACCATAGAATGTAGTTTCACGTACTTGTGTCTATTTTGTAAATCATTTATAAAACCTGCATGTATTCTCATCCCAAAATATTAGATTTTAAAAGTGGGACTATAACTCACTTTCACAGATTTTTACTTCGTCGAGAAGTAAGACTTGGCCACTGTTGACTCACGAACCTATAACAATATATACATATATATTAAAGTATGTTCAAAATATATTTACAACACTTTTAATATATTTTGATGTTTTAAGTTTATTAAGTCAGCTGTCCTCGTTAGTAACCTACAACTAGTTGTCCACAGTTAGATGTACAGAAATAAATCGATAAATATTATCTTGAATCAATCCACGACCCAGTGTATACGTATCTCAGTATTGATCACAACTCAAACTATATATATTTTGGAATCAACCTCAACCCTGTATAGCTAACTCCAACATTCACATATAGAGTGTCTATGGTTGTTCCGAAATATATATAGATGTGTCGACATGATAGGTCGAAACATTGTATACGTGTCTATGGTATCTCAAGATTACATAATATACAATACAAGTTGATTAAGTTATGGTTGGAATAGATTTGTTACCAATTTTCACGTAGCTAAAAATGAGAAAAATTATCCAATCTTGTTTTACCCATAACTTCTTCATTTTAAATCCGTTTTGAGTGAATCAAATTGCTATGGTTTCATATTGAACTCTATTTTATGAATCTAAACAGAAAAAGTATAGGTTTATAGTCAGAAAAATAAGTTACAAGTCGTTTTTGTAAAGGTAGTCATTTCAGTCGAAAGAACGACGTCTAGATGACCATTTTAGAAAACATACTTCCACTTTGAGTTTAACCATAATTTTTGGATATATTTTCATGTTCATAATAAAAATCATTTTCTCAGAATAACAACTTTTAAATCAAAGTTTATCATAGTTTTTAATTAACTAACCCAAAACAGCCCGCAGTGTTACTACGACGGCGTAAATCCGGTTTTACGGTGTTTTTCGTGTTTCCAGGTTTTAAATCATTAAGTTAGCATATCATATAGATATAGAACATGTGTTTAGTTGATTTTAAAAGTCAAGTTAGAAGGATTAACTTTTGTTTGCGAACAAGTTTAGAATTAACTAAACTATGTTCTAGTGATTACAAGTTTAAACCTTCGAATAAGATAGCTTTATATGTATGAATCGAATGATGTTATGAACATCATTACTACCTTAAGTTCCTTGGATAAACCTACTGGAAAAGAGAAAAATGGATCTAGCTTCAACGGCTCCTTGGATGGCTCGAAGTTCTTGAAGCAGAATCATGACACGAAAACAAGTTCAAGTAAGATCATCACTTGAAATAAGATTGTTATAGTTATAGAAATTGAACCAAAGTTTGAATATGATTATTACCTTGTATTAGAATGATAACCTACTGTAAGAAATAAAGATTTCTTGAGGTTTGATGATCACCTTACAAGATTGGAAGTGAGCTAGCAAACTTGAAAGTATTCTTGATTTTATGTTACTAGAACTTGTAGAATTTATGAAGAACACTTAGAACTTGAAGATAGAACTTGAGAGAGATCAATTAGATGAAGAAAATTGAAGAATGAAAGTGTTTGTAGGTGTTTTTGGTCGTTGGTGTATGGATTAGATATAAAGGATATGTAATTTTGTTTTCATGTAAATAAGTCATGAATGATTACTCATATTTTTGTAATTTTATGAGATATTTCATGCTAGTTGCCAAATGATGGTTCCCACATGTGTTAGGTGACTCACATGGGCTACTAAGAGCTAATCATTGGAGTGTATATACCAATAGTACATACATCTAAAAGCTGTGTATTGTACGAGTACGAATACGGGTGCATACGAGTAGAATTGTTGATGAAACTGAACGAGGATGTAATTGTAAGCATTTTTGTTAAGTAGAAGTATTTTTATAAGTGTATTGAAGTCTTTCAAAAGTGTATAAATACATATTAAAACACTACATGTATATATATTTTAACTGAGTCGTTAAGTCATCGTTAGTCGTTACATGTAAGTGTTGTTTTGAAACCTTTAGGTTAACGATCTTGTTAAATGTTGTTAACCCAATGTTTATAATATCAAATGAGATTTTAAATTATTATATTATCATGATATCATCATGTATGAATATCTCTTAATATGATATATATACATTAAATGTCTTTACAACGATAATCGTTACATATATGTCTCGTTTAAAAATCATTAAGTTAGTAGTCTTGTTTTTACATATGTAGTTCATTGTTAATATACTTAATGATATGTTTACTTATCATAGTATCATGTTAACTATATATATATGTCATCATATAGTTTTTACAAGTTTTAACGTTCGTGAATCACCGGTCAACTTGGGTGGCCAATTGTCTATATGAAACATATTTCAATTAATCAAGTCTTAACAAGTTTGATTTCTTAATATGTTGGAAACATTTAATCATGTAAATATCAATCTCAATTAATATATATAAACATGGAAAAGTTCGGGTTACTACATATATGATACATTTTACAAACATTGCATTCGTTATTTAAAAGACATACTTTCATTTCATCGAAAGTCGATGGCATGCATACCATTTCATAATATATCCAACTATAATTGACTTAATAATAATCTTAATGAACTCAATGACTCGAATGCAACGTCTTTCAAAATATGCCATGAATGACTCCAAGTAATATCCTTAAGATGAGCTAATGCACAGCGGAAGATTTTTTAATACCTGAGAATAAACATGCTTTAAAGTGTCAACCAAAAGGTTGGTGAGTTCATTAGTTTATCATAAAACAATAAAATTCATCATTTTGATAGACCACAAGATTTAAATGGTGCATGGTACAAATGGGCCCGAATCCTATACCCACCTGTAATGTACATGCGATATCTTTTAAATACAGTACACCTTTCTCGTGTACGAAATCATCTTTCATAAATCTTAGTAACCGTACACATATCTCGTGCACAAAAATAACATACACATAACCTATGTATAAAATCATTCTCTCGATACATAACATTCACTTTTCATTTCTTTCATAGCTTGACTTGGTAACCGACCTTAACATATAATGCGCATAATAATATCCCCAAAACAGAACATCTCGTCTGTATAATAATCATATAAACTTCGAAGTACTAAACACCACGCCCACTAGCCCTTCCGTCTAGTAAACATTCTGGGTGGGGGTGTTAAACCCGGTAGCTACCTTTAGGATTCGCGTGAATTAGGGCCATACCCTATTCTAATTCTTAGGTTACCAAGCAATAATAATCAGGGGAAAATATTCATATCAATTGGTGGCAATTATCACGTCCACATAATTCAATGGTGGCAATTATCATGTCCACAAAATTTATTCAAGGAATGTTTTGCTTGTGTCTATCTCGTCAAACATTTATAAAAGCATTTCATGTATTCACAGTTCAAAATATATTTCAAAAGCATTTAATAAAGCAGTTGTAAAAACAGCGCATGTATTCTCAGTCCCAAAAATGTAAAGAGTAAAAGTGATCAAATGAACTCACCATACTGTATTTTGTAGTAAAAATACATATGACGATATTAAACAAGTGTAGGGTTGGCCTCGGATTCACGAACCTATATCATTTGTATATTTATTAATACACATAATTGTAAGCGAATAGTTTTATATATATAATAATTTATTAGTTTTATTATTTTTATAATAATGATATATATATATATATATATATATATGTATATATATATATATATATATATATATATATATATATATATATATATATATATATATATATATATATATATTCATTTTGTATAGAAAAATATAATTTTCATTATGTTATATGTATTGAATATATTTTTATATATAATTTGTTTGTTAAAAATAATGTAGTATTTATAATAATGTTAGTAATGATAAAAATGATAATAATGATAATATTTATTATTACTAATAAAGATAATAATGTTAATAATTATTTTAATGGTTATGATAATGATAATGAATATAATAATTATAACTGTAAAATATGAATTTTAGTGTTAATGATATTTATGATAATGATTTTAGTAATTATATAATAATAATAATACTCATGATAATATAATTGATGATACTTATAATTATATTAGTGGTAATAGTAATAGTAATCTTAATATTAATTTTAATGATGCTAATAATAACTTATAGTATGATAGTTATAGTAATACTTAACTTAACAATAAGAACAATAATACTTGTATTAATCTTATTACTAATGTTAATCTTAATAATAATACTCTTGTTAATAATAATAATAATAATTCAAAAATGATACTAATACTATTATTAATGATACTAGTTTGTATTAGTTTCATACTAACAATAATAATAATCCTACTCATAATAATACTTATATCAGTATTAATACTAATAATAACACTAATAATAATACCTAGTGATATTTCTTATTAACAAAAATGATAATATTATTAACCATAATATTTATGTTAACATAATAATAATAATAATAATAATTAATGATAACAACAATCATAATAAGAATAATAATGATAATAATAATAATAATAATGATAATAATAATAATAATGAAAATTAAATTAAAAGTGCATACCCTTGTAAATGTTTTTCTAAAAAGAAGTGCCCCAAACGAGGTTTGAACCCGCGACCTCTCGTTTCCCTAACATCCTCCCAATACCATCCCTCTGTTTTGTTATTTATGAAATAACTCCTAATCTAATTCTATATAAACCAAAATTTCGATTTCCTTTTTCTTCTTCGTTTCATCAAAGTCTAATTACAATTGGGCTTTGGCCCAAATAGCAATCAAATTCACGGCCCACCAAGCATAAATATGCAGTCCACATGTATACAAATAGATTTGGCCCAACATTTAAAGAATAAGCCTGTTACTATATCGTCTTCTTCATACGTCATAACAAGCCGCCATTATCATCATTGTAAGGTTATCACCATCATCATATACCTCATCTTTTCCAACGATCATCACCATCATCAACTCGTTTCCATCATCGTCACCATCATCATATCCATCATCTCATCGTCGACTTCAAATCATCATCACCATCATGTTGCAGGTACAATGTTTCATTATCATCTTGTCGCAGGTTCATGATTTCATCATCATCTTTATCACCTCATCATCGTTCATCAATAATATGTATCATATCACTATATCAATGCAACAGTAGCAGCAGTTTGATCGAATTATGGTGTTGTGGGGGTTGGTTGCAAATCAGAAACAAAACAGTAGGTAGTTCGAGCAGCAGTAAAAGGTTGCTGTGGTGGTGGTGATTCAAATAAGAGTAATAGAGATATAGAGAGAGAGAGGGAATAGCGAGGGTTGTCGTGGGTCTCGGTGCTTTGGGTGGCAATGGTGTGGTTTTTATGGTGAGGTTTAAAGGTGATACTTGATGGTAGTTTAGTGGTTGTAGCTGTTTAGGTCGATTATAGTAGCAGGAGAAATCTCGCTTTAATGGTGCTAGATGATGGTTATCGAGCAAAATAGATAGACAGAAATATTAGCAAATGGTATTAACCTTTAATGGTGATCTTGGTGTTTTAATATGGAGTTTTGAAACAGTAATAAGAATAGTAACAGAGAGCTGTAATAATGGTGATGGGTTGAACAAGAAGGTGGCCAGAAGTTTGGAGAAGGGTGGTGGTTGTTGAGGGTAATGTAGGGATGGTGGAAGTGGGTGGCGATCACAAGTGGTGGTGGATTTGATGAAGATGATAAATGGTGTTGTTGTTCTCAGCTATAAACAGGTACCGAATAACAGCTGCAAATAATGATGATGGTTCATGGTTAATGTGGTTAATGGCTGTGAACCGAAGAGAGAGAGAGAGAGAGAGAGAGAGAGAGAGAGAGTGAGAAGACGAAAGAGAGAGAGAGATGTGGTTGCAGATGATGTGTTTCGGTGATGGTGTCAAGGTGATGGTGGTTTAGCGAGAGTGATGAATGTTAGGTGTTGGTTCAAAACAAGAAATGGAAGTAATACATTATAAGTTGTCATGTGGTGATGGTTAGGTGGGTTTTTTTTCTCTCTGCATATATGTATATGTTATACATAATTTAGACTAGGTAGTGAAGTCAACAATAACAGTAATATGTATATGTATATGATGAACATGACGATTCAGATCCTAAGAATAGCCATGAGGGGGAGATAGGAGTAGATGGAGAATATCTATCGGTGAACATTTCAACTAAGGGTGGTGGTGTGAGGTCTTCATCAGCTTCACAAGCTCAACAAGTTCAGACGGAATCAGAAATGGTTTCTACACATGATGAAATTGATAATAAGGAGCCTGAGCAAGTTATAATTCCAGTTGTTCATAATGAGGCTGATAGTGGACTAGTAGATGAGGATTTGAACTTAAGTGATTTTTATCTTGAAGAGATGGATGCTGATGGGTTTGTCATCTTAAGCAAGTTATCTTCAGTATCTTCAATTCCGGAAGATGTAGAGATTGTAGATGAAGGGAATCCTGATCCAGTAATAGAAAGTGATGATGAAATGGATTCTTCTGATGATGATGAAGACAATCTTTATGTTAATCTAAATGATGATGATATCTTTGATCATATTGAAGATAGTGATGTTCCAAATGATGATGCAACAAATCCTACTGATCATTCATCGAATTCTACACCCTCATCAAGTTCACATCCAACGAATGCTAATGAAAGCTCAACTTCTGGTACATCTACATCAAGTGAAACAGTGAATTCCAGATTCAAATACAACCATGGAATATTCTTTAAGAATCAGGAACAAAGATTGTTGTTGGGAGTTGAACATGATTTTATAACGTTACGAAACACATTCATCGAAGAAAATGCTTACAAGATCTTCCGCATCAATGATACACCAAGGAGTAAAAGGTTTACTTATATAGGTTCACGATTGCTTCCAGCAAGTGAAAGGAATTGGTATGAGTTTATGTGGAGGAAACATATCAACAAAGATGAAGATGATTTGTGGCTTCAAAGAAAATATCGTATTTCAGAAGTGTTGAATATTGCTCGAGTTGGAGTAGAGATATGTGAAAAGAAAAACGTCATCAGTCAGTTCCATATTATTAGAGAAGATGAGAAAGAGTACAAGTTCACAGAAGCAGATTTTCATAATCTTGATATGCTTGACATCATTCACATCTACAACTACCTCAGTATCATCACCATTCGACCTTTTGCTAAGGCTCAAGCTTTGGAAGCTGTGAAAAGATACATGATGGAGACAATTGAACTGATGAGACGTGAAGATTTTCAAATAGGTCTCGAAGCAAATAGGAAAAAGATTCGAATAACGTGTTCGACTCAATTTACGGAGGGACTAAAGGATATAAGGATGTTTCAAATGCAATTCGAACCCGAAGGATTTGTATTTGTAAATTCTCAAAAAGAAAAGGTGTTCATTCGTACTGAAGAGCTGAACAAATATTCAGATGAAACACTTAAGGCTGCACTGAAGTATCTTAAAATTCATCAAAGCAAGGTTGATGACTTTGATACAAAAATGGGTCTTGGAGAATTTATAAAGCATATCAGAGATCGTTTAAAGCTCCGAATCCGTACAAGACAGTTTGAGATTCTTCGTGGCCAGAGAAAGAGAAGGTATTTCAAGGAAATGGATGAATATCCATTACATGAGGGAGATCCAAGGAAAGCGTGGGGAGTCTGGAAAACTTCTAAGCAAATTTCAGAAAATCAAGTAGAAGTTTCAAAACCAGATGGCTCACGATGGAAACTAATGTTTGGACCTCTCAAGATTTCACGATAGGATTATATTGTAAAGTTCACATTTAACACTAAGGGGGAGATTGTTAGGACCCCGAAGTTGTATAGTATTAATGTGAATTAAGCTTAAATGAAGGTTCCTTAGAAGAGGGCTATATAAGGAACCTAAGTAGTCCTAATTAGATAGCCATTGTATTGTAACTGAGTTCTAGAAGCTGTGGAATGTAATTTTACCGATTCTCTCTCATACCGAGTCTCCTTCCTACATACCGAATCTCATTCTATCTTATCATTTCTCTCAATCTCAACATGATCTGACCTATCATGTACAGTTTTAGATGCTTTGAGAACTGCGCAAGAGTTAGGTGATACATCTAATTCTGGTGGTGGAAATGGATGCACTCGTGAATATTGTACTCATCCTGGTCAACATTTGACTCGAATCTCCAAGTTGCCATGAATTCTGCGTATGACTCCTGATACACCTTTTCATGAATCTCAAACAGCTTTTGCCATGCGCTGTTGATTTTCCCGTGTGCTGTAAAGTTCAAAATTTGTCAAAGCTCATCGGCCCAACCACACTGTTCCATTATTACCCAGTTGATATATTTGTTGGCCCCTTTTTGTCGATTAATCCAATTCCTCATAAACGGTTCATTATCTGCTGGGTTATCTTGCCCGAGGAGGTATTGGGGTAACTCATATTCTTCCGGTAAATAATTAGCCATTTGCAAAGGTCAAGTAACGTAGATTATGTTCCAAAATAATAAGACTTAAAATAACACTTAGAATTGAAAAATGCATATATTTTTCGAAAATTTTTTTGAAATGAGGGCTTTAAAAATGGCATTTTCCAAATTCCTGTTATAGTCAATTATAGCCAAAATTACCGCAAACAATATCTAATCTTACCACAAACTTATTTTCAAGCAAGATTCAGAGCGTACCCGTGATTGCAATAAATATTGCTAAAAATAATAATTATAGCGAGTTAGTCGTAATAAGTAATTTTGATCAAAATATGATGATTTTTAAGCATACAATGATTCTAATGACCATTTTTGATTACCTTAAAAAAAATTTATTCATCAAACTTTAGCTATAACATTCTTAAGTCTAGGATTAAGACTGTTTTACCGAAAAATAATTATTTTGCTTAAAATGTACAAAATAAGAAAAGTTAAAGACTAGGCTAAATTTTTATTCGCAAGTCAATGATATCTCCATTTAGGCTAGTTTTAAGGCAATCCTAAGTTTTAAAAATGTTTTAACAATAGGAATAACCCTAATCCTAATTAGGTGTAGTTTTACCAAAACAATCAATTCTCAAGCAAACAAGCCTAAATTGTTCCAAAATTAGTTTCTAAACATCCAAAATGAATCACTATGCCTAAATGAGCTAGCAAAACATCAAGTTTCCAAAAATTTTACCAATTTCTAGCCTAAAACCTCAACTAACGAATCGAGAGCTAAAAACTATCCATAGTGCTTCAATCGAACCTAAAAACTAACACACATCAATCACATTATCTAACTAAGCATAAAGGGATTCAAAATTGGGCATAAAACACATTTTTTCTCAAAAGTCAAAAATTTGACTTTGAGTAAAAACTCAAATTTTAACCGTGAAAGAGTACCTTTTACGCAAAATTGATGATGGAAACGCGTTTAGGAGGCACGAGAGAGTCGAATTTGAGCTTTGAATCGGTAAAAATGATTAAGATTTGAGTTTGGTGGTGTTGGGTGGAACCGTCGGCCGAAGAACACAGAAGAGAGGAAGAAGAAAAAGAAAAGGAAAAGAGAAAGAAGAAAAGGAAAGGAGGAAAAGAAAAGAAGAAGAAAAAGATGGGCCCGTGCGGCTCACGGGCTTATTTCCCCGACCCGACTCGCGAATTTTTAGTCTTTTCAAATTTTAAAATTTTAACTAGATTAATAGAAGATAAATAAATTTTACTTCGAATTTTAATCCGGTTATTTTTATTAATTAACTAGAAAGAAAAAGACAAATGGACGGAGTAAAATTAAAATATTTTATTTTATTAAAAACACAAATTACACAGGTTCCACAACTAAGTTCCAGAAATGACGCGAAAAGAAAGATAAGTTTAAAGCTTTTTTGACCATCCAGAGTAAATCAGCGGAGTGTACTGAAAATATTTCAAAATCACTTAGCATTTTACGCCCACGCTTTTGCAAATCTCCGATATCGTCCATAAGTTTAACCAAAGCCCTTCTAACTTTTTTAATGTTCGAAATTCCATCCCTAGGTCCAGTATCTCGATAATTAAGCTCGAAAAGAAGTTTTAACACTGTGTCTTGAAATAAAATATCTCCCGCGCAGTCAGGATTACCGATAGTAAATTTAAAGTTTTCAGGTATTTCCCGAATGATATTTCTTTGCGGAGTCGTAAATGAAAATTTTGACATAGTGGGGATTTGTACGAGTTCAGAATATATTTACTTTCTTTTTGCGAAGAAATTTTGATGTATCCTTTCCTCGGTGGAATCCGAAAAAACTTAAATTAATCTTTTGATGAGAAATGAGGCTGGATCAAAGTAAAAGAAATCTCGGTTTCCATATTTTGAAATAGGGTTAGGTATCTTGTTTTCAATCCAAAATTCTAATTCAGAAATCATTGCGGCTACATAACGGTTCATATGAATTGGAGAAAATTCCTTATCACTGAAATGAGGGAGAAAAATGATGAATGATTCTAAATCGAATTTGAAATCAATTTCGGCATCCCGATACTTGACAAAAATATCATCCCCACATTCTTTTAATAGTTTGTGAAGAAAACGAACTTGAGAACGCAGCTCTTTTAACAGATTGATTTGAAATGTGGAGAACGGGAAGTCTGAGGAATAGAGGTGCCTAATGAATTCTCTATAGACTTCTAACCTTCTACTAGAATTTAACAGATTTCCAGTAAACGGAGCTTTTGTTTTATCAATGTGTCGTTTCTCTTTGGGATTAAATTCGAACAAGTCTGGATAATTGAAAATAGTTGGATATTCTTCCCGTATTTCATCTTCCATAATTAGGAGTTCGTTAAGACCGAGTCTCCCTTTTGGATCATGAAGAGGGTCGAATCCTGGTTCATTTGAGTAAAACTTATCCAAAAGCAATGAAATCTCTAAGTTAGATGAAATTATCTGGCTTCTTGGGCTATAAGGATCAAGAATTAATTCTTGATGAGATTCATCAGGGTTTATATTTGTTTTGGTTTTATAAAGGAAAACTTCTCCTGTTTCCGAAGTCATGGGAGAGCAACTGCCTTTCGCACTTTCTTCGTAGTCGGTTAAGCTTGAACTGGAATCTACAGAAATTAATACCATAATTAATATTTTGTTTTTATAGTTTTAAAAGGTTTACTATAATGTCGGCTTTAAATCCTATACCGGCAAACTCCCTGTTTGTTAAGCATGTGTAAGTGGTTCTTATCAATTTATCTTTGAAACAAGTGGCCAGGCCGACAACGAAGAGGCATGATCCTTTTGGTTCCAATATAATTGGAGACTGTTCTGAAAATCCAACAACCAAGTCCGTGTATAATTGTCTTTCTTAAACACCACTCAAGAATCTCAGATATTTTGACATAATCAATGATTACCTTAATAGACAGAAAATAGATCCCCGGCAGCGGCGCCAAAAACTTACACTCCTTATGATATGGCCAAAACGGACAGTTTTATTTGTGCGGTTCAGAATTAGCTATCAAAAGAGAGTAATGGTTTTATTATTTATATTTAGCTGGGGCTTCCTAGCTATAACTCACCTACTTGCATTCATTTTAACGAGTAAGTGGTAAATATAACTCATGTTCGTATTTTTGTATGTTTGCTCAGTAACGTGTAACAAAAGTGCCTATATAGTTAACCCTAGTGACAAGAGGTGATAGATTAAGACTAACTAATAATACGGTAATTTAACAAGATAGATAGTTATGGAGAATAGAATTCTGATGGGGAACTATCACAAGAGTTTAACTTCCTAGGATAAACACTAAACCTCAATCAACTTGGCTTTGAACCTAACTGATTTGTCACTAAGAGTTTAGACTTTGAAGATTCTGGCTAAGACGGATATCCCTACTCCCAACGTTAACCTTAGAGGTTTTAAATGACCTTATGGATAGAATCCTAGGTACATGAACAAAGTGGTATATCCCTAAAGGAAAGTCTTAACTTTTCTTAATCCTAGTGAGTCTAACTAAAGCAATATTCCACCACTTAACACTACGTTATGCCTTAACATTAACAGATGTGCAATCTTAGATATTCTAAGGTACTGCTAATTGGATTAGAAGTCTTTCATTTGTGATCACTTACTCAACCCCAGATCATCTTACAACATCTCAAGAACATTGCTTCTGACGCGAATCATGCTTCTGAGCAAGCCAATGTTCACTGAACTCTACAATGCCTACTCTAATCAAAACCTAGATGGGCAGCTCTTCTTTGACGAATAAATGGTTATTCGAACGTAGGTACTAAATCCCTATTGTGACGTTAAGCACACATAACTACTTACCTTGTATCCTAGGGTTAATCAGGTCCTAATACTAGGTTATAGCCACGTGAATAAGCGGAAAGGGTGATCTGTGTAACATCCCGCCTTTTTTCGTTTACTTTTCCGTTATACTAATATAAAGTCCGTTATATGTTTATAACATCTCCCGTTGATACGCGTTTTAAATTATCTCGTTTAGGTAATTCACGCACCCGAATGAAAGTTGAGGGACTAAACTTGACAAGGGATCAAACCCTTAACTAGGTCAAAGGGTCAAACCCCTTTCACTCATTCATTATCATCTCCATCTCTCTCTCTTTCTCTCTAGCAAGAACACACACACCATTTCCAAATTCATTCAATCATCATCTAAATCCGATCTAGGAGGCTTACAATAAAATAAATTACATATTCGTAATCCTCTCTTCATCCTCTTCATTTTGGTACCAACTTCATCTCGTTTGGGTAACATTTCTAAAACTCTAGATTTCTCTAAATTCATGTTTTTGACTTGAAATGGTGTTAGTTAGTGTCTATGGCTCATTGTGATGTCGTGTGTGTAATTTATATGCTCGATCTCGTTGTTTTAGTGTAACTAGCATGAACTTGAATTTTGGTGTGTTGTTCTTGAATTTTGGATGATCATATGTTGTTAGATGTTAAAAGTTCATGTTCTAATTGTGTTCCTAGTATCACTAGCTTCAATTTGATGTGTAGGTTGCTTGAGAAAACTCCATAAACTTGATTAGTGATTTTGGTGAATTCGGGGTAGGGTTTGATAAGCTTGAAATGAATATTTGATGCATTGAATGACATGAATTGTAGTTAGTAAGTAGTTAGTTGTATTGTATGCTCGATTACCTACAAAACGGCATGTTATATGTATGCATTAAATGTCCGAATCATAAATGTGCACTTATCAAATTTGTGTATTAAATGTGTGCATTAATTGATCATTTACTTTGGAAAGCCGATTGTTACAAATAACATTTTTGGTTGGTGAAATATATTTAGTTGTGTTCTTTGTCAAATTACCTTTCCAACGATATAAGGTGCGAGTTCTAAGAGTTAGCGGTTTGTGTTTTATGCACAAAAAGGTTTTGGATTGAGACTTGAACATTTGGGACTGGCCAGGCACCAGCACCCGGCCTTTGCCGCGGCGCGGCCTCTTCCTGTCGCGGCGCGACATATAAGGGGGCCAGGTTCTGACCTCCTTGTCCCAAATGTGAAAAATGTTTGGCACGTGCTAGACCTCCGATTCACATGAAACTTGTTCTAACATGCTCATATATGATTAAAAACCTCAGAAAAATAGTTCGGGACCCGACCCGAACATGTTGACTTTTTCGTTGACTTTGACCCGACCAAGTTGACTTTTAATCAAACTTAACCAAATGGTTGTGCAATCGTTCTAACATGCTTTTATACTTGTATCTTGCATGAAACGTGACAATTTGATTCACATGCTACATAATCGAGTCGTAACGAGCCATAGGACTAATTGAACATCTTTGACCTATCGTGTTTACCGTTATTGATACAACCTATTGTTTAGGTCAAGATTAGCATTGTTCTTTGCACACGTTTACTTGTTGAAGTACTTTACTACTCGTGCACTCAAGGTGAGATCATAGTCCCACTTTTACTCTTTTTGAACTTACATTTGGGATGAGAAAACATAAACATTTCTTTACTAAGTGAACACAAGTACAGGAAAACAAACATTCTACATACGAGTTAGAACAAAATCCTCAATTCGATTATCATTAGTTACACTTGCCGGGTGTAAGCGAGAACTTATGTTGTATGGATCCATATGGGTTTGACAAACCCTCATTCAAACGGTTCGCTACCGTTTACGAATGAAATATATTTTCGAGAAACAGTGTATGTTCTAGCACTAAGTGATGGGGTTCAATGGAAGGAAATGTTAAGCATTGATAATTGGGTGCTCGTGAAACAAACTTTTGGAATGTATTACTATTAATTCATTGATGCAAATCTTGTGGTTCACTTGTACTTACTTACTTAAACCTATGATTTCACCAACGTTTTCGTTGACAGATTTCTATGTTTTTCTCAGGTCCTTGAACGATACATGATACATGCTTCCGCTCATTATTTTGATACTTGCATTGGATGTCGAGTATATATGCATACATGGAGCGTCTTTTGACTACTTTTAAATTGTGTCGCATAAGTTTCATTTGTACTTAAAACTTTGTATCGTAACTTGTGGTGGAACTATTCTCGTAAACTTTGAACAATCTTTACATTTGAAATGAATGCGACATATCTTTTGGTCAAACGTTGTTTTAAAGACTTATGACCACGTAACGGGACCTAAGTAGACGGCGCCGTCAAACATGATTTGGTCGGGTCGCTACAGATGGTATCAGAGCGTTGGTTGTAGGGATTTAGAGTTCATTGGTGTCGACCCCGAGTCATAGGGTACATTGGTGAGTCTAGACTACAACCGGCATATAGACTTGAAGTAGGAATTACTTGACTACTTGTGCATTTATACTCGAACGCTTCTACTCATATCTACCCTTAGTTCATCTTAATCTCACGTTGTATAATTTGATTGACACGCCACCTTGACTATATGAAATGATGTCGAATGCACATATGAATCAGGGTAATATAATTTCCGGGATTATATTACGGTGACTCATATGAACGTTCCGACATTGTGGCATAAAGAATTTAAGGCGAGTCAAGGAAAATTTTCTCTTTATCTTTATTCTATATCACGGTTAGTATTATTGAGAATACTAATCAATGATATTCTTGTGTCTTGAAGGAACAATGGCTCCTCGTCGTGTACGCCGCAATGAAACTCCCGAACAAGCTCTCGAACGGATGATAGCTACCGCCGTAGATGCGGCCATGGCCGGTCACTCATCCAACAACAACAACAATAATAACAACAACCACAACAACAACAACAACAATGGAGCTGGTAACTCAAACGAGGGATGCTCCTATAAAGCTTTCATGGGGTGCAAACCTCACACTTTTGATGGAACCGGGGGACCGGTCGTGCTCACCCGATGGTTTGAGCAAACGGAAGCCGTCTTTAGCATAAGCGGTTGTCGGGACCAAGACAAGGTCAAATACTCCACTCACACCTTCGCCGGTGTCGCTCTTACATGGTGGAATACTTATGTATAATCGGTGGGTACCGATGAAGCTCACGCCCTCTCTTGGGCCGACTTGAGGGAAAAGATGATTGTCGAATATTTCCCTCGTGAAGAAACCCGAAGGCTCGAACAAGAGCTAAGAACTTTAAAGGCAATCGGAAATGATCTCAAGGCTTATAATCAACGATTTTCCGAACTAGCCTTGATGTGCCCAAATCTTGTGAACCCCGAAGCTTTAAGGGTTGAACTTTACATGGATGGTCTTCCAAAGAGTATCAAACACGGAGTAATGTCATCCAAACCCACTAATCATCAAGAGGCCTTGAACATGGCCCGCAAATTGATAGAAACGGTTGACGAAATCGTAGTTCCGGCACCTAAGGCCGAGGATAAATCGGGCGGCAACAAAAGAAAATGGGAAGCTCCCCAATCAAGCAACAACAACTTTGCCAATAAATCTTTCACCTCCGACGGCAAGAAGGGTTATGCCGGGAATCTACCTTTTTGCAACAAATGCAACAAACATCACTTTGGCGAATGTAGTAAGCTAATTTGCCATCGGTGCCAAGGAATTGGTCATAAGGCCAACGATTGTAAAAGTGCCACTCCCGACGCTCGAAAGTGGCCCAATGCACCAAAGACGGGCACTTGTTACGAATGTGGCCAAACGGGTCATTATAGAAATGCATGCCCGAAGAGGAAAGATAACCCCAATACGCGCGGCCGAGCTTTCAACATCAACACCGAGGAAGCCCGGGATGACACTAAACTAGTCACGGGTACGTTTCTTCTCAACAATTCTTATGTCTCTTGCTTATTCGATTCGGGTGCCGATAAATGCTTTGTATCCAAGACTTTGACTCATTCTTTTAGCACTCCACATCTTCCATTAGATACCACTTATACCATTGAAGTGGCTAACGGGAAACTATTAAGTGCCGACACATATTACTGGGGGTGTACGATAAACATTTTGGGTAAAGAATTTGAAATTGACTTGATACCCATAGAACTAGGAAGCTTTGATGTAATAATCGATATGAATTGGTTAGTCAAAATGAAATCTCACATCCTTTGTGATCTTAACGCAATCCGAATTCCTATCGAGAATGGTGAACCTTTGATTGTTTATGGCGATAAGAGTTGCACCAGACTCAACCTCGTTTCGTGCCTTAAAGTTAGAAAACTACTCCGTAAGGGTTGTTTTGTGATCCTTGCCCACGTTAAGAAAGTCGAGTCCGATGATAAGCATATCGATGATGTGCCAATTGTTAGTGACTTTTCCGATGTATTTCCCGACGAATTGCCGGGTCTTCCGCCTCATCGACTGGTAGAATTCCAAATCGATCTTATTCCGGGAGCCGCACCCGTAGCACGTGCACCGTATAGACTTGCTCCATCCGAAATGCAAGAATTGCAAAGTCAAATCCAAGAACTACTTGACCGTGGTTTTATCCAACCTAGCCATTCACCTTGGGGCGCTCCGATTTTGTTTGTTAAAAAGAAAGACGGATCCCTACGAATGTGCATTGATTATCGTGAACTAAATAAATTGACGGTTAAGAACCGATATCCCCTTCCTCGCATCGATGACCTCTTTGATCAACTACAAGGGTCTTGTGTATATTCGAAAATCGATCTCCGCTCGGGTTATCATCAATTAAGGGTTAAGGGGGAAGATGTCTCCAAAACCGCTTTCCGAACTCGTTATGGTAGTTATGAATTTCTTGTAATGCCATTTGGTCTCACTAATGCACCGGCGGTGTTCATGGATCTTATGAACCGCGTGTGCAAACCGTATCTTGACAAATTCGTTATCGTGTTCATCGATGATATTTTAGTCTATTCAAAAAGCGAGGAAGAACACGAGGAACACCTCCAACTTGTGCTTGAACTTTTAAGACAAGAACAACTCTACGCCAAATTCTCCAAGTGTGAATTTTGGTTAAAGGAAGTTCAATTTCTTGGTCATGTTGTAAGTGATCAAGGTATTAAAGTCGATCCCATGAAGATCGAAGCCATTAGTAAATGGGAGACTCCTGCTACTCCTACTCACATTCGTCAATTCTTGGGTCTCACCGGGTACTATCGTAGATTCATCGAAAACTTCTCTTTGGTTGCACGTCCTCTAACCGCATTAACTCACAAGGGAAAGAAATTCATTTGGGCGACCGAGCAAGAATCCGCGTTCCAAATATTGAAGACAAAGCTAACCACCGCTCCTATCTTGTCACTTCCCGAAGGCAATGATGATTTTGTTGTATATTGCGATGCCTCGAAACATGGTTTTGGGTGTGTATTGATGCAACGAAAGAAAGTCATTGCTTATGCCTCCCGACAACTCAAAATTCATGAACGAAACTACACGACGCATGATCTCGAACTCGGAGCCGTTGTCTTTGCACTTAAAATGTGGAGACACTATCTTTATGGAACCAAGAGTACTATCTTTACCGACCACAAAAGTCTCCAACACATTTTCGATCAAAAGCAACTAAACATGAGACAACGACGGTGGATTGAAACTTTGAACGATTACGATTGCGAGCTTCGTTACCATCCCGGGAAGGCAAACGTAGTAGCCGATGCCTTAAGTCGAAAAGAAAGAGCGGTGCCTCTTCGTGTCCGAGCTTTAAACATCACCATTCACACGAACCTTAATAGCCAAATTCGGGTAGCCCAAGATGAGGCTCTCAAGGATGAAAACCTTTCACACGAGCTCTTGAACATTCTCGTCTCTCGATTCGAAATTAGGGAGACCGGACTCCGATATTACGCCGGAAGGATTTGGGTGCCTAGTTATGGGGACCTACGAAGCCTTATTTTAGATGAAGCCCATAAGTCACGATACTCGATTCACCCCGGTGCCAATAAGATGTACCACAACCTTAAACAGCTATATTGGTGGCCGAACATCAAAAGGGACGTAGCTAGTTATGTTTCCAAGTGTTTGACATGTTCCAAAGTCAAAGCCGAACACCAAAGACCGTCCGGACTACTTCAACAACCCGAGATCCCGCAATGGAAGTGGGAAAGAATAACGATGGATTTTATCACCAAACTACCAAAAACGACGGGCGGTTATGATACCATTTGGGTTATTGTTGACCGTCTCACCAAATCCGCACACTTTCTGGCCATGAAAGAAACGGACAAAATGGAGAAACTTGCACAACTTTACATTAAGGAGATCGTAGCCCGGCACGGTGTACCTTTATCGATTATCTCCGACCGAGATGGCCGTTTCGTTTCTAGATTTTGGCGTACATTGCAAGAAGCGTTGGGAACGCGTTTAGACATGAGAACCGCATATCATCCTCAAACCGATGGACAAAGCGGACGTACAATTCAAACCTTAGAGGACATGTTACGAGCTTGCATGGTTGATTTCGGAAAAGCTTGGGACAAGCACTTACCTCTCGCCGAGTTCTCTTACAACAATAGTTATCACGCGAGTATTAAGGCCGCACCTTTTGAAGCGCTATATGGCCGAAAATGTCGTTCACCTCTTTGTTGGGCCGAAGTAGGCGACGTAAAAATCACCGGACCCGAACTCATTCACGAAACCACCGAGAAAATCGTTCAAATCCGAGATAGGCTTAGGACGGCCCGAAGTCTTCAAAAGAGCTATGCCGACAAACGACGCAACGATCTTGAATTTCAAGTCGGTGACCGAGTAATGTTAAAAGTCGCACCTTGGAAGGGTGTAATCCGTTTTGGGAAACGCGGGAAGCTAAATCCGCGGCATATTGGTCCTTTCGAAATCTTGGAGCGTATTGGAACCGTTGCTTATCGTTTAGATCTTCCGCCTCAATTGAACTCCGTTCATCCTACCTTCCATGTATCTAACTTGAAAAAGTGTCTTGCCGAACCCGATATCTTCATTCCTATCGAGGAACTTATTATTGATGACAAACTTCATTTTGTGGAGGAACCGGTTGAAATTGTGGACACCTCCGTCAAGACATTGAAAGAAAGCCGAATCCCGATTGTTAAAGTCCGTTGGAACGCCAAAAGGGGACCCGAGTTTACTTGGGAAAGGCAAGATCAAATGCAAAGGAAGTATCCTCATCTATTCGTGAATTCGGAAACGCAAGATCTCGAGGAAGAAACAACGACTATTACGCCTACTTAAATTTCGGGACGAAATTTCTTTTAAGGAGTAGGTAATGCAACATCCCGCCTTTTTTCATTTACTTTTCCGTTATACTAATATAAAGTCCGTTATATGTTTATAACATCTCCCGTTGATACGCGTTTTAAATTATCTCGTTTAGGTAATTCACGCATCCGAATGAAAGTTGATTGACTAAACTTGACAAGGGATCAAACCCTTGACTAGGTCAAAGGGTCAAACCCCTTTCACTCATTCATTATCATCTCCATCTCTCTCTCTTTCTCTCTAGCAAGAACACACACACCATTTCCAAATTCATTCAATCATCATCTAAATCCGATCTAGGAGGCTTACAACAAAATAAATTACATATTCGTAATCCTCTCTTCATCCTCTTCATTTTGGTACCAACTTCATCTCGTTTGGGTAACATTTCTAAAACTCTAGATTTCTCTAAATTCGTGTTTTTGACTTGAAATGGTGTTAGTTAGTGTCTATGGCTCATTGTGATGTCGTGTGTGTAATTTATATGCTCGATCTCGTTGTTTTAGTGTAACTAGCATGAACTTGAATTTTGGTGTGTTGTTCTTGAATTTTGGATGATCATATGTTGTTAGATGTTAAAAGTTCATGTTCTAATTGTGTTCCTAGTATCACTAGCTTCAATTTGATGTGTAGGTTGCTTGAGAAAACTCCATAAACTTGATTAGTGATTTTGGTGAATTCGGGTTAGGGTTTGATAAGCTTGAAATGAATATTTGATGCATTGAATGACATGAATTGTAGTTAGTAAGTAGTTAGTTGTATTGTATGCTCGATTACCTACAAAACGGCATGTTATATGTATGCATTAAATGTCCGAATCATAAATGTGCACTTATCAAATTTGTGTATTAAATGTGTGCATTAATTGATCATTTACTTTGGAAAGCCGATTGTTACAAATAACATTTTTGGTTGGTGAAATATATTTAGTTGTGTTCTTTGTCAAATTACCTTTCCAACGATATAAGGTGCGAGTTCTAAGAGTTAGCGGTTTGTGTTTTATGCACAAAAAGGTTTTGGATTGAGACTTGAACATTTGGGACTGGCCAGGCACCAGCACCCGGCCTTTGCCGCGGCGCGGCCCCTTCCTGTTGCGGCGCGACATATAAGGGGCCCAGGTTCTGACCTCCTTGTCCCAAATGTGAAAAATGTTTGGCACGTGCTAGACCTCCGATTCACATGAAACTTGTTCTAACATGCTCATATATGATTAAAAACCTCAGAAAAATAGTTCGGGACCCGACCCGAACATGTTGACTTTTTCGTTGACTTTGACCCGACCAAGTTGACTTTTAATCAAACTTAACCAAATGGTTGTGCAATCGTTCTAACATGCTTTTATACTTGTATCTTGTATGAAACGTGACAATTTGATTCACATGCCACATAATCGAGTCGTAACGAGCCATAGGACTAATTGAACATCTTTGACCTATCGTGTTTACCGTTATTGATACAACCTATTGTTTAGGTCAAGATTAGCATTGTTCTTTGCACACGTTTACTTGTTGAAGTACTTTACTACTCGTGCACTCAAGGTGAGATCATAGTCCCACTTTTACTCTTTTTGAACTTACATTTGGGATGAGAAAACATAAACATTTCTTTACTAAGTGAACACAAGTACAGGAAAACAAACATTCTACATACGAGTTAGAACAAAATCCTCAATTCAATTATCATTAGTTACACTTGCCGGGTGTAAGCGAGAACTTATGTTGTATGGATCCATATGGGTTTGACAAACCCTCATTCAAACGGTTCGCTACCGTTTACGAATGAAATATATTTTCGAGAAACAGTGTATGTTCTAGCACTAAGTGATGGGGTTCAATGGAAGGAAATGTTAAGCATTGATAATTGGGTGCTCGTGAAACAAACTTTTGGAATGTATTACTATTAATTCATTGATGCAAATCTTGTGGTTCACTTGTACTTACTTACTTAAACCTATGATTTCACCAACGTTTTCGTTGACAGATTTCTATGTTTTTCTCAGGTCCTTGAACGATACATGATACATGCTTCCGCTCATTATTTTGATACTTGCATTGGATGTCGAGTATATATGCATACATGGAGCGTCTTTTGACTACTTTTAAATTGTGTCGCATAAGTTTCATTTGTACTTAAAACTTTGTATCGTAACTTGTGGTGGAACTATTCTCGTAAACTTTGAACAATCTTTACATTTGAAATGAATGCGACATATCTTTTGGTCAAACATTGTTTTAAAGACTTATGACCACGTAACGGGACCTAAGTAGACGGCGCCGTCAAACATGATTTGGTCGGGTCGCTACAATCTGTAAATTAAACTTCTAAACCGTCAAGGTTTCAGCATAACAGGAGGATAAGTTTCAGATAAAGTATTCAACATATAATAAAAATTTGTAACAGATAGACAGGCATGCAAGATGAAAGTCACTTAAGATAACAAGATAACTTTATTAAATTAAGGAAAGCGTTCACTGTTTATTGACGAGATATGGACCATTACAAGTGCTGACATCCTTTAGACCGCTCCTATTATAATCTTCGGCGTTCGCCTCCGGGTACTTAATTTCCCGCTTGGAGGTGAGAAGGCCTTGAAAGCTCTAGTGAGAGAAAGTGTATTGTAGTGAGAGAGTGAGGAGAGGTTTGTTGAAATTGGATGACAAAAAGTCTTTAAATAGACTTGGAATTTCCTTGCAAATGGCTGGCAGGCCGTTTGGCAATCTGTTTGGCAGGCCGTTTGCCAGATCAGCCCGTTTGCAGGGGCCGTTTGCCCTGGCTATTTGGCAGGTCGTTTTTCAGCCAGGAAAGCCGGTTGGCAGGCCGTTTGGATTGCCTGGTCAGCTGATTTTGCTGAATCGTAACTTGATTTCTTGTCTTTCACCGTTTTCTCTCTAAAATCTTCGTTTTAGCTCCGTTTCTCTTGATTCTTTTTGCATCGTCTTCGTAATTACTTTATCTACAAATTTAACAGAAAAAGGAATTATTTTACCAACAAAGTTTTGGACTTTAAGCTTTTTGGGACTCAATATTGGGGGTAAAAACATGACTTTTTAGCCTATATCTGCCGTTTGCCAGACCAGCCTGTTTGCAGGGGCCGTTTAACTTGGGTGTGTGGCAGGCCGTTTGCAAGCCAGGCAAGCCGTTTGGCAGGGCGTTTGGCTTTCCTGGTCAGCTGATTTTTCTGGGTCGTAACTTGATTTCTTATCTTTCACCGTTTTCGCTCTAGAATCTTCGTTTTAGCTCCGATTCTCTTGATTCTTTTTGTATCGTCTTCGTAATTACTTTACCTACAAATTTAATCGAAAAAACGATTATTTTACCGAAAAAGATTTGAACTTTTATGCTTTTGGGACTTAATACCGGGGGTGAAAACGTGACTTTTTAGCCGATATCAAATATCCCACACTTAGACTTTGCTTGTCCTCAAGCAAACTTTCGAGCTTTTAACACAGCGGATTTTTATTCGTAGTGATCAAGTGATCTTTGTTTCGTAAGACGCAGGAGCTAAAATTTGGTTTTATTCTTTTTTGTTTATTCCCAAACCTTTTTTCCGCAAGCATGAGAGGAGGTTACATAACTGAGGCTATCTCACTCGGGTCACTCAATTCACTAAAGTGTTTCGGATGTCCTATAGTTCTAAGAAACGAAATCACTCATAGCCAGTCATGCTGGCATTCTTCGTCATAGGCTTGATCAAGACTCAAATCTCCATCACTTATTTGAGAGAATTTTCAGTTATAGACTCAGCTTGTATCGTGAAGAGATGGTGATTTGGAGGTTTTGGGGGTTAGAAAAGGTTGGATAGGTAGGAGTTCTTTTAAGGATTGATTTTGATAATCCTTTCAGCTTTTTATCGGGAATTTCGAAGTGAGCATCCTTCTTTTTGACTGCCAGGAGTTTTTCTCGAATCTTTTCTGGTTCCGCTCCTTTTCTCAGAACCTTTATTCATTAGCAAATTTTTTTTAAAGCAACTTAGCTTTTTGATAATGCTAAAAACGAACATATATTTCATAGCATTATTCCTCAAGAAAGACAAGCTTTTAGTTGAAATTGTTCTATTTACAAGTGATATTCGTTTAAATAATAAAAGGTGAAGACAAAAGACAGATTCGACGAATTGAAGACGCAAACGACCAAAAAGCTCAAAAGTACAAAAGACAATCAAAGAGGTTCCAATTATTGATAAGAAACGTCTCGAAATTACAAGAGTACAAGATTCAAAACGCAAAGTACAAGATATTAAATTGTACGCAAGGACGTTCGAAAATCCGGAACCGGGACATGAGTCAACTCTCAACGCTCGACGCAACGGACTAAAAATTACAAGTCAACTATGCACATAAATATAATATAATATATAAATAATTCTTAAAAAATATATATATATTATATTAATAATTAAAACCGTCGGCAAGAAAGACTCCAAATGGACTGAGCTGTAATTTCAAACTCCGCGACTCGCGGAGTTTGAAGACAAAAATGCCGCGAGTCGCGGAGCCCCAATTTCAGAAACTCCCTATAAAGCTCGCGCATTCTGATCGTAATCATCATCTTTTTCTTCTCCTCATTCATACGTAAAATATATATATATATATATATATATATATATATATATATATATATATATATATATATATATATATATATATATATATATATATTTATAATTTATATTTTAATTTTAATTATAATTCTAATAATAAGGGTATGTTAGCGAATGTTGTAAGGGTGTAAGTCGAAATTCTGTCCGTGTAACGCTACGCTATTTTTAATCATTGTAAGTTATGTTCAACCTTTTTACATTAATGTCTCGTAGCTAAGTTATTATTATGCTTATTTAATCCGAAGTAATCATGATGTTGGGCTAATTACTAAAATTGGGTAATTGGGCTTTGTACCATAATTGGGGTTTGGACAAAAGAACGACACTTGTGGAAATTAGACTATGGGTTATTAATGGGTTTTATATTAACTAAACAATACCTTGTTAATTTAATATACAAACTTATAATTCGACGTATTTATATATAACCACATACGCTTGACTGGGTACGGTGGGCGGGATATCTATAAATACCAATAATTATTCATTTTACCGGATACAGAACTGGATTAATAGTTAATAGACTTGTTGAAACAGGGGTGAATTACATTCAAGGGTAATTGGTGTAATTGTTAACAAAGTAGTAAAACCTTGGTTTACACGCAGTCGATAACCTGGTGTATTCATTAAACAAAGTATTAAAATCTTGTTACAATTCGAATCCCCAATTAGTTGGAATATTTGACTTCGGGAATAAGAATAATTTGACGAAGGCTTTCGCTCTTTATATTTATGACTGATGGACTATTATGGACAAATCCGTATGGACATATTAAATAATCCAGGACAAAGGACAATTAACCCATGGGCATAAAACTAAAATCAACACGTCAAACATCATGATTATGGAAGTTTAAATAAGCATAATTCTTTTATTTCATATTTAATTTCCTTTATTTTATATTTAATTGCACTTCTAATTATCGCACTTTTATTTATTGTTATTCAATCGCACTTTTAATTATCGTACTTTTTAATTATCGCAAGTTTATTTCATCGCACTTTTATTATTCGCAATTTCATTATCGTTATTTACTTTATGCTTTCATTTAAGTCTTGTATTTATTTTTAATATTTTACATTTGGTTTTAACTGCGACTAAAGTTTTAAAATCGACAAACCGGTCATTAAACGGTAAAAACCCCCCTTTATAATAATAATATTACTTATATATATTTGCATTTCTATAAAAGTAAACTAATATAGCGTTAAGCTTTGTTTAAAAAGATTCCCTGTGGAACGAACCGGACTTACTAAAAACTACACTACTGTACGATTAGGTACACTGCCTATAAGTGTTGTAGCAAGGTTTAAGTATATCCATTCTATAAATAAATAAATATCTTGTGTAAAATTGTATCGTATTTAATAGTATTTTCTTGCAAAAATATAAGCTATTTTATACCACTCCGCTACCACATCAAGTATTTTTGGCGCCGCTGCCGGGGAGATCTTCTTAAAAGCCGGAAGCGCAACGCTACAAAAAAAAAAGATTTTTAGTTTACTTTTATTAAAATTTGTTTTTATAAAAATACGTTTTAAATATTCAAAAATATAAAAAGAAAAACAAAAATTTATATATTTTTAAGAGTTTGTTAAAAGTTTTATAAGTTTCTTTATTTTTATTTTAGTTTATAAAAATATAAGTTTTAATATCTTTTATTTATATTAAAACAGAAAATTAGAAAACATAAAAAAAAAACGCGTAAATTTCCTGTTCCAGAGTTGAAAACTGGAACCCCGCGACTCGCGGGGTTTGCAGCTTTGAGAACCGCGACTCGCGGAGTTTCTCTGACACCGACAGAAACCCTAAACTGCATTTATTACGGATTATTATTAATTATAATTATTATTAACCCTAATTATTATTATTATTATAATTAGTTTTATTTTAATTTAAGTTTTATTTAATTTATATTTTAGTTAAATTAGTTTAATTAAATTGTAAAATTAATAGTTTTAATAAATAATTAATATAAAAATAATATTTTTATAAAAATTGTAATTTTTACAACTTTTTGTATATTTTTATATTTTGTCCCTTTTTAATTGTTTTAGCGTAATATTTGTATTTTTAGCTCATATTTAGTTTTAAACTTAGATTTTGCCATAGTTATTTTTAATTCTAGATTTTTAGGCTTTGCCGTAGAATTCCTTAAGTGCTTTTTCTTTAGACTAAGATTTAGGTGCTTTAGAATTTTGCGACGCCTTTTTAAGTTTTAGTTTCTTTTTAAGTTATTTCCATTTGGAATATAGTTTTTCCTGTAAGCTTTAATATTTTTAGACACCTTTTACTATGTATCAATTATCACTCCAATTAGTAATCTCAATTTGCGATTATAATTTTAAGTTAGTTGTAGTAATAAGGTTAGGTTAGTCAAGTATTTTTAAGTTTTATAAGTTTCTTTAATTTTTCCGTCACCTTTTATTTTTCAACCATTTTTCTTTTTCGACCTTTTTCGACGAACTCTTTTTCTTTCTTATTTCTCGCTATTCTAGTTTTAGGACATAGATTTTTATTCTACTTCTTATCTAAATTTCTTAAAATTACAAAAATTTATTTTAAGTGGTTAAATTGATAGACATCAAAATTTTCTGGTTCGTAGTAATAGTTGGATTTGTACGTGGACCGGGTTATTGGAGCCAAACAGTCCTCAATTATATTGAGACCAAACGAATCCTGCCCCTCTGCTGCATCTTTTGGCTATTCAAAACGTGGGCAAAATCAGAAAAGTCTATTAATTGGATAACTTATTATAATTTTTCTTTCCTTTTAAAAACTAATAGGATATTCAGTGAATGCACCGAGCAAGACGTTCACCACCTTTTGTACGTTCACCACCTGTAACTAGATCAAGACATTTAGCAAATATAACCGCCGTTGATTTTTCTTTAGAATCGTCATCCAGTCGACCAAGTACTTCAGTTCAAATTTTCGATAATCCATTTTTTGAACCCGACCTCACAATTGAGAATCCGGAGAATATTCAGGAACGATTCGTAGATCCTGAACCACTAAACTTTCCTCCGGAACCACCAATCATTCAAACAGAGATTGTTGAGGAACGAACCATTAAATCAGAATCCTCTAGTGATTCCGATTCAACAAATTCAATTATGGAGAATCTGGAACCTTTAAGTATGGAAGACCGAATGAGAGCTAAACGCACTGGCCAAGGTCACGCAATTACTCATCCAGACATTAATACGCCAGATTATGAAATCAAAGGACAAATTCTACACATGGTGACTAATCAATGCCAATTTAGTGGTGCGCCGAAGAAAGATCCAAATGAACATCTACGTACCTTTAATAGGATCTGCACACTATTTAAAATCCGAGAAGTAGAGGATGAACAGATATATCTCATGTTATTTCCCTGGACTTTAAAGGGAGAAGCCAAAGATTGGTTGGAATCGTTACCTGAAGGGGCGATCGATACATGGGATGTTTTAGTTGACAAATTTCTTAAACAATTCTTTCCTGCATCTAAAGCCGTAAGACTTCAAGCAGAAATTGTTACGTTCACACAGAAGCCGAATGAAACTCTATATGAGGCATGGACTAGATATGGAAAGTTGTTAAGAGGATGTCCGCAACATGGTTTAGACACCTGTCAAATAGTACAAATATTCTACCAAGGATGCGACATCACTACAAGAAAAGACATAGATATAGCAGCTGGTGGTTCTAGTATGAAGAAAACCGAAACTGATGCTTACAAAATTATTGATAACACTGCTTCCCACTCACATGAGTGGCACCAAGAAAAAGATATCGTTAGATCATCTAAAGCAGCTAGAGCCGATTCTAGCCATGACTTAGATTCCATTACCGCAAAGATAGATGCTGTGGAGAGACGAAGGGAAAAGATGACTAAAGATATTCACTCAATACGAATTAGTTGTGAGCAGTGTGGAGGACCACATTTGACAAAAGATTGTCTCAGTATTGAATTAACAATGGAACAAAGAGAGAATATTTCATACATAAACCAAAGGACTGGAAATAATTATCAGAATAATTATCAACCGCCAAGACCAATTTACAATCAAAACCAGAATTATAACAGAAATATTCCATACAACAACCAACAAGGTCCTAGCAATCAACAAGTATCCAATAATACTTACAATCAGCAAAGACCTAATTTTCAAAACAAACCACCACAACAAACCGATGATAAAAAGCCGAATTTAGAAGATATGATGACAAAGCTAGTTGAAACTCAAACACAGTTTTTCACATCTCAGAAACAAACTAATGAACAAAATGCTCAAGCATTTAGAAATCAACAAGCTTCTATTCAAAATCTGGAACAAGAAGTGAGTAACCTAGCAAGGTTAATAGGTGAAAGAAAATCGGGAAGTCTACCTAGTGATACAAATGCTAACCCCCGGAATGAAACAGCTAAAGCCATTACCACAAGAAGTGGTACAACACTTAAACCACCGGAAATACCTGTAACTTCTGATGAAACTATTCCTACTCCACAAGAACCACAACCTGATCAAGATAAGGAAAAAGAACCGGTAGTTGAAAAGGTTAATGAAGATAACACAGTTAAGGCTAAACCTTATGTTAAACCATACCAACCACCACTTCCTTACCCGAGTAAAATGAAGAAAGAGAAACTTGAAGCCGAGCAATCCAAATTCTTGGATATGTTTAAACAGATAAATGTAAATCTTCCTTTCATTGATGTGATTTCAGGAATGCCTAGATATGCTAAATTCTTGAAAGATCTAATTTCAAATAGAAAGAAAATGGAAGAACTCTCGGCTGTTACTATGAATGCTAATTGTTCAGTAGTGCTGTTGAATAAGATACCAGAAAAACTATCTGATCCAGGAAGTTTCACAATTCCATGTTTTTTGGGTAGTCTTAGTTCAATAGAAGCATTGGCAGATTTAGGTGCTAGTATAAATTTAATGCCATATTCACTGTACGCTAAACTAGACCTTGGAGAATTGAAACCAACCAGAATAAGCATACAACTAGCCGATAGATCAATAAAATATCCTAGAGGGATAATGGAGAACATGCTAGTTAAAGTTGGTACTTTAGTATTTCCAGTAGATTTTGTTGTTTTGGACATGGAAGAAGATTCTCAAGTTCCTCTCAAATTAGGAAGACCATTCTTAAACACGGCTAAAGCAATGATAGACGTGTTTGGTAAGAAATTGACCCTAAGTATAGAGGACGAGAGTGTTACCTTTTCAGTTGATAGAGCAATGCAACAACCACAATCTGCAGATGATACATGTTATTATATTCAAACTATAGATGCACATGCAGAATTATTAGAAGAATTTCCAGAATTACAAGGAACAGGAGAATGCTCTTTAGGAAAAGGTAATGAACCAATTGATGAAGCTGAAATGTTAGCTACACTTATAGCTAATGGATATGAACCAACAACAGAAGAAATTCAAATGCTAAAAGAAGAAGACAGATATCGATATAAATCATCGATAGAAGAACCTCCGAAATTAGAGTTAAAGCCACTTCCAAACCATTTGGAATACGCTTATTTAATGGTGAATCTGAATTACCTGTAATAATATCGTCTTCTCTTACTGAAAATGAGAAATCACAACTCATTTCTGTGTTGAAATCCCATAAACCAGCCATTGCATGGAAGATTCATGATATTAAAGGAATAAGTCCTTCGTATTGCACACATAAAATCCTTATGGAAGAAGGTCATAAAACGTATGTGCAACGCCAACGAAGACTAAATCCTAATATGCAAGATGTAGTTAAGAAAGAGATTATTAAACTGCTAGACGCAGGTCTAATTTATCCAATCTCTGATAGTCCATGGGTAAGCCCAGTTCAATGCGTGCCTAAGAAGGGTGGCATGACTGTCATTACAAATGAGAAAAATGAGCTTATTCCTACTAGGACTGTAACAGGATGGCGTGTATGTATTGATTATAGAAAATTAAATAACGCCACCAGAAAAGATCACTTTCCCTTACCTTTCATAGATCAAATGTTGGAAAGATTAGCTGGAAATAGTTACTATTGTTTTCTAGATGGATTTTCCGGATATTTTCAAATTCCAATAGCACCCGAAGATCAAGAGAAAACCACATTCACGTGCCCTTATGGTACTTTTGCTTACAAACGCATGCCATTTAGACTTTGTAACGCCCCTGCAACCTTTCAAAGGTGTATGATGGTGATTTTTCACGACATGATAGAAGAATGCATGGAAGTTTTCATGGATGACTTTTCAGTCTTCGGTGATACATTTGAAACATGTCTAGTTAATCTGGAACGAATGCTAATTAGATGCGAACAATCAAATCTAGTTCTTAATTGGGAGAAATGCCATTTCATGGTTAAAGAAGGCATCGTTCTTGGACATAAAATTTCAAAAGAAGGAATTGAAGTGGATAGAGCTAAAGTAGATGTAATTGCTAAACTTCCACATCCTACCAATGTTAGAGGAGTTAGGAGTTTTCTAGGGCATGCCGGTTTTTACCGACGTTTCATAAAAGATTTTTCTAAAATTGCCACTCCTATGAATAAACTCCTAGAAAAGGATGCTCCATTCATCTTTTCAGATGAGTGTATCAAATCTTTTAATATTCTTAAAGAAAAACTCACTAATGCACCGATCATGATAACACCAAATTGGAATCTACCATTTGAACTAATGTGCGATGCAAGTGATTTTGCAATGGGAGCCGTTTTAGGACAAAGGATTGAAAAACGATTTCAACCTATATATTATGCTAGTAAGACGTTACAAGGAGCACAAACGAACTATATAACTACTGAAAAAGAACTCCTTGCTATTGTCTTTGCTTTTGACAAATTTCGATCATATCTCGTTCTAGCAAAAACGGTGGTCTATACCGACCATTCTACTCTTAGATACCTATTTTCAAAACAAGATGCTAAACCAAGATTAATCCGTTGGATCTTACTCTTACAAGAGTTTGATATTGAAATCCGAGATAAAAGAGGAGCAGAAAATCTCGCCGCTGATCATCTTTCTCGTCTTGAAAATCCTGAATTAGAAGTTCTAAATGAATCGGCCATACAAGACAACTTTCCTGATGAATATCTATTGAAGATAGATTATAAAGAAATCCCATGGTTTGCAGACTATGCAAACTACTTAGTTTGTGGATTCCTTGAAAAAGGATTATCGTACCAAAGACGAAAGAAATTCTTCAGTGATATAAAACACTATTTTTGGGAAGATCCACATTTGTTTAAAAGTTGTCCAGATGGAATAATACGCCGATGTGTATTTGGAGATGAAGCTAGTAAAATTTTAAACCATTGTCACACAGGACCAACAGGAGGGCATTATGGGCCTCAACTAACAGCAAGAAAAGTTTATGATGCTGGATTCTATTGGACTACAATTTACAAAGACGCACACCTTCTTTGCAAATCCTGTGATGCTTGTCAAAGGGCCGGAAAAATAAGTCAACGTGATAAAATGCCACAAAATGTCATCCAAGTATGTGAAGTATTTGACATTTGGGGTATTGACTTTATGGGTCCATTTCCAAAATCTCATAATAATCTATATATACTCGTATCCATTGATTATGTATCTAAATGGGCGGAAGCACAAGCTCTTCCAACTAACGATGCACGAGTTGTAGTCAATTTTTTAAAACGTCTTTTTGCAAGGTTTGGAACACCGAAAGCTTTGATAAGTGATCGGGGTACTCATTTCTGTAATAATCAACTTGAGAAAGTTCTTAAAAGATATGGAGTAACTCATAAAATCTCCACCGCATATCATCCACAAACAAGTGGACAAGTTGAAAATACCAACCGAGCTTTAAAACGTATTCTAGAGAAAACCGTAGGATCAAATCCGAAGGAATGGTCCATTAAATTGGAGGATGCACTCTGGGCTTTTAGAACAGCCTACAAAACTCCAATTGGAACCACACCTTTTAGACTTGTTTATGGAAAAGCATTTCATCTTCCAGTAGAAATTGAACACAAAGCATTTTGGGCTTTGAAAACATGTAATCTTGATTTACATGAAGCTGGACGTCTACGATTAAGTCAACTAAACGAATTAGAAGAATTAAGACATGAAGCATACGAAAATTCGTTAATCTATAAGGAAAGAACGAAGAAATGGCATGATAAAAGAATCAGAAGTTCAAAAGAATTTAAAGAAGGAGACAGAGTTCTTCTTTTCAATTCACGATTCAAGCTATTTCCTGGAAAATTGAAATCAAGATGGTCTGGACCATTCATAGTCAAAAGAGTTTTTCCATACGGAACGATAGAATTAATAAATTCAAATGGGATTGAATTTAAAGTTAATGGTCACAGAGTTAAACATTACATACATAGTCCGATGGAAGTCGACAACGAAGTTAATCACAATTTCGACACCACAGCTAACTAAGTGTGGGGAGAATCAAGTCTTTAAAGGATAATATGTATTTCTGTTAGAGTTAGATTGTCTGTTTTCGTGTAGTTCTCGAAAATGGAACCCAAATGGTCTTTCCCTAGCAGACCCTAAAGAACTAGTCTTCTCCCCCCATTCTGAATTTTTATTTTTTTTAGGTTTTTACAAAATGAAGACTGCCTGTGAACTAAACCATGGTCTAATGCTACACGTTTTGATCACTAAACGAAATAATGACATACTACCGAGTGAATTAGTATCAGTAATCAGAGAAAGAATGGACGGAGTTAGAAAAGAATCCAGATGCGAAGATAATAAGTTACAATTTGGTAAAGGAAAATCAAAATCCGCAGCAAAAAGAAGAGCACGACACCTAGAAAGATGTCACAAATGTGGAAAATGGTCACATGATTTGAAGCCAAAAACTTCAAAAAAATTATCTCGATTCATCCAGGAGCTGGTAAAATGTACCACGATCTTAAGGAACAGTACTGGTGGCGCATTTTCAAAGACTGGCATTAAGTTCAGCAAAAGCAACTAATTTTGACGACAATAATTTTGTAAGCTTCAGTTGCGGTTTTCTTCATAATGGAACCACCAGCTGCTCTATGTAAAAATTGCTTGTATTGTTTTTTAATTATCTTTTACGAATCTAATCCTTGTCTATTTTACAGTATAAAAACAAAATGGACGTTAAGGGTAGACAACCGAATATTTTAGAAGACTTACCAGAGGATATGATTGAGGAAATCTTGTCTAGAGTCGGTCAGAATTCATCAGCATATTTAGTTATGGCGAAATTAACTTGTCAGATATTCTTGTCCGAAATTATTTATCTCTTCGTGCTATCTATATTACATCATAAAGGAAACTATTTTAGTTTCTAAATTTCTTTATAATTCGAGTTTAAATTATGAATGGTTTCTGGAGAAGTGTTAGGAATTGAAGCACGAGTTAGTATAATATAATGACGCTTCTAATAATTCTGCATGTGAATCTATAGTTTGAATATATTAACATGTATCATCTGCAGATTGCGGTTGTTGCAGCCGCTATTCAATTTATTTTCTTCTTTCTTCATGTTTAAGGAATAAAACACGATTATCTGATTCGTGATTTTATGTTAATGATAAGATTAACGATGAATGATGATGTGAAAGTTATGAAATGGACGTGGTCAAACGAGAAAGTTATGAAACATCGTGGTAAGAGTTGAGGAACTAAGTTATCGTGATTCTGGTCGGATAGACTATGCTTAACTCCCGTTTCGAATAGCCAATAGATGCAGCAGGGAGCCAGAACCCTTTAAATCGAAAGCTCACAACTCAGCCACTAACAAATCCAACTATTACTACGAAGCAGAAAATTTGGATGTCTATTTAAAGTATATAAAATAAATACAGAATTCAAATTCGAGATATAACCGGTATCATCACTCTTAGATTCCTATATCTTTCAAAGCAATAATGTGACTTCAAAGCTGTGCTAGAACATCATTTCTAATCGATTTCGTTGCGAGGTTTTGACCTCTATATGAGACGTTTTTCAAAAACTGCATTCATTTTAAAACAAACCATAACCTTTATTTCATCAATAAAGTATTTATATCTAGTTAGATAAGACTTGAAGCTTACATTGTGAGGACCGATAATGGTGCCGGTCCAAGACCGTTTATTAATGTCCTTTTACCATTTCAATTTAACCGATTAAATTGTAGTTTGGTACATTTTATGTTGTTAATAATTTAACCAATTAAATAGTAGTTTTGCTTGTTGTTAACTTGTGTGATAACTTGTACTTTTTTTGTTTGGATTCTTAAATTAGAGTTCAATATGAAACCATAGCAATTTAATTCACTCAAAACGGATTTAAAATGAAGAAGTTATGGGTAAAACAAGATAACCTTGTGGATGAAAACCAATCTGCCTTCATCCCAGGTAGACAAATCAGTGATAATGTTCTTTTAGCTCAAGAATTGATGAGAGGGTATAACTGGAAGAAAGGTAAGGGAAGATGTGCCAGGCAACACGTACTGTGCGTGATTCTTCGTGAGTGGTGCGTTATGCTAGCTATTTTTCTATTTGTTTGATGCTCATCATAGTTTCTTTTCAGGATACAAATCAATTTTAGATCACATTTCACATCCATTAACACTCTCAAATCATTCTAGAGAGAGAGGGAGATAAGCAAAGACACTAAATGACAGTGCCTTAACTTAGAAAGCATCTTAACTTCTGCCCAAAATTCGAGTGCTCCTTGATTGGAAGTTGATTACATTCAAGGGTAATTGGTGTAATTGTTAACAAAGTAGTAAAACCTTGGTTTACACGGTTTCTACCTTTTTTCTTCAACTCCACAATATCCAAATCAATAGGAATTAGGGAAGATATGCAAAGTGGTACAACTCAACGTAGAATTGCGTAAGGTACAACCTAGACTTGTTTTACCAACAGCATCAGCAGATTGGAGAATGGGAAGGAATGATTGATCTCTCGGTCGTGCCTATGGACGACGTCAAATAAATAAATAAATATATATATATATATATATATATATATATATATATATATATATATATATATGATGTATATATATTACTCAAGTAACAAAATAGTAAATCGAAATTAATTATAATAATAATAATAATAATAATAATAATAATAATAATAGTAATAATAAAAAGGTATAACAACTATATTTTAACTTATATTATATTATTAATTGTGTTATATTTATGTACTACATTATATAATAAATTTTATTGAATATTTATTATTTATAAACTTTATAGTCCACTAGGTCGGATGCTCGTAGTCATGCACACCTTTAATTAGTAGTGTTTCATTACTAAGTTTTCCAACTAGTTCGGATGCTTGTCGTTATTAGTGTGATTTAATTTCAGTAACTTAGTATGATCTTCAATATTTTCTCTAATAAAATCTGTAGAATGTATTAAAAATATAAAACGACTCAGCGTAGCTCTTTTGTCGACTTTGGGCGGTTTTCAACCGTTGTTGAATTTGGATGATCTTCTCGGTAGTTTCTTGTATAATCTCCGGACCCGTAATCTGTCTATCCCCTACTTTTATCATAAGTATTTTCCTTTAATAATAAAAGTATTATTAATCATAAGTCTAATTAAAATGTTAATGAAATTTTTCTAAATCACGAAGTCCAATATTCGGATATATTGAGTCAAAATAATTTCTTACAGTTCAATATGAAACCATAGCAAGTTGATTAACTCAAAACGGATTTAATCCTTCTAACTTGACATTTAAAATCAACTAAACACATGTTCTATATCTATATTATATGCTAACTTAATGATTTAAAACCTGGATACACGAAAAATAACGTAAAATGCAAGGAAAGCCGCCACTAGCCAAAATGACCCCAAGATGCACCGAACGATGCGAAAAACCTTAAATCGCTGTGAAACAAAACACATCAATATACGCAACCGTATATTTAATTTGTATATATATTTAATATAGTTAATATTTATATAGTTTTATATATACATATGATTAATATTATATTAAAAATCAATAATTTGTTATATGTAAATACATATATAAATAATGTTATTATGTTTAATTTATAATTTTATGTAATATTAATATAATTATAAAAAAAAAAACTCAAAAATCTTTGCTTCTAAAATGACGCTTAAAAAGTAACAAATTTTAAAACTTTGTTGAAAGACGGACTAGGACAACGATCCGAAACGCCCTCATTCTAAAAAGAAACAAATTTTTAAATTTATTGATTAGATTCACCCCTTTCAGTCTGCAAAACACATCAAACACAATTTTTGTGCATCCAAATATGCATTAGTGTCAGCAAAATCATCAATCAAAATAATTACAATGACATGTTCAACCGTTAGATCCATTGAGGAATACATCTAACGCTTAAACACTTCAAATGTTCAAATAATCAAACCTATTCAAATACCGAATTTGTTACTTTATGCAGAGACGGACCATTCGTACGTTTAGAAGAAAAGACACTGAATGCTCGAGGTTACGCCTATGTAGCTATGGAAAACCAATTAAACCGACTATCTTATGAATGGGATAGATCATATAACTAAGAAATCTATTTCACAGGTATGTCTGTACAATTTTTATTTTATTTTATTTTTAACCTTTTGATAATAAACGCTAATTTGTTCGCTAAAAAGTATTAAATTGGTATTGAATAAAATTAGGTTTGGCGACCGAAATTATTGATATCATTCAAAAATTTATTACATCACTGCGAAATTTAACGTTTATTCTTAAGGTATAAATATCTTTAATCAATCAACACAAAATATTTCAAAAATTCGTCATGAGATAAATTAGGTTTTGGAACCGAAATTACTTTACCGAAAAGAGGGGCGCATATTTTTGATAATATTTGATTGATTAAAGTGGGATAAAAAGCCAAAAAGATTTTTAATTTTATTTTTAATTTTGTAAAAACAATATTTTTAAAATTGTAAATATTTGAAAAATTAATATAAGTTTGGTGTGAATTTATAATATGAATTTTTAAATTAAGTTTGGTGTGAATTTTTAATTATTAAAATATGAATTTTTAATTTTATGCATTTTAAATTGTAAGTTTGGTGTGAATTTTTAATATTAATTTTGAATTTTATATTTAAATTGTGTGAATTTAAAAACAAAAATTTACTTTATCTCATTAAGTTAAAAATATGATTTTTAAAATTCATCGTAAGTTGAAGACTAGGTCTTTGAACCGAAATTACTTTACCCAAGGGAGGGACGAGAACTTTTATTATCATTATTTTTAATCTTATTGAATTAAAGTATGCCAAAAACATTAAAAAAAACCAAAAATCTTAGCTTTTAAAACAATCGCTACAAAAAGAAAAATTTTAAAATTTTGTCGAGGGACGGACTAGGACATCGATCAGAAACGACCTCGTCCTAAATAACAAGGGAAACAAAATTCTAAAAATTAATTACTTAATTATTTTATAAGTTAATGATTATATATAAAAAAAAAAAAACCAAACTCCGCGACTCGCGGAGTTTGAAGGGGAAAACACCGCGAGTCGCGGAAGGACTAAAAATCAGAAAAAAATATAACCGCAGAACAGATCAGTCCCCAACCCACAAAAACTAAAAACCTGCGAAAATACTGCCGAAAATAAACGAAAAAATACCCCAAAAATCACAATTTTTAACCGTTAATCACAAAATCTTTTACTAAAATCATGTTGAGAAGGATGCTATCTAGGAATTACTCAAGAAAAACGGTAAATTTCTACACCTAAACACCATTTAATCCGAAATTAGTGTTCTTGAGCAATTTTTTTTCCCAATTTGATTTTGATGCTTTTTAGTGTAATTAGGCTTAAATTGTTTATGTATTATGCTTGTATAACCTAGATTGATGCTGTTTAACATGATTAGAAGCCTTAAACTTCAAATTTTGAGTAATCTAGGGTTTGTGTTCTTGAGCAAATTTGGGGCTTTTTGATATAAACAGGTTATGGCCGATTTTTGTCATGAATTGTTGCTAAATTAAGTAGTGTAACATGTTTAGGTAGTTAAATGATCCAAACTTTGAGCCTAAACATGATTTTGAGAATTAAAGTGGACTTTTTCAAAGTCTAAAAATTCATGAACTTGATTTTTGAAATATAATGCCATTTGAGACTTGTTTAATTGCTAGTAATGATTATTTTGACATGTTATTTGAGTTGAATGCTTATGAACTTGGCGTACATTTTCGTATATGCTTATTTGAAAAAGTGTAGATTTGATAAAAATGTGAAAATGAGCTTAAGTTTGATATAAATTGATCATGTCATTGTAATTATTTTGATTGATGATTTTTGCTGACACTAATGCATATTTGGATGCACAAAAATTGTGTTTGATGTGTTTTGCAGACTGAAAGGGGTGAATCTTCATCCCAAGCCCGCAATGCTCCTACTGAGAATGCAGAACAACAGGAGGTGGATAACTACTACAAGCAGGATATACCTCATCCAGTCATGACCTTTTCTGATATGCACTTGGAAGAGTTGCACTCGAACCTGAGATTTGACAGACTTTAGATAGATTATCCAAAATACCAAAGGGGTTTGCATACTCTTCATTCTAAGGTTGTTGAGGTACCGAGGGTCATAGAATGGGGACCCTTAGAAGCTGTAGAATTGGCCGGGCCAATTAGGGAATTACTTGTAAAGAGGTATGGTAATTCTACTTTTAATGACTGGGTATGTTTATTCACCATGCGTAGACCTGTATATAAAGTATGGTGTGAAGAATTGTTATGTAGTATAGAGTTGAATGATCAGGTAGCTAGTTTAACCGATCGTTCTTTTATTAGATTTTTGTTAGGCGGTTCGATGCGCCACATGTCTTTACTGGACATGGCTCAGGCTTTACGTATATATACGCCTGAGGAGTTAGCATCTGCCGATTGTAGAGGGTTGATACTAAACGGTAGAAAGATAGATGAAAATTTTGATACACACGGTATGTGGAGTCAAATGACAAGCCACCACCGTTTCAAAGGGGAAAATTACTCTTATTTGGATATAGATAGAGCCGAATTAAGAGTGATTCATAGGTTTTTAGCTAATTCGATTACACAAAGGGGTAAGAACAAGGAAAAGGTAAATGAACAGGATTTGTTTTACCATATGTGTATTCTAGACCCACAAAGCGCTGTAAGTATACCGTATTGTGTGGGTTATTATTTATCAGCTATGGTTCGGGGGATGAGACCGCATAGCATAATAGGAGGTGGTATTTTTATTACTTTGATTGGTGAATATCTCGGTGTGGATATAAGTCGGGGGGGATTATTAGTCGAAGAACCAGAACCCCGCGATACTATAGGTTTAAATGTATACCATGGTGCGAAAGTTTTGAAGAGGCGAAATAACGCCGCAGTACCATACCATGGTAGACATCCACAGATTGAGAGAAACCAACAGCAAGGTAATGTAGGAGGGGGGAATGAGATGCAAGAAATGCAAAGGTTTATAGCTTCTCAGGAGTACGAAAATGCTAGACAGAGAGCATTTGAAGATTGGCAAGTTCATCAGAACCAAATCATAGCTCATTGCCAACATATAGGTAGAAACTATATTCCTACACCGAAACCCATCTTCCCTCCCTGGTCTATAGAGATGCAACCACCGTATCCTACGTATAACCCTGCCGAAGCATTCTATAGCACCTATGGTTATGCCTGGAACCCCTATTGGTACCAGTATCATCCCTAGTATACTTAGCTTTATTTATTTTGTAATTTGTAATGATTGATACGTTTAATACTTTTGTTAATATTGTAATAGTTTTTATAATTGTCTAACTTTTATTCTTAAATTTTAATAATTTTTGAATGTGGGGTAATATACCAAACTTCAAAAATATGTATATATGTTTGCAGTTTATCTTATGTACACAACAGGGTAAAACAACGCATTTTCAAAGACTGGCATTAAGTTTAGCAAAAGCAACTAATTTTGACGACAAGATGCAAAATATATGTGAAATAACAACAAGACGGAATGAACAAATGATGTGCACCATTTATCATTCAGCAAACAAATGCCAATATATTTGGAAACTTTGGTAAAAATTTAATCATTTTCACATAAATCACCCTCAATAATTTAAATTATTACTGATTTCTTGCAAATGAGGGCATTGCAAGATCTTAAGTGTGGGAAGGGGTTAAATTCTTTCGGATTTTAAAATTTTTATCTTAAACACTTGGTTACCATTAAAAATACTAGTAAAGCAGTAGTTGTATTAGAATCTAGTGCTCTCTGATAATAAAGAACAGCCCTAGTCTTATATACTGACTACCCAATTCTAGTAAAATTTTTCAAAATTTTCAATTAAATGAACTCAAAATCATGTTTATACATATTTATGAACGATAAAACTAGGTTTTAACGCCGAAATTATTGTTACCTCGGAAAGGACATAAATTGAGAAACAAACCAAAATGTTAAAATTTATTTAAAATGGAATAGAGGACGATAAAAAGGAAAATAAAAGCCAAGTGTGGGAAAATTTACCAAGTTATCTTAAACATATGTCACATATATCTGTAACAAATAACTGAAAATACTTTTGCTTTGGACTAAACTAAACTGTTTTACCCGATGAAAGAAAAGAAAGATGGATCTACACGATGAATCAATTCCATCATTAAAAGGAAGTAAAGTCTTCCGAAAAAGAAACGCGCTTCTTGATTTAGGTCATGAAGTTGTCGTCCAGACCAGCTGTAGGTTGACGAAAAATCTAGAAAAGTCATCACTAAAATCAGCAGGAAATCCACGGACCTCAGCATTAAACAGGGTCGCCAAGTGGTCAGATTCATCCTAACCATGAGAAGGATTTATCTTGTAAAATGGGGGGGGGGGGCACCATGCAAATTAGCTGGATAAGACTAATGAATCAGATCCCCAGAAAGGATAATCTCCTTAAAGATTAAAAATCAGCTTTTAAGACTGATATTACTCAATCCTAGAGATTGACCTTAAAGATTGAGAATTCAAACTCATGGAATTCAATGATATCTAAACTCGAGCTTGAACGAGAAAATATTTTGATCAAAATTACAAACCGATTTGTTTTCTGAAAACCTTATTTTCAATGCGTTCATTACCATTGAACGTAAAATCCTAGGAGTTCACCTGGAATTCATTAGGTCACCTGAAATAAAATGGGTGTCAACCGTAAGAACGGTGGTTGCATAGTGGTCAAAGACAGGACCTTGTGCCAGACCGAAAAATTATAAGGGTGAGCTTTACTATTGCTCCTACCAAGGATAGTAATTGCGTCCGACACGTTATAGACCATAATTAAAAGCATGTCAGGGGACATTGCCTTAACAGTTGCTTGTTCAACGCTTTCCTTTACAACCGGACGGTAGTTTGCCGAAAGGTAATATACGGGACAAGTAAACTGGACGTGTTGCTTTCCTAATACAAGGTTAGCAAGTGGGTAACACAAAACCATAAGTTTTGAGCTAAAATTTTCAAATCTGAAACCCACAAAACCCACAAAAATATTTTGCAAACACCGATAAAGGGTTATTCCGGAAAACTTATCTAGGGTAAAAACTAGATTTAATTTTCAAAAGATCAAATGTTTTCATAAAGATCCAATTTCCTTAATGGATCTAAATTTTTATAGTCATGTGGGACTGTAAACCATATCGTTACTACCATTGTTTATACCACCGTATAGAAATTACTGATGTACAAAGTGTGAAGAATAAAGAAGTGATTCTAGTATTTCAAGATGATATTGCTTGAGGACAAGCAACGCTTAAGTGTGGGAATATTTGATAATGCTAAAAACGAACATATATTTCATAGCATTATTCCTCAAGAAAGACAAGCTTTTAGTTGAAATTGTTCTATTTACAAGTGATATTCGTTTAAATAATAAAAGGTGAAGACAAAAGACAGATTCGACGAATTGAAGACGTAAACGACCAAAAAGCTCAAAAGTACAAAAGACAATCAAAGAGGTTCCAATTATTGATAAGAAACGTCTCGAAATTACAAGAGTACAAGATTCAAAACGCAAAGTACAAGATATTAAATTGTACGCAAGGACGTTCGAAAATCCGGAACCGGGACATGAGTCAACTCTCAACGCTCGACGCAACGGACTAAAAATTACAAGTCAACTATGCACATAAATATAATATAATATATAAATAATTCTTAAAAATTATATATATATTATATTAATAATTAAAACCGTCGGCAAGAAAGACTCCAAAAGGACTGAGCTGTAATTTCAAACTCCGCGACTCGCGGAGTTTGAAGGCAAAAATGCCGCGAGTCGCGGAGCCCCAATTTCAGAAACTCCCTATAAAGCTCGCGCATTCTGATCGTAATCATCATCTTTTTCTTCTCCTCATTCATACGTAAAATATATATATATATATATATATTTATAATTTATATTTTAATTTTAATTATAATTCTAATAATAAGGGTATGTTAGCGAATGTTGTAAGGGTGTAAGTCGAAATTCTGTCCGTGTAACGCTACGCTATTTTTAATCATTGTAAGTTATGTTCAACCTTTTTACATTAATGTCTCGTAGCTAAGTTATTATTATGCTTATTTAATCCGAAGTAATCATGATGTTGGGCTAATTACTAAAATTGGGTAATTGGGTTTTGTACCATAATTGGGGTTTGGACAAAAGAACGACACTTGTGGAAATTAGACTATGGGTTATTAATGGGTTTTATATTAACTAAACAATACCTTGTTAATTTAATATACAAACTTATAATTCGACGTATTTATATATAACCACATACGCTTGACTGGGTACGGTGGGCGGGATATCTATAAATACCAATAATTATTCATTTTACCGGATACGGAACTGGATTAATAGTTAATAGACTTGTTGAAACAGGGGTGAATTACATTCAAGGGTAATTGGTGTAATTGTTAACAAAGTAGTAAAACCTTGGTTTACACGCAGTCGATAACCTGGTGTATTCATTAAACAAAGTATTAAAACCTTGTTACAATTCGAATCCCCAATTAGTTGGAATATTTGACTTCGGGAATAAGAATAATTTGACGAAGGCTTTCGCTCTTTATATTTATGACTAATGGACTATTATGGACAAATCCGTATGGACATATTAAATAATCCAGGACAAAGGACAATTAACCCATGGGCATAAAACTAAAATCAACACGTCAAACATCATGATTATGGAAGTTTAAATAAGCATAATTCTTTTATTTCATATTTAATTTCCTTTATTTTATATTTAATTGCACTTCTAATTATCGCACTTTTATTTATTGTTATTCAATCGCACTTTTAATTATCGTACTTTTTAATTATCGCAAGTTTATTTCATCGCACTTTTATTATTCGCAATTTCATTATCGTTATTTACTTTATGCTTTAATTTAAGTCTTGTATTTATTTTTAATATTTTACATTTGGTTTTAACTGCGACTAAAGTTTTAAAATCGACAAACCGGTCATTAAACGGTAAAAACCCCCCTTTATAATAATAATATTACTTATATATATATTTGCATTTCTATAAAAGTGAACTAATAGAGCGTTAAGCTTTGTTTAAAAAGATTCCCTGTGGAACGAACCGGACTTACTAAAAACTACACTACTGTACGATTAGGTACACTGCCTATAAGTGTTGTAGCAAGGTTTAAGTATATCCATTCTATAAATAAATAAATATCTTGTGTAAAATTGTATCGTATTTAATAGTATTTTCTTGCAAAAATATAAGCTATTTTATACCACTCCGCTACCACATCACTTTTCTCTTCGAGGTCTCCTTTCATTGGTGGTCTCCTTGATAATTGATTTGGATGCTCGTATTTTAATAAGATTTCCTGGAAGTAATGTTTTCGTCGGGATTCTATTTCTTTATTTATGAAGGGAATGAAATGGAAAGGTAATAGAAGATGGAGTTGTGGTGGTTTGAAAATGGAAATGAAGGTATGTGGGGGTGTTTTGTCTTCACGAATAGCCGAGGTTTCTAACTTAATAGTCCTCACCAAAAGGTGTGATTCCGAAATGTAGATCAAGAGCAAGTTCTAATTTAGAGATGCTAACATGGGCGCACTCAACGGATGAAATGTCCCGTTCTTATTGATTAAAAACGTTCCATATTAATTGATTTCGTTGCGAGGTTTTGACCTCTATATGAGACGTTTTTCAAAGACTGCATTCATTTTTAAGACAAACCATAACCTTTATTTCATAAATAAAGGTTTAAAAAGCTTTACGTAGATTATCAAATAATGATAATCTAAAATATCCTGTTTACACACGACCATTACATAATGGTTTACAATACAAATATGTTACATCGAAATCAGTTTCTTGAATGCAGTTTTTACACAATATCATACAAACATGGACTCCAAATCTTGTCCTTATTTTAGTATGCAACAGCGGAAGCTCTTAGTATTCACCTGAGAATAAACATGCGTTAAACGTCAACAAAAATGTTGGTGAGTTATAGGTTTAACCTATATATATCAAATCGTAACAATAGACCACAAGATTTCATATTTCAATACACATCCCATACATAGAGATAAAAATCATTCATATGGTGAACACCTGGTAACCGACATTAACAAGATGCATATATAAGAATATCCCCATCATTCCGGGACACCCTTCGGATATGATATAAATTTCGAAGTACTAAAGCATCCGGTACTTTGGATGGGGTTTGTTAGGCCCAATAGATCTATCTTTAGGATTCGCGTCAATTAGGGTTTCTGTTCCCTAATTCTTAGATTACCAGACTTAATAAAAAGGGGCATATTCGATTTCGATAATTCAACCATAGAATGTAGTTTCACGTACTTGTGTCTATTTTGTAAATCATTTATAAAACATGCATGTATTCTCATCCCAAAAATATTAGATTTTAAAAGTGGGACTATAACTCACTTTCACAGATTTTTACTTCGTCGGGAAGTAAGACTTGGCCACTGGTTGATTCACGAACCTATAACAATATATACATATATATCAAAGTATGTTCAAAATATATTTACAACACTTTTAATATATTTTGATGTTTTAAGTTTATTAAGTCAGCTGTCCTCATTAGTAACCTACAACTAGTTGTCCACAGTTAGATGTACAGAAATAAATCGATAAATATTATCTTGAATCAATCCACGACCCAGTGTATACGTATCTCAGTATTGATCACAACTCAAACTATATATATTTTGGAATCAACCTCAACCCTGTATAGCTAACTCCAACATTCACATATAGAGTGTCTATGGTTGTTCCGAAATATATATAGATGTGTCGACATGATAGGTCAAAACATTATATACGTGTCTATGGTATCTCAAGATTACATAATATACAATACAAGTTGATTAAGTTATGGTTGGAATAGATTTGTTACCAATTTTCACGTACCTAAAATGAGAAAAATTATCCAATCTTGTTTTACCCATAACTTCTTCATTTTAAATCCGTTTTGAGTGAATCAAATTGCTATGGTTTCATATTGAACTCTATTTTATGAATCTAAACAGAAAAAGTATAGGTTTATAGTCAGAAAAATAAGTTACAAGTCGTTTTTGTAAAAGTAGTCATTTCAGTCGAAAGAACGACGTCTAGATGACCATTTTAGAAAACATACTTCCACTTTGAGTTTAACCATAATTTTTGGATATAGTTTCATGTTCATAATAAAAATCATTTTCTCAGAATAACAACTTTTAAATCAAAGTTTATCATAGTTTTTAATTACCTAACCCAAAACAACCCGCGGTGTTACTACGACGGCGTAAATCCGGTTTTACGGTGTTTTTCGTGTCTCCAGGTTTTAAATCATTAAGTTAGCATATCATATAGATATAGAACATGTGTTTAGTTGATTTTAAAAGTCAAGTTAGAAGGATTAACTTTTGTTTGCTAACAAGTTTAGAATTAACTAAACTATGTTCTAGTGATTACAAGTTTAAACCTTCGAATAAGATAGCTTTATATGTATGAATCGAATGATGTTATGAACATCATTACTACCTTAAGTTCCTTGGATAAACCGACTGAAAAAGAGAAAAATGGATCTAGCTTCAACGGATCCTTGGATGGCTCGAAGTTCTTGAAGCAGAATCATGACACGAAAACAAGTTCAAGTAAGATCATCACTTGAAATAAGATTGTTTTAGTTATAGAAATTGAACCAAAGTTTGAATATGATTATTACCTTGTATTAGAATGATAACCTACTGTAAGAAACAAAGATTTCTTGAGGTTGGATGATCACCTTACAAGATTGGAAGTGAGCTAGCAAACTTGAAAGCGAAATAAAGGTTTATTATTCCCCGTCTATAAATATCCAAATTTTTATCCCCCAAAATCCTCTACCTTTCATTTAAATAGAAGTTCAAATGGAGAAATTCCAAAGCTATTTAGGGAAAAGCGTATTCGTAAAAATATTTGGAAAAGGAAAGGATATTGGGCAGCGTTAAATTTTATTGAAAAAGATAGAAGTCGCGGTAATGCTGCAGTTGTGATTGATCAAGAAGGAAATCCAAAAGGAACTCGAGTTTTTGGTGCTATTGAAATAGCCCTTCTGGCTATATTTTCTGTTACTCCACCCATTTCATAAAGCATTCGACAGTATGAACCTTCAATTCAAACATTGAAATTGGATGATCACCTTACAAGATTGGAAGTGAGCTAGTAAACTTTAAAGTATTCTTGATTTTATGTAACTAGAACTTGTAGAATATATGAAGAACACTTAGAACTTGAAGATAGAACTTGAGAGAGATCAATTAGATGAAGAAAATTGAAGAATGAAAGTGTTTGTAGGTGTTTTTGGTCGTTGGTGTATGGATTAGATATAAAGGATATGTAATTTTGTTTTCATGTAAATAAGTCATGAATGATTACTCATATTTTTGTAATTTTATGAGATATTTCATGCTAGTTGCCAAATGATGGTTCCCACATGTGTTAGGTGACTCACATGGGCTGCTAAGATCTGATCATTGGAGTGTATATACCAATAGTACATACATCTAAAAGTTGTGTATTGTACGAGTACGAATACGGGTGCATACGAGTAGAATTGTTGATGAAACTGAACGAGGATGTAATTGTAAGAATTTTTGTTAAGTAGAAGTATTTTGATAAGTGTATTGAAGTCTTTCAAAAGTGTATAAATACATATTAAAACACTACATGTATATACATTTTAACTGAGTCGTTAAGTCATCGTTAGTCGTTACATGTAAGTGTTGTTTTGAAACCTTTAGGTTAACGATCTTGTTAAATGTTGTTAACCCAATGTTTATAATATCAAATGAGATTTTAAATTATTATATTATCATGATATTATCATGTATGAATATCTCTTAATATGATATATATACATTAAATGTCTTTACAACGATAATCGTTACATATATGTCTCGTTTAAAAATCATTAAGTTAGTAGTCTTGTTTTTACATATGTAGTTCATTGTTAATATACTTAATGATATGTTTACTTATCATAGTATCATGTTAACTATATATATATCCATATATATGTCATCATATAGTTTTTACAAGTTTTAACGTTCGTGAATCACCGGTCAACTTGGGTGGTCAATTGTCTATATGAAACATATTTCAATTAATCAAGTCTTAACAAGTTTGATTGCTTAACATGTTGGAAACATTTAATCATGTAAATATCAATCTCAATTAATATATATAAACATGTAAAAGTTCGGGTCACTACAGTACCTACCCGTTAAATAAATTTCGTCCCGAAATTTTAAGCTGTTGAAGGTGTTGACGAATCTTCTGGAAATAGATACGGGTATTTCTTCTTCATCTGATCTTCACGCTCCCAGGTGAACTCGGTTCCTCTACGAGCATTCCATCGAACCTTAACAATTGGTATCTTGTTTTGCTTAAGTCTTTTAACCTCACGATCCATTATTTCGACGGGTTCTTCGATGAATTGAAGTTTTTCGTTGATTTGGATTTCATCTAACGGAATAGTGAGATCTTCTTTAGCAAAACATTTCTTCAAATTTGAGACGTGGAAAGTGTTATGTACAGCCGCGAGTTGTTGAGGTAACTCAAGTCGGTACGCTACTGGTCCGACACGATCAATAATCTTGAATGGTCCAATATACCTTGGATTTAATTTCCCTCGTTTACCAAATCGAACAACGCCTTTCCAAGGTGCAACTTTAAGCATGACCATCTCTCCAATTTCAAATTCTATATCTTTTCTTTTAATGTCAGCGTAGCTCTTTTGTCGACTTTGGGCGGTTTTCAACCGTTGTTGAATTTGGATGATCTTCTCGGTAGTTTCTTGTATAATCTCTGGACCCGTAATCTGTCTATCCCCCACTTCACTCCAACAAATTGGAGACCTGCACTTTCTACCATAAAGTGCTTCAAACGGCTCCATCTCAATGCTTGAATGGTAGCTGTTGTTGTAGGAAAATTCTGCTAACGGTAGATGTCGATCCCAACTGTTTCCGAAATCAATAACACATGCTCGTAGCATGTCTTCAAGCATTTGTATCGTCCTTTCGCTCTGTCCATAAGTTTGTGGATGATAGGCAGTACTCATGTCTAGACGAGTTCCTAATGCTTGCTGTAATGTCTGCCAGAATCTTGAAATAAATCTGCCATCCCTATCAGAGATAATAGAGATTGGTATTCCATGTCTGAAGACGACTTCCTTCAAATACAGTCGTGCTAACTTCTCCATCTTGTCATCTTCTCTTATTGGCAGGAAGTGTGCTGACTTGGTGAGACGATCAACTATTACCCAAATAGTATCATAACCACTTGCAGTCCTTGGCAATTTAGTAATGAAATCCATGGTAATGTTTTCCCATTTCCATTCCGGGATTTCAGGTTGTTGTAGTAGACCTGATGGTTTCTGATGTTCAGCTTTGACCTTAGAACACGTCAAACATTCTCCTTCATATTTAGCAATATCGGCTTTCATACCTGGCCACCAAAAATGTTTCTTAAGATCCTTGTACATCTTCCCCGTTCCAGGATGTATTGAGTATCCGGTTTTATGAGCTTTTCTAAGTACCATTTCTCTCATATTTCCAAATTTTGGTACCTAAATTCTTTCAGCCCTATACCGGGTTCCGTATTCCTGAATATTAAGATGCTTCTCCGATCCTTTGGGTATTTCATCATTTAAATTTCCCTCTTTTAAAACTCCTTGTTGCGCCTCCTTTATTTGAGTAGTAAGGTTAGTGTGAATCATTATATTCATAGATTTTACTCGAATGGGTTCTCTGTCCTTTCTGCTCAAGGCGTCGGTATAACAACCCTCACTTTCCGACTTCCGATTTTACTAAAATACCTAGAGTTGTTATATACGAATAAATTTAACGTTGACCGAATAAACGTACGCTTAAAATAAATAATATAATTATAAATATTATAAATAAGATTATGATATATAATATAATATAATTACATCAATGAATATATATATAATATTTATATTACTTTTGTTATTTAGTTAATAGAATATATAATTAACTAAATAATAATACATAATATTATAACATTTATAAAACTAATAAAAACTATAAATTAATAATCATAAATTTTAATTTTTATAAAAACTAAATATAATAATAATTTTTATATAAAATTCGTATTTAATAATTAAACAAATATAGAAATAAAATGTTAAATGTTCTTAGAAATATATTAAACAAATTTTTTTTTAGAATTTTATACAAAAAAAAAATCAAAACTATATCTACTTTTAATAAATAAATACAAAAATACAAACTACTTTTTCTTTTAAGATTTACTTTTAATAAAAATACAAACTACTTTTATTTTAAGATTTACTTTTAATAAAAATACAAACTACTTTTTTTTTATTTTAACTTTTAAAATTTACTTTTAATAAAAATACAAAATACTTTTTCTTATTTTAACTTTTAAGATTTTACTTTTAATAAAAATACAAACTACTTTTTCTTATTTTAACTTTTAAGATTTTACTTTTAATAAAAATACAAACTACTTTTTTCTTATTTTAACTTTTAAGATTTACTTTTAATAAAAATACAAAATACTTTTTCTTATTTTAACTTTTAAGATTTTACTTTTAATAAAAATACAAACTACTTTTTCTTATTTTAACTTTTAAGATTTACTTTTAATAAAAATACAAAATACTTTTTCTTATTTTAACTTTTAAGATTTTACTTTTAATAAAAATACAAACTACTTTTTCTTATTTTAACTTTTATGATTTTACTTTTAATAAAAATACAAACTACTTTTTCTTATTTTAACTTTTAAGATTTACTTTTAATAAAAATACAAAATACTTTTTCTTATTTTAACTTTTAAGATTTTACTTTTAATAAAAATACAAACTACTTTTTCTTATTTTAACTTTTAAGATTTTACTTTTAATAAAAATACAAACTACTTTTTCTTATTTTAACTTTTAAAATTTACTTTTAATAAAAATACAAAATACTTTTTCTTATTTTAACTTTTAAGATTTTACTTTTAATAAAAATACAAACTACTTTTTCTTATTTTAACTTATAAGATTTACTTTTAATAAAAATACAAAATACTTTTTCTTATTTTAACTTTTAAGATTTTTCTTTTAATAAAAATACAAACTACTTTTTCTTATTTTAACTTTTAAGATTTACTTTTAATAAAAATACAAAATACTTTTTCTTATTTTAACTTTTAAGATTTTACTTTTAATAAAAATACAAACTACTTTTTCTTATTTTAACTTTTAAGATTTTACTTTTAATAAAAATACAAACTACTTTTTCTTATTTTAACTTTTAAAATTTACTTTTAATAAAAATACAAAATACTTTTTCTTATTTTAACTTTTAAGATTTTACTTTTAATAAAAATACAAACTACTTTTTCTTATTTTAACTTTTAAGATTTTACTTTTAATAAAAATACAAACTACTTTTTCTTATTTTAACTTTTAAGATTTACTTTTAATAAAAATACAAAATAAATTTTCTTATTTTAACTTTTAAGATTTACTTATTTTATTTTAATTTTTTTTTACCTAACATTTTCAACTATAAATACCACATACATTTCTCATTTCAAACTTACACCTTAATCTCTCATTTCTCTCTTAAAGAACTACTTCTAGTTGATATCTCGGTCACTTACTTGCTTTACTTTCCTTTCTTGCGTGGAATACTTCAACTGCTATTTAAGGTGAGTTTCATTTGCTCCCTTTTTATATATATTTTTGGGCTGAGAATACATGCGCTGATTTATAAATGTTTTACGAAATAGGCACAAGTACTAAAACTAATTCTATGTGGGTTTAAACCAGAAATATACCCTTAGCTTGGTAACATTAAACTACTTGTCTATGTACGGTAGGCGCGAATCCTAAAGATAGATCTATTGGGTCTGACAAACCCCATCCTGACTATGGGATGCTTTAGTACTTCGAGGTTATTTTAAACACACCTGATCTTGTGTACTTCAGAGGGTAAAACATGAACGTTAAGGCTTGTTACCGGGTGCCTACAACTTATAGAATGCTTTTATACACTTGCTAGTATACGGATATTTATGAAACTGAAATCTTGTGGCCTATTATTATAACGGAAATGATTGATTTTGATAAACTAATGAACTCACCAACCTTTTTAGTTGACACTTTAAGCATGTTTTGTCTCAGGTGACGAATAAGATGATTGCCATGATTGCTACCTGATGAATTGAATGCTGCTACATGGAGTCTTCATTTCATTACATTTACTTTGCATTAAGACTATTATTATTATTTCAGTTTAAATTTGATGTAAAACTTTTAATGCTTCCGCTGTTTTATTAATAAATGTTTTATTCAAAACGTCTCATATAGAGTCGTTCTCGTTTATACAACTGTGATTTGATATAATTAGTCACAAATACCCTAGGCCCTAATTTGGGGGTGTGACAGACGGCTACCACATTTGCCTTCTCCGGGTGGTAACGAATCTCAAAGTCGTAATCATTCAACAATTCAATCCACCTACGCTGCCTCATATTCAGTTGTTTCTGATTAAATATGTGTTGAAGACTTTTGTGGTCGGTATATATAATACTTTTGACCCCATATAAGTAGTGCCTCCAAGTCTTTAATGCAAAAACAACCGCGCCTAATTCCAAATCATGCGTCGTATAATTTTGCTCGTGAATCTTCAATTGTCTAGACGCAAAAGCAATCACCTTCGTCCGTTGCATTAATACACAACCGAGACCTTGCTTTGATGCGTCACAATAAATCACAAAATCATCATTCCCTTCAGGCAATGACAATATAGGTGTCGTAGTTAGCTTTTTCTTCAATAATTGAAACGCCTTTTCTTGTTCATCCTTCCATTTAAATTTCTTCCCTTTATGCGTTAATGCAGTCAAGGGTTTTGCTATTCTGGAAAAGTCTTGGATGAACCTTCTGTAGTAACCAGCTAGTCCTAAAAACTGGCGTATGTGTTTCGGAGTTTTCGGGGTTTCCCACTTTTCAACAGTTTCTATCTTTGCCGGATCCACCTTAATACCTTCTTTGTTCACTATGTGACCGAGGAATTGAACTTCTTCCAACCAAAATGCACACTTTGAAAACTTAGCGTACAATTCTTCCTTCCTCAATACTTCTAACACCTTTCTCAAATGTTCACCGTGTTCTTGGTCATTCTTTGAGTAAATAAGTATGTCATCAATGAAAACAATGACAAACTTGTCAAGGTATGGTCCACACACTCGGTTCATAAGGTCCATGAACACAGCTGGTGCATTAGTTAAACCAAACGGCATGACCATATACTCGTAATGACCGTAACGTGTTCTGAAAGCAGTCTTTGGAATATCATCTTCTTTCACCCGCATTTGATGATACCCGGAACGTAAGTCAATCTTTGAATAAACAGACGAGCCTTGTAGTTGATCAAATAAGTCGTCGATTCTCGGTAGTGGGTAGCGGTTCTTGATGGTAAGTTTGTTCAACTCTCGGTAGTCGATACACAACCTGAATGTACCATCTTTCTTCTTGACAAACAAAACAGGAGCTCCCCACGGTGATGTGCTTGGTCGAATGAAACCACGCTCTAAAAGTTCTTGTAATTGGCTTTGCAGTTCTTTCATCTCGCTGGGTGCGAGTCTGTAAGGAGCACGAGCTATTGGTGCAGCTCCTGGTACAAGATCTATTTGAAATTCAACGGATCGATGTGGGAGTAATCCCGGTAATTCTTTCGGAAATACATCGGGAAATTCTTTTGCAATGGAACATCATTGATGCTCTTTTCTTCAGTTTGTACTTTCTCGACGTGTGCTAGAACATCATAGCAACCTTTTCTTATTAGTTTTTGTGCCTTCAAATTACTAATAAGATGTAGCTTCGTGTTGCCCTTTTCTCCGTACACCATTAAGGGTTTTCCTTTTTCTCGTATAATGCAAATTGCATTTTTGTAACAAACGATCTCTGCTTTCACTTCTTTCAACCAGTCCATACCGATTATCACATCAAAACTCCCTAACTCTACTGGTATCAAATCAATCTTAAATGTTTCGCTAACCAGTTTAATTTCTCGATTCCGACATATATTATCTGCTGAAATTAATTTACCATCTGCTAATTCAAGTAAAAATTTACTATCCAAAGGCGTCAATGGACAACTTAATTTAGCACAAAAATCTCTACTCATATAGCTTCTATCCGCACCCGAATCAAATAAAACGTAAGCAGATTTATTGTCAATAAGAAACATACCCGTAACAAGCTCCGGGTCTTCCTGTGCCTCTGCCGCATTAATATTGAAAACTCTTTCGCGGCCTTGTCCATTCGTGTTCTCCTGGTTCGGTTAATTTCTAATAATGTGGCCCGGTTTTCCACATTTATAACAAACTACATTGGCATAACTTGCTCCGACACTACTTGCTCCGCCATTACTCGTTCCGACACCATTTGTTCCTTTCGTTCTGTTAACCCCTGGTCCGTAGACCTCACACTTCACTGCGCTATGACCATTTCTTTTACACTTGTTGCAAAATTTGGTGCAGAACCCCGAGTGATACTATTCACACCTTTGGCATATCTGCTTCTAATTGTTGTTGTTGTTGCGGTTGTTATTGTTGTGGGGATGATTGTTGTAGTTGTTGTTGTTGTTGTTGTTATTGTTGTTGTTGTTGTTGTTGTTGTTGTTGTTGTTGTTGTTGTTGTTGTTGTTGTTGTTGTTGTTGTTGGGCCATTTGTTGTAGTTGCGATTGATGTTGCGATTGTTGGGATAATTGTTGCGATTATTATTGTAATTGCTGTTGTTGTTGTATTGGTGATTCTTATCACCGTTTTCCTCCCACTTTCTTTTGACTTGCTTCACATTGGCCTCTTCAGCCGTCTGTTCTTTAATTCTTTCCTCAATCTGGTTCACTAGTTTGTGAGCCATTCTACATGCCTGTTGTAGGGAGGCGGGCTCGTGTGAACTTATATCTTCTTGGATTCTTTCCGGTAATCCTTTCACAAACGCGTCGATCTTCTCTTCCTCATCTTCGAACGCTCCCGGACACAATAGGCACAATTCTGTGAATCGTCTTTCGTACGTGGTAATATCAATCCTTGGGTTCGTAACCCTCTAAGTTCTGTCTTGAGCTTATTGACCTCGGTTCTGGGACGGTACTTCTTGTTCATCAAGTGCTTGAATGCTGACCACGGTAGTGCGTACGCATCATCTTGTCCCACTTGCTCAAGATAGGTATTCCACCATGTTAACGCAGAACCTGTGAAGGTATGCGTAGTGTACTTCACTTTGTCCTCTTCAGTACACTTACTTATGGCAAACACCGATTCGACCTTCTCGGTCCACCGTTTCAATCCGATCGGTCCTTCGGTTCCATCAAATTCCAATGGTTTGCAGGCAGTGAATTATTTGTAGGTGCATCCTACACGATTTCCTGTACTGCTAGATCCAAAGTTATTGTTGGTATGTAGCGCAGCCTGTACTGCGGCTATGTTTGAAGCTAGAAAAGTACGGAATTCCTCTTCATTCATATTCACGGTGTGTCGAGTAGTCGGTGCCATTTCCTTCAAAATAGTCAAATGGAACAAGTTAATCATACAGAATATTAAGAGTAGTTAATAGTATTTCGTAGCATAATATGAACTCATTTATAAAAGCTTTTTCTTCATATTAGCGTTTTATAAGTTTAAATTCGGGTAGTACCTACCCGTTAAGTTCATACTTAGTAGCTAATATACAATTCAACTACTACAATTCTATATGAAAAACTGATTATAATAATATTTCGCGTTCAAACTTTTATACAATATTTTACAAACTTGCAATACCGCTTATTTTACATAAAGCATGAAATATAGCACACAATAACTTTGATACAAGATAGTTGTGAAGATAATTCTAGCTAGTACACAATTCGTTCAGCAAAGGCAATAAAGACACGTAATTCATACGTCCAGAAACAAGTCATGCATTCTGGTTTTACTAGGACTACTTCCCATCCTTGGTCTTTTGGAACATAACCGTTATGGCCGTTGATAAGACAGCGTGTTGTAACGTCGTCAAAGGGATGAGGGTTACGTAATGACCAACAGTCTCATAATAACCTAAAAACCTCATTTCTTACCCCAATTACCGACTCCGTCACTTGTGGGAACGTCTTGTTTAATAGTTGTAGCCCGATGTTCTTGTTCTCACTTTGGTGAGAAGCGAACATTACTAATCCGTAAGCATAACATGCTTCTTTATGTTGCATGTTAGCCGCTTTTTCTAAATCACGAAGTCCAATATTCGGATATATTGAGTCAAAATAATTTCTTAACCCATTGCGTAAAATAACATTTGGGTTCCCCGCAATATACGCGTCAAAGTAAACACATTGTAACTTATGGATTTCCCAATGTGATATCCCCCATCTTTCGAACGAAAGCCTTTTATAAACCAAGGCATTCTTGGAACGTTCTTCGAATGTCTTACAAACTGATCTCGCCTTAAATAGTTGTGCCGAAGAATTCTGACCGACTCTAGACAAGATTTCATCAATCATGTCTCCGGGTAGGTCTCTTAAAATATTGGGTTGTCTATCCATTTTGTGTTTTTATACTGTAAAATAGACAAGAGTTAGATTCATAAAAAAAATACTTATTAATACAAACAATTTTTACATATATCATAAAGCATAAGCACACTATATTACATATATTACACCACACGAAGACAACTATCTTATTCTGACTCGCTTGTTTCTTCTTCTTCGGTTTTGGTTCGTTTTGCCAAGTTTCTAGGGATATATGATGTTCCCCTAATACGAGCCGTCGTTTTCCACATTGGTTTAGAAAAACCTGGTGGTTTAGAGGTTCCCGGGTCATTGTTACAACTTAAGGACTTCGGGGGTTGACGATACATATAAAGTTCATCGGGGTTGGAATTAGATTTCTCTATTTTTATGCCCTTTCCCTTATTATTTTCTTTTGCCTTTTTAAATTCAGTTGGGGTAATTTCTATAACATCATCGGAATTCTCGTCGGAATCCGATTCATCGGAGAATTGGTAATCCTCCCAATATTTTGCTTCCTTGGCGAAAACACCATTAACCATAATTAACCTTGGTCGGTTGGTTGAGGATTTTCTTTTACTTAACCGTTTTATTATTTCCCCCACCGGTTCTATTTCTTCATCCGGTTCCGATTCTTCTTCCGGTTCCGACTCTTCTTCCGGTTCCTCTTTGGGAACTTGTGAATCAGTCCACGAATCATTCCAATTTACATTTGACTCTTCATTATTATTAGGTGAGTCAATGGGACTTGTTCTAGAGGTAGACATCTATCACATAATATCAAACGCGTTAAGAGATTAATATATCACATAATATTCACATGTTAAAAATATATTGTTTCCAACAAAATTTGTTAAGCAATCATTTTTCAAGTAAACACGATCGAAGTCCAGACTCACTAATGCATCCTAACAAACTCGATAAGACACACTAATGCAAAATTCTGGTTCTCTAAGACCAACGCTCGGATACCAACTGAAATGTCCCGTTCTTATTGATTAAAAACGTTCCATATTAATTGATTTCGTTGCGAGGTTTTGACCTCTATATGAGACGTTTTTCAAAGACTGCATTCATTTTTAAAACAAACCATAACCTTTATTTCATAAATAAAGGTTTAAAAAGCTTTACGTAGATTATCAAATAATGATAATCTAAAATATCCTGTTTACACACGACCATTACATAATGGTTTACAATACAAATATGTTAGTATGCAACAGCGGAAGCTCTTAGTATTCACCTGAGAATAAACATGCTTTAAACGTCAACAAAAATGTTGGTGAGTTATAGGTTTAACCTATATATATCAAATCGTAACAATAGACCACAAGATTTCATATTTCAATACACATCCCATACATAGAGATAAAAATCATTCATATGGTGAACACCTGGTAACCGACATTAACAAGATGCATATATAAGAATATCCCCATCATTCCGGGACACCCTTCGGATATGATATAAATTTCGAAGTACTAAAGCATCTGGTACTTTGGATGGGGTTTGTTAGGCCCAATAGATCTATCTTTAGGATTCGCGTCAATTAGGGTGTCTGTTCCCTAATTCTTAGATTACCAGACTTAATAAAAAGGGGCATATTCGATTTCGATAATTCAACCATAGAATGTAGTTTCACGTACTTGTGTCTATTTTGTAAATCATTTATAAAACCTGCATGTATTCTCATCCCAAAAATATTAGATTTTAAAAGTGGGACTATAACTCACTTTCACAGATTTTTACTTCGTCGGGAAGTAAGACTTGGCCACTGGTTGATTCACGAACCTATAACAATATATACATATATATCAAAGTATGTTCAAAATATATTTACAACACTTTTAATATATTTTGATGTTTTAAGTTTATTAAGTCAGCTGTCCTCGTTAGTAACCTACAACTAGTTGTCCACAGTTAGATGTACAGAAATAAATCGATAAATATTATCTTGAATCAATCCACGACCCAGTGTATACGTATCTCAGTATTGATCACAACTCAAACTATATATATTTTGGAATCAACCTCAACCCTGTATAGCTAACTCCAACATTCACATATAGAGTGTCTATGGTTGTTCCGAAATATATATAGATGTGTCGACATGATAGGTCGAAATATTGTATACGTGTCTATGGTATCTCAAGATTACATAATATACAATACAAGTTGATTAAGTTATGGTTGGAATAGATTTGTTACCAATTTTCACGTACCTAAAATGAGAAAAATTATCCAATCTTGTTTTACCCATAACTTCTTCATTTTAAATCCGTTTTGAGTGAATCAAATTGCTATGGTTTCATATTAAACTTTATTTTATGAATCTAAACAGAAAAAGTATAGGTTTATAGTCGGAAAAATAAGTTACAAGTCATTTTTGTAAAGGTAGTCATTTCAGTCGAAAGAACGACGTCTAGATGACCATTTTAGAAAACATACTTCCACTTTGAGTTTAATCATAATTTTTGGATATAGTTTCATGTTCATAATAAAAATCATTTTCTCAGAATAACAACTTTTAAATCAAAGTTTATCATAGTTTTTAATTAACTAACCCAAAACAGCCCGCGGTGTTACTACGACGGCGTAAATCCGATTTTACGGTGTTTTTCGTGTCTCCAGGTTTTAAATCATTAAGTTAGCATATCATATAGTTATAGAACATGTGTTTAGTTGATTTTAAAAGTCAAGTTAGAAGGATTAACTTTTGTTTGCGAACAAGTTTAGAATTAACTAAACTATGTTCTAGTGATTACAAGTTTAAACCTTCGAATAAGATAGCTTTATATGTATGAATCGAATGATGTTATGAACATCATTACTACCTTAAGTTCCTTGGATAAATCTACTAGAAAAGAGAAAAATAGATCTAGCTTCAACGGATCCTTGGATGGCTCGAAGTTCTTGAAGCAGAATCATGACACGAAAACAAGTTCAAGTAAGATCATCACTTGAAATAAGATTGTTATAGTTATAGAAATTTAACCAAAGTTTGAATATGATTATTACCTTGTATTAGAATGATAACCTACTATAAAAAACAAAGATTTCTTGAGGTTGTATGATCACCTTACAAGATTGGAAGTGAGCTAGCAAACTTGAAAGTATTCTTGATTTTATGTAACTAGAACTTGTAGAATATATGAAGAACACTTAGAACTTGAAGATAGAACTTGAGAGAGATCAATTAGATGAAGAAAATTGAAGAATGAAAGTGTTTGTAGGTGTTTTTGGTCGTTGGTGTATGGATTAGATATAAAGGATATGTAATTTTGTTTTCATGTAAATAAGTCATGAATGATTACTCATATTTTTATAATTTTATGAGATATTTCATGCTAGTTGCCAAATGATGGTTCCCAAATGTGTTAGGTGACTCACATGGGCTGCTAAGAGCTGATCATTGGAGTGTATATACCAATATTACATACATCTAAAAGCTGTGTATTGTACGAGTACGAATACGGGTGCATACGAGTAGAATTGTTGATGAAACTGAACGAGGATGTAATTGTAAGCATTTTTGTTAAGTAGAAGTATTTTGATAAGTGTATTGAAGTCTTTCAAAAGTGTATAAATACATATTAAAACACTACATGTATATACATTTTAACTGAGTCGTTAAGTCATCGTTAGTCGTTACATGTAAGTGTTGTTTTGAAACCTTTAGGTTAACGATCTTGTTAAATGTTGTTAACCCAATGTTTATAATATCAAATGAGATTTTAAATTATTATATTATCATGATATTATCATGTATGAATATCTCTTAATATGATATATATACATTAAATGTCTTTACAACGATAATCGTTACATATATGTCTCGTTTAAAAATCATTAAGTTAGTAGTCTTGTTTTTACATATGTAGTTCATTGTTAATATACTTAATGATATGTTTACTTATCATAGTATCATGTTAACTATATATATATCCATATATATGTCATCATATAGTTTTTACAAGTTTTAACGTTCGTGAATCACCGGTCAACTTGGGTGGTCAATTGTCTATATGAAACATATTTCAATTAATCAAGTCTTAATAAGTTTGATTGCTTAACATGTTGGAAACATTTAATCATGTAAATATCAATCTCAATTAATATATATAAACATGGAAAAGTTCGGGTCACTACAACGGAAATATAGTGAAGCACTAAAAATTAGTGCTTATTAGGCCTTATTTGGGGTGCCTCACAACAAATATAATGGGTCGAATTGTGCCTTTCATCATGCAATGCTCTTTTGGAATATTCGGTTTGGTTTTTGGTAAAAAAATTTTAACCTTGTTTTATTCCTTTGTCTATTTTTGAAACAAAAACTTTTTGATTGTTTATAGAATTTTGTAATCCTAAGTGCTGTATAGCACGAAATGTTTTAAATTTCGTGAACAAATTTAGTTTTATAAACACTTGATGATTTACGAGAATCATTATGTGCAATATTTGCTCTATCCTACACTTTAAAATAACATTGTCCTCAATGTTAAGGATACGGCGTATCCCACACATAGGTTTTTGAAATAGGCATTTTTGTTATTAAAAGTTTTTGTTGGTGGGGTTGCTAATCCCACACTTAGTGTTTAAAGTGGTATAGTATTTTGCGTATATTCTATTGAAAAAGTGGTGAAGATGTAGTACTCCCCTATAGTTGCAAGGTATGTATGGATGGTTTGCCGAATATGGTTTCTTCTAAGCTCGTGCTGGCGCCATTCTCGTTCAGTGCGTCCTTGCTCCAAGTTGTGCTTCCATCTTGTACGGTCTTGATCATCGTTTATTTGTAATGTTTTATTCATGCAATTTATTCTAATTATCATACAAACTCAAAAACATAAAAGTAGTTATGCCAAGATTGGCGTACAAAAATAGTAATAATGTAGCAGTGAGAATCACAATCATTCATAAAATATAGCAAAGTTTAGGAAAGTTATGGTTGAGCTGGAGGGTAGGGTAGAGAATATGATACGCTAGTGCGGGGCTGTCTTGGGTGTCTAAGGGCTGATTGCCCCTCAACTGTCATCTCCTCATCGGTTGTGAATTGCTGTGCCAAATGTGATGACCCGAAAAATTTCGACTTATTTAAACCAATTCTCTATATGATTTAATATTTTTGTCATGATAAGCAATGCATTTTGACAAGTTTTAAAACTTTTGTAAATGAGTTTTATATAACGGTTGACCACCTTGTTTGTCCGAGGATTCACGAACGTCATAACTTGTGATAATTATATAATTGTGTGTGTGTGTGTGTATATATATATATATATATATATATATATATATATATATATATATATATATATATATATATATATATAGGGAAACATGCAAATAATATTTATATACGAAATGATAAAAATTTACCATTGAATGATGCAATTTCAAATTAAAATTTTAACGTATATGATCGTTTTATTTTTATGACATAAATTTTTTAATTTATAAGAAGAAACGCAATTAAATCAAAGATGTACAAGCTGTAAAACACAACGTACAACAACGTAACTTAAATAGTTGAATCGAAATTAATTCATTTACTATTCATATGAATAGTAAATGAAAAGAAATTAATTAATTTACTATTCACATGAAAGCGACATGATAGAAATTATTAATTATAAGTAACATAAAATACCCCTGACGTATTTAATATATACGAATTTTTAAATATTAAAATTCATTTATTCGATTGAATTAAATGAATTTTGTGATTTACGGTGGCACAGAATGATCAGCAGACTAGTACGTACACTCTACATCGAACGTATATAGCAATTTTATAAATAAATGGACCTTTTTACAACTAGTTTTATAAAGCTTAAGACCAAAATAAATATATGTATTCAATTATAAAAAGTGGAATTCTTTTTATTTATACTTTTACCCGTTAATTATTAGCAACAGAGTACGAAATACTGGTCTGTGAAAAACTATCGGTATAAACTAACAAAAATGGGGCGGCTAAGATTACACACATTTTCCATTCTTTAACTTTTATATTATATTTTAATATTATTATATTATTATATTATTATATTTATTATATTATATTTTATATATATATATATATATATATATATATATATATATATATATATATATATATATATATTCGATCAATTCTGCCGAACCATTTCACAATTCAATCTATCTCTCTTTCTCTGAATTACTCCGTATATATTTATAATTATATTTATATTGTTATTATTAATATTATTAATATCATATTATTACTAATATTATTATTAATATTATTAGTATTATGTTACGAAAATAATATTATACAAAAAAAAATATTACGACGAGGTTATGAGCGAATTATTTTCAAAACGGATTTTCGAGGGGGATGAAGCTAGGGAAATTACGGGTTATAGCTATAGAGGTTATGGGTAATGTTCGTGGCTACCATAGGTGAATCCAATACCAACCATACAATCATCCACTATCGTTACGTCTACGCATTTTGCCCACAATATTGAATCTCAATATTGAACCGTGAGTTTATAGATCCTCTTTTAATTGCTTTTGCAATCTATATTTTTGGGCTGAGAATACATGCACTTTATTTTAAACGCAATGGACACAAGTACATACTTAATTCTACACTGAGTTTGAACCGAAAATCCGTTAGCTTTGGTAACTAGTAACTGCCGGTTATAAGAACTGGTGGGCGCGAGTAGTTGTATATAGATGCATAGGGCTTGACATCCCCGTCTGTTCCAGGTATAGAAACCCTAGCCTGAACTATAAAACAGACGTATGCTATTTGAGTTTAGTACACGTTGGTTTACATGTATTGTACATGTTGGTTGCATGTATGTTAAAACAGGGGTACTTATTATATATACGTTAAGTTTAATTACCAGGGTGCTCAATTTCGTAGAATATTTTGATAAACGTTTTGGATGAAATAACTGAAATCTTGTGATCCACCTTTGTATACAGAGTATGCGCAATATTAAAACTATGAACTCACCAACCTTTGTGTTGACACTTTTAAGCATGTTTATTCTCAGGTTCCTAGAAGTCTTCCGCTGTTTGCTTATACGTTATACAAGCTATGTGCATGGAGTCATACACGCTTTATTCGAGAAAACTTTGCATTCACAAAATCATCACCATGTATCTTATTTTGACTGCATTGTCAACGGATGTATTATTGAAACTATTATTTACGGTGATTTTATATATGTAGAAATCATCAGATGTCGAAAACCTTGGAATTTGATATTCATTTATGGTGTGCCTTTTCAAAAGAATGCAATGTTTACAAAACGTATCATGTAGAGGTCAAAACCTCACTATGAAATCAATGAATAACGTACCGCGTCAATAGCGATTTTGGCGGGTCGTTACAGTTGGTATCCGTGCTTGAGGTCATAGGGAACCAGAATTTGCATTAGTGTGTTTAACTAGTAATTTTTAGGATACATTAGTGAGTCTGGACTATGACCATATCTGTTTTTACCGATTTTTGCTTATAATTTTTTGTCAAAAATTACATACTTATCATTCTTAAGTCTAGACACGTTTTTCTGCATTTATTGCATAGATAGTGTACAGACAAATTCATATCTTAGCATATCTGTTACTGTAAACTTTGTCTGACATCTTTCAAAGATTCCTCCGTAATTTATGAAATTTTGGTATTATATATACATATGTAAATTGTGTATTGAAGAATACCAATCTAAGTCCTATAATCTATTTCACATCAAAAATCATTTCCCTGATTATATAAGATGGATCCCGCATCTAGTTTGACTCCTCAAATTCCGATAGCTCTTCCGATATAGATTTCTACCTGAGCTCCGAAAGCAGTGTAACCAGAATGGACCAACCAGTTAGCCATCATCTATTCTGGATGAATTGGGGATGGGTTCGTAATCTATTTAATCATTGGAGACAAGAAGAAGGTGATCCCTTTCATCCACCACATTTCTCGCTGGGCGAAGAACCTGAAGCACTTACCGGCGAACCAATCCGTAACACCATTTTCACCCTCATTTCCAGAATAGCTCGCAACGATTACGTAACATCTACTATTCTAAATCTTATTCACCCGCTCGTTCGAACCGCCAATCATCCCGGTGTAATAGAAGAAGTCAACGATCTTCGCGCTCGAGTAGTGGAGTTGGAGAATATGGTGCAAAGATTACAAGCACCCGCAAAACACCAGTACCACCAACAACATCCACACCGCAAGCCTCAATACTACAAGCACCAGCAGCATCACCGGCATCAAAAGTACCACCATCATCAACACCAACAGTATCATTACCACCACCAACAACCACATCCACATCACACGCCTCCACATCACAATCTGTACCTCGGGCATCAACATCATATGCACCATAGGTACCAAGGAGTACCAACAACAACAAACAATGAAGTATTAATTCATCACTTCATTGAAGAAATATTCCGCAGAGAATATGTAGTTTCTAAAAGTTTTAGAGATTACTTATTCTAGTTCTAACCGTAAACCAGATGAGTAGATGGATAAAGATGATAGAGGAACCCCTGACAAGAATGGTGTGTGATTTACAAGCTAGACTTGTTGTACAAGTACCACCAGCGGTATCACCAGCATCACCATCAGTATCACCAACACCAGCAACACCTGTAGCACCACAAGCTCCACTAGCTCCATAACCACCGACGATATCGACAACACAATCACCAATGGTTATATTAAAATAACGAGTTATGGAGTATTAACTTATTATTTCCAAAGAATTTATATATTTTATATATATATATATATATATATATATATATATATATATATATATATATATATATATATATATATATATATATATATATATATATATATATATATATATATATATGAATTTTGGAAACCATAATATATCTTTTCGTACTAAGCTATTACGTATGAATTTTAAGGGTAAGTACTACTCGGTTAATTCATATTACTAATATGTTATGATGTACGACTTAACCATCGTTAACTACAATCTCTGTTTCAACTCAATGAATTCCATCTCCTAATAAACCAAGTGTATTACTAAATTACATGTTTGATGTTACACTTTCATTATCTATGTATTCAAAACTTACTAGAAAAACATCATTCGTGTCTTGTGAAGTTCACAAGAATTCCTCGAGCACCAACATCCTTCACCGAGGAATATCATTTAACGACCCCTCCTAATCCATCTGGACAAATACATTACATTTGGTTACATCGCGAGGTACTTGACCACTATATGATACATTTTACAAACATTGCATTCGTTTTTAAAAGACAAACTTTCATTTCATCGAAAGTTGACAGGCATTCATACCATTTCATAATATATCTAAACTATAAATGACTTGATAATATTCTTGATGAATTCAATGACTCGAATGCAACGTCTTTTGAAATATGTCATGAATGACTCCAAGTAATATCTCTAAGATGAGCAAATGGACAGCGGAAGATTTCTTTCGTACCAGAGAATAAATATGCTTTCAAGTGTCAACCAAAAGGTTGGTGAGTTCATTAGTTTATTGTAAACATTCATTTCCATCATTTTAATAGACTACAAGATTTTCATATTTCATAAACATCATTCTCATATTAGGCATTTCGCAAACTGCATAGAGATAAAAATCATTCATATGGTGAACACCTGGTAACCGACCTTAACAAAATGCATATAGAATATCCCCCATCATTCCGGGACTCCCTTCGGACATGATAAATTCGAAGTACTAAAGCATCTGGTACTTTGGATGGGGCTTGTTGGGCCAAATAGATCTATCTTTAGGATTCGCGTCAATTAGGGTGTCTGTTCCCTAATTCTTAGATTACCAGACTAAAAAGGGGCATATTCAGTTTAATAATCCAGCCATAGAATGTAGTTTCATTTACTTGTGTCTATTTCGTAAAACAGCCATAAAAGCAGCGCATGTATTCTCAGTCCCAAAAATATATATTGCAAAAGCATTTAAAAAGGGAGCAAATGAAGCTCACTATACTGTATTTTGTAGTAAAAATACAGATGACGATATTGAACAACTGAACAATGCAGGGTTGGCCTCGAATTCACGAACCTATATCATTTGTATATATATTAAAACATATAATTGTAACTGAACAAATTTATTTACTATATCTTTAATTTATATATTATGTATGTTTATTTTGTGTATATATTCATAATGGTTAATATTCATATAGTTATATTAATATATCTATATTTATATACATAATTGTTTAATGTTATATTTAAAAATTGATAGTTTGTTATTTGTATGTATTTATATAAATAATATTAATAGGTTTGATATATATAATTATGTGAAATTTTAATATAATTATAGTATATGTAAGAAGTATATTTTAGGTACACAATATTTATCTGTTTAAAAAGTAGTTTTTGATATTAATAATGATAATATTAATAGTCATATTACTTAAAAATAATACTTATATTGATAATAATATTAGTAATAACAATGATAATAATAATATTATAATTGCAACTAGGGTTATGATAATAATAACAAAATTTGGTAACTAATACATATATTAGTAATAATAACAGTTATAATTAATATTCATAATACTTACTAATAATAATACTAATAATAATAATTCTAATGCTTAATGATAATAATAATAATAATAACAATATTCTTAATTATAACTATAATCCTAATAATAATAATGATAAAGGATATCTAATACTTATTAGTAACAATAATAATTAAAATCTATAGTATTTAGTGCTAATAATCAAAAATTAATAATAACAATATTAATAATCACATTAAATAATAATACTAGTAATAATAATAATAACAATATCAATAATAATGATTAAAATAGAAATGATTTTTAAAAATATATAACTACCTTAAAAGCCCATTTTAAAAAGAATTGCACCAAGCAGGGATTGAACCCGAGACCTCTCGAAACCCGACACCATCACTTAACCATCCCTCCAGTTCTGTTTTTCTGATTTGAATCTATACTAAATATATATAAATCGTTCCCTTTCTGTTTCCACTTCTTCTTCATCATTAAATCATTCAGGAATCGAATTTTACCATATAGAAATGTAATGTTCGTTTTTATGATATCAAATGGCTCCATAAATAATTTATAATTTCGATACTGAATTAATAATCTTGAAAAGAAAAGAAAAATAGAAAATTATATAAGAACCCATTACAGGTTGCTGTTCGTCGCTAAGCACAAACACAAACTCTAAAATTTGATTCAATTTTTAAGACGTTTTTAGACTAAAATCATAACATAAATTGCATTGCAAATCACCATTTGAAACTTCTTGAATCATTAATTGAACCAGAAACTTAAAAACAAATTCGAATTTCGCGAAGAACAACACTTTGACTTTTTGAAGTTTAAACTTTGACTTCGAAATTATAACTCGATATGAGGAATTAAATTATGAAATTCTGCATAAAGTTTACATATACCTTTCCTAGCAAAACTGCATTAATAGATTTTTGAATTGATTTGAAATTCGATGTACTGAATAAAAGTGTAACGAACAGAGCAGAACCGTATACTCTTTTTATATTTTCTGTTTTAATTTATGAATTGTAGTGGGCAAGGGTTGTATTTGATAGAAAGAGTGAAAAGTTAATTGATTTTTTTCTTTGTTAAATGATTCGTTTGATTTATAGCAAAAAGCAGTCGACCGATTTAACACTCAGGAAGAAAATAGAATAAATAAAATAAAATAAAAACACAAAGCAATTTCGTATGATTATTTGTTGTCTATATTGATCCACGAAGTCGACCCCTAACAGAAATCCGACATAAACAAAATTTCAATAAAGTCTGATAGGTAGGTTAAACAGATTACGATCCTTATATCAGATTCTATAAGTATAATATATAATTAATGTAAATATATTAATAATAATAATAATAATACTAATAATAATTAATAATAATTATATTAACTATAAATATGGTAATAATAATATTATTCATAGTACTAATAGTAATGCTAATTGTTGTAATATTAATATTATTAATGATAATAATAATATAAATAATAATACAACGATTTATACATATCAAATTTCATATTTATATCATAATATTATTAATACTGGTATTCATATTAATATTTATTTTAATAATAATAATGAAAGTAATAAAATTATTTTAACAGTTATATTTTAACTTGTGTTATATATTTATATTATTACTTAGGTAGTATTTAATGATAAAAATTTATATAATAACTTTTATTAACTTTTATTATTTATACAATTTATATATATATATATATATATATATATATATATATATATATATATATATATATTACAATATAATAATATTTGTACATAGAAATCATATATATTTATAGTTAGTTTCATATTTAGTAACAACTTAGTTATTTTGTATCTTATTCTACATATTTAGTTTAAGAAATTTAATCGTATATTATTATTTCATATATATATATATATATATATATATATATATATATATATATATATATATATATATATATAATATCTATATATATTTATTTGTATCCAATTGTTCGTGAATCGTTAGCAATGGTCAAAGGTTAACTCAATCCATATAAATAGTTCAAAGATTTTATGACTCAACATTACAGACTTTGCTTATCATGCAGAAATCATATAAAGATTAAGTTTAAATTTGGCCAGAAATTTCCGCGTCGTCACAGTACCTACCCGTTAAAGAAATTTCGTCCCGAAATTTGAGTGGGATCATCATGGCTAACAATAAAAAATGTTTTCATGACGATTATGAGTTGTTAAATAGAGTTTTATTATCATTTAGTAATATGGATAAAATAATTTGATTTTGTGTAGAGTACGAGTGAAGCTATCATAAAAGATTTGAATAGAGATTCGCCTTAGCTTTTGACATAGTCATGGTTGAATTTAGAAAGTAAGGTGCGTCTTAACTTTTGACGTTGTCTTTGTTGAATTCCGGAATTCAAGGGATTTAATGAAAATCTTCAAAATCTAAAAGATTTGATTCTTCGGCGAGTAAGGAAATTAATATCTCTATAATTAAATACGGTGATCTACCTCGATTACTCTATCTGATATTTCCATTATAAATTAAGCTCTTCTGTTTCATTATCCTCACCATTCCTATACTTTCTTTCTTAATTTATACATTCAAAAGATTGTGAAAATGCTTAATCCTATTCTAATCCTTGATATTTTCCTAATTATCATTTCTGTCGTCCTTCTTTTCAATCTTCCACCAGAAAAAATCTATTTACTTTTACTATTACATTGGGATGATACTATTCTTAATTCTACCGTGTCTTTATATTGCTATTCATATTAATATCCACAGTTTGTAACCTCCGTGTTGTTACTGGGCTTTATATTTTCTCTTATATTTTGGAGCTCTTTGCCTTTTTATTCTCTTCTTGACTTCTTGCAAAGCGAGTAATGGTCTAGAATTCGTAGGTATGAAGTTTTGAATGAACACGACTAATGTTCTAAGAAAGAAATTGAAATAGAACGGTGTTGATTTGTCAAATTACCAGAATATCCAGAAAAGACTGAATCATCAAGAAAATATTTTCTTGATATTTTAGAGGTTAAATAGAATACAAGAGTCATGTAACATGGCACACGATGACGGTATGGTCTGTGAATCGTCATGTACTATTAGAAACTCATCATGACTTACTGCAATATAATCACGTTGATCAAGTGTCATTATATTATACTAACTCATGCATCAATTTCCAACACTACTCCAAAAGCATTCTTATTTTAAACTCGAAGGTTTACAGAATATAGAAACTAAGACAGTTTTTTTTTATGATATATCACAGATAGCGCGGAGAGATAATTTATATCGGACGAGAATAATTATGAAGATATCATTAGAAATATTAAGGATATTAATAATGAAAGATACGATAATACCTTAGAATTTTTGAATCAAATTGTGATGAAGAAATTCATTCACGATGATTTAGAGCAATTAAGGAGGAAGGTATTCGTTAAAGATTTCATCAGGAGCAGAATCATCAGGATTCTTTTATGTACAAGTTTAGTCCTTGTTCAGAGTCTCTTTCATGATTTGCTCAATTCATTTTTCAGTATCAAAATCTTTGAGCTTTTCCAACACTCCATTCTTTATCATCAAACTTTTAACTGTTAAGGCAGTCTTTAGTTTTCACTGCTTCATCAGCTTTTTCAAAACTCAGGAAACTGATTCATAAGCTAAAGCGCTTTTCGGAAATTTAGAATTGAAATTCGTAAATCCAGGAGATAGAAGTTATATTTATATATATAAAAATTGTTGTCGTAGAATCGCTGAGAATTTCGAGATTATGGATTGATGCCTTCCGGTACTTGGTATGGTAATTATCGTTACAAGATACCGATGAGTTCATGATAAGACTTCAATAGATAAATATATTGATTTGTCGTAGAGATTTAAGCCAAGGAGCAACGAGGTTGCTGGTACATCTGCTGATAATATAGTGGAATATAAAAGATTCCCCGGTAACAATAAAAGAGCACGCATATATATCAAAATTATAATAAGGTTGTTTCGAACGAAAAGTCGAAGTTGATTTGCTGGAGCTATGACAAAATTGACTAATTTGGAGAGGGATTGTAAAATTATTTTCGGTAATAACAACGCCAAAGGAGCTATCACAGATACTTGTTAACGTTTACTCAGTTTTCGAGAGTTTTTCAGGTGCATAACTATATGCATCAATCTTTTCTTCCATAGATGAAGTGCGGTTGGTTCATCCTCTCGATTGAGGTGTTTTCAAGGATCATGAAAGGTTTGAACGCAGATTGTAATCGCCAAGATACAAATGAGGTTTAAGATGAAATCAAGTGGCAAACTTGAAGAATTGTATAGTTTCATATGTTATAATCAATATTTTAATTCATTTTAATTGTCCAATGTTAGTACTCCACAATTAATAGTCCAATAATTCATATATAGTTTAATATATAATATTTGAATTAATTAATACGTATCATGACCCATTGTATACATGTCTCAGACTCGATCACAACTCAAAGTATATATATTATTGTAGAATCAACCTCAACCCTGTATAGCTAACTCAAGCATTACTGTATATAGAGTGTCTATGGTTATTCCAAATAATATATATAGATGCGTCGATATGATATGTCAAAACCTTGTATACGTGTCTCGATATTTAAAGTGCGTAAAATAAATAACAGAAATTAAATGACGATAAATAAAATTGCGAGAATTAAAATTGCGATAATAAATTGCGATAATTAAATGTAATAAGTTAGCTAGGAACAGTTAGCTAGGAACAGTTAGCGTGGATTCTTAACAAAATTCCTCATAGTTAAATTATTTGTTTCTAACAAATTTTATTTTGTCCAATGTTTTCTTCATTATGCCACTTGTTGGATTCTGATAAGTCAAAATCCAAATATGAAATTGAATGAAAATGGTTATTCTGTGGTAAACAGATTCGTAGATCTGTGGATGTAAGTAGGATAGTAAATGACTTTTGAATCAGATTCGAAGAATGTACAGTGTAACTTATTAATGTGAAATCTAAATATTCCTTATGTATTACCTACCCGTTAAAATATTTTCACCATTAACAGTTTGTACAAAAGAATTTTTAATTACAACCTTTATGAAAAGATATATACATATATATTTTCTTCAGATGTAATCATGGATTTAATGAGTTAATATGATATTAAACTCTTTTGATTTACTGTTAGAACAAAATATATAATCTCTAAAACATTAGAGATTACAAAATTGCCATGTCGAATGAAGATAAATGATGTAGAACGTCATGTAGAACGATGATTATACTCGAGGTACAGAATGAGATATTGAGGTTTGTGCTGCAGATGTTGTTGTTGATGGTACTTGTGTTACCGGTGCTGTTGCGGAAGTTGGTAGGTTTTGCACCACGTTTTCCAGATTGATTATTCGAGCGTGAAGTTCGTTAACTTCTTCCATTATTCCGGGATGATTATCGGTCAGAACGAGCGGATGAATAAGGTTTAGAATTGTGGATAGAATATAATCATGACGAGATACTCTGGAAATGAGCGAGAAAATGGTATTACGGACAGGTTCTTCTCCAAGAGGACAATATGGTGGATGAAAGGGATCGCCTTCTTCTTGTCTCCAATGATTAAGTAGACTACGAACCCATTAGATGAATTGGGGATGACTAATTGGTTGATTCATTCTGGTGACGCTGCTTTCGGAGTTTAGGTGAACATCCATGTCGGAATAGCTGTCGAATTCCAAAGAACTTGAACTAGTGGCGAGTTCCATTTCGTACGATTGAGTAAAGGTTTTTTTTTTGTAAGAAATGATTTTCGGCTATCTTATGGTATTCTAATTACATAGAATATCTATATATATAGAACAAAAGATTTCGTAGAATACGGAGGAATTTACGGAATATGTCAGGCAAAGTTTACAGTAACAGATACCCTAAGATACGAATTTTGTCTATACACTATTCATACAATCAATGCATAAGATGTGTCTAGACTAAGAATGATAAGCAAATGATTCCCTAAGAATGATAAGCAGGTAATTTTCGACACGAAATGATAAGCAAAACTTTTGACATGCAGACACGGTCGAAGTCCTGACTTACTAATGCATCTAAACAACTATCTGTTAGACACACTAATGCAAGACCTGGTTCGCTAAGACCACCGCTCTGATACCAACTTTAATGACCCATCCTAATCCATCTGGACAAATACATTACATTTGGTTACATCGCGAGTTACTTGACCTCTATATGATACATTTTACAAACATTGCATTCATTTTTAAAAGACAAACTTTCATTTCATCGAAAGTTGACAGGCATGCATACCATTTCATAATATATCTAAACTATAAATGACTTGATAATATTCTTGATGAACTCAATGACTCGAATGCAATGTCTTTTGAAATATGTAATGAATGACTCCAAGTAATATCTCTAAGATGAGCAAATGCACAACGGAAGATTTTTTTCGTACCTGAGAATAAACATGCTTCCAAGTGTCAACCAAAAGGTTGGTGAGTTCATTAGTTTATTGTAAACATTCATTTCCATCATTTTAATAGACCACAAGATTTTCATATTTCATAAACATCATTCTCATATCAGGCATTTCGCAAACTGCATAGAGATAAAAATCATTCATATGGTGAACACCTGGTAACCGACCTTAACAAGATGCATATAGAATATCCCCATCATTCCGGGACTCCCTTCGGACATGATAAATTTCTAAGTACTAAAGCATCCGGTACTTTGGATAGGGCTTGTTGGGCCCAATAGATCTATCTTTAGGATTCGCGTCAATTAGGGTATCTGTTCCCTAATTCTTAGATTACCAGACGAAAAAGGAGCATATTCGGTTTAATAATCCAGCCATAGAATGTAGTTTCATTTACTTATGTCTATTTCGTAAAACAGCTATAAAAGTAGCGCATGTATTCTCAGTCCCAAAAATATATATTGCAAAAGCATTTAAAAAGGGATTAAATGAAACTCACTATACTATATTTTGTAGTAAAAATACATATGACGATATTGAACAACTGAACAATGCAGAGTTGGCCTCGGATTCACGAACCTATATCTTTAATTTATATATTATGTATGTTTATTTTGTGTATATATTCATAATGGTTAATATTCATTTAGTTATATTAATATATCTATATTTATATACATAATTGTTTAATGTTATATTTAAAAATTGATAGTTTGTTATTTGTATGTATTTATATAAATAATAGTAATAGGTTTGATATATATAATTATAGTATATGTAAGAAGTATATTTTAGGTACAAAATATTTATCTGTTAAAAAAGTAGTTTTTGATATTAATAATGATAATATTAATAGTCATATTACTTAACAATAATACTTATATTGATAATAATATTAGTAATAACAATGATAATAATAATATTATAATTGCAACTAGGGTTATGATAACAATAACAAAATTTGGTAACTAATACATATATTAGTAATAATAACAGTTATAATTAATATTTATAATACTTACTAATAATAATACTACTAATAATAATAATTCTAATACTTAATGATAATAATAATAATAATAATAATAATAATAACAATATTCTTAATTATAACTATAATCATAATAATAATAATAATGATAAAGGATATCTAATACTTATTAGTAATAATAATAATTAAAATCTATAGTATTTAGTGCTAATAACCAAAAAATAATAATAACAATATTAATAATCATATTAAATAATAATACTAGTAATAATAATAATAATAATAATAATAATAATAATAATAATAACAATATCAATAATAATGATAAAAATAGAAATGATTTTTAAAAATATATAACTACCTTAAAAGCCCATTTTAAAAAGAATTGCACCAAGCAGGGATTGAACCCGAGACCTCTCGAAACCCGACACCATCACTTAACTATCCCACCAGTTCTGTTTTTCTTATTTGAATCTATACTAAATATATATAAATCGTTCCCTTTCTGTTTCCACTTCTTCTTCATCATTAAATCAATCAGGAATCGAATTTTACCATATAGAAATGTAATGTTCGTTTTTATGATATCAAATGGCTCCATAAATAATTTATAATTTAGATACTGAATTAATAATCTCAAAAAGAAAAGAAAAAAAGAAAATTATATAAGAACCCATTACAGGTTGCTGTTCGTCGCTAAGCACAAACACAAACTCCAAAATTTGATTCAATTTTTAAGACGTTTTTAGACTAAAATCATAACATAAATTGCGTTGCAAATCACCATTTGAAACTTCTTGAATCATTAATTGAACCAGAAACTTAAAAACAAATTCGAATTTCGCGAAGAACAACACTTTGACTTTTTGAAGTTTAAACTTTAACTTCGAAATTATAACTCGATATGAGGAATTAAATTATGAAATTCTGCGGAAAGTTTACATATACCTTTCCTAGCAAAACTGTATTAATAGATTTTTGAATTGATTTGAAATTCGATGTATGCAATTGACCTTCGACTATTCACAACGATTCACGAACAACTAATTGTAAATAGATAGATATATATTTAAATATGTATGTATGTATGTATATACATATATATAAATATAAATATAAGTATATATTATAATGTGAAATAATAAAACACAAACTTAACCATTAGGATTAAGAATATAAAATGATATACAAAATAATTAGGTTACTATTAAAATGAACCTATATATTATATTATAATGTATTAAAATATTTAATATTTAATATTTACTATTATATATATTATATAATTATTAAATATTACATAATTAATAAATTGTAATATTAATGTATGTAATTACAAGTTAAAATATAATCATATTATTATTATTACTTTCATTATCATTATTAAGATAGATATTAATATTATTATCAGTATTATGACTATTAGTATTTTTATATAATATATAGATATGAAATTTGATACTTATAAATTGTTATATAAATATTATTATTATTATCATTAGTTATTATTATCATTATTATTAAACTAAGTATTTCTATCATTATTGTTATTATTAATATTATCATTATTATTATTATTATCTTTATCATTAATATTATTGTTATTATTAACATTACTATTGATAAATATCATTATACATGTTATTTGTATTATTATTGCTATTTGTATTATGAATATTACTCATATTATTATTAATAATATTAAAAGAATTATTATTAATAATGAATTTATATTAATATTAATTATATAATTTATAATTCAATGAATCATTTGAGTTTGTTACATATCACAATCAGATTGTTTCCACTTTTTGAAATGCACCATACAAATTGAAGAACTAGTTAATCCGTGAGTTGCTTTTTGAATGGGAATATTACTGTGGCAACTTTTAATTGTCGAGTGTATCTGATTTCCACTTGATAGATATATTGATAGATATATATGCATGCATACTAATAAACTCAACAACACCACTTGTTTGTTACTTTTATTTTGGTATCGATCACAAATACATATCACCAAGACATAACCACAACCTCACCATTTTTATCACCACTACAACATTAAATCCATCAACTCTTATGCTTCCTTCTTGATTACTCGATCAAATCTTCTACTAGTTAAATGTACAAATGGTCGAAACATAAAGCCACCCATGACTCCCCATTCACTACCATCCTTCGAACCACAATACTACCATTTAACCATCACCTTTGATTCCTATGTGCTCCTGTATGAATTGATTGTTCAACCCTCATCCAAACTGAAACCCGGTTGGGTGTTCTTACTACTCTAACCATTATTGTTGCTCAACGAAGAAACCACCGGTGTTATCATCGAAACCTATCACCATCTAGGTGAAATTCTTACAACCACCATCGAAAAACAAGTATAGAAACCATCTTCTTCAACAAACCATCACCACTTTGTCTTTCTATTCTTATTCGAACATGAACACGCAATCATCAATACGACCCATAACCATCGCTGTTTTGTTTGCTATTGCTGGCTATAATGAAAACATTAACACAAATCCAAACCCACCACCATGAAACCATCTGTCTATCACCATACCATCTCCACTTTGATCATCTTGTTACTACTACAGTTAGGCTGTTGTTGCAGCCAAGAATTGGACAATACCTGCTGCTAATTCCTCTATACCTTCTGGTTAATATTTCGATGAGAACACATATGCGTATCATACCTGCCATTGCACTCCTGTTCGAAGGTATAGCTGATCGATAATTAAACCATTTATAATCATCTTTTATCTCAACCAAACCCACTCGTGGATGCTACACTTTATTTGGTTATGTTTTAAACACTCACTTATATCAATTCGGATGGAACTATATATAAAATTTGCCCCACCATTTATGATAAGCTCCACTATCATAGCTACTTTGTCGATTACTTTTTCTGTTTTGAAAAGGATTATAATGGATGACACATAATAATACTAGTGAGACATCAAGGTTTTATGGTGTCTCAAGTGCTTGGACATTTTATAAAAGGTTATGGACGATTAAACAAATATAATAATAATAATCTCTAATGATAATGCAAGATGATACAAAAGTTAATAAGGACATATACATTGGATTCCAACGACATCAGCTCCCTTAAATTTAATTTAACTAGTACAAAAGTTAGGATCGGGCTTCAAATAAACATTAGGCCGTAAATTTACTACTTGTTTTGGGCCGAGAATGAATTGGGTATTGGACTGTGTTTTATTTCTTGATTGGGCCACGGTTATGTTCTCAATTGGGCTGAGTTCCTTTTCTTGCTGGGTCGAATACTCGTGGTTGCTATATGGGCCGAACCCAATCCTTATTAGGTAATAGAAAATGATACGTGATATATCGGGCCATGAACTTACTTCTCATCAGTTCATTTTTTTGTATCTATTCGATAACAAAACAAACACACACATTTAAGTGATGATCATTATGAGGATTTTGATGTTAGATATTATGTGTGATGATGATTGATGAAAGGTGACGAAAATTATGATAATAGTAAACAATGACGATTATGAAAATAATAAAAACGATGAGATAGGCATATATATATTAGGATGATGAAGGTTGTTATGTGAAAATGAATAATGAGATTCATGATGATGAGATCTTATTAGGGTGAGTGATCGAGATATGTGATGGTATAAATAATGATATAGATAATGATATAAATAATAATTATGATGATACCGTATCAGAATGATGATGAGGCTCACGGTGATGATGATGAATGAGATACAACTATCATGATGATAATTAGATGATTTATAGTGACGGGATTATGATGCCACGATGATGATATTAGATCATGATAATGATCATGAAATGATATCGTGATAATGGTAGTGAATTGTTAATGAAAATGATTTTTATGATTAAGTGTTGATGACTAGAAATAAGTTTATGACGGTTATCGAAATGAAAATGGTATAAATATTGATGTTTAAGATGATGATGTTGTCGCTGATAGAAAAATAGAAATGGTTCCATGTTTATGGTGTTATCGGGTTAGTAGGATGTCGCAGGTTCAAATCCGGACTTGGGCATTTTTTAAGGGCTACTCCTTTGAGGTAGTTATTACTAATACTCTTATTATTGTTATTTCATTATTATTATTTTTTATTATTATTATTATTATTATTATTATTATTTTTATTATTATTATTATTATTATTATTATTTATTATTGATTGTTATTAAGTAATTATATTTATTACCAATATTAGAAATAAGATTATTAGTATAATTAATATTATTATCATTATTATTATTATTAATATATATAGTATTATTATTAATATGACTATTAAAATTTCTATTAGAATCATCATTTTTATTAAAAGTACTATTATTATTTAAAATATTATTTTTTATGAAAACTAACATTTTATCTTATCATTATTATCTTTTCATTAAAATTATTATTATTACTAACATTACTTTTATTATTAGTATTATTATCAAAACTATTAATAGCAGTATCATTACTAAATCTAATTACTTTTAGTATTATTATTATTATTATTATTATTATTATTATTATTATTATTATTATTATTATTATTATTATTATTATTATTATTATCATAAAAAGATACAAATTTTTATTTATTATTATTGATATTATTTTAACAAATAAATAGTCATATAAGAATATATTTAAAACATATCGCATAACAACATTAATATTTTCATAATAAATACTAATTATTTATCTAAAGTGTATAAAATAAATATAGTTAACATAGTTACCAATGAAACATACAATTTGCTGAAATAACAATTAATAATAATATCTAAACTTGTTCGATTACAAGTATATGTTTTTAATAAATATATGAATAATATAGGTTTGTGAATCCGAGGTCAACCCTACACTTGTTCAATGACGTCATATGAATTTTTTACTACAAAATACAGTATTGTGAGTTTCATTTGCTCCCTTTTTAAATGCTTTTGCAATATATATTTTTGGGACTGAGAATACATGCGCAGCTTTTATAAATGTTTTACGAAATAGACACAAGTAATTGAAACTACATTCTATGGTTGAATTGTTATACCGGATATCTCCCTTGTTGAACTTGGTAGCCTAAGAATTGGTGTTTATTATAATTGTCACCAATTGACGCGAATCCTAAAGATAGATATATGGGCCTTGACAAGCCCCAGTCAGAGAATTTGAACTGCTTTAGTATTTCGATGTTTATATGTTTGGGGATATTCTAGATGCATTTTGTTAATGTCGGTTACCAAGTGTTCAATCCATATGAATGAATTATAAACACTTACGAGTGTATGATTATTGATTAAATGAAATCTTGGTCTATTAAAATTATGAAAATGATTGATTACGATAAACTAATGAACTCACCAACCTTTTGGTTGACACTTGAAAGTATGTTTATTCTCAAGTTTGAAAGAAATCTTCCGCTGTGCATTTGCTCATTTTAGAGATATTACTTGGAGTTATTCGTGGCATATTTCAAAAGACGATGCATTCAAGTCATTGAGTTCAATAAAGATTATTACTAAAGTAAATGACAGATTAGGTCATTTATAATTTGGATGTTATGGAATGGTATGCATGCCTGTCAACTTTCGATGAAATGAAAGTCTGTCTTTTAAAAATGAATGCATTGTTTGTAAAATTTATCATATAAAGGTCAAATACCTCGCGATGTAACCATATGTTATTGTATTCGTTCTTATAGATTTGGACGGGTCGTCTCATGTGGTATCAGAGCGGTGGTCTTAGCGAACCAGGTCTGCATTAGTGTGTCTAACTGATAGTCGTTAGGATGCATTAGTGAGTCTGGACTTCGACCTTAGCTGCATGTCAAAAGTTTTGCTTATCATTTTCTGTCAGAAATTACCTGCTTATCATTCTTAGTCTAGACACATCTTACTGCATTGATTGCATGAATAGTGTATAGACAAAATTCATAACTTAGCGTATCTGCTAATATCTTATCGTATCTGTTACTGTAAACTTTGCCTGGCATATTCCGTAAATCCCTCCGTAATCTATGAAATCTTTTGTTCTATATATATATAGATATTCTATGTAATTAGAATACCATCTGATAACCAGAAATCATTTCATATCGAAAAATTCTTTATTCAATCGTACGAAATGGAACTCTCCACTAGTTCAAGTCCCTCGAATTTCGAAATGGAATCCCACTCAAGCTCCAAAAGCAGTGTGACTGGAATGGATCAACCAATCAGCCATCATCTATTCTGGATGAATTAGGGATGGGTTCGTAACCTTCTCAATCATTGGAGACAAAAAGAAGGTGATCCCTTCCATCCACCACATTGCCCTCTTGGCGAAGAACCTGAAGCACTTACCGGTGAACCTGTTCGAGACACCATTTTCTCTCTCATTTCCAGAGTATCTCGGTATGATTATATTCTATCTAAAATTCTAAACCTTATTCATCCGCTCGTTCCGACCGACAATCATCCTGGAATAATAGAAGAAGTCAACGAACTTCGCTTTCGAGTAATCAATTTAGAGAATATGGTGCAAAACTTACCAGCTTCAGCAACATCACAGACAACAACAGCACCGGCACCAACAGTACCACCAGCATCGGCACCAGTACCATCAATAACATAAGCATCAACATCACACGCCTCAATATCACCATCTGTACTTCGAGTATGATCTTCGTTCTACGTATCGTTCTACCTCATTTATCTTCGTTCGACACGGTGATTATGTAATCTCTAATGTTTTAGGGATTATGTACTCTAGTTGTAAACGTAAATCAGATAAGTTTAATATCATATTAACTCATTAAATCCATGATTACATCTGAAGAAAATATATATGTATATATCTTTTCATAAAGGTTGTAATAAAAAATTCTTTTGTACAGACTGTTAATGGTGAAAATATTTTAACGGGTAGGTAATACCCGAGGAATATTTAGATTTCACATTAATAAATTACACTGTACATTCTTCAAATCCGATTCAACAAGTCATTTACTACCCTATATACAACCACAGATATACGAATCGTTCACCAAAGAATAACCATGTTCATTCCAATTCAATTTCATATACAAGTTTCTGCCGATCAAAATCCAAGTCAAGATTTGATAAGTGACATAATGAAGAAAATAATGAATAAATTAAAATTGATTAGTAACCAATTAATTAACTTTGTAAAATTTCTTCATCATCTTCTGATCTTAAATATTTAAAAATTCTAAGATTATATATGGGACTACTAACATTGGACTACTAACATTGGACAATTAAAAGTGTTAAAAGAGTAGGAAATATTAATTATAACATTTTGACTTAAAATATCGTTAATAAGTTACACCTACTACAATTAAATAATTTCTCAAGTTTGCCACTTGATTTCCTCTTAAACATCCTTTGTATCTTGACGATTACAATCAGCGTTTAATCATCTAAAAACACAATTCTCTTGAAACCACCTCGGATTGATAACCGATGATTCAGATATGGTAGCATTAAATGTAGAAAAAACAGCAAAATTGTAGATGGTCTAAATGGCCAAAAGTTTGATGATAAAGAATGCACTGTTGGGAACGCTCAATAGAAAATTTGGTACTGAGAAACAGATTGAGCTAACCATGAAGGAGACCAAGGACAAATACAAGGACCAAACCCTATATTCAAAGAATTCAGGTAATTCTGGATCCGATGAAATCTTTTGAGAATATCTTGCTCCGAAGTCATGTTAAAATCCTGCGGAAAATTTTTCTTCATCAACCTTCGAACTTTGAAATTCCAAAATATCATCATAAATATCTTCGATATTTCTGAGAATATTTTCATAAATATTGTCGTCCAAAATTATATACCGCTTCGTGCTTCTGTATTTCATTATATTGGAAACTTCTGTAAAACCTAAGTATAAATTATAAATGAATTCTGGAGAAGTGTTGAGAATTAGAGAATGAGTTAGTATAATATAATGACACTTGGCCAACGTGATTATATTACAGTAAGTCATGCTGGAAGTTCTATTGGAACATGATGATTCACAGATCATAACATCATCATGTGCCATGTTACACGACTCGTTCATTCTGTTTCACCTCCGAACATATCAATAAAATGAATTATTGATGGTTCCATCCTCAGTGATTTTTGGTAAATTGACAAATCAAATCATGAGAATACGTTCCTTCGTGTTTAGAACATTATGATCATTCGAAATTCTATATCTACGAATTTTGGACCATTATTCACCTTATTTGAAGTCGGGAAGAAAAAACAAAAGCATGAAGCTTCGAAATATAAAAGGAAATATTAAGTCGATCACAAACACAGAAATTACAAACCGTGTATATCAATGCGTATAGCAATATAAAGACACGGGAGAATGAGAAATATAATAATCCCTAAGAGCATAGTAGAAATAAACAGATTCCTCTGGTGATAGTTGAAAAAGAAAAGTGATTGATATGATAATCAAGAAAATATCAAGGATTAGAACAGAATTAAGCATTTTCACAATTCTTTGAAATATGAATTAAGCAAGAAAGTAGTGAAGGTAATGGAACGGGAAAAGTAAATTTATAAGGGAAATATCAGACGTAGCAATCGAGGCAGATCACCGCATTTAATTATAAGATCTTAATTTCCTTATTCACCGAAGAATCAAATCTTTTCAATTTCAAAGATTTTCTTTAAATTCCTTGAAATCCGGAAATCAACAGTAACTACGTCAAAAGTTAAGACGAAACTTTATTACCTCAATTCATTCTTTTGTGATAGCTTCATCCATATGCTTCAAGTAACCGGATCGTTTTATCTACATTACTCAATCATGATAAAACTCTAGTTATCAACTCATAATCGTCATGAAAATATTTTTATTGTTAGCCATGACGACCACACTCAAATTTCGGGACGAAATTTCTTTAACGGGTAGGTACTGTGACGACCCGAAAAATTTCGAAAAAATTTAAACTTAATCTTTTATGATTTCGACATGATAAGCAAAGTCTGTTAGGTTGAGTCTCAAAAACTTTGAACTGTTTTCATGTATGCAATTGACCTTCGACTATTCACAACGATTCAAGAACAACTAATTGTAAATAGATACATATATCTTTAAATATGTATGTATGTATATACATATATATAAATATGAATATAAGTATATATTATAATGTGAAATAATAAAACACAAACTTAACCATTAGGATTAAGAATATAAAATGATATACAAAATAATTAGGTTACTATTAAAATGAACCTATATATTATAATGTATTCAAATATTTAAATATTTAATATTTAATATTTAATATTTACTATTATATATATTATATAATTATTAAATATTACATAAGTAATAAATTGTAATATTAATGTATGTAATTACAAGTTAAAATATAATCATATTATTATTATTATTACTTTCATTATCATTATTAAGATGGATATTAATATTATTATCTGTATTATGACTATTAGTATTTTAATATAATATATAGATATGAAATTTGATACGTATAAATTGTTATATAAATATTATTATTATCATTAGTTATTATTATCATTATTATTAAACTTAGTATTTCTATCATTATTGTTATTATTAATATTATCATTATTATTATTATCTTTATCAATAATATTATTGTTATTATTAACATTATTATTGATAAATATCATTATACATGTTATTTGTATTATTATTGCTATTTGTATTATGAATATTACTCATATTATTATTAATAATATTAAAAGAATTATTATTAATAATGAATTTATATTAATATTAATTATATAATTTATAATTCAATGAATCATTTGAGTTTGTTACATATCACAATCAGATTGTTTCCACTTTACAAATTGAAGAACTAGTTAATCCGTGAGTTGCTTTTTGAATGGGAATATTACTGTGGCAACTTTTAATTGTCGAGTGTATCTGATTTCCACTTGATAGATATATTGATAGATATATATGCATGCATACTAACTTGTTTGTTACTTTTATTTTGGTATCGATCACAAATACATATCACCAAGACATAACCACAACCTCACCATTTTTATCACCACTACAACATTAAATCCATCAACTCTTATGCTTCCTTCTTGATTACTCGATCAAATCTTCTACTAGTTAAATGTACAAATGGTCGAAACATAAAGCCACCCATGACTCCCCATTCACTACCATCCTTCGAACCACAATACTACCATTTAACCATCACCTTTGATTCCTACGTGCTCTTGTATGAATTGATTGTTCAACCCTCATCCAAACTGAAACCCGGTTGGGTGTTCTTACTACTTTAACCATTATTGTTGCTCAACGAAGAAACCACCGGTGTTATCATCGAAACCTATCACCATCTTGGTGAAATTCTTACAACCACCATCGAAAAACAAGTAGAGAAACCATCTTCTTCAACAAACCACTGCCACTTTGTCTTTCTATTCTTATTCGAACATTAACACACAATCATCAATATAACCCATAACCATCGCTGTTTTGTTTGCTATTGCCGGCTATAATGAAAACATTAACACAAATCCAAACCCACCACCATGAAACCATATGTCTATCACCATACCATCTCCACTTTGATCATCTTGTTACTACTACAGTTAGGCTGTTGTTGCAGCCAAGAATTGAACGATACCTGTTGCTAATTCCTCTATACCTTCTGGTTAATATTTCGATGAGAACACATATGCGTATCATACCTGCCATTGCACTCCTGTTCGAAGGTATAGCTGATCAGTAATTAAACCATTTATAATCATATTTTATCTCAACCAAACCCACTCGTGCCTGCTACACTTTATTTGGTTATGTTTTAAACACTCACTTATATCAATTCGGATGAAACTATATATAAAATTTGCCCCACCATTTATGATAAGCTCCACTTTCATAGCTACTTTGTCGATTACTTTTTCTATTTTGAAAAGGATTATAATGGATGACACATAATAATACTAGTGGGATATCAAGGTTTTATGGTGTCTCAAGTGCTTGGACATTTTATAAAAGGTTATGGACGATTAAACAAATATAATAATAATCTCTAATGATATTGCAAGATAATACAAAAGTTAATAAGGACATATACATTGGATTCCAACGACATCAGCTCCCTTAAATTTAATTTAACTAGTGCAAAAGTTAGGATCGGGCTTCAAATAAACATTAGGCCGTAAATTTACTACTTGTTTTGGGCCGAGAATGAATTGGGTATTGGACTGTGTTTTATTTATTGATTGGGCCACGGTTATGTTCTCAATTAGGCCGAGTTCCTTTTCTAGCTGGGTCGAATACTCGTGGTTGCTATATGGGCCGAACCCAATCCTTATTAGGTAATAGAAAATGATACGTGATATATCGGGCCAACAACTTACTTCTCATCAGTTCATTTTTTTGTATCTATTCGACAACAAAACAAACACACACATTTAAGTGATGATCATTATGAGGATTATGATGTTATATATTATGTGTGATGATGATTGATGAAAGGTGACGAAAATTATGATAATAGTAAACAATGACGATTATGAAAATAATAAAAACGATGATATACGCATATATATATTAGGACGATGATGTTTGTTATGTGAAAATGAATAATGAGATTCATGATGAAGAGATCTTATTAGGGTGAGTGATCGAGATATGTGATGGTATAAATAATGATATAAATAATAATTATGATGATACCATATCAGAATGATGATGAGGCTCACGGTGATGATGATGAATGAGATACAACGATCATGATGATAATTAGATGATTTATAGTGACGGGATTATGATGCCACGATGATGATATTAGATCATGATAATGATCATGAAATGATATCGTGATAATGGTAGTGAATTGTTAATGAAAATGATGTTCACGATTAAGTGTTGATGACTAGAAATAAGTTTATGACGGTTATCGAAATGAAAATGGTATAAATATTGATGTTTAAGATGATGATGTTGTCGCTGATAGAAAAATATAAATGGTTCCATGTTTGTGGTGTTATCGGGTTAGCGGGGCGTCGCAGGTTCAAACCCGGACTTGGGTATTTTTTTAAGGGCTAGTCCTTTGAGGTAGTTATTACTAATACTCTTATTATTGTTATTTCATTATTATTATTTTTTATTGTTTTTATTATTATTATTATTATTATTTATTATTGATTGTTATTAAGTAATTATATTTATTACCAATATTAGAAATAAGATTATTAGTATAATTAATATTATTATCATTATTATTATTATTATTATTATTAATATATATAGTATTATTATTAATATGACTATTAAAATTTCTATTAGAATCATCATTTTTATTAAAAGTACCATTATTATTTAAAATATTATTTTTATGAAAACTAACATTTTTGTCTTATCATTATTATCTTTTCATTAAAATTATTATTATTACTAACATTACTTTTATTATTAGTATTATTATCAAAACTATTAATAGCAGTATCATTACTAAATCTAATTACTTTTAGTATTATTATTATTATCATAAAAAGATACAAATTTTTATTTATTATTATTGATATTATTTTAACAAATAAATAGTTATATAAGAATATATTTAAAACATATCGCATAACAACATTAATATTTTCATAATAAATACTAATTATTTATCTAAAGTATATAAAATAAATATAGTTAACATAGTTACCAATGAAACATACAATTTGCTGAAATAACAATTAATAATAATATCTAAACTTGTTCGATTACAAGTATATGTTTTTAATAAATATATGAATAATATAGGTTCGTGAATCTGAGGTCAACCCTACACTTGTTCAATGACGTCATACGTATTTTTACTACAAAATACAGTATTGTGAGTTTCATTTGCTCCCTTTTTAAATGCTTTTGCAATATATATTTTTGAGACTGAGAATACATGCGCTGCTTTTATAAATGTTTTACGAAATAGACACAAGTAATCGAAACTACATTCTATGGTTGAATTGTTATACCAGATATCGCCCTTGTTGAACTTGGTAGCCTAAGAATTGGTGTTTATTATAATTGCCACCAATTGATGTGAATCCTAAAGATAGATCTATGGGCCTTGACAAGCCCCAGTCAGAGAATTTGAACTGCTTTAGTACTTCGATGTTTATATGTTTGGGGATATTCTAGATGCATTTTGTTAATGTCTGTTACCAGGTGTTCAATCCATATGAATGAATTTTAAACACTTACGAGTGTATGATTATTGATTAAATGAAATCTTATGGTCTATTAAAATTATGGAAATGATTGATTACGATAAACTAATAAACTCACCAACCTTTTGGTTGACACTTGAAAGAATGTTTATTCTCAGGTTTGAAAGAAATCTTCCGCTGTGCATTTTCTCATTTTAGAGATATTACTTGGAGTCATTCATGGCATATTTCAAAAGATGTTGCATTTAAGTCATTGAGTTCAATAAAGATTATTACTAAAGTAAATGATAGATTAGGTCATTTATAGTTTGGATGTTATGGAATGGTATGCATGCCTGTCAACTTTCAATGAAATGAAAGTCTGTCTTTTAAAAATGAATGCAATGTTTGTAAAATTTATCATATAGAGGTCAAATACCTCGCGATGTAACCATATGTTATTGTATTCATTCTTATAGATTTGGACGGGTCGTCTCAGTTATCACCCTTCCAACAAGTCAACTTCGACTTTTCAGATCAGCCTTATTATAACCTTGATATATACGTTCTTGTTACCGGGGAACCTTTTATATTCCACCATATTAACAGTAAATGTACCAGCAACTTCTTTAATCTGTGACTTAAGTCACTCCGAAAAATCACTATATTTCTTCATTGAAACCCTATCATGTACTTGTCTACATCTTCTAACGATAATTGCCATACCAAATACTGGGAAGCATCAATCATCATATTCGAATTTTGCAGCATCAACAGTTATATATATATATATATAACTTCTATCTCCTAGGCTTACGTACTTCAATTGTGAATTTCTGAAAAGCACTTCAGTTTACGAATCAGTTCTTGGAGTTTGATAAAGCTGATGAAGCAAAAACTGACGTTAACAGTCGAAAGTTTGATGATAAAGAGTAGTGTGTTGAAAAAGCTCAGAAAATGAGAAAAATTTGGTACTGAACAACGGCTGAGCAAACTATGAAGGAGACTGTGGACAAATCATAAAGACTAAACCTGCCTTCAAAGAATCTAAATGATTCAGTATCTGCTGAAGTCTCTAGCGAATACCTTGCTCCTTACTCTAAACCTTTACGAACAAATCTTCGTCATCATCCTTCGATGTTAGAAAGTCTAAGATATCATCGCATCTTTAAGTATAAATATCCTCGATATTTCTAAAGATATTTTCATAACTAGCATTATCCGAGATTATTTATCTCTTTGTGCTATCTGCGTTACATCATAAAGAAAACTGTTTTAGTTTCTAAACTTCTGAAAACTTCGAATTTAAATTATGAATGTATTATGGAGAAGTGTTGGGAATTGAAGCATGAGTTAATATAATATAATGACATCTGGCCAACGTGATTATTTTATAGTAAGTCACGCTGAGTTTCTAATGGAACGTGATAAAGGTTCACAGATCATACCCTCATCATGAACCATGTTACATAACTCTTTCATTCTATTTAACCTCTAAACATATCAAGAAAATATTTTTCTTGATGATTCGGTCTTTTCCGTGATTTTCTGGTAATTTAACAAATCAGATCGTGCTATTGCCATTTCTTTCATAGAACATCAGTCATGTTCATTTGAAATTCAAAGTTGAACCTACAAATCTGAGACATCTAAATCGCTTTACTTAAAGTCGGGAAGATGAACAAAAACATGAAGCCCTGGAATATAAGGAAAAACATAAAGCCCGACAACAGCACTGAAACCGTGTATATCAATACGTATTGCAACGTAAAGACACAGGAGAATTAAAAACACTATAACCTCAAGGTAATAGTAGAAGTATATAGATTCCTCTGGTGGAAGAAGAAAAAGAAGAATGACGGATACGATAGCCAGAAAAATATCAAGAATCAGGCTGGAATTAACATTTTCACAATCTATTGAAAAGTATAAAATGAGGAAGAAGATTATAAGTGTGGTGAGAATAATGAAACGGAAGAGGTTAATTTATAGCGAAATATCAGACATAGCAAGCGAGACTGCTTACGTAATGAATCAGAGAAAATCCTAATTTCCTTAATTACCGAAGAATCAAATCTTATTTAGATTTCGAAGATCTTCTTTAATTTCCTTGAATTTCGAAAATCAACCATGACAACGTCAAAAGTTAAAACGAACCTTTAATTTCTCATTTCACTCTTTTGCGAAAAATTCTCTCATGCGCTACAAGTAATCAAATTGTTTTATCCATATTACTCAATGGAGATAAAACCCTAAATTTCAACTTATATTCTTCATAAAAATATTCTTACGATCAACCATGACGACCTCTGTCAAAATTTCGGGACGAAATTTTCTTTAACGGAAAGGTTGTAGCGACCTGACCAAATCATGTTTGACGGCACCGACTACTTAGGTCCCGTTACGTGATCATAAGTCTTTAACATGACGTTTGACCAAAATATGTCGCATTCATTTCATAAGTAAAAGGATGTTTCAAGTTTACAAAAGTAGTTCAAAGACTAGTTACATTATAAAGTTTAACGTACGAATGAAACCTATGCGACACAATTTAAAAGTTGTCAAAAGACGCTCCAACTATGCAATGTATACTCGACATCCAAGAAAGTATCAAAAAGAGTGCGGAAGCATGTATCAAGTAGCATTCAAGGACCTGAGAAAACATATAGAAAACTGTCAACGAAAATGTTGGTGAAATCATAGGTGTTTTAGTAAACGTTGCATTTGAACCACAAGATTTAATATAATATGATTATCAAAATCATTTGCATTCCAAAGTTGTTATTTGTTTCGCGGGCACCCAATTATCAAACTTAACTGTTTTACACCCTTTGCGTTGTGTTAGAACATATACTAGACCCGAAAATATATTTCATCCGCTAACGGTAGTGAACCGTCCGAATGAGGCTCGTCAAGCCCATGTGATCACATAATATAAGTTCACGTTTACACCCTGCAAGTGTAACTAATGATAATTGAATTGAGGATTTTTGTTCAAACCCGTACTGAAATGTTCGTTTTCGTACTTGTGTTCAAAGTGTAAAAGCATGATACGTATATGTTTCTCATCCCATAGTTTAAAGCATAAAAGTTGTTTGAAAGATGGGACTATGATCTCACCTTGAGTGCACGTATGAAAAGTACTTCACAAAGTAACATGTGCAAAGGACAATGCTAGTCTTGACCTAAACAAATAGGTCATATCAATAACGGTAAACACGATAGGTCAAAGATGTTCAATTAGTCCTATGGCTCGTTACGACTCGATTATGTAGCATGTGAATCAAATTGTCAAGTTTCATGCAAGATACTAGTATAGAAACAAGTTAGAAAGATTGCACAATCATTTGGTTAAGTTTGACAAAAAGTCAAACTTTGGTCGGGTCAAAGTCAACGAAAAAGTCAACACATTCGGGTCGGGTCCCGAACTATTTTTCTGTGCTAGTTATTCATATATAAGCATGTTAGAACAAGTTTCATGTGAATCGGAGGTCCATAGCATGCCACACATTTTTCGTATATTGGACAAGGAGGTCAGAAGCTGGACACGCCTAATGTCGCGTCGCGACATAGGCTGGCCGCGCCGCGGCAATACACGCGAGCTGGTACCTGGCCAGTTTCAGTTTTCTAAGTCTCAAACCAAAACCTTTTTATGCATAAAACACAAACCGCAAACACTTAGAACTCGCATCTTATATCGTTGGAAAGCTCTTTTGACAAGGAAAACAACTAAGCATATTTCAACAACCAAAAACATCATTTGTAACAATCGGCTTTCCAAAATAAATGATCAATTAATGTTCATCATAAATGCTCAAGTTCATAAATGCACAAAATAGGATTCGGGAACTTAATGCATGCATATAACTAACTACTTACCAACCACAATTCATGGCATTCAATACATTAAATGTTCACATTCAATTCTATCAAACCCTAACCAATAACATCAAAATCACTAATCATGTTTATGAAGTTTTCTAAAACAACCTACACATCAAATTGAAGCTAGTGATGTTAGGAACACATTTAATACATGCATTTATAACATTTAACAACATTTAAGCAACCAAATCATCAATCAAACACACCAAACTTTCAAGTTCATGCTAGTTATCAAAAATAACAAGATCGAACATATAAATCATATATTCATGTTTAGACTTGAGCCATAGACACTAATTAACAACTTTATAAGTTAAAAACATCAAGAACACAAAATCTAGTGATTTTAGAAAGTTACCCAAATGTAATGAAATCAGTATGGAATCGAAGAGGAAGTTGCAAGGATTTCAAATATGTAATTTGTTTTGATTAAAGCTTGCTCGATTGGAATTAGATGATGATTCTTGTAATGGAGATTTGAAAGAAAATAAGGAAGTAATGAAAGAAAAGAGAAATGAAATGAAAAAGATGGGAGGTGGGGTTGACTAGTCAAAAGCTAGTCACCTCCTTAGCACTTTGGCAAAACTAGTCCCTCGAGTTTGGTTGCGGGTGCGTGAATTACCTAAACGAGATATTTTTAAGACGCGTATTAACGAGGGATGTCATAAACATATAACGGAATTTAAATCATTAAACGGAAAAGTAAACGGAAAAAGGCGGGATATTACATTACCTACTCCTTAAAAGAAATTTCGTCCCGAAATTTAAGTAGGCGTAGGAGTCGTTGTTTCTTCCTCGGAATCTTGCGTTTTCGGAACCGGGAATAGATGAGGGTATTTCCTTTGCATTTGATCTTGCCTTTCCCATGTAAACTCGGGTCCTCTTTTGGCGTTCCAACGGACTTTAACAATCGGAATTCGGCTTTGTTTTAATGTCTTGACGGAGGTGTCCACAATTTCAACCGGTTCCTCCACAAAATGAAGTTTGTCATCAATAGTAAGTTCCTCGAGAGGGATGAAGATATCGGGTTCGGCAAGACACTTTTTCAAGTTAGATACATGGAAGGTAGGATGAACGGAGTTCAATTAAGGCGGAAGATCTAAACGATAAGCAACGGTTCCAATACGCTCCAAGATTTCGAAAGGACCAATATAACGCGGATTTAGCTTCCCGCGTTTCCCAAAATGGATTACACCTTTCCAAGGTGCGACTTTTAACATTACTCAGTCACCGACTTGAAATTCGAGGTCGTTGCATCTTTTGTCGATGTAGCACTTTTGACGACTCCGGGCCGTCCGAAGCCTATCTCGGATTTGTACGATCTTCTCGGTGGTTTCGTGATTGAGTTCGGGTTCGGTGATTTGCACGTCGCCTACCTCGGCCCAACAAAGAAGTGAACGACATTTTCGGCCATATAGCACTTCAAAAGGTGCGGCTTTAATACTCGCGTGATAACTATTGTTGTAAGAGAACTCGGCGAGAGGTAAGTGCTTGTCCCAAGCTTTTCCAAAATCAACCACGCAAGCTCGTAACATGTCCTTCAAGGTTTGAATTGTGCATTCGCTTTGTCCATTGGTTTGAGGGTGATATGCGATGCTCATGTCTAAACGCGTTCCCAACGCTTCTTGCAAGGTACGCCAAAATCTAGAAACAAAACGGCCATCTCGGTCGGATATAATCGATAAAGGTACACCGTTTCGGGCTACGATCTCCTTGATGTAAAGTTGTACAAGTTTCTCCATTTTGTCGGTCTCCTTCATGGCGAGAAAGTGTGCGGATTTGGTGAGACGGTCAACAGTAACCCAAATGGTATCATAACCGCCTGTCGTTTTTGGTAGTTTGGTGATAAAATCCATTGTTATTCTTTCCCACTTTCATTGCGGGATTTCGGGTTGTTGAAGTAACCTGGACGGTCTTTGGTGTTCGACTTTGACTTTGGAACATGTCAAACACTTGTCAACATATAGCTACGTCCCTTTTGATGTTCGGCCACCAATATTGTTCTTTAAGGTCGTGGTACATCTTATTGGCACCGGGGTGAATCGAGTATCGTGACTTATGGGCTTCATCTAAAATAAGGCTTCGTAGGTCCCCATATCTAGGCACCCAAATCCTTCCAGCGAAATATCGGAGTCCGGTCTCCCAAATTTCGAATCGAGAGAAGAGAATGTTCAAGAGCTCGTGTGAAACGTTTTCATCCTTGAGAGCCTCATCTTGGGCTACCCGAATTTGGCTATTAAGGTTGGTGTGGATGGTGATGTTTAAGGCTCGAACACGAAGAGGCACCGCTCTTTCTTTTCGACTTAAGGCATCGGCTACTACATTTGCCTTTCCGGGATGGTAACGAAGCTCGCAATCATAATCGTTTAAGGTTTCAATCCACCTTCGTTGTCTCATGTTTAGTTGCTTTTGATCGAAGATGTGTTGGAGACTTTTGTGATCGGTAAAGATAGTACTCTTGGTTCCATAAAGATAGTGTCTCCACATTTTAAGTGCAAAGACAACGGTTTCGAGTTCGAGATCATGTGTCGTGTAGTTTCTTTCATGAATTTTGAGTTGTCGAGAATCATAAGAAATGACTTTCGTTCGTTGCATCAACACACACCCAAAACCATGTTTCGAGGCGTCGCAATACACAACAAAATCATCGTTGCCTTCGGGAAGTGACAAGATAGGCGCGGTGGTTAGCTTCGTTTTCAAGATTTGAAATGCGGATTCTTGTTCGGTTGCCCAAACGAATTTTCTTCCCTTATGAGTTAACGCGGTTATAGGACGAGCGACCAAAGAGAAATCTTTGATGAATCTACGATAGTATCCGACGAGACCCAAGAATTGACGAATGTGAGTAGGAGTAGTAGGAGTCTCCCATTTACTAATGGCTTCGATTTTTGATGGATCGACTATAATACCTTGGTCACTTACAACGTGACCAAGAAATTGAACTTCCTTCAACCAAAATTCACACTTGGAGAACTTGGCATAGAGTCGTTCTTGTCTTAAAAGTTCAAGCACAAGTCGGAGGTGTTCCTCGTGTTCTTCTTTGCTTTTAGAATAAACCAAAATATCATCGATAAACACGATAACGAATTTGTCAAGATACGGTTTGCACACGCGCTTCATAAGATCCATGAACACCGCTGGTGCGTTAGTGAGACCAAATGGCATGACAAGGAATTCATAACTACCATAACGAGTTCAGAAAGTGGTTTTGGAGACATCTTCCCCCTTAACCCTTAATTGATGATAACTCGAGCGGAGATCGATTTTCGAATATACACAAGACCCTTGTAGTTGATCAAAGAGGTCATCGTAGGAATCCGTCTTTCTTTTTAACAAACAAAATTGGAGCGCCCCAAGGTGAATGGCTAGATTGCATAAAACCACGATCAAGTAGTTCTTGGATTTGACTTTGCAATTCTTGCATTTCGGATGGAGCGAGTCTATATGGTGCACGTGCTACGGGTGCGGCTCCCGGAATAAGATTGATTTGGAATTCAACCGGTCGATGAGGTGGAAGACCCGGCAATTCGTCGGGAAATACATCCGAATAGTCACTAACAATTGGCACATCATCGATGTGCTTCTCATCGGACTCGACTTTCTTAACGTGAGCAAGGATCGCAAAACAACCCTTACGAAGTAGTTTTCTAACTTTAATGCATGAAACAAGGTTGAGTCCTGTGCAACTCTTATCGCCATAGACGATCAAAGGTTCGCCGTACTCGATAGGAATCCGGATTGCGTTAAGATCACAAAAGATGTGAGATTTCGTTTTGGCTAGCCAATTCATACCGTTTATTACATCGAAGCTTCCTAGTTCCATGGGTATCAAGTCAATTTCAAACTCATTACCCAAAATGTTTAACGTACACCCCCGGTAATATGTGTCGGCACTCAATAGTTTCCCGTTGGCCACTTCAATGGTATAAGTGGTATCTAGTGGAAGTGGTGGAGTGCTAAAAAAATGAGTCAAAGTCTTGGATACAAAACTCTTATCGACACCCGAATCGAATAAACAAGTAACATAAGTGTTGTTGAGGAGAAACGTACCCGTGACCAATTCATTGTCATCTCGGGCTTCCTCGGTGTTGATGTTGAAAGCTCGGCTGCGTGTGTTGAGGTTGGCTTTCTTCTTCGGACATGCATTTCTAAAATGACCCGTTTGACCACATTCATAGCAAGTACCCGGTTTTGGTGCATTGGGCACCTTTTGAGTGACGGGGGCGGCACCTCTACAATCGTTGGCCACATGACCACCCCTTTGGCACCGGTGGCAAAATAGATTGCTACATTCACCATAGTGGTGTTTGTGGCATTTGTTGCAAAAGGGTTTATTTCCGCCATAACTTTTCTTGGCGTCGGAGGTGTAAGGCTTTTTGATGAAGTTGTTGTTGTAGTTGTTGCTTGATTGGGGGGCTTCCCATTTTCTTTTGTTGCCGCCCATTTTATCCTCAGCCTTAGGTGCCGGAACTACGATTTCGTCAACCGTTTCGATCAATTGGCGGGCCATGTTTAAGGCTTATTGTAGGTTAGCGGGTTTGGATGACATCACTCCTTGTTTGATGCTCTTTGGAAGACCATCCATATAGAGTTCAACCCTTTGAGATTCGGGGTTCACGAGGTTGGGACACATCAAGGATAGCTCGGCGAATCGTTGATTGTAGGCCTTGAGATCGTTTCCGACCGCCTTTAAAGTTCTTAACTCTTGTTCGAGCTTTTGGGCTTCTTCACGAGGGAAAAATTCGACGATCAACCTTTCCCTTAAACCGGCCCAAGAGAGGGCGTGAGCTTCATCGGTACTCACCGATTGTACATACGTGTTTCACCACGTGAGGGCGATACCGGCAAAGGTGTGGGTGGAATATTTGACTTTATCTTGATCCCGACAACCGCTTATGCTAAAAACGGCTTCCGTTTGTTCGAACCATCGAGTGAGTACAACCGGTCCCCCGGTTCCATCAAAAGTGTGAGGTTTGCACCCCATGAAGGCTTTGTAGGAGCACCCTTCGATTGAGTTACCGGCCCCTTGATTGTTGTCATTGTTATTATCATTGTTTTTATTGTTGTTGGTGGAGTGACCGGCCATGGCCACCTCTACGGCGGTGGCTACCATTCGTTGTAGAGCTTGTTCGGGTGTCTCACGGCGTGGTCCACGGCATGGAGCCATTGTTCCTTCAAAACACAAGAATATCGTTGATTAGTATTCTTAATAATACTAACCATGATATGGAATAAGGATAGAGAGAAATTTTCCTTGACTCGCCTTAAATTCTCTATGTCATAATGTCAGAATGTTCATATGAATCACCGTAATATAATCCCGGAAATTACATCACCCTAATTCATATGTGCATTCGACACTATTTCATATAGTCAAGGTGGCGCGTCAATTAAATCAAGTAACGTGAGATTAAGATTGAATAAGAATCAGATATGATAGAAGAGTTCGAGTATAATGCACAAGTAATCAAGTAATTCCAACTTCAAGTCTATATGCCGGTTGTAGTCTAGAATCACTAATGTACCCTATGACTCGGGGTTGACACCAATGAACTCTAAATCCCTACAACCAACGCTCTGATACCATCTGTAGTGACCCAACCAAATCATGTTTGACGGCGCCGACTACTTAGGTCCCGTTACGTGGTCATAAGTCTTTAACATGACGTTTGACTAAAATATGTCGCATTCAATTCATAAGTAAAAGGATGTTTCAAGTAAAATGTCCCGTTCTTATTGATTAAAAACGTTCCATATTAATTGATTTCGTTGCGAGGTTTTGACCTCTATATGAGACGTTTTTCAAAGACTGCATTCATTTTAAAACAAACCATAACCTTTATTTCATAAATAAAGGTTTAAAAAGCTTTACGTAGATTATCAAATAATGATAATCTAAAATATCCTGTTTACACACGACCATTACATAATGGTTTACAATACAAATATGTTACATCGAAATCAGTTTCTTGAATGCATTTTTTACACAATATCATACAAACATGGACTCCAAATCTTGTCCTTATTTTAGTATGCAATAGCGGAAGCTCTTAGTATTCACCTGAGAATAAACATGCTTTAAACGTCAACAAAAATGTTGGTGAGTTATAGGTTTAACCTATATATATCAAATCGTAACAATAGACCACAAGATTTCATATTTCAATACACATCCCATACATAGAGATAAAAATCATTCATATGGTGAACACCAGGTAACCGACATTAAGAAGATGCATATATAAGAATATCCCCATCATTCCGGGACACCCTTCGGATATGATATAAATTTCGAAGTACTAAAGCATCCGGTACTTTGGATGGGGTTTGTTAGGCCCAATAGATCTATCTTTAGGATTCACGTCAATTAGGGTGTCTGTTCCCTAATTCTTAGATTACCAGACTTAATAAAAAGGGGCATATTCGATTTCGATAATTCAACCATAGAATGTAGTTTCACGTACTTGTGTCTATTTTGTAAATCATTTATAAAACCTGCATGTATTCTCATCCCAAAAATATTATATTTTAAAAGTGGGACTATAACTCACTTTCACAGATTTTTACTTCATCGGGAAGTAAGACTTGGCCACTGGTTGATTCACGAACCTATAACAATATATACATATATATCAAAGTATGTTCAAAATATATTTACAATACTTTTAATACATTTTGATGTTTTAAGTTTATTAAGTCAGCTGTACTCGTTAGTAACCTACAACTAGTTGTCCACAGTTAGATGTACAGAAATAAATCGATAAATATTATCTTGAATCAATCCACGACCCAGTGTATACGTATCTCAATATTGATCACAACTCAAACTATATATATATTTTGGAATCAACCTCAACCCTGTATAGCTAACTCCAACATTCACATATAGAGTGTCTATGGTTGTTCCGCAATATATATATATATATGGGTCGACATGATAGGTCGAAACATTGTATACGTGTCTATGGTATCTCAAGATTACATAATATACACTTTAAGTTGATTAGGTTATGGTTGGAATAGATTTATTACTAACTTTCACGTAGGTAAAATGAGTAGTTTTTATCAATCTTGTTTTACTCGCCATTTCTTCGTTTCTAATCCGTTTTGAGTGATTCCAGTGGCCACGGTTTTGTATTGAACTTAAATTTATGAATATAAATATAAAAAGTATAAGTTTATAGTCAGAAATACAAGTTACAAGTTATTTTGAAAGAGGTAGTCATTTCCGTCGAAAGAACGACATCTTGATGACCATTTTGAAAAACATACTTTCACTTTGAGTTTAACCATGATTTTTGGATATAGTTTCATGTTCATAAGAAAAATCATTTTTCCAGAAGTATAGCTTTTAAATCAAAGTTCTTCTTAGCTTTTAATTATCCCAACCAAAACAGCCCCCGGTTTTACTACGACGGCGTATATCCAGTTTTATGGTGTTTATCGTGTTTTTGGTTTTTAAATCATTAAGTTAGCATATCATATAGATATAGAACATGTTTTTAGTTGATTTTAAAAGTCTAGTTAGAAGGATTAACTTTATTTGCGAACAAGTTTAGAATTAACTAAACTATGTTCTAATGATTACAAGTTTATAACGTTGAATAAGACAGCTTTTTATGTATGAATCGAATGATGTTATGAACATCATTACTACCTCAAGTTCCTTGGATGAACCTACTGGAAATGAGAAAAATGGTTCTAGCTTCGAAGGATCCTTGGATGGCTTGAAAGTTCTTGAAGCAGAATCATGACACGAAAACAATTTCAAGTAAGATTTCCACTCGAAATAAAATTGTTATAGTTATAGAAATTGAATTAAAGTTTGAATATGATTATTACCTTGTATTAGAAAGATAACCTACTGTAAGTAACAAAGGTTTCTTGATCTTGGATGATTACTTGGAATGGATTTAGAAAACTTGGAAGTAAACTTGCAATCTTGGAAGTATTCTTGATTTTATGAAACTAGAACTTTTGGAATTTATGAAGAACACTTAGAACTTGAATATAGAACTTGAGAGAGATCAATTAGATGAATAAAATTGAAGAATGAAAGTGTTTGTAGGTGTTTTTGGTCGTTGGTGTATGGATTAGATATAAAGGATATGTAATTTTGTTTTCATGTAAATAAGTCATGAATGATTACTCATATTTTTGTAATTTTATGAGATATTTTATGCTAGTTGCCAAATGATGGTTCCTACATGTGTTAGGTGACTCACATGGGCTGCTAAGAGCTGATCATTGGAGTGTATATACCAATAGTACATACATCTAAAAGCTGTGTATTGTATGAGTACGAATACGGGTGTATACGAGTAGAATTGTTGATGAAACTGAACGAGGATGTAATTGTAAGCATTTTTGTTAAGTAGAAGTATTTTTATAAGTGTCTTGAAGTCTTTCAAAAGTGTATGAATACATATTAAAACACTACATGTATATACATTTTAACTGAGTCGTTAAGTCATCGTTAGTCGTTACATGTAAGTGTTGTTTTGTAACCTTTAGGTTAAAGATCTTGTTAAGTGTTGTTAACCCAATGTTTATAATATCAAATGAGATTTTAAATTATTATATTATCATGATATTATGATGTATAAATATCTCTTAATATGATATATATACATTAAATGTCGTTACAACGATAATCGTTACATATATGTCTCGTTTCAAAATCATTAAGTTAGTAGTCTTGTTTTTACATATGTAGTTCATTGTTAATATACTTAATGATATATTTACTTATCATAATATCATGTTAACTATATATATCCATATATATGTCATCATATAGTTTTTACAAGTTTTAACGTTCGTGAATCACCGGTCAACTTGGGTGGTCAATTATCTATATGAAACCTATTTCAATTAATCAAGTCTTAACAAGTTTGATTGCTTAACATGTTGGAAACACTTAATCATGTAAATAAAAATTTCATTTAATATATATATAAACATGGAAAAGTTCGGGTCACTACAGTACCTACCCGTTAAATAAATTTCGTCCCGAAATTTTAAGCAGTTGGAGGTGTTGACGTATCTTCTGGAAATAAATGCGGGTATTTCTTCTTCATCTGATCTTCTCATTCCCAGGTGAACTCGGGTCCTCTACGAGCATTCCATCAAACCTTAACAATTGGTATCTTGTTTTGCTTAAGTCTTTTAACCTCATGATCCATTATTTCGACGGGTTCTTCGATGAATTGAAGTTTTTCGTTGATTTGGATTTCATCTAATGGAATAGTGAGATATTCTTTATAAAAATATTTCTTCAAATTCGAGACGTGAAAAGTGTTATGTACAGCCACGAGTTGTTGAGGTAATTCAAGTCGGTAAGCTACTGGTCCGACACGATCAATAATCTTGAATGGTCCAATATACCTTGGATTTAATTTCCCTCGTTTACCAAATCGAACAACGCCTTTCCAAGGTGCAACTTTAAGCATGACCATCTCTCCAATTTCAAATTCTATATCTTTTCTTTTAATGTCAGCGTAGCTCTTTTGTCGACTTTTGTTGGTTTTCAACCGTTGTTGAATTTGGATGATCTTCTCGGTAGTTTCTTGTATTATCTCCGGACCCGTAATCTGTCTAACCCCCACTTCACTCCAACAAATCGAAGACCTGCACTTTCTACCATAAAGTGCTTCAAACGGCGCCATCTCAATGCTTGAATGGTAGCTGTTGTTGTAGGAAAATTCTGCTAACGGTAGATGTCGATCCCAACTGTTTCCAAAATCAATAACACATGCTCGTAGCATGTCTTCAAGCGTTTGTATCGTCCTTTCGCTCTGCCCATCAGTTTGTGGATGATAGGCAGTACTCATGTCTAGACGAGTTCCTAATGCTTGTTGTAATGTCTGCCAGAATCTTGAAATAAATCTGCCATCCCTATCAGAGATAATAGAGATTGGTATTCCATGTCTGGAGACGACTTCCTTCAAATACAGTCGTGCTAACTTCTCCATCTTGTCATCTTCTCTTATTGGCAGGAAGTGTGCTGTTTTGGTGAGACGATCAACTATTACCCAAATAGTATCAAAACCACTTGCAGTCCTTGGCAATTTAGTGATGAAATCCATGGTAATGTTTTCCCATTTCCATTCCGGGATTTCGGGTTGTTGAAGTAGACCTGATGGTTTCTGATGCTCAGCTTTGACCTTAGAACACGTCAAACATTCTCCTACGTATTTAGCAACATCGGCTTTCATACCCGGCCACCAAAAATGTTTCTTGAGATCCTTGTACATCTTTCCCATTCCAGGATGTATTGAGTATCTGGTTTTATGAGCTTCTTTAAGTATCATTTCTCTCATATCTCCAAATTTTGGTACCCAAATCCTTTCAGCCCTATACTGGGTTCCGTCTTCCCGAAATTAAGATGCTTCTCTGATCCTTTGGGTATTTCATCCTTTAAATTTCCCTCTTTTAAAACTCCTTGTTGCGCCTCCTTTATTTGAGTAGTAAGGTTATTGTGAATCATTATATTCATAGATTTTACTCGAATGGGTTCTCTGTCCTTCCTGCTCAAGGCGTCGGCTACCACATTTGCCTTCCCCGGGTGGTAACGAATCTCAAAGTCGTAATCATTCAACAATTCAATCCACCTACGCTGCCTCATATTCAGTTGTTTCTGATTAAATATGTGCTGAAGACTTTTGTGGTCGGTATATATAATACTTTTGACCCCATATAAGTAGTGCCTCCAAGTCTTTAATGCAAAAACAACCGCGCCTAATTCCAAATCATGCATCGTATAATTTTGTTCGTGAATCTTCAATTGTCTAGACGCATAAGCAATCACCTTCGTTCGTTGCATTAATACACAACCGAGACCTTGCTTTGATGCGTCACAATAAATCACAAAATCATCATTCCCTTCAGGCAATGACAATATAGGTGCCGTAGTTAGCTTTTTCTTCAACAACTGAAACGCTTTCTCTTGTTCATCCTTCCATTCAAATTTCTTCCCTTTATGCGTTAATGCAGTTAAGGGTTTTGCTATTCTGGAAAAGTCTTGGATGAACCTTCTGTAGTAACCAGCTAGTCCTAAAAACTGGCGTATGTGTTTCGGAGCTTTCGGGGTTTCCCACTTTTCAACAGTTTCTATCTTTGCCGGATCTACCTTAATACCTTCTTTGTTCACTATGTGACCGAGGAATTGAACTTCTTTCAACCAAAATGCACACTTTGAAAATTAGGCGTACAATTCTTCCTTCCTCAATACTTCTAACACCTTTCTCAAATGTTCACCATGTTCTTGGTCATTCTTTGAGTAAATACGTATGTCATCAATGAAAATAATGACAAACTTGTCAAGGTATGGTCCACACACTCGGTTCATAAGGTCCATGAACACAGCTGGTGCATTAGTTAAACCAAACGGCATGACCATAAACTCGTAATGACCGTAACGTGTTCTGAAAGCAGTCTTTGGAATATCATCTTCTTTCACCCGCATTTGATGATACCCGGAACGTAAGTCAATCTTTGAATAAACAGACGAGCCTTGTAATTGATCAAATAAGTCGTCGATTCTCGGTAGTGGGTAGCGGTTCTTGATGGTAAGTTTGTTCAACTCTCGGTAGTCGATACACAACCTGAATGTCCCATCTTTCTTCTTGACAAACAAAACAGGAGCTCCCCACGATGATGTGCTTGGTCGAATGAAACTACGCTCTAAAAGTTCTTGTAATTGGCTTTGCAGTTCTTTCATCTCGCTGGGTGCGAGTCTGTAAGGAGCACGAGCTATTGGTGCAGCTCCTGGTACAAGATCTATTTCAAATTCAACGGATCGATGTGGGGGTAATCCCGGTAATTCTTTCGGAAATACATCGGGAAATTCTTTTGCGACGGGAACATCATTGATGCTCTTTTCTTCAGTTTGTACTTTCTCGACGTGTGCTAGAACAGCATAGCAACCTTTTCTTATTAGTTTTTATGCCTTCAAATTACTAATAAGATGTAGCTTCGTGTTGCCCTTTTCTCCGTACACCATTAAGGGTTTTCCTTTTTCTCGTATAATGCGAATTGCATTTTTGTAAAAAATGATCTCTGCTTTCACTTCTTTCAACCAGTCCATACCGATTATCACATCAAAACTCCCTAACTCTACTGGTATCAAGTCAATCTTAAATATTTCGCTACCCAGTTTAATTTCTCGATTCCGGCATATATTATCTGCTGAAATTAATTTACCGTTTGCTAATTCGAGTAAAAATTTACTATCCAACGGCGTCAATGGACAACTTAATTTAGCACAAAAATCTCTACTCATATAGCTTCTATCCGCACCCGAATCAAATAAAACGTAAGCAGATTTATTGTCAATAAGAAACGTACCCGTAACAAGCTCCGGGTCTTCCTGTGCCTCTGCCGCATTAATATTGAAAACTCTTCCACGGCCTTGTCCATTCGTGTTCTCCTGGTTCGGGCAATTTCTAATAATGTGGCCCAGTTTTCCACATTTATAACAAACTACATTGGCATAACTTGCTCTGACACTACTTGCTCCGCCATTACTCGTTCCGATACCATTTGTTCCTTTCATTCTGTTAACCCCTGGTCCGTAGACCTCACACTTCGCCGCGCTATGACTATTTCTTTTACACTTGTTGCAAAATTTGGTGCAGAACCCCGAGTGATACTTTTCACACCTTTGGCATAGCTGCTTCTGATTGTTGTTGTTGTTGCGGTTATTATTGTTGTTGGGATGATTGTTGTAGTTGCTGTTGTTGTTGTTGTTGTTGTTGTTGTTGTTGTTGGGCTGTTTGTTGTAGTTGCGATTGATGTTGTGATTGTTGGGATAATTGTTGTAATTGCTGTTGTTGTTGTATTGGTGATTCTTATCACTGTTTTCCTCCCACTTTCTTTTGACTTGCTTCACATTGGCCTCTTCAACAGTCTGTTCTTTAATTCTTTCTTCAATCTGGTTCACTAGTTTGTGAGCCATTCTACATGCCTGTTGTATGGAGGCGGGCTCGTGTGAACTTATATCTTCTTGGATTCTTTCCGGTAATCCTTTCACAAACGCGTCGATCTTCTCTTCCTCATCTTCGAACGCTCCCGTACACAATAGGCATAATTCTGTGAATCGTCTTTCGTACATGGTAATATGAAATCCTTGGGTTCGTAACCCTCTAAGTTCTGTCTTGAGCTTATTGACCTCGGTTCTGGGACGGTACTTCTCATTCATCAAGTGCTTGAATGCTGACCACGGTAGTGCGTAAGCATCATCTTGTCCCACTTGCTCTAGATAGGTATTCCACCATGTTAACACAGAACCTGTGAAGGTATGCGTAGCGTACTTCACATTGTCCTCTTCAGTACACTTACTTATGGCAAACACCGATTCGACCTTCTCGGTCCACCGTTTCAATCCGATCGGTCCTTCGGTTCCATCAAATTCCAAAGGTTTGCAGGCAGCGAATTCTTTGTAGGTGCATCCTACACGATTTTCTGTACTGCTAGATCCAAGGTTATTGTTGGTATGTAGCGCAGCCTGTACTGCGGCTATGTTTGAAGCTAGAAAAGTACGGAATTCCTCTTCATTCATATTCAAGGTGTGTCGAGTAGTCGGTGCCATTTCCTTCAAAATAGTCAAATGGAACTAGTTAATCATACAGAATATTAAGAGTAGTTAATAGTATTTCGTAGCATAATATGAACTCATTTATAAAAGCTTTTTCTTCATATTAGCATTTTATAAGTTTAAATTCGGGTAGTACCTACCCGTTAAGTTCATACTTAGTAGCTAATATACAATTCAACTACTACAATTCTATATGAAAAACTGATTATAATAATATTTCGCGTTCAAACTTTTATACAATATTTTACAAACTTACAATACCGCTTATTTTACATAAAGCATGAAATATAGCACACAATAAATTTGATACAAGATAGTTGTGAAGATAATTCTAGCTAGTACACAAGTTGTTCAGCAAAGGCAATAAAGACACGTAATTCATACGTCCAGAAACAAGTCATGCATTCTGGTTTTACTAGGACTACTTCCCATCCTTGGTCTTGTGGAACATAACTATTATGGCCGTTGATAAGACGGCGTGTTGTAACGTCGTCAAAGGGACGAGGGTTACGTAATGTCCAACAGTCCCGTAACAATCTAAAAACCTTGTTTCTCACTCCAACTACTGAGTCCGTTACTTGTGGAAATGTTTTGTTTAATAGTTGTAGCCCAATGTTCTTGTTCTCACTTTGGTGAGAAGCGAACATTACTAACCCGTAAGCATAACATGCTTCTTTATGTTGCATGTTAGCCGCTTTTTCTAAATCATGAAGTCCTATGTTCGGATACATTGAGTCCAAATAATTTCTTAACCCGTTGCGTAAAATAGCGCTTGGGTTCCCCGCAATATATGCGTCAAAGTAAACACATCGTATGTAACGATCGCTCCAAATCCATATGGACAAACACGTCATTCATTGATTTCATTGCGAGGTATTTGACCTCTATATGATACGTTTTGTAAACATTGCATTCTTTTGAAAAGGCACACCATAAATGAATATTTAAATCAAAAGTTTTCGACATCTGATGATTTCTACATATAGACAATCACCATAAATAATAGTTTACAACAGTACTTCCATTGACAATGCAGTCAAAATAAGATACATAGTGATGATTTGGTGAATGCAACGTTTCCTTGAAAAATATGTCATGTAAGACTCCATGCACATAGCTTGTCTAACATCAAAGCAAACAGCGGAAGACTTCTAGGAAACCTGAGAATAAACATGCTAACAAGTGTCAACACAAAGGTTGGTGAGTTCATAGTTTTAATGTTTCGTATAATCTGTATATAAAGGTGGATCACAAGATTTCAGTTGTTTCATCCTAAACGTTTATCAAAATATTCTACGAAATTGAGCACCCTGGTAACTAAACTTTAACGTATATATAATTTGTACCCTTTGTATAATCATCTTAATAATACACGCAAACCAACGTGTACACTTCTCAAATAGCATACATCAGTTAAAAGGCTAGTGCTCTAGCTCAGACGGGGATATCAAGCCCTATGGATCCATATATAACTACTCGCGCCCACCAGTTCTTATAACCGACAGTTACTAGTTACCAAAGCTAAGGGATTTTCAGTTTAAACTCGGTGTAGAATTTAGTATGCACTTGTATCCTTTGCGTTTAAAATAAAGTGCATGTATTCTCAGCCCAAAAATATAGATTGCAAAAGCAATTAAAAAGGGAGCAAATGAAACTCACCTTAGCAGCATATAAAGTCGTTCACCAAAATGTGATCGAAACTCGGATTACCAAATAACCGTAGATTTCAACGTATCAAATATTGAGATTCAATATTGTAGGAAAGTACGTAGACGCAACGGAGATGATAAACACTAGGTTTGATTCACAAATATACCCCCGAACATTACCCGTAATCTCCTTGGCAATAACCCATAATTTCTTTAGCTCTATCCCGCTTGAAAACCATTTTTAAAGTGACACGCTCATGACCTCGTCGTAGTATTTTATGTATAATACTAATTAATAATAATACTACTAATAATATTAAGATTAATAATAATATTAATCATAATCATAATAATAATAATAATAATAATAATAATAATAATAATAATAATAATAATAATAATAATAATAATAATATAAATAATTAAATGTTTACGGAGTATGTGAAATAAATGAAATCAAAGTGCAGAAATCGATCAATTTATAGATGTAATCTGGAATCCATTGTCATGCGATCGCATGAGTTTCATTTGATATGGCCATGCGATCGCATGGCCAGCTGTACCTGGTCATAATGTTTTAACTTTTTGTTTGTCGACATAATTTAATAATAATATATATAATATATATAATTTAAATTAATTAATTATATATTATATTTTATTCTCGTGCTTAGTGGACTTGTAACTTTTGCTCCGATAAGTCGTACGTCATCACTCGACTTATGTCTAGGTTCCGGTTTTTCGAATGTCCTTTCGTACGCTGAGAAAACTTGTACATTACATTTTGGGACACGTACCTTAGTCAAAATATAGCCTTAAATTATCCCTAAATTATATCACTCGAAATATAACTTATACATTTGAGTGTTTTGATCATTTACTTCTATAAATCATCGTCTCGCTATTTGTTAAAATACATTTTAAAATAGTATTTTACTGTAGCAATTCACTGCAGCAAATATTGATTTTCGAAAACACTGTACCAAATAGTGATTTTCGAAAACACTGTAGCATTTTGGGTACTGTAGCAATTTGAAAATACTGTAGCAAATTAGTGTTTTACTGGTTCATCTTAAACGCTTTAGTTAACTTATCTAAATATCAATCGAATCAATAAACGAATGTTACTATCGTTTACTAAATAACTTGAAATTATATATATGTATATATCTTTTTAATATACATAAATCAGTTTTTAAATACACATTGGAAGTTATTTATAAATAAATTTTAATAATAAATATTTCAACTTATCATATATATTCAAATAGATATTTAAACCAATAAGTTTAATGTACGGTATCAAACAATTAATACATTGTTACCTTTTCAAGTTATAGTATATATGTATCTATTTACATATAATTGTTCGCGAATCGTCGAAAACAACCGAAGGGTATTTAAATATATAAAATTTGTACAAAAATTTTGAGATTCAGTTTTACAGACTTTGCTTTTCGTGTCGGAAATGTTAATCATACAAAGATTAAGTTTAAATTTGGTCAGAAATTTCCTGGTCATCACATCGTAACTTATGGGTTTCCCAATATGATATCCCCCATCTTTCAAACGAAAGTCTCTTATAAACCAAGGCATTCTTGGAACGTTCTTCGAATGTCTTACAAACTGATTTCACCATAAATAGTTGTACCGAAGAATTCTGACCGACTCTAGACAAGATTTCATCAATCATGTCTCCGGGTAGGTCTCTTAAAATATTGGGTAGCCTACCCATTTTGTGTTTTTATACTGTAAAATAGACAAGAGTTAGATTCATAAAAAAAATACTTATTAATACAAGCAATTTTTACATATATCATAAAGCATAAGCACACTATATTACATATATTACACCATACGAATACAACTATCTTATTCCGACTCGCTCGTTTCTTCTTCTTCAGTTTTGGTTTGTTTTGTCAAGTTTCTGGGGATATATGATGTTCCCCTAATACTAGCTGTCGTTTTCCACAACGGTTTAGAAAAACCTGGTGGTTTAGAGGTTCCCGAATCATTGTTACAACTTAAGGACTTCGGGGGTTGATGATACATATAAAGTTCATCGGGGTTGGAATTAGATTTCTCTATTTTTATGCCCTTTCCCTTATTATTTTCTTTTGCCTTTTTAAATACAGTTGGGGTAATTTCTATAACATCATCGGAATTCTCGTCGGAATCCGATTCATTGGAGAATTGGTAATCCTCCCAATATTTTGCTTCCTTGGCGGAAACACCATTGACCATAATTAACCTTGGTCGGTTGGTTGAGGATTTTCTTTTACTTAACCATTTTATTATTTCCCCCACCGGTTCTATTTCCTCCTCCGGTTCCTCCTCTTTCGGTTCTGATTCTTCTTCTGGTTCTGATTCTTCTTCCAGTTCCTCTTCGGGAACTTGTGAATCAGTCCAATATATATTCGACTCTTCGTTATTATTAGGTGAGTCAATGGGATTTGTGCTAGAGGTAGACATCTATCACACAATATCAAACATGTTAAGAGATTAATATATCACATAATATATACATGTTAATAATATATAGTTTCCAACAAAAATGTTAAGCAATCATTTTTAAAGAAAACACGGTCGAAGTCCAGACTCACTAATGCATCCTAACAAACTCGATAAGACACACTAATGCAAATTTTCTGGTTCTCTAAGACCAACGCTCTGACACCAACTAAAATGTCCCGTTCTTATTGATTAAAAACGTTCCATATTAATTGATTTCATTGCGAGGTTTTGACCTCTATATGAGACGTTTTTCAAAGACTGCATTCATTTTAAAACAAACCATAACCTTTATTTCATAAATAAAGGTTTAAAAAGCTTTACGTAGATTATCAAATAATGATAATCTAAAATATCCTGTTTACACACGACCATTACATAATGGTTTACAATACAAATATGTTACATCGAAATCAGTTTCTTGAATGCAGTTTTTACACAATATCATACAAACATGGACTCCAAATCTTGTCCTTATTTTAGTATGCAACAGCGGAAGCTCTTAGTATTCACCTGAGAATAAACATGCTTTAAACGTCAACAAAAATGTTGGTGAGTTATAGGTTTAACCTATATATATCAAATCGTAACAATAGACCACAAGATTTCATATTTCAATACACATCCCATACATAGAGATAAAAATCATTCATATGGTGAACACCAGGTAACCGACATTAACAAGATGCATATATAAGAATATCCCCATCATTCCGGGACACCCTTCGGATATGATATAAATTTCGAAGTACTAAAGCATCCGGTACTTTGGATGGGGTTTGTTAGGCCCAATAGATCTATCTTTAGGATTCGCGCCAATTAGGGTGTCTGTTCCCTAATTCTTAGATTACCAGACTTAATAAAAAGGGGCATATTCGATTTCGATAATTCAACCATAGAATGTAGTTTCACGTACTTGTGTCTATTTTGTAAATCATTTATAAAACCTGCATGTATTCTCATCCCAAAAATATTAGATTTTAAAAGTGGGACTATAACTCACTTTCACAGATTTTTACTTTGTCGGGAAGTAAGACTTGGCCACTGGTTGATTCACGAACCTATAACAATATATACATATATATCAAAGTATGTTCAAAATATATTTACAATACTTTTAATACATTTTGATGTTTTAAGTTTATTAAGTCAGCTGTCCTCGTTAGTAACCTACAACTAGTTATCCACAGTTAGATGTACAGAAATAAATCGATAAATATTATCTTGAATCATTCCACGACCCAGTGTACATGTATCTCAGTATTGATCACAACTCAAACTATACATATATTTTGGAATCAACCTCAACCCTGTATAGCTAACTCCAACATTCACATATAGAGTGTCTATGGTTGTTCCGCAATATATATATATATATATATATATATATATATATATATATATATATATATATATATATATATATATATGGGTCAACATGATAGGTCGAAACATTGTATACGTGTCTATGGTATCTCAAGATTACATAATATACAATATAAGTTGATTAGGTTATGGTTGGAATAGATTTATTACTAACTTTCACGTAGGTAAAATGAGTAGTTTTTATCAATCTTGTTTTACTCGCCATTTCTTCGTTTCTAATCCGTTTTGAGTGATTCCAGTGTCCACGGTTTCGTATTGAACTTAAATTTATGAATATAAATAGAAAAAGTATAAGTTTATAGTCGTAAATACAAGTTACAAGTCGTTTTTGAATGAGGTAGTCATTTCCGTCGAAAGAACGACATCTTGATGACCATTTTGAAAAACATACTTTCACTTTGAGTTTAACCATGATTTTTGGATATAGTTTCATGTTCATAAGAAAAATAATTTTTCCAGAAGTATAGCTTTTAAATCAAAGTTCTTCTTGGCTTTTAATTATCCCAACCAAAACAGCCCCCGGTTTTACTACGACGGCGTATATCCAGTTTTATGGTGTTTATCGTGTTTCCGGGTTTTAAATCATTAAGTTAGCATATCATATAGATATAGAACATGTTTTTAGTTGATTTTAAAAGTCTAGTTAGAAGGATTAACTTTATTTGTGAACAAGTTTAGAATTAACTAAACTATGTTCTAGTGATTACAAGTTTATAACGTTGAATAAGACAGCTTTTTATGTATGAATCGAATGATGTTATGAACATCATTACAACCTCAAGTTCCTTGGATAAACCTACTGGAAATGAGAAAAATGGATCTAGCTTCAAAGGATCCTTGGATGGCTTGAAAGTTCTTGAAGCAGAATCATGACACGAAAACAATTTCAAGTAAGATTTCCACTCGAAATAAGATTGTTATAGTTATAGAAATTGAATTAAAGTTTGAATATGATTATTACCTTGTATTAGAAAGATAAACTACTGTAAGTAACAAAGGTTTCTTGATCTTGGATGATTACTTGGAATGGATTTAGAAAACTTGGAAGTAAACTTGCAATCTTGGAAGTATTCTTGATTTTTTGAAACTAGAACTTTTGGAATTTATGAAGAACACTTAGAACTTGAAGATAGAACTTGAGAGAGATCAATTAGATGAAGAAAATTGAAGAATGAAAGTGTTTGTAGGTGTTTTTGGTCGTTGGTGTATGGATTAGATATAAAGGATATGTAATTTTGTTTTCATGTAAATAAGTCATGAATGATTACTCATATTTTTGTAATTTTATGAGATATTTCATGCTAGTTGCCAAATGATGGTTCCCACATATGTTAGGTGACTCACATGGGCTGCTAAGAGCTGATCATTGGAGTGTATATACCAATAGTACATACATCTAAAAGCTGTGTATTGTACGAGTACGAATACGGGTTTATACGAGTAGAATTGTTGATGAAACTGAACGAGGATGTAATTGTAAGCATTTTTGTTATGTAGAAGTATTTTGATAAGTGTATTGAAGTCTTTCAAAAGTGTATGAATACATATTAAAACACTACATGTATATACATTTTAACTGAGTCGTTAAGTCATCGTTAGTCGTTACATGTAAGTGTTGTTTTGAAACCTTTAGGTTAAAGATCTTGTTAAGTGTTGTTAACCCAATGTTTATAATATCAAATGAGATTTTAAATTATTATATTATCATGATATTATGATGTATAAATATCTCTTAATATGATATATATACATTAAATGTCGTTACAACGATAATCGTTACATATATGACTCGTTTCAAAATCATTAAGTTAGTAGTCTTGTTTTTACATATGTAGTTCCTTGTTAATATACTTAATGATATGTTTACTTATCATAATATCATGTTAACTATATATATATCCATATATATGTCATCATATAGTTTTTACAAGTTTTAACGTTCGTGAATCACCGGTCAACTTGGGTGGTCAATTGTCTATATGAAACCTATTTCAATTAATCAAGTCTTAACAAGTTTGATTGCTTAACATGTTGGAAACACTTAATCATGTAAATAACAATTTCATTTAATATATATATAAACATGGAAAAGTTCGAGTCACTACATCAAGTTTACAAAAGTAGTTCAAAGACTAGTTACATTACAAAGTTTAACGTACGAATGAAACCTATGCGACACAATTTAAAAGTTGTCAAAAGACGCTCCAACTATGCAATGTATACTCGACATCCAAGCAAGTATCAAAAAGTGTGCGGAAGCATGTATCAAGTAGCGATCAAGGACCTGAGAAAACATATAGAAAACTGTCAAAGAAAACGTTGGTGAAATCATAGGTGTTTTAGTAAACGTTGAATTTGAACCACAAGATTTAATATAATATGATTATCAAAATCATTTGCATTCCAAAGTTGTTATTTGTTTCGCGGGCACCCAATTATCAAACTTAACTATTTTACACCCTTTGCGTAGTGTTAGAACATACACTAGACTCGAAAATATATTTCATCCGCTAACGGTAGCGAACCGTCCGAATGAGGCTCGTCAAGCCCATGTGATCACATAATATAAGTTAACATTTACACCTTTCAAGTGTAACTAATGATAATTGAATTGAGGATTTTTGTTCAAACCCGTACGTGAAATGTTCGTTTTCGTACTTGTGTTCAAAGTGTAAAAGCATGATACGTATATGTTTCTCATCCCATAGTTTAAAGCATAAAAGTTGTTTAAAAGATGGGACTATGATCTCACCTTGAGTGCATGTATGAAAAGTACTTCACAAAGTAACGTGTGCAAAGGACAATGTTAGTCTTAACCTAAACAAATAGATCGTATCAATAACGGTAAACACGATAGGTCAAAGATGTTCAATTAGTCCTATGGCTCGTTACGACTCGATTATGTAGCATGTGAATCAAATTGTCAAGTTTCATGCAAGATACTAGTATAGAAACAAGTTAGAAAGATTGCACAATCATTTGGTTAAGTTTGACAAAAAGTCAAACTTTGGTCTGGTCAAAGTCAACGAAAAAGTCAACACGTTCGGGTCGGGTCCCGAACTATTTTTCTGTGCTAGTTATTCATATATAAGCATGTTAGAAGAAGTTTCATGTGAATCGGAGGTCCATAGCATGCCACACATTTTTCGTATATTGGACAAGGAGGTCAGAAGCTGGACACGCCTAATGTCGCGCTGCGACATAGGCTGGCCGCGCCGCGGCAATACACGCGAGCTGGTACCTGGCCAGTTTCAGTTTTCTAAGTCTCAAACCAAAACCTTCTAATGCATAGAACACAAACTGCAAACACTTAGAACTCGCATCTTATATCGTTGGAAAGCTCCTTTGACAAGGAAAACAACTAAGCACATTTCAACAATCAAAAACATCATTTGTAACAATCGACTTTCCAAAATAAATGATCAATTAATGTTCATCATAAATGCTCAAGTTCATAAATGCACAAAATAGGATTCGGGAACTTAATGCATGCATATAACTAACTACTTACCAACCACAATTCATGGCATTCAATACATTAAATGTTCACATTCAATTCTATCAAACCCTAACCAATAACATCAAAATCACTAATCATGTTTATGAAGTTTTCTAAAACATCCTACACATCAAATTGAAGCTAGTGATGTTAGGAACACATTTAATACATGCATTTATAACATTTAACAACATTTAAGCAACCAAATCATCAATCAAACACACCAAACTTTCAAGTTCATGCTAGTTATCAAAAATAACAAGATCGAACATATAAATCATATATTCATGTTTAGACTTGAGCCATAGACACTAATTAACAACTTTATAAGTTAAAAACATCAAGAACACAAAATCTAGTGATTTTAGAAAGTTACCCAAATGTAATGAAATCGGTATGGAATCGAAGAGGAAGTTGCAAGGATTCCAAATATGTAATTTGTTTTGATTGAAGCTTGCTCGATTGGAATTAGATGATGATTCTTGTAATGGAGATTTAAAAGAAAATAAGGAAGTAATGAAACAAAAGAGAAATGAAATGAAAAAGATGGGAGGTAGGGTTGACTAGTCAAAAGCTAGTCACCTCCTTGGCACTTTGGTGAAACTAGTCCCTCGAGTTTGGTTGCGGGTGCGTGAATTACCTAAACGAGATATTTTTAAAATGCGTATTAACGAGGGATGTCATAAACATATAACGGAATTTAAATCATTAAACGGAAAAGTAAACGGAAAAAGGCGGGATGTTACAAAGGTACTGCGATGACCCGAAAAATTTCGACTTATTTAAACCAATTCTCTATATGATTTAATATTTTCGTCATGATAAGCAATGCATTTTGACAAGTCTTAAAACTTTTGTATATGAGTTTTATATAACGGTTGACCACCTTGTTTGTCCGACGATTCACGAATGTCATAACTTGTGATAATTATATAATTGTATATATACACGGAAACATGCGAATAATATTTATATACGAAATGATAAAAATTTACTATTGAATGATGCAATTTCAAATTAAAAATTTTACGTATATGATCGTTTTATTTTTATGGTATAAATTTTTTAATTTATAAGAAGAAACGTAATTAAATCAAAGATGTACAAGCTGTAAAGCACAACGTACAACAATGTAACTTAAATAGTTGAATCAAAATTCATTCATTTACTATTCATATGAATAGTAAATGAAACGAAATTAATTAATTTACTATTCACATGAAAGCGACATGATAGAAATTATTAATTATAAGTTAGATAAAATACCCCTGAAGTATTTAATAAATACGACTTTTTAAATATTAAAATTCATTTATTCGATTGAATTAAATGAATTTTGTGATTTACTGTGGCACAGAATGATCAGCAGACTAGTACGTACACTCTACATCGAACGTATATAGTAATTTTATAAATAAATGGGCCTTTTTACAACAGTTTTATAAAGCTTAAGACCAAAATAAATATATGTATTCAATTATAAAAAGTGGAATTCTTTTTATTTATACTTTTAGCCGTCAATTATTAGCAACAGAGTACGAAATACTGGTCTGTGAAAAACTGTCGGCATAAACTAACAAAAATGGGGCGGCTAAGATTACACACGTTTTCCATTCTTTAACTTTTATATTATATTTTAATATTATTATGTTATTATATTTATTATATTATATTATATATATATATATATATATATATATATATATATATATATATATATATATATATATATATATATGTATATATATATATATGTATATATATATATATATGTATATATATATATATGTATATATTCGATCAATTCTGCCGAACCATTTCACAATTCAATCTATCTCTCTTTCTCTGAATTACTCCGTATATATTTATATTATTATTATTAATATTATTAATATCATTTTATTACTAATATTATTATTAATATTATTAGTATTATGATACGAAAATAATATTATACAAAAAAAAAAATTATTACGACGAGGTCATGAGCGAATTATTTTCAAAACGGATTTTCGAGCGGGATGAAGCTAGGGAAATTACGGGTTATAGCTATAGAGGTTATGAGTAATGTTCGTGGGTACCATGGGTGAATCCAAGACCAACCATACAATCATCCACTATCGTTACGTCTACGCATTTTGCCTATAATATTAAATCTCAATATTGAACCGTGAGGTTATAGATCCCTTTTTAATTGCTTTTACAATCTATATTTTTGGGCTGAGAATACATGCACTTTATTTTAAACGCAATGGACACAAGTACATACTTAATTCTACACTGAGTTTGAACCGAAAATCTCTTAGCTTTGGTAACTAGTAACTGTCGGTTATAAGAACTGGTGGGCGCGAGTAGTTGTATATGGATCCATAGGGCTTGACATCCCCGTCTGTTCCAGGTATAGAAACCCTAGCATGAACTATAAAACAGACGTATGCTATTTGAGTTTAGAACACTTTGGTTTACATGTATTGTACATGTTGGTTGCATGTATGTTAAAATAAGGGTACTTGTTATATATATATGTTAAGTTTAGTTACCAGGGTGCTGAATTTCGTAGAATATTTTGATAAACATTTTGGATGAAATAACTGAAATCTTGTGATCCACCTTTATATACAGAGTATGCGCGATATTAAAACTATGAACTCACCAACCTTTGTGTTGACACTTTTAAGCATGTTTATTCTCAGGTTCCTAGAAGTCTTCCACTGTTTGCTTATATGTTATACAAGCTATGTGCATGGAGTCATACATGCTTTATTCTAGAAAACTTTGCATTTACAAAATCATCACCATGTATCTTATTTTGACTGCATTATCAACGGATGTATTATTGTAAACTATTATTTACAGTGATTGTCTATATGTATAAATCATCAGATGTCAAAAATCTTGGAATTTGATATTCATTTATGGTGTGCCTTTTCAAAAGAATGCAATGTTTACAAAATGTATCATGTAAAGGTCTAAACCTCACTATGAAATCAATGAATAACGTACCGCATCAATAGTGATTTTTACGGGTCGTTACACCAATTCTGCAGTGTATATCCCTGAAGATACCCTGAACTGAACCTCGTCTGAACGTGTGATCAATCCGATGAGTGATTAGGTGCTCGTGTGAATCATGGGCCCTGTTCGCCAACCCTGCCATTCTTGCAAGTCTCTTCCCAAACTCGAGTTCATGCCCATACCTCCTATACCTTGTGTACAATCCTCGGTATTATATCGGCTTGCAGCTTGGTCTCATGCACTATTCTGATCATTAGCGGATGTATCTCTGTGGGTGCTGACGTTGTTGGTTCCAAAAATGTTGTTAGCCAAATCCTCTGCCATTGTCCTCGGTTCCCTTGGAGGAGATGAAATGACTGTATGCTGGGTGAAATGATGCTGAGGTGGGGGTCATGGCTGCTGAGTGCTATGTCCTACATCTCTCGGGTCTCTGTGGGCGTACATCACCGGATACTCGTGAGGGTATGGCAGAACATTAAGCTGTCTGCCAGCGTGATGTGTGAAGTGATTCAAGTTCTGAAAGATAGCATGCTGAGCAAACCAACTCTCATGCCCGGGCAAGTCTCCCATATAATAATGGTATGATGGAAAGCGCGGTCGATCCCTCTCTCCTACTGATGAGTGTCGGCGGGGATCAGTGGGCCTACCCTGCATGGTGGGATCATCCTCATCCAGTGGTTCCTGTGAACCTCAACGTCTCCTCCCATCCCTAGTTCTGGCATCAGGCCTAAATCCCCTAACTGTTACCCCTAGCACTGTTCGATCTTTCGAATCCGGGATTGTCGGATTAGCTGCAACTATTAACTGCTCATCCTCTATCTTAATGTATTCCCAGGTGTGCAGTAGTTTATACCCGAATTCTTCTGACTGAGTTGCCATTAAATACCCAAATCTTTCAACACTACCCAAAACGTGCATCCTGCAAAGGAGTTTGGTGACAACGGCTCCCAAAACTAGCACAACTGTTCTTGCAGAATTCCTTTCGTTGGTGAATGCTTGAGCTTGAAGGTGTGCGACTTGCATATTTTGGTTGTTGATCATGGCGTGCATTAGGCACATATCATTAACGGTGACGGCACCGCCATGTTGGTTTTTCGGGTGAAGAGTTTTGGCAATGTGGTGGTGAAGAATGCGGTGGACTGGATTGGTGAAATTTGAAGCCTTTTTACTTGACCTCCAGGCTTCATTATCGGAAGTGTAGGTTAGCCAGAAAGCTTGATGATCGATTGGTCTTAGGATGGTGTATCCTCTTTTGAACATTGATCGCTTAACGTGTGACTTTTTGTACAGCTCTCGGTGCATTGCGAACTGTGCGAGAGTCAGGTGCTGCATTTAATTCTGGTGGCGGAAATGAATGCACGGATGACTGTTATAATCAGTTTGGTCAGCATTTGCTTCGAATCTCCACGTTGCCATAAATTCTGCATATGGCTCCTGATACACTCTTTCATTGATCTCAAACAGCTTTTGCCATGCGCTGTTTGTTTTCCTGTGTGCTGTAAAACTTAAAATCTGTCTTAGCTCATCGGCCCAACCACACTGTTCCATGATCTCCCAATTTATATACTTGTTGGCACCCTTTGGTCAATTTATCCAAGTTCGCATGAACGGTTCATTATCCGCCGTGTTATCTTGTCCCTGGATAGAGTGGGGCAACTCGTACTCTTCAGGTAAATAATTAGCCATCTACGAAAGTCAAATAATGTAGGTTATGTTCCAAAATAATAAGACTTATAATAACGCTTAGAAATGGAAATGCTTATATTTTTCGAAAAAATTCGAAATGAGGGCTTTACAAATGGCATTTTTCAAATCCCTGTTATAGTCAATTATAGCTAAAATTACCGTAAACAATATCTAATCTTACTATAAATTCATTTTTAAGCAAAATTTGAAGCGTACCCGTGATTGCAACAAATAATAATAATTATAGCGAGTTAGTCGTAATAAGCAACTTTGATTAAAGTAAGATGATTTTTAAGCATACAATGAGTCTAATGACCATTTTTAATTACCTTAAATATTTTTAAACATCAAACTTTAGCTACAACATCCGTAAGTCAAGGTTTAAGGCCGTTTTAATCGAAAAATAGTTATTTGTCCGAAACGTACAAAATAAGGAAAATCAAAGACTAGGTTCCAATTTCATTCGTAAGTCAATGATACTTTCATTTAGGCTAATTTCCAAGTAATTCTAAGTTTTAAAAATGTTTTAACTATAGAAAAATCTTAGGCCTAATTTTGTATAGTTTTATCAAAATTTCAATTTTCAATCAAACAATCAAACAATCCTAAATTGTTCCAAAACTAGTTTCTAAGCATTCTAGATGAATCACTAAGCCTATATGAGCAAGCAAAACATCAAATTCCCAAAGATTTCACCAATTTCTAACCTAAAACCTAGTCTAACGAATCTAGAGCTAAAAACTAACCAAAATGCCTCAATCGAACCTAAAAACTAACATACATTAATCACACTATCTAACTAAGCATATAGGAAATCAAATTTGGGCATAAAACACAATTTTTCTCAAAAGTCAAAAATTTGACTCCGAGTAAAAACTCAATTTTTAACCATGAAAAAAATACCTTTTATGTAAAATTGATGATGGAAACGTGTTTAGGAGGCACGAGAGAATTGAATTAGAGTTTCGAATCGTTAAATTTGGTCAAGATTTGACGGTGGTGGGGTGGTGTCTAGGCGTCGGTCGAAGGGAGCAGAGAAGAGGAAGAAGAAAAGAAAAAGAAGGAGGAAAAAGGAGAGGAGGAAAAGAAAAGGAGAAGAAAAATTGGCCCGTGTGGCTCACGGGCTTATTTTCCCGAACCGACCTGCGAATTTTTATATTTTTTTAAAATTTTAAAAATTTTCACTAGATTAATAAAAGGTAAATAAAATTTTTCTTCGGATCTTAATCCGGTTATTTTTATTAATAAAACTAAAAATTAAAAAGAAAAGGACAAATGGACGGAGTAAACTAAAAATTTATTTTTATTAATAACTCAAATTACACAGGTTCCACAAATAAGTTTCAAAAATGGCGCGGAAAGAAAGATAAATTTAAAGCTTCTTTGACCATCCAGAGTAAATCAACGGAGTGTATGGAAAATATTTCAAAATCACTTAGCATTTTGCGCTCACACTTTTGTAAATCTCCGATGTCGTCCATAAGTTTAACCAAAGCCCTTCTAAATTTTTTAACGTTTGAAATCCCCTCTCTTGGTCCAGTATCTCGATAATTAAGCTCGAAAAGAAGTTTTGAAAATGTGTCTTGAAATAAAAGATCTTCCGTGCAATCAGGATCACCGATAGTAAATTTAAATTTTTCAGATATTTCTCGAATGATCTTCCTTTGCGGAGTTGTAAATGGAAATTTTGACATAGTGAGGATTTGCACGAGTTCAGAATATATTTCCTTTCTTTTTGAGAAGAAATTCTGATGTATTCTTTCTTCGGTTGAATCCGAAAAAACTTCGATTAATCGTTTGATGAGTGAAAGGACCCGTTCATATACATTATAAACGATTCACAATAGTTGATTACATCGCGAGGTATTTGACCTCTATATGATACGTTTTACAAACATTGCATTCGTTTTTAAAAGACAAACTTTCTTTACATCAAAAATTGACGGCATGCATACCATTTCATATTACATCCAACTATAATTGACTTAATATTAATCTTGATGAACTCAACGACTCGAATGCAACGTCTTTCAAAGTATGTCATGAATGACTCCAGGTAATATCCTTAAAATGAGCTAATGCACAGCGGAAGATTTCTTTAATACCTGAGAATAAACATGCTTAAAAGTGTCAACCAAAAGGTTGGTGAGTTCATAGGTTTATCATATCAATCATTTCAATATATTAATAGACCACAAGATTTCCGTTTATAAATATATGTACACTCGCAAGTGTATAAAAGTATTCTATAAGTTGTAGGCACCCGGTAACAAGCCTTAACGTTCATGTTTTACCCTCTGAAGTACACCAGATCAGGTGTGTTTAATATAACCTCGAAGTACTAAAGCATCCCATAGTCAGGATGGGGTTTGCCAGACCCAATAGATCTATCTTTAGGATTCGCGCCTACCGTACATAGACAAGTAGTTTAATGTTACCAAGCTAAGGGTATATTTCTGGTTTAAACCCACGTAGAATTAGTTTTAGTACTTGTGTCTATTTCGTAAAACATTTATAAAACAGCGCATGTATTCTCAACCCAAAAATATATATTGCAAAAGCAATTAAGAAGGGAGCAAATGAAACTCACAATACTGTATTTCGTAGTAATTATGTATATGACGGCACTGAACAAGTGCAGGGTTTGTCTCGGATTCATGAACCTATATTAAGTATATATATATTTATATGTTGGTCAATATCTGTCTAACAATTTAGGTCAGGTCGTAGTGTATCACAATCCTAATGCTCGAGACCGACATGCAAAAGTCAACAAAAGTCAACTTGACCCAAAATGACTTCCAAAATCTATACATGTTTATTATATAACTTATATATAGTCGTTTTATATATTTAAATATATTTATCAGATCTTATTATACTAAATAATACAAGTCATTTATTAATAAATAAAAATTTATATTTAAATTCATATATGATAAAAATATACTTTTATATATCTCAAGTAATAAAATTTATAAAATTCACTTAATATCATAAAAATATAGTGGTATGTATTATTAATGTAATTATATTACGTGTGGTAAAAATATCTTTGTACGCATATTTATTTGATTAAATAATATTGATAATAATAATAATGATAAAAATAATAAAATGATAGTTTCAATAAAAATATTAATTTTTAGTAATAAAAATAATTTTAGTAATAACATCAACTGATAACAATTATAATAATCGTTTTAATAATAATATTAAAATTAATAATAATTCAGTTGACCATATCTTTTAATCCGTTCATCGAACCCACACGATTTCTAAATGAAAAGTTATTAATTTTTCTTTAGCTTTTCAACGACATGCATATCATATACCTTATCTCAGTAACATATGTATCAAATTCGTGATTTATCATAAACTATTTAACGACGAAACTAAGCATACAAACATGCATAATCATATATACTCGAGCACTAGTCAGGGATACACTATTAATATATAAAAGATAAGATATGAATGCTCACGTATCAATATTGTGATTCAATATTGCAGAAAAGTACGTAGACGCAACGAAAATGATAAAAGTTAGGTTGACCTCACGAGCAATACCCTCGAACAATATCCATAACCTCCATAGCTATAACCCATAATTTCCTTAGCTCTATCCCGTTTGAAAACTTATTTTGAAATCATCTGAATATAACTCCGTCGTAGTATTTTATGTATACTAATAATATCTTGAAATAATACTAAGTAAATATATATATGTAATTCGATTGAGAGAGTTTAGAGAAATATATTTTCAAGTTTCTATGAAATAATAAAACCTATTGAATTCTATTTATAATAGATTTTTAAATTATTAAAGTGAATTATTAAAGTATAAATTATTAAAGTATGAATTATTAAAGTATGAATTATTAAAGTGAATTATTAAAGTGAATTATTAAAGTGAATTATTAAAGTTAAAGTAAAGTAAAAGTAAAGTAAAAGTAAAGTAAAGTAAAGGTAAAGTTAAAGTATAGTAAAAGTATAAAACTATGTACGTATAATACGCGTATAAATATATTTAATATTAATTTAAATCGTTATATCATAAAACATTTTAGAAAAGTAGAATTATATATATTCATAATAGGTTTCAAGTTTTTAAATTACAGTCTGTTGGTGAAGCATGGGATAAAATCCAAAGGTTTAATAAACGTATGAAATCATCTTAATGAAAAATGTCGAGTTACTTAACTTGTCGATATCCAACATCTAAGTTATTTACACTCCACGTTCTTACTTATAGATCACTTTACCATTTTCTGAATATTGTCAAAAAGAATAGATTTCTTAAATCACAGTGGACCTCATAACATTGGCCCGTAATCATATCATAATGTATCTGATAATTCAATCATTTGATATTATCTCTTAATTCTGTCGATAAATATATCGAAACAAATACGTTCATGTAAAGTATCATATATATCAAATACTTTGTTAATGTTTTCAGTTATTATATATTATATATACATATCTATATACACATAATTGTTCGTAAATCGTCAAACACGGTCAAAGGGTAATTGATTACATGAATGTAGTTCCAAACTTTTTGAGATTCAACATTACAAATTCTGCTTATCGTGTCGGAAACATATAAAGGTTAGGTTTAAATTTGGTCGAAAATTTTCGGGTCGTCACAGTACCTACCCGTTAAAGAAATTTCGTCCCGAAATTTGATCGAGGTCGTCATGGCTAACTTTAAAAATGTTTTCATGACGAATATGAGTTGATAAATAGAGTTTTATCATCATTGAGTAATATAGATAAAACAATTTGATTACGCGAAGAGTATAAGTGAAGCTATCGCAAGAGAGTGAAATGAGTAAACGTATATTCGTTTTAACCGATGACGTAGTTATGATTGATTTCCGGAATTCATGGAATTTAAAGAAAATCTTTGCAATAAGATTTGGTTCTTTGGCGATTAAGGAAATTAGGATCTTATTTGATTAAATGCGATAATCTGTCTCGATTTCTCTGTCTGATATTTTACTATAAATCCGCCCCTTCGTTTCTTTATTTCCACAGCTCACACCTTCTAGTCTTTCTCCCCAATTCATACTTTAAAGCATTCATTAATATGCTTCATCCAGTATTGATTCTTGATATACTCTTAACTTTCATATCTGTCATTCTTCTTTTTCATCTACCACCGGAGGAAGTTATTTTCTTCTACCATTACCTTGGGGTTATTGTGTTTTTCATCCTCCCGTGTCTTTATATTGCTATACGCATTGATATACAAGGTTTGTAATTTCGGGGTTGTTATCGGGCTTTATATTCTCCATTATATTTCGGAGCTTCATGCTTTCGTTTTCTCTTCCCGACCTTAAGTCAAGCGGATAATGGTCCAGAATTTGTAGATATGAATTTTTGGATGAACATAGTTAATGTTCCAAGAAGAAAATCGTAATGGCACGATCTTGATTTGGTAAATTACCAGAATATCCTAAAATATAGAGCTATCAAGATGATATGTTCTTAATATGTTTGGAAATTGGGTAGAATGTAAGAGTCGTGTAAGTAGTACATGATGACGGTATGTTCTGTGAATCATCACGTTCCATTAGAAACTCAGTATGACTTACTGTAATATAATCACATTAATCAAGTGTCATTATATTATACTAACTCATGCTTCAGTTCCCAATACTACTTCAAAAACATTCCTATTTTAAATTCGAATTTTTTTTTCAGAATTTAGAAACTAACACAGTTTCTTTTTATGTTGTAACGCAGATATTGCGAATAGATAGAAGATTTTGGATAAGAATAGTTGTGAAAATATCTTCAGGAATATCGAAGATATTTATAATAAAAGATACGATAATATCTTAGAATTCTTAACATAGATGGATGATGAAGAAGATTTGTCTGTGAAGGTTTAGAATAAGAAGTAAGGTGTTTGCTAACTATTTCAGTAGACTCTGAATCATTTGGATCCTTTGAAGGCAGGTTTAGTCTTTGTGATTTGTCCACAGCCTCCTTCATGGTCTGCTCAATCCGTTTTCCAGTTTCAAACCTTCTCTTTTTCTCAGCTTTACCACCATACTATTCTTTATAATCAAACTTTTGACTGTTAAAGTCGTTTACAGTTTTTACTGCTTCATCAGCATTTTTCCAATTTCGGAGAACTAGCTCATAGTTTGGGATGTTTTTCAGAAAATTCACATTCGAAGTATGTAAGTCTAGGAGATAGACGTTATATGTATACATATAACTTTTGACGTAAAATTGTCGCGAAATTCAAAATACTGATTGCTAATTCCCAGTAGTTGGTGTGATAATTATTGTTACAGGATGTAGGTGAGTACATGATGGGGTTTTAATGAATAAGTATAGTGGCTTTTCGGAGAGGCTTAAGTCGAAGGTTAATGAAGTTTTTGATAAGTTTACTGCTAATGTGGCGAGATATGAAAGGTTTCCCGGTAACAATGATGAAGGGGTAATTGTTATAATAAGGTTTATTCATATAAACAAATGAAGGTGATTTGTTGAAGCTATGACAAAACTGTCTATTTTGGAAAGAGATTGAAAAATTATATTTGGTAATAAATATCAAAGGATCTGACACGGATACGTGTTAAACTATAACTTTGGTTTCGAGAGCTTTTCAGGTGCATGTCAGTGGGTAATGTGTGGTTGGATCATCATCTCGCATGTCTTTAATAATTTCGAAGTGTTTGAACACATATTGTAATTGTTAATATACATATGATGTTCTAAGATTTTGAATGATACAAATATTTTTGTGAGTTCCATGAATAGAAATGAGGTTCTAGGATAGTTTTGAAGTCAAAGTATAGTTTTGAAAGATGTAGAAATATAAGAGTGATGATTTCGGTTATATCTTGAATCAAATTCTGAGATTTCAAAATCAGAATATGTAATTAGATTTTGAATGAGTATGGTTGTTTTGATTTCTATAAAAGAATGTATATTGTTGTGAAAGTAGGGAGTATAATGGATGATTTGCTGAATCAGATTCGAAGAATGTAACATATTAATTGTGAATTTATATATCTCTCGGGTATTACCTACCCGTTAAAAAAATTTCACAATTAATATTTTGTACAAAAGAATTTTATTACAGTCTTTATGGAAATATATATGTGTATATTTCTTCAGATATAATATAGATTTAATGAGTTAATATTAAATTAAACTCATCTGATTTATGGTTAAGGCTAGCATAGATAATTTCTAAACTTTAGAAATTACATAATTGTCGTAAAATGTTTTCCCAATGAAGTTATGAATCAGTACTTAATTGTTGTGGTATTCCTTGGTATCTACATGGCGTATGACGTCGATGCTCGTGGGACAGATTGTGAAGTTGAGGTTTGCGATGCGGTTGTTGTTGGTGGTGGTAATGGTACTGTTGATGTTGTTGATGGTGGTACTGGTTATGCTGCTGGTGCTGCTGCTGGTGTTTGTAACCTTTGCACCATATTCTCCAAAGCCACTACCCGAGCGCGAAGCTCGTTGACTTCTTCTATTACACCGGGGTGATTGTCGGTTCGGACGAGCGGATAAATAAGATATAGAATTTGGTGTAGTATATAATCATGACGAGATACTCTGGAAATGAGAGAGAAAATGGTGTTTCGGACAGGTTCGCCGGTAAGTGCTTCAGGTTCATTGCCAAGAGGGCAATGTGGTGGATGGAAAGGATCGCCTTCTTCTTGTCTCCAATGGTTAAGTAGATTTCGAACCCATCCCCAATTCATCCAGAATAGATGATGGCTAATTGGTTGATCCATTCCGGTCACGCTGCTTTCGGAGCTCATGTGGAAATCCATATCGGCATAGCTGTCGGAATCCGAGGAACTCGAACTGGTTGAGGGATCCATCTTGTATGATCAGGGAAAGAATTTTTTGGTATGAAATAGATTGTAGAATTTAGATGTGGTATTCTTCAATATATAATTTACATATGTATATATAATACCAAAATCCCATAAATTACGGAGGAATCTTTGAAAGATGTCAGTCAAAGTTCACAGTAACAGATATGCTAAGATAAGAATTCGTCTATACACTATTATGCAATAAATGTAGGAAAACGCGTCTAGACTTAAGAATGATAAGCAGGTAATTTCCTAAGGATGGTAAGTAGATGATTTCTGACTAAAAATGATAAGCAAAACTTTTGACATGCAGACACGGTCGAAGTCCAGACTCACTAATGCATCTTTACAACTATTAGTTAGACACACTAATGCAAGACCTGGTTCACTAAGACCACCGCTCTGATACCAACTGAAAGGAACAGTTCATATACATTATAAACGATTCACAATAGTTGATTACATCGCGAGGTATTTGACCTCTATATGATACGTTTTACAAACATTGCATTCGTTTTTAAAAGACAAACTTTCTTTACATCAAAAATTGACGGCATGCATACCATTTCATATTACATCCAACTATAATTGACTTAATATTAATCTTGATGAACTCAACGACTCGAATGCAACGTCTATCAAAGTATGTCATGAATGACTCCAGGTAATATCCTTAAAATGAGCTAATGCACAGCGGAAGATTTCTTTAATACCTGAGAATAAACATGCTTAAAAGTGTCAACCAAAAGGTTGGTGAGTTCATAGGTTTATCATATCAATCATTTCAATATATTAATAGACCACAAGATTTCCGTTTATAAATATATGTACACTCGCAAGTGTATAAAAGTATTCTATAAGTTGTAGGCACCCGGTAACAAGCCTTAACGTTCATGTTTTACCCTCTGAAGTACACCAGATCAGGTGTGTTTAATATAACCTCGAAGTACTAAAGCATCCCATAGTCAGGATGGGGTTTGTCAGACCCAATAGATCTATCTTTAGGATTCGCGCCTACCGTACATAGACAAGTAGTTTAATGTTACCAAGCTAAGGGTATATTTCTGGTTTAAACCCACGTAGAATTAGTTTTAGTACTTGTGTCTATTTCGTAAAACATTTATAAAACAGCGCATGTATTCTCAGCCCAAAAATATATATTGCAAAAGCAATTAAGAAGGGAGCAAATGAAACTCACAATACTGTATTTCGTAGTAATTATGTATATGACGGCACTGAACAAGTGCAGGATTTGTCTCGGATTCATGAACCTATATTAAGTATATATATATTTATATGTTGGTCAATATCTGTCTAACAATTTAGGTCAGGTCGTAGTGTATCACAATCCTAATGCTCGAGACCGACATGCAAAAGTCAACAAAAGTCAACTTGACCCAAAATGACTTCCAAAATCTATACATGTTTATTATATAACTTATATATAGTCGTTTTATATATTTAAATATATTTATCAGATCTTATTATACTAAATAATACAAGTCATTTATTAATAAATAAAAATTTATATTTAAATTCATATATGATAAAAATATACTTTTATATATCTCAAGTAATAAAATTTATAAAATTCACTTAATATCATAAAAATATAGTGGTATGTATTATTAATGTAATTATATTACGTGTGGTAAAAATATCTTTGTACGCATATTTATTTGATTAAATAATATTGATAATAATAATAATGATAAAAATAATAAAATGATAGTTTCAATAAAAATATTAATTTTTAGTAATAAAAATAATTTTAGTAATAACATCAACTGATAACAATTATAATAATCGTTTTAATAATAATATTAAAATTAATAATAATTCAGTTGACCATATCTTTTAATCCGTTCATCGAACCCACACGATTTCTAAATGAAAAGTTATTAATTTTTCTTTAGCTTTTCAACGACATGCATATCATATACCTTATCTCAGTAACATATGTATCAAATTCGTGATTTATCATAAACTATTTAACGACGAAACTAAGCATACAAACATGCATAATCATATATACTCGAGCACTAGTCAGGGATACACTATTAATATATAAAAGATAAGATATGAATGCTCACGTATCAATATTGTGATTCAATATTGCAGAAAAGTACGTAGACGCAACGAAAATGATAAAAGTTAGGTTGACCTCACGAGCAATACCCTCGAACAATATCCATAACCTCCATAGCTATAACCCATAATTTCCTTAGCTCTATCCCGTTTGAAAACTTATTTTGAAATCGTCTGAATATAACTCCGTCGTAGTATTTTATGTATACTAATAATATCTTGAAATAATACTAAGTAAATATATATATATGTAATTCGATTGAGAGAGTTTAGAGAAATATATTTTCAAGTTTCTATGAAATAATAAAACCTATTGAATTCTATTTATAATAGATTTTTAAATTATTAAAGTAAATTATTAAAGTATGAATTATTAAAGTGAATTATTAAAGTATGAATTATTAAAGTATGAATTATTAAAGTGAATTATTAAAGTGAATTATTAAAGTTAAAGTAAAGTAAAAGTAAAGTAAAAGTAAAGTAAAGTAAAGGTAAAGTTAAAGTATAGTAAAAGTATAAAACTATATACGTATAATACGCGTATAAATATATTTAATATTAATTTAAATCGTTATATCATAAAACATTTTAGAAAAGTAGAATTATATATATTCATAATAGGTTTCAAGTTTTTAAGTTACAGTCTGTTGGTGAAGCATGGGATAAAATCCAAAGGTTTAATAAACGTATGAAATCATCTTAATGAAAAATGTCGAGTTACTTAACTTGTCGATATCCAACATCTAAGTTATTTACACTCCACGTTCTTACTTATAGATCACTTTACCATTTTCCGAATATTGTCAAAAAGAATAGATTTCTTAAATCACAGTGGACCTCATAACATTGGCCCGTAATCATATCATAATGTATCTGATAATTCAATCATTTGATATTATCTCTTAATTCTGTCGATAAATATATCGAAACAAATACGTTCATGTAAAGTATCATATATATCAAATACTTTGTTAATGTTTTCAGTTATTATATATTATATATACATATCTATATACACATAATTGTTCGTGAATCGTCAAACACGGTCAAAGGGTAATTGATTACATGAATGTAGTTCCAAACTTTTTGAGATTCAACATTACAAATTCTGCTTATCGTGTCGGAAACATATAAAGGTTAGGTTTAAATTTGGTCGAAAATTTTCGGGTCGTCACAATGAGAAATCAGGCTGGATCAAAGTAGAAGAAATCTCGATCTCCATATTTTGAAATAGGGTTAAGTTTTTTACTTTCAATCCGAAATTCTAATTCAGAAATCATTGCAGTAACATAACGGTTGATATGAATTTGAGAAAATTTCTCATCATTGAAGTGTGGAAGAAAGCTGACGAATGACTCTAAATCGAATTTGAAGTCAATTTCTGTATCCCGATACTTGACAAAAATATCATCCCCGCATTCTTTTAACAGTTTGTGAAGAGAACGAACTTGATTACGCAGCTCTTTTAACAGATTTATTTGAAATGTTGAGAACGGGAAGTCTGAGGAATAGAGGTGCCAAATGAATTCTCTATAGACGTCTAACCTTCTGCTAGGATTTAACATATTTCCAGTAAACAGAGCTTTTAACTTAGTAATGTGTTGTTTCTCTTTTGGAATGTATTCAAGCAAGTCTGGATATTTGAATAGTTGGGTATTCTTCCCGTATTTCATCTTCCATAATGAGGAGTTCATTAAGACTGAACCTCCCTTTTGGATCGTGAAAAGGGTCGAATCCTAGTTCATTTGAGTAAAACTTATCCAAAAGCAATGAAATCTCTAAGTCGGATGAAGTTATCCGGCTTCTTGGACTACAAGGATCAAGAATTAATTCTTGATGAGATTCATCAGGATTTAGGTTTGTTTTGGATTTATAATTAATATTTTGTTTTTATAATTTTGAAAAGGGTTTACTATAATGGCGACTTTAAATCCTATACCGACAAACTCTCTGTTTGTTAAACATGTGTGTTTCTTATCAAATTATCTTTGAAACAAGTGGCCAGGCCGACAACGGAGAGGCAAAATCCTTTTGGTTCCAATATAATTGGAGACTGTTCAGAAAATCCAACAACCAAGTCCGTGTATAATTGTCTTTCTTAGACACCACTCAAGAATCTTAGATATCTTGACAGAATCAATGATTACCTTAACAGACAGAAAATAACTCCTTGGCAGCGGCGCCAAAAACTTACTACCCCTATGATATGGCCAAAACGGACGGTTTTATTTATGCAGTGTCGTTAGGTCGCAGCATGTCAGAATTAGCTATCAAAGGAGTAGTAATGGTTTTATCATTTATATTTAGCTGGGGTTTCCTAGCTATAACTCACCTACTTGTCTTCCTTTTAACGAATAAGTTGTAAATATAACTCAGGTTCGTATTTTTGTTTGTTTGCTCAGTAACGTGAGACAAAAGTGCCTATATAGTTAACCCTAGTTGACAAGTGGTGATAGATTAAGATTATCTACTAATGCTATAACTATAAAGATAAATTTGGATATGTATGAAGCCCAAGATTCTGACAGGGAATTATCACAAGAGTTCAACTTCCTAGAATAAACACTAAACCTCAACTTGGATATGAACCTAACTGATTTGTCACTAAGAGTTTAGGCCTTGAAGATTCTGGCTAAGACGGATATCCCTACTCCCAACGTTAACCTTGGAAGGTTTAAATGACCTTATGGATATAATCCTAGGTACATGAACAAAGTGGTATTATCCTTAAAGGAAAGTCTCAACTTTTCTTAATCCTAGTTAGTCTAACTAAAGCAATGTTCCATCACTTAATACTAACCTATTCCTTAACATTAACAGATGTGCAATCTTAGATATTCTAAGGAACTGCTAATTAGATTAGAGGTCTCTCCTTTGCTATCACTTATTCAACCCCGGATCATCTTACAACATCTCAAGAATATTGCTTCTGACGCGAATCATGCTTTTGAGCAAGCCAATGTTCATTGAACTCTATATTGCCTACTCTAATCACAACCTAAATGGGCAACTCTTCTCTGACGAATAAATGGTTATTCGTACGTAGGTAGTATATCCTTGTTGTAATGTTAAGCACACATAACTACTTACCCGTATCCTAGGGTTGATCAGGTCCTAATACTAGGTTATAGCCACGTGAATAAGCGAAAAGGGTGGTCCGTAAATTAAACTTCTAAACCGTCAAAGTTTCAGCATAACAGTAGCATAAGTTTCAGATAAATTATTCAACACATAATGAACATTTGTAACGGATAGACAAGTATGCGTTCACCATTTACAGACGAGATCCGGACCATTACAAGTGCTGACATCCTCTAGACCGCTCCTATTACAATCTTCGGCGTTATCCTTCGGGTACTTAATTTCTCGCTCGGAGGTGAGAAGGCCTTGAAAGCTCCAGTAAGAGAAAATGTATTGTAGTGAGAGAGTGAAGGGAGGTGTGTTGAAAATGAATGACAAAAAGCCTTTAAATAGACTTGAAATTTGCCTGCAAACGGCTGGCAGGCTGTTTGGCAGGCCGTTTGCAAAGGCCGTTTGCCAGACCAGCCCGTTTGCAGGGGCCGTTTAACTTGGGTGTGCAGCAGGCCATTTGCAAGCCAGGCAAGCCATTTGGTAGGCCATTTGGCTTGCCTGGTCAGCTGATTTTTCTGGGTCGTAACTTGATTTCTTGTCTTTCATCATTTTCGCTCTAAAATCTTCGTTTTAGCTCCGATGCTCTTGATTCTTTTTGCATTGTCTTCCTAATTACTTTACCTACAAATTTAATCGAAAAAGCGATTATTTTGCCGACAAATATTTGAACTTTTATGCTTTTGGGACTTAATACCGGGGGTAAAAACGTGAATTTTTAGCCGATATCACTACAACTAGCAAAATGGATAACTAAGATGTAGGTCATTGACCCGTAGACTTAACCTAAAGAATATAAGTTGGTCAATATTTGTCTAGTAAGCTAAGTCGGTCCATAGGGTATACACTGTCCTAATGCTCAAACCGACTCATAATCACAGTAAAAGTCAACACATAGTCAACAAACTCATGCAAGTCAACAAAAGTCAAACATGGTCAAGATGGTGAACCTAAGTCAAACACATCAGTAGGTTATGCAATCTTGGTTAACAAGTCAAACTAAGTTCAATTGACCACTTTCAGTTTTCAGTTTTAAAGTTTTAACGCTTTCCTGTTACGTGTCGTATAATTAACCTGTAAGACCCAAATATTTATTGTACATAATGTATTTATGGTGTACGATGCGTGTATGGGGTGTACGAAGCATGTACGTGTTGCTTGCTCGAACGTCGAAGGAAACTGGACGTTGTCTGAAGTGACAAGGTGTGTACGCATCTTTTCAACCCCAAATAAAGTTTGTATTGATGTTTCAAAGCCTTACCATTGGAAATAAAATCTTATTACGTTTCCAACGATATTTGATTCATCGAAAACGGAGCTACGGTCAAAAAGTTATGGCCAAAACAAGTTACTGAAAACTGACCTGAAGGTTGGAGCGGTGCTCCGATCGCGTCTGATGCAATTTTCAGCATTTTTAAAGGGTTAAATGAGGGGTACTTTGGTCCTTTCACTTGTGGACGGATTTGTGGCACTTAGAGCAGTTTTAGATCCACTTTTGGATCATTTTGACATCCACACATCTCTCTCATCTTATCTTAGAAAGAGATGGAGATTCTAGAGAGAGATTTGGAGCTTTGATGAAGATGAAGCTTGAATCAATCAAAGGTGCGAGTGATAAAGTTGTTCCTTTCATTCTCGGCTACGTTTTGATTGTTATTGTAAATTCTAAATCCGAATTTCATTGTTTGATTTGAGATTCAATGTTAGGGTTTGAGTTTGATTTGTTGTAAAACCCATTTAGTTGATGAAGAGGGTTTATGGAAACTTGCTATTTTGATATTTGGCGGGTTTTGGGTTGGTTAATGATTTAACCATGTTTAAGACTTGTAAATGGTGTATAATCACTAGTATTAGTGATTATTGTTGTTTTGGAGACCATTAGGGTTCTTGTGGTTGACTAATTTTGACTAGAGTCAAAATTACGGTTCGTTGATGATTATGACCCAATTGTCGATTTAATAAGGTTTATAAACTTAAAATGGATTAAGTTGAAGTATAAAACCGAGTTAAATATGTTTTGGTGTCAAAACTTGCTAAGGCGCGCTGTTGACTCCTTTGGGTCAAAATTAGGGTTTTAGTGTCATTATGGGCAAGATAGGTGTTTAACACCTATGATTGGGTTGTATTAGCATATTAGGACCATTCTCACTTGTGTTAGTGATTATTAGTTAAATTTGGGCGCGGTTCGTGCTTGGAAGTGCAATTGGGTCGAAATTGCACTAGTTGTCAATTTGGGTTGATTTGTAAATCCACCCTAATTGTGTTGTTTGTTATGTGATTAATGGAATAAATACTTTCCATTGGCGTGTTGTGGATTATTTCGGTTGCATTTCTACAAGGCGACAAGGTGAGTGTTAATATCCTATGTGCATATGTATGTGTAGGATGGGTGTGGGTCGGGTGAAGTGATTCTCGGCTACAGAGCTCACTTTACATGTAGGTAGATTTGATGGACTTGTGTATTAGTCCAATTGGCACGGTTGTGCGTTTTGGTTGACCACCTTTGGCGAGGTGCACACTTTGTGTGTACGTTATCACATGGGCTTGTGAGTGGAATAATTATATATGTATGTATATGATTTATTTACTTGTGGGGTATGGGTTAAAATTCGATGTTGACGATACCATATCCTAGAGTATATTGTTGTGTTGATGAGGGTTAAAGTTTGATGTTGACGATACCTCATGTATGGATTTAAAGTTCGATGTTGACGAAGCCATACCACTATTGTAGTGACATTTGATGAGGGCTTAAGTTCGGTGTTGACGATACCTCATATGTGGGTTTAAGTTCGATGTTGACGATATCACATTTATTAGGGCGAATGGGAACTAAGTTCGATGTTGACGATACCATTCGTAGGGCTAGCCTTGAGATCTTGAATACTATTGGATGTTGTGAACATCGATGTTTGTCGTATTGCTATATATATATATATATATATATATATATATATATATATATATATATATATATATATATATATATATATATATATATTAATGTATTGTTGTGATGTAGTTGGCCCTCCGGGTGTAGCTTAATGGCGTTGTTCACATCGTGGTGGGTGAACTTATATTTGTCGTTGTATCTTAGCTTGTTGCTTAGTGATCGTATGGTATGCTTAGACTAGCTTGCCTTTATGCTTGGATGCTCCGGTATGCGGTATTTGATTATTTGTGTGGCGTGTCCATTTTATGCATATATATGTATGTAGTATATTCTCACTCACTAAGCGTTAGCTTACCCACTCGTTGTTTACATTTTTATAGATTTGCTTGGATGAGGTGGTTCGGGTAAGCGTGGGAGCTAGCGGCTCGCGTAGTTGCTTTAGAAGGCTTGCTTTTGGATTAATTAGAATTGGGTAGCGTATCCCCAATCACCATGCTCGGCTTTTATTTTGTGTTTAAAATTGTGGGGTCGAAACTTGTATTTTATACTTAAAGGGTAAATTGGGTCAATGTGGGCCCCGCCTCGTAAAACTTATTTTATGAATGGAACGTGTTAGTTTATCATATATGAATATGTTGTGAAAAGCGTTTTGTCTAAATACGTCGGGAAGTGGTCGAACATTTTCGCTAAGTTGGATTTTTGGGACAGGCCGAAATGGAGCGCCGCTCCAGGCCAATATGGCGCGCCGCGCCACTATGCTATACAAGAAAATATTTTTTTTAAATTGATATTTCCGCGTGATTGTTTGTATATCGGGTTGGGTTGTTACAAGTGGTATCAGAGCATGGTCTAAGGGATTTAGGTGACTTGAGATAGGTGCCTAGACTTAGACTTTTGTGTGTGCTAAATTTTGTGCGGGACTTGTAGGATTACGGGTCGGAATAGGTTATAGTTAGTGCCTTGTTTGTAGGAGGACTAACGTTTATATTAATATGCGAATATTATTAATATATTATTGTGTTGTGATAATAATTCTCGCGTGTGTTTATATCGCGTAGAATTTTGTTTGTGTTTGTTTATATCATCGAGCTAGGCGGTCGTTGTACTAATGAGTTGATGCGGCGTGTGTGCATAATAAGGACTTGTAAACCTTATTACGGGTGCAAATCGTGTCTAGCAAGTGATGTACGATGAGTGATTAGCAAGATGGGGCGGTGTTGTGTGTATAACTTTATACGTTCGTTATCTAATCGCTTTGCATTCCTTAGAATGGCGACAGGAAACGGGATCGAGACGAACGACATGGAGTTTAACGCTAGAGTTGCGGCCTCCGTTGTGGAGCAAATGAGTGCGTTACGAGAAGAAATGGGTAGGAAGTATCCCAAACTTCAATGTAGTGGTGGAATGGAGCGTTGTCTTAAGAGCTTCATGAGGACTAAACCCCCAATGTATGACGGGAAACCGGATCCTTTGATAAGCACAACTTGGATTTTGGATGTCGAATGGTGTTTTTGTACTATTGAATGCCCTCCCGAGAAGAGGACAAGACTCGCTACTAGTTTGTTGCGGGGTAGGGCGAAGGATTGGTTGGATGGTAAGATTGATCTTGTCGGTGGTGAGCCGTTTATGGCTTTATTGTGGGACGAGTTTAAGAAGGAATTCTTCGAGGAATTCCGGACTTCGGCTGATTTATCGGAATTACGTAGTGAGTTGCGACATTTGCAACAGGGCTCTATGGATTTGAATACTCTCAAGACGACCTTTATGGCGAAGGCTCGTTTTTGCCCGGAGTATTTGGGGAATGACCATTTGTTGATGCAAGATTTCTATTGGACCTTGAATGATGACTTGAAGAGTAAAATTAGTCTGGGTCAAGCAAAATCGTTAGCATAATTATTTGCCTTGGCTAGAGGTTTCGAGTCATATTCACGATCCAATAAGGGTGAACCTTCATGTGAAAGAAGGGTTGTTTCTTATGGTGCTCCAAGTAAGAGGACTAAGGGTCCGAGCGTGAGCACGGGTTATACACGGACGGGTATATCGGATTCTAGTGTGTCTAGATGTTACAATTGTGGCGTGAGGGGTCACAAGTCTTGGGAATGTTCGGTGCCCAAGGGTGATGGCATGGTGTGCTTCATTTGCCAAGAGGAAGGACATCGTAAGTCGGAATGTCCCAAGCTAGCGGGGACGGGTGCGGCAAAGAGACGTTAAGGTACGTTTCGTTTTAATAAATATGCTCTTTGATTATTTATTAAGTGCCGTTGAGTTTGAATTGTTAAATGCCTTGTGTTGTGCATATTGTTGTTGTGGGTGACGTTCCTAATGGAAGTTCCCTATAGTGACATTTGATTGTCGGGTGAAGGGCGTAAGACTTGGTGCAACCAAGCATTCCTTAGTATTTGGGAGATGTTTCTACCAAGCCATGAAAATGGGTTTTGGTGTTTGGTTGTTAAGTGCGTGTTCGCTTTTGTGTTGGAGTTGATGAACCATGAGGGTCGACGGGTGGGATGTAACCCTTGAGATCGAGTGTTTTGGATCTCGATGTATGTTGGTAAAGGAGTCTACGTGATGCGACATTAGGTGCCTCTTTTATACCTACTAGCGTGGTGTTCGACTCCGATTGTGTTGTGGTTACATTGTACTTAGGGTACCGGAGTGAAACCCTTAAGTACATGAGTGACTTGGTGGAATTTGACAAACTAAGGCAATCGGATGATTGCGAGAGTATAGTTGTGTAGTCTGTGGTACATTTTTCGTTCGAAGTGTTTAAGGATAGGTTAAGATCCTCGGCATGTTCAAGGTTGGAGCAAGATATGGTGATGGGTCATGTGAACCCAATTATTGGTAAAGTCTACCTTCCGGTAGCATTGTACGGTGGTACAAGGTGCGTGTTGTGTTGGTTTTGTGTCGTTGTATAAATAAAGCCAACGGGTGACGGTGAACGACAATTCTAGTGTGCGAAATGAATTCGTGAGAATTCGAGTGTTATGGTCGATGGAGAGATTGGTCACGTATGGCGGATAGTGGTAATTGTCACGGATGATGTTACCACGGCGAGGCGGTTATGGAACATAGTTCTAAGTGGGGGAGTTATACTCCCGCACGAGAAGGTTTTAGTGTGAGATTTCAGATGATGCTCTTAGTAGATCCGGAATTGGTGTCGCGACCTAGATTTGGTAGATTTGTGGTAGAGTACAATTTCGGTTAAATTGTACTTATGATTTGGATTTAAATTATCACCAATGTGGTAATGTGGTAAATCTCGTTGAGAGTTAATGGACGTGTTTGTCGAGCAAGGTGAAATCCCTCGGCTAAGGGATGTGCGTGACGGATTCTCTTCTAGAGAATTATTATTTGTGCCTATGTGCAATATAGGTGGTTCTTGCTCGCTTATGTTGGCGTTGTGTACGCGTACGTATGGTGATGGTTAGTGGTATCCTTTAGGATTCACTATAGTGTAGCAGTGCGTGATGTTACACTACTCGTTGATCGAGGCCAAAAGAGCGTGTGTTGATGGTTAGTGTATTCTGTTAGGATGCACTATGGTGTAGCAGTACGCGATGTTACACTACTCGTCGTGATGGAGGCCAAGAGAGCGTGTGTGATGGGAGTAGTGTTATAACGGCATGGTATAACATTATCGGGAAATGCGAGTACCGGTGGGAAATGAGAGTACCATTCCTTGTGCTGTGATTTGGGATGTGAACTATTGGTTGTGTTATACGTCGATGGTGGGGTCGTGAGGACCATGTTGTGGGAGTAGTGATGCGATAGCCGTGTTTCGCTCACATGTTGTTACGGGTGTGATAATAGTCAATTTTGTACACCTTGGTTTTAGCGTTGCCGTTTGCTTATGATGTACGATAGTTGCGTATTGGTCGTATTGCGCACTACAAGGGATGTTGTGGTAAGCGTATCCGTAAGGATTCGTTTTGTTCGGTCTTCATCATTTCGGGTTGTTGACCTTAGGTTGAGACTTGGTTTCTATTAGCATTGTACTTGGTGAGGGTACGCTAAGGGATTGATATCTCGGTACGAGATTGGATGAGTTTTTCCCGATGTGAGGGATTGAGCAATTTTTGTGCTCGGATTTGTAGATTCGATAAATTTCGGGTGACGATTTAGTTGTTAAAGGTGATTCATTGAGAAGAATTGTCTAGGAAAGTTCGGATTGGGACTTATGATTGAGGTCCGTTGAGTAGTTCCGGATTGGTTAAGTGGTGAAGATCACGAGGACGTGATCGAGTTTAAGTGGGGGAGAGTTGTATGACCCAAATATTTATTGTACATAATGTATTTATGGTGTACGATGCGTGTATGGGGTGTACGAAGCATGTACGTGTTGCTTGCTCGAACGTCGAAGGAAACTGGACGTTGTCTGAAGTGACAAGGTGTGTACGCATCTTTTTAACCCCAAATAAAGTTTGTGTTGATGTTTCAAAGCCTTACCATTGGAAAGAAAATCTTATTACGTTTCCAACGATATTTGATTCATCGAAAACGGAGCTACGGTCAAAAAGTTATGGCCAAAACTAGTTACTGAAAATTGACCTGAAGGTTGGAGCGGCGCTCCACCTTATGGAGCGGCGCTCCGATCATGTCTGATGCAATTTTCTGCATTTTTAAAGGGTTAAATGAGGGGTACTTTGGTCCTTTCACTTGTGGACGGATTTGTGGCACTTAGAGCATTTTAGATCCACTTTTGGATCATTTTGACATCCACACATCTCTCTCATCGTATCTAAGAGAGAGAGGGAGATTCTAGAGAGAGATTTGGAGCTTTGATGAAGATGAAGCTTGAATCGATCAAAGGTGCGAGTGATAAAGTTGTTCCTTTCGTTCTCGGCTACGTTTTGATTGTTATGGTAAATTCTAAATCCGAATTTCATTGTTTGATTTGAGATTCAATGTTAGGGTTTGAGTTTGATTTGTTGTAAAACCCATTTAGTTGATGAAGAGGGTTTATGGAAACTTGCTATTTTGATATTTGGCGGGTTTTGGGTTGGTTAATTATTTAACCATGTTTAAGACTTGTAAATGGTGTATAATCACTATTATTAGTCATTATTGATGTTTTGGAGACCATTAGGGTTCTTGTGGTTGACTAATTTTGACTAGAGTCAAAATTAGGGTTCGTTGATGATTATGACCCAATTGTCGATTTAATAAGATTTATAAACTTAAAATGGATTAAGTTGAAGTATAAAACCGCGTTAAATATGTTTTGGTGTCAAAACTTGCTAATGGCGCGATGTTGACTCCTTTGGGTCAAAATTATGGTTTAAGTGTCATTATGGGCAAGATAGGTGTTTAACACCTATGATTGGGTGGTATTGGCGTATTAGGACCATTCTCACTTGTGTTAGTGATTATTGGTTAAATTTGGGCGCGGTTCGTACTTGGAAGTGCAATTGGGTCGAAATTGCACTAGTTATCAATTTGAGTTGATTTGTAAATCCACCCTAATTGTGTTGTTTGTTATGTGATTAATGGAATAGGTACTTTCCATTGGCGTGTTGTGGATTATTTCGGTTGCTTTTCTTCAAGGCGACAAGGTGAGTGTTAATATCCTATGTGCATATGTATGTGTAGGATGGGTGCGGGTCAGGTGAAGTGATTCTCGGCTACAGAGCTCACTTTACATGTAGGTAGATTTGATGGAATTGTGTATTGGTCCAATTGGCACGGTTGTGCGTTTTAGTTGACCACCTTTGGCGAGGTGCACACTTCGTGTGTACGTTATCACATGGGCTTGTGAGTGGAATAATTATATATGTATGTATATGATTTATTTACTTGTGGGGTATGGGTTAAAGTTCGATGTTGACGATACCATATCCTAGAGTATATTTTTGTTTTGATGAGGGTTAAAGTTCGATGTTGACGATACCTCATGTATGGATTTAAAGTTCGATGTTGACGAAGCCATACCACTATTGTAGTGACATTTGATGAGGGCTTAAGTTCGGTGTTGACGATACCTCATATGTGGGTTTAAGTTCGATGTTGATGATACCACATTTATTAGGGCGAATGGGAACTAAGTTCGATGTTGACGATACCATTCGTAGGGCTAGCCTTGAGATCTTGAATACTATTGGATGTTGTGAACATCGATGTTTGTCGTATTACTATATATATATATATATATATATATATATATATATATATATATATATATATATATATATATATATATATATATATATATATATATATTAATGTATTGTTGTGATGTAGCTGGCCCTCCGGGTGTAGCTTAATGGCGTTGTTCACATCGTCGTGGGTGAACTTATATTTGTCGTTGTATCTTAGCTTGTTGCTTAGTGATCGTATGGTATACTTAGACTAGCTTGCCTTTATGCTTGGATGCTCCGGTATGCGGTATTTGATTATTTGTGTGGCGTGTCCATTTTATGCATATATATGTATGTAGTATATTCTCACTCACTAAGCGTTAGCTTACCCTCTCGTTGTTTATATTTTTATAGATTTGCTTGGATGAGGTGGTTCGGGTAAGCGTGGGAGCTAGTGGCTCGCATAGTTGCTTTAGAAGGCTTGCTTTTGGATTAATTAGAATTGGGTAGCGTAACCCCAATCGCCATGCTCGGCTTTTATTTTGTGTTTAAAATTGTGGGGTCGAAACTTGTATTTTATACTTAAAGGGTAAATTGGGTCAATGTAGGCCCCACCTCGTAAAACTTATTATATGAATGTAACGTGTTAGTTTATCATATATGAATATGTTGTGAAAAGCGTTTTGTCTAAATACGTCGGGAAGTGGTCGAACATTTTCGCTAAGTTGGATTTTTGGGACAGGCCGAAATGGAGCGCCGCTCCAGGCCAAAATGGCGCGCCGCGCCATTATACTGTACAAGAAAATATTTTTTTTAAATTGATATTTCCGCGTGATTGTTTGTATATCGGGTTGGGTTGTTACATAACCCGATAATTGACCAAATAGAGTTCCATACGTCACAAAGCAAGTAATGTATGCATATGGTGCTTTACATGTTAGTAGGTAGGTTCCATATCTTTTTTAAAACCTAGGCCATATGGTCTACACATTTGTAGAAACACATTTACAGTCACACATTGCACGTAACAGTATCAACACGCACGTCACTTTTGTATATCTACCATTTATTCTAAACAAATAAAAAACACATAGGGTTAGTGGGACGTGGTCAAGAACATCTTAAAGTTTCACCTGTAAAAAGAACTAAGAATTTATGTAGCCAATTCGTAAAGTTTTGCCTCATAAATCTGGTGTAATAATTTGGACATATTCTAGACTTAGCATGTTGTGACTCTTATAGCACCTAATGCATCAAGTTTCACGAGTTGAGATACAATAATTTTTTTCCATAGCATGTAATTATTCATTTTTCAGAAGATGTATAAACTTTCAAAACACATAACCTACATGAAAAGTGATGTACTAAACATGAATTTTCCAGATTTCAAAAGCTTAAGTTTCACAAGTCATTTTAAATTTCCTTTTAGACCTGTTTTCAATTTCATTTAACAATAGACGTTACAACTTTTCAATCAAGCATAACGGATGATTTGTGTATCCGATTCAGGCAATATCTTAGTATAATTTGCATAGTTTTTTCACAAGCTACATGTTCATGGAAATTTCACAATTCAATTCTCAAGTCAATAATTTCAAAAAAATTGATTTACACAACAAACAAACCAAAAAATTTAACCGGTCATAATTACAAACCGTGTATCGAAAACATGCAATTCTTAAACTAAAAGTTATTAATTATTCACAAGCTATTCAATAGTAAGTATATCAGGATCAGTAGGACATCATGTTGTCACATAAAAACCAGATTCATCACGAATTCACAACGAAACCCTAATTACACATATCTTGTTAACCGTTTATCGAAATCGTGCGTTATCTATGTGTAAAGTTATAGTTTTTTGAGAGCAATCCAAATATGCAATAATATTAACATTACTTAACATGAAAAAGTAGGTTAGAGTCTGGTCAAATTTGTGGGTTAAATAAAATAACATGTACCAACATATAACGAACAAATTGGACAAACATACATCATGGACTCATGGTTTGAGCATTAGACACTCTAGCAACCCTATAAATGTATAATAACAATGAAATCTATAAAAAATAGAGATTTTGGATCTTACCCTAGTCATACAGTTGTTGTTATAGATATGTAGAGCTTATCGAGAGAATCACTGATATATAAACAATCAAGTGAGCAAAAAACAAAACAATGGAGTTCTTGAGCTTTAAAGTGGCGACAATGGTGGCTAGGTTTTGATGTTTTCAGTCGTGAGAGGGAGAGGGAGGGAGTATAATATGTATTTTTTTTAAAATGAGATATAGATTGTTTAGGGCTTGTTTTAAGGATGTTAAATGGATCCATTGCTTACCGGGCCACAAAATAAATTAAATGGACTTTAAGGGGGCGGGGGGAGGATTTTGGCCATGGGGCTGGAAAAAGAGTCATTGTACTCTCAAATGATGCTAGATAAAATGCTCGTTAATCGAAACGCAACCCGAATCGCAAACCGAACGCTTAAACTGAGATTTTCTCGGGTTCTAAATTAGGAATTTCTAATTAATAAAATGAAATGCCCCGTTCATATTAATTATAAACGTTTCATATTAATTGGTTTCTTTGCGAGGTTTTGACCTCTATATGAGACGTTTTTCAAATCTTGCATTCATTTTTAAAAACAACCATAACCTTTATTATTGAATAAGGTCTTAATGACATAATTTAGATTGTCTATCAAAGACAATCTACTCAAATAAATAAGTTTTTACACAACCCATTACAACATGATCAAATATATTACAACAAACACTCCGAATGCAAGTTTAAACAATATAAACAATTATGCCGACTCTAAATCTTGAGCTTGGAATGGCATACGACAGCGGAAGCATTTTTAATATTCACCTGAGAAATAACATGCTTAAAACGTCAACAAAAATGTTGGTGAGTCATAGGTTTAATTTCTATATAATAATCATAATATTTAATAAGCCACAAGATTTCATTTAATTAAATGCGCAGGATCATTACAACTGCAAAAAAATCATTCATACGATGAGTCGCCTGGTAACCGACCTTAACATAGAGTGTTTAAGATATCTGGCATCATACATTCCACTATTTAAATGTATGACAAGAACCCTTCGAATTACTAAAGCATTTCCACCATTCGAAAATGGGGGTAGTTGGTGCCCGTAGATCTACCTTTAGGATTCGTGTCAATTAGTGTTTTTCACTAATTCTTAGGTTACCAAGCATAATAATAATAATTACATATATCCGGTATAACAAAACAATCGTAGAATGTAGTTTCATGAACTTGTGCTTATTTTGTAAAACATTTATAAATTTGCATGTATTCTCATCCCAAAATAATTTAGATAGTAAAAATGGGACTATAACTCACTTGTGATGATTTCTGAATAGATGGTGGTAAGACGTGGCCTTTGACAAATTCACGAACCTAATAATAATATTCTTGTGTCAAGATATATATATATATATTTATATATATATATATATATATATATATATATATATATATATATATATAATTAATATTCCATACTTATGATACTTGTGATAATTTTAATTGTCCATTGTTAGTAGTCCAACGTTCGTAATCCAATAGTCCAATAGTCCAATAGTCCAATAGTCCAACAGTATAAATATATATATAAATATAAATGTGTATATTGTGTTAGAATTCACTAACACTATAATATATTGTCTTAATATAATAAGACACATAATATGTATATTGTCGGAAGCAATCCGCGACCCATTGTATACATGTCTCAGGCTCGATCACAACTCAAAGTATACAATATTTTGGAATTCACTTCGACCCACAGCTCACTCGAGATTACTGTCAATGGTGTCTAATAGTTCGTTCCAATAATATATATAGAAGAAGTCAAAATGATATGTCAAAACTTTGTATACGAATCCACGGTGATCAAGTCATATATATATATGGTGCCTTACGATCTTTATTAAGACTATAATATATTGTCGTAGAACTTAATCACGACTATTATAAATTGTATTTCCATAAGTTCGGGAACAAGACATGTATAAATACATGTAGGATACAAGGTAAGTTATATAGGATAAGGTTAGCATCCATTTTTATAAATCATGTCTGTAGCTAAAATTAAGAAAAATATCCAATTTTGTTTTACCCATAATTTCTTCGTTACAAATCCGTTTTGAGTGATTTGAGTTGCCAAGGTTTCGTATCGAACTCAACATTATTAATCTTAACAGAAAAAATATAAGTTTATAGTCAATAATATAGCTTAGGTGTCAAATAAGAGAAGATAGTCATATCCGTCGTAAGAACGACATCTTGATGACCCTTTTGAAAAAAAACATAATTCCACTTAGAGTTTAGCTATGGATATTGGATATATTTCATATCCATATAAAATAAGATTTTTCACCAAAGAAAATCTTTTAATTCAAAGTTTAAGATAGGTTTTTAAAATTAAACCCAAAATAGCCCCCGATGATCTATGACGGCGTATGTTCAGTTTTAAGGTGTTCTTCGTGTTTACAAGTTTTATATCCTTATGTTAGCTTGACATATAGTCATAATACATGTGTTGAAGTATTTTAAAAGTCAAGTTAGAAGGATTAAGTTTATTTGCAAACAAGTTTAGAAATAATCTAAACTATGTTCTTGTTATTATTAGTTATAAACTCAAAATAAGATAGCTATGTGAATATGAATCAAATAAGATTATGAATAAGGCTACTACCTCAAATCAAATGAACAAAGTTGCTGGAAAAATAAGGAGAATATCTTGAGTTCAAAGATACCCTTGATGGCTTGGAATTCTTGAAGTAAAATCATGAAATGAACAAAAGTTCGAATAAGAATTCTATCTTGAAATAAGATAGTTATAAGTATATGAATTGAACTAAAGCTTATATGATTCTTACCTTGATTATAAGATGAAAAGCTACTGGAAAGAAAGTAGAATTAGTGATTCTAAAGAGTTGTTGAGTTAGTTTGAAAGATTGGAAGTAAACTTCTTCATGTTGGAAGGTTATCTTGATATGTTCTTGAATGATTCTTGTTATGATGTTTTAAGCTTGTTCTTGAAGTGGTTTATGAGATATATGATGAAAGGTTGCTGAATACTTTGAGTATGTGTTTAAGAGTGAGTTAAAATGAAGATGTAAATGAAATGAGATGTGTATATATACACATACTGTAACACCCGTTTTTCAGGTACACGTTATTTTGGATGTCATTCGAATTACGAGGCTTGTAAGCATATATTTGAGTTCCAAATAAAGTTGGAGTTAAGGTTCTAAAACCTTACCATTGGATAGTAAATCTCATTACGTTTCCAACGATATTTGATTAGTCGAAAACGGAGTTACGGTTTGAAAGTTACGACCAAAACAAGTTCAGTTTCAGACTCAGTTCTGTGGGACTCCGTCCAGATTTTGGGACGCCGTCCACCAGTGAAAGGTTGGACGCCGTCCAGCCATTTTGGACGCCATCCAAATGGCCTGACAGGCCAACTGTTGGAATTTTAATGAATTTAAAAGGGGTATTTGTGTCTTATCACTTGGGGGTCGGTTTTGAGCCTTTAAAACTGACCCAATGCTTATCTCTATCCTCATTTCACCTCTTCAACCCATTTCCATCTAGAGAGAGAGTGAGGAGCTTAGATATAGAGAGCTCTATTTGAGGAAGAACAAGGGTGAATCGGGTCAAGTTGCAGGAGTTAATGTTGTTCGCCTCGTTCACGGCTACATTTTGGTAGTATTGGTAAAAGCTTGCTCGATTGCGTTTGGAGGCGGTTTACATATATGATTTGTGTGGGCATCTCGAGGTGAGTGGAATGATTATACATGTGTGTATATAATGTATCTATTTGTAGGGCGGGGAAGAGGCCGGGTACGCGTTGTGTATACCACCAAGAGTTAGTGATATATTTCGTTGTACACTAACGATGGATATTTCGTTGTCCAATTTGCCCAAGAGTTAGTGATATATTTTGTTGTACACTAACGATGGACATTTCGTTGTCCAAACTGACCAAGAGTTAGTGATATATTTAGTTTTACACTAATGATTGCTTCGAGCGGATATTTCGTTTTTCGAATAGCCTAGGGGTTAGTGATATATTTCGTTGTACACTAACGGTTGTTATGAACACCGGTGGGAAATTCGAAGTACCATTCCCTCCTGTTATTGTTTGACCAAGGTTACATGTTGTAGTGTAGCATAATATATTATTCGAGTTATATATGCTATTGTTGTGCTAGCTTGTGGTCTTGAAGATTGTAGCATTATACTTTGCGATGGTATGCTATATAAATTGCTAGCGTGTATGAGGTAATTGTGTAAGTGTTTACAAGTAGGTATATTATATATGTATATGTATAATTATTGCATTCACTAAGCCTCGGCTTACCCCTCTCGTTGTTTACCTTTTTACAGGTATTATATTAATGATGCTAGCTAGTTTGTTAAGCTAGACGTGCAGGAGTGGTTGGGCTCGATGGGGTAGCTTTCGGATAATTGGACGCGGATGGGGGTTGTAGTCCCCGAGATTATGCTCTTGGTATCGGGTTGGGTTGTGGAGTCCTAATCCGTCTAAAGAGATAAATGGGTCGAAATCGCTACATTATTTGTAAAACGGGTCATTGCGGGCCCGGTGTTGTAAAACTTGTTTTTATGGTGGAAATATCTTAGTTTTACTTAATATGACATATTGTGAAATTGGTTACGTTTAAAAGTGTCGGGAAGCGGGTTTTCCACTCGCGTGTAAATAAAAACTGATCAGTCCACTTTAGTTCATTTGGACGTCGTCCAGAATCATGGGACGCCGTCCTGGTCTTCATCTCTGGACGCCGTCCAGATTATGGGACGCCGTCCAGATACGCTGTCTGACAAAATTTTTTTTAAGGCGTGTTTTTGGTAAAACGATGTCGAGTTGTTACAAGTGGTATCAGAGCATAGTCTAAGGGAATTAGGTGACCTTGGAGTAGGTGCCTAGTCTTAGACTTATTGGCAGTTGTGCGTTATTTGCGGGACTTGTAGGAATACGGGTCGGATTGAGATTTGTTAGTGCCTTAGAGTAGGTGACTAAGTAGGACTTGTGTTTGTCCAAAGTATGATTATGTGGGGCCTTACTTAGCGTGTGAATTAGTGCCTTAGATAGCTAGTGCCTAATGTAAGTAGGCGAACTTGGACGTTGCTTTAGTGATAGTCACCTAGGTTGTAGGTTGACTTGTTGTTGCGGTGTACTTGTGTACATTTAGTATTTATATTGTATATAGGTATATATATACAAGTATCTATTTTGTGCGGTGTCCTAGGGACGAATCTATTGGAGAGATTCGAATACTTGGCGGTTTGAGTGATCAAGTTCGCGGTAAGGACTTTGGTCATTCGGGTACTAGGAAATATCGCGTGTTATTTTGTGTGAATGTTACGTCAGTCCAGATAAAGTACTTTGCGTGACCATGTGAAAATGGTAAGGTACGCATTTGTAATAGTGACTGATCACCATTATTACGAAAGTGTATCTTGACTTCAAGCATGACATGACGAGTACCGAACGGAGGAAACGTGGCATGGTTGGGGTAGATTCGGGATAAATGAGAAATCTTTATTGGTTCCTAGGTGATAGTTGTCTCGGGTGATGTGCTTGTAGTCACATCAGGTTCGATGCGAGTCGAGAAGTGTTACGGTGGATTCGGTTAGTTAAGTGAGCGAGCAAACTCACGAGTTTGGCGCGTACTTAGTCACCCTAGGTAGTGGGTGCACTATTGAGATTGTCATTTGGTTAAAGTTACCCATCGTAACTAGAATAACCGATTAGTGTGTATGTGTGTGTGTGACGAGGATCTGAATTCCGTAATGGGACGTAGCAAGTTTAATGATTGTAGAATTGAGTTACACTCGGTAGAGTGTGTGGTTAGAGAATCGTGTTAGGATTCTAATTGTGAGTCGCCTTGGAATTGGCGAATCGAGGAGTCTTCGGGTCATTAAACTCATGGGAGTGGGACCCATATGACGATGTTTACGATAGTGTGTTAGTGTGTTATGGATTATAGGGTAACATTCCTAACGGAATACCCCTGTTGTTGTGATTGTGCCGATATGTGGAAGGGTGTAAGACTTGGTGTAGTCAAGCATCTCCTTAGTGTTAGATGAAGGGTTTCGTTAGGCTATATCGTTTGGCCTTGTGGAAATTGCGGGTAGCGTGTGATCGCTTGGGACTTTCGATAAGACAATAGGCCGTAAGGTTTGTCTGGTAGTTATGACTTCGGGTCATTATTGTGGAGAGATGGGTGACATCGAGTATGTGGAACCTAAGGATCGAGTTCTAAAATTCAGTAGGCTGTGGCGGGAGTCTGCATGACACTGCGTCAGGTGCCTTCTTATACCTGCTAGTGTGATGTTCAACTCCAATGATGGTGTGTTCACTTTGTGCTTAGGGTGCCGGTGAGATACCCTTGGAAGCAGCGGAGATTATAATAGTGATCGACGGGTGATAGTAATTCGACGGTTGCGAAAGTCGAAGTTTAAGAGAATTGCGGTAAATACTTCTTATGAAGCGACGGATGAGCGCATCTTATTACTCTTAAGTGATAGACGGGTGAAGATTACCGATGGACCGGTGATGGACTTAATGGTCGGATAGGCCAAAGGTTATGATGAAGTGTCGATATTGCGGTCGATGCGATTATTGTGTCAGATTGGTCCCTCTTCTCCATGAGAGTGGGCAATTATTGATAAAGGTTCGTTGAGTGGAAGGTCGGGTGATCTCGATGGAGATGCACGACTGATGAAGCGGAGTCGCATATGCCTAGACTTAGAGGCATATGTAGGACCTTGGTGGAGTTCGCTTCGCGAACGATGAAGGGCTGTGAGTTGTGAATTGTGTTATGAAGGTGCGGGGTTGTCGCGTGTACAACATCTCAAGTGATCATGTATGAAGGCTCTGAGAGCCTAATGTGAGTTTGCAGTGATTTGGTGAGTATGACCAATAATTAGAATGGTCATGTATTTCGTGGAATGTAATTCCGCGGGATGTTATCATCTCGGCGGTTAGAATGTGGAGCTGAATCCTAAGTGGGGGAGTTTTTACTGCCGCCCGAGGAAGCTCCGGTGGTATTATATATAGCGAAGTGTCGGAGTGTACTGTACTAAGCCTTAATAGGTATTCGGAGTTCCTAACGAGGAAGAGTGACGAGTTGTTGATGTCGACTCGAGGTCGTTCATTACGGTTGTTGGTTACAATTCCGGAGTGTTATGCGTGAAGATTGTGATGATGGGATCGAAGGAAGTGAAATTCTTCTTATGAAAGGTGGTCGTGTAGTACCATTGTGCGGTGTGAGACCAAATGTGAAGTTTGAGATCTCGGGGTGAGGAAAGGAAACTGTCGTTGCAAGTGCTTTCGTGATGCAAATTTGGGCTGGTGTGAAACTCGGATAGTACTGATAAGGGAGTACGAGTATGATATCGTGGTGAATACTGTATTTTTCCTTATCGGGAAACGTGGTCGTGGGAATTGTCAGTGGATTATTCCACTTTATGGACGATTATGAGGCGAAGAGTGTCGGTTCTGACTGTCTGCCGTAGAGACACGCGGATGTTGTTTGTTTGCGAGAGTGTGTACCCTAGTGATGTGACCCGTAGGTTGCATTAAAATGTCGAGACCATCCTTAGCGGACGGTCTAGGTAGGAAAGTTCACCCGGCGTGGTGAATATTTTTGTGAGTCGTGTGGCGAATCGCGGAAATTTTGTGATGATGATTCGCCGTTGATGGGATTTTTGTATACAAGTAGCTTCTATGCTAGTACTAGGAAGCCATATGGTATGATTCAGAGGAGAAACCCTATGACGATATGTTGATGTTTCGTCTAACTCGTGGTGTATTATTGTAGTCCTGGATTAATCCAGTGACTGATAGTCATGTGCGGATCGATCGATGGGAAAGTGTTACTTCTAAGGTGTTTATTTTGGAGTTACCAAAATTTCTTCGTTGAAGGATGACCCGGATATGGAGCCGGAGTGGGTTCTTGGTCTAGAGACATGTGGTGTTTTTCGTATTTTCCTAAGCGGGAATTCTGGACTTCGGGTGTATGAGATATCGCTTGTCGCGGTAGTGCACGGTAGTGATTATTAGCGTGTGGTGAGATCTTCGGATTGCAGAAGATGTTACAGATGTCTGGCTTGGTTGTGTTTCGTAGAATCGTGAGGCGTGACGACGAAGGTTGTCGGTGAATTGTTCTTCTTTTAGGACGATTGTAAAGTACGGTTGTTGTATTATGATGCGTTAGTGTACGAAGAGAGAAATTCGAATGCGTGATTACTACTTATGTGACTCTGCGTAGGAAGCGGTAATGTTCGAGGGAGAAGTGCCTGACTTCTAGCGTAGGTGCAGATCACGAGGACGTGATCCAATTTAAGTGGGGGAGAGTTGTAACACCCGTTTTTCAGTTACACGTTATTTTGGACGTCATTCGAATTACGAGGCTTGTAAGCGTATATTTTAGTTCCAAATAAAGTTGGAGTTAAGGTTCTAAAACCTTACCATTGGATAGTAAATCTCATTACGTTTCCAACGATATTTGATTCGTCGAAAACGGAGTTACGGTTTGAAAGTTACGACCAAAACAAGTTCAGTTTCACACTCAGTTCAGTGGGACTCCGTCCAGATTTTGGGACGCCGTCCACCAGTGAAAGGTTGGACGCTGTCCAGCCATTTTGGACGCCGTCCAAATGGCCTGACAGGCCAACTGTTGGAATTTTAATGAATTTAAAAGGGGTATTTGTGTCTTATCACTTGGGGGTCGGTTTTGAGCCTCTAAAACTGACCCAATGCTTATCTCTATCCTCATTTCACCTCTTCCACCCATTTCCCTCTAGAGAGAGAGTGAGGAGCTTAGAGAGAGAGAGCTCCATTTGAGGAAGAAGAAGGGTGAATCGGGTCAAGTCGCGGGAGTTAATGTTGTTCGCCTCGTTCACGGCTTCATTTTAGTAGTATTGGTAAAAGCTTGCTCGATTGCGTTTGGAGGCGGTTTACATATATGATTTGTGCAGGCATATCGAGGTGAGTGGAATGATTATACATGTGTGTATATAATGTATCTATTTATAGGGCGGGGGAGAGGCCGGGTATGCGTTGTCTATACCACCAAGAGTTAGTGATATATTTCGTTGTACACTAACGATGGATATTTCGTTGTCCAATTTTCCCGAGAGTTAGTGATATATTTCGTTGTACACTAACGATGGACATTTCGTTGTCCAAACCGACCAAGAGTTAGTGATATATTTCGTTGTACACTAATGATTGCTTCGAGCAGATATTTTGTTGTCCGAATAGCCTAGGGGTTAGTGATATATTTCGTTGCACACTAACGGTTGTTATGAACACCTGTGGGAAATTCGAAGTACCATTCCCTCGTGTTATTGTTTGACCAAGGTTACGTGTTGTAGTGTAGCATAATATATTATTCGAGTTATATATGCTATTGTTGTGCTAGCTTGTGGTCTTGAAGATTGTAGCGTTAGACTTTGCGATGGTATTACTCAAATTAAAAGGGGTATTTGTGTCTTATCTCTTGGGGGTCGGTTTTGAGCCTCTAAAACTGACCCAATGCTTATCTCTATCCTCATTTCACCTCTTCCACCCATTTCCATCTAGAGAGAGAGAGTGAGGAGCTTAGAGAGAGAGCTCCATTTGAGGAGGAAGAAGGGTGAATCGGGTCAAGTCACGAGAGTTAATGTTGTTCGCCTTGTTCACGGCTACATTTTGGTAGTATTGGTAAGTCTCAAATCCGAATTTCATTGTGTTAATTTGATAATCAAGTTAAGGTTTGAGTTTGTTTAAGTTGTGAAACCCGTTTAGATGACAAAGTGGGTTTATTGTGACTAGCTATTTTGATATTTTGCGGGTTTTGGGTTGGTTAATGATTTAAGCATGTTTAAGGTTTGTAAGTGGGGTATAATCACTAGTATTAGTGATTTTAGGAGTGTTGGAACTTGTAAGACCCATTTGGGGGTAAAATGGGTGAATTTGGGTTATGTTGAGATAAGGAAAACCCTAATAGCTATGATTTAGGGTTTGGCCATGTGAATTGAAGTTATAAGTGTTGAAATAGGTCAAATGAGTTAAGGTTGACCTAATTGGGTGAAATGGGTATGAAACACCCTAAGTTTGTGCTAATTGGTGTTAGTAGACTTACATCACTAGTTTTAGTAATTAAAGATGAGTCTTGGCCATTTTATGGGCGGTTTTGGGTGTGAGTGAGTATTGTGGTTAATTTCACAAGTTGTGTATTGAATGTGTACTTATGTATTAGGTACCTTGCTCGAAGCATACGGAAGTGCTAAATCACCACCGACGTGATAAGGTGAATGGAATAATTATGCATGTATGTATATAGTGTATTTATTTGTGAATGTTATGGTATGAACCACGAGCCGGTAGTACCATAGCATATATGTGACGAGTGTGAACCACGAGCCGGTAGCACTATAAAATAAGATGTGAACCACGAGCCGGTAGCATCGAGTGTGAACCACGAGCCGGTAGCACTATAAAATAAGATGTGAACCACGAGCCGGTAGCATCGAGTGTGAACCACGAGCCGGTAGCACTATAAACTAAGATGTGAACCACGAGCCGGTAGCATCGAGTGTGAACCACGAGCTGGTGGCACTATAAAATGAAGTGTGAACCACGAGCCGGTAGCACTATAAAAGAGTATGACTCGAATGCGTATGGTGTGAACCACGAGCCGGTAGCACCATAGCGTTATGGTTAACCATATGGTATTGTGTATGTGTTGTAGTGTAGCATGTTATATTGTTTGAGTATATGCTATTGGTTATGCTAGCTTGCGATATTGGAGGTTATTAGCTTGATACTTGAGATGGTTTGCTAATTATGTTGCTAGCATGTATGCGGTATGTGAGTAAGTGTATGCAAGTAGGTACATTATATATGTATATGTATAATTATTGCATTCACTAAGCGTTTAGCTTACCCCTCTCGTTGTTTACCTTTTTACAGGTATTGTGATTGTGATGATAGCTAGTTGTAGACTAGATGCGTAGGAGCGCTTGGGCTCGATGGGGTAGCTTTTTGGAGTTTTGGACGCAGATTGAGGATTTGGTAGTCCCCGGGATTATGCTCTTGGTATTGGGTTGGGTTGTAGAGTCGTAATCCGTCTAAAGAGTTAAATGGGTCGAAATCGTTACAATATTTGTAAAACGGGTCATTGTAGGCCCGGTGTTGTAAAACTTATGTTTATTGTAGAAATCTCTATGTTTTACTTAATATGATGTGGTGTGAAAGTCGTTTCGTTTTAAAAGTGTCGGGAAGCGGGTTTTCCACTCGCGTGAAATTGAAAAACTGATCAGTCCACTTTAGTTCATTTGGACGCCGTCCAAATGCTTGGGACGCCGTCCTGTCTTTCAATACTGGACGCCGTCCAGATAACTGGACGCCGTCCAGATACACTGCCATACAAATTTTTTTTAACGCGTGTTTTTGGTAAAACGATGTCGGGTTATTACAAGTGGTATCAGAGCATAGTCTAAGGGAATTAGGTGACCTTGGGATAGGCGCCTAGTCTTAGACTTATTGGCGATTGTGCGTTATTTGCGGGGCTTGTAGGAGTACGGGTCGGATTGAGATTTGTTTGTGCCTTAGAGTAGGTGACTAACTAGGACTAGTGCTTGTCCAATGTGGGATTATGTGGGGCCTTATTTTGTGAGTAAATTAGTGCCTTAGATTGCTATTGCCTAAGGTAAGTAGGCGAACTTGGACGTTGTTTTAGTGATAGTCACCTAGGATGCAGGTTGACTTGTTGTTGCGGTGTATTTGTGTACATTTATTATTATATTGTATATAGGTGTATATATACAGGTATCTTTTGTGCGGTATCCTAGGGACGAATCTATTGGGGAGATTCGTATGTTTGGCGGTTTTGAGTGATCAAGTTCACGGTAAGGACTTTGGTCATTCGGGTACTAGGAGTTATCGCGTGTTATTTTGTGTGAATGTTGCGTCAGTCCGGGTAAAGTACTTTGCGTGACCATGTGGAAATGGTAAGGTATGCATTTATAATAGTGACCGATCACCATTATTACGAAAGTGTATCTTGACATCAAGCATGACATGACGAGTACCGAACGGAGGAAACGTGCATGGTTGGGGTAGATTCGGGATAAATGAGGAATCTTTATTGGTTCCTAAGTGATAGTTGTCTCGGGTGATGTGCTTGTAGTCGCATCGGGTTCGTTGCGAGTCGTGAAGTGTTACGATGGATTCGGTTAGTTAAGTGAGTGAGCTAACTCACAAGTTTGGTGCGTGCTTAGCCACCCTAAGTAGTGGGTGCATTATTGAGATTGTTATTGGTTTTAGTTACCCATCGTAACTAGGAAGATCGATTTACGTTTGCGTGTGTGCGACGAGGGCTTAAATTCTGTAATGGAATGCCACAAGTCTAATGATTGTAGTTTTGAGTTACACTCGGTAGAGTGTGTTGTTAGAGAATCGTGTTAGGATTCTTGTTGTGAGTCGCCTTGAAATTGGCGAATCGATGAGTCTTCGGGTCGTTAAACTCATGGGAGTGGGACCCGTGTAATGTTGATTGCGTTAGTGTGTTGTAGATTATAGGGCAACATTCCTAATGGAATATCCCTTGTAGTAGTGGTTTTATCGAGATGTAGAAGGGTGTAAGACTTGGTATCCCCGAGCATCTCCTTGTGTTAGATGAAGGGCCTCATTAGGCTATATCGTTTGGCCTTGTGGAAACTGCGGGTAGCGTGTGATCGCTAGGAACTTTCGATAAGACAATAAACCGTAAGGTTGTCGGGTAGGTATGACTTCGGGTCATTATTATAGAGAGATGGGTGACATCGGGTGTATGGAACCTAAAGATCGATTTTCTAAAATTCATTTGATTGTGGTGGGAGTCTGCATGACACTGCGTCAGGTGCCTTTTTATACCTGCTAGTGTGATGTTCAACTCCGATGATGGTGTGATCACTTTGTGCTTAGGGTGCCGGTGAGATACCCTTGGAAGCAGCGGAGATTATAATAGTGATCGACGGGTGATAGTAATACGACGGTTGCAAAAGTCGAAGTTTAAGAGCATTGTGATGAATACTTCTTATGAAGTGACGGGTGAGCAAATCTTGTTGCTCTTAAGTGATAGACGGGTAAAGATGATCGGTGAGCCGGTGACGGACTTAATGGTCGGTTAGTCCGAAGGGTTTTGATGAAGTGTTGATATTGTGGTGGACGCAATTATGGTGTCAGAATTGGTCACTCTTCTCCATGAGAGTGAGCAATTGTTGATAACGATTCGTCAAGTGGAAGGTCGGGTGACCTCGACTGAGAATCACGACTAAGTAAGCGGCGTGACATTTTCCTAGGCTTAGAGGCATATGTAAGACTTTGGTGGAGTTTGCTTTTCGAACGATTAAGGTAGTTAGTTGTGAATTGTGGTATGAAGGTGCGATTTCATCGCGTGTACGACGTCTCAAGTGATTGTGTCTGTCGGCTCTGAGAGCTTAAAGTGAATTTGCGGTGAATTGATGTTTATGACCAACGGTGACAATGGTCAGGTGTGACGTGGAATTTCAATTCCGCGGGATGTTATCATCTTGGCGGTGAGAATAGGGAGATAAATCCTAAGTGGGGGAGTTTTTACTGTCGCCCGAGGAAAACTCCAGTGGTGTTGTGTATAGTGAAATGTCGGAGCGTACCGTGCTAAGCCTCAATAGGTATTCGGAGTTCCTAACGAGGAAGAGTGACGGGTTGCTAATGTCGACTCGAGATCGTGCTTTACGATTGTGAGTTACAACTCTGGAATGTTATGCGTGAAGATTATGATGATGGGATCGAAGGAAGTGTAAGACTTCCTATGTAAGGTGGTCGTGTAGTACCAATGTGCGGTATGAGACCAAATGTGAAGTTTGAGATCCCGGCGTGAGAGAATGAAGTGTCATTGCGAGTGCTCCCGTAGTGAAAAATCTGGGTTGTCATGAAACCCGGACAGTATAATTGAATGAGAACGAGTTCGATATCGTGGCGAATATCGTATTTTCCCTGTCAGGAAACGTAATCGTGAAGATTGTCAGTGGATTATTCCACTTTATGGACGAATGTGAGGCGGAGAGTGTCGATTTTGACTGTCTCACATCGAGACACGCAGATTTATTTGTTTGCGAGAGTGTGCTCCCTAGTGATGCGACTGTTAGTTGCATTGAAATGTTGAGACCATCCTTAACGGACGGTCTAGGTAGGAAAGTTCACCCGGCGTGGTGAATATTTTTGTGAGTCGTGTGGCGAATTGCGGAAATTTTGTGATGATGATTCGCCGTTGACGGGATTTTGGTATACGAATAGCTTCTATGCTAGTACTAGGAAGCCGTATTGTATGGTTCAGAGGAGAAACCCTATGACGATGTGTTGATGTTTCGTCTAATTCGTGGTGTATTATTGTCGTCCTGGATTAATCCAATGACGTATAGTCGTGTGTGGATCGATCGACGGGAAAGTGGTGCTTCTTAAGTGTTATTGCGGGGTTATTAAAAAAAATTTTCGTTGAAGGAATGATCCGGTGTAGAGCCGGAGGGAGTTTGGTTCTTGGCCTAAAGAATATTCAGGAATGATCGGTCGAGTAGTACGGTTATGAACCGAATGAGTACGAAATTTTAAGGAAGCATGAATCCTTCTCGATTTGGATTAATGTAAGACTTGGTTCGCGGCATAGTGAATTTAGAAGATCGCATAGGGCGATATAGTTATGGATGACGCTTGTTGCGTGTTGCAGCCGTGAGAACTTGAAGGAAAATGTGGTATTTTTCGTATTTCCTAAATGGAAATTCTGGACGTTGAGTGTATGAGATATCGTTTATTGCGGTAGTGCACGCTAGTGATCATTAGCGTGTGGTGGGATCTTAGAATTCACGGATGATATTATGGATGACGGGCTTGGTTATGTTTCGTAAGATCGTGAGGCGTGACGACAATGTTTGTCGGCAAATTGTTCTACTCTTAGGACGATTGTGAAGTGTATGGTATGAGTTTGGATACTCGGCGTAGGAGCAACGGTTACGGCTGTTTTGACTCGTGGGTTAATTACCCAATATTATTGTATTATGATGCATTAGTGCACGAAGCGAGAGTGCGGATGCAAGTACTACTTGTGTGACTCCGCATTGGAAGCGGAGATGTTCGAGGTAGAACTGCTTAACTTCAATTGTAGGTGCGGATCACGAGGACGTAACACCCGTTTTCAGTTACGAGTTATTTCGAACGACATTTGAAATACGAGGCATGTAAGTGTATATTTGGATCCCAAATAAAGTTGGAGTTGATGTTCTAAAACCTTACCATTGGATAGTAAATCTCATTACGTTTCCAACGATATTTGATTCGACGAAAATGGAGTTACGGTTTGAAAGTTACGACCAAAACAAGTTCAGTTTCAGACTCAGTTCAGTGGGACTCCGTCCAGATTTTGGGATGCCGTCCAACAATGAAGGTCAGGACGCCGTCCAAGCTTTTTGGACGCCGTCCAGAAGGCCTGACGGGCCAGCAGCTCTATTTTTACTCAAATTAAAAGGGGTATTTGTGTCTTATCACTTGGGGGTCGGTTTTGAGCCTCTAAAACTGACCCAATGCTTATCTCTATCCTCATTTCACCTCTTCCACCCATTTCCATCTAGAGAGAGAGAGTGAGGAGCTTAGAGAGAGAGCTCCATTTGAGGAGGAAGAAGGGTGAATCGGGTCAAGTCGCGAGAGTTAATGTTGTTCGCCTTGTTCACGGCTACATTTTGGTAGTATTGGTAAGTCTCAAATCCGAATTTCATTGTGTTAATTTGATAATCAAGTTAAGGTTTGAGTTTGTTTAAGTTGTGAAACCCGTTTAGATGACAAAGTGGGTTTATTGTGACTAGCTATTTTGATATTTTGCGGGTTTTGGGTTGGTTAATGATTTAAGCATGTTTAAGGTTTGTAAGTGGGGTATAATCACTAGTATTAGTGATTTTAGGAGTGTTGGAACTTGTAAGACCCATTTGGGGGTAAAATGGGTGAATTTGGGTTATGTTGAGATAAGGAAAACCCTAATAGCTATGATTTAGGGTTTGGCCATGTGAATTGAAGTTATAAGTGTTGAAATAGGTCAAATGAGTTAAGGTTGACCTAATTGGGTGAAATGGGTATGAAACACCCTAAGTTTGTGCTAATTGGTGTTAGTAGACTTACATCACTAGTTTTAGTAATTAAAGATGAGTCTTGGCCATTTTATGGGCGGCTTTGGGTGTGAGTGAGTATTGTGGTTAATTTCACAAGTTGTGTATTGAATGTGTACTTATGTATTAGGTACCTTGCTCGAAGCATACGGAAGTGCTAAATCACCACCGACGTGATAAGGTGAATGGAATAATTATGCATGTATGTATATAGTGTATTTATTTGTGAATGTTATGGTATGAACCACGAGCCGGTAGCACTATAAAATAAGATGTGAACCACGAGCCGGTAGCATCGAGTGTGAACCACGAGCCGGTAGCATCGAGTGTGAACCACGAGCTGGTAGCACTATAAACTAAGATGTGAACCACGAGCCGGTAGCATCGAGTGTGAACCACGAGCGGGTGGCACTATAAAATGAAGTGTGAACCACGAGCCGGTAGCACTATAAAAGAGTATGACTCGAATGCGTATGGTGTGAACCACGAGCCGGTAGCACCATAGCGTTATGGTTAACCATATGGTATTGTGTATGTGTTGTAGTGTAGCATGTTATATTGTTTGAGTATATGCTATTGGTTATGCTAGCTTGCGATATTGGAGGTTATTAGCTTGATACTTGAGATGGTTTGCTAATTATGTTGCTAGCATGTATGCGGTATGTGAGTAAGTGTATGCAAGTAGGTACATTATATATGTATATGTATAATTATTGCATTCACTAAGCGTTAAGCTTACCCCTCTCGTTGTTTACCTTTTTACAGGTATTGTGATTGTGATGATAGCTAGTTGTAGACTAGATGCGTAGGAGCGCTTGGGCTCGATGGGGTAGCTTTTTGGAGTTTTGGACGCGGATTGAGGATTTGGTAGTCCCCGGGATTATGCTCTTGGTATTGGGTTGGGTTGTAGAGTCCTAATCCGTCTAAAGAGTTAAATGGGTCGAAATCGTTACATTATTTGTAAAATGGGTCATTGTAGGCCCGGTGTTGTAAAACTTATGTTTATTGTGGAAATCTCTATGTTTTACTTAATATGATGTGGTGTGAAAGTCGTTTCGTTTTAAAAGTGTCGGGAAGCGGGTTTTCATTTGAAATGGGTCAGTCCACTTTAGTTCATTTGGACGCCGTCCAAATGCTTGGGACGCCATCCTGTCTTTCAATACTGGACGCCGTCCAGATACACTGCCATACAAATTTTTTTTTAACGCGTGTTTTTGGTAAAACGATGTCGGGTTGTTACAGGTATGCTATATAAATTGCTAGCGTGTATGAGGTAATTGTGTAAGTGTTTGCAAGTAGGTATATTATATATGTATATGTATAATTATTGCATTCACTAAGCCTCGGCTTACCCCTCTCGTTGTTTACCTTTTTACAGGTATTGTATTAATGATGCTAGCTAGTTTGTTAAGCTAGACGTGCAGGAGCGGTTGGGCTCGATGGGGTAGCTTTCGGATAATTGGACGCGGATGGGGGTTGTAGTCCTCGGGATTATGCTCTTGGTATCGGGTTGGGTTGTGGAGTACTAATCCGTCTAAAGAGATAAATGGGTCGAAATCACTACATTATTTGTAAAACGGGTCATTGCGGGCACGGTGTTGTAAAACTTGTTTTTATGGTGGAAATATCTTAGTTTTACTTAATATGACATATTGTGAAATTGGTTACCTTTAAAAGTGTCGGGAAGCGGGTTTTCCACTCGTGTGTAAATAAAAACTGATCAGTCCACTTTAGTTCATTTGGACGCCGTCCTGAATCATGGGACGCCGTCCTGGTCTTCATCTCTGGACGCCGTCCAGATTATGGGATGCCGTCCAGATACGCTGTCTGACAAAATTTTTTTTAAGGCGTGTTTTTGGTAAAACGATGTCGGGTTGTTACACATACATACATATGTGAATATAGATATAGATATATGATATGTATAGTTTGTTTTGTTACAAATAAGTCATGGTTAATGACAAAGGATGGTTCCCACAAGTCTCCATCATGTTTATACATGTCTAACAACTGATTGAGGGCTGCTAAGATCAATGATTTGGTATGTATATACCAATAGTAAATACGTTTAGAAGCTGGGTATGATACGGGTATAAATACCGAATGAATACGAGTAGAATTCTTGATAGAAATGAATGAGATTATGAGTATAGATATCTTTGTTGAGTATAATTATGTTGATATATGTATTTAAGTCTTTCAAAAGTGTATTAATCCATATTAATACAATACATATATATACATTTTAATTTAGAAGTTATTACAACGTTAATCTTTATATGTATGTATATAGTCTTGAAGTCTTTAAGTTAGTAATCTCATTTTATGTATATAACAAATTGTTATTATATATATATAATGAGATACTTAAATATCATTTTAACAAATCATAAGTATATATATATATATCCATATATACATCATTATATAATTATTTCAAATTATGACATTCGTGAGTCGTCAGACAGACTAGGTGGACAAACGTTTCTATAAAATTCATTTCAAATAACCAATTCTTAATGAGTTTGATTGCTTAACATGTTAGAAACATTAATTATGTAAATATTAATCTTCAATATATTAGTGGAAAAATCCAGGTCGTTACATTACACACCCGTTAAATTAAATTTCGTCCCGAAATTTAGAATAGTACCTAGTTAACGTGCGATATCGGAAAACAAATGTGGGTACTTCAGCTTCATTTGGTCTTCTCATTCCCAAGTGAATTCAGGTCCTCTACGAGCATTCCACCGAACCTTAACGATTGGTATCTTACTTTGTTTGAGTCATTTGACCTCACGATCCATAATTTCGACGGGTTCTTCGACAAAATTTAGTTTCTCGTCAATCTTAATTTTGTCTAAAGGGATAATGAGATCTTCGGTAGCTAGGCATTTCTTCAGGTTCGAAACATGAAAGGTGTTGTGAATCTTTTCTAATTATGGAGGTAGTTCAAGTCGGTAGGCCACCGGCCCAATACGTTTTTCGATCTTGAATGGCCCAATGTATCTTGGGCTCAATTTCCCTCGCTTTCCAAAACGAATAACACCTTTCTAAGGTGATACCTTAAGCATAACCATATCACCCTCCTCAAACTCTAAAGGTTTTCTTCTAACATCCGCGTAGCTCTTTTGCCGACTCCGGGCTGTTTTCAATCGTTGCTGAATCTGAATGACCTTGTTGGTAGTTTCCTGGATAATTTCCGGACCTGTAATCTGTTTTTCCCCCACATCACTCCAACAAATCAGAGGCCTGCACTTCCTCCCATAAAGTGCCTCGAATGGTGCCGCCTCACTACTAGAATGATAGTTGTTGTTGTAGGAAAACTCAGCTAACGGTAGATGTCGATCCCAACTGCTTCCAAAATCAATAACACATGCTCGTAGCATGTCTTCGAGTGTCTGAATCTTCTTTTCACTCTGCCCATCAGTTTGTGGATGATAGGCAGTACTTAAATCTAGACGAGTTCCCAACGCTTCGTGTAATGCCTGCCAGAATCTAGAAGTAAATCTGTTATCACGATCAGAGATAATAGAGATTGGTATACCAGGTCTAGAAACAACTTCTTTCAGATATAATCGTGCTAATTTCTCTATACCATCCTCTTCTTTTATTGGCAAAAAGTGTGCTGACTTAGTAAGACGATCGACTATTACCCAAATCATATCATAACCACATGCGGTTCTCGGTAACTTAGCAATGAAATCCATGGTAATGTTTTCCCATTTTCATTCTGGGATTTCAGGTTGTTGGAGTAGACCCGATGGTTTCTGATGCTCAGCTTTGACTTTAGAACAAGCAAACATGCTCCTACATATGTGGCTATATCGGCCTTCATTCCTTGCCACCAAAAGTTTCTCTTGAGGTCTTGGTACATTTTCCCCGCTCCGGGATGTATTGAACATCTAGTTTTATATGCTTCATCTAGTAACACTTTTCTCAAATCCCCATTCTTTGGTACCCAAATTCTTTCAGCTAAATACCTGGTTCCATCTTCCTGAATATTAAGCTGTTTTTCTAATCCTTTGGGTATTTCCCTTTCAAAACTTCCTTCCTTCAAAACCTCCTGTTGTGCCTCTTTTATTCGAGTAGTAAGATTAGTATGAATAATCATGTTCATAGCTTTTACTCGAATAGGTTCTCTTTCCTTTCGACTCAAAGCATCGGCTACCACATTCGCTTTCCCCGGGTGGTAACGGATTTCACAATCAAAATCATTTAGCAGTTCAACCCACCTACGCTGCTTCATATTTAGTTGCTTTTGATTTAAGATATGTTGGAGACTTTTGTGGTCGGTGTATACGATAAACTTGACCCTATATAGATAATGTCTCCACATCTTTAATGCAAAAACAACGGCGCCCAATTCCAGATCATGTGTGGTGTAGTTTTGTTCATGAATTTTGAGTTGTTGAGAAGCATATGCAATCACCTTCTTCCGTTGCATAAGAACACACCCAAAACCCATTCTTGATGCGTCACAGTAGATAACAAAATCTTCCATTCCGTCAGGTAACGATAAAATAGGTGCCGTAGTCAACTTCTCTTTCAACATTTGGAAGACACCCTCTTGTTCGGAAGTCCATTCATACTTCTTCCCCTTGTGTGTCAAGGCAGTTAAAGGTTTGGCTACTCGGGAGAAATCTTGAATAAATCTCCTATAATAATCGGCTAAACCCAAAAATTGACGTATTTCCGTTGGAGTTTTCGGGGTTTCCCAATTTTTGATGGCTTCGATCTTGGCGGGATCAACTTTGATTCCATTACTACTGACTACGTGGCCAAGAAATTGTACTTCATTTAACCAAAAAGCGCACTTAGAGAATTTTGCATAAAGTTGTTATTTTCTTAACAACTCTAATACAAGTCTCAAGTGTTGTTCGTGTTCTTGGTTATTCTTCGAATAGATAAGAATGTCATCAATAAAGACAATAACAAACTTATCTAAATATGGGCTACATACTCGGTGCATGAGATTCATGAAAACTGCGGGTGCATTGGTTAGACCGAATGGCATAACCATGAATTCGTAATGGCCATAACGAGTTCTGAAGGCTATTTTTGGTATATTGGCTTCTTTAACCCTCGGTTGATGATAACCCGACCTTAAGTCGATTTTGGAGTATACGCTCGAACCTTGGAGTTGATTAAATAGGTCGTCGATTCGAGGTAAAGGGTATCGGTTTTTGATGGTTACTTTGTTCAGCTCACGGTAATCGATACACATGCGAAAAGACCCATCTTTCTTTTTAACGAACAAAATTGGAGCTCCCCATGTTGACGTACTCGGTAAGATAAAACCACGTTCTAATAATTCTTGTAGCTGACTTTGTAATTCTTTCATTTCGGTGGGCGCAAGTCTATATGGAGCATGAGCTATTGGTGCGGCTCCTGGTACAAGATCTATTTGAAATTCAACGGATCGGTGTGGAGGTAGTCCCGGTAATTCGTCCGGAAACACCTCAGGAAATTCTCTTGCAATAGGAACGTCATCGATTTTCTTTTCTTCTTTTTCAACCTTCTCGACGTGTGCTAGTATGGTATAGCAACCTTATCTTATTAGTTTGCGCGCCTTCAAACTACTAATAAGATTTAATTTGGCATTTCCCTTTTCTCCGTACACCATTAAGGGTAACACATTTTCTCTAGAAATGCGAATCGCCTTCTCATGACAAACAACTTCGGCTTTCACCTTGGACATCCAGTCCATTCCAATAATTACGTCAAAGCTTCCCAATTCCACCGGTATTAAATCAATTGCAAACATTTCGCTAACTAAACTAATTTTTCGATTTCGGCAAATTTTATCAACCTTAATTAGTTTACCATTTGCTACTTCAACTATACACTTTTTATCCAAAGGCGTTAACGGGCAATTTAATTTGGTACAAAATTCTCTACTCATATAACTTCTATTGGCACCCGAATCAAATAAAACATAAGCAGGTGTATTGTTGATAAGAAACGTACCCGTAACAAGCTTCGGGTCTTCCTGTTCTTTCTCCCCATTAATGTTGAAGGCTCTCCCACGGCCTTGCCTATTTTCATTCCGACACTGGTTTATGGTATGACCCGGTTTTCCACATCCATAGCAAACAATGCCGTTATTATTTGTTCTGGCATTATTTACTCCTTTGTTTCTATTTGGTCCATAGACTTCACACTTTGCCGCAATATGGCCATTCCTATTATACTTGGTACATAATTCTCTACAAAACCATTCCGGATGAAACGTATCACACCTGGGGCATATAGTTCTTTGCCTTTTGTTGTCGTTGTTGTTGTTGTTGTTGTTGTTGTTGTTGTTGTTGTTGTTGTTGTTGTTGTTGTTGTTGCTGTTGTTAGGGTTATTGTTGTTGAGTCATTTTTTGTTGTTATTGTTGTGATTGGGATTGTTGTTGTTGTTATTATTAATGGGATGGTTGTTACGGTTATTGTTGCGGTTGTTGTTGCGATTATTGTTGTTGTTAGGGTGGTTGTGATTGTTGTTATAGTTGTTGTTTTGATTGTTGTTGTTGTACTGGTGACCCTGATCACTGCTTTCCTCCCTCTTTCTTTTTCCCTGTTTCATTATGGCCTCCTCGGTCACTTCTTTCTTTATCCTTCCTGTTATTTGGCCTATCAATTTATGGGCTATACGGCTCGCTTTCTGCATTGTTGCAGGGTAGTTAGCACCTACATGCTCTTGGATTCGTTCCGGCAACCCTTTTATGAATGCTTCTATTTTTGCTTCTTTCTCCTCAAATGCTCCAGGACACATTAAAGCCAGCTCATTGAAACGTCGCTCGTAGGTAGTGACATCTAACCCTTGGGTTGTCAGTACTTTAAGCTCTGCCTTGAGCTTGTTGATTTCGGTTCTGGGACGGTACTCTTCCGTCATCATGTGCTTGAAAGCGGACCATGGAAGTGCGTAGGCGGTATTCTGTCCTACGTAATCCATGTAGGTATTCCACCATGTCAAAGTAGTACCCTTGAAAGTATGTGTGGCATACTTAACTTTATCCTCTTATGCGCAGTTGCTGATTGCGAACACGGCTTCAACCTTCTCTGTCCACCGCTTTAGTGTAACGTCCTCCCAATAGGGTCTGGAAGGAACGTCACTAATATCAAAACATACCAACATATTATAATAAACGAGAACAATACTAAATGATGAATTTAACTTTAATGAGTACGCAGCGGAAAATGAAATGTCATTACAATGACAGGAATAACAATATCGTAAATGTTCACATGCAGAAGTAATAAATGCGATATCTCTTGATCCTATGTCCAAGTAGCATCACATAAGCGGTAAGTATAAGAGCTTGAATCAAACAGCACCTGAGACAAAACATGCTAAAGTGTCAACCAAAAATGTTGAGTGAAGTTCATAGGTTTAACAAAAAATTTGTCGTTATTTTAGACCACAAGATTTAGTTTGTAAAGTTGATCTCCCGCAAGATCAAAAAATTATGCCAATGCGTGATATTTAGACTAAACGTTCAAGTTTTACCCCATGACAAGTTGTGTATGTCCTTGTCGGTTTAATTTCATTATTAAGTAATACAATGACTTGGTCAAATGTATCGGGGACGTTACTCCCGATAGGCCTACCCCCAATAATTAAGCATGCCGCAGCAATTAAAAATATCACTGTAGGGACTTAGTAGGACATAGCCGGGTATAGCATAGTTTAACAGTTTGGTACTTGTGTCTAAAGTATAAAAAGTAAAAACAGTATGTGTCTCACCCCAAGTAAAGTAAGTAAGTTTGCTAGCAATAAAGAGGGGCTATGAATTCACCTTAGTAAGTAGAGAGAGAGTTATTCCTCGGAATAAAGAGTTGAACGAGTGAGCAGAAAAGTCAACCTATTGACATTTAAGAGTAGTTAAGTGTTTTGCTCATGTTTAAGTTTAAGTATGTGTTTGTTTTACTAAGTTTCTATTCCTAGTAAGTTACTATTTTTATAAAGTTTCCATTTTTAGAAAGATTCTTATTTTACTAAGTTTCTATGACTAGAGAGTTTCTACTTTTATTAGTGTTTTCCATTTTAGGATACTTGCCGTATTAGATAAGCTTTTAATCACCCCTTTCCCTTCGAATGGCTAATTTAGATCTAGGGGCTTGAGCCATAGGACCCTTTAAATCGGAAATCCAAACCCTCTGCCTAGAATCTCATAGAAACCATTCGTCAAAAAAGTTCGAAGATCTATACATCTCTAATACATATCCCAAAATATTTTTATGTTACAATATAAGTAGTAGGTTATAGGTGCCAGTAATAGTAATAGTGTATACATGTTATTTATTTTATTTTTAATTGCATATAATTTATAACATTATTTACATGTTTCGGTAAAAATAATAACCGAAGTAAAAAGTAAAAAGTAAAAAGTAAAAAAAAAATAAAAAGTAAGAAAAAAATACTTACTAGTAGTAATTCTTCAAAGAGAGAATGAGAGAAATTTTGGTGTGAGTTTGAATGAGAAATGAGGGGTATATATACTTGAAAAAATTAAGTAAAAAGAATTAAATAATTAAAAAAAAGAAATATTTTAATTCTTAATGGGATTTTAAAATTAAAAAGTATTAAATGTTAGGTCATAGGATAATGCACAAAATAAAATAATAAAAGTAGTTTTTCCATTACAATTTTTAATTAAAAAGTAATTTATTTATTTATTTATTTATTTATTTTTTTCATTTATTTTAAGGATTTTTTTATATAAATAAACAAATTGATTTAATGCTTTTCCAAGAATATTTGTCAATAATATATTTTTTTTTAAATTAATAAATACAAATTTTGCATAAAAATAATAAATAATTCGGTATTTTGTATTTTTAATAATAATTATGATTTTAATTATTAAACTATAGTTTTAGTAAGTTTGTAAATATTATTACATTTATATATAATTAGATTTATTATATAGTTAAATATATAATACATTAACTAAATAATAAAAGTGATACAAAGTTTATATACTTAGTTAAATTATGTCAAATTATATAAATTAATAATATATTATTTATTTAAGCGTACATTGTTGACTAAAAATTACTATTCGGTCAATATTTAATTGTATATAACAACCCTTAATACATATAGTCAGACATATAACCCTAGGGTTAATTCAGTAAATTTAGAAGTCGAAAAGTGAGGGTTGTTACAGTGCCTCCTCGTTAATAAAAACTTCGTCCCGAAGTTTTAGGTAGACTTCTCGGATGCATCAGTGGTTGAGAAGAGATGGGGATATTTCTGTTTCATTTGGTCTTCACGTTCCCAGGTATACTCGGGGCCACGTCGTGAATTCCAACGGATCTTAACAATAGGTATGGTGCTTTGTTTTAAGCGTTTAGCAGATCGGTCCATGACTTCTACGGGTTCCTCTATGAAGTGCATTTTATCATCAATGCGAATATCATCCAAAGGAATAACGAGAGTGTCATCAGCGAGACACTTTTTAAGATTCGAGACATGAAATACGTTGTGTACGCTGCTAAGTTCAGCAGGTAATTCTAATCGATAAGCCATGGGTCCGATCCTTTCAGTAATCTTGAAGGGTCCAACAAAACGCGGACTTAGTTTGCTTCATTTACCAAAACGAACGACGCCTTTCCAAGGGGATACTTTCAACATGACTTTGTCACCAACTTGGAATTCCAAATCTTTCCGACCTTTATTAGCATAGCTCTTCTGTTGGCTGCGGGCAGTTTCTATTCGTTTCTTAATCTGAACTATCTTTTCGGTTGTCTCGTGTATGATTTCAGGACCAGTTAACTGTCTGTCCTCTAATTCATCCCAGCACAGTGGGGATCTACATTTTCGTCTGTATAAGGCCTCAAAAGGTGCAGCCTTAATACTTGAGTGGTAACTATTATTGTAAGAGAATTCAACCAAAGGCAAATGTCTATCCCAGCCTTTGCCGAAGTCGATAACACAAGCGCGAAGCATATCTTCCAATGTTTGAATGGTTCGTTCACTTTGACCATCGGTTTGCGGATGATAAGCAGTACTCATGTCGAGTTGAGTTCCAAGAACAGTTTGTAAGAATTCCAGAATCTGGAAGTGAATCTACTGTCACGATCGGATATGATTGATATAGGAACACCATGACGAGAGACAATTTCTTTGATATACAGTTGTGACAATCTCTCCATTTTGTCGGTCTCCTTGATCGGTAAGAAATGAGCAGATTTAGTAAGACGATCTACTATGACCCATATAGTATCATTGCCACTAGAAGTCTTGGGCAATTTAGTAATAAAGTCCATAGCGATACATTCCCACTTCCACTGCAGAATATCGGGTTGTGTCAACAGACCAGAAGGCTTTTGATGTTCAGCCTTGACTTTCAAACAAGTGAGACACTTACTAACATAAGTAGTAATGTCGGCTTTCATATTAGGCCACCAGTAGAATTCCTTCACATCGTGGTACATCTTACTGGAACCTGGATGAATAGAATACCTAGTCTTATGCGCTTCATCCAAGACTAGTTCACGGAGATTACCGAAGCGAGGAACCCAAATTCTGTTGCCAAAGTACCGTGTACCATTAGCTTTCACTTGGAGTTGGTTTTCGAAACCGATAGGTCCTTCACCTTCGATAAGTGTTGGTTTAATAGCTTCCAGTTGAGCTTCGCAGATTCGTGATATAAGATTTGATTTGATTTTCAGGTTTAAGGCACGAACACGTTTAACATTGTCTTTTCGACTAAGAGCATCAGCAACTATGTTTGCCTTGCCAGGATGATATTCCATCTTACAGTCATAATCGTTCAATAACTCGAGCCATCGGCTTTGCCTCATATTCAGCTGTTTTTGATCAAAGATGTGTTGAAGACTTTTATGGTCAGTGTACACCGTAAACTGGGTACCATATAGATAATGTCTCCATATCTTTAATGCAAATACCACGGCACCTAACTCAAGGTCGTGTGTGGTATAGTTCTCCTCGTGTTTCTTCAACTGTCTAGATGCGTAGGCAATAACCTTTTCACATTGCATTAAAACACAACCAAAACCTTGCTTTGAGGCATCACAGTAAACAACAAAATTGTCAGTACCTTCAGGTAAAGATAGAATCGAGGCTGTGGTCAACTTCTCTTTCAGAATCTTGAAAGCAGATTCCTGTTCTTCGGACCACTCAAACTTCTTCCCTTTTTGAGTTAGCTTCATAAGAGGTTTGGCAAGAAGGGAAAAATCCTTTATGAATCTCCGATAATAACCGGCAAGTCCCAAAAATTGACGAATATGCTTCGCAGTCTTTGGTATCTCCCAGTTCTGGATAGCGGTAATCTTAGCTGGATCGACATGTATTCCATTACTATCAACAAGTGTCTGAGGAATTGTACGGTTTTGATCCAAAACTCGCACTTAGAAAACTTAGCGTAGAGTTGTTCCTTTCGTAAGAGTTCAAGAATCACGCGCAGATGTTGCTCATGTTCCTTCTAACTCTTGGAGTAGATCAAAATGTCATCAATGAAAACAATGACGAATTTATCGAGATAAGGTTTGCAGACACGGTTCATGAGATCCATGAAAATGGCAGGAGCATTGGTCAAATCAAAAGGCATGACACAGAATTCATAGTGCCCATAACGAGTGCGAAAAACAGTCTTAGGAATATCAGATTCCTTGACTCTAAGTTGGTGATATCCGGACCTCAAATCAATCTTTGAATAAACACTTGACCCTTGAAGTTGGTCGAATAGATCATCAATACGTGGCAACGGATAACGGTTCTTGATAGTAAGCTTGTTAAGTTCACGGTAATCAATGCACATCCTTAACGTACCATCCTTCTTTTTAACAAATAGAATAGGAGCTCCCCATGGGGACAAGCTTGGACGAATGAAACCTTTATCCAATAGTTCTTGGAGCTGGTTGGAAAGTTCCTTCATTTCAGAAGGTGCTAAACGGTATGGTGCTTTAGCAATAGGAGCAGCACCGGGAGCTAAATCAATTTGAAATTTAACTTTTCGAGGAGGTGGAAGACCAGGAAGATCTTCGGGAAACACATCGGGATAGTGTCTAACCACTGGTACATCTTCAATACGCTTCTCTTCCGATTCGATCAGCTTAATGTGGGCTAGAATGGCTAGATAACCTTTCATAAGGTATTTGCGGGTTTTGATACAGGAGATGATATTGAGATTGGGACCACTCTTTTCACCTTGGATGATGAGAGTATCTCCATTCCCCAATGGAACATTAACAGTTTTATCGTAACACATGATAGCAGCATGTAATGGACGTAACCAATCCATACCAACTACGACGTCAAAACTTCCGAGTTTGACCGGCAAAAGGTCTATCTTAAATTCCTTATTGGCTAAGATTAGATTGCAGTTTTTATAGATTTTATCGACTTGCATGACTTTTCCATTAGCCACTTCTACTAATCGTTTAGTTTCTAAGGGTTGAGGCTTTTCAGTGAATAAAGTGCAAAATTCACTAGACACGTAACTTCTGTCGGCTTGAAAAGAGTCATTTTGTTCGCTTGATGAAAATTAGACATTCTAACATTAGGAAAGAGACTTTGATTAGCATTTTAAGCCAAGATTATCAAAGCAAGGTTGTTAAGATTATAAGGTAATCCTAAGTGCTTTAAGTCTAAGGCAGGAAAGGTTATAGTTTCCTAGATTGCTAAGGCACCCTAGCTAACAAGTAAGGCACACATAAAAATGTAATCTTGATTCTCTATAACAGCCTGGTTATGCTCTGATACCAATCTGTAACATCCTCCCAATATGGTCTGGAAGGAACGTCACTAATATCAAAACATACCAACATATTATAATAAACGAGAACAATACTAAATGATAAATTTAACTTTAATGAGTACGCAGCGAAAAATGAAATGTCGTTACAATGACAGGAATAACAATATCGTAAATGTTCACATGCAGAAGTAATAAATGCGATATCTCTTGATCCTATGTCCAAGTAGCATCACATAAGCGGTAAGTATAAGAGCTTGAATCAAACAGCACCTAAGACAAAACATGCTAAAGTGTCAACCAAAAATGTTGAGTGAAGTTCATAGGTTTAACAAAAAATTTGTCGTTGTTTTAGACCACAAGATTTAGTTTGTAAAGTTGATCTCCCGCAGGATCAAAAAATTATGCCAATGCGTGATATTTAGACTAAACGTTCAAGTTTTGCCCCATGACAAGTTGTGTCTGTCCTTATCGGTTTAATTTCATTATTAAGTAATACAATGACTTGGTAAAATGTATCGGGGACGTTACTCCCGATAGGCCTACCCCCAATAATTAAGCATGCCGCAGCAATTAAAAATATCACTGTAGGGACTTAGTCGGACATAGCCGGGTATAGCATAGTTTAACAGTTTGGTACTTGTGTCTAAAGTATAAAAAGTAAAAACAGCATGTGTCTCACCCCAAGTAAAGTAAGTAAGTTTGCTAACAATAAAGAGGGGCTATGAATTCACCTTAGTAAGTAGAGAGAGAGTTATTCCTCGGAATAAAGAGTTGAACGAGTGAGCAGAAAAGTCAACCTATTGACATTTAAGAGTAGTTAAGTGTTTTGCTCATGTTTAAGTTTAAGTATGTGTTTGTTTTACTAAGTTTCTATTCCTAGTAAGTTACTATTTTTATAAAGTTTCCATTTTTAGAAAGTTTCTTATTTTACTAAGTTTCTATGACTAGAGAGTTTCTACTTTTATCAGTGTTTTCCATTTTAGGATACTTGCCGTATTAGATAAGCTTCCAATCACCCCTTTCCCTTCGAATGGCTAATTTAGATCTAGGGCTTGAGCCATAGGACCCTTTAAATCGGAAATCCAAACCCTCTGCCTAGAATCTCATAGAAACCATTCGTCAAGAAAGTTCGAAGATCTATACATCTCTAATACATATCCCAAAATATTTTTATATTACAATATAAGTAGTAGGTTATAGGTGCTAGTAATAGTAATAGTGTATACATGTTATTTATTTTATTTTTAATTGCATATAATTTATAACATTATTTACATGTTTCGGTAAAAATAATAACCGAAGTAAAAAGTAAAAAGTAAAAAGTAAAAAGTAAAAAGTAAAAAAAATAAAAAGTAAGAAAAAAATACTTACTAGTAGTAATTCTTCAAAGAGAGAATGAGAGAAATTTTGGTGTGAGTTTGAATGAGAAATGAGGGGTATTTATACTTGAAAAAATTAGGTAAAAAGAATTAAATAATTAAAAAAAAAAGAAATATTTTAATTCTTAATGGGATTTTAAAATTAAAAAGTATTAAATGTTAGGTTATGGGATAATGCACATAAATAAAATAATAAAAGTAGTTTTTCCATTACAATTTTTAATTAAAAAGTAATTTATTTATTTATTTTTTTTTCATTTATTTTAAGGATTTTTTATATAAATAAACAAATTGATTTAATGCTTTTCCAAGAATATTTGTCAATAATATATATATATTTTTTTAAATTAATAAATACAAATTTTGCATAAAAATAATAAATAATTCGGTATTTTGTATTTTTAATAATAATTATGATTTTAATTATTAAACTATAGTTTTAGTAAGTTTGTAAATATTATTACATTTATATATAATTAGATTTATTATATAGTTAAATATATAATACATTAACTAAATAATAAAAGTGATACAAAGTTCATATACTTAGTTAAATTATGTCAAATTATATAAATTAATAATATATTATTTATTTAAGCTTACATTGTTGACTAAAAATTACTATTCGGTCAATATTTAATTGTATATAACAACCCTTAATACATATAGTCAGACATATAACCCTAGGGTTAATTCAGTAAATTTAGAAGTCGAAAAGTGAGGGTTGTTACATTTAGTCCAACGGGTCCTTCAGTTCCTTCAAACTCATTGGGTTTGCAGGCCATAAAAGCTTTGTAGGAACATCCTACCCGGTTGCCATTGTTTCCTCCACTGCTGGAACCCGATTGGTTATTGTTGTTCATTACATTCACCACTGCAGCCATATTTGCAGCGAAAGCTTGAAGTTCTTCTGTGTTCAATTGTTGTTGTCTAGTAGCTGGAGGAGCCATTTCCTTCAAAAATAGCCGACTGAGTTAATCATATAGAATTTTAGAAGTAGCCAAAAAGTATTTTGTAGCTTAATATGAACTTATTATTATAAAATCATTTTCTTCATATTAGCGTTTTATAACTGTAATAATGTTCATACTTAGCAGCTAACACACAAATTAACAACTAAAATTCTAATATGAAAAACTATGGTAAGTTATTACGTTACTACGTAATAATAAGTTGTAATAATAATAATAAACCTTCCATGCTTATTCTTATTATTATACAATCATAAGGAAAATTACATTGCGGATTTTCTTACAAACTTAAACACACAATATAATACATATTTTACAATGCATGGAATACAAGATAGCTGCCGATGGTTCAAGAACGGTGAGATTTCTTAGATGTTGACGTTGTTTCTTTCTCGGCCAAACGTTTGGATTTTCGTTTGGATAGTTCTTTTTCCAATTCCTCCCAATTGGTTCTTTCGGCTAATTGTCTGGGAGCAAAACCAATAGTCGTTATACGAGCGGTCATTTTATAAACTGGTCTCTTAGGTGGTTCAGGTGAATGATCACAAACATTTTGGGTCATAATAGGTTCATCGGGTTTGGGATCAGGTATAACAGCCAAAGATTTTCCCAAATCACGTTGTGGTTTGGTAATTTCCACAACTTCTTCGGGATACTCTTCTTCGGGTTCCTCTTCGGGATCTTCTTCTGGATCCTCTTCTGGAACCTCTACTGGCAATTGTGAATCTTTCCAATTTTCCCAACAATTTTCCACTTTAATGGTAGCACCAAAAGTTAACTTTTTCGTTGGTTCATAAGTCGTATGCTTTGACTCAGCCTCCGAATCACTTGATAAGTAAATGAAATCTGAATCACTAGAGATGCTTATATGATCGGATGAAGTCATCTATCACATAATAGCAGGCATGTTAAGAGAATGATATATCTTATAATATTTATATGTTAATAATCTTATGTTTCCAACAATTATATTAAGCAATCATTTTTAAAACAATTACGGTCGAAATTCAGACTCACTAATGCATCAAAAATCAGTTAGACACACTAATGAAAAATTTTCTGATTCTCTAAGACCAACGCTCTGATACCAACTGAAATGCCTCGTTCATATTAATTATAAACGTTTCATATTAATTGGTTTCTTTGCGAAGTTTTGACCTCTATATGAGACGTTTTTCAAATCTTGCATTCATTTTTAAAAACAACCATAACCTTTATTATTGAATAAAGGTCTTAATGACATAATTTAAATTGTCTATCAAATACAATCTACTCAAATAAATAAGTTTTTACACAACCTATTACAACATGATCAAATATATTACAACAAACACTCTGAATGCAAGTTTAAACAATATAAACAATTATGCCGACTCCAAATCTTGACCTTGGGATGACATACGACAGCGGAAGCGTTTTTAATATTCACCTGAGAAATAACATGCTTAAAACGTCAACAAAAATGTTGGTGAGTCATAGGTTTAATTTCTATATAATAATCATAATATTTAATAAGCCACAAGATTTCATTTAATTAAATGCGCAGGATCATTACAACTGCAAAAAAATCATTCATACGATGAGTCGCCTGGTAACCGACCTTAACATAGAGTGTTTAAGATATCTGGCATCATACATTCCACTATTCAAATGTATGACAAGAACCCTTCGAAGTATTAAAGCATTTCCACTATTCGAAAATGGGGGTGGTTGGTGCCCGTAGATCTACCTTTAGGATTCGCGTCAATTAGTGTTTTTCACTAATTCTTAGGTTACCAAGCATAATAATAATAATAAGTACAGATATCCGGTATAACAAAACAAGCGTAGAATGTAGTTTCATGAACTTGTGCTTATTTTGTAAAACATTTATAAATTTGCATGTATTCTCATCCCAAAATAATTTAGATAGTGAAAATGGGACTATAACTCACTTGTGATGATTTCCGAATAGATGGTGGTAAGACTTGGCCTTTGACAAATTCACGAACCTAATAATAATATTCTTGTATCAAGATATATATATATATATATATATATATATATATATATATATATATATATATATATATATATATATATATATATATATATATATATATATATATATATATATATATAAATTAATATTCCATACTTATGATACTTGTGATAATTTTAATTGTCCATTGTTAGTAGTCCAACGTTCGTAGTTCAATAGTCCAATAGTCCAACAGTATAAATATATATATAAATATAAATGTGTATAATGTGTTAAAATTCACTAACACTATAATATATTGTCTTAATATAATAAGACACATAATATGTATATTGTCTGAAGCAATCCGCGACCCATTGTATACATGTCTCAGGCTCGATCACAACTCAAAGTATATAATATTTTGGAATCCACTTCGACCCACAGCTAACTCGAGATTACTGCTAATGGTGTCTAATAGTTCGTTCCAATAATATATATAGAAGAAGTCAAAATGATATGTCAAAACTTTGTATACGAATCCACGGTGATCAAGTCATATATATATATATATATATATATATATATATATATATATATATATATATATATATATATATATATATATATATATATATATATATATATATATATATATATATATATATATATATATATATATATATATATATATATATATGGTGCCTTACGATCTTTATTAAGACTATAATATATTGTCGTAGAACTTAATCACGACTATTATAAATTGTATTTCCATAAGTTCGGGAACAAGACATGTATAAATACATGTAGGATACAAGGTAAGTTAGCTAGGATAAGGTTAGCATCCATTTTTATAAATCATGTCCATAGCTAAAATTAAGAAAAATATCCAATTTTGTTTTACCCATAATTTCTTCGTTACAAATCCGTTTTGAGTGATTCGAGTTGCCATGGTTTCGTATCGAACTCAACATTATTAATCTTAACAGAAAAAATATAGGTTTATAGTCGAAAATACCGCTTAGGTGTCAAATAAGAGAAGATAGTCATATCCGTCGTAAGAACGACATCTTGATGACCCTTTTGAAAAAAAACATAATTCCACTTAGAGTTTAGCTATGGATATTGGATATATTTCATATCCATATAAAATAAGATTTTTCACCAAAGAAAATCTTTTAATTCAAAGTTTAAGATAGGTTTTTAAAATTAAACCCAAAATAGCCCCCGATGATCTATGACGGCGTATGTTCAGTTTTAAGGTGTTCTTCGTGTTTACAAGTTTTATATCCTTATGTTAGCTTGACATATAGTCATAATACATGTGTTGAAGTATTTTAAAAGTCAAGTTAGAAGGATTAAGTTTATTTGCAAACAAGTTTAGAAATAATCTAAACTATGTTCTTGTTATTATTAGTTATAAACTCAAAATAAGATAGCTATGTGAATATGAATCGAATAAGATTATGAATAAGGCTACTACCTCAAATCAAATGAACAAAGTTGCTGGAAAAATAAGGAGAATATCTTGAGTTCAAAGATACCCTTGATGGCTTGGAATTCTTGAAGTAAAATCATGAAATGAACAAAAGTTCGAATAAGAATTCTATCTTGAAATAAGATAGTTATAAGTATATGAATTGAACTAAAGCTTATATATGATTCTTACCTTGATTATAAGATGAAAAGCTATTGGAAAGAAAGTAGAATTAGTGATTCTAAAGAGTTGTTGAGTTAGCTTGAAAGATTGAAAGTAAACTTCTTCATGTTGGAAGGTTATCTTGATATGTTCTTGAATGATTCTTGTTATGATGTTTTAAGCTTGTTCTTGAAGTGGTTTATGAGATATATGATGAAAGGTTGCTGAATACTTTGAGTATGTGTTTAAGAGTGAGTTAAAATGAAGATGTAAATGAAATGAGATGTGTATATATACACATACTGTAACACCCGTTTTTCAGTTACACGTTATTTTGGATGTCATTCGAATTACGATGCTTGTAAGCATATATTTGAGTTTCAAATAAAGTTGGAGTTAAGGTTCTAAAACCTTACCATTGGATAGTAAATCTCATTACGTTTCCAACGATATTTGATTCGTCAAAAACGGAGTTACGGTTTGAAAGTTACGACCAAAACAAGTTCAGTTTCAGACTCAGTTCAGTGGGACTCCGTCCAGATTTTGGGACGCCGTCCACCAGTGAAAGGTTGGACGCCATCCAGCCATTTTGGACGCCATCCAAATGGCCTGACAGGCCAACTGTTGGAATTTTAATGAATTTAAAAGGGGTATTTGTGTCTTATCACTTGGGGGTCAGTTTTGAGCCTTTAAAACTGACCCAATGCTTATCTCTATCCTCATTTCACCTCTTCCACCCATTTCCATCTAGAGAGAGAGTGAGGAGCTTAGATAGAGAGAGCTCTATTTGAGGAAGAAGAAGGGTGAATCGGGTCAAGTCGCGGGAGTTAATGTTGTTCGCCTCGTTCACGGCTACATTTTGGTAGTATTGGTAAAAGCTTGCTCGATTGCGTTTGGAGGCGGTTTACATATATGATTTGTGCGGGCATCTCGAGGTGAGTGGAATTTTGTATAAATAGAAAGGAAAGAAGATATTTCATTGGTGGATCTGGAGAGAGAAAATATTTTATTGGTGGAGAAATGAAGTTAGTGGAATTTTCTAAAACTGCGTGTTTTTTGTCTGTGGACTATTGGAATGAGACGGAGGGAGTATTTATTAAAGTTTATTAGCATTGAAATGTTTTTTTTCAAAATGCGACTTAAAAGTACTGTCAGTTTCACGTATCACGAGGAATGAAATTTTGTATAAGAGTTTTTTATGTAAATATTACAAATAATATTTATAATTCAATTATAAATTAGAATTTTTTTTTTTTTATCTATTTCATGTATGACACATAAGTCAAATCAACGGTAGTTAAATATTTAACGAAAAAGTTGACAGAAAAAATCGGGTTGTTACAGTCCATTTACATGCAACAGCAACACTCAATGTTCAGTTTGCGTGTTGCATGTTCACAAGAATACCCGATTTCAACCCGAAAATTTAAGTCATGGCCCAAATTTACTATGTCATGATCATGTCATGTCCGAGACACACAACATACAAGCCGGTCCTTGCACATTCCGAGTTGCAACTTATCCGAATAACATTTCATAGTTGATGCGCGGTAACGCGACTTTTAAAATTTTAAAACGAAACAAGCTAAATACCACTACGTATATTTACGAGCAACAAACTCGAACATTGTAATAGTACAATAGCTAGTCAAGTTCGTCCGAAGAGAGGCAATGAAGGGCGCAAAGGCTAGTGATTAGCATTTTGTATTTATTTCGAGAGAAATAACTGAATATTAGTGAAACGACCCGTGAAATCACGGGTTTATTTAAATGAAACATTTGAATGATATATTTTAGGTATTAAGTGAATGTAAATACTAAAGTCATTTAGTTTAATGAACCGTGGAACCAAGTATTCAGGCTTAGAAACTTTTCGTTGTTTTTACAAACATATTTATATACTTAATTTGATCAGAATAAATGAACTATAGTTATTCTCCCATCACCATCTTCCAATTCTCATCACAATTACTATTTTCATTATTATAAAAGCTTACATTACAACTTTTTATTCAGACATGTATTTCGAATACATATGTAACGTAATTAATCCCGTAAAGAAAACTCATATTTGAATAATAATAATAATAATAATAATAATAATAATAATAATAATAATAATAATAATGATGTAATAATGTAATAATATTATAATTATAATTATAATAATAAAGTTTGCCTTAAAAATGAGTATTTATATTTTTAATAATAATTATTGGTAATAACAAATGCCTCTTGAAAAATTTCTAAAAATTAAAATACAATTATTATATGAAGGTTGTACAATATGCTTCAGGGTTTTTACATGTGTTAATGGAGTGTTTTCTTAAAGATTGTACAATTTGTTTTAAAAATTTAACATATAGTCATGAGAGTGTTTTATTATAAGCAGAGCCGGGTCTGGCCATGGGCAACCAGTGCGACGGCACTGGGCATCAGTTTAAAAGGGGCATCAAATGAACAACATAGATCTGTAAATTTATGGGTGTAAAATTTTGATTTTGAACCGTAATATGCATTTATATGAGATATTTAGGTATATTAGATGTTATATTGAAATTATTGAAACACTAAAATGAACAAATAAATTTCAAATTTATAGATTTGAGAGAAGTTGCAGGTTTTTGTGTTGAAGGAAGAAGACATTTAGGGAAGAAGGTGATTGATGGCTCCACTGGTTGCTTTTTATGACATATTTTCATTGGTCTTCCTTTAATTTATATACACTAAACAATTTAGACCTTGAACTTGAATTGTTTTATAATTTAACCCTAAATCGTAAAAGAAATAAAGAATAAAACTAAACTATACAAGAAGTAATAGTTTAATAGATAAAAAAAAAAAAAAGATAAAAACGAAATTTTAAAGAAAGAAGATAAGTAAATAACTCCATGTAGTTCATTAAAAATTACTCGTACAAGTTTCTACCTTTTACCATGTATAGTTAAATACGATTATTAAAATTAAAGTGCGAAACGTACAAGAGTGTTTTTGTAACTGAATTTTTTCCTAACCTTAATTCGTTATTCGTTCTATGTTACTTCAATCTATATTCTAATATCAAAACTCTTTGAAACTCTTTTCTTTTTTTCCGTCAACGTGTTCAACCCGATTACCTAAAACAAAAACAAAAAATGAAGTAACATTGAAATATACAAATAGCATGTTACATTTAGTTTAACTTTATCACGGGCATTTTTTTGACCGTTTCGCACTGGGCATCAAATATGTCATGACCGGTCCTGATTATAAGGTTGCACATAATGTTTCAAATATTTTACATATGATTATGGAGATATTTTACCATAAGATTGTACATAATGTTTCAAATATTGTACATATTGTCATGTGGTGTTTTATTATAAGATTGTACATAATGCTTCATATATTATACAATTAACATGTTAATATATTTTTATTAAATACAATTAATTAATTTTAATGACATCATCATGGGAGGCTTAGATTTTTTGTATTTATATATTATAGATGATATTATTATTTTAGAAATTTATATGATATTATAGATTATAGATGAATTTTGGAGGATTGTTTTAGATTAGGCAATAATATCAATGAAAATGAATAAAATAGTAGAGATATATCAAAAGATAAAAAGGGCGTTCACTTGGATTTATTCACCATAGCTAAGAATTAAATTTAAAACAATCTAAACAATTTGTGTTAATTTTAACCATATGATAATTATAGACAGATTGTCATGCCTATTATAGAAATATAATTATGTTGAAAAAATATAAATTGGTAATTGTGACATTATCGTGGTTTATGTGATTAATCGAAACAGTTCAATATGGGTGATTGAACTCGCTGCATTTTATAGACTCGATTATATTAAACATGAAGTTTTATTAAAAGACTCGTGATTAGAATATTAAAAATAACCCCATCTTAAAAGGGGATGATTCTCACACACTGTTTTTTGATCCTCACACACCAATTTACTTGAACTCCTCCCTAATAATAGGGTAAAAAGGTGTGTGAGGATCAAAAAACAGTGTGTGAGAATCATCCCCTATCTTAAAACTTATGAACAAATCATTAGTATACTAACTTGTTCAAAAAGTAAGAATAACTAAAATAAGTCATTGATATACTAACTTACATCAATTATTTGCATGAAAAAACGTGTAACCAATCCACAAAATGGCGGTAATTTTGGTACATGCATAAAAATTAAATAAAGATACAATTTAAAACAGGAAGTGTTTAAACCAAAAGTTAGTTAAATTTATTACTGATGAGCGTCGAAGTACCAATTAAAATAGAACTAAACACTAGCTAAGGTAAGTAGAATTTGTTCCACGAAAAGTTTGTGATTAAAAGCAAGCAAATTATGAACTTTGAGTTTGATTAACTAAGTGTATTAATTAATTAAGACAATTAAAACTAAGAAAGATGTAAACTTTAATGATTAAAAGCAAAAAACATAAACACTAGACAAAATAGAGAGTTGTAAACAAATGGATTAAACACCTTTATCCATTCTTAATCCGGATTAAGCATGCATTTGTTCAAACAAGTATTATGTTTTACTAGAACAATTATCATGGGTACAAGTTATTCAATTTAAATACGTTGTTTTTATACTTAACTAAATTGACACTTGGATAGATCAAACACAATATGTTAAATCATACTTGTCTTTCAACAACTAATAATTAATTAATTAATAAACTTGCATTAGTTATTAACTCAAATGATTTATAAATTGATAATACAAAAGACATAACCATCATAAAAGCATAAACCACATAATACATGAATGAACTAAACATACATTAATCGTAATGGAAGGAGAAAAGTATAGAAGACTAGCCGCACATGTATAGAAGACTATCCGCACATGTTGGTGATGATAAACATCAGGGGCGGATCTACCTTGTCTTGAGTGGTAGCACGTGCTACCACTCAATCTAGTCGATCAAGTGCAAATTTTTTAGGGTTTTCTTTATTAATATGGAAGTGCAACCACTGGTCAGATCTAATTAGGTGTACAGGTGTGTCAACTGCCCTTACGAATTTGAAAGTTAAATGAATTTTTATGGGAGGTTGTTAAATTGAGGTTAGGGTAGCGAGTCTCTGGAAATAATTTTGAGTAAAGCAGAGGTTATGGATGATTTTCAATTGCAGTGAATTTGGGGAAGATGAACCCACATGGGCCCAGAGTTTTTGGATATATATTTTTAAAACATTACTCCCGTAAGTATAAACCCAAATGGGCATGGACCCACAATCTTGACCTTATCGATTTTTAATACAACCGATTTTAATTCTAACGAGGATAAATAGCCCGCGCTTTGCTGCGGGGTGGTTTTGATCAGTTAATAATCGGTTGATTGAACGTGTAAAAAAACAGTTTATAGTCGGTTAGGTAAAGGTTTAAAAAATAGAGGAATGAGGAATGAAGTGAAAGAAAGTTGTAAAAAATAACTTAATTGTGAGGTGGTTTTCTGGACTTTTTTCGTCTAGTATATTTCTTAGGTAAACAATTTTTCTATAGTTGTATACGACCATGTTTAAATATCATTTGGACCACCCTAAGCATATAAATCTAAAAATGTGATGATTTAACAGAACTTATCTTCTTCTTCTTTTTTTTTTTTTTTTTTTTTTGAGTGACAGAAAAAAGTCAAAGAGTTTAATATAAACTTAAAGTCATCAACAATTCACATTATGAAATGTTTTATAGCGTGATAAAAATCTGAAATTAAATTTTTTTTTTTTTTTTTGCAAAACAAATGAGAGTTTACTTTTCCTTTTTTCAGTTTTGAAATAAATTAAAATATATAAATATAAATTTATTTAGAGCATACGGTGTCCAAGGATTTTCTCACCGTCCTTTGAAAATTGATTGAGGGTACACGACCCCCCTCAGTGTCCATTTCACCATTTGCTTCCCACCGTCCATCCATCAACGGTGGGGCTGTGATTTTTTTTTCTTTTTAAATTATTCTATTTTATTATTGGTCCACATCACTGAAATGGACACCGAAATAGACACCGAACGACGCCCACACTTTAATCAATTTCAAGGTCCATTTTCGACCTTGAAATGAATATCGAAAAATGGACACGAACACTTTGTGCACTGAAGTTTAGAGGTTGTTGGGAATTGATATAAAGGAGTCAAATCATCGGGTCGGTAGGCCCGCATTAAGGCATTTACCACTCTAAAATGTGACGTCCATAATTTTTGAAAAGTGAAAATGTAAATTACAAAATCACATAAATAAATGACTACTCCGTAAATGTCTCTCTAATCTTCCGTATCATTTTCACCCATTTCTATGAAATTGAAGAACACCACAGCACCTAAAATACTAAGCTCATCACTTCCCTCACTTCTCCGATTAAAATGCTAACTTCTCAGGCAGATCTGAAAACCTTAAGCCGGCGCCGTTGATCTCCGCCACAATTCGTCAGCCACAATCTTTTATCTCCTTCTCCGGTCAAGCGGCTGCTCACCTACCTCGCCCAAATCTTTTCCGATCTGGTCTTATTTTTGTATAGATCTGAATTTTTTTATTAATCTAGTGTTTATTTCTAAGTGTTTTTTTTTCTATATGTTTTTTTCTTGTGGTGGTGGCCGAAAGTCAATGGTGGTTGTGCTTATCTGCTCTTTTCAAACCGGCATGGTTAGTGGTTGAAGTTTTTTGAGAAATGATTTTGCCTGCTTTTTATTCTCGGTTTATAAGACACCCATTTTGCCAACGCATCCAAAAAAATTCCTACTTTAAGGTTTTCAGTTTAATTTTTGACTGTGATTGTTTGAAGTTGTATTGGTTTGTGGGTGTTTTGATTTTTTTCTGAGGGTTTTTAGTCTTGAGATGTCAATTGATCAATTTTTTTTTTTTTTGGGTTTTTTTAACTTCGGTGATGGTGGACTGAGATTTACGTTGTCGGTGATGGCGGTGGTGGTGGACGAAAATTCACGGTGGTGGTCAGGTGGTAAAGTGGTGGTGGTGGTAGGTTGCAGGTATGGTGGTGCAGGTGTGGTGATGGCAGGTAGTTGGGTAAGGTTACAGGAAAGAATATGGATAAAAAAAAAATGCGACAGGTGAACAGTGAAATTTAAGGGGGGTTAACTTACGCCAATTAGTGTGTAGTTTAATTTAATTTAATGTAATCTGATATAAACGAAATTAAAAATAACTGATGGCTTTTAAAGTTTTATTATGGTCACACAATTAGAAATATAGTAGGAATGTTGGATTTTATTTGTGTTTTTTTCTTTCTAATTTTCTTTTCATGTTTGCTCAGTACTTATAGTATATGTTTGTTCTAATAAGTCGTCTTCATTTTATATCCCATTGTTAGATTAAACTAAACCTAATTTTGTGAACATATAAGAAATTACAAAAAAAAAAAAAAAAAAAAAGAACTTAAATATCTTCGACATATTTTTTTGAAATTTTATGTAAATGTTTCTGTGTTGTAAATGCGGCTCTAAAAAAATTTTTCGATACAGGACGTCACCTTCAAGGGCATACAGTGGTGCCTTAGTGCGGACTTTCTTTGCATCAACGGAATAAGCAGGTGAAGTGCCATCCCGCAGAAAAGCAATGATAGGTGTCATCCACGTTGAGCTGGATTCCTCAACAGGTACCACTAAAAGCATCATAACAAGGGATTTCGCATGCAATTCTTCTATAAGAACTTTCTTCCCCAGATGATCAAAGGCCAAAGCAGCCAATTTGCTAAGCGCATCCGCCTTCTTATTCTGCCCCCGCATTACGTGGGAGATTTGAAAAGCCTCAAACTGATCAGCGAGGTTATGAACAAGCGATAAATATTGCTGCATGGCTATGTCGTGCGCTTCAAAGTCTCCGCTAACTTGACTGCATACCAGCTTTGAATCCACATAAGCGTGTAGAATTTTAACATTTATTTTATGCGCAATACGCATACCTGCTAACAAAGCCTCATATTCTGCTTCGTTGTTTGTAACAGCAAAATTGAACCGTAACGCATATGTATGCTCTTCGCCATCTGGGCCAGATAAAATTACGCCTGCACCCGCGCCAGCTGCGCTGCAGGCACCATCGGTATATAACTCCCATGATGACAAGGGTGGTGCAGGCGTATCCTGCTGCTCCGCCGATGCCTTAGCATCCGCAGACAATTCTGCTAGGTAATCCCCAAGTATTTGACCCTTAACCGCGCTTCGCGAAAAAAAATTTATTTCATGTTCTCCTAACTCAACTGCCCATTTAGCCATTCGGCCAAAAATCTCAGGCTTATATAGCACCTGAAAGAAAAATGATTGCGTTAGTCAATGCGGTATTCCCGGACGTTGCCGCAAAGTAAGTAGTTACCAACCTGTTTGATCGGCTAATCAATTAGAACTACAACTGGGTGCGCCTGAAAGTACCGACGTAAACGTCGCGCTGTGTGAACTAGCGCATACACTAGCTTCTCAATTGGTGAATAGTTTACTTCGCTTGCTGTAAGCGTCTTTCTTACGAAGCAGACCGGCACTTGCGTCTGAGAAAACCTCAGCATTATTTGACCACGAAATAAATAATTCACATGTATAAATAAAATAGAATGCCTTACCTTTCCGCGATCTGCGATAAGGACCGAGCTGACAGCTTCTTTGGACGCCGCAAGGTACAGCGTAAGCGTTTCGCCCGCTACTGGCGCAGTGAGTGTTGGTAATTCAGCAAGCACCTTCCTCATATCTTGAAAAGTTGATTCCGCTTCCTGAGTCCATACAAAGTCTTTTTTCTTTAAACAATTCTTCAAAGTATTGAAGAACGGTAACGGTCGTTCCACGGCTTTTGACAAGAACCGCGTGATTGCCGCGAGCTTTCCAGTTAGACTCTGCACATCCTTCTTTGTCTTTGGAGATGGTAAACTGTCAATGGCTTCAATCTTTTTGGGATTCGCCTTGATTCCCCGCGCTGTCACCACAGGACCTAGAAACTGTGACGACCCGGAAATTTCTGACCAAATTTAAACTTAATCTTTATATGTTTTGACACGATAAGAAAAAGTCTGTAATGTTGAGTCTCAAAAAGTTTGAACTGTTTCATATATTCAATTGACCTTCGACTGCTCCCGACGATTCGCGAACAATTAATTATATATATATATATATGTGTGTATGTATATATAAATAATAATTGGAAATATAATTCGAAACATTATATGTTGTTGTTATTAAAACGAATTATGTAAAAAAAATAAAAAAAAAATAGAATATTATAATAATTATTTTTTTTACAACATAACTATATATAAATAAAGTATAGTAAAAATAAATATTAAATGATTGTAATACTTGTTTGATGTTCCGATTAATATTAAGCAAACTAAATTCAAACTTATATGATTTTAAAATAAACGGTGACCCGAAAGTGAGTGCTATAAATTTTAGGCTTATTAAAGATATATCTAGGAACCATTTGTTGAATTTTAAAACTTTTCATATTTTATCTGGGGTTGGGAGTGAATAATTAATATAATTTTTATTTAATAGTTAATGCTTGAATTTTATATCATAATGACCAAAATAAATAATTATAGTTAATTTAAAAATATGAAATTTTTCTGAGAACTTTTATACGCCACTAATTTACAACGGAACACGATATAATACCCCATATAAATTGTCGGCATACTAGACTAATAGGAATTATATCCGTGATCAATATTGAATCATTTGAATCACTGTTTTCTTACTTTATTTACATATGGATTAGTTATACATATGTACACAACTGCATATATATATATATATATCACTACATATACAACTCGATCACACACCTTATCATCTTCTTACTCACAAACAACCACCGGCCAACTGTATTCCGCCGTACACCACCATCACCGGAGAATCATCACCATTGTAGAACACCACCTATATCTCTTATCTCTTCTATATTTTTTTTTCCTCTCGTGGAATCATCACCACCATCAAACCTTGTGATATATCTTCTCTCTTCTCGTTATGATGTTAGTAGTAGGAAAACCTCAACCGCCACCATCCTCTATCATTCCATCACCATAAACCATCGTCAATCTCTATCTCTCTCTCTCTCTCCCCCTCTCTCTTATAACTTGTTTGAAACCCACCAATTACACCTTACAGCCGTCACCACAGCAGCTTTGCTGCAGACTTCGATCAATGAACAATCACCACTACCATCAACTAGACCCAAAAACCGACCTCTTGTAATTTTTTTTGCTGCTACTTTACGAACTGTTTTCGTTTCTGTTTTCACAATCAAACACACCACAGCCATCATCATAACAGCCACCACCATCACCTTGCACTTATACCTACTGCGTCTATTATTTATTTTTTTCGTTTTCTGGCTGAACCGAAGCCCAACAAACAACCAATTGTTGTTGTCATCGAACTACTTCTGTTACTGCAGCTGCTTTGCTTCATTTTACTGTTTTAAATATCGAAGAAAACCACGTTTATAACCTACTGTAGTGTGATGGGACAGACCTGCTACAAATGATCAATTTGCCAATTTAAAAATTATCAGTCGGTTCATGTTGATGGCCGACATTTACCAACACCCTAGTCCCACTTGATAAAAAAACAAAGAAAAAAAGAAAACGAGACTAGTTGCTGCAGAAATTCCATTTGTTACCTATCAGCCCATTAGTTAAATTAAGCCCAATATTTAATCATACCACTGTAAGCCCATCTACTTCTGTCTTTTGATTCTGCTATACGAAACCCAAACCCACCTTTCACTTAATTTCGTTTATACGTTCTATAATCCAAAGTTATGGTGACTAGATGATGATTTGGTGATGATTAAAAGATGTTAAAAGATCATGATAATGGAAGAGGGTTATAATTTTATGATGATAAATCGATGATGATAAGCTTGATGATGATGGGTGTTATGATCTTATGAGGAAGAAGATGATTACATGTACATGATGATATGATGGTTATGAGGTTACGATATATATATATATATATATATATATATATATATATATATATATATATATATATATATATATATATATATATATATATATATATATTGATAACGAAGTCTGTAGATGATACATAAAATGACAACTGTAATGACCCGCACTTTTTCGATCATTCTATACTTATAAGATTAATATTTACATAAATTAAACCTTACCAACATGACAAGCAATCCAAATTGTTGAGACTTATGTCTTCGAAAAGAGTTTTACACAACGTTTGACCGTCTAATTTGACAGATGATATCACGAACTATACAATATATGATAATTATACGTTTGTGTATATATATGTATATATACATATTTAACATGATCTAAGAATGTTTTAATACCTCATTTTGTATTAATAACAATAAGTTACAAGTATATTTTGAAACTACTAACTTAAGTTTTCAAAACGATAACCATACGTAACGTTATTTGACATAAATACTTATGACCTATAATGTTTATACATATATCGTATAAGTAATGTTTTTAATCACTTTTTAAGGACTTAAATACATAAAACAATATAAGTGTATTCACAAAAGATAGCTATATTTGAATTCTCGTTCCATTTTCACAAGAATTCTATACGTATATTTAGAGTATATGTACTCGTATCATACCTAGCTTCTATACGTATTTACTATTGGTATATACACATCAAATCACCACCTAACCAGCCCTTGTTACTACCCTAGGTATAAGGTAATTAGAATTTGGAAGCAAGTATGACTAAGTTTACAAAATAACAAACTTGAAATTTGTTCTTGTCTCCCCCCATTCACGTTTTTAAGGAGGGTGAGGAGTACTCCATTTTGATTCATTTTCACTTCCATTTTCTAGCTAAACACACACACTTTCATGAGCCTTAAACCCCTTAACCATCTCAGCTCACAACCATGAAGATCTAGTTCCAAAAACATCACTTAATCATCATAAGAAAACCCTTACAAAAACACTTCAAGAATCCTTCCAAGAACACAAGTTTACTTCCAATCTTTCATCCAATTCCATCACTCTTTTGGTTCTAGGTTCTTACTCCTCTTTTACAGCAATCTTGTCCAAGTAACTTGAGGTAGTAACTTTGTTCATAACCTTATTCGATTCATATATATATAGCTATCTTATTTTGTGGTATAAAATTTTAACAACAAGAACATAGTTTGAATGTTTTCAAACTTGTTTGCAAACTAAATAGATCCTTCTCACTTAACTTTTAAAATACTTCAAGACCTGTAATATTTCATAAATATATGCTAATTTAACAAGGTATAACTTGGTTTTTCAAAGAACACCTTAAAAACTGAATTTACGACGTTGGAGTGCAACCGGGGGCTGTTTTGGGTTGGATAATTAAAAACCACCTTAAACTTTGAATTGGAGGTTTATTTTCTGTAAAAATAATTTTTACTATGAATATGATAACACATAAAAATTTCATGATTTAACTCAAAGTATAAGTATTTTTAGAAAAATAATCATTTAAGGTTGTTTACATGATGGAAAATGATTAACTTCATAAGTTTTACTAAAGTTTGACCTATGACCTGTAATTTCGAATACAAACTAAGGTATTTACAGTTCATAGTCTTAAATAGGGACTCGATCCAAGGAAGTGGCAAGTTGAATCAACGAAAACGGAGTTGTAACGAAGAAACTATGACCAAAACGAGATCGGATATCTAAGACTAGTTTAGCTACGAAAATAATTGGAGAAAATTAAATAAATCACATCTTTTTAAAATAACATGATATTTTATATATATGTACTCATAATTTAATTTTATATGGTTCAGGATCACCCGTAAACAATACGAGAAGATTAATTATAAGATCCCATGATTGTACGCAACACGTCATTTGACAACACCGGTACTTTATGTACGCAACACGTCATTTGAAAACACCGGTACTGTGGGTCAAGATTAATCTCGACCAATACATATACGATGGGGGTTTTTATTTATTTCATTGGGGGTTTATTAAACACCTAAAAATGAACCATTAAAATTGAATTACTAACATCGGACTGCTAACTACGGACTAAGGAATTATTAAAAGTATTATAAGTATATATATGTGACGATTGTTTAAAAAGAAAAGGTATTGATATATTATATATGGATAGGTTCGTGATATTAATCGGAGACCAAGTCGAAATTACATATCTTCAAGACAAAGGTGAGTATATAGTCCCACTTTTAAACTCTAAGTATTTCGGGATGAGAATACATGTATTTTATGTTTTACGTTATGGACACAAGTAACTGAAAAATATATTCTACGTTGAGTTGTACCACTGGCATACTTCCCTGTAGCTTGGTAACTGTTATTTACAGTGGTATTGTAAACGCGAATCCTGTTGATAGATCTATCGGGCCTGACAACCCCAACCGGGCTGGATGACCAGTATTCAACGGTTGCACAGTACTTCATTTTGTGACTACACTTGGTACGGTGTAGTAAGATTTCATAATAAAGGGAATATGCGACGTGATTAAATGTTAAGTATGGTTACCAAGTGCTCAACCACTTAGAATATTTTTATTAAAATGTTTATATATGAAATCTTGTGGTCTATATATATATATATTGCTGCCGGCATTAAACCTATATCTCACCAACTTTATGTTGACGTTTTAAACATGTCTATTCTCAGGTGATAACTAAAAGCTTCCGCTGCAACATGTTGAATTTAAGCAAGATCTTGAGTATGCATATTTGTATCAAAAACAAAACTGCATATCCGAGGATTTGTATTGTAAAATATGCTAGAAATCGTGTTGTTATCATCATATGTAAAGTTTGTAAGTCTAAGATTATCGCTAAACGATAATCATCTTTTTATTGTCTAAAGCTTGTATCAAAAATAAGAATTATGGTTTGTAATGTAAAATATATGCAGTTGTTCTTTTAAAAATGTCGCATATAGAGGTCAATACCTCGCTATGAAATCATACGTTATCTAACACGTTCTTATGGTTAAGGACGGGTTATGACAACAACCGAGATGAATGAGAATAGTAACACGATAATCAGTATGTTATGATCATGATAACATAGTAGTAATTAGGATGATATTGCTGAAAACTAAATTATGATAAGGATATTGATTAGGATGACGGGTTGATTTGTGTTAGTAATGTTATGATTTGGGTTTTGAGAAAAACAAACAGTTCCACATAGTTTAAGTTATTAAACCCACGAGTTATTCAAGAAAGTAATAAGTGGAGGAGTGGTAAAGGGGTTGTTTAGGTTAGCGGGAGGTCGCGGGTTCGAGCCCAAACTTAGGCATTTATTTTTGAGAAAGCTTTTAAGGTAGTAATATATTTCTTATTATTATTATTATATTTCTTATTATTATTATTATTATAATTATTATTATTATTATTATTATTATTATTATTATTATTATTATTATTATTATTATTATTATTATTATTATTATTATTATTATTATTATTATTATTTTTTAAACATGTTAATACTACAAACATATTTATATTAAGAAGTTAATAAAAAGATGATATAGTAAAGATTACAATTATATTAATACATGTAGGATTATGAATGTGATTATGAATTTAGAATTTTTGGAAGTTATAATTTTAAGTTTAGAAATTAAAAACGAAGATTATTATGACTATTAATATTGTTATTATTATTATTAATATTATCATTATCATTATCATTATTAGATTTAATATTAATATTATTAGTATTATCATTATTATTAGTATTAACATTATTATTATTATCACTTTTATCATCATTATCATAGTATCATTATTATTACTAATATTAGTACTATTATAATTATTAATTTCAAAATCACATGATCTTCATATAAAAATATATTTAAAATACATAACATAACTATATTAACATTTTTATATATACAAAATGAATATATTTAATAATGAAATATATGAGTTATTAATTACACCACTAATAATAATATATATATTTCTTCGATTACAAGTATATATTTTAATATATACAATAAATGATATAGGTTCGTGAATCCGAGGTCAACCCTACACTTGTTTAATGCCGTCATATGTATTTTTACTACAAAATACAGTATGGTGAGTTCATTTGATTCCCTTTTACTCTTTACATTTTTGGGACTGAAAATACATGTGCTGTTTTTACAACTGTTTTACTAAATGCCTTTGAAATCTATATTTTTGGACTGGGATGCTTTTATAAATGTTTGACGAGATAGACACAAGCAAAACATTCCTCGAATGAATTATTATGCAGACAGAAGTTCTGTGGATTATTATTGAATTAGTTGGACGTGATAATTGCCACTAATTGTTGTGAATATTTTTCCCTGATTATTATTGCTTGGTAACCTAAGAATTAAAATCGGGTATGGCCCTAATTCACACGAATCCTAAAGGTAGCTACTGGGTTTAACACCCCCACCCAGAATGTTCACTAGACGGAAGAGCTAGTGGGCGTGGTGTTTAGTATTTCGAGGTTTATATATTATACAAACGAGATGTTCTGTTTTGGGGATATTATTGATGCGTATTATATGTTAAGGTCGGTTACCAAGCCAAGCAATGAATGAAAAGTGAATGTTATGTATCGAGAGAATGATTTTATACACAGGTTATGTGTATGATATTTTTGTACACGAGATATGTGTACGGTTACTAAGATTTATGAAAATGGTTTCGTACACGAGATATGTGTACTGTATTTAAATCTTGTGGTCTATCAAAATGATGAATTTTATTGTTTACGATAAACTTATGAACTCACCAACCTTTTGGTTGACACTTGAAAGCATGTTTATTCTCAGGTATAAAAGAAATCTTCCGCTGTGCGTTTGCTCATTTAGAGATATTACTTGGAGTCATTCATGACATATTTCAAAATACGTTGCATTCGAGTCGTTGAGTTCATCAAGATTATTATTAAGTCAATTATATTTGGATATATTATGACATGGTATGCATGCTGTCAACTTTCGATGTAATGAAAGTATGTCTCACAAATTCCGGCTTTGGGGAAGACTCACAAATTCCGGATGAACCGACTATAGAGAACCCGAAAAGTGAACCCGAGGAGGAAAGTGAACCCGAGGAAGAAATACAGGAAATTACAAAAGACAAGTTCGAACTAGGAAAGAAACGAAAGGCTAATGAATTAGAAAATTCAAATCCCGAAGAGGATGATGTGGCACCAACTCCACTAAACACTACCACCCCTATTCCCGCTATACCTATTCGTTCTATCCCGGCATCCAGTTCTTCAGCCCCACAGCCAAAATATAGGCAGACAGCCAGGATAAGCGTTAAGCGATTCTTTGAACCTAAACGTCTTAGAAAATAGACCAAACGATGCGCTGCCGTATTAAACCATGGGATCATATAATGTTTTGTATAATATTATTAGTGTGGTTTGCTTAATGTTCGATGTAAGATAAGCATATGTAAAATAGTGAAGTGTGAAATGCAATAATTTTCCATGGTTAAGTATTATTTAGATGGTAGTAATTGATTCTGTACTAAGCTATTAAGTATGGACATTAACGGGTAGGTACTACCCTAGATATAATTATAAAACGCTAATAAGAAGAAAAGGCTTTTATAATAATACCTGGTTCATATAATTAATAAGCTATAATGTACTGTAAATATACACTACATCTATAATATTCCATGTGAATAATTATTTTCTTTTCATTCTTATAGAAGAATATGGCGCGATTGAACCGAATGACGGAACAAGAAATCCAGGAACTCATCAATCAGCGAGTGAACGACAGAATGTTATGGGTCGAGGCTGCAAGAGGTGCTACAGTTAACCCAAATCCTCGTGTGGGGTGCACTTACAAAACTTTTCAAGCTTGCAAGCCCTCATCATTCAGTGGAACAGAAGGACCGATCAGTTTAACCCGGTGGATAGAAAAGATGGAGACTGTGTTTAAAATCAGTGGTTGTATTGAGAAGGACATGACCAAGTATGCATCGTGCACTTTACAAGATAGTGCACTCACGTGGTGGAAAAATTTTGTGAAGGCTGTAGGAGGAGATGTAGCTTATGATACTCCATGGGAAGAATTCAAAACAATGTTAATCAACGAGTATTGTCCAAGGAACGAGGTTAGGAAGTTGGAAGATGAATTACGAAGCCTGAAGGTTGTTGGTACTGAAATCACCAACTACAATCAGCGATTCATGGAATTAGTTTTGCTATGTCCTGAATTGGTTCCAACCGAAGAACGGAAGATTGAAATGTACAAAGATGGTTTGCCCAAAAAGGTCAAGGCAAATGTTACAGCATCGAAACCTAAGACAATTCATGAAGCTATAACCATGGCAAACGAGCTAATGGATCAGGTCATCATGGATAAGAAAGTATCCAATACTGATGTGAAGGTATCAGGTAACAAAAGAAAGTGGAATGGAAATTATGATCGAGGTAACCAACAACAATCTTTTAAGAAACAAGAAATCACGCAAGGTGCGGGTAGTGGTTTAAGCTTTGGTTATAAAGGACAAAATCCTTTATGCAACCGATGCCACAAACATCACTCTGGTTACTGTAATGTGGTATGCAACAAATGTAATCGAAAGGGTCATCTTGCTGAAGATTGTAGGGCTCTCGTTACAAATACAAATGGTACCAAGACTCCTGCCACTAATGCAAATAGAACTGCTTTGGCTACTGTTACTTGTTATGGATGTGGGAAACAGGGTCATTATAAGAGCCAGTGCCCGAATCCAGAGAAGAATATCGGACCTGCACGAGGGAGAGCATTTGTTATTAATGCTAGAGAGGCGTGTGAAGACCCGGAGCTTGTTACGGGTACGTTTACCATTAATAACTTATCCGCATCTATTATATTTGATACTGGTGCTGATAGAAGTTATGTGTGTAGAGACTTTCACGCTAAATTGAATTGTTCATCATTACCTCTAGATGCTAAGTACATGATTGAGTTAGCTAATGGTAAACTAATTAAAGCCGATAAAATTTGCCGTGATTGTAAAATAAATTTAGCCGGAGAAACATTTAAGATTGATTTGATACCCATAGAATTAGGAAGTTTTGATGTAATAGTCGGCATGGACTGGATGTCCAAAATAGGAGCTGAAGTTGTGTGCGCCAAGAAGGCAATTCGCATTCCTCGTAAGGATAAAACGCCAGTAATGATTTATGGAGAGAAGGGTAACTCAAAGCTAAAACTCATTAGTTATTTGAAAGCTCAAAAGTGCTTGAAGAAAGGGTGCTATGCTATCTTAGCACATGTTAATAAAGTCGAAAAGAAAGAAAAAGAGAAGTGCATCAATGACGTGCCTGTGGCAAGAGATTTTTCTGGAGTATTTCCGGAAGAGTTGCCGGGATTACCTCCATTTAGATCTGTAGAATTTCAAATAGATCTTGTACCAGGAGCTGCACCGGTTGCCCGTGCTCCATATAGACTTGCACCGTCCGAGTTAAAAGAACTTCAAAGTCAGTTAAAAGAATTACTGGATCGTGGATTCATACGACCAAGTACTTCACCATGGGGAGCTCCGATTCTATTTGTTAAAAAGAAAGATGGATCTTTTAGGATGTGTATAGATTATCGTGAATTAAATAAGTTAACTATCAAAAATCGGTATCCACTACCGAGAATTGATGACTTATTTGATCAACTCCAAGGATCATGTGTGTACTCAAAAATTGACCTAAGATCGGGCTATCATCAATTACGTGTCAAAGAAGAAGATATACCGAAAACTGCTTTTCGGACACGTTACGGTCATTACGAATTTTTGGTCATGCCGTTTGGATTGACGAATGCGCCAGCTGTATTCATGGACCTCATGAATCGAGTTTGTAGTCCATATTTAGATAAGTTTGTTATTGTTTTCATTGATGACATTCTTATCTATTCTAAGAGTGAGCAAGAGCATGAGCAGCATTTAAGGTTGATATTAGAGTTGTTGAGAAAAGAACAGCTATATGCTAAATTTTCTAAATGTGCTTTCTGGTTGAAAGAAGTGCAATTTCTTGGCCACGTTGTTAGTAGCAAAGGAATTCAGGTTGATCCAGCAAAAATTGAAGCCATTGAAAAATGGGAGACTCCTAAGACACCAATGCAGATACGCCAATTTTTGGGTTTAGCCGGTTATTATAGAAGGTTTATTCAAGATTTTTCCCGAATAGCTAAGCCGTTGACAGCGTTAACGCAAAAAGGGAAGAAATATGAATGGACTTCTGAGCAGGAGAGTGCATTTCAATTACTGAAAAAGAAGTTGACTACGGCGCCTATTTTATCGTTACCAGAAGGGAACGATGATTTTGAAATATATTGTGACGCTTCGCGACAAGGTTTTGGTTGCGTTCTTATGCAACGGAAGAAAGTTATTGCATACGCATCCCGACAATTGAAGATTCATGAGCGGAATTATACGACGCATGATCTAGAATTGGGAGCAGTCGTGTTTGCATTGAAGATATGGAGACACTACTTGTATGGGGTTAAATGCACTGTGTTTACTGATCATAAAAGCCTTCAACATATTTTTGATCAGAAACAGCTGAACATGAGGCAACGTAGGTGGGTCGAGCTGATAAACGACTACGATTGTGAGATTCGCTATCATCCCGGGAAAGCGAATGTAGTGGCTGACGCTTTAAGCAGAAAGGAACGAGAACCAATTCGAGTACGAGCAATGAACATAAAAATTCGCATGAATCTCAACACACAAATCAAAGAGGCTCAACGAGAAGCTCTTACTAAAGAAAACATAGGAAATGAAATAATGAAGAAGTATGGGAAACAACTCATTATGCAGGAAGATGGAATTCGATATTTTGCAAACCGTATTTGGGTACCAAAGTTGGGTGGATTAAGGAAGTTAATATTGAATGAGGCACATAAGACAAGATACTCGATACATCCTGGAGTTGGAAAGATGTATCAAGATCTTAAGACGCATTATTGGTGGCCTAATTTAAAGACAGACGTTGCAACATATGTTGGGGAATGTTTAACTTGTTCCAAAGTCAAAGCAGAACACCAGAAGCCGTCAGGGTTACTTCAACAACCAGAAATTCCAGAATGGAAATGGGACGGTATTACCATGGATTTCATCACAAAGTTACCAAAGACTGCCTGGGGATACGACACCATTTGGATAATTGTTGATCGTCTTACCAAATCTGCACATTTCTTGCCTATAAAGGAAACGAATAGGATGGAGAAACTATTACGATTGTATATAAAGGAAATTGTTTCAAGGCATGGAATACCTATTTCCATTATATCTGATCGTGATAGTAGATTTACCTCAAAGTTCTGGCAATCACTACAGGAGGCACTAGGAACTCGTTTGGATATGAGTACCGCATATCATCCGCAAACGGACGGGTAGAGTGAAAGAACAATTCAGACTCTTGAAGACATGCTCAGGGCATGTGTGATCGATTTTGGAAACGGATGGGATAAGTATCTACCATTAGCAGAATTCTCGTATAATAATAGTTATCATGCGAGCATTAAAGCTGCACCATTCGAAGCATTGTACGAAAGGAAGTGTAGATCTCCTATCTGTTGGAATGAAGTAGGAGATCGACAATTAACTGGTCCCGAGATCATACATGAAACTACTGAAAAGATAGTACAAATCAAGGAGAGATTGAAAACAGCCCGTAGTCGCCAAAAGAGCTACGCCGATGTCCGAAGGAAACCATTAGAGTTTCAGATCGGTGACATGGTTATGTTAAAGGTGTCACCTTGGAAAGGTGTAATACGTTTCGGTAAAAGAGGTAAACTGAACCCAAGGTATGTAGGCCCGTTCAAGATCATCGAACGCATTGGACCGGTAGCTTATCGACTCGAGTTACCGCAACAACTCGCAGGAGTACATAATACCTTTCACGTCTCAAACCTTAAGAAGTGTCTTGCAAAGGAAGACCTCACCATTCCTCTTGAAGAAATCCATGTCAACGAGAAACTACAATTCATCGAAGAACCAATCGAAATCATGGATCGTGAAGTTAAACGGCTCAAGCAGAGCAACATACCGATCGTTAAGGTTCGTTGGAATGCTCGAAGGGGTCCCGAGTTTACTTGGGAACGAGAGGATCAAATGAAACAAAAGTATCCACACTTGTTTCCCGATGACGCAAAATAGGTACAATTTTAAAATTTCGGGACGAAATTTATTTAACGGGTAGGTACTGTAATGACCCGCACTTTTTCGATCATTCTATACTTATAAGATTAATATTTACATAAATTAAACCTTACCAACATGACAAGCAATCCAAATTGTTGAGACTTATGTCTTCGAAAAGAGTTTTACACAACGTTTGACCGTCTAATTTGACAGATGATATCACGAACTATACAATATATGATAATTATACGTTTGTGTATATATATGTATATATACATATTTAACATGATCTAAGAATGTTTTAATACCTCATTTTGTATTAATAACAATAAGTTACAAGTATATTTTGAAACTACTAACTTAAGTTTTCAAAACGATAACCATACGTAACGTTATTTGACATAAATACTTATGACCTATAATGTTTATACATATATCGTATAAGTAATGTATTTAATCACTTTTTAAGGACTTAAATACATAAAACAATATAAGTGTATTCACAAAAGATAGCTATATTTGAATTCTCGTTCCATTTTCACAAGAATTCTATACGTATATTTAGAGTATATGTACTCGTATCATACCTATCTTCTATACGTATTTACTATTGGTATATACACATCAAATCACCACCTAACCAGCCCTTGTTACTACCCTAGGTATAAGGTAATTAGAATTTGAAAGCAAGTATGACTAAGTTTACAAAATAACAAACTTGAAATTTGTTCTTGTCTCCCCCCATTCACGTTTTTAAGGAGGGTGAGGAGTACTCCATTTTGATTCATTTTCACTTCCATTTTCTAGCTAAACACACACACTTTCATGAGCCTTAAACCCCTTAACCATCTCAGCTCACAACCATGAAGATCTAGTTCCAAAAACATCACTTAATCATCATAAGAAAACCCTTACAAAAACACTTCAAGAATCCTTCCAAGAACACAAGTTTACTTCCAATCTTTCATCCAATTCCATCACTCTTTTGGTTCTAGGTTCTTACTCCTCTTTTACAGCAATCTTGTCCAAGTAACTTGAGGTAGTAACTTTGTTCATAACCTTATTCGATTCATATATATATAGCTATCTTATTTTGTGGTATAAAATTTTAACAACAAGAACATAGTTTGAATGTTTTCAAACTTGTTTGCAAACTAAATAGATCCTTCTCACTTAACTTTTAAAATACTTCAAGACCTGTAATATTTCATAAATATATGCTAATTTAACAAGGTATAACTTGGTTTTTCAAAGAACACCTTAAAAACTGAATTTACGACGTTGGAGTGCAACCGGGGGCTGTTTTGGGTTGGATAATTAAAAACCATCTTAAACTTTGAATTGGAGGTTTATTTTCTGGAAAAATGATTTTTACTATGAATATGATAACACATAAAAATTTCATGATTTAACTCAAAGTATAAGTATTTTTAGAAAAATAATCATTTAAGGTTGTTTACATGATGGAAAATGATTAACTTCATAAGTTTTACTAAAGTTTGACCTATGACCTGTGATTTCGAATACAAACTAAGGTATTTACAGTTCATAGTCTTAAATAGGGACTCGATCCAAGGAAGTGGCAAGTTGAATCAACGAAAACGGAGTTGTAACGAAGAAACTATGACCAAAACGAGATCGGATATCTAAGACTAGTTTAGCTACGAAAATAATTGGAGAAAATTAAATAAATCACATCTTTTTAAAATAACATGATATTTTATATATATGTACTCATAATTTAATTTTATATGGTTCAGGATCACCCGTAAACAATACGAGAAGATTAATCATAAGATCCCATGATTGTACGCAACACGTCATTTGACAACACCGGTACTTTATGTACGCAACACGTCATTTGACAACACCAGTACCGTGGGTCAAGATTAATCTCGACCAATACATATACGATGGGGGTTTTTATTTATTTCATTGGGGGTTTATTAAACACCTAAAAATGAACCATTAAAATTGAATTACTAACATCGGACTGCTAACTACGGACTAAGGAATTATTAAAAGTATTAAAAGTATTATAAGTATATATATGTGACGATTGTTTAAAAAGAAAAGGTATTGATATATTATATATGGATAGGTTCGTGATATTAATCGGAGACCAAGTCGAAATTACATATCTTCAAGACAAAAGTGAGTATATAGTCCCACTTTTAAACTCTAAGTATTTCGGGATGAGAATACATGTATTTTATGTTTTACGTTATGGACACAAGTAACTGAAAAATATATTCTACGTTGAGTTGTACCACTGGCATACTTCCCTGTAGCTTGGTAACTGTTATTTACAGTGGTATTGTAAACGCGAATCCTGTTGATAGATCTATCGTGCCTGACAACCCCAACCGGGCTGGATGACTAGTATTCAACGGTTGCACAGTACTTCGTTTTGTGACTACACTTGGTACGGTGTAGTAAGATTTCATAATAAAGGGAATATGCGACGTGATTAAATGTTAAGTATGGTTACCAAGTGCTCAACCACTTAGAATATTTTTATTAAAATGTTTATATATGAAATCTTGTGGTCTATATATATATATATATTGCTGCCGGCATTAAACCTATATCTCACCAACTTTATGTTGACGTTTTAAACATGTCTATTCTCAGGTGATAACTAAAAGCTTCCGCTGCAACATGTTGAATTTAAGCAAGATCTTGAGTATGTATATTTGTGTCAAAAACAAAACTGCATATCCGAGGATTTGTATTGTAAAATATGCTAGAAATCGTGTTGTTATCATCATATGTAAAGTTTGTAAGTCTAAGATTATCGCTAAACGATAATCATCTTTTTATTGTCTAAAGCTTGTATCAAAAATAAGAATTATGGTTTGTAATGTAAAATATATACAGTTGTTCTTTTAAAAATGTCGCATATAGAGGTCAATACCTCGCTATGAAATCATACGTTATCTAACACGTTCTTATGGTTAAGGACGGGTTATGACAACAACCGAGATGAATGAGAATAGTAACACGATAATCAGTATGTTATGATCATGATAACATAGTAGTAATTAGGATGATATTGCTGAAAACTAAATTATGATAAGGATATTGATTAGGATGACGGGTTGATTTGTGTTAGTAATGTTATGATTTGGGTTTTGAGAAAAACAAACAGTTCCACATAGTTTAAGTTATTAAACCCACGAGTTATTCAAGAAAGTAATAAGTGGAGGAGTGGTAAAGGGGTTGTTTAGGTTAGCGGGAGGTCGCGGGTTCGAGCCCAAACTTAGGCATTTATTTTTGAGAAAGCTTTTAAGGTAGTAATATATTTCTTATTATTATTATTATATTTCTTATTATTATTATTATTATAATTATTATTATTATTATTATTATTATTATTATTATTATTATTATTATTATTATTATTATTATTATTATTATTATTATTATTATTTTTAAACATGTTAATACTACAAACATATTTATATTAAGAAGTTAATAAAAAGATGATATAGTAAAGATTACAATTATATTAATACATGTACGATTATGAATGTGATTATGAATTTAGAATTTTTGGAAGTTATAATTTTAAGTTTAGAAATTAAAAACGAAGATTATTATGACTATTAATATTGTTATTATTATTATTAATATTATCATTATCATTATCATTATTAGATTTAATATTAATATTATTAGCATTATCATTATTATTAGTATTAACATTATTATTATTATCACTTTTATCATCATTATCATAGTATCATTATTATTACTAATATTAGTACTATTATAATTATTAATTTCAAAATCACATGATCTTCATATAAAAATATATTTAAAATACATAACATAACTATATTAACATTTTTATATATACAAAATGAATATATTTAATAATGAAATATATGAGTTATTAATTACACCACTAATAATAATATATATATTTCTTCGATTACAAGTATATGTTTTAATATATACAATAAATGATATAGGTTCGTGAATCCGAGGTCAACCCTACACTTGTTTAATGCCGTCATATGTATTTTTACTACAAAATACAGTATGGTGAGTTCATTTGATTCCCTTTTACTCTTTACATTTTTGGGACTGAGAATACATGTGCTGTTTTTACAACTGTTTTACTAAATGCCTTTGAAATCTATATTTTTGGACTGGGATGCTTTTATAAATGTTTGACGAGATAGACACAAGCAAAACATTCCTCGAATGAATTATTATGCAGACAGAAGTTCTGTGGATTATTATTGAATTAGTTGGACGTGATAATTGCCACTGCTTGGTAACCTAAGAATTAAAATCGGGTATGGCCCTAATTCACACGAATCCTAAAGGTAGCTACCGGGTTTAACACCCCCACCCAGAATGTTCACTAGACGGAAGAGCTAGTGGGCGTGGTGTTTAGTACTTCGAGGTTTATATATTATACAAACGAGATGTTCTGTTTTGGGGATATTATTGATGCGTATTATATGTTAAGGTCGGTTACCAAGCCAAGCAATGAATGAAAAGTGAATGTTATGTATCGAGAGAATGATTTTATACACAGGTTATGTGTATGATATTTTTGTACACGAGATATGTGTACGGTTACTAAGATTTATGAAAATGGTTTCGTACACGAGATATGTGTACTGTATTTAAATCTTGTGGTCTATCAAAATGATGAATTTTATTGTTTACGATAAACTTATGAACTCACCAACCTTTTGGTTGACACTTGAAAGCATGTTTATTCTCAGGTATAAAAGAAATCTTCCGCTGTGCGTTTGCTCATTTAGAGATATTACTTGGAGTCATTCATGACATATTTCAAAATACGTTGCATTCGAGTCGTTGAGTTCATCAAGATTATTATTAAGTCAATTATAGTTGGATATATTATGACATGGTATGCATGCTATCAACTTTTGATGTAATGAAAGTATGTCTTTTAAAAATGAATGTAATGTTTGTAAAATGTATCATATAGAGGTCAAGTACCTCGCGATGTAACCAAATGTAATGTATTCGTTCAGATGGATTAGGACGGGTCATTAGAGTTGGTATCAGAGCAGTGGTCTTAACGAACCAGGTCTTGCATTAATGTCTAACTGATAGTTGTTTAGATGCATTAGTGAGTCTGGACTTCGACCGTGTCTGCATGTCCAAAGTTTTGCTTATCATTTGTGTCAAAAATTACCTACTTATCATTCTTAGGGAATCACTTGCTTATTATTCTTAGTCTAGACACATTTTACTGCATCGACTGCATGAATAGTGTATAGACGAAATTCATATCTTATCGTATCTGCTAATTTATATAGCGTATCTTTTATTGTTACCTTTGCCTGAAAGCTTTCGTAGATTCCTCCGTAACTTATGGGATTTTAGTATTATATATGCATATGTAAATTATGTATTGCAGGGTACAAATCTACATCCTATAATCTATTTCTTATCGAAAATCCTTCATCTGATCGTACGAGATGAATCCCTCAACTAGTTTGAGTCCTCAGATTCTGATAGCTATTCCGATAGTTATTCCGACTGCTATTCCGACATGGATGTTCACCTAAGCTCCGGAAACAGCGTCACCGGAATGAATCAACCAATCATCCATCATCAATTCTGGATGAATTGGGGCTGAGTTCGTAGTCGACTTAATCAATGGAGGCGAGAAGAAGGCGATACTTTCCATCAACCAAATTTCCCTCTTGGCGATGAACCTGAAGCACTTACCGGCGAACCTATTCGTAATACTATTTTCTCTCTCATTTCCAGAGTATTTCGCCACGATTATATTCTATCTAAAATTCGAAATCTTATTTATCCACTCGTTCTGACCGACAATCATCCTGGAGTAATGGAAGAAGTCAACGAGCTTCGCGCTCGAGTAATAAATTTGGAGAATATGGCGCAAAATTTACCAGCTTCAGCAACATCACAGCACCAATAGTACCATCAGTAATAGCACCAATACCATCAATAATTCATGCCTCAACATCTCATTCTGTACCTCGAGTATAATCTTCGTTCTATATCTTGTTCTACATCGATTATTTTTTGTTCTACGAATCGTTCTATATCATTTATCTTTACTGAACATGGTGATTATGTAATCTCTAAAGTCTTAGAGATTATTTATTCTAGCTCAAACTGAAAGCAAATGAGATTAATATTATATTAACTCATTAAATCCATGATTACATCTGAAGATAATATATATGTAAATATATTTTCATAAAGATTGTAATTAAAAATTCTTTCGTACAAACTGTTAATGGTGAAAATATTTTAACGGGTAGGTAATACCCGAGGAATATTTAGATTTCACATTAATAAGTTACATTGTACATTCTTCGAATCTGATTCAACAGTCATTTACTATCCTACTTACATCCACAGATATACATATCCGTTCACCGCAAAATAACCATTTTTATTCAATTTCATATTTGAATTTTGATTTACCAGAATCCAACAAGTGGCAAAATGAAGAAAACATTGGACAAAATAAAATTTGTTAGAAACAAACAAATTAACTATGAGAAATTTTGTTAAGAATCCACGCTAACTGTTCCTAGCTAACTGATTACATTTTATTTATCGCAATTTAATTATCGCAGTTTATATTCTTGCAATTTATTTATCGTCAATTAATTTCTGTTCCTAGCTAACTGATTACATTTTATTTATCGCAATTTAATTATCGCAATTTATTTTACGCACTTTAAATATCGGGACACGTATACAAGGTTTTGACATATCATATCGACGCATCTATATATATTATTTGGAATAACCATAGACACTCTATATGCAGTAATGCTTGAGTTAGCTATACAGGGTTGAGGTTGATTCTACAATAATATATATACTTTGAGTTGTGATCGAGTCTGAGACATGTACACGGGTCACAATACGTATTAATTAATTCGAATATTATATATTAAGCTATATATGAATTATTGGACTGTTAACTCTGGACTATCAACTGTGGACTGCCGACATTGGACAATTAAAATGAGTTAAAATATTGATTATAACATATGAAACTAAACAATTCTTCAAGTTTGTCACTTGATTTCATCTTAAACCTCATTTGTATCTTGACGATTACAATCCGCGTTCAAACCTTTCATAATTCTTGAAAACACCTCAACCGAGGGATGAACCAACCGTACTTCATCTACGGAAGGAAAGATTTATGCATATAGTATTGCACCTAAAAAACTCTCAGCACTGAGTAAACGTTTAACGCGTAGCTGTGCTAATTCCTTTAGCGTTACTATTACCGAAAATAACTTTGCAATCTCTTTCCAAATTAGCCAATTTTGTCACAGCTCCAGCAAGTTAACTTCGACTTTTCGTTCGAAACAACCTTATTTTAATCTTGATATATACGTTGTCTTTTCGCTTTCGTTACCGGGGAACTGTTTATATCCCACCACATTAACAGTAAACGTACCAGCAACTTCACTACTCTTTGGCGTAAGTCACTCCGAAAAATCACTATATGTATTTATTGAAACCCCATCAACATACTCATCTGCATCTTTTAACGAAAATTGTCATACCCAATGCTAGAAAGTATCAATAATTATTCTCGGATCTCGCAGCGTTTCTACGATGACATTATATATATATATATATATATATATATATATATATATATATATATATATATATATATACACGTATAACGTATATCTTCTAGACTGATGAATTTCAATTCGAAATCTCTGAATTCCTGAAAAGCACTCTAGTTTACGAATCAGATCTCCGAATTCTGAAAAAGCTGATGAAGCAGCGAAAACTGAAGACTGCCTTAACAGTCAAAAGTTTGATGATAAAGAATGAAGTGTTGAAAAAGTTCAAAAGTTTAGATACTGAAAAACGAATTGAGCAAACCATGAAGGAGGCTATGGACAAATCACAAAGTCTAAACCTGCCTTCAAAGAATCCTGTTGATTCTGATTCTGATGAAATCTTTAGCGAATACCTTGCTCCTTAATCGCTCTAAATCATCGTGAATGAATATCTTCATCACATTTTGATTGTAGAACTATAAGATATTATCGTATCTTTCATTATAAATATCCTCAATATTTATGAAGATAACTTCATAAACATTTTCGTCCGATATTAATTATCTCTTTGCGCTATCTGTGTTATATCATAAAAGGAAACTGTTTTAGTTTCTATATTCTGTAAACCTTCGAATTTAAAATATGAATGTTATTGAAGTAGTGTTGGGAATTGAAGCATGAGTTAGTATAATATAATGACACTTGATCAACGTGATTATATTACAGTAAGTCATGCTGAGTTTCTAATGGAACATGATGATTCACTGACGATAACATCATCATGTGCCATGTTACACGACTCTTACATTCTATCTAATCTCTAAACATATCAAGAACATATTTTCTTGATAGTCCTATCTTTTCCCTTGAATTCCGGAATTCAACCATGACTAGTCAAAGGTTATGATGAAACATGTCTTTCTCATTTCACTATTTAGTGATAGCTTCACTCGTACTCTTCGAGTAATCGAATTATCTTATCCATATTACTCAATAGTAATAAAACTCTATTTATCAGCTCAAATTTGTCATGAAAACATTTTCAATGTTAGCTATGACGACCATGATCAAATTTCGGGACGAAATTTCTTTAACTGGTAGGTACTGTGACGACCCGGAAATTTCCGACCAAATTTAAACTTAATCTTTATATGTTTCGACACGATAAGCTAAAGTCTGTAATGTTGAGTCTCAAAAAGTTTGAACTGTTTCATATATTCAATTGACCTTCGACTGCTCCCGACGATTCGCGACAATTAATTGTAAATACACATGTGTGTATGTATATGTAAATAATAATTGGAAATATAATTCGAAACATTATATGTTGTTTTTATTAAAACGAATTATGTAAAATAAAAAAAATAGAATATTATAATAATTATTTTTTTTACAACATAACTATATATAAATAAAGTATAGTAAAAATAAATATTAAATGATTGTAATACTCGTTTGATGTTCTGATTAATATAAAGCAAACTAAATTCAAACTTATATGATTTTAAAATAAACGGTGACCCGAAAGTGAGTGCTATAAATTTTAGGCTTATTAAAGATATATCTAGGTACCATTTGTTGAATTTTAAAACTTTTCATATTTTACCTGGGGTTGGGAGTGAATAATTAATGTAATTTTTATTTAATAGTTAATGCTTGAATTTTATATCATAATGACCAAAATAAATAATTATAGTTAATTTAAAAATATGGAATTTTTCTGAGAACTTTTATACGCCACAAATTTACAACGGAACACGATATAATACCCCATATAAACTGTCGGCATACTTGACTAATAGGAATTATATCCGTGATCAATATTGAATCATTTGAATCACTATTTTCTTACTTTATTTACATATGGATTAGTTATACATATATACACAACTGCATATATATATATCACTGCATATACAACTCGATCACACACCTTATCATCTTCTTATTCACAAACAACCACCAGCCAACTGTATTCCGCCGTACACCACCATCACCGGAGAATCATCACAATCGTAGAACACCACCTATATCTCTTCTCTCTTCTATATTTTTTTTTTCTCTCGTGGAATCATCAACACCATTAAACCTTGTGATATATCTTCTCTCTTCTCGTTGTGATGTTAGTAGTAGGAAAACCTCAACCGCCACCATCCTCTATCCTTCCATCACCATAAACCATCGTCAATCTTTATCTCTCTCTCTCTCTCTCCCCCTCCTCTCTTATAACTTGTTTGAAACCCACCAATTACACCTTACAGCCGTCACCACAGCAGCTTTGCTGCAGACTTCGATCAATGAACAATCACCACTACCATCAACTAGACCCAAAAATTGACCTCTTGTAATTTTTTTTGCTGCTACTTTATGAACTATTTTCGTTTCTGTTTTCACAGTCAAACACACCACAGCCATCATCATAACAGCCACCACCATCACCTTGCACTTATACCTACTGCGTCTATTATTATTTTTTTCGTTTTCTGGCTGAACCGAAGCCCAACAAACAACCAATTGTTGTTGTCATCGAACTACTTCTGTTATTGCAGCTGCTTTGCTTCGTTTTACTGTTTTAAATATCGAAGAAAACCACGTTTATAACCTGCTGTAGTGTGATGGGACAGACCTGCTACAAATGATCAATTTTCCAATTTAAAAATTATCAGTCGGTTCATGTTGATGGTCGACATTTACCAACACCCTTGTAGTGACCCGAACTTTTTCATGTTTATATATATTAATTGAGATTGATATTTACATGATTAAATGTTTCCAACATGTTAAGCAATCAAACTTGTTAAGACTTGATTAATTGAAATATGTTTCATATAGACAATTGACCACCCAAGTTGACCGGCGATTCACGAACGTTAAAACTTGTAAAAACGACATGACGATATATATATGGATATACATATGGTTAACATGAGATTATGATAAGTAAGTATCTCCATAAGTATATTAACAATGAGTTATATACATATAAACAAGACTACTAACTTAAGGATTTCAAAACGAGACATATATGTAACAATTATCGTTGTAACGACATTTAAATGTATATATATCATATTAAGATATATTAATATATCATAATATCATGATAATATAATAATTTAACATCTCATTAGATATAATAAACAATGGGTTAACAACATTAATTGAGATCGTTAACTTAAAGGTTTCAAAACAACACTTACATGTAACGACTAACGATGACTTAACGACTCAGTTAAAATGTATATACATGTAGTGTATTTAGATGTATTAAAATACTTTTGGAAGACTTCAAGACATATATCAAAACATTCATACTTAACGAAAATGGTTACAGTTACTTTCCCATTCTTTTCTTTCATCAAGAATTCTAGTCGTATTCTTACCCGTATTATACACAGCTTCAAAACGTACTTACTATGGGTATATACCAATAGGAACTAGCATGAGATTCCACTCTTGATTATGTCATGTATGACTAATCAATTTTAACTTCTACCATGAGCTAGTCAACTAACTAGAACTCCTTTTAACCCCACTCACCACTCACCAATTACCACTCATCATTCACTCCATTTCACATCCAATTCTCTTTCTAATTCTCTCTCAACACACACACACTATTATGAACGTATTTTTCCAGTAGTTAATCATCATCTTCATCAAAAATCACTTCAAGAATCAAGCTATAATCATCATAGGAAGAACACTTCAAGAAGACTTCAAAAATCCCTTCAAGTTTACTAATTTACTTCCAAGCTTTCTAATCCATTCCAAGTAATCATCTAAGATCAAGAAACCTTTGTTATATACAGTAGGTTATCTTTCTTATTCAAGGTAATATTCATATTCAAACTTTGATTCAATTTCTATAACTATAAACTATCTTAATTCGAGTAAAAATCTTACTTGAACTTGTTTTTGTGTCATGATCCTACTTCAAGAACTTTCAAGCCATCCAAGATCCTTTGAAGCTAGATCATTTCTTGTCACCTCCAGTAGGTTTACCTACTAAACTTGAGGTAGTAATGATGTTCATAACATCATTCGATTCATATATATAAAACTATCTTATTCGAAGGTTTAAACTCGTAATCACTAGAACATAGTTTAGTTAATTCTAAACTTGTTCGCAAACAAAAGTTAATCCTTCTAACTTGACTTTTAAAATTAACTAAACACATGTTCTATATCTATATGATATGCTAACTTAATGATTTAAAACCTGGAAACACGAAAAACACAGTAAAACCGGATTTACGCCGTCGTAGTAACACCGCGGGCTGTTTTGGGTTAGTTAATTAAAAACTATGATAAACTTTGATTTAAAAGTTGTTATTCTGAGAAAATGATTTTTATTATGAACATGAAACTATATCCAAAAATTATGGTTAAACTCAAAGTGGAAGTATGTTTTCTAAAATGGTCATCTAGACGTCGTTCTTTCGACTGAAATGACTACCTTTACAAAAACGACTTGTAACTTATTTTTCGACTATAAACCTATACTTTTTCTGTTTAGATTCATAAAATAGAGTTCAATATGAAACCATAGCAATTTGATTCACTCAAAACGGATTTAAAATAAAGAAGTTATGGGTAAAACAAGATTGGATAATTTTTCTCATTTTAGCTACGTGAAAATTGGTAACAAATCTATTCCAACCATAACTTAATCAACTTGTATTGTATATTATGTAATCTTGAGATACCATAGATACGTATACAATGTTTCGACCTATCATGTCGACACATCTATATATATTTCGGAACAACCATAGACACTCTATATGTGAATGTTGGAGTTAGCTATACAGGGTTGAGGTTGATTCCAAAATATATATAGTTTGAGTTGTGATCAATACTGAGATACGTATACACTGGGTCGTGGATTGATTCAAGATAATATTTATCGATTTATTTCTGTACATCTAACTGTGAACAACTAGTTGTAGGTTACTAACGAGGACAGCTGACTTAATAAACTTAAAACATCAAAATATATTAAAAGTGTTGTAAATATATTTTGAACATACTTTAATATATATGTATATATTGTTATAGGTTCGTGAATCAACAGTGGCCAAGTCTTACTTCCCGACGAAGTAAAAATCTGTGAAAGTGAGTTATAGTCCCACTTTTAAAATCTAATATTTTTGGGATGAGAATACATGCAGGTTTTATAAATGATTTACAAAATAGACACAAGTACGTGAAACTACATTCTATGGTTGAATTATCGAAATCGAATATGCCCCTTTTTATTAAGTCTGGTAATCTAAGAATTAGGGAACAGACACCCTAATTGACGCGAATCCTAAAGATAGATCTATTGGGCCTAACAAACCCCATCCAAAGTACCGGATGCTTTAGTACTTCGAAATTTATATCATATCCGAAGGGTGTCCCGGAATGATGGGGATATTCTTATATATGCATCTTGTTAATGTCGGTTACCAGGTGTTCACCATATGAATGATTTTTATCTCTATGTATGGGATGTGTATTGAAATATGAAATCTTGTGGTCTATTGTTACGATTTGATATATATAGGTTAAACCTATAACTCACCAACATTTTTGTTGACGTTTAAAACATGTTTATTCTCAGGTGAATATTAAGAGCTTCCACTGTTGCATACTAAAATAAGGACAAGATTTGGAGTCCATGTTTGTATGATATTGTGTAAAAACTGCATTCAAGAAACTGATTTCGATGTAACATATTTGTATTGTAAACCATTATGTAATGGTCGTGTGTAAACAGGATATTTTAGATTATCATTATTTGATAATCTACGTAAAGCTTTTTAAACCTTCATTTATAAAATAGAGGTTATGGTTTGTTTTAAAAATGAATGCAGTCTTTGAAAAACGTCTCATATAGAGGTCAAAACCTCGCAACGAAATCAATTAATATGGAACGTTTTTAATCAATAAGGACGGGACATTTCAGTTGGTATCAGAGCATTGGTCTTAGAGAACCAGAATTTTGCATTAGTGTGTCTTATCGAGTTTGTTAGGATGCATTAGTGAGTCTGGACTTCGACCGTGTTTACTTGAAAAATGATTGCTTAACAAATTTTGTTGGAAACTATATATTTTTAACATGTGAATATTATGTGATATATTAATCTCTTAACGCGTTTGATATTATGTGATAGATGTCTACCTCTAGAATAAGTCTCATTGACACACCTAATAATAATGAAGAGTCAAATGTAAATTGGAATGATTCGTGGACTGATTCATAAATTCCCGAAGAGGAACCGGAAGAAGAGTCGGAACCAGAAGAAGAATCGGAACCGGAAGAAGAATCGGAACCGGATGAAGAAATAGAACCGGTGGGGGAAATAATAAAATGGTTAAGTAAAAGAAAATCCTCAACCAACCGACCAAGGTTAATTATGGTCAATGGTGTTTCCGCTAAGGAAGCAAAATATTGGGAGGATTACCAATTCTCCGATGAATCGGATTCTGACGAGAATTCCGATGATGTTATAGAAATTACCCCAACTGAATTTAAAAAGGCAAAAGAAAATAATAAGGGAAAGGGCATAAAAATAGAGAAATCTAATTCCAACCCCGATGAACTTTATATGTATCGTCAACCCCCGAAGTCCTTAAGTTGTAACAATGACCCGGGAACCTCTAAACCACCAGGTTTTTCTAAACCAATGTGGAAAACGACGGCTCGTATTAGGGGAACATCATATATCCCTAGAAACTTGGCAAAACGAAACAAAACCGAAGAAGAAGAAACAAGCGAGTCGGAATAAGATAGTTGTATTCGTGTGGTGTAATATATGTAATATAGTGTGCTTATGCTTTATGATATATGTAAAAATTGCTTGTATTAATAAGTATTTTTTTTATGAATCTAACTCTTGTCTATTTTACAGTATAAAAATACAAAATGGATAGACAACCCAATATTTTAAGAGACCTACCCGGAGACATGATTGATGAAATCTTGTCTAGAGTCGGTCAGAATTCTTCGGCACAACTATTTAAGGCGAGATCAGTTTGTAAGACATTCGAAGAACGTTCCAAGAATGCCTTGGTTTATAAAAGGCTTTCGTTCGAAAGATGGGGGATATCACATTGGGAAATCCATAAGTTACAATGTGTTTACTTTGACGCATATATTGCGGGGAACCCAAATGCTATTTTACGCAATGGGTTAAGAAATTATTTTGACTCAATATATCCGAATATTGGACTTCGTGATTTAGAAAAAGCGTCTAACATGCAACATAAAGAAGCATGTTATGCTTACGGATTAGTAATGTTCGCTTCTCACCAAAGTGAGAACAAGAACATCGGCCTACAACTATTAAACAAAACGTTCCCACAAGTGACGGAGTCGGTAATTGGGGTAAGAAATGAGGTTTTTAGATTGTTACGGGACTGTTGGACATTACGTAACCCTCGTCCCTTTGACGACGTTACAACACGCTGTCTTATCAACGGCCATAACGGTTATGTTCCACAAGACCAAGGATGGGAAGTAGTCCTAGTAAAACCAGAATGCATGACTTGTTTCTGGACGTATGAATTACGTGTCTTTATTGCCTTTGCTGAACAACTTGTGTACTAGCTAGAATTATCTTCACAACTATCTTGTATCAAAGTTATTGTGTGCTATATTTCATGCTTTATGTAAAATAAGCGGTATTGTAATTTTGTAAAATATTGTATAAAAGTTTGAACGCGAAATATTATTATAATCAGTTTTTCATATAGAATTGTAGTAGTTGAATTGTATATTAGCTGCTAAGTATGAACTTAACGGGTAGGTACTACCCGAATTTAAACTTATAAAACGCTAATATGAAGAAAAAGCTTTTATAAATGAGTTCATATTATGCTACGAAATACTATTAACTACTCTTAATATTCTGTATGATTAACTTGTTCCATTTGACTATTTTGAAGGAAATGGCACCGACTACTCGACACACCGTGAATATGAATGAAGAGGAATTCCGTACTTTTCTAGCTTCAAACATAGCCACAGTACAGACTGCGCTACATACCAATAATAACCTTGGATCTAGCAGTACAGGAAGTCGTGTAGGATGCACCTACAAAGAATTCACTGCCTGCAAACCTTTGGAATTTGATGGAACCGAAGGACCGATCGGATTGAAACGGTGGACCGAGAAGGTCGAATCGGTGTTTGCCATAAGTAAGTGTACTGAAGAGGACAAAGTAAAGTACGCTACGCATACCTTCACAGGTTCTGCGTTAACATGGTGGAATACCTATCTAGAGCAAGTGGGACAAGACGATGCGTACGCACTACCGTGGTCAGCATTCAAGCACTTGATGAACGAGAAGTACCGTCCTAGAACCGAGGTCAATAAGCTCAAGACAGAACTTAGAGGGTTACGAACCCAAGGATTTGATATTACCACGTACGAAAGACGATTCACAGAATTGTGCCTATTGTGTCCGGGAGCATTTAAAGATGAGGAAGAGAAGATCGACGCGTTTGTGAAAGGATTACCGAAAAGAATCCAAGAAGATATAAGTTCACACGAGCCCGCCTCCATACAACAGGCATGTAGAATGGCTCACAAACTAGTGAACCAGATTGAAGAAAGAATTAAAGAACAGACTGCTGAAGAGGCCAATGTGAAGCAAGTCAAAAGAAAGAGGGAGGAAAACGGTGATAAGAAACACCAATACAACAACAACAGCAATTACAACAATAATCGCAACAATTATCCCAACAATCGCAACATCAATCGCAACTACAACAAACGGCCCAACAACAACAACAACAACAACAACTACAACAATCATCCCAACAACAATAATAACCGCAACAACAACAACAATCAGAAGCAGCTATGCCAAAGGTGTGAAAAGTATCACTCGGGGTTCTGCACCAAATTTTGCAACAAGTGTAAAAGAAACGGTCATAGCGCGGCGAAGTGTGAGGTCTACGGACCAGGGGTTAATAGAACGAAAGGAACAAATGGTGTCGGAACGAGTAATGGGGGAGCAAGTAGTGTCGGAGCAAGTTATGCCAATGTAGTTTATTATAAATGTGGAAAACTGGGCCACATTATTAGAAATTGCCCGAACCAGGAGAACACGAATGGACAAGGCCGCGGAAGAGTTTTCAATATTAATGCGGCAGAGGCACAGGAAGACCCGGAGCTTGTTACGGGTACGTTTCTTATTGACAATAAATCTGCTTACGTTTTATTTGATTCGAGTGCAGATAGAAGCTATATGAGTAGAGATTTTTGTGCTAAATTAAGTTGTCCATTGACGCCTTTGGATAGTAAATTTTTACTCGAATTAGCAAATGGTAAATTAATTTCAGCAGATAATATATGTCGGAATCGAGAAATTAAACTGGTTAGTGAAACATTTAAGATTGACTTGATACCAGTAGAGTTAGGGAGTTTTGATGTGATAATCGGTATGGACTGGTTGAAAGAAGTGAAAGCAGAGATCGTTTGTTACAAAAATGCAATTCGCATTATACGAGAAAAAGGAAAACCCTTAATGGTGTACGGAGAAAAGGGCAACACGAAGCTACATCTTATTAGTAATTTGAAGGCACAAAAACTAATAAGAAAAGGTTGCTATGCTGTTCTAGCACACGTCGAGAAAGTACAAACTGAAGAAAAGAGCATCAATGATGTTCCCGTCGCAAAAGAATTTCCCGATGTATTTCCGAAAGAATTACCGGGATTACCCCCACATCGATCCGTTGAATTTCAAATAGATCTTGTACCAGGAGCTGCACCAATAGCTCGTGCTCCTTACAGACTCGCACCCAGCGAGATGAAAGAACTGCAAAGCCAATTACAAGAACTTTTAGAGCATGGTTTCATTCGACCAAGCACATCACCGTGGGGAGCTCCTGTTTTGTTTGTCAAGAAGAAAGATGGTACATTCAGGTTGTGTATCGACTACCGAGAGTTGAACAAACTTACCATCAAGAACCGCTACCCACTACCGAGAATCGATGACTTATTTGATCAACTACAAGGCTCGTCTGTTTATTCAAAGATTGACTTACGTTCCGGGTATCATCAAATGCGGGTGAAAGAAGATGATATTCCAAAGACTGCTTTCAGAACACGTTACGGTCATTACGAGTTTATGGTCATGCCATTTGGTTTAACTAATGCACCAGCTATGTTCATGGACCTTATGAACCGAGTGTGTGGACCATACCTTGACAAGTTTGTCATTGTTTTCATTGATGACATACTTATTTACTCAAAGAATGACCAAGAACACGGTGAACATTTGAGAAAGGTGTTAGAAGTATTGAGGAAGGAAGAATTGTACGCTAAATTTTCAAAGTGTGCATTTTGGTTGGAAGAAGTTCAATTCCTCGGTCACATAGTGAACAAAAATGGTATTAAGGTGGATCCGGCAAAGATAGAAACTGTTGAAAAGTGGGAAACCCCGAAAACTCCGAAATACATATGCCAGTTTTTAGGACTAGCTGGTTACTACAGAAGGTTCATCCAAGACTTTTCCAGAATAGCAAAACCCTTGACTGCATTAACGCATAAAGGGAAGAAATTTGAATGGAAGGATGAACAAGAGAAAGCGTTTCAGTTATTGAAGAAAAAGCTAACTACGGCACCTATATTGTCATTGCCTGAAGGGAATGATGATTTTGTGATTTATTGTGACGCATCAAAGCAAGGTCTCGGTTGTGTATTAATGCAATGAACGAAGGTGATTGCTTATGCGTCTAGACAATTGAAGATTCACGAGCAAAATTATACGACGCATGATTTGGAATTAGGCGCGGTTGTTTTTGCATTAAAGACTTGGAGGCACTACTTATATGGGGTCAAAAGTATTATATATACCGACCACAAAAGTCTTCAACACATATTTAATCAGAAACAACTGAATATGAGGCAGCGTAGGTGGATTGAATTGTTGAATGATTACGACTTTGAGATTCGTTACCACCCGGGGAAGGCAAGTGTGGTAGCCGATGCCTTGAGCAGGAAGGACAGAGAACCCATTCGAGTAAAATCTATGAATATAATGATTCATAATAACCTTACTACTCAAATAAAGGAGGCGCAACAAGGAGTTTTAAAAGAGGGAAATTTAAAGGATGAAATACCCAAAGGATCGGAGCAGCATCTTAATATTCGGGAAGACGGAATCCGGTATAGGGCTGAAAGGATTTGGGTACCAAAATTTGGAGATATGAGAGAAATGGTACTTAGAGAAGCTCATAAAACCAGATACTCAATACATCCTGGAACGGGGAAGATGTACAAGGATCTCAAGAAACATTTTTGGTGGTCGGGTATGAAAGCCGATGTTGCTAAATACGTAGGAGAATGTTTGACGTGTTCTAAGGTCAAAGCTGAGCATCAGAAACCATCAGGTCTACTTCAATAACCCGAAATCCCAGAATGGAAATAGGAAAACATTACCATGGATTTCATCACTAAATTGCCAAGGACTGCAAGTGGTTTTGATACTATTTGGGTAATAGTTGATCGTCTCACCAAATCAGCACACTTCCTGCCAATAAGAGAAGATGACAAGATGGAGAAGTTAGCACGACTGTATTTGAAGGAAGTCGTCTCCAGACATGGAATACCAATCTCTATTATCTCTGATAGGGATGGCAGATTTATTTCAAGATTCTGGCAGATATTACAGCAAGCATTAGGAACTCGTCTAGACATGAGTACTGCCTATCATCCACAAACTGATGGGCAGAGCAAAAGGACGATACAAACGCTTGAAGACATGCTACGAGCATGTGTTATTGATTTCGGAAACAGTTGGGATCAACATCTACCGTTAGCAGAATTTTCCTACAATAACAGCTACCATTCAAGCATTGAGATGGCGCCGTTTGAAGCACTTTATGGTAGAAAGTGCAGTTCTTCGATTTGTTGGAGTGAAGTGGGGGATAGACAGATTACGGGTCCGGAGATTATACAAGAAACTACCGAGAAGATCATCCAAATTCAACAACGGTTGAAAACCGCCCAAAGTGGACAAAAGAGCTACACTGACATTAAAAGAAAAGATATAGAATTTGAAATTGGAGAGATGGTCATGCTTAAAGTTGCACCTTGGAAAGGCGTTGTTCGATTTGGTAAACGAGGGAAATTAAATCCAAGGTATATTGGACCATTCAAGATTATTGATCGTGTCAGACCAGTAGCTTACCGACTTGAGTTACCTCAACAACTCGCGGCTGTACATAACCCTTTCCACTTCTCGAATTTGAAGAAATGTTTTGCTAAAGAAGATCTCACTATTCCGTTAGATGAAATCCAAATCAACGAAAAACTCCAATTCATCGAAGAACCCGTCGAAATAATGGATCGTGAGGTTAAAAGACTTAAGCAAAACAAGATACCAATTGTTAAGGTTCGATGGAATGCTCGTAGAGGACCCGAGTTCACCTGGGAGCGTGAAGATCAGATGAAGAAGAAATACCCACATCTATTTCCAGAAGATTCGTCAACACCTTCAACAGCTTAAAATTTCGGGACGAAATTTATTTAACGGGTAGGTACTGTAGTGACCCGAATTTTTCCTTGTTTATATATATTAATTGAGATTGATATTTACATGATTAAATGTTTCCAACATGTTAATCAATCAAACTTGTTAAGACTTGATTAATTGAAATATGTTTCATATAGACAATTGACCACCCAAGTTGACCGGCGATTCACGAACGTTAAAACTTGTAAAAACGACATGACGATATATATATGGATATACATATGGTTAACATGAGATTATGATAAGTAAGTATCTCCATAAGTATATTAACAATGAGTTATATACATATAAACAAGACTACTAACTTAAGGATTTCGAAACGAGACATATATGTAACGATTATCGTTGTAACGACATTTAAATGTATATATATCATATTAAGATATATTAATATATCATAATATCATGATAATATAATAATTTAACATCTCATTAGATATAATAAACAATGGGTTAACAACATTAATTGAGATCGTTAACTTAAAGGTTTCAAAACAACACTTACATGTAACGACTAACGATGACTTAACGACTCAGTTAAAATGTATATACATGTAGTGTATTTAGATGTATTAAAATAATTTTGGAAGACTTCAAGACATATATCAAAACTCATACTTAACGAAAATGGTTACAGTTACTTTCCCATTCTTTTCTTTCATCAAGAATTTTAGTCGTATTCTTACCCGTATTATACACAGCTTCAAAACGTACTTACTATGGGTATATACCAATAGGAACTAGCATGGGATTCCACTCTTGATTATGTCATGTATGACTAATCAATTTTAACTTCTACCATGAGCTAGTCAACTAACTAGAACTCCTTTTAACCCCACTCACCACTCACCAATTACCACTCATCATTCACTCCATTTCACTTCCAATTCTCTTTCTAATTCTCTCTCAACACACACACACTATTATGAACGTATTTTTCCAGTAGTTAATCATCATCTTCATCAAAAATCACTTCAAGAATCAAGCTATAATCATCATAGGAAGAACACTTCAAGAACACTTCAAAAATCCCTTCAAGTTTACTAATTTACTTTCAAGCTTTCTAATCCATTCCAAGTAATCATCTAAGATCAAGAAACCTTTGTTATATACAGTAGGTTATCTTTCTTATTCAAGGTAATATTCATATTCAAACTTTGATTCAATTTCTATAACTATAAACTATCTTAATTTGAGTAAAAATCTTACTTGAACTTGTTTTTGTGTCATGATCCTACTTCAAGAACTTTCAAGCCATCCAAGATCCTTTGAAGCTAGATCATTTCTTGTCACTTCCAGTAGGTTTACCTACTAAACTTGAGGTAGTAATGATGTTCATAATATCATTCGATTCATATATATAAAACTATCTTATTCGAAGGTTTAAACTCGTAATCACTAGAACATAGTTTAGTTAATTCTAAACTTGTTCGCAAACAAAAGTTAATCCTTCTAACTTGACTTTTAAAATTAACTAAACACATGTTCTATATCTATATGATATGCTAACTTAATGATTTAAAACCTGGAAACACGAAAAACACCGTTAAACCGGATTTACGCCGTCGTAGTAACACCGCGGGCTGTTTTGGGTTAGTTAATTAAAAACTATGATAAAATTTGATTTAAAAGTTGTTATTCTGAGAAAATGATTTTTATTATGAACATGAAACTATATCCAAAAATTATGGTTAAACTCAAAGTGGAAGTATGTTTTCTAAAATGGTCATCTAGACGTCGTTCTTTCGACTGAAATGACTACCTTTACATAAATGACTTGTAACTTATTTTTCCGACTATAAACCTATACTTTTTCTGTTTAGATTCATAAAATAGAGTTCAATATGAAACCATAGCAATTTGATTCACTCAAAACGGATTTAAAATGAAGAAGTTATGGGTAAAACAAGATTGGATAATTTTTCTCATTTTAGCTACGTGAAAATTGATAACAAATCTATTCCAACCATAACTTAATCAACTTGTATTGTATATTATGTAATCTTGAGATACCATAGACACGTATACAATATTTCGACCTATCATGTCGACACATCTATATATATTTCGGAACAACCATAGACACTCTATATGTGAATGTTGGAGTTAGCTATACAGGGTTGAGGTTGATTCCAAAATATATATAGTTTGAGTTGTGATCAATACTGAGATACGTATACACTGGGTCGTGGATTGATTCAAGATAATATTTATCGATTTATTTCTGTACATCTAACTGTGAACAACTAGTTGTAGGTTACTAACGAGGACAGCTGACTTAATAAACTTAAAACATCAAAATATATTAAAAGTGTTGTAAATATATTTTGAACATACTTTAATATATATGTATATATTGTTATAGGTTCGTGAATCAACAGTGGCCAAGTCTTACTTCTCGACGAAGTAAAAATCTGTGAAAGTGAGTTATAGTCCCACTTTTAAAATCTAATATTTTTGGGATGAGAATACATGCAGGTTTTATAAATGATTTACAAAATAGACACAAGTACGTGAAACTACATTCTATGGTTCCTTTTTATTAAGTCTGGTAATCTAAGAATTAGGGAACAGACACCCTAATTGACGCGAATCCAAAAGATAGATCTATTGGGCCTAACAAACCCCATCCAAAGTACCGGATGCTTTAGTACTTCGAAATTTATATCATATCCGAAGGGTGTCCCGGAATGATGGGGATATTCTTATATATGCATCTTGTTAATGTCGGTTACCAGGTGTTCACCATATGAATGATTTTTATCTCTATGTATGGGATGTGTATTGAAATATGAAATCTTGTGGTCTATTGTTACGATTTGATATATATAGGTTAAACCTATAACTCACCAACATTTTTGTTGACGTTTAAAGCATGTTTATTCTCAGGTGAATATTAAGAGCTTCCGCTGTTGCATACTAAAATAAGGACAAGATTTGGAGTCCATGTTTGTATGATATTGTGTAAAAACTGCATTCAAGAAACTGATTTCGATGTAACATATTTGTATTGTAAACCATTATGTAATGGTCGTGTGTAAACAGGATATTTTAGATTATCATTATTTGATAATCTACGTAAAGCTTTTTAAACCTTCATTTATAAAATAGAGGTTATGGTTTGTTTTAAAAATGAATGCAGTCTTTGAAAAACGTCTCCTATAGAGGTCAAAACCTCGCAACGAAATCAATTAATATGGAACGTTTTTAATCAATAAGGACGGGACTTTTCAACCCTAGTCCCACTTGATAAAAAAAGAAAATGAGACTAGTTGCTGTAGAAATTCCATTTGTTACCTATCAGCCCATTAGTTAAATAAAGCCCAATACTTAATCAAACCACTGTAAGCCCTGTCTTTTGATTCTGCTGTACGAAGCCCAAACCAACCTTTCACTTAATTTCATTTATGCGTTCTATAATCCAAAGTTATGGTGACTAGATGATGATTTAGTGATGATTAAAAGATGTTGAAAGATCATGATAATGGAAGAAGGTTATAATTTTATGATGATAAATCGATGATGATAAGCTTGATGATGATGATGGGTGTTATGATCTTATGAAGAAGAAGAAGATGATTACATGTACATGATGATATGATGGTTATGAGGTTACGATATATATATATATATATATATATATATATATATATATATATATATATATATATATATATATATATATATATATATATATATATATTGATAACGAAGTCGGTAGATGATACATAAAATGACAACCGAGATGAATGAGAATAGTAACACGATAATCAGTATGTTATTTGACACCCCCAAATAGGGCCTGGGGTATTTGTGTCTAATTATATCAAATCACAGTTGTATAAACGAGAACGACTCTACATGAGACGTTTTGTTGAGTTTTGCAGCGGAAGATAGATATATCTTTAATTGATATGATATGTAATGAAGACTCCAAGCATAGCAAGCAATCATCATCAAAGCAGTAGATATACAGCGGAAGCAATATTTAAGTACCTGAGAATAAACATGCTTAAAAAGTCAACACGAGGTTGAGTGAGTTCATAGGTTTGTCATAAATAATGATTTCAGTAATAGTTTTAGACCACAAGATTTAGTTTGTAAAGTATATCTCAAAAGATCCAAAAGTTTATCTCCCACAGGATCAAAAGTTATGCCAGTGCGTGATATTTAGACTAAACGTTGTTTGCCCCGTGATAAGTTGTTCTGTCCTTGTCGTTTAATTTCATTATCAAGTAATACAAAGACTTAGTCAAATGTATCGGGGACGTTACTCCCGATAGGCCTATCCCCAATAATTAAGAATGTCGCAGCAATTAAAAATATCACTGTAGGGACTTAGTCGAACATAGCCGGGTATAGCATAGTTTAATAGTTGGTACTGATATTTAGACTAGACTTTCAAGTTTACCCCGTACAAGTTATCGTTTATACTTGTCGGTTGGGGACTTGCTGGTCATAGCCCATAATATCACAGTTTAATAGTTGGTACTGATATTTAGACTAGACTTTCAAGTTTGCCCCGTACAAGTTATCGTTTATACTTGTCGGTTGGGGACTTGCTGGTCATAGCCCAACATATCACAGTTTAATAGTTCATACGTGTAAAACAGTTATAAAAGTTGCGCATGTATTCTCAGCCCAAAAATATATAAAAAGAGAGCAGATGAACTCACGAAACTGATACGATAGTTTGTAGTAAATTTTTGTATGATGGTACTGAATAAGTGTGGAGTTGTCCTTGGATTCTCGAACCTATATTAGTTTTATATATATTAAAATATATAAATGGAAATCAAATAAACTTGTATATAATTATTAGTGATATATATATATATATATATATTTATTTATATATTTTAAATTTAAGTTAATTCATTTTCATCATTAGTTCATTAATATAGTAAGTCTCTCATTAATATATTTATATGTATAATATTATGTAAATATAATATTAAAATATAATAATAGGTAATATTATGGTATTTGTAAGAAATAATAGTTTTTATCATAATAATAACAATAATAATAATAATAATAATAATAATAATAATAATAATAATAATAATAATAATAATAATAATAATAATAATAAGAAACTACCTTTAAAAGCTTTCCTAAAAACAATACCTCAAGCCGGATTCGAACCTGAGACCTCTCGCTAACATGACACGCATCCAAACCATCCCTCTATTTCAGTTTCTTATTTATAATTCGGATTTATTATTATTTAACCCGTAATATTTATTTTCTATTCTCCTCTTCTTCACAGAACAAACGAGCAGGGAACCAAACTCCTAACAGCTAATATTTGTTTGATTTAAACTGTTATTTGAAATAGAAACGTCCCATGTGATTGTTTAATTAAATTAGTAAACGAAGAAAAAAAAATTTATAAAACTGCTACTGCAGTCGTTGTTTAAAAAAATAAAAATTTGATTTTTGATTTAAAGAACGTTTTAGCCAAAGTTTTCAACATGAACTATGTTTCAAATCACACCTAGAATGTTTCTCAATCATCAATTGAACCGAAAACTTCAACAAGAACTCGAATTTTACGAAGAACAATCAATTGACTTTTTAAAATTAAAGTTTGACTCTGAAATTCGAACTCGTCTTGAAGAATTGGATCGTGAAACTTTGTAGATAGATTGAGTAAATGATTCCTAACAAGACTGCAATTATAGATTTTAAAATGGGATTCGTTTTGAAGCTTTTAAAAAAATGGAACAAACACAAAGATATATCGAGCTTATTATTTTTTTTTTTAATTTAATCTGATAAATTTGATAACTGGTGCTGTGAGATTGATTGGTTTATATATAAAAAAATTTGAGATTGATTGATTAATCTTGTGTGGATGTCGACTAGATTACCAGGAAAAAGAGATATCACGATTGAATAAAAATATAAAAGCAGAAAGATAAATAAAAAAAACTGAATACCTAATTTGTTTTATAAAAGTCTATATAAAAAATTAAGAAAAGCAGATAAAATAAATAAAAAAATTGAAAAGCTGAATACCTAATTTAGGTTTCGATCATTTTTATTTATTTATAAATAATTAATAATTATAATTATATTAATAATAATTATAATTATACTAATGATAATAATAGTAAATGAAGATAATAATAATAATAAACCTAATTATAATAATGATAATTGTAATAAGTTTATTAATAATTGATTATAATGATGATAATAATGTAAATAATAATATTAATAAGGTAATAAGAATAATAAAATGATAATTTTAATTGTTATTAATAATAAGAGTAATATTTGTAAATGATAATGATTAATGATATATTATTACAAATGATAGTAATAATAATATTAATATAATGAATAATTACTAATGCATAATTATTTACGAATAATTGTTCGTGAATCGTCAGAATTCGTTCAAAGTTAAATGAAATCATGTAGAGGTTTTTGTTTAAATTAACTTGGAAATTTCTGGGTTTTCACAGTATCCCCCTGCTAATAGAAATTTCGTCCCGAAATTTAGTTGTTGCCATCAATCGGCGTTGTTTGTACATAGACGAGAATATTTACGTTTTGTTTGGTCTTCACGTTCCCAAGTATGTTCGGAGCCTTGCGTGTTTTCCAACGGATAGGATATTGTTTTATTTCAAGCGTTTAAGTCATACGAACCATAATTTCTACAGGTTCTTCTACGAAGTGCATTTTATCATTAATGCAGAGATCATTCAAAATGATGATGTTATGCAAGTCATTTCAGTAAATTGGATACATGAAATGTGTTATGAATAATATTGAGCTAATTTAAAACCTTGAGCATTTATGCTGCAATATTAGGGCAGACAAAACAGAGAGGAGTTCATGAAAATCATAGTCATGAGATTTGATAGAGATCGTCATTCTTTACAACAAGAATGATGAATTAGAGTTTTATCGACATTAAATAATATGGATAAAGTAATTCGATTATAGAAAGAGTATAAACGAAGCTATTGTAAAAGAGTGAAATGAGGAAATTAAATGTTCGCTTTAACTTTTGACGTAGTCACGATTGATTTCCGGGATTCAAGGAATTAAAGGAAATCTTCGTAGTTTATAGAATTTAATTCTCCGGTAATTAAGAAAATTAGGATTTTCTTTAATTAAATGCGGTGAATTACCTCGATTGCTGTGTATGGAATTTTGCTATAAATTAGCTTCTTCCGTTTCATTATCTTCACCACTTCTATACTTTCTTTCTCAATTCATACTTCCAAAAAGTTTTGTTAATATGCTCAATCCAGTTCTTGTTCTTGACCTTATATTGGTTATCGCCACAATCATCCTTCTTTTCCAACTCCCACCAGAGGAGTCTGTTTACTTCTACTATGCTTTAGGATTTATTGTGTTTTTAGTTCTCCCGTGTCTTTATATTGCTATACGCATTGATATACACGATTTGTAATTTCAGTGTTATTATCGGGCTTTATATTTTCCCTTATATGTCGAAGCTTCATGCTTTTGTAAAGCAAGTAACGGTCCAGAATTCGTTGGTATAAAGTTTTAAATGATCATGATATTCAAAGCAGAAGGAAAGGTAATAGCACGATTTGATTTGTCATATTACCAGAATATCCGAAAAAGACCGAATCATCAAAAAAAAAAATTTCTTGATATGTTTAGAGTTTAAATAGAATGTAAGAGTCGTGTAACATGGCAAATGATGATTATAAAGTCTATGAATCATCATCTTCCATTAAAAATTTAGCATGACTTACTGTAATATAATCACGTTGGCCTGACGTCATTATATTATACTAACTCATGCTTCAATTCCCAACACTACTTCAAATCATTCATAATTTAAACTTGAATTTTACAGAATATAGAAACTAAAACAGTTTCCTTTATGATGTGATAAAGATATCGCAAAGAGATAATTAATTGCTGATAAGAATCGTTATAAAGATATCTTCAGAAATATAGAGGATATTTATAACGAAAGATACGGTGATATCTTAGAATTTCTAAGATCCAATGACGAGGAAAATTCTTCTATTTCCTCTGCATTTAATGCTACCATATCTGATTCATTGGTTATCAATCCGAGATGGTTTCAAGAAATTTTATTTTTAGATGATTAAACGCTAATTGTAATCGTCAACGGATCTAAGCGTTCTTGATTTCAAAAGTAATGAATGATAATTTCGGTGGTTTGATGTGATAATTCATTGCAGAATACGAATGAATATAATTCATGAATGTAGTAATCTTTAGGAAGATAACACCTGCTAAAGCTTTACTTGAATTCCGATATGTTAATTTCAGAATGTGTAATTGATTTTGTATGAAAATGATTGTGTATCATTGTAAAGGTAGTGCGTATATTTAATGATTTATGAATCGAAATTGAAGAATGTACAGTGTATTAATGTGAGATGTAAATATTTCCCGGGTATTACCTACCCGTTAAAATATTTTCACAATTAACAGTTTGTACAACAGAATTTACAATCTTTATGAAGATATACGTTCATATATGTATTCTTCAGATATAATCATGGATTTAATGAGTTAATATATATTAAACTCATCTGATTTGCGGTTTGGAACGAGAGTAAATAATCTCCAAAACCTTAGAGATTTCATAATTGTCGCGAAATATTTCGCTAATGAAGTTATGAATTAATACATTCATCGTTACACTTGATTCATTATGAAATGGAGTTTATTGTGCTGAATCAGTGATTAACAATTGTTAAGTCATTAACGAAGGGTGTACATAATAGCATATTAGTGATATGAATTAACCAAGTAGTACACACTAGTTGAGATTCACACGTAATTGCATAGTACGACAAGATTTATTATTGTTCCAAATCATATATATATATATAAGGTATACATATATAATTCTTCACGAAGAATGAGTCAATATATCTTAACTCATTATTACTAATATTCCTTGGTATCTATGGGCGTATGATGTCGATGTTTGAGGTACCGAGTGTGATGTTGAGGCGTGGGATGCGAATGTTGTTGTTGATGAAGCTGATGCTGTTGGTGGTGATGTTGATGGTACTGATGGTACTGGTTATGCTGCTGGTGCTGCTGCTGGTGTTCGTAGGTTTCGCACCATATTCTCCAGAGCCACTACTCGAGCGCGAAGCTCGTTGACTTCTTCTACTATTCCGGGATGATTGGCGGTTGGAACAAGGGGGTAAATAAGATCTAGAATCTTTGATATTATATATTCATGATGGGATACCCTGGAAAGAAGAGAGAAAATGGTGTTCCGAACTGGTTTGCCGGTAAGTGCTTCAGGTTCTTCGCCAAGAGGTGAATTCGGTTGGTGGAAGGGATCACCTTCTTCTTACCTCCATTGATTGAGTCGGCTACGAACCTATCCCCAATTCATCCAGAAAAGATGATGGCTGATTGGTTCGTTTGTTCCGGTTACGCTGCCGTTGGAGCTCGAAGAGTTCGAGAAATTCATATTATGTGTTTGGAATAGGGTTTGATATGAAATGGGTGTTGGATACTAAATGATATATTCGCCTCCTTGAATACGTATATATAACAAAAGATTTCTGAAATTTACGGTGGAAATTTAGGAAAAGTGTTAGACAAGGTCTATTGGGATAGATATGATAAGATATGATAAGATATAATGTGTCCTCCATTTATGTAATAATGGTGGTATGACGTGTTGAGATTTATAAATAATAAGTTTGTAACCAGATATTGATTAAAGAATTTCAATTCGTATACTGTGATAACCCAGCGATATTTTCTGGTTCGCAAACCGATGCATAAAGGCATAAGATACTTGAGTGTTTGGAGTAGTAGCAGGAGCTTGTGGACGAACCATTATCTTCAATAACATAAGGGTGTATAGAAGTTTGATAAATCTGATAGGTCATAAGTTTGAAAAAAAAAATTAAATGGGATAAAGATGAATATGATATAAACGAAACAATTTATTTTATTAAGAACGAGGCTTTAAACAAGCCTTCTTATTACACGATTCGGGGATAGAAATAGTTTAAGGCCTAGCCTTTGCATAGATAGAAAATAGGAAAAAAAAATAACTAGGAAATATTAAGATTGAAGTAGTCTTCATATTTCTTTTTCTCGTCCTCAAACTTTTTCATAAACTTTTCAACTTTCTCGTTCTTCTCCTTTTCTTCCTCATAAAGATATTCGAGGTTATCATAAAGATTGGAAACATCATTGTTGATTACATGGTACATGTAGTCCCTCATAGAAAGTTGACTATTCATGTGGTCTTCCTCCATCTTAAATCTAAGGTCGACATCTTCTCTTAAATAGGCAAGAGATTGCTTTCCTCAGTGGGTATTGCGTTCTTCATCGTCCTTCACTTTCATTACCTTCTCCATCACTTTTTCTGTGTTATACTTTACAAGTTTTTCTAGCCTTTCGGTTTGGGTTTCGAAGGATTTTATGATGATTTCTTTCAAGATTTTGTTTTCTTTCTCTAGGTTATTTAGACGCGCCTCTATCTGAGCGATGTTTTCACGAGATGGTGAGCTAGCCCTTTTTGTTGGACCGGCTTCATCAGCAGTAGCGGTTTCGGTTTACTTTCTCTTTAGAGATAAGTTTTTAGATAATTCCTCAATAGGATCTTTTTCGGGCTCGTAGCCTGAGTAGTCACCATTGTAGTTAGGAAGGCTTTGAATAGCTTCCCATTCAGAAGTACTCGTTGGTTTATATACCGGTGAATGATTAGAGCCAGAGTCAGCAGAATCAACAGGTATCGCATTTGAATGTGGTGGCATAATTGGAGAGTAGACAGAGTTCTCGGATTGGCTCGGCATTCTAAGAAATATTAAAGAATTTAATAAGCATCGTTTCTAAGGCATAGTGTAGCATTTAACAGTTTAAAGGCAATAATTAAAGGCACTATGGTCAAGGAAAGTTGTAGTCCTACATTGCTAAGGTACCTAATTGTATAAGGCACACATAAAATGCAAATCCTGGTTCTCTACAACAACCTGCTCTGATACCAATCTTTGACACCCCCGAATAGGGCCTGAGGTATTTGTGTCTAATTATATCAAATCACAGTTGTATAAACGAGAATGACTCTACATGAGACGTTTTGTTGAGTTTTGCAGCGGAAGATAGATATGTCTTTAATTGATATGATATATAATGAAGACTCCAAGCATAGCAAGCAATCATCATCAAAGCAGTAGATATACAGCGGAAGCAATATTTAAGTACCTGAGAATAAACATGCTTAAAAAGTCAACACGAGGTTAAGTGAGTTCATAGGTTTGTCATAAATAATGATTTCAGTAATAGTTTTAGACCACAAAATTTAGTTTGTAAAGTAGATCTCGCAAGATCCAAAAGTTTATCTCCCACAGGATCAAAAGTTATGCCAGTGCGTGATATTTAGACTAAACGTTGTTTGCCCCATGACAAGTTGTTCTGTCCTTGTCGTTTAATTTCATTATCAAGTAATACAAAGACTTAGTCAAATGTATCGGGGACGTTACTCCCGATAGGCCTATCCCCAATAATTAAGAATGCCGCAGCAATTAAAAATATCACTGTAGGGACTTAGTCGGACATAGCCGGGTATAACATAGTTTAATAGTTGGTACTGATATTTAGACTAGACTTTCAAGTTTACCTCGTACAAGTTATCGTTTATACTTGTCGGTTGGGGACTTGCTGGTCATAGCCCAACATATCACAGTTTAATAGTTGGTACTGATATTTAGACTAGACTTTCAAGTTTGCCCCGTACAAGTTATCGTTTATACTTGTCGGTTGGGGACTTGCTGGTCATAGCCCAACATATCACAGTTTAATAGTTGATACGTGTAAAACAGTTATAAAAGTTGCGCATGTAGTCTCAGCCCAAAAATATATAAAAAGGGAGCAGATGAACTCACAAAACTGATACGATAGTTTGTAGTAGATTTGTGTATGATGGTACTGAATAAGTGTGGAGTTGTCCTCGGATTCACGAACCTATATTAGTTTTATATATATTAAAACATATAAATGGAAATCAAATAAACTTGTATATAATTATTAGTGATATAATTTTTGGGAAATCAAATAAACTCAGTCATTTATTTTTGGGAAAGCTTTTAAGGTAGTAATATATTTCTTATTATTATTATTATTATTATTATTATTATTATTATTATTATTATTATTATTATTATTATTATTATTATTATTATTATTATTTTTATTATTTTTAAACATGTTAATACTACAAACATATTTATATTAAGAAGTTAATAAAAAGATGATATAGTAAAGATTATGTAAAAAGATTACAATTATATTAATACATGTACGATTATGAATGTAGAATTTTTGGAAGTTATAATTTTAAGTTTAGAAATTAAAAATGAAGATTATTATGACTATTAATATTGTTATTATTATTATTAATATTATCATTATCATTATCATTATTAGATTTAATATTAATATTATTAGTATTATCATTATTATTAGTATTAACATTATTATTATTATCACTTTTATCATCATTATCATAGTATCATTATTATTACTAATATTAGTACTATTATAATTATTAATTTCAAAATCACATGATCTTCATATAAAAATATATCTAAAATACATAACATAACTATATTAACATTTTTATATATACAAAATGAATATATTTAATAATGAAATATATGAGTTATTAATTACACCACTAATAATAATATATATATTTCTTCGATTACAAGTATATGTTTTAATATATACAATAAATGATATAGGTTCGTGAATCCGAGGTCAACCCTACACTTGTTTAATGCTGTCATATGTATTTTTACTACAAAATACAGTATGGTGAGTTCATTTGATTCCCTTTTACTCTTTACATTTTTGGTACTGAGAATACATGCGCTGTTTTTACAACTGTTTTACTAAATGCCTTTGAAATCTATATTTTTGGAATGAGATGCTTTTATAAATGTTTGACGAGATAGACACAAGCAAAACATTCCTCGAATGAATTATTATGCAGACAGAAGTTCTGTGGATTATTATTGAATTAGTTGGACGTGATAATTGCCACTAATTATTGTGAATATTTTTCCCTGATTATTATTGCTTGGTAACCTAAGAATTAGAATCGGGTATGGCCCTAATTCACGCGAATCCTAAAGGTAGCTACCGGGTTTAACACCCCCACCCAGAATGTTCACTAGACGGAAGAGCTAGTGGGCGTGGTGTTTAGTACTTCGAGGTTTATATATTATACAGACGAGATGTACTGTTTTGGGGATATTATTGATGCGCATTATATGTTAAGGTCGGTTACCAAGCCAAGCAATGAATGAAAAGTGAATGTTATGTATCGAGAGAATGATTTTATACACAGGTTATGTATATGATATTTTTGTACACGAGATATGTATACGGTTACTAAGATTTATAAAAATGGTTTCATACACGAGATAGGTGTACTGTATTTAAATCTTATGGTCTATCAAAATGATGAATTTTATTGTTTACGATAAACTTATGAACTCACCAACCTTTTGGTTGACACTTGAAAGCATGTTTATTCTTAGGTATGAAAGAAATCTTCCGCTGTGCATTTGCTCATTTAGAGATATTACTTGGAGTCATTCATGACATATTTCAAAAGACGTTGCATTCGAGTCATTGAGTTCATCAAGATTATTATTAAGTCAATTATAGTTGGATATATTATGACATGGTATGCATGCCGTCAACTTTCGATGTAATGAAAGTATGTCTTTTAAAAACGAATGCAATGTTTGTAAAATGTATCATATAGAGGTCAAGTACCTCGCGATGTAACCAAATGTAATGTATTCGTCCAGATGGATTAGGACGGGTCATTAGAGAAACTTGCCTTCCTCTTCCCCAAAACTACATTTGAGCGGGTTAAGCTTCATGTTGATCCTGCACAAAGACGCAAACGTTTTTAGGATGTCAGCGAGCATTTCTTCTTCGGTGTTACTTTTAATTACCAAGTCATCGACATATGCTTCAAGATTTCTGCCGATTTGGTGCTTGAAGGCTGCGTCGATTACACGCCGATAAGTAGCGCCTGCGTTTTTTAATCCGAAAGGCATCTTCGTATAACAATAAATACCCTGCGGCGTGTGAAAAGCAGTTTTGTCCTCATCTTCCGCAGCCATTAAGATTTGGTGATAACCCTTATATTCGTCCAGAAAACACTTGTACCGAAAACTTGATAATGATTCTACCTTCCAGTCTATCTCCGGGAGAGGGTAGTTGTCCTTAGGACACGCTTTATTAATGTCTTTAAAATCAACGCACATTCGCCAATTACCATCAGCCTTTTTTACCAACACATGATTAGCAACCCTTGTCTGGTACCGCACTTCTCGCAGAATGTTTGCTTTGACCAGGTTATCTACCTCTGCACACAACCAATCACTGCGCTCAAGAGCCGTATGCCTCTTCTTTTGTCTAATGGGTGTGAGTGATGGATTAACATTCAACTTATGTTCCGCAATATCACGCGGAACCCCTGTCATGTCTGATTCATGCCATGCGAAAACATCTGCGTTAGCGGATAATATTCCATGCGATTTGGCCTTAGTTTTAGCTGACAAGCCTGCGCCGATTTTGATTCGCTTATCCGAGTGCAAGCGGTTAGCTATGACCGTACTGCTTGCAAGTTGATCTCCCACATTGGGAATGCTTACAGGCACTACTGAGCCACATAACTCGGTTGTTTGATATGACGCAATCGTGGCAATTCCTCCTATTGTAGGAAACTTAATCAAGCCATGCACCACCGATGGTATAATGTTAAAACGTCGTATGAAATTTCTCCCTAGTAGCGCATTGTAACGCGAAGTCGAACGAACCACATAAAAGTCAACTAACTCGTGTCTCACTAACTGTGGATTCTTATCATCCGCAAGCTCTATTATTAGCTCTATCCGGCCTAACGGCCATGAGATTTCTCCAGAGAAGCCCGATAGCGTAATATCGGGCTGGCATAACTGTTCTTTAACTTTTTCGGGAAGGAAATGATAGCAATGCTCATAAATAATATCGACTCCGCTTCCGGTGTCAACGTGCATGCGCTTAATCTGTATTCCACAATTGGGAATGCGACCCTTGATGATAATAGGCTCGTTAACCGTGTCGATTGACATTACAGGAGGGAATGTGATTGGAAGTAGTTCCCAATCCTGAGAGTCGTTGTATTTCCTTCGCTGGCTAACTTTCTCTACATCAACCATATTGATGGTTATATCGGCGTTTTTGTTTTTATCTACTTTTTGCTATGCGAAAGTTTTGGTTTTTGAACCTTCTTCTGCAGCCTTTCCCTTGTCCTTCTTTAGTGGCTTCAGGTGATCCAATTTACCCGCGCGCAGCGCTTCAAGCACTTGCTCCATTAAGTTTTTACACCGATTAGTGTCATGACCATAATCGTCATGTAATTCGCAATACTTTGTTTTATCCCGCTTACCAAATTCAGTCAGCAGAGTTAGAACTGCGAAGGTCGCGCACACTGGTTCGGTTGCCAAAATTTCTTTTGGTGTTTTAGACAAACTTTTGAGCAGCGCATAATTCTGATTATTAATGTCGTGCTAATTATTGTTTCGATAATTACCACTTGATCGCCCTTTATCATTTCTGATAGGACCACCGCTAGGATACCTTCCGCGAGAATTACTGCCGCGGCTTTGATCACGCGAACGATCATCATCGTCCTTCTTATCATTGAGCGAGCTAGCGGTAGGAATATCGTTATCTTCGCCACTCCTCATATAATTGTGGCATTCTTTAAGTGCTTCAGCATAAGTTGTTGGCACCGTATCGCGTAAATGATTAACCAACGTTGGGTGACGCTCTGAATTTATACCATGTATGAGTCCAGAAATTTGTTTCTCTGGCTTAAGATCTGGTATGTGCAGGCACTCATTAGTATACCTTGTGAGAAATTCACCCAAAGATTCCTTGGATTTCTGCACAATATCGTGACATTCAATATGAGTGTGTTTGCATGGCCTATGATTCTGATACTGCAGCAAAAACTTCGTCCGCAGATCCATGCACCCGGATATGCTACCCGCCGGGAGTTTATTAAACCATTCGCGAGCAATGCCCTGCAGCGTCATGGGATATCTGACACACAACCGGATCCACCCAACCTTGGGTGCGCATTGCGCCATCGAAACGCTGCAGGAAATCATCTGGATCAGTTAAGCCATTGTAAGTACCTAACGTGTAAGGTATCTTTGGCGCTGATGGAAATGGATATGCGGTTATATGCGGAGGAAACTTATCAAAAGTGGTTGGCAGCTCAAATGGTGGTTTAACAGGATCCCCTTTTAGCCTTGCGAAGAAATGTTTCATCATATCCTGAACAAAGTCAGGCTGTGAAAACAAGTGAACCATGTCAGGAGGTGTAGCCTACATAAATTGACCTACAACATTTGCCTGTCCCTGTATATTTTGTCAAGGTTGCACCTACGTCTGTGGATATAACCAAGGCTGTTGCGTCGGAAAAGAGGGAAGACCTGACGGCGCAGAGTATACAGGTGGTTGCAAAGGGACCGAAACCTGTGGCGCAGATATCTGCGAAACCTGAGGGTATGCTGTTAAGAGCCCAACTCTATGCGCAATGCTTTGTTGTTGCGCAGTTATTGGCGTCCAATGAGAGTTTGCGTCTGGAATGACACCAAACCCCCAACTATTAAGTAATGCCTGTGCATCCACAGGGGTCAAAAACTGCGAAACTGGACGCGGCGGTTGCCAAGGTTGCAGTGGTGTAAACGACGAATTTTGCTGAACACTCTGCGTCTGCAGAGAGATTGAAACCGTGGTACTGTAAATAGGTACCTGGCCGCAGCATACCACATGCGGACCTACTGTTTCGCCGCTAGTGCCTACCAAGATAACCCTTGGATCCACTGAGGAAAAATCTAGCCGCGTGGTTGTTACTGGCGAGTTTGCCCTTGGCGGTGTAATTCCATCCGGATATATCGGCTTGTACCTTTGGAAAGGTTCGTCGGAAACTAGTGGAGGGTAAGGCGTATACCCCACCCCTGTAGTCATAGCTTGCGTCTGCTGATTACCAGACGATGTATTTTGATTGTTTGTTTGAGTACGTTCCGATGAGTCCCCGGAAGTCATGATACTGTAAAAGAGATAAAAAATTCAAAAATTTTGTGAATAATGAGCCTTATAATTCAAAACTTTCTAAAAGAAAAAACAATTAAACATGTCTTGTATTAATTCGGCTCTCAATGAAAGCACCACTTGATCAGGCATATATTTTCCATAGGGTCAATATGCCTACGTAAAAAGGGGGTTTAAGGAACTTAGAACAAGGCTCTCCGGTCCGGCTACCGTGAATAACCCTGGCTGACATGATGATGTCAGCGGGGTGGCCAAGTGATTAAGTCCACCTTCAATAACGGTCATTGATCAGAAGGCCCCTAGCAAGGTTGTAGGTGCTAGCTAATAAGAAACTAACCTGTAAACCTTGAGAAGATGAACGATGATAGCTTGTTACATAGGATGTGTAGTAGGTGGTGGTTACGTAATGTTGGTTGTTCCTAGAATGATAATTAGGGTTTGTATATATAGGCAAACCCTAATTCTAGAACCATCCAAGATAATGATAATCTCGTCCATAACTAACTCCCCCAAATCACGGATATAATTATGGAAAAGATATCGACTTGATGACCAAGTAACCGCCGTACCGGGAACAAAGGCATTCGATACATCACCGCATGCCGCATACCGCATACAAGGTACACGCATACGCATGCTAATGAGTGCCCGCATACGTATGGAATGCGCATGCGGGTTGCGGTATCATTATATAATGATTAGCATTTTGATTTTTGATCAAGAATTTTATGAACAAGTCGACGGTCATAAAAAAAAAATTTTGCTACCAGTGACAAAGTTTTCTAGATCCGCCCCTGATAAACATAATTATTTGTTGATGAATCTTGAGGAACTTGACTTTGATCTTTGAAACTTGAATGATTTTGATGTTAGAGTTGGTGTTTGTAGCCCTAAAAACTAGAATACAAGGTATAAAATTCTTGGCCAAAGATTTACATTATATATAAAATGAATAATTTCTTCCCAAAGAAAAAATCTCTCAAAATAGGGAGTCCAAAAATAAGCTGAAACGTCCATGGCGTAAATTATGCCAGGCATGGCGTATTACACTACCATCCTGAAATCTGGCGTTGAATTACCCCATGAACTCTTCTGTTTAATTTTCCAAATACCACCGGCGGAATTTACGCTAAGGCTGGCATAAATTACGCCAGCACACAAATGCTGATTATTTTATGCTTTTTAATATCTTTTCATGCATTTTGCCTTCAACTTCAACTTTCTTTGAAACATCATAAAATCTTCAATATGAATCTCAAACTTGAACAATCTTCGTTAAATAACTATGGAAATGAGGATAAAATCCCAAACGATCAAATCATTATCTCTAACCTTCAAAATTAGCACCTCCGTCATTTGTGGATTTCCCATGATCTCACCATTCCTATACAAGAAATAAGACAAAAATCGAACGTATGGAATCAACGACCTTGTATTACTTTGCTCCCTAAAGTCCCAAATCCAACTGATCATAAACAAACTTAAATGAAGGCACCATTGAATTAGTCACCATAGCATAGAACAATGCCAACTCATAATTTCAGATCAGCGTCAAATCACCCTTTCTTGGAATAATATTTTAATTAATTACAATCGAGAAAATACGAGGAATGATCTTCAACTTGCTTCTCTTAAGTTCAAACTCTTGGATATCATCACAATCAACATGAAACAACGTTCTAACTACCGTATCAAACATATGTTATGGGACCTCAAATAACTCCTATAATAACGGAATATCATACCCTTCTTTACATGGTATCCTAATACCCAAATCATATGTAACACTTAGATGAGCTGCTTGATCGAAGGACGACATAGTCATTAAAATCACATTATTAAAATAGGTGTGACGACCCGAAAAATTTCGACTTAATTTGAACCAAATTCTCGATATGGTTTAATATTTTTGACATGATAAGCAAAGTCTATGAGGTTGAATCTCAAAATTTTAAACTATTTAATTACCCTTCATTGCTCTCGACGATTCGCGAACAATTATATGTAAATAGATACATATATATACTATAACTTGAAAGCGTAACAAGGTATTAATTGTATGATACCATACATTAAACTTATTGGTTAAATTATCTATTTGAATATTTATGATAAGTTGAAATATTAATTGTATTAATAACTTGCAACGTATATTTAAAACGTGTTTATGAATATTGAATATATATTAACTTGGTTATAAAACGTTTGATAATACTATTATATTAGTAAATAACAAGACGACGATTTATAGAAGTAAATGACCGAAGCACTCAAATGTATAAGTTATATTTTGAGTGGTATATTTTATTGGTAATATAAGTCTAAATTTTGACAAAGGTACGAGTCGTGAAACGTAAAGTGCAAGATTTAAAAGCGTACAAAGTAACGTTCGAGAAACCGGAACCGGGACATAAGTCGAGCGTAAACGTACAAGTCATCGGAACTAATATTACAAGTCAACGTTGCACGAGAATATAATATAATATATATATAAATATTATAAATATTATATATTATATATTATATATTATATATTATATATATAATTAAAAATTATGTCGACAAACTACAAAACAAAACAATGTGAGCTGGAAACCCACCCCATGCGATCGCATGGGAAATGGGCTAGGAAGCCATGTGATCGCATGGCAGTCCTGGACAGGCCAAGTATTATAAATTCGATCGAATTCCTTGTTTGTGCATTCACAATTCACTCCTCTCTATTTATATTCCTCCATATATATTATATTTATTATTTATATTATTATTATTATTATTATTATTATTATTATTATTATTATTATTATTATTATTATTATTATTATTAAGATTAATATTATTATTAATCTTATTATTATTAGTAGTATTAGTATTATTATTATTTATACATAAAATACTACGACGAGGTTCTGCTCGCATGTTTTCAAAATGGGTTTTGCGAGCGGGATAGAGCAAAGGAAATTATGGGTATGGTTCGAGGGTATTGCTCGTGAGTCAAACTAGTGTTTATCATCTCCGTTGCGTCTACTTACTTTCCTACAATATTGAATCACAATATTGATACGTGAGCATTCATATCTTATCTTTTATATATTAATAGTGTATCCATGTCTAGTGCTCGAGTATATATGTTTATGCATGCTTGTATGCTTTAATTTTTTCGTTAAACAATTTATGATGAATCACGAATTTGATACATATGCTACTTATATAAAGTATATGATATGCATGTTTTTGGAAAGCTAGCGAAAAATTATTAACTTTTCATTTAGAAATCGGTTGATTTCGATGAACGGATTAAAAGATATGGTCAACTGAATTATGTTTGACGTTAATTGAAATTGTGTTTGAAACTGTAGATTAAGATTTAAACAACTTGTCTATGAGATTGATAAATTGGATTTTTAGATATTACTAATCGAGTAAATGAATTTCTATATAAGGCACGTCTCGTTTTGTTAAACAATTGTCAAAGTTGACTGTCTTATCAGGTTTTAAAGCTTTATAAACACTATAGTCTGATTTTACAAGTATTGGAAAACTATGTGAAATAATAAAATATTTTCGATTGTCATGATAATTCAAATATAATTCAAATATAAAACTATGTGATTTTACAAGAATTTCAATTCGTATACTATGATAACCCATTTATTTTTTCCGGTTCGCAAACCGATGCATAAAGGCATAAGATACATGAGTGTTTGGAGTAGTAGCAGGAGCTTGTGGACGAACCATTATCTTCAATAACATAAGGGTGTATAGAAGTTTGATAAATCTGATAGGTCATAAGTTTGAAAAAAAATTTAAGTGGGATAAAGATGAATATGATATAAACGAAACAATTTATTTTATTAAGAACGAGGCTTTAAACAAGCCTTCTTATTACACGATTCGGGGATAGAAATAGTATAAGGCCTAGCCTTTGCATAGATAGAAAATAGGAAAAAAAAAATAACTAGGAAATATTAAGATTGAAGTAGTCTTCATATTTCTTTTTCTCGTCCTCAACCTTTTTCATAAACTTTTCAACTTTCTCGTTCTTCTCCTTTTGTTCCTCATAAAGATACTCGAGGTTATCATAAAGATTGGAAACATCATTGTTGATTACATGGTACATGTAGTCCCTCATAGAAAGTTGACTATTCATTTGGTCTTCCTCCATCTTAAATCTAAGGTCGACATCTTCTCTTAAATAGGTAAGAGATTGCTTTCCCCAGCGGGTATTGCGTTCTTCATCGTCCTTCACTTTCATTACCTTCTCCATCACTTTTTCTGTGTTATACTTTACAAGTTTTTCTAGCCTTTCGGTTTGGGTTTCGAAGGATTTTATGATGATTTCTTTCAAGATTTTGTTTTCTTTCTCTAGGTTATTTAGACGCCCCTCTATCCGAGCGATGTTTTCACGAGATGGTGAGCTAGCCCTTTTTGTTGGACCGGCTTCATCAGCAGTAGTGGTTTCGGTTTGCTTTCTCTTTAGAGATAAGTTTTTAGATAATTCCTCAATAGGATCTTTTTTGGGCTCGTAGCCAGAGTAGTCACCATTATAGTTAGGAAGGCTTTGAATAGCTTCCCATTCAGAAGTACTCGTTGGTTTATATACCAGTGAATGATTAGAGCCAGAGTCAGCAGAATCAACAGGTATCGCATTTGAATGTGGTGGCATAATTGGAGAGTAGACAGAGTTCTCGGATTGGCTCGGCATTCTAAGAAATATTAAAGAATTTAATAAGCATCGTTTCTAAGGCATAGTGTAGCATTTAACAGTTTAAAGGCAACAATTAAAGGTACTATGGTCAAGGAAAGTTGTAGTCCTACATTGCTAAGGTACCTAATTGTATAAGGCATACATAAAATGCAAATCCTGGTTCTCTACAACAACCTTCTCTGATACCAATCTTGGACACCCCCGAATAGGGCCTGGGGTATTTGTGTCTAATTATATCAAATCACAGTTGTATAAACGAGAACGACTCTACATGAGACGTTTTGTTGAGTTTTGCAGCGGAAGATAGATATGTCTTTAATTGATATGATATGTAGTGAAGACTCCAAGCATAGCAATCAATCATCATCAAAGCAGTAGATATACAGAGGAAGCAATATTTAAGTACCTGAGAATAAACATGCTTAAAAAGTCAACACGAGGTTGAGTGAGTTCATAGGTTTGTCATAAATAATGATTTCAGTAATAGTTTTAGACCACAAGATTTAGTTTGTAAAGTAGATCTCGCAAGATCCAAAAGTTTATCTCCCACAGGATCAAAAGTTATGCCAGTGCGTGATATTTAGACTAAACGTTGTTTGCCCCGTGACAAGTTGTTCTGTCCTTGTCGTTTAATTTCATTATCAAGTAATACAAAGACTTAGTCAAATGTATCGGGAACGTTACTCCCGATAGGCCTATCCCCAATGATTAAGAATGCCGCAGCAATTAAAAATATCACTGTAGGGACTTAGTCGGACATAGCCGGGTATAACATAGTTTAATAGTTGGTACTGATATTCAGACTAGACTTTCAAGTTTACCCCGTACAAGTTATCATTTATACTTTTCGGTCGGGGACTTGCTGGTCATAGCCCAACATATCACAGTTTAATAGTTGGTACTGATATTTAGACTAGACTTTCAAGTTTGCCCCGTACAAGTTATCGTTTATACTTGTCGGTTGGGGACTTGCTGGTCATAGCCCAACATATCACAGTTTAATAGTTGATACATGTAAAACAGTTATAAAAGTTGCGCATGTATTCTCAGCCCAAAAATATATAAAAAGGGAGCAGATGAACTCACGAAACTGATACGATAGTTTGTAGTAAATTTGTGTATGATGGTACTGAATAAGTGTGGAGTTGTCCTCGGATTCACAAACCTATATTAGTTTTATATATATTAAAACATATAAATGGAAATCAAATAAACTTGTATATAATTATTAGTGATATAATTATATATATATATAGATTCACAAACCTATATTAGTTTTATATATATTAAAACATATAAATGGAAATCAAATAAACTTGTATATAATTATTAGTGATATAATTATATATATATATATATATATATATATATATATATATTTTAAATTTATGTTAATTCATTTTCATCATTAGTTCATTAATATAATAAGTCTCTCATTAATATATTTATATGTATAATATTATGTAAATATAATATTAAAATATAATAATAGGTAATATTATAGTATTTGTAAGAAATAATAGTTGTTATCATAATAATAATAATAATAATAATAATAATAATAATAATAATAATAATAATAATAATAATAATAATAATAATTATTATTATTATTATTATTATTATTATAATAATAATAATAATAATAATAATAATAATAATAATAATAATAATAATAATAATAATAATAATAATAATAATAATAATAATAATAATAATAATAATAATAATAAGAAACTACCTTTAAAAGCTTTCCTAAATACAATACCTCAAGCCGGATTCGAACCCGAGACCTCTCGCTAACATGACACGCATCCAAACCCTCCCTCCATTTCAGTTTCTTATTTATAATTCGGATTTATTATTATTTAACTCGTAATATTTATTTTCTATTCTCCTCTTCTTCACAGAACAAACGAGCAGGGAACCAAACTCCTAACAGCTAATATTTGTTTGATTTAAACTGTTATTTGAAACAGAAACGTCCCATGTGGTTGTTTAATTAAATTAGTAAATGAAGAAAGAAAAAAAATTATAAAACTGCTACTGCAGTCGTTGTTTAAAAAAAATGATTTTTGATTTAAAGAACGTTTTAGCCAAAGTTTTCAACACGAACTATGTTTTAAATCACAACTAGAATGTTTCTCAATCATCAATTGAACCGAAAACTGCAACAAGAACTCGAATTTTACGAAGAACAATCAGTTGACTTTTTAAAATTAAAGTTTGACTCTGAAATTCGAACTCGTCTTGAAGAATTGGATCGTGAAACTTTGTAGATAGATTGAGTAAATGATTCCTAACAAGACTGCAATTATAGATTTTAAAATGGGATTCATTTTGAAGCTTTTGAAAAAATGGAACAAACACAGAGATATATCGAGCTTATTATTATTATTATTTTTTTAATTTAATCTGATAAATTTGATAACTGGTGCTATGAGATTGATTGTTTTATATATAAAAAATTTGAGATTGATTGATTAATCTTGTGTGGATGTCGACTAGATTACCAGGAAAAAGAGATATCACGATTGAATAAAAATATAAAAGCAGAAAGATAAATAAAAAAAACTGAATACCTAATTTGTTTTATAAAAGTATATATAAAAAATTACGAAAAGCAGATAAAATAAATAAAAAAATTGAAAAGCTGAATACCTAATTTAGGTTTTAATCATTTTTATTTATTTATTAATAATTAATAATAATAATTATATTAATAATAATTACATTAATAATAATTATAATTATACTAATAATAATAAGAGTAAATGAAGATAATAATAATAAACCTAATTATAATAATGATAATTGTAATAAGTTTATTAATAATTGATTATAATGATGATAATAATGTAAATAATAATATTAATAAGGTAATAAGAATAATAAAATGATAATTTTAATTGTTATTAATAATAAGAGTAATATTTGTGAATGATAATGATTAATGATATATTATTAAAAATGATATTAATAATAATATTAATATAATGAATAATTACTAATGCATAATTATTTACGAATAATTGTTCGTGAATCGTCGGAATTCGTTCAAAGTTAAATGAAGTCATGTAGAGGTTTTTGTTTAAATTAACTCGGAAATTTCCGAGTTGTCACATGTTATGATCATGATAACGTAATAGTGATTAGGATGACATTGCTGAAAACCGAATTATGATAAGGATATTGATTAGGATGACGGGTTGATTTGTGTTAGTAATGTTATGATTTGGGTTTTGAGAAAAACAAACAGTTCCACATAGTTTAAGTTATTAAACCCACAAGTTATTCAAGAAAGTAATAAGTGGAGGAGTGGTAAAGGGGTTGTTTAGGTTAGCGAGAGGTCGCGGGTTCGAGCCCAAACTCAGGCATTTATTTTTGGGAAAGCTTTTAAGGTAGTAATATATTTCTTATTATTATTATTATTATTATTATTATTATTATTATTATTATTATTATTATTATTATTATTATTATTATTATTATTATTATTATTATTATTATTATTATTATTTTTAAACATGTTAATACTACAAACATATTTATATTAAGAAGTTAATAAAAAGATGATATAGTAAAGATTATGTAAAAAGTTTACAATTATATTAATACATGTACGATTATGAATGTGATTATGAATTTAGAATTTTTGGAAGTTATAATTTTAAGTTTAGAAATTAAAAATGAAGATTATTATGACTATTAATATTGTTATTATTATTATTAATATTATCATTATCATTATCATTATTAGATTTAATATTAATATTATTAGTATTATCATTATTATTAGTATTAACATTATTATTATTATCACTTTTATCATCATTATCATAGTATCATTATTATTACTAATATTAGTACTATTATAATTATTAATTTCAAAATCACATGATCTTCATATAAAAATATATTTAAAATACATAACATAACTATATTAACATTTTTATATATACAAAATGAATATATTTAATAATGAAATATATGAGTTATTAATTACACCACTAATAATAATATATATATTTGTTCGATTACAAGTATATGTTTTAATATATACAATAAATGATATTGGTTCGTGAATCCGAGGTCAACCCTACACTTGTTTAATGCCATCATATGTATTTTTACTACAAAATACAGTATGGTGAGTTCATTTGATTCCCTTTTACTCTTTACATTTTTGGGACTGAGAATACATGCGCTGTTTTTACAACTGTTTTACTAAATGCCTTTGAAATCTATATTTTTGGACTGAGATGCTTTTATAAATGTTTGACGAGATAGGCACAAGCAAAACATTCCTCGAATGAATTATTATGCAGACAGAAGTTCTGTGGATTATTATTGAATTAATTGAACGTGATAATTACCACTAATTATTGTGAATATTTTTCCCTGATTATTATTGCTTGGTAACCTAAGAATTAGAATCGGGTATGGCCCTAATTCACGCGAATCCTAAAGGTAGCTACCGGGTTTAACACCCCCACCCAGAATGTTCACTAGACGGAAGAGCTAGTGGGCGTGGTGTTTAGTACTTCGAGGTTTATATATTATACAGACGAGATGTACTGTTTTGGGGATATTATTGATGCGCATTATATGTTAAGGTCGGTTACCAAGCTAAGCAATGAATGAAAAGTGAATGTTATGTATCGAGAGAATGATTTTATACACAGGTTATGTATATGATATTTTTGTACACGAGATATGTATACGGTTACTAAGATTTATGAAAATGGTTTCGTACACGAGATAGGTGTACTGTATTTAAATCTTGTGGTCTATCAAAATGATGAATTTTATTGTTTACGATAAACTTATGAACTCACCAACCTTTTGGTTGACACTTGAAAGCATGTTTATTCTTAGGTATGAAAGAAATCTTCCGCTGTGCATTTGCTCATTTAGAGATATTACTTGGAGTCATTCATGACATATTTCAAAAGACATTGCATTCGAGTCGTTGAGTTCATCAAGATTATTATTAAGTCAATTATAGTTGGATATATTATGACATGGTATGCATGCCGTCAACTTTCGATGTAATGAAAGTATGTCTTTTAAAAATAAATGCAATGTTTGTAAAATGTATCATATAGAGGTCAAGTACCTCGTGATGTAACCAAATGTAATGTATTCGTCCAGATGGATTAGGACGGGTCATTAGAGAAACTTGCCTTCCTCTTCCCCAAAACTACATGAGCGGGTTAAGCTTCATGTTGATCCTGCACAAAGACGCAAACGTTTCTAGGAAGTCCGCAAGCATTTCTTCTTCGGTGTTACTTTTAATTACCAAGTCATCGACATATGCTTCAAGATATCTGCCGATTTGGTGCTTGAAGGCTGCGTCGATTACACGCTGATAAGTAGCGCCTGCGTTTTTTAATCCGAAAGGCATCTTTGTATAACAATAAATACCCTGCGGCGTGTGAAAAGCAGTTTTGTCCTCATCTTTCGCAGCCATTAAGATTTGGTGATAACCCTTATATGCGTCCAGAAAACACTTGTACCGAAAACTTGATAATGATTCTACCTTCCAGTCTATCTCCGGGAGAGGGTAGTTTTCCTTAGGACACACTTTATTAATGTCTTTAAAATCAACGCACATTCGCCAATTACCGTCAGCCTTTTTTACCAACACATGATTAGCAACCCTTGTCTGGTACCGCACTTCTCGCAGAATGTTTGCTTTGACCAGGTTATCTACCTCTGCACACAACCAATCACTGTGCTCAAGAGCCGTATGCCGCTTCTTTTGTCTAACGGGTGTGAGTGATGGATTAACATTCAACTTATGTTCCGCAACATCACGCGGAACCCCTGTCATGTCTGATTCATGCCATGCGAAAACATCTGCGTTAGCGGATAATATTCCATGCGATTTGGCCTTAGTTTCGGCTGACAAGCCTGCGCCGATTTTGATTCGCTTATCCGAGTGCAAGCGGTTAGCTATGACCGTACTGCTTGCAAGTTGATCTCCCACACTGGGAATGCTTACAAGCACTACTGAGCCACATAACTCGGTTGTTTGATATGACACAATCGTGGCAATTCCTCCTATTGTAGGAAACTTAATCAAGCCATGCACCACCGATGGTATAATGTTAAAACGTCGTATGAAATTTCTCCCTAGTATCGCATTGTAACACGAAGTCGAACGAACCACATAAAAGTCAACTAACTCGTGTCTCACTAACTGTGGATTCTTATCATCCGCAAGCTCTATTATTAGCTCTATCCGGCCTAACGGCCATGAGATTTCTCCAGAGAAGCCCGATAGCGTAATATCGGACTGGCGTAACTGTGCTTCAACTTTTGCGGGAAGGAAACAATAGCAATGCTCATACATAATATCGAATCCGCTTCCGGTGTCAATGTGCATGCGCTTAATCTGTATTCCACAATTGGGAATGCGACCCTTGATGATAATAGGCTCGTTAACCGTGTTGATTGACATTACAGGAGGGAATGTGATTGGAAGTAGTTCCCAATGGCTAACTTTCTCTGCGTCAACCATATTGATGGTTATATCGGCGTTTTTGTTTTTATCTACTTTTTACTATGCAAAAGTTTTGGTTTTTGAACCTTCTTCTGCAGCCTTTCCCTTGTCCTTCTTTGGTGGCTTCAGGTGATCCAATTTACCCGTGCGCAGCGCTTCAAGCACTCGCTCCATTAAGTTTTTACACCTATTAGTGTCATGACCATAATCGTCATGGAATTCGCAATACTTTGTTTTATCCCGCTTACCAAATTCAGTCAGCAGAGTTGGAACTGCGAAGGTCGCGCACACTGGTTCGGTTGCCAAAATTTCTTTTGGTGTTTTAGACAAACTTTTGAGCAGCGCATAATTCTGATTATTAATGTCGCGCTGATTATTGTTTCGATAATTACCACTTGATCACCCTTTATCATTTCTGATAGGACCACCACTAGGATACCTTCCGTGAGAATTACTGCCGCGGCTTTGATCACGCTAACGATCATCATCATCCTTCTTACCATTGCGCGAGCTAGCGGTAGGAATATCGTTATCTTTGCCACTCCGCATATAATCGCGGCATTCTTTAAGTGCTTCAGCATAAGTTGTTGGCACCGTATCGCGCAAACGCTTAACCAACGTTGGGTGACGCTCTGAATTTATAACATGTATGAGTCCAGAAATTTGTTCTCTGGCTTAAGATCTGGTATGCGCAGGCACTCATTAGTATACCTTGTGAGAAATTCACCCAAAGATTCCTTGGATTTCTGCACAATATCGTGACATTCAATATGAGTGTGTTTGCGTGGCCTATGATTCTGATACTGCAGCAAAAACTTCGTCCGCAGATCCATGAACCCGGATATGCTACCCTCCGGGAGTTTATTAAACCATTCGCGAGCAATGCCCTGCAGCGTCATGGGAAATATCTGACACGTAACCGGATCTACCCAACCTTGGGTGCGCATTGCGCCATTGAAACGCTGCAGGAAATTATCTGGATCAGTTAAGCCATTGTAAGTACCTAACGTGTAAGGTATCTTTGGCGCTGATGGAAATGGATATGCGGTTATATGCGGAGGAAACTTATCAAAAGTGGTTGGCAGCTCAAAAGGTGGTTTAACAGGATCCCCTTTTAGCCCTGCGAATAAATGTTTCATCATATCCTGAACAAAGTCAGGCTGTGAAAACAAGTGAACCATGTCAGGAGGTGCAGCCTGCATAAATTGACCTGCAACATTTGCCTGTCCCTGTATATTTTGTCAAGGTTGCACCGACGTCTGTGGATATAACCAAGGCTGTTGCGTCAGAAAAGAGGGAAGACCTGACGACGCAGAGTATACAGGTGGTTGAAAAGGGACCGAAACCTGTGGCGCAGATATTTTCGAAACCTGAGGGTATGCTGTTAAGAGCCCAACTCTATGCGCAGTGCTTTGTTGTTGCGCAGTTATTGGCGTCCAATGGGAGTTTGCGTCTGGAATGACACCAAACCCCCAACTATTAAGTAATGCTTGCGCATCCACAGGGGTCAGAAACTGCAAAACTGGACACGGCGGTTGCCAAGGTTGCAGTGGTGTAAACGACAAATTTTGCTGAACACTCTGCGTCTGCAGAGAGATTGAAACCGTGGTACTGTAAATAGGTACCTGGACACAGCATACCACATGCGGACCTACTGTTTCGCCGCTAGTGCCTACCAAGATAACCCTTGGATCCACTGAGGAAAAATCTAGCCGCGTGGTTGTTACTGGCGAGTTTGCCCTTGGCGGTGTAATTCCATCCGGATATATCGGCTTGTACCTTTGGAAACGCTCGCTAGAAACTAGTGGAGGGTAAGGCGTATACCCCGCCCCTGTAGTCATAGCTTGCGTCTGCTGATTACCAGACGGCGTGTTTTGATTGTTTGTTTGAGTACGTTCCGATGAGTCCCCGAAAGTCATGATACTGTAAAAGAGATAAAAAATTCAGAAATTTTGTGAATAATGAGCCTTATAATTCAAAACTTTCTAAAAGAAAAAACAATTAAACATGTCTTGAATTAATTCTGCTCTCAATGAAAGCACCACTTGATCAGGCATATATTTTCCATAGGGTCAATATGCCTACGTAAAAAGGGGGGTTTAAGGAACTTAGAACAAGGCTCTCCGGTCCGGCTACCGTGAATAACCCTGGCTGACATGATGATGTCGGCGGGGTGGCCAAGTGATTAAGTCCACCTTTGATAACGGTCATTGATCAGAAGGCCCCTAGCAAGGTTGTAGGTGCTAGCTAATAAGAAACTAACCTGTAAACCTTGAGAAGATGAACGATGATAGCTTGTTACATAGGATGTGTAGTAGGTGGTGGTTACGTAATGTTGGTTGTTCCTGGAATGATAATTAGGGTTTGTATATATAGGCAAACCCTAATTCTAGAACCATCCAAGATAATGATAATCTCGTCCATAACTAACTCCCCCGAATCACGGATATAATTATGGAAAAGATATCGACTTGATGACCAAGTAACCGCCGTACCGGGAACAAAGGCATTCAATACATCACCGCATGCCGCATACAAGATACACGCATACGCATGCTAGTGAGTGCCCGCATACGTATGGAATGCGCATGCGGGTTGCGGTATCATTATATAATGATTAGCATTTTGATTTTTGATCAAGAATTTTATGAACAAGTCGACGGTCATAAAAAAAATTGTGCTACCAGTGACAAAGTTTTCTAGATCCGCCCCTGATAAACATAATTATTTGTTGATGAATCTTAAGGAACTTGACTTTGATCTTTGAAACTTGAATGATTTGATGTTACAGTTGGTGTTTGTAGCCTTAAAAACTAGAATACAAGGTATAAAACTCGTGGCCAAAGATTTACATTATATAGAAAATGAATAATTTCTTCCCAAAGAAAAAATCTCTCAAAATAGGGAGTCCAAAAATAAGCTGAAACGTCCATGGCGTAAATTATGCCAGGCATGGCGTATTATGCCACCATCCTGAAATCTGGCGTTGAATTACCCCATGAACTCTTCTGTTTCATTTTCCAAATACCACCGGCGTAATTTACGCTAAGGCTGGTATAAATTACGCCAGCACAAAAATGCTGATTATTTTATGCTTTTTAATATCTTTTCGTGCATTTTGCCTTCAACTTCAACTTTCTTTGAAACATCATAAAATCTTCAATATGAATCTCAAACTTGAACAATCTTCGTTAAATAACTATGGAAATGAGGATAAAATCCCAATCATTCTCTCTAACCTTCAAAATTAGCACCTCCATCATTTGTGGATTTCCCATGATCCTACCATTCCTATACAAGAAATAAGACAAAAATCAAACGTATGGAATCAACGACCTTGTATTACTTTGCTCCCTACAGTCCCAAATCCAACTGATCATAAACAAACTTAAATGAAGGCACCATTGAATTAGTCACCATAGCATAGAACAGTGCCAACTCATAATTTTCAGATCAGCGTCATATCACCCTTTCTTGGAATAATATTGTAATAATTACAATCGAGAAAATACGAGGAATGATCTTCAACTTGCTTCTCTTAAGTTCAAACTCTTGGATATCATCACAATCAACATGAAACAACGTTCTAACTACCGTATCAAACATATGTGATGGGACCTCAAATAACTCCTATAATAACAGAATATCATACCCTTCTTTACATGGTATCCTAATACCCAAATCATATGTAACACTTAGATGAGCTGCTTGATCGAAGGACGCCATAGTCATTAAAACCACATTATTAAAATAGGTGTGATGACCCGAAAAATTTCGACTTAATTCGAACCAAATTCTCGATATGGTTTAATATTTCTGACATGATAAGCAAAGTCTATGAGGTTGAATCTCAAAATTTTAAACTATTCAATTACCCTTCGTTGTTCTCGACGATTCGCGAACAATTTTATGTAAATAGATACATATATATACTATAACTTGAAAGCGTAACAAGGTATTAATTGTATGATACCGTACATTAAACTTATTGGTTTAAATATCTATTTGAATATTTATGATAAGTTAAAATATTAATTGTATTAATAACTTGCAACGTATATTTAAAACGTGTTTATGAATATTGAATATATATTAACTTGGTTATAAAACGTTTGATAATACTATTATATTAGTAAATAACAAGACGACGATTTATAGAAGTAAATGACCAAAGCACTCAAATGTATAAGTTATATTTCGAGTGGTATAGTTTATTGGTAATATAAGTCTAAATTTTGACAAATGTACGAGTCGTGAAACGTAAAGTGCAAGATTTTAAAGCGTACAAAGTAACGTTCGAGAAACCGGAACCGAGACATAAGTCGAGCGTAAACGTACAAGTCATCGGAACTAATATTACAAGTCAACGTTGCACAAGAATATAATATAATATATATATATAAATATTATATATTATATATATTATATATTATATATATAATTAAAAATTATGTCGACAAACTACAAAACAAAACAATGTGAGCTGGAAAACCACCCCATGCGATCGCATGGGAAATGGGCTAGGAAGCCATGCGATCGCATGACAGTCCTGGACAAGCCAAGTATTATAAATTCGATCGAATTCCTTGTTTGTGCATTCACAATTCACTCCTCTCTATCTATATTCCTCCATATATATTATATTTATTATTTATATTATTATTATTATTATTATTATTATTATTATTATTATTATTATTATTATTATTATTATTATTATTATTATTAATCTTATTATTATTAGTAGTATTAGTATTATTATTATTTATACATAAAATACTACGACGAGGTTCTGCTCGCATGTTTTCAAAATGGGTTTTGCGAGCGGGAGAGAGCTAAGGAAATTATGGGTATGGTTCGAGGGTATTGCTCGTGAGTCAAACTAGTGTTTATCATCTCCGTTGCGTCTACGTACTTTCCTACAATATTGAATCACAATATTGATACGTGAGCATTCATATCTTATCTTTTATATATTAATAGTGTATCCATGTCTAGTGCTCGAGTATATATGTTTATGCATGCTTGTATGCTTTAATTTTGTCGTTAAACAATTTATGATGAATCACGAATTTGATACATATGCTACTTATATAAAGTATATGATATGCATATTTTTGGAAAGCTGGCGAAAAATAATTAACTTTTCATTTAGAAATCGCTTGATTTCGATGAACGGTTTAAAAGATATGGTCAACTGAATTATGTTTGACGTTAATTGAAATTGTGTTTGAAACTGTAGATTAATATTTAAACAACTTGTCTATGAGATTGATAAATTGGATTTTTAGATATTACTAATCGAGTAAATGAATTTCTATATAAGGCACGTCTCGTTTTGTTAAACAATTGTCAAAGTTGACTGTCTTATCAGGTTTTAAAGCTTTATAAACACTATAGTCTGATTTTACAAGTATTGGAAAACTATGTGAAATAATAAAATATTATCGATTGTCATGATAATTCAAATATAATATAGCTCCTGAAATAAATAATATTTTGAGTTTGATAAACTATAAATTCGTTCAATTATCCAAACTTATACTATGTTAATAAACATGTATAGATTTAAAGATCGTATTGAGTCGGATTGACTTTTTGAAATGACTTTTGATAACTTTTGTATGTCGATCTCGAGCATTAGGATTGTGATACACTATGACCTGACCATCTTGATAGACATTTATTGACCAACATATGTTCTCTAGGTTGAGATCTACGGTTATTTGGTATTCTGAGTTTCGGTCACATTTCGGTGAACGACTTTATGTGCTGCTAAGGTGAATTTCATTTGCTCCCTTTTTAATTGCTTTTGCAATCTATATTTTTGGGCTGAGAATACATGCACTTTATTTTAAACACATTGGATACAAGTACATACTAAATTCTACACCGAGTTTGAACCGAAAATCCCTTAGCTTTGGTTACTAGTAACTGCCGGTTATAAGAACTGGTGGGCGCGAGTAGTTATATATGGATCCATAGGGCTTGACATCCCCGTCTGTTCCAGGTATAGAAACCCTAGCCTGAACTATAAAACAGACGTATGCTATTTGAGTTTAGTACACGTTGGATTGCGTATATTGTACATGTTGGTTTCATGTATGTTAAAACAGGGGTACTTATTATAACGTTAAAGCTTAGTTACCAGGGTGCTCAATTTCATAGAATCTTTTGATAAACGTTTTGGATGAAACAACTGAAATCTTGTGAACCACCTTTATATACAGATTATGCGTAACATTAAAACTATGAACTCACCAACCTTTGTGTTGACACTTTTAAGCATGTTTATTCTCAGGTTCCTAGAAGTCTTCCCTTATTTGCTTATATGTGATACAAGCTATGTGCATGGAGTCATACATGCTTTATTCGAGAAAACGTTGCATTCACAAAATCATCACCATGTATCTTATTTTGACTGCATTATCAACGAATGTAATATTGTAAACTATTAATTACGGTGATTGTCTATATGTAGAAATCATCAAACATCAAAAACGTTGGAATTTGATATACAATTATGGTGTGCCTTTTCAAAAGAATGCAATGTTTACAAAACGTATCATGTAGAGGTCAGTACGTCACTGTGAAATCGATGAATGATGTATTCGTCCAAATGGATTTGGACGGGTCATCACAGTTGGTATCAGAGCCTGAGGTCATAGGGAACCAGAATTTGCATTAGTGTGTTTAACTGGTAATTGTTAGGATGCATTAGTGAGTCTGGACTATGACCGAATCTGTTTTTACCGAGTTTTAGTTATCATTTCTTGTCGGAAATTACATGCTTATCATTCTTAAGTCTAGACACATTTGCCTGCAGTTATTGTATGAATAGTGTATAGACAAAATTCATATCTTAGCGTATCTGTTAATTCATATCTTAGCGTATCTATTACTGTAAACTTTTCCTGACATCTTCCGAAAATTCCTCCGTGATTTATGGAATTTTGGTATAATATATACATATGTAAATTATGTATTGAAGAGTACCAATTCAAATTCTATAATCTATTTCATATTAAAAATCATCTCCCTAATTATACAAGATGGATCCCGTATCTAGTTCAAATTCCTTAAACTCCGACAGCTATTCCGATATGGATATTCACCTGAACTCCGAAGACAGTGTAACCGGAATGGATCAACCAATCATCCATCACCTATTCTGAATGAATTGGGGATGGGTTCGTAGCCTGATTAGTCATTGAAGACAAGAAGAAGGTGATCCCTTCCATCCACCACATTTCCCTTTTGGCGAAGAACCTGAAGCACTTACCGACGAACCTGTTCGAGACACTATTTTCTCTCTCATTTCCAGAGTATCTCGTTACGATAATATACTATCTCAAATTCTGAATCTTATTCATCCGCTCGTCCGAACCAACAATCTTCCCGGTGTAATAGAAGAAGTCAACGAGCTTCGCGCTCAGGTATTGGCTTTGGAGAATATGGTGCAAAGGTTACAAGCACCAGCAGCATCACCGGCATCAACAGTACCACCTACAACAACACCAACAATACCATTACCACCACCAACAACAACCGCATCGCAAACCTCAACTTCACAATCTGTTCCACGAGCATCAACGTCATACACACCGTAGTTACCAAGAAATACCAGCAACAATAACCGATGAAGTATTAACTCATTTTCTCTGAAGAATTTATATGTATATATATATATAAATTTTAAAACCATAATATATCTTTTCGTACTAAGCTATTATGTATGAATTGAAAACTGGTAGATACTACTCGGTTAAATTCATAGTACTAGCATGCTATAATATTTCGATTAACAACTTAACCATCGTTAACCACAGTCTCCGTTTCAACTCAATGAATTCCATTTCATAATAAACTAAGTGTATTATTCAAATACATGTTTGATTTTACACTTTCATTTTCGATGTACTTGAAACTTTCCAGAAAACATCATTCGGACCTTGCGAAGTTAGCAAGAATTCCATATGCACCAACATGATTCACTGAGGAAATATCAATAAAACTGAATAATGAAGTATTGATTACATTAGTGAAATACTTCGCGAAGATTATGAAATCTTTAATGTTTTAGAGATTATTCATTTCTAATCCAGCCGAAAATCAAATGAGCTTAATACGATATTAACTCATTAAATCTGTATTACATCTGAAGAAAATATACATACATATATTTTCATAAAGACTGTAATAAAATTCTCTGGTACAAAATATTACTTGTGAAACTTTTAACGGGTAGGTAATACCCGAAAGATATATAAATTCACAATTAATATGTTACATTCTTCGATTCTGATTCAACAAATCATAAACTATACTCACTACTGTCACAACGATATACATTCTTTCATAGAAATCAAAACAACCATTCTCACCCAAATTTGATTACATATTCTGATTTTGACAAATCCGAATCCAAGTTAAGATTTAACAGAAGATATCACTCTTAGATCCTTATATCTTTCAAAGTTATACTTTGACTTCAAAACTGTGCTAGAACATCACTTCTAAACCTCAAAAAAGTATTTGTATCATTCAAAATTCTAGAACATCATATGTATCTTGACAATTACAATCTTCATTCAAACTCTTTGAACTCTTGAAAACACCTCAGATTGATAACCGACGATTCGGTTATGATAACTTTGAATGCTGATGAAGCAGCAAAACTTTAAATGGTCTTAATGGCCAAAAGTTTGATAATAAAGAGTGGTGTGTTGAAAAAGCTCAGATTTGGAACTGAAAAACGGATTGAGCAAACTATGAAGCAGACTGTTGACAAATCACAAAGACTAAATCTGCCTTCAAAGAATCCAAATGATTCAGTATCTGCTGAAGTTATTAACGAATACCGTGTTCCTGACTCTAAACCTTTACGGACAAATCTTCTTCATCATCCATCGATATTAGAAATTCTAAGATATCATCGTATCTTTCATTATAAATATCGTCGATATTTCTTAAGATATTTTCATAAATATTCTTATCTGAAATCATTTATCTCTTCGCGATATTTGCGTTACATAATAAAGAAAACTATTTTAGTTTCTAAATTCTAAAAATTCGAATTTAAAATATGAATGTTTTGAAGTAGTGTTGGGAACTGAAGCATGAGTTAGTATAATATAATGACACTTGATCAACGTGATTATATTATAGTAAGTCATGCTGAGTTTCTAATGGAACGTGATGATTCACAGATCATAATGTCATCATGTGCCATGTTACACGACTCATACACTCTATCTAATATATAAACATATCAAGAACATAAGTTCTTGATAGTTCTATCTTTTCTTTTGAATTCTGGTAATTTAACCAATCAAGATCGTGCTATTACAATCTCTCTCTTAGAAGATTAGTTATGTTCATTCGAAACTCCATACCTACGAATTCTGGACCATTATTCGCTTGACTTGAAGTCGAGAAGAAGAAAACAAAAGTGTGAAGCTCCGAAATAGAAATGGGAGTATAAATCGCAGCAAATAAGATAGAACATTAACTGTGGATGTCAATGATTATAGAAAGACAGAAGCAGAGACATCGAAATATAAGGGGAGATATAGAACACAACAACAACCCAGAAATTACAAACCGTGTATATCGATGCGTATAGTAATATAAAGACACGGGAGAACTAAAAACAATATAAAACCAAGAGTATAGTGGAAGTGAATAGATTCTTCCGGTCGCAGATGAAAAAGAAGAATGACAGATATGAAAGTTAGGAGTATATCAAGAACCAGAACTGAATGGAGCATATTAACGAATACTTTAAAGTATGAATTGAGGGAGAAAGAATAGAAAGTGTGAGCTTTGGAAATAAGAAAACGAAGGGAGTAGATTTATAGTAAAATATCCGACAGAGCAATCAAAAAAGATTATTGCATTTAATTAAAGAAGATCCTAATTTTCTTAACTACCGAAGAATCAAATCTTATTACGAAGATTTTCCTCTAAATCCCTTGAAATCCGGAAATCCACCGTGACTACGTCCAAAGTTAAATTTCTATCTCAACCTTTTGTGACAACTTCACTCGTACGCTTCACATAATCGAATCGTTTTATCTATATTAGTTAATAATGATAAAACTCTATTTATCCACTCATATTCGTCATAAAAACATTTTTATTGTTAACCATGACGACCTCACTCAAATTTCGGGACGAAATTTCTTTAACGGGTAGGTATTGTGACGACCCAAAAAATTTCGACTTAATTTGAACCAAATTCTCGATATGGTTTAATATTTCTGACACGATAAGCAAAGTCTATGAGGTTGAATCTCAAAATTTTAAACTATTCAATTACCCTTCGTTGTTCTCGACGATTCGCGAACAATTATATGTAAATAGATACATATATATACTATAACTTGAAAGCGTAACAAGGTATTAATTGTATGATACCGTACATTAAACTTATTGATTTAAATATCTATTTGAATATTTATGATAAGTTAAAATATTAATTGTGTGAATAACTTTCAACGTGTATTTAAAACGTGTTTATGAATATTGAATATATATTAACTTGGTTATAAAACGTTTGATAATACTATTATATTAGTAAATAACAAGACGACGATTTATAGAAGTAAATGACCAAAACACTCAAATGAATAAGTTATATTTCGAGTGGTATAGTTTATTGGTAATATAAGTTTATATTTTGACAAAGGTACGAGTCGTGAAACGTAAAGTGCAAGATTTTAAAGCGTACAAAGTAACGTTTGAGAAACCGGAACCGGGACATAAGTCGAGCTTAAACGTACAAGTCATCGGAACTAATATTACAAGTCAACGTTGCACTAGAATATAATATAATATATATATAATTATTATAAATATTATATATTATTGACCAACATATGTTCTCTAGGTTGAGATCTACGGTTATTTGGTATTCCGAGTTTCAGTCACACTTCGGTGAACGACTTTATGTTCTGCTAAGGTGAGTTTCATTTGCTCCCTTTTTAATTGCTTTTACAATCTATATTTTTGGGCAGAGAATACATGCACTTTATTTTAAACGCAATGGATACAAGTACAAACTAAATTCTACACCGAGTTTGAACCGAAAATCCCTTAGATTTGGTAACTAGTAACTGCCGGTTATAAGAACTGGTGGGCGCGAGTAGTTATATATGGATCCATAGGGCTTGACATCCCCGTCTGTTCCAGGTATAGAAATCCTAGCCTGAACTATAAAACAGACGTATGCTATTTGAGTTTAGTACACGTTAGATTGCGTGTATTGTACATGTTGGTTGCATGTATGTTAAAACATGGGTACTTATTATAACGTTAAAGCTTAGTTACCAGGGTGCTCAATTTCGTAGAATCTTTTGATAAATGTTGATGTCGTAGCGTGGGGGTACGAAATAGTGTATATTTTACTAGGAAAAACTATTAAATACGATACATTTTTACACAAGTTTTATTTATTTATTTACAGATGGGATATACCTAAACCTTGCTACAACACTATAGGCAGTGTACCTAATCGTAGAGTAGTGTAGTTTTTAGTAAGTCCGGTTCGTTCCACAGGGAGCTGGCTTATTTCACACTATATTTTAAACAATTATATTCGTAAAAAATATATTATATTAATAATATATAAAAGGGGGTTTTACCGTTTAATGACCGGTTTGTCGATTTTATATTTTAAGCGAAGCGTAAAGTAAATGACGATATTTAACTAACAATATAAAATAAATAACAATAATTAAAATGACAATAAATAAAAGTACGAGGAAATATGAAATAAAATATATTATGCTTATTTAAACTTCCGTAACCATGATGGTTGACGTGTTGATTTTAGTTTTATGCCCATGGGTTAATTGTCCTTTGTCCTGGATTATTTAATATGTCCGTCTAGTTTTTGTCCATAACAGTCCATCGGTCATAAATTTAAAGTACGAGTGTCCTCGTCAAATTATTCTTATACCCGAAGTCAAATATTCCAATTAATTGGGGACTTAAACTATAACAAGGTTTTAATACTTTGTTTAATAATTACACCAGGATATCGACTGCGTGTAACCCAAGGTTTTAATACTTTGTTATCAATTATGCCAAGTGTCCTTGTACATAATTTCACCCCTGTTTTAATAATTCCATAGACTATTAATCCATTCCCGTGTCCGGTTAAATGAACGATTATTCGTACATATAAATACCCCGCCCATCGTGTCCGATCGAGTGTATATGGTTATTTATAGGTACATCCAATTGTAAATCTTTATATTAAAATTAACAAACTATCATTTAGTTAAACAAATATAAAGCCCATTAATAGCCCATAGTCTAATTTCCACAAGTGTCGTTCTTTTGTCCAAACCCCAATTATGGTACAAAGCCCAATTACCCAATTTTAGATATTTTTAGCCCAACATCATGATTACTTCGGTTCAAATAAGCATAATAAAAACTTAGTTACGAGACATTAATTTAAAAAGGGAGAACATAGCTTACATTGATTATTTATCGCGTAGTGTTACACGGACAGAGCTCCAACTTTAAAACCCGTAAAATAACCTTTACATTAACCCAAACTAATCTAATATAAAACTAACCTATACTATATATATATATATATATATATATATATATATATATATATATATATATATATATATATATATATATATATATATATATATATATATATATATATATTTATTTATTTATTATTTATTACAGAGTATTATTATTATTATTTATATTTTTTTAAACTCGGCAGAATGCATTGCCTTTTATAGGCATTTCTGATTTTTACAGCTCCGCGAGTCGTGGAGTTTTAAGCCTGCAAACTCCGCGAGTCGTGGAGTTTGAAAATCCAGCTCACACAATTTTGGAACCTTGCTTGTCGACGTTATTAAATAATAATATAATATATATATAATTTTTAAGAATTATTTATATATTATATTTTATTTATGTGCATAGTTGACTTGTAATTTTTGCTCCGTTGCGTCGCGCGTTGAGAGTTGACTCATGTCCCAGTTTCGGATTTTTGAACGTCCTTGCGTACTATTTTATATCGTGTACTTTGCGTTTTGTAACTTGTACTCTTGTCATTTTTAGACGTTTCTCATCAATAAATTGAACCTTTTGAATTGTATCTTGTACATTTGAGCTTTTTGGACGCTTTTGTCTTCAAATCTTCGTTTTCGCTTTTTATCTTGGCACTTATTTATTTAAACAATTACAATGAAAATATAATACAATTACATATGAAAACCTATTATTTAGGAGGGATATTGCTATAAAATATATGTTCCTTTTTAGCCTTATCAAATATCCCCACACTTAAACGTTGCTTGTCCTCAAGCAATACATAACTTGAAATAAAATCACACTTCACTCGAATCACTTTTTTATTCTCACACTTTATACATCAGTGATTTTGATACGGCGGTATAAACAATGATAGTGACAATAGAACCATGGTTAAAGGTGGGTGTGCCATCCACAGTTGCCTCGGGTTTAGGTCAACGACACTTGCAATCAAATAGCCGATTTACTTTCGGTTTCCAAAGCAAAGTGCACATTTAAAAGGCGGTTTATAGTCCCACATGACTATGAAAATGTAGATCCTTAAGGAAATTGGATCTTTATGAAAACATTTGATCTTTGAAAATTCAATCTAGCTTTTACCCTAGATAAGTTTTTCGGAATAACCCTTCACCGGTGTTGCAAAATATTTTTGTGGGTTTCAGATTTGAAAATTTTAGCTCAACCACCGTTCTATGCAACCACCGTTCTATGCAACCACCGTTCTTACGGTTGACACCCGATAAGTTTTGACACCGTTCTTACGGTTGAAAATTTCCAAAGATAAGTTTTGATCTTTCGACCATGCTATGCAACCACCGTTCTTACGGTTGACACCCGATTTGGTTCAGGTGACCTAATGAATTCCAGGTGAATTCCTAGGATTTTACGTTCAATGGTAATGAACGCATTGAAAATAGGTTTTTAGAAAACAAATCGGTTTGTAATTTTGATCAAAATATTTTCTCGTTCAAGCTCGAGTTTAGATATCATCGAATTCCATTAGTTTGTAATTCTCAATCTTTAAGGTCAATCTCAAGGATTGAGTAATATCAGGCTTAAAAGCTGATTTTTAATCTTTAAGGAGATTATCCTTTCTGGGGGTCTGATTCATTAGTCTTATCAAGCTAATTTGCACGGCGCCCTCCCCATTTTACGAGACAGATCCTCTCATGGTTAGGATAAGTCTGACCACATGGCGACCCTGTTTGATGCTGAGGTCCGTGGATTTCCTGCTGATTTTAGAGATGACTTTTCTAGATTTTTCGTCAACCTACAGCTGGTCTGGACGACAACTTCTTGACCTAAATCAAGAAGCGCGTGTCTTTTTCGGAAGACTTTACTTCCTTTTAATGATGGAATTGATTCATCGTGTAGATCCATCTTTTCTTTTCTTTCATCGGGTAAAATAGTTAATTTAGTCCAAAACAAAAGCACCTGCAATAAACTTTACAGAAACATGTGCTAGATAGTTTTTAATTGAATTACTAGGTACATTCTCCCCACACTTAGTTTCTTTCTTCGCCTTTTTATTCTCCTTTATTTCATTTTAAATGAATTCAAGCGTTTTAGGGTGTTTCTCCATTTATGTCCTTTCCGAGGTAACGATAATTTCGATATTAACACCTAATTTTCATCGTTCATAAATATGTATAAACATGATTTTGAATTCATTTAGTTTAAAATTTTTCAAATTTTCACAAAATTTGGCAAATAAAACCAAGTGTAAACCCGAGAGAATTTATAATCCTTCCCCACACTTAAGATCATGCAATGCCCTCATTTGCATGAAATCAGAATCTAATTATAAATTCATGAGGGTGATTAGTGTAGAAAAGTGATTGAAAATACCCAGTTTGTAATTACAAAGCTCGTCGAATGATAGATGGTGCGCCTCATCGTTCATTCCTTCTTGTTTTATCACACATATTATTCTTCAAAAACGGTTGCTTTTCTGAACTGTTATCTAAGTTTTGAAAATACGTCTTTTACCCTAACTCATCATGCATTTTTATTAACGAGTTATGCACTAACCCGAACCCCTAATTTAACGTTAAGTGGGGTTAGACTTCCCCACACTTAGCTGACGACATGTGAAGTCGGTAGAATAAGTTCCACGAATTAAAATAGTGAGCCAGTTATTTACATCTCGGGTGGTATAAAATATATCAATGGGTTTAAAGTTTAGAACCACCCGATCGTCACTACTTAATTCTTTTTTAAGTGTAGCTTTTAGTAAATGGATATGTCTCTTTTCTGGTTCTTGGTCAAATGGATCGATATACACCGACATATATATTATAGGGTGGACAATTCCTAACATTTCCTTCCTTTTATTCTCGGTATTAAAGGTTTCACCTCTATTACCCAATTGGGTGAAATCCGAGGTGTCATTATCTATTACAGCTCGTAGTTCATCTTTGGTAGATGACTCGTCTATTGAGAATATTGTGTTGGAAAGTTGTGGAATAGTGAATTTCGGGATCGAAGTACATTCTTCTTCATTAATGGTACTTATCGGTCCCACTATTTTGGTCTCGGGGGTAAAATTTTCAACGTTATCTTTTTTCCAAGAGTACCAATTTGTCACCCTTACTTCTTCTTCATTCATTGATGGATCGATGATTTTGTCGGTAGAGGCTAATGTGTCGATATGTTGTGAAATTGGTAAAACTGAATAAAAAGTATCATCGGGATAGTTGGTGATTTCGGAGCTCTCGAATTCATCAAAATTCGATGATATGAGATTTTCTTGCACACGACTCCTCAGATCAACAGGTGTGTAATCTGATAGAGTTTGAGCTTGCCGATTTACAAACTCTCTCATTTGTTCATTTTGAGCATCAAGTTCTTCGAGTTTGATTTTCATATAATCTAAAGAATTTTCAGGCACATAATTTTCCTCGTCTTCTGGTTGTTGAGTTTGGATATATTCTTGGAAATAATCCCAATTAGAATTGTATTCCTCATAATCGTTCCATTCAGGTTCCATGGGTGCATAATTTTCCATAGGAACGTAATAATAACATTCCCATGTTGAGTGATAATCTCCACAGATTTCACAACCAGTTATTGTTTCGTCATTCGTGATCCAAGATTGACCGAACGAATTGTCATCAACACCCGTTTGAGAGTATTGATTAAATTAATTTCGGATGTCATAAAGAGTTTCCAAGGCCTTGTTTTCAAAATTTTCCATTTTATTGCGATGGCCAAATTTTAGCTACAATGTGGTGCATTCACTAATTATCCTATTAGTTATAAAAAGATAAAAATTATATAAGTTATCAAATTAATAGACTTTTCTGCTTTTGCCCACGTTTCGAATAGCCAATAGATGCAGCAGGGAGCCAGAACCCTTTAAATCGGAAGCTCACAACTCAGCCACTAACAAATCCAACTATTACTACGAAGCAGAAAATTTGAATGTCTATCAATTTAACCACTTAAAATAATTTTTCGTTTGGAATTATTAGAGAAGAATTAGAGAAAATTTCTAAGTCCTAAAAACTAGCGTGTCGAGAAATAAGAAAGAAAAAGAGTGCGCGTTGAAAAAAAGGTCAAAAAATAAAAATAAGAAAGAAAAACTTCGAAACTTAAAAGTCTAAAAATTAAATCTAAAAGTTACGCCTAAAGGTATTAAAGCTTACAGGAATTCTATATCCAAAACGGCAATAACTTAAAAGGCACTAAAATTTAAAACGGCGTCGTAAAATTCTAAAGCGCCTAAATCTTAATCTAAAGAAAAAGTACTTAAGGGATTTTACGGCAAAGCCTAAAAATCTAGAAATAAAAATAAGCTACGGCAAAATACTAAATTTAAAACTAGCTACGAACAATAAAAATACAAATATTATGCTAAAAACAAATAAAAATAAACAAAAAAAATAAAAATAAACTTAAAGTTGTAAAAAGTACAATTTTTATAAAAATATTATTTTTATATTTTTATTTTATAAAAGTATTAATTTTTATATATAATAAAACTAATTAAAAGTAATTATTACAAATTTAATTAAAACTAAAAATTAAATATTAAATTAATTAAACCTAATTAGGGTTTTAAAATAATAATAATTAATAATATTTCGTAATAAATGCGAAGTAGGGTTCCTGGGTGTGCCTGTCAGGGTGGTTCCAGGAGTCGCGGTGCCACGTAGCAGAAAATCTCCGCAAGACGCGGAGTTTGCAAGACGTTTTTTTTTTCTTTTAAATTTTATATTGTTTTTCTAAAATGATATATAAATATATTTATACAAAAATAAATTAAAAATATAGCGTTTCGCCGAAGTCCCCGGCAGCGGCGTCAAAAACTTGATGTCGTAGCGTGGGGGTACGAAATAGTGTATATTTTACTAGGGAAAACTATTAAATACGATACATTTTTACACAAGTTTTATTTATTTATTTACAGATGGGATATACCTAAACCTTGCTACAACACTATAGGCAGTGTACCTAATCGTAGAGTAGTGTAGTTTTTAGTAAGTCCGGTTCGTTCCACAGGAAGCTGGCTTATTTCACACTATATTTTAAACAATTATATTCGTACAAAATATTTATATTAATAATATATAAAAGGGGGTTTTACCGTTTAATGACCGGTTTGTCGATTTTATATTTTAAGCGAAGCGTAAAGTAAATGACGATATTTAACTAACAATATAAAATAAATAACAATAATTAAAATGACAATAAATAAAAGTACGAGGAAATATGAAATAAAATATATTATGCTTATTTAAACTTCCGTAACCATGATGGTTGACGTGTTGATTTTAGTTTTATGCCCATGGGTTAATTGTCCTTTGTCCTGTATTATTTAATATGTCTGTCTGGTTTTTGTCCATAACAGTCCATCGGTCATAAATTTAAAGTGCGAGTGTCCTCGTCAAATTATTCTTATACCCGAAGTCAAATATTCCAACTAATTGGGGACTTAAACTGTAACAAGGTTTTAATACTTTGTTTAATAATTACACCAGGATATCGACTGCGTGTAACCCAAGGTTTTAATACTTTGTTATCAATTATGCTAAGTGTCCTTATACATAATTTCACCCCTGTTTTAATAATTCCATAGACTATTAATCCATTCCTGTGTCCGGTTAAATGAACGATTATTCGTACATATAAATACCCCGCCCATCGTGTCCGATCGAGTGTATATGGTTATTTATAGGTACATCCAATTGTAAATCTTTATATTAAAATTAACAAACTATCATTTAGTTAAACAAATATAAAGCCCATTAATAGCCCATAGTCTAATTTCCACAAGAGTCGTTCTTTTGTCCAAACCTCAATTATGGTACAAAGCCCAATTACCCAATTTTAGATATTTTTAGCCCAACATCATGATTACTTCGGTTCAAATAAGCATAATAACAATTTAGTTATGAGACATTAATTTAAAAAGGGAGAACATAGCTTACATTGATTATTTATCGCGTAGTGTTACACGGACAGAGCTCCAACTTTAAAACCCGTAAAATAACCGTTACATTAACCAAAACTAATCTAATATAAAACTAACCTATACTATATATATATATATATATATATATATATATATATATATATATATATATATATATATATATATATTTATTTATTATTTATTACAGAGTATTACTATTATTATTTATATTTTTTTATACTCGGCAGAATGCATGGCCTTTTATAGGCATTTCTGATTTTTGCAGCTCCGCGAGTCGTGGAGTTTTAAGCCTGCAAACTCCACGAGTCGTGGAGTTTGAAAATCCAGCTCACACAATTTTGGAACCTTGCTTGTCGACGTTATTAAATAATAATATAATATATATATAATTTTTAAGAATTATTTATATATTATATTTTATTTATGTGCATAGTTGACTTGTAATTTTCGCTCCGTTGCGTCGCGCGTTGAGAGTTGACTCATGTCCCAGTTCCGGATTTTCGAACGTCCTTGCGTACTATTTTATATCGTGTACTTTGCGTTTTGTAACTTGTACTCTTGTCATTTTTAGACGTTTCTCATCAATAAATTGAACCTTTTGAATTGTATCTTGTACATTTGTGCTTTTTGGACGTTTTTGTCTTCAAATCTTCGTTTTCGCCTTTTGTCTTCGCACTTATTTATTTAAACAATTACAATGAAAATATAATACAATTACATATGAAAACCTATTATTTAGGAGGGATATTGCTATGAAATATATGTTCCTTTTTAGCCTTATCAAATGTTTCGGATGAAACAACTGAAATCTTGTGATCCACCTTTATATACAGATTATGCGTAACATTAAAACTATGAACTCACCAACCTTTGTGTTGACACTTTTAAGCATGTTTATTCTCAGGTTCCTAGAAGTCTTCCACTGTTTGCTTATATGTGATACAAGCTATGTGCATGGAGTCATACATGCTTTCTTCGATAAAACGTTGCATTCACAAAATCATCACCATGTATCTTATTTTGACTGCATTATCAATGGATCTAGTATTGTAAACTATTAATTACGGTGATTGTCTATATGTAGAAATCATCAAACGTGAAAAACCTTGGAATTTGATATACAATTATGGTGTGCCTTATCAAAAGAATGCAATGTTTACAAAACGTATCATGTAGAGGTCAGTACCTCACTGTGAAATCGATGAATGATGTATTCGTCCAAATGAATTTGACGGGTCATCACAATAGGGTTGGCGGTGAAATATGGTTTATAGAAGATAAAATCACAATCGTACACATGGACAGATCATATTAAAATAAAAATGGTAATTATTTCCAATAGCTTTTTTATAGTTTATTTTTTTTCATTTTTACAAAATACAAACGTCAAATATGGGGGGATTTAATGGTTTACTCTACAGTTTGCTCGCATAAAATAGACATTATAATACATAAAAGACTCTCAAAAGGCATCAAAAGAAGAGTAAAATGCATTCTTTACAGTAGATAATTAACGATTTCCGTCAAGAAAAACAACAATTCAGGTCGCCCAATCTTTTGCGTAAGTCCCGCTGATCGCTTTCAATGCTTAAACCCTAAATATCTGAGTGTGAAGCACACGAGCAGCACGCATGCCACGTCAACGTAAAAGTCAAAGTCGGTTATGCACTTTTCGCATGAATCAATCAATCATATAGCGATACGTGTCTCCGAATATCTTGGAGATCTTACGCCTATAAATAAACACCCGGGCCATCACATTTTTGGGACTTAGACTTGTGATAAAGAACACAGTTTCTCTCTCACACAATACTTTCTCTCTCTAAAACTCGAAGACTTAGCTGCACAACGCTAGACGGATCATCTCATAGTTTGGCTCCGCAAGATTGACTTAAGCCACCCCACGGTTCCTAGACCGTGATCCGGGTCTGCAGGGACGTTGTCCCTAGTGTAATAGTCAATCGAAAATTCACCATGCTAAGGAGTTTTAGACCTGTATTGATACCCGTAAGCCGTTAGCCGAAAATACGTATTAACAATATTCTTTTCTATTTGTGCAATTTATCCTTGTATTAACAATATAAAAAAGTTTGATGGGCCAGAATATGTTGTTTGAGAATTGGGGCGTGTAATTTTTGAGACCAATTGCTCTATAGATTCCTGATGGTTAAGTCCGAGTCGGGCTATTGGAGGATATAAGCAAAGAATCAAACGTGATAAACGACAAGTCTTGTGTAAATGGGCTAGTCTACTTTTTGGTGGTTTAATAATTTTCTTTTTGTTGAAAATTTTAGAAAACAACAACACAACAAAAATATCCAATCCTACGACGAATGTAGGATATGTTTTTTTTAGAAAATAAGCAATAATTTGATACTATAGTTTTAACAATTTACTTACATTAATTGGATAATACTCGAATTACTTATTAGGCCACTCCCTATCGTAATTAAACTATCCATCCTCTTAACCTTCCACATCATCGCCACATCAACACCAATATTCTATAACTAACCAATAATTAAACACTCCCTATCATGCCTAAAACAATAACCCTCTTAATATACAACGTACAAGCAATAAAGCATTAAGTCCAAACAATAAAAAACTGTTGGGACCCACAAATCTATAACTAAACCTCATACTTCCATTAAATCCATGGTGAAAGTGGATAACTAAAGCGGGTAACTAGTTCGTACCTATAGTTAGTTACGGGTAATAACGGGTAATGAGCGAGTAACTAACGGATAACTAGCTGTAGGGAGTGGTCTTAGTAATTTGTTATTGCTTTAGTTTCGTTGATAAAGAACTTTCGTATGATGCATACATTATTAAGCATAGCATGTGCAATCATTGGTTTTGAGTGCCATTTTAAATAATAAAATAAAAAAATACGAAATAAAATTACTAAACAAAGAGAGACATCTTTATTATATGGTCCATGCGATTTGATGATATGTTATTCGCAGGACCCATGTTTAATGGGCTATACTAAATGTAAGGCTTCAGAAAGTAAAAGCATATTCTTAGTTACCTTTTTACTTATCAACAATATTACTACTCGTATAACTTAATCTAATTGTATAAATGTCAATCTAACTAATTTTGAAATAACTAAAAAGTATCAAATATGAGGTGTTTGTTATATTTCAGTAGGCTTATAACTACCTTTAGTGGCCTGGTTCAATATATTCAAATTGAAAGAACCAATAAAAGAGAGATATGTTGTAAAAGATATAGGAGAGAAAGAGGTTGAAGAGGTGTGATGTATTTAATGTATATGTGTGTTTTTGTAACTTACATTATACACATATATATAGTACAAATTTTACTATTCATATTTGACTAATTACCATCCATATTTAACTACTAAATTTACAACACTCCCCCTTGGATGGTAATTTTTTTAAAAAGCAATTAATACTGCCTCGTTAAAAACCTTGCTAAAGAAAACCCAGTGGGATAAAACTTTAGCTAAGGGAAAAAGAGTGCAGCATAGAGTTGACTCCCCCTCAAGTAGACAACGCTGAGTAGTCACATCTTTTGAACTTGCCTCATGCCAATATTGTGAACGTATGTTTTGAAAACAGAGATTGACAGTGCTTTGGTATAAAGATCAGCAGAGTTGTTGATTGAACGTATCTCATTTTAATCTGGTTGTCTTTTACGAGATCTTGAGTATATGAGAAGAATCTGATGTTTTCATCTGAAACTGTATCATCTAAATCTTTTATGTACAAGTTTGACCCATGTGATTTGTCTACAGTCTCCTTCATGATTTGCTCAAACTGTTGTTTCAATTCCTATTCCCTTTCAGTCTTTTTCTGAGCCTTACCAATATACCATTCTTTTCCATCAAACTTATGACCGTTAAGACCGTTTATAATTTTAGCGCCTCGTCAGCATTTATGTTTTGTTCTGTCATTTTGATACTCTTCTTTCATTTGTACTATGTAAGCTATATTATCTTCATAGATAGTTGTTGGGCTTTTATAGCGTTCTAGTCCACAAGAATCAATAATGATTTGTATCATTGATCTTAACTAAAATCATTCCCGAGTAGCTTCATGTAACGCAATCACTTCGGCATGATTTGATGATGTTGCAACAAGTGTTTGTTTTGAGAACGTCATGATATTGCGGTGCCTCCATTTAGGAATACATATCCAGTTTGAGATTTAGCTTTATGTAGATCAGATAAATAATCTGCATCTGTATAACCAAACAAATCTTGTTTCGAGTTGTTAGAATAAAATAATTATAAATCAGTAGTTCCCCGAAGGTATCAAACTATTTGTTTGATCCCATTCCAATGTCTTTTGGTAGGGGCTGAGCTGAACATTGTCAACAAATTAACTGCAAAAGAAATGTCAGATCTTGTATAATTTGTAAGATACATAAGAGCCCCAATTGCACTAAAATATGGAACTTCTGAACCAAGAAGATCTTCATGATCTTCTAGAGGATGAAATGAATTAGTATCAATATTAAGATCTAACAACCATATGAGTACTTAATGGTTTTTGTCTTGTCCATATTAAAATATTTTAAAATCTTTTCGGTATAAGTTGTTTGATGTATAAGTAAGTCATTAGTTATATGCTCAATATGTAAATCAACGTAATACTTGATTTTTTTTTTATTTTAAAATCTTTCTTTAGAAGTTGAATGGCTTCATAGATTTCTTTATTTAAGATAATTGATATAAACAGCTATGATCACATATCCGAACATTGTTTTTATAAAACACACGTGCAAATAAGTTTATATGTATACCCTTTTCTTATCAAGTAGTAATTTAATCGATTATACCACATACGTCCAGATTGTATAAACCCATTTAGAAATCTTTGTGATTTAATGGAATATATTCCATTGGGTTTTGCATTAGATGCTTATGATACCTTAACCCTTCAGGTATATTCATATATATATATCATTATTAAGTGATCCATACAGATAAGTAGTAACAACATCCATGAGATGCATTTAAATAACTACCAGGTTGATTAAGTATCTAATAAGTAATTGTATTATTTATAGGAGGATAAGTTTTTCTCCTAATTCATTTCTGGTCTTTGTGGGAAATCTTGAGTTACAAGTCAAGTTTTGCCTTGTAACTTCATTTGCACATTTCTTTTCGGATAAAAATTCATTTGTATCCCATTGTTTCACATCTTTAAAAGTGATAACGATTGATCCAAAAACTTTTCTTTTATTGAGCGATTCTAATTCAGCTCGTATTGCTCCTTTCCGTTGAGTTCAATCACGTCTATTTTGATATTCAATGACAGATTTTGGTTCCAGATCATCATCTTTATTCATGATGTCATTGTAACATTATATGAAAATATCTCATCAAGATTTTTCATTTCAGTTCATTTTCATAATATTGCATAATTTATTGCAATTTATGTATTTACATTTATCAATATCCTCTGCAGAAGGAGTGTTGATTTGTGGTTCTTCTTGAACACTTTCTTTTACCTCATTATCAGCTGATTTTCTTTTTCGAGCATTTTTATCTTTGAAACCAATTGGTCTCCCACGTTTCTGCCGTAGCAAAGGCTCATAAGTGACATTATTGCCAGCTTTTGTAATTTCAATTCTAGCTGAAGCATTTACTGCTGGTATATATGATTTAGTCACTTATTTTTTGTATCTTTAAATGCATAAAGTAATTAATTTGCAAGTTCTTGCATATGCATTATATTTGAACTTTCTTTTCGCATTCTTTTGTGCGATGATCAATATTCCTTAATTGATGTTCACACCATGAAACATAATTTTATTTGTATTTCATTTCTCCCCCTAATATAGGGAACAATGTTTCATTAAAGTGACAATCGACAAAACTTGCTGTAAAAACATCACCCGTCATGGGTTCAATATATCTTATGATTGAAGAAGTTTCATATCTAACATATATTTCAATCCTTCTTTGAGGAACCATTTGTTGTGATTGTTCAATTAAAAATACACTGCACAACCAAATGTTCTAAGATGAAAAATATTCGGTCTCCACCAAAATTAAGTTGGTAATGGAGAATATTTATAACTTGCACTTGATTTAATGCGAATTAATGTCACATCATGTAAATTTACATGTCCCCATATAAATATTGAGAGTTTTGTACTCATTTCTAATTGTCTAGTTATTAGCTGTAAGCGTTTATCTATTGATTCAGCTAAACCAATTTTGTGTATGCACATGAGCAACTGGATGTTCAACAACAATCCTTGTAGACATATAATAATTATTAAAAGCTTGAGATGTTAACTCACCAGCATTATCAAGTCTCATCCTTTTAATGGTGTAATCAGAATAATGTGTTCTTAATTTAATAATTTGTGCAAGAAACTTTGCAAATGCCATATTACGGCTTGATAACACACAAACATGAGACCATGCGTTAGATGCGTCTATTAGAAAAATGGTCCACATGATGGATGAATTGGTCCATATATATACCCTTGAATTCTTTCAAGAAACATTGGTGATTATTTCTCAATGTGCTTTTCATTAATCGCCATATGTGCTTTTCATTAATCAACATATGTGTTTTTCGTTAATCACTATATGTGCTTTTCATTAATCACTATATGTGCTTTTCATTAATCACCATATGTGCTTTTCATCATATATCATTTTCACCATATGCGCTTTTAATCATATGTGCTGCGCTTTTCGTCATATGCACTTTTCATTATATGCGCTTTTAATCCTATGCGCTGCGCTTTTCATCATATGCGCTTTTTATCATATGCGCTTTTCGGTGCTACATAGATATTTCTCATTTTCGATTATCAATGACTGATAATCATATCCATTATGATATATATCAGAGAAACTTAACAAATTTCTCTTTGATTTGGGAGAAAACAAGACATTGTTTACCAAAAAATTCGTACCATTTGGTAATAGGAAATTTTGCCTTTTTCGTTCCTTATATCAAGTTTGCAAGAGATGATATAGTATTTATAATTCCTTCATTTGATTTAAATCAATGAAATATTTCTTAGATTTGATCATAGTGTGTATGTTACTACTATCTGCAATACATAGGTCTTTACCATTTAATTGATGTTGTATTTCAGCAGGATTCATACTAAAACTTCAAATAAGATAAGCAAATAATGAGTTATATTTCAGCAAGATAATCAAATTATATTACCTGCAAACAAGTTATAATCTGAAGTACATAAAAGATAACACTTAATAAAACATATGCGTTATGGTCTAAAACCATTTATTTATGAGTGATACATAAAAAAAAAACTAGGCATCTTAGAAAATTCAAACCATTCAAGTCTCAAGGTAGCTCAGGGTTAATTTAATCAAGATTTGTCAACAGATTCACTCTCGTTTTCTTTTCTTTTGGGACTTATTTGTAGAGCTAAACAATATGTTCATGTATTCAAGAAATACTAGACTGATGATCCACGTTACCAGATCATTAATAAGAATCTCCGGAATTCTTATAAGAGCTTCTACTAATATCTTTAATTTTATTCTTTCATGGATCACCGTTATTATTTATTTTATTTTTTTGATAATTAATATCGTATCTATCTTTGAGTATTTTTCATAATACACTTGGATTTTCGATCATATAATATGTAGATTCTAAGGACTCGTCAATGTGTTTGCTAAGAAAAATACTTACTATTGTTTTCTCTTGTTCGGAATAATTGTTATTTTCATTCAGGGTTTCTAAAATACCGTTTGATTCGAGATGTTTTTCTACATTCATAACCCATGTTAAGTAGTTGTTCCCACTTGTTCTAAATGAGCAAATTTAAGCCTTTTCAAATTCGACATTTTCTATTATCAAAAAGATGAATAACATAAATCATAATCATAATCAACTTCTATTCATAGACAAATAATAAAATGAAATTAGAATCATTTTAAATTCATAAGTAGCAAACAACAGAATAATGGTATGATTACAAATAATAAAATCACAAGGGCAGGATAGAATATAGGTTCACCCGGTGGTATATTAGCAACAATGATGATAGTTAATATGACCAATACAATAGAAAAAATCATCCTTGTGTGAATCATTTTTACAAAAATTTTTTGAGAGTAGTAATCTGAAAAATGAAGATTGATTTGTGAAAATGTGAAAACGGAGATGTTTATTTTATATTTGAAAAATATAGTTGTTGTAACGTCGTCAGTTGACGTTAACAACCGTTATGTATATATGACCGTTGTAACGTCGTTAGTTGACGTTAACGAATAAAGTCACTATATCAAAACGCGTATGAGTAATATAAAGGACAAGATTTTTTTTTCTTATTTTAACTTTTAAGATTTACTTTTAATAAAAATACAAACTACTTTTTCTTATTTTAACTTTTAAGATTTACTTTTAATAAAAATACAAACTACTTTTTCTTATTTTAACTTTTAAGATTTACTTTTAATAAAAATACAAACTACTTTTTCTTATTTTAACTTTTAAGATTTACTTTTAATAAAAATACAAACTATTTTTTCTTATTTTAACTTTTAAGATTTACTTTTAAGAATAAACATTAGTATGCATGAAATAAATAATGATTAATTGCATAAGTAATCATAAATGTTAGATAACATATAAAGACCCCATCGTATTCGTATTGATCGGAATTAATCTCGACCCATGGTACCGTGTTGTCAAATGACGTGTTGCGTACATAAGGTACCGTGTTGTCAAATGACGTGTTGCGTACAATCATGAGGTCTTATTAACATAAATATAAATGTTAGTGAAGTTAATAAGAGTTGGATTACAGAAAATATAATTCAGGTGGTATAACCGACCATATATAACTTAAATAACATAAATATAAATGTTAGTGAAGTTAATTAAAGTTAGATTATAGAAATATAATTCAGGCGGTATAACCGACCATATATAACTTAAATAACATAAATATAAATGTTAGTGAAGTTAATAAAAGTTAGATAATTTCTTACCTTGATTAGTGACGTGTGCTTGCTTAGATAAACCTTGATTATACGGAGCACTTCGTGCTGATAACGTGTTATATTTCAGTAGGCTTATAACTACCTTTAGTGGCCTGGTTCAATATATTCAAATTGAAAGAACTAATAAAAGAGAGATGTGTTGTAGAAGATATAGGAGAGAAAGAGGTTGAAGAGGTGTGATGTATTTAATGTATATGTGTGTTTTTGTAACTTACATTATGCACATATATATTACAAATTTTACTATCCATATTTGACTAATTACCATCCATATTTAACTACTAAATTTACAAAAGTGTTTTATTATTAGAGATAACACCTAAGTTTTTTTATTCATAACAACCCAAAATCATCCATGAACATATGTATAGTACAATTTCCGCAAACATGATCATCATCATCATCATCATCATTAACTCATCACCATCATTTGTCATCATCAATATGAACAACCTACACTTGTCCTCTTACATTAAAAAACTCTTCCAAATTTTATAATAAACGGTCATACTAATTCCATTAATTCATACACTGTTGTTTGCTGGAACAAACCATGAAATCATTCATCTTTCTTCTTCTTCTTCACTTGTTTTTTAAATTTACCATCTACTCACGTGCTGACCTTCCCGGCACGTGGGAACTAATAGTCCCTGATGCCGGCATATCCTCTATGCACACGGCCGTTACCCGTTTCAACACCGTCGTTCTCCTTGACCGTACCAACATCGGACCCACTCGAAAACACCTCCGAAAAGGCCATTGTCGAATCGACCCGGGTCACAAACCCGATTGCTATGCTCACTCAGCTGTTTTGGACCTTAGTACTAGAGAATTACGCTCACTTATGATACTCACCGACACATGGTGTTCCTCCGGTCAGTTTCTGCCGGATGGAACCCTCCTTCAAACCGGCGGCGACCAAGATGGTTTCAAGAAAATACGTAAGTTTACTCCATGTGATACGGCGTCGTTTTGTGACTGGGAAGAACTTGAGGTTGAATTAGCAGAAGGTAGATGGTATTCGACGAATCAAATTTTACCCGACGGGTCAGTGATCATTGTCGGTGGTCGCGCTGCCACTAGTGTCGAGTTTTTTCCATCTCGACACGGTGGCAGCGCGGTTAATTTTCCCTTTTTAGGGGAAACCGAAGATACCCAAATGGATAATCTTTACCCATATGTTCATCTTCTTCCCAACGGTCACTTATTCGTGTTTGCCAACACGAGAGCCATTCTATACGACTATACGAACAACCTTGTGTTGAAACAATACCCTAATTTGGAGGGAGGACCTCGTAATTACCCATCAGCGGGATCATCAGTGATGCTCCCGCTGACGGGAGATTACTCCGCCGCAATTATTGTTATTTGCGGCGGAGCGGAGTATGGAGCGTTTATTGAGAGGAGTACAGATAGACCGGCTCACGGGAGTTGCGGGCGAATTGAGGCAACTAAAGAGGACCCGGTTTGGGAAATGGAAGATATGCCATTTGGTCGGATTATGGGTGATATGGTGATGCTGCCAACCGGCGAGGTTTTGATTATAAACGGAGCGCAAGCGGGTACACAAGGGTTTGAAATGGCATCACAACCGTGTTTATATCCTCTGTTATATAGACCTAATGAACCGTTGGGTTTACGATTTATGACCTTAAACCCCGGTTCAGTACCTAGAATGTATCATTCTACGGCTAATTTACTCCCAGACGGAAGAATTCTGATTGCCGGGAGTAACCCACATTATTTCTACAAGTTCGAAGCCGAATTTCCAACTGAATTAAGAATTGAAGCTTTTTCGCCCGAGTATTTGTTGGCTGAAAAAGCGAATATTAGGCCAATTATACTTGAAGTTCCGGAGAAGATAATTTATGGAGGTGGTTTCGATATAGTTGTAACTACACAGCTTCCGGTTGTGGGGATTATTGAAGTAAATATGGCGAGTGCACCTTTTGCTACACATTCGTTTTCCCAGGGGCAACGGTTGGTCAAACTGGCTGTTTCAAGTGCAGTTCCGGATGGTTTGGGTTCGTATAGAATTGCTTGTATCGCACCACCTGACGGTAGGGTCGCACCGCCGGGATACTACATGGTATTTGCAGTAAATACTGGTGTACCAAGTGTGGCAAAATGGGTGAAGCTGCATTAACGATTATTATGTCATTTACTATTATATAAATTATAGTTATAAATATAAATATAAATTATAAGTGTAAATAATTCATTGCCAATTGCCTCAAATGTTATATGTAACTAATAAAACATTGCACTGTTTGCAAAATGCCGTAAATTTTAATCAGTATGTGATGTGATTTGGTGATACTAGGGAATACAATTCTTTTGGTATAACCCAATAAACATGTTATAAATTTATACTTGATGATCTTAACCACCTTAGAATATGGTTAACTTTAAACATAGTACTTGTACTTATTTTGACTTGGTGTATTAACAGTCCTATACATACATAACTAGAAAACCAGGTACGAGGGGATGAAAATGGCTTTTGATGATCGATAAACATGGCAGAGAAAGAGTTTAAGTAGCTACATGTTGGGGCATTGACCCCTGCAGTTTCCGACTCTGATTAGCATCTATCATAAATGATTTACACGGAGTATATAATATGAAATTCTCCGTAGTTTTGTATCAAATTATGAAGGAATACTAAATATTATAACATCATGACATGGTTTAATCAGGTGATACTTTTTTATTGACTGAATGAAAAAATCACGGTAGAACTTTAGTTAGGAAGTAGACTGCACTTCAGATGAACCCATCATACTTTTTAGTATAAATTCCCCTGTTCCCAGTCAATGTGAAGCAGGTCAAAACCAACTCCATTAAGTGGAAGAGATGAAGTTGTAGTTCAACACTTACGCTAACTGCAGAGGTTCGAATCATGTTTGTCCTTAAATCCTGTTTGCATTAATTCTGTATACTGAGGGCGTTTTGAATGGATGTTCTTAAAAAAAGTCACTAGGAAGGTTTGTAATGGAGATGTTATACTTCTACAATTTTTTACCCAATTCAAATGTCCCAACATTGACAGAAAGATTGACCTGAGCAATGTGAGTTACTTGATTGAAATGGGGATTTGTTAATGGATGAACAAATGCAATGTTTGTATTGAGTTGTGACTTTAGCATATGTTAGGTGAGTTAAACAAAGTAAATTTGTCAATTCCCTTATGTTAGCTTATCGATCCACCATGGAAGATGTTTTGAAACACTTGACCAACCTGGTTAAATGCAAGTTGACCTTGTACAAGAATCGAGATTTTAGGACCATCCACATTTACTTGAAGGAACAATGCTCTAGCTCCACAAAGCATAAAGGCCGAGCCTAACCATATATAAAATAGGTCCAAAAGCAGGAAGCACGGTGAGGAAGGTAAGTTATAACTCTTTTCTCTGTTCAGTTGTCTCAATACGGGCTCAACTTGGTTAAGGCATTGCCCTTTACCATTGTAACCCAACAAAAGTTTAACTACTCAGATTTGTTGAACTAATCATGACTCTATGCTTGCGCTTCCTCATGGATTTGATCCATTCTTATAGTTAAAGATCAAAATCAAAATAATTGAAGAGAATCACAAAAACGTTTACATGTTGTAAAACACAAAAGATCATTTACATTTTTCTCTAAAGGGTTTTCCACTACTTTAATCATATATAGGCGAGATCTCATTTAAGGTGACATACTACTTGATCATAGTAACATTGTTATGCATAGTGACATACTTAAGGTGACGACCTGCTTTTTAAGCTGCCCGAGTCATGCATTGTGAACCTCCGTTGCGATGAACGTTTCCATTGTTGTATTTACAGCTAGCAAAAAATGCGTTATTTCGGGCTTCCTTTCAAAAGATTATGTTTTAAAATAATTGAGGTCGTCTCTCTCTAGATAGATACTTTCGGTCTATCTCAGTTATGTGTTGATCAATGTTTGAGAAACAAATGATCTTGGTATGTTTTTCTAAACGATATATGTTTTGTATCTATCGAGAATCTATTCAGTTCTACTAAACGGGCGAAGCTAAAATATCAGAATTCGCTCATACCCTCATAATCTTAGTTTACTAAGAATGATAATGATAATGTCTGTCTATTCAATTCAAGACCCAAAGAATCACATAATTAAAATGATCCACTAATAAGTTTACCTTTACTAGGTACTTGCGAAAGAAGACTTAATATGATAAACCTGGTAAAAGATTATGAACATACCAAAACTGTTAATCACCAATAATCACTGCAAGAACATTTCCCATCTTCAAACCGATGAAATCGATTATTATCCCTCACAATAATCACTCTTCCAGAGCATTTAGACATAAACTTAATCGCAGTATGACAATCACCACATATACGCAAATTCTTCATAACTCTAATCGGCCTATTATCCTTAAAAGTAATTAAAGCAAACGCAATCGCTAATCTTTCACTATGATATCTAATCGACATATTTTTCTCTTCACCACCCACCTCTCTCAATACATAACTCGTATCTGCAACATAACCAGCTTTCGCCATCTCATCTTCTAATTCCTCCAATTTTTCATAAATCTCATTCGATTTAAAATGACACCTGTCACCTGCAGCAAAAGTATGGACTCTATTACCCTCCTCAACCCAACTTAAACCTGTTTCCTTTTTTACCCCTGTGTCCCTTAACATCTTTCGGGCTCTAGCAGCCTCTTCATATCTACCCGCAGAAGCATACACATTAGATAACAAAACATGCATACCCGAGTTTGTGGGACCCAATTCAAATACTTTATCAGCACAATAAGTTGCCAATTCGGTATTATTATGAAGTCTACATCCAGTAAGTAATGCTCCCCATACACATTCGGTTGGTTGAATTGGCATTTGGTTTATAAAAGTAAGTGCTTCTTGTAGTTTATTAGCTCGTCCCAATATATCCACCATTGAAGCATAATGTTGATCAGTTGGTTCAATGCCATATTTCTTCATTAAGTTGAAATAATACTTACCCTTTTCAACTAATCCCGAATGGCTACACGCATACAGTGTGCATAAAAAAGTTATAAAATTTGGTTTCATGCCACTATTTTCCATTTCTCGGAATAAATCAAAAGCTTTATTGGTATGTGAATGCTGCGCACACGCTATGAGCATCGCGTTCCACATGCCTAAATTCCTAACGGTTATCTCATCAAAAACCTGATAAGCTACTTCGATTATTCCACATTTTGAATACATAGAAATTAAAGAACTCCCTACAAAGCTAGATGAATCAAAGCTCAACTTCAAACACAAACCGTGTAGTTGTTTCCCTAATCCGAGCAGTGTCATAGACCCACAAACACGAATAACACTAGTAAAAGTAAAATCATTAACTTCGAATTTCTCAAACAACGCTTGCTTAAAAAGCCACAAAGCCTCTTCATTTTCACCCAATTGAGTATACCCATATATCATCCCACTCCAAGAAACCACATTTCTCACAGGCATTTCATCAAACACTTTACGTGCATCCCCAATCTTCCCACATTTCGCATACATATCCACCATCGAACTCGCAACAAACACGTCAGCATCATACCCAGTTTTCATCGAAAAACAGTGAAATGATCTTCCAACATTATAACCCGAAAGAATCGCAGAAGCTTTTGTGGCACTAGGGAATATATGATCATCGGGACGAACTCCTTGATCAACCATTTTCCTAAAATACTGAAGCGCGAGATAAGGTAACTCATTCTGCGCAAAACAGGAGATAATTGAACTCCATGTAGTTGATGATTTGATGCTAGTTTCATCGAATATTTGCAAAGATTGAAATGGGAGCTGGGTTTTTGAATAGAAGTTGATCAAATAGTGAGAAACAAGTGGGATTACCTGAAACCCTAATTTGATTATACGACCATGAAGTTGTTGGCCTTTGGAAAGTGTTCTTGATCGGGTTACTGAAAGAAGATGATTACATATGTTTCTGTGATTTTCTTCAAAGATGAATTGGTTTCGTTCTTGTTGGGGAATAGCAAGCATAGTAAAGGAGATGTTTTAGGTGAGCATTGTAGTCGTTTTAATGTTTTTAACAGTGGCTTTATATTTTTAAATAAATATAAATATAAATATAAATATAAATATAAATATAAATATAAACTAGAATTTGTGAGATCTTGGATGAGTGAAATATTTATCTCAATCTAACATTTTGCTTTAAATTCAAGTGATCAATCAGAGCGCGACAATTACTTGTTCTCACATGTAGTCAAAACTACTCTAAAATGTGGTCCACATATGATTGACTTCCTTAACCCTTAGCCCATAACACCAAACTCTAAACCCTAAACTCTAAACCCTAAACTCTAAACCTTATATTTAAGGTTTAGGGTTTAAAATTTGGGGTTTAGAGATTAGAGGGTTTAGGGTTTAGCAATTAGAAATTAGAGTTTAGATTTAGGGTTTAAATTGAGTTTTTAACACGAACGGTTTAGAGTTTATGGTTTGGGTTTAGGGACTAATCCCAAAATCCTAAACCCTAAACTCTAAATCGGACTAAAAAATAAAATAAAAATAAAATAAAAACTTGAAAAGCAAAAAAAGTAATAAAAACAAATAAAACTTTGAAAAAAAATTGAAATTTTTTTATGTGATTGTCGCGCTTTGATTGATCCCTTAAATTTCAAGCAAATTGTTGGATTCACATGATTACAACTCTGTTGGATGAATTAGAGTTGACTTGTAAGAATCTCTGTATTTTTTTATACTATTATAAATCAATTCAATTAGTTATAATAAATCTAGCTATTTATTATTTAAAAACAATAAAATTGAATAAAATTGAAAAATTAACATGGTAAAAGTAGTTTTATTGCATAATTAATATTTTGGTCGAGTTTCACACAAATTATTCCATCTTTATAATCCCTTAACATGTTTATGAATTGCATATATAGCAAAAACTGTTTGTTTTAATATTAGTATACTCTGAAGCTCCTTATTGGTAAGCGTGTAATTTATCTGCTTGCATGAAATTTTTAAATAAATACCGTTAGAACATTCTATGATATAACTATATAACATGTGTAAATTATCAAATACTTTTAAAAGATTTAACATTAGGAATGTATAAGTGAACTATATAATAAAATAAACCTATTTAGTTTTTTATAGCTGTTAACTTGCCAATCTATTTAAACATGTTATTTTTATAATTGGGCATAATTGCATGATCTCCTTTGTCAACAAAAGATTTTCTGAAGAATGTGTCTGATAGATCTTTTTTCAAGTTATCGATATCATCTGTAATTATCGCCTCTTATTGGATAGTTGATAATTTCAAATTTTTGATTTTCTCACGTTGTTGCTGTTACAATTCAACGTGCTTCATTATTAACTGTAGAATGCGATACATAATAAAGGATTAAAAATGACAACTGCACGGAAATGGTGTTTTACATCCGGAATCGGCTATGAAAAATGGCGACCTTTATTATCATATACGCTCATTTTCTTTTTCATGGTTGTATCATAGGGGCAAATGGTGTTTTACGTTGGAACAATTGGCTCATTAAGCCATTGTAACTTTTTCTTTTTGCCCTCTAGTTCTTTACTAAAGGCGTAATAAAATTTGCTATGCTGTTAAAAAAAATAATCTTCTTTTTACCCGAATCTAAAAAAGATAAAAGTTGATGAATTTATTGGGCTTTGTAAAATTGGTTTTAGATTGAACCCAATAAGTTTATATAGTTGTGTGGTAGTTGATGAATTTGAATTTATTGGGCTCGTAAAATGCCTGCAATTTTGTTTCAAAATAATGATAAATGGTATTCAATCAAAAGAACGCACAAGACACACACTATTCAAAAGTACCGAAACGCCCAAAACCAACCAACACAAAGCTCAAACTCGGCGCCCAAAAAACTCACTAAACGAAAAAAGAAAGTGAGAAATTAAGACCACAAAGACCGATTCCAAACCATCTAAAAACATATACGACTAGCTATAACTAAATCATTTATAACAACCCTCAAATTTTCATACTTGAAATGACTATTTTGCCCTTGGGATTTTCCGCGTATAATTAGTATAGTACGTCACAATTATATAAATTATTCAACGTTGACTAAATATTTATTTTTAGACGACACTATATATTAATTAAAGTTTAAATTTATTATATAATTAGTTTTAGTTAATAATTCTAAGTATTAAATTATAATGTGGTACTTTTATAAAAAATAAAATCACGTGAACTTAATTATTAATTAAATAATAAAATTTATATAATTAATTATTTAATTAATTAAAACCGAATTTAATTATTTTTATTATTAAAATTGTTATATTTCAGTAGGCTTATAACTACCTTTAGTGGCCTGGTTCAATATATTCAAATTGAAAGAACCAATAAAAGAGAGATGTGTTGTAGAAGATATAGGAGAGAAAGAGGTTGAAGAGAGGTGTGATGTATTTAATGTATATGTGTGTTTTTGTAACTTACATTATGCACATATATATATAGTACAAATTTTACTATCCATATTTGACTAATTACCATCCATATTTAACTACTAAATTTACAACACTCCCCCTTGAATGGTAATTTTTTTTAAAGAACAATTAATACTGCCTCGTTAAAAACCTTGCTAAAGAAAACCCAGTGGGATAAAACTTTAGCTAAGGGAAAAAGAGTGCAGCATAGAGTTGACTCCCCCTCAAGTAGACAACGCTGAGTCGTCACATCTTTTGAACTTGCCTCATGCCAATATTGTGAACGTATCTTTTGAAAACAGCGATTGACAGTGCTTTGGTATAAAGATCAGCAGAGTTGTTGATTGAACGTATCTCATTTTAATTTGGTTGTCTTTTACGAGATCTTGAGTATATGAGAAGAATCTGAGGTTTTCATCTGAAACTGTGTCATCTAAATCTTTTATGTACAAGTTTGACCCTTGTGATTTGTCTACAGTCTCCTTCATGGTTTGCTCAAACTGTTGTTTCAATTCCTATTCCCTTTCAGTCTTTTTCTGAGCCTTACCAATATACCATTCTTTTCCATCAAACTTATGACCGTTAAGACCGTTTATAGCCTTAGCGCCTCATCAGCATTTATGTTTTGTTCTGTCATTTTTGATACTCTTCTTTCATTTGTACTATGTAAGCTGTATTATCTTCATAGATAGTTGTTGGGCTTTTATAGCATTCTAGTCCACAAGAATCAATAATGATTTGTATCATTGATCTTAACTAAAATCATTCCCGAGTAGCTTCATTTAATGCAATCACTTCGGCATGATTTGATGATGTTGCAACAAGTGTTTGTTTTGAGAACGTCATGATATTGCGGTGCCTCCATTTAGGAATACATATCTAGTTTGAGATTTAGCTTTATGTAGATCAGATAAATAATCTGCATCTGTATAACCAAACAAATCTTGTTTCGAGTTGTTAGAATAAAATAATTATAAATCAGTAGTTCCCCGAAGGTATCAAACTATTTGTTTGATCCCATTCTAATGTCTTTTGGTAGGGGCTGAGCTGAACCTTGTCAACAAATTAACTGCAAAAGAAATGTCAGATCTTGTATAATTTGTAAGATACATAAGAGCCCCAATTGCACTAAAATATGGAACTTCTGAACCAAGAAGATCTTCATGATATTCTAGAGGATGAAATGGATTAGTATCAATATTAAGATCTAACAACCATATGAGTACTTAATGGTTTTTGTCTTGTCCATATTAAAATATTTTAAAATCTTTTCGGTATAAGTTGTTTGATGTATAAGTAAGTCATTAGTTATATGCTCAATATGTAAATCAACGTAATACTTGATTTTTTTTATTTTAAAATCTTTCTTTAGAAGTTGAATGGCTTCATAGATTTCTTTATTTAAGATAATTGATATAAACAGCTATAATCCCATATTCGAACATTGTTTTTATAAAACACACGTGCAAATAAGTTTATATGTATACCCTTTTCTTATCAAGTAGTAATTTAACCGATTATACCACATACGTCCCGATTGTATAAACCCATTTAGAAATCTTTGTGATTTAATGGAATATATTCCCTTGGGTTTTGCATTAGATGCTTATGATACCTTAACCCTTCAGGTATATTCATATATATATCACTATTAAGTGATCCATACAGATAAGTAGTAACAACATCCATAAGATGCATTTAAATAACTACCAGGTTGATTATGTATCTAATAAGTAATTATATTCATTATAGGAGGATAAGTTTTTCTCCTAATTCATTTCTGGTCTTTGTGGGAAATCTTGAGTTACAAGTCTAGTTTTGCCTTGTAACTTCATTTGCACGTTTCTTTTCGGATAAAAATTCATTTGTATCCCATTGTTTCACATCTTTAAAAGTGATAACGATTGATCCAAAAACTTTTCTTTTATTGAGCGATTCTAATTCAGCTCGTATTGCTCCTTTCTGTTGAGTTCAATCACGTCTATTTTGATATTCAATGACAGATTTTGGTTCCAGATCATCATCTTTATTCATGATGTCATTGTAACATTATATGAAAATATCTCATCAAGATTTTTCATTTCATTTCAGTTTCATAATATTGCATAATTTATTGCAATTTATGTATTTACATTTATCAATATCCTCTGCAGAAGGAGTATTGATTTGTGGTTCTTGTTGAACACTTTCTTTTACCTCATTATCAGCTGATTTTCTTTTTCGAGGATTTTTATCTTTAGAACCAATTGGTCTCTCACGTTTCTGCCGTAGCAAAGACTCATGAGTGACATTATTGCCAGCTTTTGTAATTTCAATTCTAGCTGAAGCATTTACTGCTGGTATATATGATTTAGTCACTTATTTTTTGTATCTTTAAATGCATAAAGTAATTAATTTGCAAGTTCTTGCATATGCATTATATTTGAACTTTCTTTTCGCATTCTTTTGTGCGATGATCAATATTCCTTAATTGATGTTCACACCATGAAACATCATTTTATTTATATTTCATTTCTCCCCCTAATATAGGGAACAATGTTTCATTAAAGTGACAATCGACAAAACTTGCTGTAAAAACATCACCCGTCATGGGTTCAATATATCTTATGATTGAAGATGTTTCATATCTAACATATATTTCAATCCTTCTTTGAGGAACCATTTGTTGTGGTTGTTCAATTAAAAATACACTGCACAACCAAATATTTTAAGATGGAAAATATTTGGTCTCCACCAAAATTAAGTTGGTAATGGAGAATATTTATAACTTGCACTTGATTTAATGCGAATTAATGTCACATCATGTAAATTTACATGTCCCCATATAAATATTGAGAGTTTTGTACTCATTTCTAATTGTCTAGTTATTAGCTGTAAGCGTTTATCTATTAATTCAGCTAAACCAATTTTGTGTATGCACATGAGCAACTGGATGTTCAACAACAATCCTTGTAGACATATAATAATCATTAAAAGCTTGAGATGTTAACTCACCAGCATTATCAAGTCTCATCCTTTTAATGGTGTAATCAGAATAATGTGTTCTTAATTTAATAATTTGTGCAAGAAACTTTGCAAATGCCATATTATGGCTTGATAACACACAAACATGAGACCATGCGTTAGATGCGTCTATTAGAAAAATGGTCCACATGATGGATGAATTGGTCCATATATATACCCTTGAATTCTTTCAAGAAACATTGGTGATTATTTCTCAATGTGCTTTTCATTAATCGCCATATGTGATTTTCATTAATCACCCTATGTGATTTTCATTAATCACCATATGTGCTTTTCATCATATATCATTTTCACCATATGCGCTTTTAATCATATGTGCTGCGCTTTTCGTCATATGCACTTTTCATTATATGCGCTTTTAATTATATGCGATGCGCTTTTCATCATATGTGCTTTTTATCATATGCGCTTTTCATTATATGCGCTGCGCTTTTCATCATATGCGCTTTTTATCATATGCGCTTTTAATCCTATGCGCTTTTCGGTGCTACATAGATATTTCTCATTTTCGATTATCATTGACTGATAATCATATCCATTATGATATATATCAGAGAAACTTAACAAATTTCTCTTTGATTTGGGAGAAAACAAGACATTGTTTACCAAAAAATTCGTACCATTTGGTAATATGAAATTTTGCCTTTTTCGTTTCTTATATCAAGTTTGCAAGAGCTGATATAGTATTTATAATTCCTTCATTTGATTTAAATCAATGAAATATTTCTTAGATTTGATCATAGTGTGTATGTTACTACTATCTGCAATACATAGGTCTTTACCATTTAATTGATGTTGTATTTCTGCAGGATTCATACTAAAACTTCAAATAAGATAAGCAAATAATGAGTTATATTTCAGCAAGATAATCAAATTATATTACCTAAAAACAAGTTATAATCTGAAGTACATAAAAGATAACACTTAATAAAACATATGCGTTATGGTCTAAAGCCATTTATTTATGAGTGATACATAAAAAAAACTAGGCATCTTAGAAAATTCAAACCATTCAAGTCTCAAGGTAGCTCAGGGTTAATTTAATCAAGATTTGTCAACAGATTCACTCTCGTTTTCTTTTCTTTTGGGACTTATTTGTAGAGCTAAACAAGATGTTCATGTATTCAAGAAATGCTAGACTGATGATCCACGTTACCAGATCATTAATAAGAATCTTCGGAATTCTTATAAGAGCGTCTACTAATATCTTTAATTTTATTCTTTCATGGATCACCGTTATTATTATTTTTTTTTTTGATAATTAATATCGTATCTATCTTTGAGTATTTTCCATAATACACTTGGATTTTCGATCATATAATATGTAGATTCTAAGGACTCGTCAATATGTTTGCTAAGAAAAATACTTACTATTGCTTTCTCTTGTTCGGAATAATTGTTATTTTCATTCAGGGTTTCTAAAATACCGTTTGATTCGAGATGTTTTTCTACATTCATAACCCATGTTAAGTAGTTATTCCCACTTGTTCTAAATGAGCAAATTTAAGCCTTTTCAAATTCGACATTTTCTATTATCAAAAAGATGAATAACATAAATCATAATCATAATCAACTTCTATTCATAGACAAATAATAAAATGAAATTAGAATCATTTTAAATTCATAAGTAGCAAACAACAGAATAATGGTATGATTACAAATAATAAAACCACAAGGGCAGGATAGAATATAGGTTCACCCGGTGGTATATTAGCAACAATGATGATAGTTAATATGACCAATACAATAGGAAAAATCATCCTTGTGTGAATCATTTTTACAAAAAGTTTTGAGAGTAGTAATCTGAAAAATGAAGATTGATTTGTGAAAATGTGAAAACGGAGATGTTTATTTTATATTTGAAAAATATAGTTGTTGTAACGTCGTCAGTTGACATTAACAACCGTTATGTATATATGACCGTTGTAACGTCGTTAGTTGACGTTAACGAATAAAGTCACTATATCAAAACGCGTATGAGTAATATAAAGGACAAGATTTTTTTTTCTTATTTTAACTTTTAAGATTTACTTTTAATAAAAATACAAACTACTTTTTCTTATTTTAACTTTTAAGATTTACTTTTAATAAAAATACAAACTACTTTTTCTTATTTTAACTTTTAAGATTTACTTTTAATAAAAATACAAACTACTTTTCTTATTTTAACTTTTAAGATTTACTTTTAATAAAAATACAAACTACTTTTCTTATTTTAACTTTTAAGATTTACTTTTAATAAAAATACAAACTACTTTTTCTTATTTTAACTTTTAAGATTTACTTTTAATAAAAATACAAACTACTTTTTCTTATTTTAACTTTTAAGATTTACTTTTAATAAAAAATACAAACTACTTTTTCTTATTTTAACTTTTAAGATTTACTTTTAATAAAAATTCAAACTATTTTTTCTTATTTTAACTTTTAAGATTTACTTTTAAGAATAAACATTAGTATGCATGAAATAAATAATGATTAATTGCATAAGTAATCATAAATGTTAGATAACATATAAAGACCCCATCGTATTCGTATTGATCGGAATTAATCTCGACCCATGGTACCGTGTTGTCAAATGACGTGTTGCGTACATAAAGTACCGTGTTGTCAAATGACGTGTTGCATAAAATCATGAGGTCTTATTAACATAAATATAAATGTTAGTGAAGTTAATAAGAGTTAGATTACCGAAAATATAATTCAGGCGGTATAACCGACCATATATAACTTAAATAGCATAAATATAAATGTTAGTGAAGTTAATGAAAGTTAGATTACAGAAATATAATTCAGGCGGTATAACCGACCATATATAACTTAAATAACATAAATATAAATGTTAGTGAAGTTAATAAAAGTTAGATTACATAAATATAATTCAGGCGGTATAACCGACCATATATAACTTAAATAACATAAATATAAATATTAGTGAAGTTAATAAAAGTTAGATAATTTCTTACCTTGATTAGTGACGTGTGTTTGCTTAGATAAACCTTGATTATACGGAACACTTTGTGCTGATAACGTATTATATTTCAGTAAGCTTATAACTACCTTTAGTGGCCTGGTTCAATATATTCAAATTGAAATAACCAATAAAAGAGAGATGTGTTGTAGAAGATATAGGAGAGAAAGAGGTTGAAGAGAGGTGTGATGTATTTAATGTATATGTGTGTTTTTGTAACTTACATTATGCACATATATATAGTACAAATTTTACTATCCATATTTGACTAATTACCATCCATATTTAACTAATAAATTTACAACAAAAATCTGTTTATTTAAATTAATAAAAAGATAATGCAATTTTTAATTAAATTCTAAATTGTCCTAATTTTATCAACAAATTATTTAAAGATATGATTGTATAAAAATTTAAAATAAAAAAGATAAGGATAAAAATTTCTAGAATTTTTCAAGAAAAGAATATGTCAAAGATATGCCAAACTTGTTCTTAAAGAAAAAATAATTAGTTTTCTAATCTAATTCAAACTTTTAACCCTAACCTTATAATTTATAACTATAAATAGAGGTCTAAACCTCATTAATTTTTCATTCAGTTCTCATACCCTTGAAAAATACCCCAAAAAAACTCTGCCCTTCTGATGTGACGTGTGTGACATACATCTTTTACTTTCTAAATTTATACAAGATTTAAATATTATAAATAAGCACGCACAACTATCGAGCACTTAGAACTCGGTTATTATAGCACTTAATGTAAGTATTCTTATCAAGTTCATCCCAATAGAGCGGTCTAAGTCGGATATTTGAAACTATCAATTGTCCTAGAGGTTGCATGATTGGAGGTTTCGATTGATATTTAACTAACAACTAAAACTTGCACAATTAAACAAACCTAACTTAACAAGTAAGCTATTAGCAAGAAACAAGTAGTAGAGTATTAAGACTTAAATCAAATTAACTAAGACGTGTTCACTTATCTAATCCTCTCTATGCTTGGCTTACTCCATTTTTCCTATTTTGTTATCTCCTTAGTTGTTGAATTATTAAATGTTTAGTATCACTACTAAACCTCAAATCAAATGACACTCCGAGAATTACATAAGCTTTGTATCCTAAGATCGAGTTAAGCATGATTTGGTCATTGAGATTGAGCTTGGGTTGAAATCACTTAAAACCCCCAACTATCGAAATCACTTAAGATAATCGACACTACTATGTTGACTAAAGGCTAATTGAACCTAGATCAAGAACACAATCACTTCCAATTCCTAAGCTAGTTGTCTAGATCACCTAAGGTGTTGAATCACACATTGATTCACTTCTCAAATCACTAAGAGAGCTACTCAACATATTTAATCAAAGTCAAGCCTAAAACAAACTCATAGCAATGGATCTTTAGCCAATTCAACAACACATGATCATATGATTCATTCAAACAACAATATTCAATGGATTTGGGGCAAACACTAGCATTAGAGATTCATAGATAAGCAAACATAAGAGATTTAGCCAATCATAGCTAAAATCAAATTAATTATAAGCATAGAAATGTAAACAATCATCATCTTCAAACTATTACAAGTAATTGATGCAAAGTATGTAAAGTAAAGTTAAGATTACAACCCAAAATGTAAAGAAGATGAAGATCTAAGCTAAAATAATGATACATCTTGAGCAAGCTTCCTTGAATCCTCCCTTAATCTCTAATGGATGAAGAAATTAGGGTTTTGTAAGTGAAATTCGGACCCTAAGCAGCTGCTCTAAAAAGATGCATATGAAAATGACCTAACCTCGTTCCTTAAATAGTGCTGAAAATCTGGGCTGAAACAGCGTCAGGAGCGCCGCTTTTCCTTCAGGAGCGACGCTTTTAGCTTGAAACAGGAGCGACGCTTTTTACTTTGGTGCGTCGCTTTTGGCTTGGCAGGAGCGGCGCTTTTGATTTGTAGAACGGCGTTTCTGCTCACTGATGAAAAATGGAGACAAATCGTGCATAATTGCGCCGATTTTACTTCAGGTGCGGCGCTTTTGGGCCTTCAGGAGCAGCGCTCCTTTACAGGAGAGGCGCTTTTTGAGCTGTTTCTTGCACTTGTTATTTCCTTAGCCAATTTTGCCCAAGATTTGGTCAATTTTACACCAAATCAACTCCTTAGCACTTAATTTACCATTTAGCTCAATAGCACACAAAATAGGCTCCGAGATAGTCAAAAACCGAACAAAGTGAGGTAGATATCGCGAAGTAAACATATATAAATGGAGCAATATCAAACCCCCTACATTTGAATCTTTGCTTGTCCTCAAGCAAACAATCGACAAAACAAGCTTTGGAGATAGAGAACGAATAAGTGAACAATGCCAAAGCGCAAAAAGTTTAGGCACAAGTTAATACCTCCAATGAATAGGCACTTGATGGCACGGATGCTCTCCAAAAACTTGCGGACCAAGCATAAACTTCCTCTTCTTCTATAACCACAAACTTCGAACAAACTCAAACAATCTCTTCACTAGCTCAAGCTCAAAACAAGCTTCAAATCTTCAATCCTCAAATACTAACATAAACATAATTCAAGCCTAAGTCTACCCGAACTAATCATGCCCCCGGTCAAAGTCAACATCATCTACGAAAAGGTCATCAAACACCAATCATAAAGTATCAAATCTTCACAAACTCGAACTTGATCTCCTTGATCTTGACCAAATATGTAGGATTCACGGGATAGCCATAAACTCATCAAACTAATCAATCATACCAAATATAAACCTACTCAAACAAGCTTATAATGTACCCAAAAGATGTAAAATGCACCCAAAATGAATAAGGGCCATGAAAATCGTACACATCATCACCAATCATGAAATAATATATCGTGCTAAGAATATGCTTCCAAAAAGAATGCCCATCTCATCGTGCTAAGAATTTGAAATTGGAGAGATGGTCATGCTTAAAGTTGCACCTTGGAAAGGCATTGTTTGATTTGGTAAACGAGGGAAATTAAATTCAAGGTATATTGGGCCATTTAAGATTATTGATCGTGTCGGACCAGTAGCTTACCGACTTGAGTTACCTCAACAACTCGCGGCTGTACATAACACTTTCCACGTCTCGAATTTGAAGAAATGTTTTGCTAAAGAAGATCTCACTATTCCGTTAGATGAAATCCAAATCAATGAAAAACTTCAATTCATCGAAGAACCCGTCGAAATAATGGATCGTGAGGTTAAAAGACTTAAGCAAAAAAAGATACCAATTGTTAAGGTTCGATGGAATGCTCGTAGAGGACCCGAGTTCACCTGGGAGCGTGAAGATCAGATGAAGAAGAAATACCCGCATCTATTTCCAGAAGATTCGTCAACACCTTCAACAGCTTAAAATTTCGGGACGAAATTTATTTAACGGGTAGGTAATGTAGTGACCCGAACTTTTCCATGTTTATATATATTAATTGAGATTGATATTTACATGATTAAATGTTTCCAACATGTTAAGTAATCAAACTTGTTAAGACTTGATTAATTGAAATATGTTTCATATAGACAATTGACCACCCAAGTTGACCGGTGATTCACGAACGTTAAAACTTGTAAAAACTATATGATGACATATATATGGATATATATATAGTTAAAATGATACTATGATAAGTAAACATATCATTAAGTATATTAACAATGAACTACATATGTAAAAACAAGACTACTAACTTAATGATTTTTAAACGAAACATATATGTAACGATTATCGTTGTAAAGACATTTAATGTATATATATATATCATATTAAGAGATATTCATACATGATAATATCATGATAATATAATAATTTAAAATCTCATTTGATATTATAAACATTGGGTTAACAACATTTAACAAGATCGTTAACCTAAAGGTTTCAAAACAACACTTACATGTAACGACTAACGATGACTTAACGACTCAGTTAAAATGTATATACATGTAGTGTTTTAATATGTATTTATACACTTTTGAAAGACTTCAATACACTTATCAAAATACTTCTACTTAACAAAAATGCTTACAATTACATCCTCGTTCAGTTTCATCAACAATTCTACTCGTATGCACCCGTATTCATACTCGTACAACACACAGCTTTTAGATGTATGTACTATTGATATATACACTCCAATGATCAGCTCTTAGCAGCCTATGTGAGTCATCTAACACATGTGGGAACCATCATTTGGCAACTAGCATGAAATATCTCATAAAATTACAAAAATATGAGTAATCATTCATGACTTATTTACATGAAAACAAAATTACATATCCTTTATATCTAATCCATACACCAACGACCAAAAACACCTACAAACACTTTAATTCTTCAATTTTCTTCATCTAATTAATCTCTCTCAAGTTCTATCTTCAAGTTCTAAGAGTTCTTCATATATTCTACAAGTTCTAGTTACATAAAATCAAGAATACTTTCAAGTTTGCTAGCTCACTTCCAATCTTGTAAGGTGATCATCCAACCTCAAGAAATCTTTGTTTCTTACAGTAGGTTATCATTCTAATATAAGGTAATAATCATATTCAAACTTTGGTTCAATTTCTATAACTATAACAATCTTATTTCAAGTGATGATCTTACTTGAACTTGTTTTCGTGTCATGATTCTGCTTCAAGAACTTCGAACCATCCAAGGATCCGTTGAAGCTAGATCCATTTTTCTCTTTTCCAGTAGGTTTATCCAAGGAACTTAAGGTAGTAATGATGTTCATAACATCATTCTATTCATACATATAAAGCTATCTTATTCGAAGGTTTAAACTTGTAATCACTAGAACATAGTTTAGTTAATTCTAAACTTGTTCGCAAACAAAAGTTAATCCTTCTAACTTGAATTTTAAAATCAACTAAACACATGTTCTATATCTATATGATATGCTAACTTAATGATTTAAAACCTGGAAACACGAAAAACACCGTAAAACTAGATTTACGCCGTCGTAGTAACACCGCGGGCTGTTTTGGGTTAGTTAATTAAAAACTATGATAAACTTTGATTTAAAAGTTTTTATTCTGAGAAAATGATTTTTATTATGAACATGAAACTATATCCAAAAATTATGGTTAAACTCAAAGTGGAAGTATGTCTTCTAAAATGGTCATCTAGACGTCGTTCTTTCGACTGAAATGACTACCTTTAAAAAAACGACCTGTAACTTATTTTTCCGACTATAAACCTATACTTTTTATGTTTAGATTCATAAAATAGAGTTCAATATGAAACTATAGCAATTTGATTCGCTCAAAACGGATTTAAAATGAAGAAGTTATGGGTAAAACAAGATTGGATAATTTTTCTCATTTTAGCTACGTGAAAATTGGTAACAAATCTATTCCAACCATAACTTAATCAACTTGTATTGTATATTATGTAATCTTGAGATACCATAGACACGTATACAATGTTTCGACCTATCATGTCGACACATCTATATATATTTCGGAACAACCATAGACACTCTATATGTGAATGTTGGAGTTAGCTATACAGGGTTGAGGTTGATTCCAAAATATATATAGTTTGAGTTGTGATCCATACTGAGATACATATACACTGGGTCGTGGATTGATTCAAGATAATATTTATCGATTTATTTCTGTACATCTAACTGTGGACAACTAGTTGTAGGTTACTAACGAGGACAGCTGACTTAATAAACTTAAAACATCAAAATATATTAAAAGTGTTGTAAATATATTTTGAACATACTTTAATATACATGTATATATTGTTATAGGTTCGTGAATCAACAGTGGCCAAGTCTTACTTCTCGACGAAGTAAAAATATGTGAAAGTGAGTTATAGTCCCACTTTTAAAATCTAATATTTTTGGGATGAGAATACATGCAGGTTTTATAAATGATTTACAAAATAGACACAAGTACGTGAAACTACATTCTATGGTTGAATTATCGAAATCGAATATGCCCCTTTTTATTAAGTCTGGTAATCTAAGAATTAGGGAACAGACACCCTAATTGACGCGAATCCTAAAGATAGATCTATTGGGCCTAACAAACCCCATCCAAAGTACCGGATGCTTTAGTACTTCGAAATTTATATCATAACCGAAGGGTGTCCCGGAATGATGGGGATATTCTTATATATGCATCTTGTTAATGTCGGTTACCAGGTGTTCACCATATGAATGATTTTTATCTCTATGTATGGGATGTGTATTGAAATATGAAATCTTGTGGTCTATTGTTACGATTTGATATATATAGGTTAAACCTATAACTCACCAACATTTTTGTTGACGTTTAAAGCATGTTTATTCTCAGGTAAATATTAAGAGCTTCCGCTGTTGCATACTAAAATAAGGACAAGATTTGGAGTCCATGTTTGTATGATATTGTGTAAAAACTGCATTCAAGAAACTGATTTCGATGTAACATATTTGTATTGTAAACCATTATGTAATGGTCGTGTGTAAACAGGATATTTTAGATTATCATTATTTGATAATCTACGTAAAGCTTTTTAAACCTTTATTTATGAAATAAAGGTTATGGTTTGTTTTAAAAATGAATGCAGTCTTTGAAAAACGTCTCATATAGAGGTCAAAACCTCGCAACGAAATCAATTAATATGGAACGTTTTTAATCAATAAGAACGGGACATTTCAGTTAGTATCCGAGCGTTGGTCTTAGAGAACCAGAATTTTGCATTAGTGTGTCTTATCGAGTTTGTTAGGATGCATTAGTGAGTCTGGACTTCGACCGTGTTTACTTGAAAAATGATTGCTTAACAAATTTTGTTGGAAACTATATATTTTTAACATGTGAATATTATATGATATATTAAATCTCATAACGCGTTTGATATTATGTGATAGATGTCTACCTCTAGAACAAGTCCCATTGACTCACCTAATAATAATGAAGAGTCAAATGTAAATTGGAATGATTCGTGGACTGATTCACAAGTTCCCGAAGAGGAACCGGAAGAAGAGTCGGAACCGGAAGAAGAATCGGAACCGGAAGAAGAATCGGAACCGGATGAAGAAATAGAACCGGTGGGGGAAATAATAAAACGGTTAAGTAAAAGAAAATCCTCAACCAACCGACCAAGGTTAATTATGGTCAATGGTGTTTCCGCCAAGGAAGCAAAATATTGGGAGGATTACCAATTCTCCGATGAATCGGATTCCGACGAGAATTCCGATGATGTTATAGAAATTACCCCAACTGAATTTAAAAAGGCAAAAGAAAATAATAAGGGAAAGGGCATAAAAATAGAGAAATCTAATTCCAACCCTAATGAACTTTATATGTATCGTCAACCCCCGAAGTCCTTAAGTTGTAACAATGACCCGGGAAGCTCTAAACCACCAGGTTTTTCTAAACCAATGTGGAAAATAACGGCTCGTATTAGGGGAACATCATATATCCCTAGAAACTTGGCAAAACGAACCAAAACCGAAGAAGAAGAAACAAGCGAGTCGGAATAAGATAGTTGTATTCGTGTGGTGTAATATATGTAATATAGTGTGCTTATGCTTTATGATATATGTAAAAATTGCTTGTATTAATAAGTATTTTTTTTTATGAATCTAACTCTTGTCTATTTTACAGTATAAAAACACAAAATGGATAGACAACCCAATATTTTAAGAGACCTACCCGGAGACATGATTGATGAAATCTTGTCTAGAGTTGGTCAGAATTCTTCGGCACAACTATTTAAGGCGAGATCAGTTTGTAAGACATTCGAAGAACGTTCCAAGAATGCCTTGGTTTATAAAAGGCTTTCGTTCAAAAGATGGGGGATATCACATTGGGAAATCCATAAGTTACGATGTGTTTACTTTGACGCATATATTGCGGGGAACCCAAATGCTATTTTACGCAATGGGTTAAGAAATTATTTTGACTCAATATATCCGAATATTGGACTTCGTGATTTAGAAAAAGCGGCTAACATGCAACATAAAGAAGCATGTTATGCTTACGGATTAGTAATGTTCGCTTCTCACCAAAGTGAGAACAAGAACATCGGGCTACAACTATTAAACAAAACATTCCCACAAGTGACGGAGTCGGTAATTGGGGTAAGAAATGAGGTTTTTAGATTGTTACGGGACTGTTGGACATTACGTAACCCTCGTCCCTTTGACGACGTTACAACACGCTGTCTTATCAACGGCCATAACGGTTATGTTCCACAAGACCAAGGATGGGAAGTAGTCCTAGTAAAACCAGAATGCATGACTTGTTTCTGGACGTATGAATTACGTGTCTTTATTGCTTTTGCTGAACGACTTGTGTACTAGCTAGAATTATCTTCACAACTATCTTGTATCAAAGTTATTGTGTGCTATATTTCATGCTTTATGTAAAATAAGCGGTATTGTAAGTTTGTAAAATATTGTATAAAAGTTTGAACGCGAAATATTATTATAATCAGTTTTTCATATAGAATTGTAGTAGTTGAATTGTATATTAGCTACTAAGTATGAACTTAACGGGTAGGTACTACCCGAATTTAAACTTATAAAACGCTAATATGAAGAAAAAGCTTTTATAAATGAGTTCATATTATGCTACGAAATACTATTAACTACTCTTAATATTCTTTATGATTAACTTGTTCCATTTGACAATTTTGAAGGAAATGGCACCGACTACTCGACACACCGTGAATATGAATGAAGAGGAATTCCGTACTTTTCTAGCTTCAAACATAGCCGCAGTACAGGCTGCGCTACATACCAATAATAACCTTGGATCTAGCAGTACAGGAAATCGTGTAGGATGCACCTACAAAGAATTCACTGCCTGCAAACCTTTGGAATTTGATGGAACCGAAGGACCGATCGGATTGAAACGGTGGACCGAGAAGGTCGAATCGGTGTTTGCCATAAGTAAGTGTACTGAAGAGGACAAAGTAAAGTACGCTACGCATACCTTCATAGGTTCTGCGTTAACATGGTGGAATACCTATCTAGAGCAAGTGGGACAAGACGATGCGTACGCACTACCGTAGTCAGCATTCAAGCACTTGATGAACGAGAAGTACCGTCCCAGAACCGAGGTCAATAAGCTCAAGACAGAACTTAGAGGGTTACGAACCCAAGGATTTGATATTACCACGTACAAAAGACGATTCACAGAATTGTGCCTATTGTGTCCGAGAGCATTCGAAGATGAGGAAGAGAAGATCGACGCGTTTATGAAAGGATTACCGGAAAGAATCCAAGAAGATATAAGTTCACACGAGCCCGCCTCCATACAACAGGCATGTAGAATGGCTCACAAACTAGTGAACCAGATTGAAGAAAGAATTAAAGAACAGACTGCTGAAGAGGCCAATGTGAAGCAAGTCAAAAGAAAGTGGGAGGAAAACGGTGATAAGAATCACCAATACAACAACAATAGCAATTACAACAATAATCGCAACGATTATCCCAACAATCGCAACATCAATCGCAACTACAACAAACGGCCCAACAACAACAACAACAACAACAACAACAACAACAACAACAACAACTACAACAATCATCCCAACAACAATAATAACCGCAACAACAACAACAATCAGAAGCAGCTATGCCAAAGGTGTGAAAAGTATCACTCGGGGTTCTGCACCAAATTTTGCAACAAGTGTAAAAGAAATGGTCATAGCGCGGTGAAGTGTGAGGTCTACGGACCAGGGGTTAATAGAACGAAAGGAACAAATGGTGTCGGAACGAGTAATGGCGGAGCAAGTAGTGTCGGAGCAAGTTATGCCAACGTAGTTTGTTATAAATGTGGAAAACCGGGCCACATTATTAGAAATTGCCCGAACCAGGAGAACATGAATGGACAAGGCCGCGGAAGAGTTTTCAATATTAATGCGGCAGAGGCACAGGAAGACCCGGAGCTTGTTACGGGTACGTTTCTTATTGACAATAAATCTGCTTACGTTTTATTTGATTCGGGTGCGGATAGAAGCTATATGAGTAGAGATTTTTGTGCTAAATTAAGTTGTCCATTGACGCCTTTGGATAGTAAATTTTTACTCGAATTAGCAAATGGTAAATTAATTTCAGCAGATAATATATGTCGAAATCGAGAAATTAAACTGGTTAGCGAAACATTTAAGATTGATTTGATACCAGTAGAGTTAGGGAGTTTTGATGTGATAATCGGTATGGATTGGTTGAAAGAAGTGAAAGCAGAGATCGTTTGTTACAAAAATGCAATTCGCATTATACGAGAAAAAGGAAAACCCTTAATGGTGTACGGAGAAAAGGGCAACACGAAGCTACATCTTATTAGTAATTTGAAGGCACAAAAACTAATAAGAAAAGGTTGCTATGCTGTTCTAGCACACGTCGAGAAAGTACAAACTGAAGAAAAGGGCATCAATGATGTTCCCATTACAAAAGAATTTTCCGATGTATTTCCGAAAGAATTACCGGGATTACCCCCACATCGATCCGTTGAATTTCAAATAGATCTTGTACCTGGAGCTGCACCAATAGCTCGTGCTCCTTACAGACTCGCACCCAACGAGATGAAAGAACTGCAAAGCCAATTACAAGAACTTTTAGAGCGTGGTTTCATTCGACCAAGCACATCACCGTGGGGAGCTCCTGTTTTGTTTGTCAAGAAGGAAGATGGTACATTCAGGTTGTGTATCGACTACCGAGAGTTGAACAAACTTACCATCAAGAACCGCTACCCACTACCGAGAATCGACGACTTATTTGATCAACTACATGGCTCGTCTGTTTATTCAAAGATTGACTTACGTTCCGGGTATCATCAAATACGGGTGAAAGAAGATGATATTCCAAAGACTGCTTTCAGAACACGTTACGGTCATTACAAGTTTATGGTCATGCCATTTGGTTTAACTAATGCACCAGCTGTGTTCATGGACCTTATGAACCGAGTGTGTGGACCATACCTTGACAAGTTTATCATTGTTTTCATTGATGACATACTTATTTACTCGAAGAATGACCAAGAACACGGTGAACATTTGAGAAAGGTGTTAGAAGTATTGAGGAAGGAAGAATTGTACGCTAAGTTTTCAAAGTGTGCATTTTGGTTGGAAGAAGTTCAATTCCTCGGTCACATAGTGAACAAAGAAGGTATTAAGGTGGATCCGGCAAAGATAGAAACTGTTGAAAAGTGGGAAACCCCGAAAACTCCGAAACACATACGCCAGTTTTTAGGACTAGCTGGTTACTACAGAAGGTTCATCCAAGACTTTGCCAGAATAGCAAAACCCTTAACTGCATTAACGCATAAAGGGAAGAAATTTGAATGGAATGATGAACAAGAGAAAGCGTTTCAGTTATTGAAGAAAAAGCTAACTACGGCACCTATATTGTCATTGCCTGAAGGGAATGATGATTTTGTGATTTATTGTGACGCATCAAAGCAAGGTCTCGGTTGTGTATTAATGCAACGAACGAAGGTGATTGCTTATGCGTCTAGACAATTGAAGATTCACGAACAAAATTATACGACGCATGATTTGGAATTAGGCGCGGTTGTTTTTGCATTAAAGACTTGGAGGCACTACTTATATGGGGTCAAAAGTATTATATATACCGACCATAAAAGTCTTCAACACATATTTAATCAGAAACAACTGAATATGAGGCAGCGTAGGTGGATTGAATTGTTGAATGATTACGACTTTGAGATTCGTTACCACCCGGGAAAGGCAAATGTGGTAGCCGATGCCTTGAGCAGGAAGGACAGAGAACCCATTCGAGTAAAATCTATGAATATAATGATTCATAATAACCTTACTACTCAAATAAAGGAAGCGCAACAAGGAGTTTTAAAAGAGGGAAATTTAAAGGATGAAATACCTAAGGGATCGGAGAAGCATCTTAATATTCGGGAAGACGGAACCCGGTATAGGGCTGAAAGGATTTGGGTACCAAAATTTGGAGATATGAGAGAAATGGTACTTAGAGAAGCTCATAAAACCGGATACTCAATACATCCTGGAACGGGGAAGATGTACAAGGATCTCAAGAAACATTTTTGGTGGCCGGGTATGAAAGCCGATGTTGCTAAATACGTAGGAGAATGTTTGACGTGTTCTAAGGTCAAAGCTGAGCATCAGAAACCATCAGGTCTACTTCAACAACCCGAAATCCCGGAATGGAAATGGGAAAACATTACCATGGATTTCATCACTAAATTGCCAAGGACTGCAAGTGGTTTTGATACTATTTGGGTAATAGTTGATCGTCTCACCAAATCAGCACACTTCCTGCCAATAAGAGAAGATGACAAGATGGAGAAGTTAGCACGACTGTATTTGAAGGAAGTTGTCTCCAGACATGGAATACCAATCTCTATTATCTCTGATAGGGATGGCAGATTTATTTCAAGATTCTGGCAGACATTACAGCAAGCATTAGGAACTCGTCTAGACATGAGTACTACCTATCATCCACAAACTGATGGGCAGAGCGAAAGGACAATACAAATGCTTGAAGACATGCTACAAGCATGTGTTATTGATTTCGGAAACAGTTGGGATCGACATCTACCGTTAGCAGAATTTTCCTACAACAACAGCTACCATTCAAGCATTGAGATGGCGCCGTTTGAAGCACTTTATGGTAGAAAGTGCAGGTCTCCGATTTGTTGGAGTGAAGTGGGGGATAGACAGATTACGGGTCCGGAGATTATACAAGAAACTACCGAGAAAATCATCCAAATTCAACAACGGTTGAAAACCGCCCAAAGTCGACAAAAGAGCTACGCTGACATTAAAAGAAAAGATATAGAATTTGAAATTGGAGAGATGGTCATGCTTAAAGTTGCACCTTGGAAAGGCATTGTTCGATTTGGTAAACGAGGGAAATTAAATTCAAGGTATATTGGGCCATTTAAGATTATTGATCGTGTCGGACCAGTAGCTTACCGACTTGAGTTACCTCAACAACTCGCGGCTGTACATAACACTTTCCATGTCTCGAATTTGAAGAAATGTTTTGCTAAATAAGATCTCACTATTCCGTTAGATGAAATCCAAATCAAAGAAAAACTTCAATTCATCGAAGAACCCGTCGAAATAATGGATCGTGAGGTTAAAAGACTTAAGCAAAACAAGATACCAATTGTTAAGGTTCGATGGAATGCTCGTAGAGGACCCGAGTTCACCTGGGAGCGTGAAGATCAGATGAAGAAGAAATACCCGCATCTATTTCCAGAAGATTCGTCAACACCTTCAACAGCTTAAAATTTCGGGACGAAATTTATTTAACGGGTCGGTACTGTAGTGACCCGAACTTTTACATGTTTATATATATTAATTGAGATTGATATTTACATGATTAAATGTTTCCAACATGTTAAGCAATCAAACTTGTTAAGACTTGATTAATTGAAATATGTTTCATATAGACAATTGACCACCCAAGTTGACCGGTGATTCACGAACGTTAAAACTTGTAAAAACTATATGATGACATATATATGGATATATATATAGTTAAAATGATACTATGATAAGTAAACATATCATTAAGTATATTAACAATGAACTACATATGTAAAAACAAGACTACTAACTTAATGATTTTTAAACGAGACATATATGTAATGATTATCGTTGTAAAGACATTTAATGTATATATATCATATTAAGAGATATTCATACATGATAATATCATGATAATATAATAATTTAAAATCTCATTTGATATTATAAACATTGGGTTAACAACATTTAACAAGATCGTTAACCTAAAGGTTTCAAAACAACACTTACATGTAACGACTAACGATGACTTAACGACTCAGTTAAAATGTATATACATGTAGTGTTTTAATATGTATTTATACACTTTTGAAAGACTTCAATACACTTATCAAAATACTTCTACTTAACAAAAATGCTTACAATTACATCCTCGTTCAGTTTCATCAACAATTCTACTCGTATGCACCCGTATTCGTACTCGTACAACACACAGCTTTTAGATGTATGTACTATTGATATATACACTCCAATGATCAGCTCTTTGCAGCCCATGTGAGTCACCTAACACATGTGGGAACCATCATTTGGCAACTAGCATGAAATATCTCATAAAATTACAAAAATATGAGTAATCATTCATGACTTATTTACATGAAAACAAAATTACATATCCTTTATATCTAATCCATACACCAATGACCAAAAACACCTACAAACATTTTAATTCTTCAATTTTCTTCATCTAATTAATCTCTCTCAAGTTCTATCTTCAAGTTCTAAGAGTTCTTCATATATTCTACAAGTTCTAGTTACATAAAATCAAGAATACTTTCAAGTTTGCTAGCTCACTTCCAATCTTGTAAGGTGATCATCCAACCTCAAGAAATCTTTGTTTCTTACAGTAGTTTATCATTATAATATAAGGTAATAATCATATTCAAACTTTGGTTCAATTTCTATAACTATAACAATCTTATTTCAAGTGATGATCTTACTTGAACTTGTTTTCGTGTCATGATTCTGCTTCAAGAACTTCGAACCATCCAAGGATCCGTTGAATCTAGATCCATTTTTCTCTTTTCCAGTAGGTTTATCCAAGGAACTTAAGGTAGTAATGATGTTCATAACATCATTCTATTCATACATATAAAGCTATCTTATTCGAAGGTTTAAACTTGTAATCACTAGAACATAGTTTAGTTAATTCTAAACTTGTTCGCAAAAAAAAGTTAATCCTTCTAACTTGACTTTTAAAATCAACTAAACACATGTTCTATATCTATATGATATGCTAACTTAATGATTTAAAACCTGGAAACACGAAAAACACCGTAAAACTGGATTTACGCCGTCGTAGTAACACCGCGGGCTGTTTTGGGTTAGTTAATTAAAAACTATGATAAACTTTGATTTAAAAGTTTTTATTCTGAGAAAATGATTTTTATTATGAACATGAAACTATATCCAAAAATTATGGTTAAACTCAAAGTGGAAGTATGTCTTCTAAAATGGTCATCTAGACGTCGTTCTTTCGACTGAAATGACTACCTTTACAAAAACGACTTGTAACTTATTTTTCCGACAATAAACCTATACTTTTTCTGTTTAGATTCATAAAATAGAGTTCAATATGAAACTATAGCAATTTGATTCACTCAAAACGGATTTAAAATGAAGAAGTTATGGGTAAAACAAGATTGGATAATTTTTCTCATTTTAGCTACGTGAAAATTGGTAACAAATCTATTCCAACCATAACTTAATCAACTTGTATTGTATATTATGTAATCTTGAGATACCATAGACACGTATACAATGTTTCGACCTATCATGTCGACACATCTATATATATTTCGGAACAACCATAGACACTCTATATGTGAATGTTGGAGTTAGCAATACAGGGTTGAGGTTGATTCCAAAATATATATAGTTTGAGTTGTGATCAATACTGAGATACGTATACACTGGGTCGTGGATTGATTCAAGATAATATTTATCGATTTATTTCTGTACATCTAACCGTGGACAACTAGTTGTAGGTTACTAACGAGGACAGCTGACTTAATAAACTTAAAACATCAAAATATTTTAAAAGTGTTGTAAATATATTTTGAACATACTTTAATATACATGTATATATTGTTATAGGTTCGTGAATCAACAGTGGCCAAGTCTTACTTCTCGACGAAGTAAAAATCTGTGAAAGTGAGTTATAGTCCCACTTTTAAAATCTAATATTTTTGGGATGAGAATACATGCAGGTTTTATAAATGATTTACAAAATAGACACAAGTACGTGAAACTACATTCTATGGTTGAATTATCGAAATCGAATATACCCCTTTTTATTAAGTCTGGTAATCTAAGAATTAGGGAACAGACACCCTAATTGACGCGAATCCTAAAGATAGATCTATTGAGCCTAACAAACCCCATCCAAAGTACCGGATGCTTTAGTACTTTGAAATTTATATCATAACCGAAGGGTGTCCCGGAATGATGGGGATATTCTTATATATGCATCTTGTTAATGTCGGTTACCAGGTGTTCACCATATGAATGATTTTTATCTCTATGTATGGGATGTGTATTGAAATATGAAATCTTGTGGTCTATTGTTACGATTTGATATATATAGGTTAAACCTATAACTAACCAACATTTTTGTTGACGTTTAAAGCATGTTTATTCTCAGGTGAATATTAAGAGCTTCCGCTGTTGCATACTAAAATAAGGACAAGATTTGGAGTCCATGTTTGTATGATATTGTGTAAAAACTGCATTCAAGAAACTGATTTCGATGTAACATATTTGTATTGTAAACCATTATGTAATGGTCGTGTGTAAACAGGATATTTTAGATTATCATTATTTGATAATCTACGTAAAGCTTTTTAAACCTTTATTTATGAAATAAAGGTTATGGTTTGTTTTAAAAATGAATGCAGTCTTTGAAAAACGTCTCATATAGAGGTCAGAACCTCGCAACGAAATCAATTAATATGGAACGTTTTTAATCAATAAGAACGGGACATTTCATCTTCCACCTCCATGCCCCCAAAACACCTATTTTTCATCAATTCCAAGTATGTAATCGTCAATTCCAAATAATATTCTTCAATTCCAAATATAGGGTTAAGGTGGGTGTGCCAAAGGTAAGGGAATGGGTACCCCACCTTTATTGGTCACCCCGGGCTCGGGATAACCGGCACTCATCAAGATTTCTATCACAACTCTATGGTTTCTCTCATAGTAGGGCGAAAGCATTGATGGAGGTTTGTGGAATTAGGCCCCCACGTGGCTAAATAAGAGAGTCCAACAATTCCAAAATTTTGAAGCACTAGGAGGACTTTAACCTCCTTTCAAGTGATTGAGCTTGACTTGGGAGACTTTACTCCCAAGCTTGGAACACACATGACTTGGAAGAATTTACTTCCAAGTTGGAAGACTTGACTTCCAAAATGAGACAATAGGAGGACTTGAGTCTCTCGGGAGTATCAAAGCTCGAAGCTTCACTCATCTACTTCCCACATAACAAGCTTTTATGCTTATGTTGAGAAAAGGTAGGAAGTAGGTAATACCTTTTTATAATTGGTCGAATAAGGGTGCCATAGCTTTTGGATATGGGTTGTGTTGTCTAGCAACACTAGCACGAAGCCATTGCTCTTCATCAAGAAGATAGCACACGTTGAAGCTCGGTGGCTCCTCTTCCCACGGTACGATACATCGGTTGAAACATCGTGAAATGATGAGACAACCAATGTCAATATAAAATGGTGTAGATTAGGAAGTCTCCCACACCAAGTGAAACAAAACTCGGGAGACTTGACTCCCTAAAATGGATGGGCTCGATTCATCCGAAAGTGTTAAAGCATAAAGCTTTAAACACTTATTTTTGGTACACATGCATGAAAGACTTTAACTTTCAAGCACAAGTTGATTTTTCTCAAAAATTTTAACATTTTAAGCTCAAAATCATATGAAAAGTGAAAGACTTTACTTTCACTTGTTGAAATGCAAGATGAAAACAAAAGGAAGACTTTACTTCCTTAAGTTTTGAAAAACAAGGAAAAGACTTTACTTTTCCCAAAAATTTTGAAAATTTTACAAGTTTTAACCATTTTAAGTGTTTATGATATGAATTAGTGCAATGGTTAAAGACTTGTTCCAAAAATTGTTCGACAATGCAAGCTTTAAACTTTATAGCATATGTGATACATTTACCCGAAAAAGTTTAAAATGGCCCGATATTTTAACTCTCCCCCTACATTTAGCGTATGCAATGTTCTCATTGCATTTAAGCGAAAGAATAAGTGAAAATGAGGGACATTTTGAAACAAAAAGTGATTAGGGAAAAGAAAGTAAAAACCAACCAAGATCAAACGACTTTGTTGTTACCATTCGAGAAATATGTAGTCACTAAGGTCGCTTTCATGTCGTTGTACCACTTGATGAGCCAAAAGAAGGAGCCAAGTGCATATGGCATTCCCTACAATTGAAGTATGCTTACAAGGTACAAAAATGTGCGGGTGATATCGCTCAATTTATATATGTTTATCTCGCGATATCTACCTCATTTTGCTCGGTTTTTTACTATCTCGGGGCCTATTTAGTGTGTTATTGAGCTAATTGGTAAATAATGGGCTAAGGAGTTGATTTGGTGTAAAATTGACCAAATCTTGGGCAAAATTGGCTAAGAAAATGACAAGTGCAGGAAACAGCTCCAAAAGCGCCACTCCTGTATAGGAGCGCCGCTCCTGCAGGACCAAAAGCGCCACTTCAGGATTAAAAGCGCCGCTATTATGCACGATTTGTCTCCAAACTTCATCAGTGAGCAGAAGCGTCGTTCTAGAAGTCACAAGCGTCGTTCTTGTTCAGCCAAAAGTGTGGCTCCTCAGTAAAAGCGTCACCCATGTTCAAGGCCAAAAGCGGCATTCCAGATAAAAAAGCGCCGCTCCTGATTAGCCAAAAGCACTGCTCCTGTAGTAAAAGCGGCGCTCCTGTCACTATTTCAGTCCAGATTTTCAGCACTATAAAAGGAATGAGATTAGGTTATTTTTGCCTAGGGTCCGAATTTCACACACTATACCCTAATTTCATCATTCATTTGAGATTAAGGAAGGATTCAAGGAAGATTGCTCAAGATTCATCATCACTTAGCTTAGATCTTCATCTTCTTTACATTTTGGGTTGTAATCTTTACTTTGCTTTATCTATTTTGCACTAATTAGTTGTAATCTTTACTTTACTCTACAAATTTGCTTTGATTACTTGTAATAGCTTGAATATGATGATGATTTAAATTTCTATGCTTATTATTAGTTTGGTTTTAGTCATGATTGGCTAAATCTCTTGTGTTTGCTTATCTATGAATCTCTAATGCTAGTGTTTGCCTCAAATCCATTGAATATTGTTGTTTGAATGAATTATATGATCAAGTGTTATTGAGTTGGCTAAAGAACCATTGCTATGAGTTTGTTTTAGGCCTGACTTTGATTACATATGTTGAGTAGCTCTCTTAGTGATTTGGGAAGTGAATCAATGTGTGCTTTAACACCTTAGGTGATCTAGACAACTAGCTTAGGAATTACAATTGATTGTGTTATTGATCTAGGTTGGTTTTCAATTGGCCTTTAGTCAACATAGTAGTGCCGATTATCTTAAGTGATTTCGATAGTTGGGAGTTTTAAGTGATTTTAACTCAAGCTCAATCTTAACGATCAAATCATGCTTAACTCGATCTTAGGATACAAAGCTTATGTGAATTTGTGGAGTATCATTTGATTTGAGGTTTAGAAGTGATTCTAACATTTAATAGTTCAACAACTTATGAGATAACAAAATAGGCAAAACGGGGCAAGCCAAGCATAGAGAGGATTGGATGAAATGTCCCATTCATATTGATTATAAACATTCCATATTAATTGATTTCGTCGCGAGGTTTTGACCTCTATATGAGACGTTTTTCAAAGACTGCATTCATTTTTAAAACAACCATAACCTTTAATTTATCGATAAAGGTTTAAAAAGCATTACGTAGATTATCAAATAATGATAATCTAAAATATACCGTTTACACACGACCATTACATAATGGTTTACAATAAGAATATATTAAATCAAAAATAAATTTCTTGAATGCAGTTTTTACATAATATCATACAAGCATGGACTCCAAATCTTGTCCTTATTTTAGTATGCAACAGCGGAAGCTCTTAATAATCACCTGAGAATAAACATGCTTAAAACGTCAACAAAAAATGTTGGTGAGTTATAGGTTTAACCTATATATTTATCAAAATAGACCACAAGATTTCATATTTCAATATACATCCCATACATAGAGATAAAAGTCATTCATATGGTGAACACCTGGTAACCGACATTAACAAGATGCATATAAGAATATCCCCTATCATTCCGGAAAATCCTTCGGACATGATAAAAACGAATTTGAAGTACTAAAGCATCCGGTACTTTGGATGGGGTTCGTTAGGCCCAATAGATCTATCTTTAGGATTCGCGTCAATTAGTAGATAGGTTTACTAATTCTTAGGTTACCAAGCAAAAGGGGCATATTCGGCTTCGATCATTCACCCATATAATGTAGTTTCAATTACTTGTGTCTATTACGTAAAACATTTATAAAACTGCATGTATTCTCATCCTAAAATATTAGATTTTAAAAGTGGGACTATAACTCACTTTCACAGATTTTTACTTCGTCGTGAAGTAAGACTTGACCACTGGTCGATTCACAAACCTATAACAAATATGTACATATATATCAAAGTATGTTCAAAATATATTTACAACATTTTTAATACGTTTTAATGTTTTAAGTTTATTAAGTCAGCTGTCCTCGTTAGTAACCTATAAATAGTTGTCCACAATTAGATGTACAGAAATAAATCGATATATATTATCTTGAATCAATCCACGACCCAGTGTCTACACGTCTCAGGCTAGATCACAACTCAAAGTATATATATTTTTGGAATCAACCTCAACCCTGTATAGCTAACTCCAACATTACTGCATATAGAGTGTCTATGGTTGTTCCAAATAATATATATAGATGGGTCGATATGATATGTCAAAACATTTGCATACGTGTCTATGGTATCCCAAGATTACATAATATTTTAGAATACTTGCATAATACAATATAAGTTAGCTAGGATAGGATTAATATAGATTTGTTACCAATTTTCACGTAGTTACAACAAGCAAAAATATTCAATCTTGTTTTACCCATAACTTCTTCGTTTAAAATCCGTTTTGAGTGTCTCAAGTTGCTATGGTTTTATATTGAACTTAAGTTTATGAATATAAATAGAAAAAGTATAAGTTTATAGTCAAAAAAACTGGTTATAAGTCATTTTTTTAAAGGTAGTCATTTCAGTCGAAAGAACGACGTCTAAATGACCATTTTGAAAAACATACGTTCACGTTGAGTTTAACCATGATTTTTGGATATAGTTTCATGTTCATAAGAAAAATAATTTTCTCAGAAGAACAACTTTTAAATCAAAGTTTATCATAGTTTTTAATTAACTAACCCAAAACAGCCCGCGGTGTTACTACGACGGCGTATATCCGGTTTTACGATGTTTTTCGTGTTTTTCGGTTTTAAATCATCAAGTTAGCATATCATATAGATATAAAACATGTGTCTAGTTGATTTTAAAAGTCAAGTTAGAAGGATTAACTTTATTTACGAACAAGTTTAGAATTAACTAAACTATGTTCTAGTGATTACAAGTTTAAATCTTCGAATAAGATAGTTTTATATGTATGAATCGAATGATGTTATGAACATCATTACTATCTTAAATTTAGTAGGTAAACCTACTAGAAATTATAAAAATAGATCTAGCTTCAAAGGATTCTTGGATGGCTTGAAAGTTCTTGAAGCAGAATCATGACATGAAAACAAGTTCAAGTAAGATTTTCACTCGAAATAAGATTGTTATAGTTATAGAAATTGAATCAAAGTTTGAATATGAATATTATATTGTATTAGAAAGATATCTTACTATAAATAAGAAAGATTTCTTGAGGTTGGATGATCACTTTACAAGATTGGAAGTAAGCTAGCAAACTTGGAAGTATTCTTGATTTTATGAAACTAGAATTTATAGAATTTATGAAGAACACTTAGAACTTGAAGATAGAACTTGAGAGAGATCAATTAGATGAAGAAAATTGAAGAATGAAAGTGTTTGTAGGTGTTTTTGGTCGTTGGTATATGGATTAGATATAAAGGATGTGTAATTTTGTTTACTTGTAAATAAGTCATGAATGATTACTAATATTTTTGTAATTTTATAAGATATTTCATGCTAGTTGCCAAATGATGGTTCCACATGTGTTAGGTGACTCACCTGGGCTGCTAAAAGCTGATCATTGGAGTGTATATACCAATAGTACATACATCTAAAAGCTGTGTATTGTACGAGTACGAATACGGGTGCATACGAGTAGAATTGTTCATGAAACTGAACGAGGATGTAATTGTAAACATTTTTGTTAAGTAGAAGTATTTTGATAATTGTCTTGAAGTCTTTCTGTAACAACCCAAACCAAATCGCGACCAAAATACAAAATAAAAAAATTTTGCTGTACAGAGAAGTGGCGCGGCGCGCCAGGATGGCCGCGCGGCGCGCCATTCGGGCCTGTCCGGAAAGTTTCAAAATGCGAGAAAGATCGACTAGTTCCCGACATTTTTAGACCACACGCTTTTAACCACACATTCCAATATGTAAAACTATCACGATTCAAACATAAAAAAGATGTTTTACAAGCGGGGCCCACTTCGGCCGTTTTACGAGTTTAATACAAAATATGAGTTTCGACCGCCAAAAAGTTTAAGTACCAAACTACACTACGAGCTTGACGTTTGGGATTAAACTACCCAAGTCTCGGTCAAACTCCAAGAACTAACACTTCCAAAAAGCGTCCCCTAATCAACAAACGGGATCTCTAATCCATGATAATGCCCTTACCCTTGTCCACAACCAAACCTATAAAAATAGTAAACAACGAGAGGGTAAGCAAAGCTTAGTGAATGTAATAATTATACGAATACATATATAATTATACCTACTTGCATACACTTACACAAACCGCAAACATGCTAACAAACACAATTAGCTTATCGTCGCAATAACAAGCTATAAACCTCCAATACCACAAGCTAGCATAACAACCGCATATAAATATAACTCGAATAATATAATATGCTTACCACACAAATAACCATGGTTAACCAATAGTACAAGGGAACGGCGCTCGCGAAAACACCATCGGTGTTCACAACATCCGTTAGGGCACTTAACACCTCGCACCACTAACCCCTAGGGTGGCACCTTAACACCTCGGCACATCACCCCGAGTGGCATCTTAACACCTCAATGCATCACTCATTAATTTACGGAGTGGTGTCTTAACACCTCGACACTACACTCCTAGGTGGCATCTTAACACCTCGATGCTACACCCGAGTGGCATCTTAACACCTCGATGCTACACTCTTCACATGAAACATGGTGTCTTAGCACCTCGACACTACACATTTCACGCTACAACAAATAGATACATTATATACATACGCATTTAATTATTCCACTCACCTCAAAGTCTTGTGAAAAGATACCCGAGCTTGCGAAACCTCAAAGTAACGTACCTATCACATTATACATATAATCAAACGCAAACTCAAGTCGGTCAACCAAACCCTTTCACCATTCTAAGCCATTTTGAACCAAGGTGCAATTTCAACCCATTTGCACCCTTAACCCTAAATTGGGTCAACACACACCAAAACCCTAATCATTCGTCAAGATGGGTTTAAAACACACTTAGGTCACAAGGCTAACTCGTTTTCATACTTGCTAGGCCGCTTAGGTCATTAAAGACTCATTTGACCCATTTCAAAGTCAACACACCCATTTGGGTCATCCATACCCAATAACACCTATTTACATATCATTAAAGTGTTCTAGTACTTTAACTAACTAATTAAGTTCATAATCATCAATCTAACACTTGAAAACCTTAGTTAGTCATCTTTGAGTCTTCATGACCCAAATTCATCCAAAAACACCCCATTCACCCACAAATGGGTTTTAAGTTCATCATTAACCCTAACTCTAACCCTTTCAAAAATTAAACAAGGAAATCAAGATTAGAGCATACCACTATGATCAAAACGTAGCTAGAGGAAAGATGAACAACTTTAATACCCGCACTTTGATCCGAAATCGCCTCCTTCTTCCTTGATTCAAGCTTTCCCTCACTAAGAATCTCTCTCTCTAGAAACTAAATTGGAAGAAGTGAAGTAGATGAAAATGGAGTTATGAGGCTCCCCAAAACTGATCTAGGGCCTTAAGGTCAGCCCTCAAGTGAATTTACCCAATTGCCCTCAAAATATCTAATTAAAAACAAAGTGAGCTGTCAGCCCGTAATGGCGCGGCGCGCCATAAGGCCGCGCGGCGCGCCAAATGCCCAGTTCAGCTTCTTTTGCCTTTTAATTAAATACAACCTAAACCCCACAACTTGAATAACTTATACACACATAAGTACAATAAAATATTCGGGTCTTACAACTCTCCCTCACTTAGATTGGATCACGTCCTCGTGATCCGCACCAAATACTAGAAGTTAAGCACTCTACCTTGAACATTTCTGTCTCCAATGCAGAATTACACTTGTAGCAATCACTCATCCGAGTTCTCACTTCGTACACTAACACATCATAATACAACAACCGTACTTCACACTTCCATTCGATCAAAATTCTCACCACTCACTCGGAAATACACCGTGAAAACATCATAATATATCTTTCCAAAAGCCATAGTACTCCATCATTTCACGATATCGGGTAATCAACCCACGAGACACAATAACTACAACTATTTGCTCTTACGCCGAGTATCCAAACTCGTACCCTACACTCCACAATCGTCCTAAAAGTAGTACAATCCACCGACAATCATTGTCGTAACGCCTATCAATCGTGGAATATTCGGGAATCATCCCGACACTTTTCGAAAATCTCCCGTATCCCTCTATCGGGAACTTCGCCATACCGTCTCACGTCACTAACTACCTTCGCAATTAACTCCAAAGTCCAACTTGGGACTTTTTCGAAGACCATCGAAGCTTTCCTTTCCTAAATGAGCGACACCCGTTCGCTCATCACGTCTACTAGATAGGAACTTTTCCGCATTCTCTGGCGTTGGTCATACTAAATAATCCTTCCAAGGACTCGCTATAAGATATTCGAACCTCGGTCTTTCAAATCATTTGAGTGTCAACGCTCGCTAAACATCACACTATACCACCGTTGTAAATTCGGGTTTCTCACCGGTACCCAAAATCAAAGCAATCACATCATCGGGGTCAAAAGTTACACTAGTAGGTATAAGGAGGCACCTGACGTTGTGTTATCCAACTCCGATTACTAACACCGAGTCTCCCAGACTCGACCCTTACGGGGTTGATGTGGTAGCGGAGTGTATATAAAATACTATTAAATTTAAAAGGAAATACTATTAAATACGATACAATTTTACACAAGATATTTATTTATTTATAGAATGGATATACTTAAACCTTGCTACAACACTTATAGGCAGTGTACCTAATCGTACAGTAGTGTAGTTTTTAGTAAGTCCGGTTCGTTCCACAGGGAAAATCTTTAAACAAAGCTTAACGCTATATTAGTTTACTTTTATAAAAATACAAATATATATACAAGTAATATTATTATTATAAAGGGGGGTTTTTACCGTTTAATGACCGGTTTGTCGATTTTAAAACTTTAGTCGCAGTTAAAACCAAATGTAAAATATTAAAAATAAATACAAGACTTAAATTAAAGCGTAAAGTAAATAACGATAATGAAATTGCGAATAATAAAAGTGCGATAAAATAAACTTGCGATAATTAAAAAGTACGATAATTAAAAGTGCAATTAAATACAATAACAATAAATAAAAATGCGATAATTAGAAGTGCAATTAAATATAAAATAAAGGAAATTAAATATGAAATAAAAGAATTATGCTTATTTAAACTTCCGTAATCATGATGTTTGACGTGTTGATTTTAGTTTTATGCCCATGGGTTAATTTTCCTTTGTCCTGGATTATTTAATATGTCCGTCTGGTTTTTGTCCATAACAGTCCATCAGTCATAAATATAAAGTGCGAGTGTCCTCGTCAAATTATTCTTATACCCGAAGTTAAATATTCCAACTAATTGGGGACTTGAACTGTAACAAGATTTTAATACTTTGTTTAATAATTACACCAGGATGTCGACTGAGTGTAACCCAAGGTTTTAATATTTTGTTATCAATTATACCAAGTGTCCTTGTACATAATTTCACCCCTGTTTTAATTATTCTAGTGGCTATTAATCCATTCCCGTGTCCGGTTAAATGAACGATTATTTGTACATATAAATACCCTGCCCATCGTGTCCGATCGAGTGTAAATGGTTATTTATAGGGACGCCCAATTGTAAATCTTTATATTGACATTAACAAACTATCATTTAGTTAAACAAATATAAAGCCCATTAATAGCCCATGGTCTAATTTCCACAAGTGTCGTTCTTTTATCCAAACCCCAATTATGGTACAAAGCCCAATTACCCAATTTTAGTAATTAGCCCAACATCATGATTACTTCGGATTAAATAAGCATAATAATAACTTAGCTACGAGACACTAAATTAAAAAGGTTGAACATAACTTACAATGATTAAAAATAGCGTAGCGTTACACGGACAGAATTTCGACTTACACCCTTACAACATTCGCTAAAATACCCTTATTATTAGAATTATAATTAAAATTAAAATTAAAATATAAATTATAAATATAAATATTACGTATGAATGGAGAAGAGAAAGAAAGATGGATTTTACGTTCACCAAACTGCGAATTTATAGGCCTGTGAACTGAAAAAGGAGCTCATGCGATCGCATGAGCTTTGCTCTTCAAGGCCATGCGATCGCATGGCCAGCTGGGGAGGCTCACATTTGGTCGTTTTCTTCTGCCGACGGTTTTATAAATAAATATAATATATTAAATAATTATAAGAATTATTTAAATATTATATTATATTTATGTGCATAGTTGACTTGTAATTTTTAGTCCGTTGCGTCGAGCGTTGAGAGTTGACTCTGGTCCCGGTTCCGGATTTTCGAACGTCCTTGCGTACAATTTAATATCTTGTACTTTTTGTTTTGAATCTTGTACTCTTGTAATTTTGAGACGTTTCTTATCAATAATTGGAACCTCGTTGATTGTATTTTGTACTTTTGAGCTTTTTGGTCGTTTGCGTCTTCAATTCGTCGAATCTGTCTTTTGTCTTCACCTTTTATTATTTAAACGAATATTACTTGTAAATAGAACAATTGCAACTAAAAGCTTGTCTTTCTTGAGGAATAATGCTATGAATTATATGTTCGTTTTTAGCATTATCAGGGGTCTACTCCTGATGTCACACGTCACCTAACTACACGTGATCACACAAATCTAACGAACCTTACGGCTCGACACCCATGACTTCCTAGCGGCACCTGCTAGTCACTATCCACCTAGGCCGCATAGCTAGTCTACTTATATTCCATCTCAACACTAGGGAGGCGCTTGGAACACCAAGGCTTACACCTTTCCAACTTGGTCCTAACCATTAACCCGGTTACCTACATACATAAGGATAGTTAACCACCAAGACTCTACTCGCACACGAACGCGATTAACGGAAATGCCTCTAGAACGGCACACCGCGTACACCCTGTAGTGACCCTAACTTTTCCATGTTTATATATATATTAAATGAAATTGTTATTTACATGATTAAGTGTTTCCAACATGTTAAGCAATCAAACTTGTTAAGACTTGATTAATTGAAATAGGTTTCATATAGACAATTGACCACCCAAGTTGACCGGTGATTCACGAACGTTAAAACTTGTAAAAACTATACGATGACATATATATGGTTATATATATAGTTAACATGATTTTATTATAAGTATGTATCTCATTAGGTATTTTAACATTGAGTTATATACATAAAAAATGAGACTATTAATTTAAGAAACTCGAAAACGATATATATAACGATTATCGTTATAACAACGTCTTACTAGGTACATATGAATCATATTAAGATATTGATACACTTGGTTAATTATGTTAAATGATAAGTAAATATATTATTAAGTGTATTAACAATGAAATACATATGTAAAAATAAGACTACTAACTTAATGATTTCGAAACGAGACATATATGTAACGATTATCGTTGTAACGACATTTAACTGTATATATATCATACTAAGATATATTATATATCATAATATCATGATAATATAACAATTTAACATCTCATTTGTTATAATAAACAATGGGTTAACAACATTCAACAAGATCGTTAACCTAAAGGTTTCAAAACAACATTTACATGTAACGACTAACGATGACTTAACGACTCAGTTAAAATGTATATACATGTAGTGTTTTAATATGTATTCATACACTTTTGAAAGACTTCAAGACACTTATCAAAATAATTCTACTTAACAAAAATGCTTACAATTACATCCTCGTTCAGTTTCATCAACAATTCTACTCGTATGCACCCGTATTCGTACTCGTACAATACACAGCTTTTAGATGTATGTAATATTGGTATATACACTCCAATGATCAGCTCTTAGCAGCCCATGTGAGTCACCTAACACATGTGGGAACCATCATTTGGCAACTAGCATGAAATATCTCATAAAATTACAAAAATATGAGTAATCATTCATGACTTATTTACATGAAAACAAAATTACATATCTTTTATATCTAATCCATACACCAACGACTAAAAACACCTACAAACACTTTTATTCTTCAATTTTCTTCATCTAATTGATCTCTCTCAAGTTCTATCTTCAAGTTCTAAGTGTTCTTCATAAATTCCAAAAGTTCTAGTTTCATAAAATCAAGAATACTTCCAAGATTGCAAGTTTACTTCCAAGTTTTCTAAATCCATTCCAAGTAATCATCCAAGATCAAGAAACCTTTGTTACTTACAGTAGGTTATCTTTCTAATACAAGGTAATAATCATATTCAAACTTTAATTCAATTTCTATAACTATAACAATCTTATTTCGAGTGGAAATCTTACTTGAAATTGTTTTCGTGTCATGATTCTGCTTCAAGAACTTTCAAGCCATCCAAGGATCCTTTGAAGCTAGATCTATTTTTCTCATTTCCAGTAGGTTTATCCAAGGAACTTGAGGTAGTAATGATGTTCATAATAATATTCTATTCATACATATAAAGCTATCTTATTCGAAGGTTTAAACTTGTAATCACTAGAACATAGTTTAGTTAATTCTAAACTTGTTCGCAAATAAAAGTTAATCCTTCTAACTTGACTTTTAAAATCAACTAAACACATGTTCTATATCTATATGATATGCTAACTTAATGATTTAAAACCTGGAAACACGAAAAACACCGTAAAACCGGATTTACGCCGTCGTAGTAACACCGCGGGCTGTTTTGGGTTAGTTAATTAAAAACTATGATAAACTTTGATTTAAAAGTTGTTATTCTGAGAAAATGATTTTTATTATGAACATGAAACTATATCCAAAAATTATGGTTAAACTCAAAGTGGAAGTATGTTTTCTAAAATGGTCATCTAGACGTCGTTCTTTCGACCGAAATGACTACCTTTATAAAAACGACTTGTAACTTATTTTTCCGACTATAAACCTATACATTTTCTGTTTAGATTCATAAAATAGAGTTCAATATGAAACCATAACAATTTGATTCACTCAACACGGATTTAAAATGAAGAAGTTATGGGTAAAACAAGATTGGATAATTTTTCTCATTTTAGCTACGTGAAAATTGGTAACAAATCTATTCCAACCATAACTTAATCAACGTGTATTGTATATTATTTAATCTTGAGATACCATAGACACGTATACAATGTTTCGACCTATCATGTCGACACATCTATATATACTTCGGAACAACCATAGACACTCTATATGTGAATGTTGGAGTTAGCTATACAGGGTTGAGGTTGATTCCAAAATATATATAGTTTGAGTTGTGATCAATACTGAGATACGTATACACTGGGTCGTGGATTGATTTAAGATAATATTTATCGATTTATTTCTGTACATCTAACTGTGGACAACTAGTTGTAGGTTACTAACGAGGACAGCTGACTTAATAAACTTAAAACATCAAAATATATTAAAAGTGTTGTAAATATATTTTGAACATACTTTGATATATATGTATATATTGTTATAGGTTCGTGAATCAACCAGTGGCCAAGTCTTACTTCCCGACGAAGTAAAAATCTGTGAAAGTGAGTTATAGTCCCACTTTTAAAATCTAATATTTTTGGGATGAGAATACATGCAGGTTTTATAAATGATTTACAAAATAGACACAAGTACGTGAAACTACATTCTATGGTTGAATTATCGAAATCGAATATGCCCCTTTTTATTAAGTCTTGTAATCTAAGAATTAGGGAACAGACACCCTAATTGACGCGAATCCTAAAGATAGATCTATTGGGCCTAACAAACCCCATCCAAAGTACCGGATGCTTTAGTACTTCGAAATTTATATCATATCCGAAGGGTGTCCCGGAATGATGGGGATATTCTTATATATGCATCTTGTTAATGTCGGTTACCAGGTGTTCACCATATGAATGATTTTTATCTCTATGTATGGGATGTGTATTGAAATATGAAATCTTGTGGTCTATTGTTACGATTTGATATATATAGGTTAAACCTATAACTCACCAACATTTTTGTTGACGTTTAAAGAATGTTTATTCTCAGATGAATACTAAGAGCTTCCGCTGTTGCATACTAAAATAAGGACAAGATTTGGAGTCCATGTTTGTATGATATTGTGTAAAAACTGCATTCAAGAAACTGATTTCGATGTAACATATTTGTATTGTAAACCATTATGTAATGGTCGTGTGTAAACAGGATATTTTAGATTATCATTGTTTGATAATCTACGTAAAGCTTTTTAAACCTTTATTTATGAAATAAAGGTTATGGTTTGTTTTAAAAATGAATGCAGTCTTTGAAAAACGTCTCATATAGAGGTCAAAACCTCGCAACGAAATCAATTAATATGGAACATTTTTAATCAATAAGAACGGGACATTTCAGTTGGTATCCGAGCGTTGGTCTTAGAGAACCAGAAAATTTGCATTAGTGTATCTTATCGAGTTTGTTAGGATGCATTAGTGAGTCTGGACTTCGACCGTGTTTTCTTTAAAAATGATTGCTTAACATTTTGTTGGAAACTATATATTATTAACATGTAAATATTATGTGATATATTAATATCTTAACGTGTTTGATATTATGTGATAGATGTCTACCTCTAGAACAAGTCCCATTGACTCACCTAATAATAATGAAGAGTCGAATGTAAATTGGAATGATTCGTGGACTGATTCACAAGTTCCCGAAGAGGAACCGGAAGAAGAGTCGGAACCAGAAGAAGAATCGGAACCGGAAGAAGAACCAGTGGGGGAAATAATAAAACGGTTAAGTAGAAGAAAATTCTCAACCAACCGACCAAAGTTAATTATGGTCAACGGTGTTTCCGCCAAGGAAGCAAAATATTAGGAGGATTACCAATTCTCCGATGAATCGGATCCCGACGAGGATTCCGATGATGTTATAGAAATTACCCTAACTGAATTTAAAAAGGCAAAAGAGAACAATAAGGGAAAGGGCATAAAAATAGAGAAATCTGATTCCAACCCCGATGAACTTTATATGTATCGTCAACACCCGTATTTCTTAAGTTGTGACAATAACCTGGGAACCTCTAAACCACCAGGTTTTTCTAAATCAATGTGGAAAACGAAGGCTCGTATTAGGGGAACATCATATATCCCTAGAAACTTGTCAAAATGAACCAAAACCGAAGAAGAAGAAACGAGCGAGTTAGAATAAGATAGTTGTATTCGTGTGGTGTAATATATGTAATATAGTGTACTTATGCTTTATGATATATGTAAAAATTGCTTGTATTAATAAGTATTTTTTTTATGAATCTAACTCTTGTCTATTTTACAGTATAAAAACACAAAATGGATAGACAACCAATATTTTAAGAGACCTACCCGGAGACATGATTGATGAAATCTTGTCTAGAGTCGGTCAGAATTCCTCGGCACAACTATTTAAGGCGAGATCAGTTTGTAAGACATTCGAAGAACGTTCCAAGAATTCCTTGGTTTATAAAAGGCTTTCGTTCGAAAGATGGGGAATATCACATTGGGAAATCCATAAGTTACGATATGTTTACTTTGACGCATATATTGCGGGGAACCCAAATGCTATTTTACGCAACGGGTTAAGAAATTATTTTGACTCAATATATCCGAATATAGGACTTCATGATTTAGAAAAAGCGGTTAACATGCAACATAAAGAAGCATGTTATGCTTACAGCATAGTAATGTTCGCTTCTCACCAAAGTGAGAACAAGAACATCGGGCTACAACTATTAAACAAAACGTTCCCACAAGTGACGGAGTCGGTAATTGGGGTAAGAAATGAAGTTTTTAGATTGTTAAGGGACTGTTGGATATTACGTAACCCTCGTCCCTTTGACGACGTTACAACACGCTATCTTATCAACGGCCATAACGGTTATGTTCCACAAGACCAAGGATGGGAAGTAGTCCTAGTAAAACCAGAATGCATGACTTGTTTCTGGACGTATGAATTACGTGTCTTTATTGCCTTTGCTGAACGACTTGTGTACTTGCTAGAATTATCTTCACAACTATCTTGTATCAAAGTTATTGTGTGCTATATTTCATGCTTTATGTAAAATAAGCGGTATTGTAAGTTTGTAAAATATTGTATAAAAGTTTGAACGCGAAATATTATTATAATCAGTTTTTCATATAGAATTGTAGTAGTTGAATTATATATTAGCTACTAAGTATGAACTTAACGGGTAGGTACTACCCGAATTTAAACTTATAAAATGCTAATATGAAGAAAAAGCTTTTATAAATGAGTTCATATAATGCTACGAAATACTATTAACTACTCTTAATATTCTGTATGATTAACTTGTTCCATTTGACTATTTTGAAGGAAATGGCACCGACTACTCGACACACCGTGAATATGAATGAAGAGGAATTCCGTACTTTTCTAGCTTCAAACATAGCCGAAGTATCGGCTGCGCTACATACCAACAATAACCTTGGATCTAGCTGTCATAACCCGTCCTTAACCATAAGAACGCGTTAGATAACGTATGATTTCATTGCGAGGTATTGACCTCTATATGAGACATTTTTAAAAGAAAAACTGCATATATTATACATTACAAACCACAACCATTATTTTTGTTACAAGCTTAAGACAATAAAAAGAAGATTAACGTTTAGCGATAATCTTCGACTTACAAACTTTACAAATGATGACAACAACACGGTTTCTAGCATATTTTACAATACAACATCTCGGATATGCAGTTTTATTTTTGACACAAACATGCGTACGCAAGATCCTGGTTAGATTCAACATAATGCAGCGGAAGCTTTAGAAATCACCTGAGAATAGACATGTTTTAAAAGGTCAACATAAAGTTGGTGAGATATAGGTTTAGTGCCGGCAGCAATATATATATATATATAGACCACAAGATTTCGTATATAAACAGTTTAATAAAAATGTTCTAAGTGGTTGAGCACTTGGTAACCATACTTAACATTTTCACGTCGCATATTCCCTTTAATATGAAATCTTACTACACCGTACCAAGTGTAGTCACAAAACGAAGTACTGTGCAACCGTTGAATACTGGTCGTCCAGTCCGGTTGGGGTTGTCAGGCCCGATAGATCTATCAACAGGATTCGCGTTTACAATACCGCTGTAAATATTAGTTACCAAGCTACAGGGAAGTATGCCAGTGGTACAACTCAACGTAGAATATATTTTTCAGTTACTTGTGTCCATAATGTAAAACATAAAATACATGTATTCTCATCCCGAAATATTTAGAGTTAAAAAGTGGGACTATATACTCACTCTTGTCTTTATGATATAAATAATTTGACTCGGTCTTCCGGTTGATATCACGAACCTATCCATATATAATATATCAATATGTTTTCATTTTTAAACAAACGTTATAAATATATACTTGTTATACTTTTAATACTTTGAATAATTCCTTAGTCCGTAGTTAGCAGTCCGATGTTAGTAATTCAATTTTAATGGTTCATTTTTAGATGTTTAATATACCCGCAATGAAATAAATAAAACCCCCAACGAAATCAATAAAACCCCATCGTATATGTGTTGGTCGAGATTAATCTTGACCCATGGTACCGGTGTTGTCAAATGACGTGTTGCGTACATAAAGTACCGGTGTTGTCAAATGACATGTTGCGTACAATCATGGGATCTTATGATTAATCTTCTCGTGTTGTTTACGGGTGATCCTGAACCATATAAAATTGAATTATAAGTACATATATATAAAATATCATGTTATCTTAGAAGTATGTGATTTTATGTAAATTTTTCCAATGAATCCCGAAGTTGAAAATGTCTAGGATAGCCAATTTTGTTTCGGTCATAGTTTCTTCGTTACAAGTCCGTTTTCGTTGATTCAAATTGCCATCTTCTTGGATCGAGTTCTTCTTTAAGATTATGAACTGTAAATACCTTGGTTTGTATTCAAAATCATACGGCATAAGTGAAAGTTTAGTGAAACATATGAAGTTAAACATTTTGTTACAACAAAATCATTTAATGACCATTTTTCCAAAAATACTTATACTTTGAAAAACCAAGTTTTACCTTGTTAAATTAACATATAAATAAGTTATGTTACATGTCTTGAAGTATTTTAAAAGTTAAGTTAGAAGGATCTATTTAGTTTGCAAACAAGTTTGAAAACATTCAAACTATGTTCTTGTTGTTAAACTTTTGTACCACAAAATAAGATAGCTATATATATATGAATCGAATAAGGTTATGAACATAGATTCTACCTCAAGTTCCTTGGATAAAGTTGCTGTAAAAGAGGAGTAAGAAGCTAGAATCAAAAGGGTGATAGAAGTGGATGAAAGATTGGAAGTAAGTTGGTGTTCTTGGAGGGTTTTCTTGAAATGTTTTTGTATGGTTTTCTTATGGTGTTTTAGTATGGTTTTTGAAGCTAGATCTTTATGGAATTTTGCTGGGTTGTTATGGAGTTTAGAGAGTAAGAAAGAGTGTGTGTTTTAGCTAGGAAATTGAAGTAGTAAATGAAGCAAAATGATCATGTATATATATACACCAAAAACGTGTTCCATGGTGTATATGGACAAAAATTCCAAGTTATAATTTTATGTATCTAGTCCTAATTGCTTCCAAATTCAATTACCTAGCCCTCATGGCATGAATAATGGCTGGTTAGGTGGTGATTTTGATGTGTATTTACTATTAGTAAATACGTATAGGAGCTTGGTATGATACGAGTACAAATACTCTAGGTATACGTATAGAAATTTTGTGAAAAATGGAATGAGGATTCAAATATAGCTATCTTTTGTGAATACACTTATATGGTTTTATGTATTTAAATCTTTAAAAGTGATTAAATACATTACTTATACAATATATGTATAAACATTATATGTCTTAAGTATTTATGTCAAATAACGTTACGTATAGTTATCGTTTTGAAAACTTAAGTTAGTAGTTTCAAAATACACATATAACTTGTTGTTATTAATACAAAATGAGATATTAAAACATTTATTAATCATGTTAAATATGTATATATACATTTATATACACAAACGTATAATTATCATATATTGTATAGTTCGTGATATCATCGGTCAAACTAGACGGTCAAACGTTGTGTAAAACTTTTTTCGGAAATACAAGTCTCGACAATTTGGATTGCTTATCATGTTGGCAAGGTTTAATTTATGTAAATATTAATCTTATAAGTATAGTATGGTCGAAAAAGTGCGGGTCGTTACATTACCTCCCCGTTAAATAAATTTCGTCCCGAAATTTTAAAATTGTACCTATTTTGCGTCATCGAGAAACAAGTGTGGATACTTTTGCTTCATCTGATCCTCTCGTTCCCAAGTAAACTCGGGACCTCTTCTAGCATTCCAACGAACCTTAACAATCGGTATATTACTCTGTTTGAGCTGTTTAACTTCACGGTCCATGATTTCGATTGGTTCTTCGACGAATTGTAGTTTCTCGTCGACATGAATTTCTTCAAGAGGAATGGTGAGGTCTTCCTTTGCAAGACACTTCTTAAGGTTTGAGACGTGAAAGGTATTATGTACTCCGGCGAGTTGTTGCGGTAACTCGAGTCGATAAGCTACCGGTCCAATGCGTTCGATGATCTTGAACGGGCCTACGTACCTTGGGTTTAGTTTACCCCTTTTGCCGAAACGTATCACACCTTTCCAAGGTGACACCTTTAGCATAACCATGTCCCCGACCTGAAACTCTAATGGTTTCCTTCGGACATCGGCGTAGCTCTTTTGGCGACTTCGGGCTGTTTTCAATCTCTCCTTGATTTGTACTATCTTCTCAGTCGTTTCGTGTATGATCTCGGGACCAGTTAATTGTCGATCTCCTACTTCATTCCAACAGATAGGAGATCTACACTTCCTTCCATACAATGCTTCGAATGGTGCAGCTTTAATGCTTGCATGATAACTATTATTATACGAAAATTCTGCTAACGGTAGATACTTATCCCATCCGTTTCCAAAATCGATCACACATGCCCTGAGCATGTCTTCAAGAGTCTGAATCGTTCTTTCACTCTGCCCGTCGGTCTGCGGATGATATGCGGTACTCATATCCAAACGAGTTCCTAGTGCCTCCTGTAGTGATTGCCAGAACTTTGAGGTAAATCTACTATCACGATCGGATATAATGGAAATAGGTATTCCATGCCTTGAAACAACTTCTTTTATATACAATCGTAATAGTTTCTCCATTCTATCCGTTTCCTTTATAGGCAAGAAATGTGCAGATTTGGTAAGACGATCAACAATTACCCAAATAGTGTCGTATCCCCAGGCAGTCTTTGGTAACTTCGTGATGAAATCCATGGTAATACCGTCCCATTTCCATTCTGGGATTTCTGGTTGTTGAAGTAACCCTGACGGCTTTTGGTGTTCTGCCTTGACCTTGGAACAAGTTAAACACTCCCCAACATATGTTGCAACGTCTATCTTTAAGTTAGGCCACCAATAATGTGTCTTAAGATCTTGATACATCTTTCCAACTCCAGGATGTATCGAGTATCTTGTCTTATGTGCCTCGTTCAATATCAACTTCCTTAATCCACCCAACTTCGGTACCCAAATACGGTTTGCAAAATATCGAATTCCATCTTCCCGTATAACGAGTTGCTTCTCATACTTCTTCATTATTTCATTTCCTATATTTTCTTTAGTAAGTGCTTCTCGTTGAACTTCTTTGATTTGTGAGTTGAGATTCATGCGAATTTTTATGTTCATCGCTCGTACTCGAATTGGTTCTCGTTCTTTTCTGCTTAAAGCATCAGCCACCACATTCGCCTTCCCGGGATGATAACGAATTTCACAATCATAGTCGTTTATTAACTCGACCCACCTACGTTGCCTCATGTTCAATTGTTTTTGATCGAAAATATGTTGAAGGCTTTTATGATCAGTAAACACAGTGAATTTAACCCCATACAAGTAGTGTCTCCATATCTTTAACGCAAACACGACTGCTCCCAGTTCTAGATCATGCGTCGTATAATTCCGCTCGTGAATCTTCAATTGTCGAGATGCGTATGCAATTACTTTCTTTCGTTGCATAAGAACACAACCAAAACCTTGTCGCGAAGCGTCACAATATATTTCAAAATCATCGTTCCCTTCTGGTAACGATAATATAGGCGCCGTAGTTAAATTCTTCTTCAATATTTGAAATGCATTCTCCTGCTCTGAGGTCCATTCGTATTTCTTCCCTTTTTGCGTTAACATTGTCAACGGCTTAGCTATTCGGGAAAAATCTTGAATAAACCTTCTATAATAACCGGCTAAACCCAAAAATTGGCGTATCTGCGTTGGTGTCTTAGGAGTCTCCCATTTTTCAATAGCTTCAGTTTTTGCTGGATCAACCTGAATTCCTTCGCTATTAACAACGTGACCAAGAAATTGCACTTCTTTCAACCAGAAAGCACACTTAGAAAATTTAGCATAAAGTTGTTCTTTTCTCAACAATTCCAGTATCAACCTTAAATGCTCTTCATGCTCTTGCTCACTCTTGGAATAGATAAGAATATCATCAATGAAAACGATAACAAACTTATCTAAATACGGACTACAAACTCGATTCATGAGGTCCATGAATACAGCTGGCGCATTCGTCAATCCAAACGGCATAACCAAAAATTCGTAATGACCATAACGTGTCCGAAAAGCAGTTTTCGGTATGTCCTCTTCTTTAACGCGTAGTTGATGATAGCCCGATCTTAAATCGATTTTCGAATAAACACATGATCCTTGCAATTGATCAAATAAGTCATCAATTCTCGGTAGTGGATATCGATTCTTGATAGTTAACTTATTTAATTCACGATAGTCTATACACATCCTAAAAGATCCATCTTTCTTTTTAACAAATAGAATCGGAGCTCCCCACGGTGAAGTACTTGGTCGTATGAATCCACGGTCCAGTAATTCTTTTAACTGACTTTGAAGTTCTTTTAACTCGGACGGTGCAAGTCTATATGGAGCACGAGCCACTGGTGCAGCTCCTGGTACTAAATCTATTTGAAATTCTACCGATCTAAATGGAGGTAATCCCGGCAATTCTTCCGGAAAAACTTCAGGAAAATCTCTTGCCACAGGCACGTCGTTGATGCACTTTTCTTTCTTTTCGACTTTATTAACATGTGCTAAAATAGCGTAACATCCCTTTTCTAAACACTTCTTGGCTTTCAAACAGCTAATGAGTTTTAGCTTTGAATTACCCTTCTCTCCATAAATCATCACCGGCATTTTATCCTTACCAGGAATACGAATTGCCTTCTTGGCACAAACAACTTCTGCTCCTATTTTGGACATCCAGTCCATGCCGACTATTACATCAAAACCTCCTAATTCTACGGGTATTAAGTCGATTTTAAACGTTTCTCCGGCTAGATTTATTTCACAATCACGACAAATTTTATCGGCTTTAATTAGTTTACCATTAGCTAACTCAATCATGTACTTAGCATCTAGAGGTAATGATGAACAATTCAATTTAGTGTAAAAATTTCTACACACGTAACTTCTATCGGCGCCAGTATCAAATAAAATAGATGCTGATAAGTTATTAATGGCAAACGTACCCGTAACAAGCTCCGGGTCTTCTCGTGCCTCTCTAGCATTAATAACAAACGCTCTTCCACGTGCAGGTCCGCCATTCTGATTCGGGCACTGACTATTATAGTGACCTTGTTTTCCACACCCAAAACAAGTAATGTTAGCCAAAGCAGTTCTATTTGCGTTGGTGGCAGGAGTCTTGTTACCATTTGCATTTGTAACGAGAGCCTTACAATCTTCAGCAAGATGTCCCTGTCTATTGTATTTAGTGCACAACACACTACAGTAACCAAAGTGATGTTTGTGACAACGGTTGCATAAAGGACTTTGTCCTTTGTAACCAAAGCCTGAACCGCTACCCGCACCTTTCGGGGTTTCTGGTTTCTTAAAAGATTGCTGTTGGTAACCTCGATCATAATTTCCGTTCCACTTCCTTTTGTTACTCGATACCTTCACCTCAGTAGTGAATGCTTTCTTATCCAGAATGACCTGATCCATTAACTCGTTCGCCATGGTTATAGCTTCATGAATTGTCTTAGGTTTCGATGCTGTAACATTTGCCTTGACCTTTTTGGGCAAACCACCTTTGTACATTTCAATCTTCCGTGCTTCGGTTGGAACCAATTCAGGACATAGTAAAACCAATTCCATGAATCGCTGATTGTAGTTGGTGATTTCAGTACCAACCACCTTCAAACTTCGTAACTCATCTTCTAACTTAATAACCTCATTCCTTGGACAATACTCGGTGATTATCATTGCTTTGAATTCTTCCCATGGAGTATCATAAGCTACATCTCCTCCTACCGCCTTCACATAATTCTTCCACCATGTGAGTGCACTATCTTGTAAAGTGCACGATGCAAACTTGGTCATGTCTTTTTCATCACAACCACTGATTTTAAACACCGTCTCCATCTTTTCTATCCATCGGGTTAAACCGATCGGTCCTTCCGTTCCACTGAATGATGATGGCTTGCAAGCTTGAAACGTCTTGTAGGAGCATCCTACACGAGGAGTTGGGTTAACTGCAGCAGCTCTTGCAGCTTCGACCCATAGCATTCTATCGTTCACTCGCTGGTTGATGAGTTCCTCGAGTTCTTGTTCCGTCATTCGATTCAATCGCGCCATTTCCTAATGAAAGAAAATAATTATTCACATGGAATATTATAGATGTAGTGTGTATTTATAGTACATTTATAGCTTGTTAATAATATGAACCAGGTATTATTATAAAAGCCTTTTCTTCTTATTAGCGTTTTATAATTATATCTTGGGTAGTACCTACCCGTTAATGTTCATACTTAATAGCTTAGTACAGAATCAATTACTACAATCTAAATAATACTTAACCATGGAAAATTATTGCATTTCATACTTCGCTATTTTACATATGCTTACATCAAACTTTAAACAAACCACACTAATAATATTATACAAAACATTATGTGATTCCATGGTTTAATACGGCAGCGCATCATTTGGTCTATTTCCCAAAACATTTATGTCCAGGGAATCCCCCAACGCGAATCCTAGCTGTCTCCCTACGTTTTGGCTGAGGTGCCGAAGTACTAGATGCGGGGATAGCACTAATAGGAATAGCGGGGATAGGGGTGGTAGTGTTGAGTGGAATTGGTGCCACATCATTCTCATTAAACTCGGGATTTGGATTTTCTAATTCACTAGCTTTTCGTTTCTTTCCGAGTTCGAACTCGTCTTTTGTAATTTCCTGTATTTCTTCCTCGGGTTCACTTTCCTCCTCGGGTTCACTTTCCTCCTCGGGTTCACTTTCCTCCTCGGGTTCACTTTCCGATATTTCTATAGTTGGTTCATCCGGAAATTGTGAGTCTTCCCCAAAAATACCACTTTCGTCATCGGATATGTTAATGACTGAAACACAATCTGAAGGTTCTGATTCAGAGTCGCTGAATGTGATAATAAGTTTCGAGCCCGACATCTATCACATAACAACTAACCCATTAGTACTTACATAATATTTACATATAAATTTTTAACCAACAGTGATAAGCAATGGTTTTTAAAATCAGACCCGGTCAAAGTCCAGACTTTACTAATGTATCCTAACGACTTCTTGGTTAGACACACTAATGCAAACCTGGTTCGCTAAGACCAACGCTCTGATACCACATGTCATAACCCGTCCTTAACCATAAGAACGCGTTAGATAACGTATGATTTCATTGCGAGGTATTGACCTCTATATGAGACATTTTTAAAAGAAAAACTGCATATATTATACATTACAAACCACAACCATTATTTTTGTTACAAGCTTAAGACAATAAAAAGAAGATTAACGTTTAGCGATAATCTTCGACTTACAAACTTTACAAATGATGACAACAACACGGTTTCTAGCATATTTTACAATACAACATCTCGGATATGCAGTTTTATTTTTGACACAAACATGCGTACGCAAGATCCTGGTTAGATTCAACATAATGCAGCGGAAGCTTTAGAAATCACCTGAGAATAGACATGTTTTAAAAGGTCAACATAAAGTTGGTGAGATATAGGTTTAGTGCCGGCAGCAATATATATATATAGACCACAAGATTTCGTATATAAACAGTTTAATAAAAATGTTCTAAGTGGTTGAGCACTTGGTAACCATACTTAACATTTTCACGTCGCATATTCCCTTTAATATGAAATCTTACTACACCGTACCAAGTGTAGTCACAAAACGAAGTACTGTGCAACCGTTGAATACTGGTCGTCCAGTCCGGTTGGGGTTGTCAGGCCCGATAGATCTATCAACAGGATTCGCGTTTACAATACCGCTGTAAATATTAGTTACCAAGCTACAGGGAAGTATGCCAGTGGTACAACTCAACGTAGAATATATTTTTCAGTTACTTGTGTCCATAATGTAAAACATAAAATACATGTATTCTCATCCCGAAATATTTAGAGTTAAAAAGTGGGACTATATACTCACTCTTGTCTTTATGATATAAATAATTTGACTCGGTCTTCCGGTTGATATCACGAACCTATCCATATATAATATATCAATATGTTTTCATTTTTAAACAAACGTTATAAATATATACTTGTTATACTTTTAATACTTTGAATAATTCCTTAGTCCGTAGTTAGCAGTCCGATGTTAGTAATTCAATTTTAATGGTTCATTTTTAGATGTTTAATATACCCGCAATGAAATAAATAAAACCCCCAACGAAATCAATAAAACCCCATCGTATATGTGTTGGTCGAGATTAATCTTGACCCATGGTACCGGTGTTGTCAAATGACGTGTTGCGTACATAAAGTACCGGTGTTGTCAAATGACATGTTGCGTACAATCATGGGATCTTATGATTAATCTTCTCGTGTTGTTTACGGGTGATCCTGAACCATATAAAATTGAATTATAAGTACATATATATAAAATATCATGTTATCTTAGAAGTATGTGATTTTATGTAAATTTTTCCAATGAATCCCGAAGTTGAAAATGTCTAGGATAGCCAATTTTGTTTCGGTCATAGTTTCTTCGTTACAAGTCCGTTTTCGTTGATTCAAATTGCCATCTTCTTGGATCGAGTTCTTCTTTAAGATTATGAACTGTAAATACCTTGGTTTGTATTCAAAATCATACGGCATAAGTGAAAGTTTAGTGAAACATATGAAGTTAAACATTTTGTTACAACAAAATCATTTAATGACCATTTTTCCAAAAATACTTATACTTTGAAAAACCAAGTTTTACCTTGTTAAATTAACATATAAATAAGTTATGTTACATGTCTTGAAGTATTTTAAAAGTTAAGTTAGAAGGATCTATTTAGTTTGCAAACAAGTTTGAAAACATTCAAACTATGTTCTTGTTGTTAAACTTTTGTACCACAAAATAAGATAGCTATATATATATGAATCGAATAAGGTTATGAACATAGATTCTACCTCAAGTTCCTTGGATAAAGTTGCTGTAAAAGAGGAGTAAGAAGCTAGAATCAAAAGGGTGATAGAAGTGGATGAAAGATTGGAAGTAAGTTGGTGTTCTTGGAGGGTTTTCTTGAAATGTTTTTGTATGGTTTTCTTATGGTGTTTTAGTATGGTTTTTGAAGCTAGATCTTTATGGAATTTTGCTGGGTTGTTATGGAGTTTAGAGAGTAAGAAAGAGTGTGTGTTTTAGCTAGGAAATTGAAGTAGTAAATGAAGCAAAATGATCATGTATATATATACACCAAAAACGTGTTCCATGGTGTATATGGACAAAAATTCCAAGTTATAATTTTATGTATCTAGTCCTAATTGCTTCCAAATTCAATTACCTAGCCCTCATGGCATGAATAATGGCTGGTTAGGTGGTGATTTTGATGTGTATTTACTATTAGTAAATACGTATAGGAGCTTGGTATGATACGAGTACAAATACTCTAGGTATACGTATAGAAATTTTGTGAAAAATGGAATGAGGATTCAAATATAGCTATCTTTTGTGAATACACTTATATGGTTTTATGTATTTAAATCTTTAAAAGTGATTAAATACATTACTTATACAATATATGTATAAACATTATATGTCTTAAGTATTTATGTCAAATAACGTTACGTATAGTTATCGTTTTGAAAACTTAAGTTAGTAGTTTCAAAATACACATATAACTTGTTGTTATTAATACAAAATGAGATATTAAAACATTTATTAATCATGTTAAATATGTATATATACATTTATATACACAAACGTATAATTATCATATATTGTATAGTTCGTGATATCATCGGTCAAACTAGACGGTCAAACGTTGTGTAAAACTTTTTTCGGAAATACAAGTCTCGACAATTTGGATTGCTTATCATGTTGGCAAGGTTTAATTTATGTAAATATTAATCTTATAAGTATAGTATGGTCGAAAAAGTGCGGGTCGTTACACTAGCAGTACAGGAAATCGTGTAGGATGCACCTACAAAGAATTCACTGCCTGCAAACCTTTGGAATTTGATGGAACCGAAGGACCGATCGGATTGAAACGGTGGACCGAGAAGGTCGAATCGGTGTTTGCCATAAGTAAGTGTACTAAAGAGGACAAAGTGAAGTACGCTACGCATACCTTCACAGGTTCTGCGTTAACATGGTGGAATACCTATCTAGAGCAACTGGGACAAGATGATGCGTACGCACTACTGTGGTCAGCATTCAAGTACTTGATGAACGAGAAGTACCGTCCCAGAACCGAGGTCAATAAGCTCAAGACAGAACTTAGAGGGTTACGAACCCAAGGATTTGATATTACCACGTACGAAAGACGATTCACAGAATTGTGCCTATTGTGTCCGGGAGCGTTCGAAGATGAGGAAGAGAAGATCGACGCGTTTGTGAAAGGATTACCGGAAAGAATCCAAGAAGATATAAGTTCACACGAGCCCGCCTCCATACAACAGGCATGTAGAATGGCTCACAAACTAGTGAACCAGATTGAGGAAAGAATTAAAGAACAGACGGCTGAAGAGGCCAATGTGAAGCAAGTCAAAAGAAAGTGGGAGGAAAACGGTGATAAGAATCACCAATACAACAACAACAGCAATTACAATAATAATCGCAACAATTATCCCAACAATCGCAACATCAATCGCAACTACAACAAATGGCCCAACAACAACAACAACAACAACAACAACAACAACAACAACAGCAACTACAACAATCATCCCAATAACAATAACAACCGCAACAACAACAACAATCAGAAGCAGCTATGCCAAAGGTGTGAAAAGTATCACCCGGGGTTCTGCACCAAATTTTGAAACAAGTGTAAAAGAAATGGTCATAGCGCGGCGAAGTGTGAGGTCTACAGACCAGGGGTTAACAGAACGAAAGGAACAAATGGTGTAGGACGAGTAATGGCGGAGCAAGTAGTGTCGGAGCAAGTTATGCCAATGTAGTTTGTATAAATGTGGAAAACCGGGCCACATTATTAGAAATTGCCCGAACCAGGAGAACACGAATGGACAAGGCCGCGGAAGAGTTTTCAATATTAATGCGGCAGAGGTACAGGAAGACCCGGAGCTTGTTACGGGTACGTTTCTTATTGACAATAAATCTGCTTACGTTTTATTTGATTCGGGTGCGGATAGAAGCTATATGAGTAGAGATTTTTGTGCTAAATTAAGTTGTCCATTGACGCCGTTGGATAGTAAATTTTTACTCGAATTAGCAAACGGTAAATTAATTTCAGCAGATAATATATGCCAGAATCGAGAAATTAAACTGGGTAATGAAATATTTAAGATTGATTTGATACCAGTAGAGTTAGGGAGTTTTGATGTAATAGTTGGCATGGACTGGCTGAAGAAGGTGAAAGCAGAGATCGTATGTTATAAAAATGCAATTCGCATTGTACGAGAAGAAGGAGAACCCTTAATGGTGTACGGAGAAAAGGGCAACATGAAGCTACATCTTATTAGTAATTTGAAGGCACAAAAACTAATAAGAAAAGGTTGCTATGCTGTTCTAGCACACGTCGAGAAAGTACAAACTGAAGAAAAGAGCATCAATGATGTTCCCGTCGCAAAAGAATTTCCCGATGTATTTCCGAAAGAATTACAGGGATTACCCCCACATCGATCTATTGAATTTCAAATAGATCTTATACCAGGAGCTGCACCAATAGCTTGTGCTCCTTATAGACTCGCACCTAGCAAGATGAAAGAACTGTAAAGCCAACTGCAAGAACTATTAGAACGTGGTTTCATTCGACCAAGCACATCACCATGGGGAGCTCCTGTTTTGTTTGTCAAGAAGAAGGATGGTACATTTAGGTTGTGTATTGACTACAGAGATTTGAACAAACTTACCATCAAAAACCCTTATCCACTGCCGAGAATTGACGACTTATTTGATCAACTACAAGGCTCGTCGGTTTATTCGAAGATCAATTTACGTTCTGGATATCATCAAATGCGAGTAAAGGAAGATGATATTCCAAAGACTGCTTTTAGGACGCGTTATGGTCATTACGAGTTTATGGTTATGCCGTTTGGATTGACTAACGCACCAGCTGTGTTCATGGACCTTATGAACCGTGTGTGTGGACCATACCTTGACAAGTTTGTCATTGTTTTCATTGATGACATACTTATTTACTCAAAGAATGACCAAGAACACGGTGAACATTTGAGAAAGGTGTTAGAAGTATTGAGGAAGGAAGAATTGTAGGCTAAGTTTTCAAAGTGTGCATTTTGGTTGGAAGAAGTTCAATTCCTCGGTCACATAGTGAACAAAGAAGGTATTAAGGTGGATCCGGCAAAGATAGAAACTGTTGAAAAGTGGGAAACCCCGAAAACTCCAAAACACATACGCCAGTTTTTAGGACTAGCTGGTTACTACAGAAGGTTCATCCAAGACTTTTCCAGAATAGCAAAACCCTTGACTGCATTAACGCATAAAGGGAATAAATTTGAATGGAAGGATGAACAAGAGAAAGCGTTCCAGTTATTGAAGAAAAAGCTAACTACGGCACCTATATTGTCATTGCCTGAATGGAATGATGATTTTGTGATTTATTGTGACGCATCAAAGCAAGGTCTCGGTTGTGTATTAATGCAACGAACGAAGGTGATTGCTTATGCGTCTAGACAATTGAAGATTCACGATCAAAATTATACGACGCATGATTTGGAATTAGGCGCGGTTGTTTTTGCATTAAAGACTTGGAGACACTACTTATATGGGGTCAAAAGTATTATATATACCGACCACAAAAGTCTTCAACACATATTTAATCAGAAACAACTGAATATGAGGCAGCGTAGGTGGATTGAATGTTGAATGATTACAACTTTGAGATTCGTTACCACCCGGGGAAGGCAAATGTGGTAGCCGACACCTTGAGCAGGAAGGATAGAGAACCCATTCGAGTAAAATCTATGAATATAATGATTCACAATAACCTTACTACTCAAATAAAGGAGGCGCAACAAGGAGTTTTAAAAGAGGGAAATTTAAAGGATGAAATACCTAAGGGATCGGAGAAGCATCTTAATATTCGGGAAGACGGAACCCGGTATAGGGCTGAAAGGATTTGGGTACCAAAATTTGGAGATATGAGAGAAATGGTACTTAGAGAAGCTCATAAAACCAGATACTCAATACATCCTGGAACGGAGAAGATGTACAAGGATCTCAAGAAACATTTTTGGTGGCCGGGTATGAAAGTCGATGTTGCTAAATACGTAGGAGAATGTTTGACGTGTTCTAAGGTCAAAGCTGAGCATCAGAAACCATCAGGTCTACTTCAACAACCCGAAATCCCGGAATGGAAATGGGAAAACATTACCATGGATTTCATCACTAAATTGCCAAGGACTGCAAGTGGTTTTGATACTATTTGGGTAATAGTTGATCGTCTCACCAAATCAGCACACTTCCTGCCAATAACAGAAGATGACAAGATGGAGAAGTTAGCACGACTGTATTTGAAGGAAGTCATCTCCAGACATGGAATACCAATCTCTATTATCTCTGATAGGGATGACAGATTTATTTCAAGATTCTGGCAGACATTACAGCAAGCATTGGGAACTCGTCTAGACATGAGTACTGCCTATCATCCACAAAATGATGGGCAGAGCGAAAGGACGATACAGACGCTTGAAGACATGCTACGAGCTTGTGTTATTGATTTCGGAAACAGTTGGGATCGATATCTACCGTTAGCAGAATTTTCCTACAACAACAGCTACCATTCAAGCATTGAGATGGCGCCATTTGAAGCACTTTATGGTAGAAAGTGCAGGTCTCCGATTTGTTGGAGTGAAGTGGGGGATAGACAGATTACGGGTCCGGAGATAATACAATAAACTACCGAGAAAATCATCCAAATTCAACAAAGATTGAAAACCGCCCAGAGTCGATAAAAGAGCTACGCGGACAGTAAAAGAAAAGATATAGAGTTTGAAATTGGAGAAATGGTCATGCTTAAGGTTTCACCTTGGAAAGGCGTTGTTCGATTTGGTAAACGGGGGAAACTAAATCCAAGGAACATTGGACCATTCAAGATTATAGATCGTGTCGGACCAGTAGCTTACCAACCGGAGCTACCTCAACAACTCGTGGCTGTACATAACACTTTTCACGTCTCAAATTTGAAGAAATGTTTTGCTAAAGAAGATCTCACTATTCCGTTGGACGAAATCCAAATCAATGAAAAATTTCAATTCATTGAAGAACCCGTCGAAATAATGGATCGTGAGGTTAAGAGACTTAAACAAAACAAGATACCAATTGTTAAGGTTCGATGGAATGCTCGTAGAGGACCTGAGCTCACCTGGGAGCGTGAAGATCAGATGAAGAAGAAATACCTGCATTTATTTCCAGAAGATACGTCAACACCTCCAACTGCTTAAAATATCGGGATGAAATTTATTTAACGGTTAGGTACTGTTGTGACCCGAACTTTTCCATGTTTATATATATATTAAATTAAATTGTTATTTACATGATTAAGTGTTTTCAACATGTTAAGCAATCAAACTTGTTAAGACTTGATTAATTGAAATAGGTTTCATATAGACAATTGACCACCCAAGTTGACCGGTGATTCACGAACGTTAAAACTTGTAAAAACTATACGATGACATATATATGGTTATATATATAGTTAACATGATTTTATTATAAGTATGTATCTCATTAGGTATTTTAACAATGAGTTATATACATAAAAAATGAGACTATTAATTTAAGAAACTCGAAAACGATATATATAACGATTATCGTTATAACAACGTCTTACTAGGTACATATGAATCATATTAAGATATTGATACACTTGGTTAATTATGTTAAATGATAAGTAAATATATTATTAAGTGTATTAACAATGAAATACATATGTAAAAATAAGACTACTAACTTAATGATTTCGAAACGAGACATATATGTAACGATTATCGTTGTAACGACATTTAACTGTATATATATCATACTAAGATATATTATATATCATAATATCATGATAATATAACAATTTAACATCTCATTTGTTATAATAAACAATGGGTTAACAACATTCAACAAGATCGTTAACCTAAAGGTTTCAAAACAACATTTACATGTAACGACTAACGATGACTTAACGACTCAGTTAAAATGTATATACATGTAGTGTTTTAATATGTATTCATACACTTTTGAAAGACTTCAAGAAACTTATAAAAATACTTCTACTTAACAAAAATGCTTACAATTACATCCTCGTTCAGTTTCATCAACAATTCTACTCGTATGCACCCGTATTCGTACTCGTACAATACACAGCTTTTAGATGTATGTACTATTGGTATATACACTCCAATGATCAGCTCTTAGCAGCCCATGTGAGTCACCTAACACATGTGGGAACCATCATTTGGCAACTAGCATGAAATATCTCATAAAATTACAAAAATATGAGTAATCATTCATGACTTATTTACATGAAAACAAAATTACATATCTTTTATATCTAATCCATACACCAACGACTAAAAACACCTACAAACACTTTAATTCTTCAATTTTCTTCATATAATTGATCTCTCTCAAGTTCTATCTTCAAGTTCTAAGTGTTCTTCATAAATTCCAAAAGTTCTAGTTTCATAAAATCAAGAATACTTCCAAGATTGCAAGTTTACTTCCAAGTTTTCTAAATCCATTCCAAGTAATCATCCAAGATCAAGAAACCTTTGTTACTTATAGTAGGTTATCTTTCTAATACAAGGTAATAATCATATTCAAACTTTAATTCAATTTCTATAACTATAACAATCTTATTTCGAGTGGAAATCTTACTTGAAATTGTTTTCGTGTCATGATTCTGCTTCAAGAACTTTCAAGCCATCCAAGGATCCTTTGAAGCTAGATCTATTTTTCTCATTTCCAGTAGGTTTATCCAAGGAACTTGAGGTAGTAATGATGTTCATAACATCATTTGATTCATACATATAAATCTATCTTATTCGAAGGTTTAAACTTGTAATCACTAGAACATAGTTTAGTTAATTCTAAACTTGTTCGCAAATAAAAGTTAATCCTTCTAACTTGACTTTTAAAATCAACTAAAAACATGTTCTATATCTATATGATATGCTAACTTAATGATTTAAAACCTGGAAACACGAAAAACACCGTAAAACCGGATTTACGCCGTCGTAGTAACACCGCGGGCTGTTTTGGGTTAGTTAATTAAAAACTATGATAAAATTTGATTTAAAAGTTGTTTTTCTGGGAAAATGATTTTTATTATGAACATGAAACTATATCCAAAAATTATGGTTAAACTCAAAGTGGAAGTGTGTTTTCTAAAATGGTCATCTAGACGTCGTTCTTTCGACTGAAATGACTACCTTTACAAAAACGACTTGTAACTTATTTTTCTGACTATAAACTTATACATTTTTTGTTTAGATTCATAAAATAGAGTTCAATATAAAACCATAGCAATTTGATTCACTCAAAACGGATTTAAAATGAAGAAGTTATGGGTAAAACAAGATTGGATAATTTTTCTCATTTTAGCTACGTGAAAATTGGTAACAAATCTATTCCAACCATAACTTAATCAACTTGTATTGTATATTATGTAATATTGAGATACCATAGACACGTATACAATGCTTCGACCTATCATGTCGACACATCTATATATATTTAGGAACAACCATAGACACTCTATATGTGAATGTTGGAGTTAGCTATACAGGGTTGAGGTTGATTCTAAAATATATATAGTTTGAGTTGTGATCAATACTGAGATACGTATACACTGGGTCATGGATTGATTCAAGATAATATTTATCGATTTATTTCTGTACATCTAACTGTGGACAACGAGTTGTAGGTTACTAACGAGGACAGCTGACTTAATAAACTTAAAACATCAAAATATATTAAAAGTGTTGTAAATATATTTTGAACATACTTTGATATATATGTATATATTGTTATAGGTTCGTGAATCAACCAGTGGCCAAGTCTTACTTCCCGACGAAGTAAAAATCTGTGAAAGTGAGTTATAGTCCCACTTTTAAAATCTAATATTTTTGGGATGAGAATACATGCAGGTTTTATAAATGATTTACAAAATAGACACAAGTACGTGAAACTACATTCTATGGTTGAATTATCGAAATCGAATATGCCCCTTTTTATTAAGTCTGGTAATCTAAGAATTAGGGAACAGACACCCTAATTGACACGAATCCTAAAGATAGATCTATTGGGCCTAACAAACCCCATCCAAAGTACCGGATGCTTTAGTACTTCGAAATTTATATCATATCCGAAGGGTGTCCCGGAATGATGGGGATATTCTTATATATGCATCTTGTTAATGTCGGTTACCAGGTGTTCACCATATGAATGATTTTTATCTCTATGTATAGGATGTGTATTGAAATATGAAATCTTGTGGTCTATTGTTAAGATTTGATATATATAGGTTAAACCTATAACTCACCAACATTTTTGTTAACGTTTAAAGCATGTTTATTCTCAGGTGAATACTAAGAGCTTCCGCTGTTGCATACTAAAATAAGGACAAGATTTGGAGTCCATGTTTGTATGATATTGTGTAAAAACTGCATTCAAGAAACTGATTTCGATGTAACATATTTGTATTGTAAACCATTATGTAATGGTCGTGTGTAAACAGGATATTTTAGATTATCATTGTTTGATAATCTACGTAAAGCTTTTTAAACCTTTATTTATGAAATAAAGGTTATGGTTTGTTTTAAAAATGAATGCAGTCTTTGAAAAACGTCTCATATAGTGGTCAAAACCTCGCAACGAAATCAATTAATATGGAACGTTTTTAATCAATAAGAACGGGACATTTCACACCCCCAAAATCATAAAAGAAAAGAGTGGCCGTCAAGAGCGTACAACACTCGCCACACAATCACAAAACCGCCATTGAAATCGAATCGTCAATTAATCATTAATTCGAAGATTATTCCAAAAACTAAATACACACTTGCACGCATTCCGAAACGTGCAATACACACAACATCCGAAGTCTATAATGATCACTTAGAATACGCGAAGTCGTCACGTATTCTTCCAACTTCTCTAGGCAATCATTCTCTAAGAGTCAACATTAATAACCAAATTGTCACCCGCAATTTACTAAAGTCCACAATTCCGAGCACAAAGTTTGCTCAATCCCTTATATCGGGAAGAACTTAACCGATCTCGTGCCAAGATATCAATCCCCTAGCGTACCCTTACCAAGTACAATGCTAAAAACCACCAAGTCTCAACCTAATGTCAACAACCCAAAAGATGAAGGCCAAGTAAAAACGAATCCTTACAGATAACACCTTCCACCTAACACTCCTCTTAGTACGCATACACGGCTAATACACATCTACCGCAAGTATTTGATCAGAACACGGCTATTGTATCACTAGTCACACAACATGGTCCTCATGACCGAACCACCGGCGTATACAACCAGTAGTTTTCAATACTAACAATAAGAAGGTTATTCAATACAAAACTCAAGGTGTACAAAAATGGCTATCGTGATATATCCGTAGTGCGCAAAAACGGCTATTGCAACACTACCAACAATATGTGAGTGAAACACGGATACCGCACTATTAATACCAATGTGTGAGTAAAACCGATTATTACTCATAACCATGTGCACAAAACGGCTATGTGTACAATTCCTACGGGCAATTAAAATCGTAAATATACAAGTAACGGTTCTTCCCGAGAGCCGCTTGCCATCCATCACAACCAAGGGTGGTAATGAAGAGTTAATCCTTCCGGATATCCCTCATCACCTATCACAAGTCAAACGCGGTCAACAGAGAGATGACCCCAAATAAACACATATATCTAATTTCCTCGTAGTACACAAAATGGCTATTTTGTAACTACTACCCAAAGTATACGACAATGAGGCATCATACCCTTTCTCAAATCCCATTACGCTTCCTCGGTAGGAATATAAATCCTAATAAAGTCGACACAATTTCTTTGATGTAACACTACCAACTTCCTAACGTAGAACCTCGTTCCTAAATCAAATCGTCAAGATTACAAAGTCAAACGATTTCAACATTTACCGTCGTACACGACCATACTTGGTGTCGGTCCCTCTTCCTGAATTCTCGAGAGCTCAATTCAATAATAATAAATACTAACATCTACCGTCACCCGATTGCGCCACTAAAGTGATGACACAATGTCAACATAACACGTATCCTTTTAGAACGAAATTACCGCTACCCGCAAGGTAGACTTTTCCAACTATCAAATCCTTTCTACCCGTTACCACTACGAAAGCATCCGGTCAACGATACACACATGCTCTCAAGGGTTTCACCCACTTCACTACAAACGCGAACACGCGCTCACAACCTAACGCCAAAGTTTGTTCTCATGGCTTAGTGGATTCATTTACCCTATCACTAAGAAATGCTTGGTTGCACCAAGTCTTACGCCCTCATCCATCAATACAAATGTCATCATAGGGTGTTTCCATTAGGAATGTCACCCGCATCAATACTACGTATTACCACTATGCATTCGTCCCCAGGGCGCGTTTCCATGAGTCAACGACTCAGGCACTACCCTGGTGCACTATCATCAAAACCATCAACAAACCGAATCTTCACCGAGTTCACTTGAGTCTAAATAGATCTCGAAGCAAAGTTTAAGTCCCTAATACATACACGAATCCATCGGCACAAATAAACAATAATAAGGCATATTTGTACCAAAGACGAAAATACCTGAAACATCATCGTTGGACCCTTGCACTCCACTGATCATCAGATAGTCACGCTCTAACCTCCTAACCCGATCTACAAATGATTCGGAACACTCCGACTTACGGTGTCCCTTCTTTTGGCAAATAAAGCACTTGATCGTGCTTAAAGGTACACTCGTACAATCCCGTGCAAAATGACCTCGTCCTCCACACCGAAAGCACGTAGGCCCATAACCTGTCTTACTCCTCTTCTTCACTTTTTCAACACCTCCGGGCGTACTTCTCGCCCTTTTACTAGGAGCACCTCTTGATTCAAACTTTCTCTTACCCAAAGAGTGATCAACAAATTTTGAAGCATGAGATTCAATCCCCATAGTTGCTCCTTCGTCACCGTCACCTGGAGGGTTAGGAACCCTCTTTTCTAACTCTTCCTTCACGGCCTTAGGCACTTGGTCTCGGACCATCTCGGTCACTATTCCCTCGAACGACTCTTGGAGAACTTGCTTAACCTTGTTGGCGAAAATCAAGATATAGCGTTCGAACTCCGCCTCAATCCATAATGTTAACTCATCCTTCCCCTCATGAATAGGCGCGTCTGTTCCGGTTCCATCTTCCGTCTTCATTCTAAAGAATGCATATAGATTAAACAACGAAATGAAAAGGAACGACATACATATACCACACCGCCCCATCTTGGTTGATACTCGTCGTACATTGCTTGTTTAACACGTCTTGAACCCGTAACAATGGTAGCTAATCATTGTTACGCGAGCACGTCGCATTAACTTGCTAGTACAACGTCTATGTCGCTTGATGATTACTAAAACAACACAAAACGATTAGTGCAAGGTTAGTTCACATAGACCTAACCACTAACCAAATCCCCGGTCCGACCCGTCTCCTACAAGTCCTGCAAAAAGCGCATACACATTAAAGTCTAAGTCTAGGCACCTATCTCAAGTCGCCTAAATCCCTTAGACCATGCTCTGATACCACTTGTAACAACCCAAACCAAACCGCGACCAAAATACAAAATAAAAAATTTTGCTGTACAGAGAAGTGGCGCGGCGCGCCAGGATGGCCGCGCGGTGCGCCATTCGGGCCTGTCCTGAAAGTTTCAAAATGCGAGAAAAATCGACTAGTTCCCGACATTTTTAGACCACACGCTTTTAACCATACATTCTAATATGTAAAACTATCACGATTCAAACATAACAAAGATGTTTTACAAGCGGGGCCCACTTCGGCCGTTTTACGAGTTTAATACAAAATATGAGTTTCGACCGCCAAAAAGTTTAAGTACCAAACTACCCTACGAGAATGACGTTTGGGATTAAACTACCCAAGTCTCGGTCAAACTCCAAGAACTAACACTTCCAAAAAGCGTCCCCTACTCAACAAGCGGGATCTCTAATCCATGATAATGCCCTTACCCTTGTCCACAACCGAACCTATAAAAATAGTAAACAACGAGAGGGTAAGCAAAGCTTAGTGAATGCAATAATTATACGAATACATATATAATTATACCTACTTGCATACACTTACACAAACCGCAAACATGCTAACAAACACAATTAGCTTATCGTCGCAATAATAAGCTATAAACCTCCAATACCACAAGCTAGCATAACAACCGCATATAAATATAACTCGAATAATATAATATGCTTACCACACAAATAACCATGGTTAACCAATAGTACAAGGGAACGGCGCTCGCGAAAACGCCATCGGTGTTCACAACATCCGTTAGGGCACTTAACACCTCGCACCACTAACCCCTAGGGTGGCACCTTAACACCTCGGCACATCACCCCGAGTGGCATCTTAACACCTCGATGCATCACTCATTAATTTACGGAGTGGTGTCTTAACACCTCGACACTACACTCCTAGGTGGCATCTTAACACCTCGATGCTACACTCGAGTGGCATCTTAACACCTCAATGCTACACTCTTCACGTGAAACATGGTGTCTTAGCACCTCGACACTACACATTTCACGCTACAACAAATAGATACATTATATACATACGCATATAATTATTCCACTCACCTTAAAGTCTTGTGAAAAGATACCCGAGCTTGCGAAACCTCAAAGTAACGTACCTATCACATTATACATATAATCAAATGCAAACTCAAGTCGGTCAACCAAACCCTTTCACCATTCTAAGCCATTTTGACCCAAGGTGCAATTTCAACCCATTTGCACCCTTAACCCTAAACTGGGTCAACACACACCAAAACCCTAATCATTCGTCAAGATGGGTTTAAAACATACTTAGGTCACAAGGCTAACTCATTTTCATACTTGCTAGGCCGCTTAGGTCATTAAAGACTCATTTGACCCATTTTAAAGTCAACACACCCATTTGGGTCATCCATACCCAATAACACCCATTTACATATCATTAAAGTGTTCTAGTACTTTAACTAACCAATTAAGTTCATAATCATCAATCTAACACTTGAAAACCCTAGTTAGTCATCTTTGAGTCTTCATGACCCAAATTCATCCAAAAACACCCCATTCACCCACAAATGTGTTTTAAGTTCATCATTAACCCTAACTTTAACCCTTTCACAAATTAAACAAGGAAATCAAGATTAGAGCATACCACTATGATCAAAACGTAGCTAGAGGAAAGAAGAACAACTTTAATACCCACACTTTGATCCGAAATCGCCTCCTTCTTCCTAGATTCAAGCTTTCCCTCACTAAGAATCCCTCTCTCTCTAGAAACTAAATTGGAAGAAGTGACGTAGATGAAAATGGAGTTATGAGGCTCCTCAAAACTGATCTAGGGCCTTAAGGTCGGCCCTCAAGTGAATTTACCCAATTGCCCTCAAAATATCTAATTAAAAACAAAGTGAGCTGTCAGCCCGTAATGGCGCGGCGCGCCATAAGGCCGCGTGGCGCGCCAAATGCCCAGTTCAGCTTCTTTTGCCTTTTAATTAAATACAACCTAAACCCCACAACTTGAATAACTTATACACACATAAGTACAATAAAATATTCGGGTCTTACACTTTCAAAAGTGTATGAATACATATTAAAACACTACATGTATATACATTTTAACTGAGTCATTAAATCATCGTTAGTCGTTACATGTAAATGTTGTTTTGAAACCTTTAGGTTAACGATCTTGTTAAATGTTGTTAACCCATTGTTTATTATATCTAAAGAGATGTTAAATTATTACATTATCATGATATTATGATATATTAATATATCTTAGTATGATATATATACAGTTAAATGTTGTTACAACGATAATCGTTACATATATGTCTCGTTTCGAAATCATTAAGTTAGTAGTCTTGTTTTTTTACATATGTAGTTCATTGTAATACACTTAATGACATGTTTACTTATAATTTATCATGATTAAACATAGTGTATCAATATCTTAATATGATTCATATGTATTCAGTAAGACGTTGTTATAACGATAATCGTTATATATATCATTTTCGAGTTTTTTAATTCAATAGTCTCATTTTTATGTATATAACTCATTGTTAAAATACTTAATGAGATACATACCTATCATAATAACATGTTAACTATATATATATCCATATATATGTCATCATATAGTTTTTACAAGTTTTAACATTCGTGAATCACCGGTCAACTTGGGTGGTCAATTGTCTATATGAAACCTATTTCAATTAATCAAGTATTAACAAGTTTGATTGCTTAACATGTTGGAAACACTTAATCATATAAATATCAATTTCATTTAATATATATAAACATGAAAAAGTTCGGGTCACTACAGTACCTACCCGTTAAATAAATTTCGTCCCGAAATTTTAAGCAGTTGGAGGTGTTGACGTATCTTCTGGAAATAAGTGCGGGTATTTCTTTTTCATCTGATCTTATCATTCCCAGGTGAACTCGAGTCCTCTACGAGCATTCCATTGAACCTTAACAATTGGTATCTTATTTTGCTTAAGTCTTTTAACCTCACGATCCATTATTTCGACGGGTTCTTCGATGAATTGAAGTTTTTCGTTGATTTGGATTTCGTCTAACGGAATAGTGAGATATTATTTAGCAAAACATTTCTTCAAATTTGAGACATGGAAGGTGTTATGTACAGCCGCAAGTTGTTGAGGTAACTCAAGTCGGTAAGCTACTGGTCCGACACGATTAATAACCTTAAATGGTCCAATATACCTTGGATTTAATTTCCCTCGTTTACCAAATCGAACAACGCCTTTCCAAGGTGCAACTTTAAGCATGACCATTTTTCTAATTTCAAATTCTATATCTTTTCTTTTAATGTCAGCGTAGCTCTTTTGTCGACTTTGGGAGGTTTTCAACCGTTGTTGAATTTGGATGATCTTCTCGGTAGTTTCTTGTATTATCTCCGGGCCCGTAATCTGTCTATCCCCCACTTCACTCCAACAAATCGGAGACCTGCACTTTCTACCATAAAGTGCTTCAAACGGCGCCATCTCAATGCTTGAATGGTAGCTGTTGTTGTAGGAAAATTCTGCTAACGGTAGATGTCGATCCCAACTGTTTCTAAAATCAATAACACATGCTCGTAGCATGTCTTCAAGCATTTATATCATCCTTTCACCCTGCCCATCAGTTTGTGGATGATAGGCAGTACTCATGTCTAGACGAGTTCCTAATGCTTGCTGTAATGTCTACCAGAATTGTAAAATAAATCTGCCATCCCTATCAGAGATAATAGAGATTGGTATTCCATGTCTGGAGACGACTTCCTTCAAATACAGTCGTGCTAACTTCTCCATCTTGTCATCTTCTCTTATTGGCAGGAAGTGTGCTGATTTGGTGAGACGATCAACTATTACCCAAATAGTATCAAAACCACTTGCAGTCCTTGGCAATTTAGTGATGAAATACATGGTAATGTTTTTCCATTTCCATTCCGGGATTTCGGGTTGTTGAAGTAGACATGATGGTTTCTGATGCTTCGCTTTGACCTTAGAACACGTCAAACATTCGCCTACGTATTTAGCAACATCGGCTTTCATACACGGCCACCAGAAATGTTTCTTGAGATCTTTGTACATCTTCCCCGTTCCAGGATGTATTGAGTATCTGATTTTATGAGCTTCTCTAAGTACCATTTCTCTCATATCTCCAAATTTTGGTACCCAAATTCTTTCAGCCCTATACCGGGTTCCGTCTTCCCAAATATTAAGTTGCTTCTCCGATCCTTTGGGTATTTCATCCTTTAAGTTTCCCTCTTTTAAAACTCCTTGTTGCGCCTCCTTTATTTGAGTAGTAAGGTTATTGTGAATCATTATATTCATAGCTTTTACTCGAATGGGTTTTCTGTCCTTTCTGCTCAAGGCGTCGGCTACCACATTTGCCTTCCTCGGGTGGTAACGAATCTCAAAATCATAATCATTTAATAACTCAATCCACCTACGCTGCCTCATGTTTAGTTGTTTCTGATTAAATATGTGTTGGAGACTTTTGTGATCGGTATATATAATACTTTTGACCCCATATAAGTAGTGCCTCCAAGTCTTTAATGCAAAAACAACTGCGCTTAATTCCAAATCATGCGTCGTATAATTCTGCTCATGAATCTTCAATTGTCTAGATGCATAAGCAATTACCTTCATTCGTTGCATTAATACACAACCGAGACCTTGCTTTGAGGCATCACAATATATCATAAAATCATCATTCCCTTTAGGTAATGACAATATAGGTGCCGTAGTTAACTTTTTCTTCAACAATTGAAACGCTTTCTCTTGTTCATCCTTCCATTCAAATTTCTTCCCTTTATGCGTTAATGCAGTCAAGGGTTTTGCTATTTTGGAAAAATCTTGGATGAATCTCCTGTAATAACCAGCCAGCCCTAAAAATTGGCGTATGTGTTTCGGAGTTTTCGGGGTTTTCCACTTTTCAATGGTTTCAATCTTTGCTGGATCCACCTGAATACCTTCTTTGTTCACTATGTGACCGAGGAATTGAACTTCTTCCAACCAAAATGCACACTTTGAAAACTTAGCATACAGTTTTTCTTTTCTCAGCAACTCTAGCACTTTTCTCAAATGCTCTTCGTGCTCTTGATCATTCTTCAAGTAAATAAGTATGTCATCGATGAAAACAATAACAAACTTGTCAAGATATGGCCCACACACTCGGTTCATGAGGTCCATGAACACAGCTGGTGCGTTAGTCAATCCAAACAGCATAACCATAAACTCGTAATGACCGTAACGCGTCATAAAAGCAGTCTTTGGAATATCATCTTCCTTCACCCGCATTTGATGATATCCAGAACGTAAATCGATCTTCGAATAAACCGATGAGCCTTGTAGTTGATCAAATAAGTCATCGATTCTCGGTAATGGGTAACGGTTCTTGATGGTAAGTTTGTTCAACTCTTGGTAGTCGATATACAACCTGAATGTACCATCTTTCTTCTTGACAAACAGAATAGGAGCTCCCCATGGTGATGTACTTGGTCGAATGAAACCACGCTCTAAAAGTTCCTGTAACTGACTTTGTAATTCTTTCATTTCGCTGGGTGCGAGTCTGTATGGAGCACGAGCTATTGGTGCAGCTCCTGGTACAAGGTCTATTTGAAATTCAATGAATCGATGTGGGGGTAATCCCGGTAATTCTTTCGGAAATACATCGGGAAATTCTTTTGCGACGGGAACATCACTGATGTTCTTTTCTTCAGGTTTAACTTCCTCGATGTGTGCTAGAATGACGTAACAACCTTTTCTTATTAGTTTTTGCGCCTTCAAACTACTAATAAGATTTAATTTCGTGTTGTTCTTTTCTCCGTACACCATTAAAGGTTTTCCTTTTTCACGCATAATGCAAATCGCATTTTTGTAACATACGACCTCTGCTCTCACCTTTTTCAACCAGTCCATGCCAATTATTACATCAAAACTCCCTAACTCAACTGGTATTAAATCAATTTTAAACGTTTCATCCCCTAATTTAATTTCTCTCTCCCGACATATATTATCTGCTGAAATTAATTTACCGTTTGCTAATTCGAGTAAAAATTTACTATCCAAAGGCGTCAATGGGCAACTTAATTTAGCACAAAATTCTCTACTCATATAGCTTCTATTCGCACCCGAATCAAAATAAACATAAGCAGATTTATCGTCAATAAGAAACGTACCCGTAACAAGCTCCGGGTCTTCTTGTGCTTCTGCCGCATTAATATTGAAAACTCTTCCACGGCTTTGCCCATTATTATTTTCCTGATTTGGGCACGTAGTTTTGTAGTAGCCCTTCTTTCCGCATCCGAAACAAATAATGTGGGCAGTATTTATTCTTTTAGTCACTGGTCCGAATGCTTCACACTTCGCTGCAGCATGACCCTTCCTATTACATTTGGTACATACTACTTCAAAAAATTTACCCGGATGATATCCTTCACACCTATAGCATGGAATTTTCTGATTGTTGTTGTCATTATTGTTATTGAGATTACTATTGGGATTGATGTGGTTGTTATTGTTGTTGGGACATTTGGTGAAGTTATTGTTGTTGTTACGTTTGTTATAGTTGTTGTTGGGATTGTGATTGTTGTTGTTGCGATTGATGTTGCGGTTGTTGGGATAGTTGTTGCGATTGTGGTTGTGATTGTTGTTGTTGTTGTATTGGTAACTCTTGTCACTGTTTTCCTCCAACTTTCTCTTGACTTGTTTCGTGTTGGCCTCTTCGGCCGCCTGTTCTTTAATTCTTCCCTCAATCTAATTTATGAGTTTATGAGCCATTCGACTTGCCTTCTGTAGAGAAGCGGGCTCGTGTGAACTCTTATCTTCTTGAATCCTTACTGGTAACCCTTTTACAAACGCGTCGATCTTCTTTTCTTCATTTTCGAACACTCTTGGACACAATAGACTCAACTCTGTGAATCGTCGTTCGTACGTGGTGATGTCAAAACCTTGCGTTCATAATCCTCTAAGCTCTACCTTAAGCTTATTGACCTCGTTTCTGGGATGATACTGCTCGTTCATCAAGTGCTTGAATGCTGACCACGGTAGTGCGTAAGCAGCATCTTGTCCCACCTGATCGAGATAGGTGTTCCACCATGTTAACACAGTACCTGTGAAGGTATGCGTAGCGTACTTTACTTTGTCTTCTTCAGTACATTAACTTATGGCAAACACCGATTCAACCTTTTCGGTCCACCGTTTCAATCCGATTGGACCCTCGGTTCCATCGAATTCAAAAGGTTTGTAGGCAGTGAATTCTTTGTAGGAGCATCCTACATGAGTTCTTGTGGAATTTGTTCCACTGCTAGAACCAGAGTTATTGTTGTTATTTTGCATTGCGGCTTGCACCGCAGCTATGTTCGCAGCAAGGAAAACATGGAAGTCTTCCTCGCTCATGTTCAAGTTCTGACGAGTAGTCGGTGTCATTTCCTTCAAAAATAGCCAAAAGAATTAAGTTAATCATATAGAATATTAAGAGTAGTCAATAGTATTTCGTAGCATAATATGAACTTATTTATAAAAGCTTTTTCTTCATATTAGCGTTTTATATTTTTAATTCGGGTAGTACCTACCCGTTAAGTTCATACTTAGTAGCTAATATACAATTCAACTACTACAATTCTATATGAAAAACTGATTACAATAATATTTCACATTTAAACTTATATACAATATTTTGCAAACTTACAATACCGCTATTTTACATATAGCATGAAATATAGCACATAAAAACTTTGATACAAAGCAGTTGTGAAAACAATCCTAGTTAATAAGCAAGTCGTTCAGCAAAGGCAATAAAAACACGTAATTCATACATCCAGAAACAAGTCATGCATTCTGGTTTTACTAAGACTACTTCCCATCCTTGGACTTGTGGAACATAACCGTTGTGGCCGTTGACAAGACAGCATGTTGTAACATCGTCGAAGGGATGAGGGTTTCGTAATGTCCAACAACCCCGTAATAATCTAAAAACCTTGTTTCTCACCCCAACTAATGAATCCGTCACTTGTGGGAAGGTTTTATTTAAAAGTTGAAATCCGATGTTCTTTTTCTCACTTTGGTGAGAAGCGAACATCACTAACCCGTAAGCATAACATGCTTCTTTATGTTGCATGTTAGAAGCTCTTTCTAACTCACGAAACCCTATGTTGGGATATGTTGAGTCAAAATAGGTTCTTAACTCATAGCGTAAAATTGCATTTGGGTTCCCCGCATTTAACGCTTTAAAGAAAACACGGCGTAACTTACGGTCTTCCCAATGTGATATACCCCACCTATCAAAGGAAAGCTTTTTATAAACTAAGGTATTTCTGGAAAGTCTTTCAAATGTTTGACAAGTTAATTTTGCCATAACTAAATGTGCTGGTGAATTCTGACCGACTCTAGACAAGATTTTCACAATCATATCCTCTGGTAGGTCTTCTAAAATATTCGGTTGTCTACCCTTAACGTCCATTTTATTTTTATACTGTAAAATAGACAAGGATTAGATTCGTAAAAGATAATTAACAAACAATACAAACAATTTTTACATAGAACATATAAGTACAAGCACACTACAATACATATAATACACAACATAATTACAACCCTCTAATCTAAATCACTGGTTTCTTCTTCTTCGGACTTGGTTCGTTTTCCTAATTTTCTAGGGATATATGGTGTTCCTCTAATACGAGCCGTTGTTTTCCACAATGGTTTAGAAAAACTTGGTGGTTTAGAGGTTCCCGGGTTATTGTTACATTTTAGGAAATACGGATGTTGCCGATAAAGTTCATCGTGTTTGGAATCAGGTTTCTCTATTTTTATACCTTTTCCCCTATTATTTTCTTTTGCTTTATTAAATTGGGTCGAGGTAATTTCTATAACATCATTGGAATTCTCATCGGGATCCGATTCATCGGAAAATTGGTAATCTTCCCAATATTTTGCTTCCTTGGCGGAAACACCATTGCCCATTTTTAACTTTGGTCCGTTGGTTGATGATTTTCTTTTATTTAATCGATTTACTGTAGGTATGAATATTTCTTCCTCTGAAACCTCTTCTTCTTCCGGTTCCTCCTCTTCCGGTTCCTCCTCTTCTGATTCCTCTTCTTCCGGTTCCTCTTCTTCCGGTTCCTCTTCTTCCGGTTCCTCTTCGGGAATTTGTGAATCTTCCCAAATTATATTCGACACTTCATTATTATTAGGTAATCGATGGGATTTGTACTAGTGGTAGACATCTATCACACAATATCAAACACATTAAGAGGTTAATATATCACATAATATTTACATGTTAATAATATATAGTTTTCAACAAAAGTGTTAAGCAATTGTTTTTAAAGAAAACACGGTCGAAGTCCGGACTCACTAATGTATCCTAACAAACTCGATAAGACACACTAATGCAAATTTATGGTTCTCTAAGACCAACGCTCTGATACCAACTGAAATGTCCCATTCATATTTATTATAAACGTTCCATATTAATTAATTTCGTCGTGAGGTTTTGACCTCTATATGAAACATTTTTCAAAGACTGCATTCATTTTTAAAACAACCATAACCTTTAATTTATCGATAAAGTTTTAAAAAGCATTACGTAGATTATCAAATAATGATAATCTAAAATATACCGTTTACACACGACCATTACATAATGGTTTACAATAAGAATATATTACATCAAAAATAAATTTCTTGAATGCAGTTTTTACATAATATCATACAAGCATAGACTCCAAATCTTGTTCTTATTTTAGTATGCAACAGCGGAAGCTCTTAATAATCACCTGAGAATAAACATGCTTAAAACGTCAACAAAAAATGTTGGTGAGTTATAGGTTTAACCTATATATTTATCAAATCGTAATAATAGACCACAAGATTTCATATTTCAATATACATCCCATACATAGAGATAAAAGTCATTCATATGGTGAACACCTAGTAACCGACATTAACAAGATGCATATAATAATATCCCCTATCATTCTGGAAAATCCTACGGACATGATAAAAACGAATTCGAAGTACTAAAGCATCCGGTACTTTGGATGGGGTTCGTTAGGCCCAATAGATCTATCTTTAGGATTCGCGTCAATTAGTAGATCGGTTTACTAATTCTTAGGTTACCAAGCAAAAGGGGCATATTCGGCTTCGATCATTCACCCATATAATATAGTTTCAATTACTTGTGTTTATTTCGTAAAACATTTATAAAACTGCATGTATTCTCATCCCAAAATATTAGATTTTAAAAGTGGGACTATAACTTACTTTCACAGATTTTTACTTCGTCGGGAAGTAAGATTTGGCCACTGGTCGATTCACGAACCTATAACAAATATGTACATATATATCAAAGTATGTTCAAAATATATTTACAACATTTTTAATACGTTTTAATGTTTTAAGTTTATTAAGTCAGCTGTCCTCGTTAGTAACCTACAACTAGTTGTCCACAATTAGATGTACAGAAATAAATCGATATATATTATCTTGAATCAATCCACGACCCAGTGTATACACGTCTCAGGCTAGATCACAACTCAAAGTATATATATTTTTGAAATCAACCTCAATCCTGTATAGCTAACTCCAACATTAATGCATATAGAGTGTCTATGGTTGTTCCAAATAATATATATAGATGGGTCGATATGATATGTCAAAACATTTGCATACGTGTCTATGGTATCCCAAGATTACATAATATATTAGAATACATTTATAATACAATATAAGTTAGCTAGGATATGATTAATATAGATTTGTTACCAATTTTCACGTAGCTACAACAAGCAAAAATATCCAATCTTGTTTTACCCATAACTTCTTCGTTTTAAATCCATTTTGAGTGTTTCAGGTTGCTATGGTTTCATATTGAACTTAAGTTTATGAATCTAAAAGTAAAAAGTATAAGTTTATAGTTGGAAATACAGTTTACAAGTCTTTTTTGTAAAGGTAGTCATTTCAGTCGAAAGAACGACGTCTAAATGACCATTTTGGAAAACATACTTTCTCTTTGAGTTTAACCATGATTTTTGGATATAGTTTCATGTTCATAAGAAAAATTATTTTCCCAGAAGAACAACTTTTAAATCAAAGTTTATCATAGTTTTTAATTAACTAACCCAAAACAGCCCACGGTGTTACTACGACGGCGTATATCCGGTTTTACGATGTTTTTCATGTTTTTTCGTTTTAAATCATTAAGTTAGCTTATCATATAGATATAGAACATGTGTCTAGTTGATTTTAAAAGTCAAGTTTGAAGGATTAACTTTATTTGCGAACAGGTTTAGAATTAACTAAACTATGTTCTAGTGATTACAAGTTTAAATCTTCGAATAAGATAGTTTTATATGTATGAATCGAATGGTGTTATGAACATCATTACTACCTTAATTTTATTAGGTAAACCTACTGGAAATTATAAAAATAGATATAGCTTCAAAGGATCCATGGATGGCTTGAAAGTTCTTGAAGCAGAATCATGACACGAAAACAAGTTCAAGTAAGATTTCCACTCGAAATAAGATTGTTATAGTTATAGAAATTGAATCAAAGTTTGAATATGAGTATTACCTTGTATTAGAAAGATATCTTACTGTAAATAAGAAATATTTCTTGAGGTTGGATGATCACTTTACAAGATTGAAAGTAAGCTAGCAAACTTGGAAGTATTCTTGATTTTATGAAACTAGAACTTATAGAATTTATGAAAAACACTTAGAACTTGAAGATAGAACTTGAGAGAGATCAATTAGATGAAGAAAATTGAAGAATTAAAGTGTTTATATGTGTTTTTGGTCATTGGTATATGGATTAGATATAAAGGATGTGTAATTTTGTTTACTTGTAAATAAGTCATGAATGATTACTAATATTTTTGTAATTTTATGAGATATTTCATGCTAGTTGCCAAATGATGGTTCCCACATGTGTTAAGTGACTCACATGGGCTACTATGAGCCGATCATTAGAGTGTATATACCAATAGTACATACATCTAAAAGCTGTATACTGTACGAGTACGAATACGGGTGCATACGAGTAGAATTGTTGATGAAACTGAACGAGGATGTAATTGTAAACATTTTTGATAAGTAGAAGTATTTTGATAATTGTATTGAAGTCTTTAAAAAGTGTATGAATATATATTAAAACACTACATGTATATACATTTTAACTGATTCGTTAAATCATCGTTAGTCGTTACATGTAAATGTTGTTTTGAAACCTTTAGGTTAACGATCTTGTTAAATGTTGTTAACCCCTTGTTTATTATATCTAAAGAGATGTTAAATTATTACATTATCATGATATTATGATATATTAATATATCTTAGTATGATATATATACAGTTAAATGTTGTTACAACGATAATCGTTACATATATGTCTCGTTTCGAAATCATTAAGTTAGTTGTCTTATTATTTTACATATGTAGTTCATTGTTAATACACTTAATGACATGTTTACTTATCATTTATCATGATTAAACATAGTGTATCAATATCTTAATATGATTCATATGTATTCAGTAAGACGTTGTTATAACGATAATCGTTATATATATCGTTTTCGAGTTTCTTAATTCAATAGTCTCATTTTTATGTATATAACTCATTGTTAAAATACTTAATGAGATACATACCTATCATAATAACATGTTAACTATATATATATCCATATATATGTCATCATATAGTTTTTACAAGTTTTAACGTTCGTGAATCACCGGTCAACTTGGGTGGTCAATGTAGTGACCCGAACTTTTCCATGTTTATATATATTAATTGAGATTGATATTTACATGATTAAATGTTTCCAACATGTTAAGCAATCAAACTTGTTAAGACTTGATTAATTGAAATATGTTTCATATAGACAATTGACCACCCAAGTTGACCGGTGATTCACGAACGTTAAAACTTGTAAAAACTATATGATGACATATATATGGATATATATATAATTAACATGATACTATGATAAGTAAACATATCATTAAGTAAATTGACAATAAACTACATATGTAAAAACAAGGCTACTAACTTAATGATTTTTAAACGAGACATATATGTAACGATTATCGTTGTAAAGACATTTAATGTATATATATATATATATCATATTAAGAGATATTTATACATGATAATATCATGATAATATAATAATTTAAAATCTCATTTTATATTATAAACATTGGGTTAACAACATTTAACAAGATCGTTAACCTAAAGGTTTCAAAACAACACTTACATGTAACGACTAACGATGACTTAACGACTCAGTTAAAATGTATATACATGTAGTGTTTTAATATGTATTTATACACTTTTGAAAGACTTCAATACACTTATCAAAATACTTCTACTTAACAAAAATGCTTACAATTACATCCTCGTTCAGTTTCATCAACAATTCTACTCGTATGCACCCGTATTCGTACTCGTACAATACACAGCTTTTAGATGTATGTACTATTGGTATATACACTCCAATGATCAGCTCTTAGCAGCCCATGTGAGTCACCTAACACATGTGGGAACCATCATTTGGCAACTAGCATGAAATATCTCATAAAATTACAAAAATATGAGTAATCATTCATGACTTATTTACATGAAAACAAAATTACATATCCTTTATATCTAATCCATACACCAACGACCAAAAACACCTACAAACACTTTCATTCTTCAATTTTCTTCATCTAATTGATCTCTCTCAAGTTCTATCTTCAAGTTCTAAGTGTTCTTCATAAATTCTACAAGTTCTAGTTACATAAAATCAAGAATACTTTCAAGTTTGCTAGCTCACTTCCAATCTTGTAAGGTGATCATCCAACCTCAAGAAATCTTTATTTCTTACAGTAGGTTATCATTCTAATACAAGGTAATAATCATATTCAAACTTTGGTTCAATTTCTATAACTATAACAATCTTATTTCAAGTGGTGATCTTACTTGAACTTGTTTTCGTGTCATGATTCTGCTTCAAGAACTTCGAGCCATCCAAGGATCCGTTGAAGCTAGATCCATTTTTCTCTTTTCCAGTAGGTTTATCTAAGGAACTTAAGGTAGTAATGATGTTCATAACATCATTCGATTCATACATATAAAGCTATCTTATTCGAAGGTTTAAACTTGTAATCACTAGAACATAGTTTAGTTAATTCTAAACTTGTTCGCAAACAAATATTAATCCTTCTAAATTGAATTTTAAAATCAACTAAACACATGTTCTATATCTATATGATATGCTAACTTAATGATTTAAAACCTGGAAACACGAAAAACACCGTAAAACCGGATTTACGCCGTCGTAGTAACACCGCGGGCTGTTTTGGGTTAGTTAATTAAAAACTATGATAAACTTTGATTTAAAAGTTGTTATTCTGAGAAAATGATTTTTATTATGAACATGAAACTATATCCAAAAATTATGGTTAAACTCAAAGTGGAAGTATGTTTTCTAAAATGGTCATCTAGACGTCGTTCTTTCGACCGAAATGACTACCTTTATAAAAACGACTTGTAACTTATTTTTCCGACTATAAACCTATACTTTTTCTATTTAGATTCATAAAATAGAGTTCAATATGAAACCATAGCAATTTGATTCACTCAAAACGGATTTAAAATGAAGAAGTTATGGGTAAAACAAGATTGGATAATTTTTCTCATTTTAGCTACGTGAAAATTGGTAACAAATCTATTCCAACCATAACTTAATCAACTTGTATTGTATATTATGTAATCTTGAGATACCATAGACACGTATACAATGTTTCGACCTATCATGTCGACACATCTATATATATTTCGGAACAACCATAGACACTCTATATGTGAATGTTGGAGTTAGCTATACAGGGTTGAGGTTGATTCCAAAATATATATAGTTTGAGTTGTGATCAATACTGAGATACGTATACACTGGGTCGTGGATTGATTCAAGATAATATTTATTGATTTATTTCTGTACATCTAACTGAGGACAACTAGTTGTAGGTTACTAACGAGGACAGCTGACTTAATAAACTTAAATCATCAAAATATATTAAAAGTGTTGTAAATATATTTTGAACATACTTTGATATATATGTATATATTGTTATAGGTTCGTGAATCAACCAGTGGCCAAGTCTTACTTCCCGACGAAGTAAAAATCTGTGAAAGTGAGTTATAGTCCCACTTTTAAAATCTAATATTTTTGGGATGAGAATACATGCAGGTTTTATAAATGATTTACAAAATAGACACAAGTATGTGAAACTACATTCTATGGTTGAATTATCGAAATCGAATATGCCCCTTTTTATTAAGTCTGGTAATCTAAGAATTAGGGAACAGACACCCTAATTGACGCGAATCCTAAAGATAGATCTATTGGGCCTAACAAACCCCATCCAAAGTACCGGATGCTTTAGTACTTCGAAATTTATATCATATCCGAAGGGTGTCCCGGAATGATGGGGATATTCTTATATATGCATCTTGTTAATGTCGGTTACCAGGTGTTCACCATATGAATGATTTTTATCTCTATGTATGGGATGTGTATTGAAATATGAAATCTTGTGATCTATTGTTACGATTTGATATATATAGGTTAAACCTATAACTCACCAACATTTTTGTTGACGTTTAAAGCATGTTTATTCTCAGGTGAATATTAAGAGCTTCTGCTGTTGCATACTAAAATAAGGACAAGATTTGGAGTCCATGTTTGTATGATATTGTGTAAAAACTGCATTCAAGAAACTGATTTCGATGTAACATATTTGTATTGTAAACCATTATGTAATGGTCGTGTGTAAACAGGATATTTTAGATTATCATTATTTGATAATCTACGTAAAGCTTTTTAAACCTTTATTTATGAAATAAAGGTTATGGTTTGTTTTAAAATGAATGCAGTCTTTGAAAAACGTCTCATATAGAGGTCAAAACCTCGCAACAAAATCAAGTAATATGGAACGTTTTTAATCAATAAGAACGGGACATTTCAGTTGGTATCCGAGCGTTGGTCTTAGAGAACCAGAATTTTGCATTAGTGTGTCTTATCTAGTTTGTTAGGATGCATTAGTGAGTCTGGACTTCGACCGTGTTTACTTGAAAAATGATTGCTTAACAAATTTTGTTGGAAACTATATATTTTTAACATGTGAATATTATGTGATATATTAATCTCTTAACGTGTTTGATATTATGTGATAGATGTCTACCTCTAGAACAAGTCCCGTTGACTCACCTAATAATAATGAAGAGTCAAATGTAAATTGGAATGATTCGTGGACTGATTCACAAGTTCCCGAAGAGGAACTGGAAGAAGAGTCGGAACCGGAAGAAGAATCGGAACCGGAAGAAGAATCGGAACCGGATGAAGAAATAGAACCGGTGGGGGAAATAATAAAACGGTTAAGTAAAAGAAAATCCTCAACCAACCGACCAAGGTTAATTATGGTCAATGGTGTTTCCGCCAAGGAAGCAAAATATTGGGAGGATTACCAATTCTCCGATGAATCGGATTCCGACGAGAATTCCGATGATGTTATAGAAATTACCCCAACTGAATTTAAAAAGGCAAAAGAAAATAATAAGGGAAAGGGCATAAAAATAGAGAAATCTAATTCCAACCCCGATGAACTTTATATATATCGTCAACCTCCGAAGTCCTTAAGTTGTAACAATGACCCGGGAACCTCTAAACCACCAGGTTTTTCTAAACCAATGTGGATAACGACGGCTCGTATTAGGGGAACATCATATATTCCTAGAAACTTGGCAAAACGAACCAAAACCGAAGAAGAAGAAACAAGCGAGTCGGAATAAGATAGTTGTATTCGTGTGGTGTATTATAAGTAATATAGTGTGCTTATGCTTTATGATATATGTAAAAATTGCTTGTATTAATAAGTATTTTTTTTATGAATCTAACTCTTGTCTATTTTACAGTATAAAAACACAAAATGGATAGACAACCCAATATTTTAAGAGACCTACCCGGAGACATGATTGATGAAATCTTGTCTAGAGTCGGTCAGAATTCTTCGGCACAACTATTTAAGGCGAGATCAGTTTGTAAGACATTCGAAGAACGTTCCAAGAATGCCTTGGTTTAAAAAAGGCTTTCGTTCGAAAGATGGGGGATATCACATTGGGAAATCCATAAGTTACGATGTGTTTACTTTGACGCATATATTGGGGGAACCCAAACGCTATTTTACGCAATGGGTTAAGAAATTATTTTGACTCAATATATCCGAATATTGGACTTCGTGATTTAGAAAAAGCGGCTAACATGCAACATAAAGAAGCATGTTATGCTTACGGATTAGTAATGTTCGCTTCTCACCAAAGTGAGAACAAGAACATCGGGCTACAACTATTAAACAAAACGTTCCCACAAGTGACGGAGTCGGTAATTGGGGTAAGAAATGAGGTTTTTAGATTGTTACGGGACTGTTGGACATTACGTAACCCTCGTCCCTTTGACGACGTTACAACACGCTGTCTTATCAACGGCCATAACGGTTATGTTCCACAAGACCAAGGATGGGAAGTAATCCTAGTAAAACCAGAATGCATGACTTGTTTCTGGACGTATGAATTACGTGTCTTTATTGCCTTTGCTGAACGACTTGTGTACTAGCTAGAATTATCTTCACAACCATCTTGTATCAAATTTATTGTGTGCTATATTTCATGCTATTTGTAAAATAAGCGGTATTGTAAGTTTGTAAAATATTGTGTAAAAGTTTGAACGCGAAATATTATTATAATCAGTTTTTCATATAGAATTGTAGTAGTTGAATTGTATATTAGCTACTAAGTATGAACTTAACGGGTAGGTACTACCCGAATTTAAACTTATAAAACGCTAATATGAAGAAAAAGCTTTTATAAATGAGTTCATATTATGCTACGAAATACTATTAACTACTCTTAATATTCTGTATGATTAACTTGTTCCATTTGACTATTTTGAAGGAAATGGCACCGACTACTCGTCACACCGTGAATATGAATGAAGAGGAATTCCGTACTTTTCTAGCTTCAAACATAGCCGCAGTACAGGCTGCGCTACATACCAACAATAACCTTGGATCTAGCAGTACAGGAAATCGTGTAGGATGCACCTACAAAGAATTCACTGCCTGCAAACCTTTGGAATTTGATGGAACCGAAGGACCGATCGGATTGAAACGGTGGACCGAGAAGGTCGAATCGGTGTTTGCCATAAGTAAGTGTACTGAAGAGGACAAAGTGAAGTACGCTACGCATACCTTCACAGGTTCTGCGTTAACATGGTGGAATACCTATCTAGAGCAAGTGGGACAAGACGATGCGTACGCACTACCGTGGTCAGCATTCAAGCACTTGATGAACGATAAGTACCGTCCCAGAACCGAGGTCAATAAGCTCAAGACAGAACTTAGAGGGTTACGAACCCAAGGATTTGATATTACCACGTACGAAGGACGATTCACAGAATTGTGCCTATTGTGTCCGGGAGCATTCGAAGATGAGGAAGAGAAGATCGACGCGTTTGTGAAAGGATTACCGGAAAGAATCCAAGAAGATATAAGTTCACACGAGCCCGCCTCCATACAACAGGCATGTAGAATGGCTCACAAACTAGTGAACCAGATTGAAGAAAGAATTAAGGAACAGACTGCTGAAGAGGCCAATGTGAAGCAAGTCAAAAGAAAGTGGGAGGAAAACGGTGATAAGAATCACCAATACAACAACAACAACAATTACAACAATAATCGCAACAATTATCCCAACAATCGCAACATCAATCGCAACTACAACAAACGGCCCAACAACAACAACAACAACAACAACAGCAACTACAACAATCATCCCAACAACAATAATAACCGCAACAACAACAACAATCAGAATCAGCTATGCTAAAGGTGTGAAAAGTATCACTCGGGGTTCTGCACTAAATTTTGCAACAAGTGTAAAAGAAATGGTCATAGCGCGGCGAAGTGTGAGGTCTACGGACCAGGGGTTAATAGAACGAAAGGAACAAATGGTGTCGGAACGAGTAATGGCGGAGCAAGTAGTGTCGGAGCAAGTTATGCCAATGTAGTTTGTTATAAATGTGGAAAACCGGGCCACATTATTAGAAATTGCCTGAACCAGGAAAACACAAATGGACAAGGCCGCGGAAGAGTTTTCAATATTAATGCGGCAGAGGCACAGGAAGACCCAGAGCTTGTTACGGGTACGTTTCTTATTGACAATAAATCAGCTTACGTTTTATTTGATTCGGGTGCGGATAGAAGCTATATGAGTAGAGATTTTTGTGCTAAATTAAGTTGTCCATTGACGCCTTTGGATAGTAAATTTTTACTCGAATTAGCAAATGGTAAATTAATTTCAGCAGATAATATATGTCGGAATCGAGAAATTAAACTGGTTAGCGAAACATTTAAGATTGATTTGATACCAGTAGAGTTAGGGAGTTTTGATGTGATAATCGGTATGGACTGGTTGAAAGAAGTGAAAGCAGAGATCGTTTGTTACAAAAATGCAATTCGCATTATACGAGAAAAAGGAAAACCCTTAATGGTGTACGGAGAAAAGGGCAACACGAAGCTACATCTTATTAGTAATTTGAAGGCACAAAAACTAATAAGAAAAGGTTGCTATGCTATTCTAGCACACGTCGAGAAAGTACAAACTGAAGAAAAGAGCATCAATGATGTTCCCATTGCAAAAGAATTTCCAGATGTATTTTCGAAAGAATTACCGGGATTACCCCCACATCGATCCGTTGAATTTCAAATAGATCTTGTACCAGGAGCTGCACCAATAGCTCGTGCTCCTTACAGACTCGCACCCAGCGAGATGAAAGAACTGCAAAGCCAATTACAAGAACTTGTAGAGCGTGGTTTCATTCGACCAAGCACATCACCGTGGGGAGCTCCTGTTTTGTTTGTCAAGAAGAAAGATGGTACATTCAGGTTGTGTATCGACTACCGAGAGTTGAACAAACTTACCATCAAGAACCGCTACCCACTACCGAGAATTGACGACTTATTTGATCAACTACAAGGCTCGTCTGTTTATTCAAAGATTGACTTACGTTCCGGGTATCATCAAATGCGGGTGAAAGAAGATGATATTCCAAAGACTGCTTTCAGAACACGTTACGGTCATTACGAGTTTATGGTCATGCCGTTTGGTTTAACTAATGCACCAGCTGTGTTCATGGACCTTATGAACCGAGTGTGTGGACCATACCTTGACAAGTTTGTCATTGTTTTCATTGATGACATACTTATTTACTCAAAGAATGACCAAGAACACGGTGAACATTTGAGAAAGGTGTTAGAAGTGTTGAGGAAGGAAGAATTGTACGTTAAGTTTTCAAAGTGTGCATTTTGGTTGGAAGAAGTTCAATTCCTCGGTCACATAGTGAACAAAGAAGGTATTAAGGTGGATCCGGCAAAGATAGAAACTGTTGAAAAGTGGGAAACCCCGAAAACTCCGAAACACATACGCCAGTTTTTAGGACTAGCTGGTTACTACAGAAGGTTCATCCAAGACTTTTCCAGAATAGCAAAACCCTTAACTGCATTAACGCATAAAGGGAAGAAATTTGAATGGAATGATGAACAAGAGAAAGCGTTTTAGTTATTGAAGAAAAAGCTAACTACGGCACCTATATTGTCATTGCCTGAAGGGAATGATGATTTTGTGATTTATTGTGACGCATCAAAGCAAGGTCTCGGTTGTGTATTAATGCAACGAACGAAGGTGATTGCTTATGCGTCTAGACAATTGAAGATTCACGAGCAAAATTATACGACGCATGATTTGGAATTAGGCGCGGTTGTTTTTGCATTAAAGACTTGGAGGCACTACTTATATGGGGTCAAAAGTATTATATATACCGACCACAAAAGTCTTCAGCACATATTTAATCAGAAACAACTGAATATGAGGCAGCGTAGGTGGATTGAATTATTGAATGATTACGACTTTGAGATTCGTTACCACCCGGGGAAGGCAAATGTGGTAGCCGATGCCTTGAGCAGGAAGGACAGAGAACCCATTCGAGTAAAATCTATGAATATAATGATTCATAATAACCTTACTACTCAAATAAAGGAGGCGCAACAAGGACTTTTAAAAGAGGGAAATTTAAAGGATGAAATACCCAAAGGATCGGAGAAGCATCTTAATATTCGGGAAGACGGAACCCGGTATAGGGCTGAAAGGATTTGGGTACCAAAATTTGGAGATATGAGAGAAATGGTACTTAGAGAAGCTCATAAAACCAGATACTCAATACGTCCTGGAATGGGGAAGATGTACAAGGATCTCAAGAAACATTTTTGGTGGCCGGGTATGAAAGCCGATGTTGCTAAATACGTAGGAGAATGTTTGACGTGTTCTAAGGTCAAAGCTGAGCATCAGAAACCATCAGGTCTACTTCAACAACCCGAAATCCCGGAATGGAAATGGGAAAACATTACCATGGATTTCATCACTAAATTGCCAAGGACTGCAAGTGGTTTTGATACTATTTGGGTAATAGTTGATCGTCTCACCAAATCAGCACACTTCCTGCCAATAAGAGAAGATGATAAGATGGAGAAGCTAGCACGACTGTATTTGAAGGAAGTTGTCTCCAGACATGGAATACCAATCTCTATTATCTCTGATAGGGATGGCAGATTTATTTCAAGATTCTGGCAGACATTACAGCAAGCATTAGGAACTTGTCTAGACATGAGTACTGCTTATCATCCACAAACTGATGGGCAGAGCGAAAGGACGATACAAACGCTTGAAGACATGCTACGAGCATGTGTTATTGATTTCGGAAACAGTTGGGATCGACATCTACCGTTAGCAGAATTTTCCTACAACAACAGCTACCATTCAAGCATTGAGATGGCGCCGTTTGAAGCACTTTATGGTAGAAAGTGCAGGTCTCCGATTTGTTGGAGTGAAGTGGGGGATAGACAGATTACGGGTCCGGAGATTATACAAGAAACTACCGAGAAGATCATCCAAATTCAACAACGGTTGAAAACCGCCCAAAGTCGACAAAAGAGCTACGCTGACATTAAAAGAAAAGATATAGAATTTGAAATTGGAGAGATGGTCATGCTTAAAGTTGCACCTTGGAAAGGCGTTGTTCGATTTGGTAAACGAGGGAAATTAAATCCAAGGTATATTGGACCATTCAAGATTATTGATCGTGTCGGACCAGTAGCTTACCGACTTGAGTTACCTCAACAACTCGCCGCTGTACATAACACTTTTCACGTCTCGAATTTGAAGAAATGTTTTGCTAAAGAAGATCTCACTATTCCGTTATATGAAATCCAAATCAACGAAAAACTTCAATTCATCGAAGAACCCGTCGAAATAATGGATCGTGAGGTTAAAAGACTTAAGCAAAACAAGATACCAATTGTTAAGGTTTGATGGAATGCTCGTAGAGGACCCGAGTTCACCTGGGAGCATGAAGATCAGATGAAGAAGAAATACCTGCATTTATTTCCAGAAGATTCGTCAACACCTTCAACAGCTTAAAATTTCGGGACGAAATTTATTTAACGGGTAGGTACTGTAGTGACCCGAACTTTTCCATGTTTATATATATTAATTGAGATTGATATTTACATGATTAAATGTTTCCAACATGTTAAGCAATCAAACTTGTTAAGACTTGATTAATTGAAATATGTTTCATATAGACAATTGACCACCCAAGTTGACCAGTGATTCACGAACGTTAAAACTTGTAAAAACTATATGATGACATATATATGGATATATATATAATTAACATGATACTATGATAAGTAAACATATCATTAAGTATATTAACAATGAACTACATATGTAAAAACAAGGCTACTAACTTAATGATTTTTAAACGAGACATATATGTAACGATTATCGTTGTAAAGACATTTAATGTATATATATCATATTAAGAGATATTCATACATGATAATATCATGATAATATAATAATTTAAAATCTCATTTGATATTATAAACATTGGGTTAACAACATTTAACAAGATCGTTAACCTAAAGGTTTCAAAACAACACTTACATGTAACGACTAACGATGACTTAACGACTCAGTTAAAATGTATATACATGTAGTGTTTTAATATGCATTTATACACTTTTGAAAGACTTCAATACACTTATCAAAATACTTCTACTTAACAAAAATGCTTACAATTACATCCTCGTTCAGTTTCATCAACAATTCTACTCGTATGCACCCGTATTCGTACTCGTACAATACACAGCTTTTAGATGTATGTACTATTGGTATATACACTCCAATGATCAGCTCTTAGCAGCCCATGTGAGTCACCTAACACATGTGGGAACCATCATTTGGCAACTAGCATGAAATATCTCATAAAATTACAAAAATATGAGTAATCATTCATGACTTATTTACATGAAAACAAAATTACATATCCTTTATATCTAATCCATACACCAACGACCAAAAACACCTACAAATACTTTCATTCTTCAATTTTCTTCATCTAATTGATCTCTCTCAAGTTCTATCTTCAAGTTCTAAGTGTTCTTCATAAATTCTACAAGTTCTAGTTACATAAAATCAAGAATACTTTCAAGTTTGCTAGCTCACTTCCAATCTTGTAAGGTGATCATCCAACCTCAAGAAATCTTTATTTCTTACAGTAGGTTATCATTCTAATACAAGGTAATAATCATATTCAAACTTTGGTTCAATTTCTATAACTATAACAATCTTATTTCAAGTGGTGATCTTACTTGAACTTGTTTTCGTGTCATGATTCTGCTTCAAGAACTTCGAGCCATCCAAGGATCCGTTGACGCTAGATCCATTTTTCTCTTTTCCAGTAGGTTTATCCAAGGAACTTAAGGTAGTAATGATGTTCATAACATCATTCGATTCATACATATAAAGCTATCTTATTCGAAGGTTTAAACTTGTAATCACTAGAACATAGTTTAGTTAATTCTAAACTTGTTCGCAAACAAAAGTTAATCCTTCGAACTTGACTTTTAAAATCAACTAAACACATGTTCTATATGTATATGATATGCTAACTTAATGATTTAAAACCTGGAAACACGAAAAACACCGTAAAACCGGATTTACGCCGTCGTAGTAACACCGCGGGCTGTTTTGGGTTAGTTAATTAAAAACTATGATAAACTTTGATTTAAAAGTTGTTATTCTGAGAAAATGATTTTTATTATGAACATGAAACTATATCCAAAAATTATGGTTAAACTCAAAGTGGAAGTATGTTTTCTAAAATGGTCATCTAGACGTCGTTCTTTCGACCGAAATGACTACCTTTATAAAAACGACTTGTAACTTATTTTTCCGACTATAAACCTATACTTTTTCTATTTAGATTCATAAAATAGAGTTCAATATGAAACCATAGCAATTTGATTCACTCAAAACGGATTTAAAATGAAGAAGTTATGGGTAAAACAAGATTGGATAATTTTTCTCATTTTAGCTACGTGAAAATTGGTAACAAATCTATTCCAACCATAACTTAATCAACTTGTATTGTATATTATGTAATCTTGAGATACCATAGACACGTATACAATGTTTCGACCTATCATGTCGACACATCTATATATATTTCGGAACAACCATAGACACTCTATATGTGAATGTTGGAGTTAGCTATACAGGGTTGAGGTTGATTCCAAAATATATATAGTTTGAGTTGTGATCAATACTGAGATACGTATACACTGGGTCGTGGATTGATTCAAGATAATATTTATCGATTTATTTCTGTACATCTAACTGAGGACAACTAGTTGTAGGTTACTAACGAGGACAGCTGACTTAATAAACTTAAAACATCAAAATATATTAAAAGTGTTGTAAATATATTTTGAACATACTTTGATATATATGTATATATTGTTATAGGTTCGTGAATCAACCAGTGGCCAAGTCTTACCTCCCGACGAAGTGAAAATCTGTGAAAGTGAGTTATAGTCCCACTTTTAAAATCTAATATTTTTGGGATGAGAATACATGCAGGTTTTATAAATGATTTATAAAATAGACACAAGTATGTGAAACTACATTCTATGGTTGAATTATCGAAATCGAATATGCCCCTTTTTATTAAGTCTGGTAATCTAAGAATTAGGGAACAGACACCCTAATTGACGCGAATCCTAAAGATAGATCTATTGGGCCTAACAAACCCCATCCAAAGTACCGGATGCTTTAGTACTTCGAAATTTATATCATATTCGAAGGGTGTCCCGGAATGATGGGGATATTCTTATATATGCATCTTGTTAATGTCGGTTACCAGGTGTTCACCATATGAATGATTTTTATCTCTATGTATGGGATTTGTATTGAAATATGAAATCTTGTGGTCTATTGTTACGATTTGATATATATAGGTTAAACCTATAACTCACCAACATTTTTGTTGACGTTTAAAGCATGTTTATTCTCAGGTGAATATTAAGAGCTTCCGCTGTTGCATACTAAAATAAGGACAAGATTTGGAGTCCATGTTTGTATGATATTGTGTAAAAACTGCATTCAAGAAACTGATTTCGATGTAACATATTTGTATTGTAAACCATTATGTAATGGTCGTGTGTAAACAGGATATTTTATATTATCATTATTTGATAATCTACGTAAAGCTTTTTAAACATTTATTTATGAAATAAAGGTTATGGTTTGTTTTAAAATGAATGCAGTCTTTGAAAAATGTCTCATATAGAGGTCAAAACCTCGCAACGAAATCAATTAATATGGAACGTTTTTAATCAATAAGAACGGGACATTTCAGTCAATTGTCTATATGAAACCTATTTCAATTAATCAAGTCTTAACAAGTTTGATTGTTTAACATATTGGAAACACTTAATCATATAAATATCAATTTCATTTAATATATATAAACATGGAAAAGATCGGGTCACTACATTTGATAAGTGAGCACGTCTTAGTTAATTGATTTAAATCTTACATACTTTGCTACTTGTTTCTCACTTCTTGTTAATTATTAAGTTAGTTTTGTTTAATTGCACAAGTTTTAGTTGTTAGTTAATATCAATCAAAACCCTCCAATTAAATAAATTCTAGGACAATTAGTAGTTTCAAATAACCAACTTACACCGCTTCCCTTGGGACGAACTTGATAAGAATACTTGCATTAAAGTGCTATAACAATCGGGTTCTAAGTGCTCGTTAGTTTTATGTGCTTGATTGTAGTGTTTAAGTCAAATATAAATTTAGAGGGAAAAAGATGTATTATATCGCACGCATCATACTTTCTTGGCGCCGCTGCCGGGGATGCGGTTAGCCTAGTGGGTTATTTGGTTTAAACTTTTGATTGTTCGATCCTTTCGTAGGGGCTTGCCCTTACAGAAGTTACTTTTCGCATTTTATATATTATTTTTGTTTGGAAAAATCGTTTGTGTTTGTGTTGTGATTGAAGGATAGGTGTCTTTAGTGTATGAAAACAAGGTCTCACAAGGATCAAGAATTCACACATCCATTCTCCGATCTGGAACGATACGTGCACGAGGTTTATTATCATCGAGAAGCAAGGGTATTAAGGAAAAACTTTGAAGCTTTCCATTTTGTTTAGAAGAGATGGATCAAAATGTTAATCTAATTGTTAATGAAGAGGGCAATCTTAATGGTCCTTCGGTTGATCAAGAAGTATTTAATGACCCAAACGACACGCCAATGTGGAATGCTAGATTGGTCACACCAACATTGATAGCACCGGCTATTACAAAACCACCAATTGAAGTGGATAATTGAAAGATCGAGGGTAACTTTTTCATGTTAATAAAGGATACTTACTTTAATGGGTTAATAGATGAGAATCCGTTCGAGAATATTCAACACTTCAATGAACTTTGTGATATTTACAAAATCAAGAACGTCACCGATGACGCTTTTAAGTTAAGGGCATTCCCCTTTACACCTCAAGGAGACGCAAAAGCTTGGATGCGAAATTTACCATCCGATTCCATAAGATATTTTCAAGAGTTAACAAATGAGTTTATCAATCATTTCTTTCCAACGTTCAAAGTAGAGCGATTAAGAATGGAGATCAATGGATTCACCCAACGGGGTGATGAGAGTTTGTTAGATTCAAGAAGTTACTAAGAGCTTGCCCATCACATGGTTTGACAAAGAAGGAGTACCTTAACACATTCTATCGAGGTTGTAATATGCCAAAAAAGGTGGGGTATTTATGTACAAATCACCAAATGTGGCCGAAATTAGGTTATAAGATATCTCGGTCAACACATATGAATGTACTGTACGAGTACAAATACGGGTGCATACGAGTAGAATTGTTGATGAAACTGAACGAGGATGTAATTGTAAACATTTTGGTTAAGTAGAAGTATTTTGATAATTGTCTTGAAGTCTTTCAAAAGTGTATGAATACATATTAAAACACTACATGTATACACATTTTAACTGAGTAGTTAAATCATCGTTAGTCGTTACATGTAAATGTTGTTTTGAAACCTTTAGGTTAACGATCTTGTTAAATGTTGTTAACCCATTGTTTATTATATCTAAAGAGATTTTAAATTATTACATTATCATGATATTATGATATATTAATATATCTTAGTATGATATATATACAGTTAAATGTTGTTACAACGATAATCGTTACATATATGTCTCGTTTCGAAATCATTAAGTTAGTTGTCTTATTATTTTACATATGTAGTTCATTGTTAATACACTTAATGACATGTTTACTTATCATTTATCATGATTAAACATAGTGTATCAATATCTTAATATGATTCATATGTATTCAGTAAGACGTTGTTATAACGATAATCGTTATATATATCGTTTTCGAGTTTCTTAATTCAATAGTCTCATTTTTATGTATATAACTCATTGTTAAAATACTTAATGAGATACATACCTATCATAATAATATGTTAACTATATATATATATCCATATATATGTCATCATATAGTTTTTACAAGTTTTAACGTTCGTGAATCACCGGTCAACTTGGGTGGTCAATTGTCTATATGAACCCTATTTCAATTAATCAAGTCTTAACAAGTTTGATTGCTTAAAATGTTGGAAACACTTACTCATATAACTATCAATTTCATTTAATATATATAAACATGGAAAAGTTCGGGTCACTACATTGGATAAGTGAGCACGTCTTAGTTAATTGATTTAAATCTTACATACTTTGCTACTTGTTTCTCACTTCTTGTTAATTATTAATTTAGGGTTGTTTAATTGCACAAGTTTTAGTTGTTAGTTAATATCAATCAAAACCCTCCAATTAAACAAATTCTAGGACAATTATTAGTTTCAAATAACCAACTTACACCGCTTCCCTTGGGACGAACTTGATAAGAATACTTGCATTAAAGTGCTATAACAATCGGGTTCTAAGTGCTCGTTAGTTTTATGTGCTTGATTGTAGTGTTTAAGTCAAATATAAATTTAGAGGGAAAAAGATGTATTATATCGCACGCATCATACTTTCTTGGCGCCGCTGCCAGGGATGCGGTTAGCCTAGTGGGTTATTTGGTTTAAACTTTTGATTGTTCGATCCTTTCGTAGGGGCTTGCCCTTACAGAAGTTACTTTTCGCATTTTATATATTATTTTTGTTTGGAAAAATCGTTTGTGTTTGTGTTGTGATTGAAGGATAGGTGTCTTTAGTGTATGAAAACAAGGTCTCACAAGGATCAAGAATTCACACATCCATTCTCCGATCTGGAACGATACGTGCACGAGGTTTATTATCATCGAGAAGCAAGGGTATTAAGGAAAAACTTTGAAGCTTTCCATTTTGTTTAGAAGAGATGGATCAAAATGGTAATCTAATTGTTAATGAAGAGGGCAATCTTAATGGTCCTTCGGTTGATCAAGAAGTATTTAATGACCCAAACGACACGCCAATGTGGAATGCTAGATTGGTCACACCAACATTGATAGCACCGGCTATTACAAAACCACCAATTGAAGTGGATAATTGAAAGATCGAGGGTAACTTTTTCATGTTAATAAAGGATACTTACTTTAATGGGTTAATAGATGAGAATCCGTTCGAGAATATTCAACACTTCAATGAACTTTGTGATATTTACAAAATCAAGAACGTCACCGATGACGCTTTTAAGTTAAGGGCATTCCCCTTTACACCTCAAGGAGACGCAAAAGCTTGGATGTGAAATTTACCATCCGATTCCATAAGATATTTTCAAGAGTTAACAAATGAGTTTATCAATCATTTCTTTCCAGCGTTCAAAGTAGAGCGATTAAGAATGGAGATCAATGGATTCACCCAACGGGGTGATGAGAGTTTGTTAGATTCAAGAAGTTACTAAGAGCTTGCCCATCACATGGTTTGACAAAGAAGGAGTACCTTAACACATTCTATCGAGGTTGTAATATGCCAAAAAAGGTGGGGTATTTATGTACAAATCACCAAATGTGGCCGAAATTAGGTTATAAGATATCTCGGTCAACACATATGAATGTACTGTACGAGTACAAATACGGGTGCATACGAGTAGAATTGTTGATGAAACTGAACGAGGATGTAATTGTAAACATTTTGGTTAAGTAGAAGTATTTTGATAATTGTCTTGAAGTCTTTCAAAAGTGTATGAATACATATTAAAACACTACATGTATACACATTTTAACTGAGTAGTTAAATCATCGTTAGTCGTTACATGTAAATGTTGTTTTGAAACCTTTAGGTTAACGATCTTGTTAAATGTTGTTAACCCATTGTTTATTATATCTAAAGAGATTTTAAATTATTACATTATCATGATATTATGATATATTAATATATCTTAGTATGATATATATACAGTTAAATGTTGTTACAACGATAATCGTTACATATATGTCTCGTTTCGAAATCATTAAGTTAGTTGTCTTATTATTTTACATATGTAGTTCATTGTTAATACACTTAATGACATGTTTACTTATCATTTATCATGATTAAACATAGTGTATCAATATCTTAATATGATTCATATGTATTCAGTAAGACGTTGTTATAACGATAATCGTTATATATATCGTTTTCGAGTTTCTTAATTCAATAGTCTCATTTTTATGTATATAACTCATTGTTAAAATACTTAATGAGATACATACCTATCATAATAATATGTTAACTATATATATATATCCATATATATGTCATCATATAGTTTTTACAAGTTTTAACGTTCGTGAATCACCGGTCAACTTGGGTGGTCAATTGTCTATATGAACCCTATTTCAATTAATCAAGTCTTAACAAGTTTGATTGCTTAAAATGTTGGAAACACTTACTCATATAACTATCAATTTCATTTAATATATATAAACATGGAAAAGTTCGGGTCACTACATTGGATAAGTGAGCACGTCTTAGTTAATTGATTTAAATCTTACATACTTTGCTACTTGTTTCTCACTTCTTGTTAATTATTAATTTAGGGTTGTTTAATTGCACAAGTTTTAGTTGTTAGTTAATATCAATCAAAACCCTCCAATTAAACAAATTCTAGGACAATTATTAGTTTCAAATAACCAACTTACACCGCTTCCCTTGGGACGAACTTGATAAGAATACTTTCATTAAAGTGCTATAACAATCGGGTTCTAAGTGCTCGTTAGTTTTATGTGCTTGATTGTAGTGTTTAAGTCAAATATAAATTTAGAGGGAAAAAGATGTATTATATCGTACGCATCATACTTTCTTGGCGCCGCTGCCGGGTATGCGGTTAGCCTAGTGGGTTATTTGGTTTAAACTTTTGATTGTTCGATCCTTTCGTAGGGGCTTGCCCTTACGGAAGTTACTTTTCGCATTTTATATATTATTTTTGTTTGGAAAAATCGTTTGTGTTTGTGTTGTGATTGAAGGATAGGTGTCTTTGGTGTATGAAAACAAGGTCTCACAAGGATCAAGAATTCACACATCCATTCTCCGATCTAGAACGATACGTGCACGAGGTTTATTATCATCGAGAAGCAAGGGTATTAAGGAAAAACTTTGAAGCTTTCCATTTTGTTTAGAAGAGATGGATCCAAATGGTAATCCAATTGTTAATGAAGAGGGCAATCCTAATGGTCCTCCGGTTGATCAAGAAGTATTTAATGACCCAAACGACACGCCAATGTGGAATGCTAGATTGGTCACACCAACATTGATAGCACCGGCTATTACAAAACCACCAATTGAAGTGGATAATTGAAAGATCGAGGGTAACTTTTTCATGTTAATCAAGGATACTTACTTTCATGGGTTAATAGATGAGAATCCGTTCGAGAATATTCAACACTTCAATGAACTTTGTGATATTTACAAAATCAAGAAAGTCACCGATGACGCTTTTAAGTTAAGGGCATTCCCCTTTACACAATTCAAGGAGATGCAAAAGCTTGGATGTGAAATTTACCATCCGATTCTATAAGATATTTTCAAGAGTTAACAAACGAGTTTATCAATCATTTCTTTCCACCGTTCAAAGTAGAGCGATTAAGAATGGAGATTAATGGATTCACCCAACGGGGTGATGAGAGTTTGTTAGATTCAAGAAGTTACTAAGAGCTTTCCCATCGCATGGTTTGACAAAGAAGGAGTACCTTAACACATTCTATCGAGGTTGTAATATGCCAACAAAGCGACATCTTAATTATTCATCCGGTGGGGTATTTATGTACAAATCACCAAATGCGGCCGAAATTAGGTTAGAAGATATCTCGGTCAACACATATGAATGGACACCTTCACCACGAGATTTAGCAAGGACGAGTGTAGCACAAGTCGACAGTGAAAATGGACAAGTGACACTTGCAAGCTTGAACAATCAATTTCAAACATTTGGGAAAGGAGTTGAAAAAGATTCAATAAACGGTAGTTGCAATGCAAGTTGCTTGTCAAAGATGCGAGGGTCCACATCTCATGAAGAATTGTCCTCAAATTACTCAATGCAACAATATTGATCTAGATGATGTTCCCATGAATTCGGATGCTCATGTGAACTACGTGATGAAATGTCCCGTTCATATTGATTATAAACGTTCCATATTAATTGATTTCATCGCGAGGTTTTGACCTATATATGAGACGTTTTTCAAAGACTGCATTCATTTTTAAAACAACCATAACCTTTATTTTATCGATAAAGGTTTAAAAAGCATTACGTAGATTATCAAATAATGATAATCTAAAATATACCGTTTACACACGACCATTACATAATGGTTTACAATAAGAATATATTACATCAAAAATAAGTTTCTTGAATGCAGTTTTTACATAATATCATACAAGCATGGACTCCAAATCTTGTCCTTATTTTAGTATGCAACAGTGGAAGCTCTTAATAATCACCTGAGAATAAACATGCTTAAAACGTCAACAAAAATGTTGGTGAGTTATAGGTTTAACCTATATATTATCAAATCATAATAATAGACCACAAGATTTTATATTTCAATATACATCCCATACATAGAGATAAAAATCATTCATATGGTGAACACCTGGTAACCGACATTAACAAGATGTATATAAGAATAACCCCTATCATTCCGGGAAATCCTTCGGACATGATAAAAACGAATTCGAAGTACTAAAGCATCCGGTACTTTGGATGGGGTTCGTTAGGCCCAATAGATCTATCTTTAGGATTCACGTCAATTAGTAGATCGGTTTACTAATTCTTAGGTTACCAAGCAAAAGGGGCATCTTCGGCTTCGACCATTCACCCATATAATGTAGTTTCATTTACTTGTGTCTATTTCATAAAACATTTATAAAACTGCATGTATTCTCATCCCAAAATATTAGATTTTAAAAGTGGGACTATAACTCACTTTCACAGATTTTTACTTCGTCGGGAGTAAGACTTGGCCACTGGTCGATTCACGAACCTATAACAAATATATACATATATATCAAAGTATGTTCAAAATATATTTACAACATTTTTAATACGTTTTACTGTTTTAAATTTATTAAGTCAGCTGTCCTCGTTAGTTACCTACAACTAGTTGTCCACAGTTAGATGTACAGAAATAAATCGATATATATATATATATATATATATATATATATATATATATATATATATATATATATATATATATATATATATATATATATTATCTTGAATCAATCCACAACCCAGTGTATACACGTCTCAGGCTAGATCACAACTCAAAGTATATATATTTTTGGAATCAACCTCAACCCTGTATAGCTAACTCAAACATTACTGCATATAGAGTATCTATGGTTGTTCCAAATAATATATATACATGGGTCGATATGATATGTCAAAACATTTGCATATGTGTCTATGGTATCCCAAGATTACATAATATATATTAGAATACATGTATAATACAATATAAGTTAGCTAGGATATGATTTATATAGAATTGTTACAATATTTCCAGTAGCTACAACAATCAAAAAATATCCAATCTTGTTTTACCCATAACTTGTTCGTTTTAAATCCGTTTTGAGTGAATCAAATTGCTATGGTTTCATATTGAACTCTATTTTATGAATATAAACAGAAAAAGTATAGGTTTATAGTCGGAAATATAAGTTACAAGTCGTTTTTGTAAGAGGTAGTCATTTCAGTCGAAAGAACGACGTCTTGATGACCATTTTGAAAAACATACTTCCACTATGAGTTTAACCATGATTTTTGGATATAGTTTCATGTTCATAAGAAAAATCATTTTCCTAAAAGAACAACTTTTAAATCAAAGTTTATCATAGTTTTTAATTAACTAACCCAAAACAGCCCGCGGTGTTACTACGACGGCGTATGTCCGGTTTTACGGTGTTTTTCGTGTTTCCAGGTTTTAAATCATTAAGTTAGCATATAATATAGATATAGAATATGTGTTTAGTTGATTTTAAAAGTCAAGTTAGAAGTATTAACTTTTGTTTGCGAACAAGTTTAGAATTAACTAAACTATGTTCTAGTGATTTCAAGTTTAAACCTTCGAATAAGGTAGTTTTATATGTATGAATCGAATGATGTTATGAATATCATTACTACCTCAAGTTTAGTAGGTAAACCTACTGGAAGTTACAAGAAATGATCTAGCTTCAAAAGATCTTGGATGGCTTGAAAGTTCTTGAAGTAGAATCATGACACGAAAACAAGTTCAAGTAAGATTATCACTCGAATTAAGATAGTTATAGTTATAGGAATTGAATCAAATTTTGTATATGAGTATTACCTTGATTTAGAATGATATCTTACTGTAAATAACAAGGATTTCTTGAGGTTGGATGATCACTTTAATAGATTGGAAGTGAGCTAGTAAACTTGAAAGTATTCTTGATTTTTATGAAACTAGAACTTGTAGAATTTATGAAGAACACTTAGAAGTTGAAGATAGAACTTGTGAGAGATCAATTAGATGAAGAAAATAGAAGAATGAAAGTGTTTGTAGGTGTTTTTGGTCGTTGGTATATGGTTTAGATATAAAGGATATGTAATTTTGTTTACATGTAAATAAGTCATGAATGATTACTAATATTTTTGTAATTTTATGAGATATTTCATGCTAGTTGCCAAATGATGGTTCTGACATGTGTTAGGTGACTCACATGGGCTGCTAAGAGCTGATCATTGGAGTATATATACCAATAGTACATACATCTAAAAGCTGTGTATTGTACGAGTACGAATACGGGTGCATACGAGTAGAATTGTTGATGAAACTGAACGAGGATGTAATTGTAAGCATTTTTGTTAAGTAGAAGTATTTTGATAAGTGTCTTGAAGTCTTTCAAAAGTGTATGAATATATATTAAAACACTACATGTATATACATTTTAACTGAGTTCTTAAGTCATCGTTAGTCGTTACATGTAAATGTTGTTTTGAAACCTTTAGGTTAACGATCTTGTTAAATGTTGTTAACCCATTGTTTATTATATCTAAAGAGATGTTAAATTATTACATTATCATGATATTGTGATATATTAATATATCTTAGTATGATATATACACAGTTAAATGTTGTTACAACGATAATCGTTACATATATGTCTCGTTTCAAAATTATTAAGTTAGTAGTCTTGTTTTTACATATGTAGTTCATTGTTAATACACTTAATGACATGTTTACTTATCATTTATCGTGATTAAACATAGTATATCAATATCTTAATATGATTCATATGTATTTAGTAAGACGTTGTTATAACGATAATCGTTATATATATCGTTTCGAGTTTCTTAATTCAATAAACTCAATTTTATGTATATAACTCATTGTTAAAATATCTAATGAGATACTTACTTATCTCAATATCATGTTAAATATATATAATCATATATATGTCATCATATAGTTTTTACAAGTTTTAACGTTCGTGAATCATCGGTCAACTTGGGTGGTCAATTGTCTATATGAAACCTATTTCAATTAATCAAGTCTTAACAAGTTTGATTGCTTAACATGTTGGAAACACTTAATCATTTAAATAACAATTTCATTTAATATATATAAACATGGAAAAGTTCGGGTCACTACACGTGAGTAGTCAAAACTACCAATGGGGAGGATCATCTAACCAAAACTACTACAATCCTAATCAAAAACAAGTGTCATTCAACAACCAAACCAATACACCACCTGAATTCACAAACCAAAACCGAAACCAAAGTTATAACAACAACTACAACGAAAACCGAAACAACAATTCCCAATAACCAAACTAACAACCTTACAACAACCAACCTTATAACAACCAAAGCAATTCAAATTATCAAAATAGTCAAGGTTATAGTCAAAATAACCAAGGATACAATCAACAACCTCAACAAAACATTCAATAATCCCAACCTTCGAAAAGCTTAGAAGAGATAATGCAAAACTGCATCAAGAAGGTAGAAACAACCCAAGCGTTCCTAATGAAAGAGAATGAGTTCTTAAAGAAACAAATCCGAAACCAACAAGCCTCATTCCAAAACCTTGAGAGTGCCGTTAGAAGACTTTCAACTCTAGTTGCCGAAAGACCATAAGGAACTTTACCTTCAAACAACCAAGTTAACCTGAACAAATACAACAATAACTGTCAACCAAACCAAAATTCACAAAACAACATTGCAAGAGTAAATTCTATCGAAAACACCAATCAAAACCCTAATTACCCAAACCGCAATGAGAATGTCAATGCCATAACTACTCGAAGCGGTTTAACCACTAAAGGGGTTGAAGATCCTCAACCACAACCCTTTATCACACATGAACCACTACCGAGTTTTGTTGAAGAGGAAACCGGGGTCAATAAAGAGAAGGGTAAAGAAAAGGTTAACTCAAACGAGGGTGCAGGTAATGATGAATCGGGTAAGAAGAAGGGTGGTGAGCCTTTGAAGGCTACGAGATTGGTGCCATATCCAAATGCTTTGAGGAAAGACAAGTTGGTGGCTCAATACAAAAAATTTCAAGAAATGATGAAAAACGTCTAGGTTAACATAATAATAACCGATGTGCTTAAACGAATGCCTAATGAAAGGACCCGTTCATATACATTATAAACGATTCTTAATAGTTGATTACATCGCGAGGTATTTGACCTCTATATGATAAATTTTTCAGACATAGCATTCGTTTTTAAAAGATAAACTCTCTTTACATCAAAAATTGACAGACATGCATACCATTTCATAATATCCAACTATAAATGACCTAATCTGTCATTTACTTAATAATAATCTCTATTGAACTCAACGACTTGAATGCAACATCTTTTGAAATATGCCATAATTGACTCCAAGTAATATCTTTAAAATGAGCAAATGCACAGCGGAAGATTTCTTTAACACCTGAGAATAAACATGCTTTAATGTGTCAAACAAAAGGTTGGTGAGTTCATTAGTTTATCATAATCATTCATTTTCATCATTTTAATAGACCACAAGAATTTCATTTCCAGTTCTCATAAATATACGTCCCATGCATAGAGACAAAAATATCATTCATATGGATTGAACACCTGGTAACCGACATTAACAAGATGCATATAGAATATCCCCATCATTCCGGGACACCCATCGGACATGATAATTTCAAAGTACTAAAGCATTCCAAATTCTAGAATGGGGCTTGTTGGGCCCGATAGATCTATCTTTAGGATTCGCGTCAATTAGGGGGTCTGTTCCCTAAGTCTTAGGCTACCAAGTTTAAAGGGGCATATTCGGCTTCGATCCATTCAACTATATAATGTAGTTTTAATTACTTGTGTCTATTTTGTAAAACAGTTATAAAAGTTACGCATGTATTCTCAGCCCAAAAATGTAAAGGGTAAAAAGGTAAATGAAACTCACCATACTGTATTTCGTAGTAAAAATACATATAATCGTCATTGAACAAGTGCAAGGTTGGCCTCGGATTCACGAACCTAAATTAAGTATATATATTTATATGTTGGTCAATATTTGTCTAACAAATTAGGTTATGTTATAGTGTACCACAATCCCAATGCTCGAGATTAATATGCAAAAGTCAACAAAAGTCAATTTGACTCAAAATGATTTCCAAAATTATACATGATTATTATATAGTTTAAATATCGTCATTTTATATTTTTAAATATTTTCAAAAGCTTTATTAGAGTAAATAATATTATTCATTTATCAATAAATAAAACTTTATATAAAAAAATATACTTTTATATATCTTAAGTAATAAAATTTATAAAGTTCATAAAAATATTATGATAAATCTTATTAAGGTAATTATATTATTTGTATTACATATTTATTTGATAAAATAATATCTATAATAATAGTAAGTAAAAGTTGTATTATTTTGTAATAATAATTATTATCATAAAAATATCAATATTTATAATTACTAAGATGACATTATGGTAAAACGATAATTTTAATTATGATAACTTTAATATTTACGATACTTTTTAATATTATCTTTAAAATAATAATTCTATTTAAAATGATAATAATAGTGATATTTTATAATAACAATGACATTTCTATTAAAATGATAATTTTTGTTAAAATGATAGTTTTAATACTAACGATACTTTTAAAAATAATAGTAATGATAAAAATAATAAGAACGATAATTTTATCTAAATCAATATCTTATAATATTTTAATTTCATCAAAATACTCTTACTCATTATTTCCTAATCATTTTGTTTAATAGCTTTTAATCGTATTTTATATCGTGTTCATAATAATGATAATAATAGTAATCAAAATAATTAGGTGTTACTAATACTAGTTTTAATTACAATAATACTAATAATGATAATTACTATGACATTATTAACGATAATACTAATAATTATTTTAATGATAATATAATAATAATAATAATAACAATAACAATAACCATTTTTAAATAATGATATATATATATATATATATATATATATATATATATATATATATATATATATATTAATAATTATAATAATAATGATAATAATAATAATAATAATAATAATAATAATAATAATAATAATAATAATAATAATAATAATAATAATAATAATAATAATAATAATAAAAGTTATAACGACAATAGTAACGACGATAATAATAATCATTTTTAATAATAATACAAAGATTCAATTGACTATAACTTCTAATCCGTTCATCGAAACTATTCGATATCTAAATGAAAAGTTCTTAATTTTTCGCTAGCTTTCCAACGACATGCATATCTTATACCTTATCTCAACCGCATATGTAACTAATTCAGGATTCAACATAGCCTTTCTAATGGCAATATCAAAAGTACAAGCATGCATAATCCTATATACTCGAGCACTAGTCAGAGATACACTATTAATAAATAAAAGTTAAGTTATGAGTGCTCACGTATCAATATTGAGATTCAATATTGCAGGAAAGGTACGTAGACGCAACAGAGATGATAAATACTAAATTGACCTCACGAGCATACCCATGAACCATACCCATAACCTCCATAGCTATAACCCATAATTTCCTTAGCTCTATCCCGCTCGAAAAATCCGTTTTTGAAATAATCCCGCTCATGACCTCGTCGTAGTATTTTATGTAAATAATACTAATAATATTACCAATACTCCTAATAATATTATTACTAATAATATTAATCTTAATATGAATCATAATAATAATATAAATAATAATAATAATAATAATAAATAAGGTAATATAGAGGGAGTATATGTGTGTGTGCGAGTGAATGAAAAAAAATGATCCCAAAAATGAAATCGAGCGAACTTTAAAGACCTGACCTCTCTCCCTCAGCCATGCGATCGCATGGGGTTGTGAGGGAGTCCTCATACGATCGCATGATGTCCATTTACAACTCACATTCGACTAATGGAAGTTGCCGACACTTATTTTACTTATTACACATATGATACACGTAAATTATATATTATTTAATATATATTATATTTAATCTTTAGAATTAATTAAATATTATATTATATTCTTGTGCATAGTTAAAATGTGATTTTTGTTCAAATGAGTAATACGTTGTCACTCGACTCATGTACCACTTTTGATTTTTCGAGCGCACTTTCGTACGTTTAGAAAACTAGCCTTTTACGTTACGCGACGTGTACCTTTAATAATAATTTGACTTATTTATCAAAAATTTACTTTATGAAAATGTATCTTATAAAATTTGAGCGTCGTGGTCATTTGCTTCTATAAATCAGTGACTCGTTGTTTACCAAAATATATTATTTTAAATTGGGACATTTTATGACTAAGTTAAATATATATATATATATATATATATATATATATATATATATATATATATATATATATATATATATATATATATATATATATATATATTTATTTATTTATTTAAAATTGTAAATTTGTACCTAATAAATATTTTTGAAATATTTTAACTAATGATATAATATTTAGCCTTTCAAAACTAAATAGATTTCAAAGTTCGTTTTAACTCATTTTTAAATAATAGTAGTTATTTTACCAAATAATGTTTTTAATATGAAAACTAAAGAGTTGCTTTATCGAGGGACACGAGTTAATCAAGTAAAGTATATTTTTGAAATTTAAACGAAAATGATTTCTAACTTTTGACTAACTCTTGTAAATGACACTTTTGTAAATCACTTTTACCAACAATTCCAGATACCGTTAAAAAGGAAAGGTTTCTCAAATCATAGTGGACCTCTTAACAGAGACTCATAATTATAATTCAATGTATCTAATAATTCAATTATTTGATATCATCTTTTAATTCCATTGATAACTATTAGAATATATTTTGAAACAAATACGTTTATATAAAGTATTATACTTCTAATACTTTGTTAATGTTTTCAAGTTATAATATATACACATATACATATATAATCATGTTCGTTCATATAATAGTTCGTGAATCATTGGAATTTGGTCGAGGTTAAATGAGTGTATGAACACAGTTTAAAATTCTTGAGATTCAACTTACAAATTTTTCTTATCGTGTCGGGAATATATAAAGATTAAAGTTTAAATTTGGTCGGAAATTTCTGGGTTGTCACACTTAACTACTGTCGGTTCATCAAGGAGCTAATATCTCAAAGGGGTAAATACCATGATGAAACATCATTCTTTATTGAAGAGGAATGCAACAAGATTCTTGCATCAAGGCCAAAGATTCCTAAAAAGTTAGGAGATCCGAGAAAATTTATTTTCCCTTGCAAGTTTGGTGAATTGGAAGTGTTTAATGCACTTGTCGACTTGGGTGCAAGCATTAACTTAATGCCCCATTCACTTTACGAGTGACTCGGTCTTGGAACTCTTAAGCCAACCCGAATTAGGATTAGATTGGCCAACCATTCATTTAATACCGCTATTGGCATCGCCAAGGACATCTTGGTTAGCATTGACGCCTTGGTGTTCCCGGTCGATTTTGTTATCATGGAGATGAAGCAGGACCTTCAAGTCCCTCTCATCTTAGGTAGACCATTTTTGGCGACCGCCGATACCATCATCTTGGTACAACGCAACTAACTCAACATTGGAGTTGGTGAAGAGCGTGTGACCATAAATATCTGGGAAGCTATGAATTAACCGAGTAACACCGATGATGATGAGTGCTATGATTTTGACCTAGGAGCGGCGCTTTTCATCCAGCAAGAGCGACGCTTCTGTTTCAAGTGCGACGATTTAACCTGTATTTTGGAACCAAATTTAATTAGTAGCCAAGAGCGACGCTTCTGTCTCAAGTGCGGTACTTTTAGGTCGCCAATAGTGAATCTTTTCTTTCAAAAGCGACGTTTCTGTATTGCCAGGAGCGGCGCTCCTGGTTGAAAAGCGGCACTTTTGCATCTGCTACTTAACAAATTCTGCACGAACTAAATCTCATTTTTTCACACCCAACTCCAATTTTATCTCTAATAGCAGCGCATCTATAACCCTAATCGACCTAAATCGACCCATAACTGCAAATTTCATCAATTTTCTTGCAAATCTTCATCATATAACATGGGAAAAGTAAGAATCTATCATTTTAATTCATTCTTTAACATGATTTGGATGATTTTTACTGTTTTTCTCTTTATGCTTAATTCATAGATTTTGCTTGATTAATGATGTTATTGGTCTAATTGTTGATGAATCTAGACTACATTGTTGATTATTAACATGATTTGCATGATTAGTTACATCGATTACAACTTTGAAATCCTAGGGTTCATCCAATTTGGTGTTTTTTAATTTTGAGCCAAATTAGAGTGTTAATTGATGTTGTTGATGCTTAATTGTTAGTCCACCATGATTATCTTGCTTAGAATCCATCTTTCATGCTTGTATGAATTGAATTTGAAAATTAGGGTTCATAAGTTAGGGTTTTGACTTCGTTTGACCAATTTGAACATGTGATTAGTGATAATGTGCTTGTTTGCGGTATATTTACGTTATAACATGAAGGATTGATATGATTTAATGATCACTTTTGTCTTAGCTGAATTTTGTACAAATTAGACTTTGACTAGAGTTGACTTTTTGCAATTGGTTTATGTTGACCATGTTTGACCAAGATGAGCTTAATAGTTGAATAAAATGAATGTTTAGCTTGTGATCCTACGTATGATTTGACATTCCATTGCATGAGCTAAATTTTGCAACTTTTTGATGATTTTGAGATTATGCCATAAAGTTCAACCTTGTTTGATTTCATGCTTTATAATGATTTAATCACATTTTTTTTAGTCATGTATGCTAAATGTTGACATGAATTGCATGATGAAACTTGTTGTGAACTCTTGAAATCAACTTGGAAATGATGATTGATGTTTAAGAGATAATTGTTTATGTGCTAACGTATACCTCTCCACAATGTGTCTCTTGTTGTTTTGTTTTGTAGACAAATGAACCCCCCGAGATCACATGGCTCTTTAGGAGGTTTGGCTAAGCGCATAAAAAGTATTGGAATCAAGGGTAGGGTTAAAAGACCTGCAGATGAACAAGACGTACACGACGAAGAAGAAGATGTACCAACAATCCCAGATGACATTCGTAAGCTCTCAGCAGACCCCTGGTTACAACAAATTTTGCTGAACCCACGCTTTAGAGATGGCCTAGAACTTAGGGTGAAAGATAAATTCTACCCTAGGAAGTACATTGAATGGTCTCTTCTTGATGAAGTCGGTATGAGAGAAGAGGTTGAAGGTCTTTTCAAGGTTAAATATGAGACCTTATTACTTAACCCTTGGGTCCCAATTCTCAAATACAACGAGCCCATCTATATCGTCCCAACTCTTGAGTTCACCTCCACCCTAGTTGTTAAATTTAAGGTAGGAGAAATTGATAACCCCGAGTACATGACTTTTTACTTGGGAGGGCAACTACGAAGCATGAGTATGCTTCAATTCATCAAAGCCCTTGGGATATATAGAGAGTTTAAGAACAGAACCACCCTTCTTTGGAATTACCTTTTGACATGCAAGGTCCCCACTACAAACCCTAAGGAGTTTAACTTTCCAGCAGTTTGGCATCAAATGAGCCACGAGGCTTTAAGCCCAGGAAAAACAGTTGCCAACACCCTTAGAACAATCCCCCATAGAATCATAGCTCGATTCATTGCAAATACGGTCAACTACCGTTACCATAGCAATGAGAAAATGTCCTATTTGGACATTTGGCTAACCGATCGAATCTTTCATAATGAAGATATCCATGTCCTACATGTTATAGCTAACTATCTTTATGATAAGACTGGGACTAAAGGGAAAAGGGGTACGGTAGGTGGCATGTTTGTGACTAGGATTGCGAATTATTTAGGGATTGATCTTTCGGGGTACACGGCCAACAAAATGGATAGGTTTGGGTATGCTGATTTTAAGGGTGGAAAAATTCTTAAGAGGGATCACAACAAATGCATTAGGAGGTAGTATGAGCCGAAAAACGTTGATGAAAAGAATGAGAGAGAGGAAGAAGAGAGAGTGATGCACGAATTTGAAACGGGTAATGTTGGAGGAGGTAGTGGCACACAAGATGCGAGGGGTAGTTTCTCGGGTGGTTATGACCAAGCTTGGCTTAAAAACCAATTTAATCAAATTAATATTAACTAGAGAAAACCAAGAGTATGAGGCACGCTATAACTTCTCGGGCCTATGGGCACATACTCAATGGGAAACTCATTGTAGCCAGCTTCATCAAGCGCACCCAACTTCCCTGAGGCCATTTGCTCCCACCTTTAACCCGTATGATTACAATCAACCTAGAACCCAACCACTAATTGACTATAACGTAAACGAGGCACTAAGGAGAGCGCAAGAGTTTGAGTACTTTGTAAGGATGAGGGGAGAACAACACAATCAAGCGAGCAAAATACATTGGATAATCTGCCAAACTACGATCAATACTCGAATCAGGACTAATCATACGTGAGCTCGAGCTCATATTATGGAGGGTACAATTGGTGGTAATTCCTATGGTTGCATTCTCGCTCTCGCTCTCTCTCTCTCTCTCTCTCTCTCTTGTTTGTGGGTTTAATTAATTTTATGATGATTAATTTGTGAAACAATTTATTTGAATTTGTTGGCATGTAAGGACTAAGGGCGGTTGGTTTGGGAACGTTGGAAAAATTTGATACTTTTATGCGTGTGTGTGTGTGGTGAAAACAATTTGGTTTATGTTTATCTTGGTAGTAATTTGGATCCGGAAGGTTTGTAGTTTCTGCATAAAACAGTCTGAATTTGAATGTTGGTATGTAATAACTTAAGACTATTTAGGATTGTGATGTTTTATTAATGTTGATTGTGTGTTTAATGTCGATTTGTTTGTTGGTTGATGAATTCATTGGATACTGCATGTGTGAGGTTGATATTTATTAGATTATGCTTGTTTGGTTGAATCATGGAGATATTATTTTGTTTGTGATCTTGTTAGTTGAGTAATTTGGTTGAATATCTTATCATGTTGGTGAATGTTTGTATGATTTTGTTGATATTCTTGGAGCGTTATGACTTTATTGTGGGCGTACATGCTCTCCCGAGTATGGCCCCACACATTTTGTACCTTGTGAGCATACTTCAATTGTAGCGAATGCCATATGCTTTTGGCCCCTTCTTTTGGCTCATCAAGTGGCACAACGACATGCAAGCGACTTTGGTGACTACATATTTCTCGATTGGTACAACAAAGATCGTTTGATCTTGGCCGGTTTTTCCTTTCTTTACCCTAATCACTTTTTGATTTTAAAATGTCCCTCATTTTTCACTTACACTTTCGCTTTAATGCAATGAGGGCATTGCATACGCTAAATGTAGGGGGGAGAGTTAAAATCTCGGGCCATTTTTAAACTTTTTCCGGTATATATATCACATACGCTAAAAAGTTTGAAATTTTCATTGTCGAATAATTTTTGGAACAAGTTTTTAGCCATTACACTAAATCATATCATAAACATCTTAAAATGGTTAAAACTTTTGAAATTTTCAAAATTTTTGGGAAAAGTAAAGTCTTTTCCTTGTTTTCAAACTTAAGGATGTAAAGTCTTCCTTATGTTTCATTCTTGCTATCTACCAAGTGAAAGTAAAGTCTTTCGATTTTCTTATGATTTTGAGCTTTAAATGATGAAACTTTTGAGAAAAATCAACTTGTGCTTGAAAGTTAAAATCTTTCAAGGCACATGTACCAAAATCAAGTGTTTAAAGCTCTATGCTTTAACACTTCCGGATGAGTCCAGGTCCATCCATTATAGGAAGTCAAGTCCCCCAAATGTCGTACTACTTGGTGTGGGACACTTCCTAATCCACACCATTTTATATTGATGTTGGTTGTCTCATCATTTCACTATATTTCAACCGATGTATCATACCGAGGGAAGAGGAGCCACCGAGCTTCAACGTGTGCTATCTTCTTGATGAAGAGCAATGGCTTCGTGCTAGTGTTGCTAGACAACATAACCCATAGCCAAAAGCTATGGCACCCTTGTTCTTTCAACTATCAGAAAGGTAGTGCCTACTTCCTACCTTTTCTCAACATAAGCATAAAAGCTTGTTATATGGGAAGTAGAAGAGTGAATAAAAGCTTCGAGCTTTAACACTACCGGGAGACTCAAGTCCTCCCATTGTCTCATTTTGGAAGTCAAGTCTTCCAACTTGGAAGTAAAGTCTTCTAAGTCTTGTGTTTTCCAAACTTGGGAGTAAAGTCTCCCAAGTCAAGCTCAATCACTTGAAAGGAGGTTAAAGTCCTCCTAATGCTTCAAAAACTTGGAATTGTCGGACTCTATTGTTTACCCACGTGGGGCCCTAATTCCACGAACCTCCGTCAATGCTTTCGCCCTACTATGAGAGAAACCATAGAGTTGTGATAGAAAGCTTGATGAGTGCCGGTTGGCCCGAGCTCGGGTTGACCTATAAAGGTGGGGTAACCATTCCCTTACCTTTAGCACACCCACCTTAACCCTATACTTGAAATTAACGGTTTATACTTGGAATTGATGAAAATATGTGTTTTGAGGGCATGGAGGTGGAAGAGGGATAGCTAATTGCGGGTTGATGAGGTGAGCATTCTTTTCGGGAAGCATATTCTTTACACGATGCATTATTTCATGATTGGTGATGATGTGTACAATTTTCATGGCCCTTGTTCATTTTGGGGTGCATTTTACATATTTCGAGTACACTTTGAGCTTGTTTGAGTAGGATGATGCTAGATTGAGATTGATTTGTTTGACGAGTTTATGGCTATCCCACGAATCCTACATATTTGGTCAAGGTCAAGGAGGTCAAGTTCAAGTTTTTATAGATTTGATGCTTATTGATTGATGATTGATGGCCTTCTCGTAGATGAATTTGACTTTGACCGGGGGCATGATTGGTTTGGGTAGACTTAGGCTTGAATTATGTTCATGATTTTTGTTTGAGGATTGAAGATGTGAAGCTATGATATTGAAGAGATTAATTGGATCTTGAGTTAGTCTTTTGTTTAGTAGAAGAAGAGGATGGTTGTACTTGGTCCTAGCAAGTGCAAGTTTTTGGAGAACACTCTAGCCATTAAGTGCATATTCATGAAAGGTATCACTTTGAACCTAAACTTTTTGCGCTTTGGCATTGTTTACTTGTTCGTGCTCTATCTCCAAAGCTTGTTTTGTGATTGTTTGCTTGAGGACAAGCAAAGTTCAAATGTAGGGATTTAATATCGCTCAATTTATATATGTTTATCTCGCGATATCTACCTCACTTTGCTCGGTTTTTGACTATATCGGGGCCTATTTAGTGTGTGGTTGAGCTAATTGGTAAATAATGGGCTAAGGAGTTGATTTGGTGTAAAATTGACCAAATCTTGGGCAAAATTAGCTAAGAAAATGACAAGCGCAGGAAACAGCTCCAAAAGCGCCGCTCCTGCAGGACCAAAAGCGCCACTCCAGGATTAAAAGTGCCACTATTATGCACGATTTGTCTCCATACTTCATCAGTGAGCAGAAGCACCATTCTAGAAGTCACAAGCGTCGTTCTTGTTCAGCCAAAAGCGTCCTCAGTAAAAGCGTCGCCCCTGTTCAAGGCCAAAAGCAGCGTTCCAGATGTAAAAGTGCCGCTCCTGATTAGCCAATAGCGCTGCTCCTGTAGTAAAAGTGGCGCTCATGTCGCTGTTTCAGCCCAGATTTTCAGCGCTATAAAAGGAATGAGATTAGGTTATTTTTAATATGCATCTTAGAGAGCAGCTACCTAGGGTCCAAATTTCACATACTAAACCCTAATTTCATCATCCATTTGAGATTAAGGAAGGATTCAAGAAAGATTGCTCAAGATTCATCATCACTTAGCTTAGATCTTCATCTTCTTTACATTTTGAGTTGTAATCTTTACTTTGCTTTATCTATTTTGCACTAATTAGTTGTAATTTTTACTTTACTCTACAAATTTGCTTTGATTACTTCTAATAGCTTGAATATGATGATGATTTACATTTCTATGTTTATTATTAGTTTAGTTTTAGCCGTAATTGGCTAAATCTCTTGTGTTTGCTTATCTATGAATCTCCAATGCCAGTGTTTACCCCAAATCCATTGAATATTGTTGTTTGAATGAATTACATGATCAAGTGTTATTGAGTTGGCTAAAGAACCATTGCTATGAGTTTGTTTTAGGATTGACTTTGATTACATATATTGAGTAGCTCTCTTAGTGATTTGAGAAGTGAATCAATGTGTGCTTCAACACCTTAGGTAATCTAGACAACTAGCTTAGGAATTACAAGTGATTGTGTTCTTGATCTAGATTGGTTTTCAATTGGCCTTTAGTCAACATAGTAGTGCCGATTATCTTAAGTGATTTCGGTAGTTGGGAGTTTTAAGTGATTTTAACTCAAGCTCAATCTTAATGACCAAATCATGCTTAACTCGATCTTAGGATACAAAGCTTATGTGAATTCGTGGAGTATCATTTGATTTGAGGTTTAGAAGTGATTCTAACATTTTATAGTTCAACAACTTATGAGATAACAAAATAGGCAAAACGGGGCAAGCCAAGCATAGAGAGGATTGGATAAGTGAGCACGTCTTAGTTAATTGATTTAAATCTTACATACTTTGTTACTTGTTTCTCACTTCTTGTTAATTGTTAATTTAGGTTTGCTTAATTGCACAAGTTTTAGTTGTTAGTTAATATCAATCAAAACCCCCCAATAAAACAAATCCTAGGACAATTATTAGTTTCAAATAACCAACTTACACCGCTTCCCTTGGGATGAACTTGATAAGAATACTTGCATTAAAGTGCTATAACAACCGGGTTCTAAGTGCTCGTTAGTTTTGTGTGCTTGATTGTAGTTTTTAAGTCAAATATAAATTTAGAGGGAAAAAGATGTATTATATCGCACGTATCAGCGGGGCTATACTCGGGGGAGTATAAGCGCTCATAATAAAGTCATAGTGCTCCACAATCAACAACAAAGCCATACAAACATCCATCGACAATGAAATATTCAACCAAACTACTCAATTGACAAGATCACAAACAAGATATAATCTTCATGCTTCAACCAAACAAGCATAATATAACAATGATCAATCATCACATATGCAAGATCCAACGAATCCATCAACTAACGAACAAAATAACATTATATGCATTATCAACAATAGAATTAAACATCACAACCTAGAAAGTTTCAAATTATTACATGCCCAAATTCAAGTTTAAATTGTTTCATCCGGGAATCACATGCCCTCCGAATTCGACTTTCTACGATCAATAACCACATACAAACATAAACTAAATTGTTCCCAACACACAATCAATGCTACCAAATTGTTCGAACATTCCCAAACCAACTGCCCTTAGTTGCTACATGCCAACAAATTCAAATAAAGTGTTTCACAAATCAACCATCATAAAATTAACTAAACCAACAAATAAGAGAGAGCGAGAATGCAACAAGAGGAATTACCACCAACTATACCCTCCATAATACGAGCTCCCGAATTGATCCTGATTTAGGTAGTCATCATAATTTGGTGGCCTATCCCATTCACTAAGCTCGCTTGGTTGTTGTTGTTCTCCCCTCCTCCTTGCAAAGTACTCAAATTCTTGAGCTCGCCTAAGTGCCTCGTTTGGGTCATAGTCGATTAGTGGTTGGGTTCTCGGTTGATTATAATCATACGGGTTAAAGGTGGGAGCAAATGGCCTCAGGGAGGTGGGGTCCGCTTGATGTAGTTGGCTACAATGAAATTCCCATTGAGAATGCGCACGTAGGCCCGATAAGTTGTAGCGCGCTTCATATTCTTGGTTTGCTTGGTTAATGTTGATTTGATTAAATCGATTTTCGAACCAAGCTTGGTTATACCCACCCGGGACACTACTCCCCGCACCTTGTGCTCCACTACTTGCTCCAACATTCCCCGTTTCATACCCATGCATCATTCTTTCTTCTTCCTCCTCCTCATTTTCCCCCTCGACATGGATGTTGTTTAGATCAAACCACCTCCTCATTTGTTTGTTCACGTCCCTCTTGAGAATCTTACCGCCTTTAAAGTCAACATACCTAAATTTAACCATTTCAGTGTCCGTGTACCCTGAGATGTCAATTCCCAATTGCCTCGCTATACTTGTAACAAAAAGACCACCCACCGTGCCTTTCTTCCCCTTTGTCCCAGTTTTATCGAAAAGATAGTCAGCAATAACATGAGGGACATGGACATGTACCTTGTTTAAGATTTGATCAGCGAGCCAAATGTCCAAGTAGGACATTTTCTCATTGCTATGGAAACAGTAGTTGACCGTAATCGTAATGAATCGGGCTATGATCTGAAGGTTATGTGTCTTAAGGGTGTTGGCAACGGTTTTACCGGGGAAAAAAGCCCCATCGCTTATTTTGTGCCAAGCTGCAGGAAAGTTAAACTCTTCAGTGTTGGTAGTGGAAATTCAGCAAGACAAGAGATAATCTCGAAGGGCATCGGTGTTGTTCCTAAATTCTGTGTAAATCCCTAGGTCCTTGATAAGTTGGAGCATGCTCATTTTTCGTTGTTGCCCTCCCAAGTAAAAGGTCATGTACTCTTGGTCAGTAATTGTTTCTACCCTAAAATTGACAATCAGGGTGGAAGTGAACTCTAAGGTCGGGACAATATAAATAGGCTCATTGAATATGAAGATTGGAACCCAAGGGTTGATTTGCATATTCCCATATGGAAAATTAAAAAGGGCCTCAGCCTCATTAGTCATATTGGCTTCATCAAGGAGGGACCAGTCAATGTATTTTCCAGGATAGAATTTGTCCTTGAGCCTAAGCTCTAGGCCGGCTCTAAAACGTGCGTTCAGCAAAATTTGTTGTAAACACGGTTCTGTTGAAGTCTCCGAATATCCTCCTGGATCGTTGGCACTTCATCTTCCTCAACTTCTTGTTGATCCGCAGGGCGTTTATTCCTACCCTTAAATCCGATACTCTTTTGGCGTTTTGTTTCACTTCCTGAGCCACCATGTGACTTTGTGGGTTCCTTAGTCTACAAAACAAGACATCAAGAGAAAAACATTGTGGAGGGGTAGAAGTTAGCACATAAACAATTTGTTTCAAACATCAATCATCATCGCCAAGTTGATTTCAAAAATTCACAACAGGTTTTATCATGCAATTCATGTCAACATTTAGCATACATGACTGAAACAAATGCGATTAATCATTGTAAAGCATGAAATCAAACAAGGATGAACTTTATGGCATAATCTCAGAGTCATCAAAAAGTTGCAAAATTTAGCTCATGCAATGGAATGTCAAATCATAAGTAGAATCACAAGCTAAATATGCATTATCAATAATTACTAAGTCTTCAACAGGTCAAACATGGTCAACATGAACCAATTGCAAAACGTCAACCCTAGTCAAAGTCTAATTCGTGCAAAATCCGGCTAAGACAAAGAGCTTTCATCAAATTATATCAATTCTTCATGTCATAACATAAATGTACCGTAAACAAATACATTATCACTAATCATATACTCAAATTGGTTAAACCAAGTCAAACCTCAAACTTATGAACCATAATTTTCAAATTCAAATCATACAAGCAAGAAAGGTGGAATTAAAGCAAGATAATCATGGTAGACTAACAATTAGGCATCAACAACATCAATTATCACTCTAATTTGGCCCAGAATTAAAAACCCATAAATTGGATGAACCCTAGAATTTAAAAGTTTAAATCAATGTGACTAATCATGCAAATCATGTTAATAAGCAACAATGTAGTCTGGATTCATCAATAATTTGACCATTAACATCATAAATCAAGCACAATCAACAAACTAAGCATAAAGAGAAAAATAGTAAAAATCATAAGAATCATGTTAAATAATGAATTAGAGTGATGGATTCTTACTTTTCCCATGTTAGATGTTGTAGATTTGCAAGAAATTAAACAAAATTTGAAGTTTTTGGTGGATTAGGGTCGATTAGGGTAAAGGAGCGCCGCACTTTTGAGAAAAAAATTGAGTTGGGTGTGAAAAGTGATGTTTGGTTCGTGCAGAATTCTTAAGTAGCCAGATGGAAAAGCGCCGCTTTTCAAATAAAAGCGCCGCTCCTAACAAGATAGAAGCGTTGCTTTTAAAAGAAAAGCGCCGCTCTAGGCAATCTAAAAGTGTCGCTTTTAAACACAAAAGCACTGTTCTTGGCTACTGTCCATTTTTTTATCCAAAAATATAGGTTAAAGCGTCGCTCCTGAAACAGAAGCATCGCTCTTGATGACCAAAAGTGCCGCTCCTGTGACAAAAGCGCCGTTTTTGTACCTGATTACAGTTTTTCTAATTTAAAGTCCATTTTGACCCATTCACAAGCTATTTTTGGTATTTTACAGTTTTACACATATGCATGCAATATTAAAACATGAAAATGCAACTAAGAAAAGGAATATCATACAATTATAAACAAAATGCAATTACGAGAACTTATATACACAATTGTGGAAAGTTTTTAACGAGTCTATCACTCGACTCCCATCTCCTTAAGATTTCAACTAATTCTGGGGTGGTAAACGTCCCCTCCATTTGAGCTAAGGGAAACATTTTCATTACCGTCCCCACCTAACATTGACATTAACCAATCATTTGTTACCATGGTTTCATTGATTAACTCTTTAAGTTTGACTTTTTCATGTTTTGACAAGTTTGACACTAGACGTTTTCTTAAATGTTAATCCTTTTTGGATGAAGCCCGATGCACCCGCCCAAATAGCTTTCTCATAGACTTATCAACAATGTCGTTTTGACCCTTAGGTTTACCTTGAATTCCCTTGGTTAATCTTCCACCACATTTTGTTGGTGAACCAACTTGCGTTGTGCTTGTGATGCATTGCACACTAGCAACAACTTGTGGTGTGGTCAATGGTATTGATGGTGCTCTCACACGTTTTGTTTTTATGCTCATGCATTTCCCTTTATCCCGAAGAGTCAATTTCCCAGTTCTAAAGTCAAAGAAAGAACCCGCGGTTTCCAAGAATGGCCTTCCCAAAACAAGGGGTATAACCGGGTCTTCCTTTATATCAACAATAACAAAGTCAATGGGAAATTCCATGTCCCCTACCTTAACAATTAGATCCTTAGCAATTCCCACACTAGAGTTAATTGATTGATCAATTAGTTTAACTCCCATTATGGTGGGTGAAAGATTACCTAGGGCCTAACCTTTTGTAAACGGAGTAGGGCATGAAGTTGATACTTGCCCTCGAGTCGGCTAAAGATGTAAGCATCTCCAACCCATTCACATTACATGGAATAAGGAAAGGTCTGGGATCACCCATTTTCGGTGGTAGGTTACATTTCTTCAAAATACCATCACCCTCCTTTTTCAAGAAAATGGCGGATGCTTGCTCAACATCTCCCTTTTTGGCCATGAATGTCTTAAAAAATTTCCCATAGTTGGGCATATTCTCAAGCACCTCCGCCAAAGGGAGTTTAACATAAATGTTTTCATTATCGGTTATACTTGACTTACAATCCACATCCTTTAGATGTATAGGAAGTAACGGTTGAGGATATGAGACCGGTGTCTCATTTTTCTCCTTTTTTGATGTAGCAAGAACCTCGACCTCGTTCTTTTGCTCCTTCACATTCAATAAAGTGTTAGAACCCCGAGAAAGGAGTAATACGAGTTTCCCTAGCCTTAAGGAGGATCCTTTATACGAGGCTATATAAAGGATCCAAGGCTCCATAGATTAGCTAAACTTAGCCACTGTTATGTAGAGATTTTCAAGAGAGCCGTGGAAAGTCAATCTTGACTGATTGACTTTCTCTCTCAATCTTAATGGCTATTCTTCACATTCATGGTATTCATGAGATCTAGGATCCTACAATTGTTATTAGAGCTTATACCTTCATCACATGAAGGAGATCTCTATGAATATTGATGAATGTTTTCCCTCCACCTTCAAACCTTCAAACACAAACACATATATCTTCAACCAACCTTCATCCAAATCTTCAAACCTTCATCATCTTCATCATGAAGATATGAAGATCTTCGAAATTTTTTTGAAAAACTTTCGAAAATTTTTCGATACCGAATCTTATCAAAACATAAACACAATCAAATGAGATTCATCCGAAACCGTATCTCATTTACCGAATCACACTTAAACTTATTCAAATATAAAAGACAATTCACATAAACATTTCACAATCTCATTTCATTATCATTCATCCTCACAGATCTCAGATTACAAACTATAATTTCAATAAAAAAAAAATCAAACTCAATATTATCCTTTAGAGCTATTGTTCGTGATCCTTCTCATACATGAACTTCAAATTTTTATTTCAACAATTATTGATGCTCAACACAAACTGAGTTCACATGAATGATCAAAATCAGAAATCTAGTCTTCGTGATCATTCTTTCTCGATTAGCATCAACATATCCAAGATGAATCTGATTGTGTTCTTCATTCTTCTTTGTCATGAACCGATTTAGGCTCTGGACGGATTCATTATGAGTTTGAGAAAAGTAAAAGTGCAGATCGATTAGGATTAACATCGTGAACGTGTGTGTATAATCTCAGATCATATCATCATGATTTGAGATCTAATTCTCGAAGTCAATGTTCATGAGAAAAAGTCAAATTTTCAATTCGTAAAAATTATGATGTTTCAGGATGAGATGATGCTCAACGAGTGTTCAATGATGATTTTGGAACATATTTTATGAAGGATTCAACGCTTGAAATCCACTAATTCATGATTTTTGAATTTTGTGTTCATGGAGGTCACACGCCTCTGTTCTTCATTTTTTCCTTAATTCCTATGATTATTTGAGGTTTAATCCTTACAGATAGGCTTCATCGATACATACAGAAGCTTATGTGATTTAATTTGAACATCAATTACATCAGATTCAGATTTCACTAATTTGGATGTTCATCGATCTTCATCCTCGATGAAGATGAAGGTTACAACACATTCGGTATTTGACTTATAAATCTGATTTGGTAACAGCTTTTAGTATGTTGGTTTGATTATCTCATTCGGTAAAAGGTTTTGATGATGGTAGTTTGGATACTGTAACACCCTCAGACTGGGCCTAGCTGGAATTGACTATGTTGCCCTTATGTGTTATTAAATGTTATTTTAAAAATTAGATGCTTATAATTATTTGACTATTGGGTTGAGACTAGTTCGTGACAAGGGTCACGTAACAGGTTTGTTTATTTAAATTGTACCTCGTTTGGACCACTTAATGAGGTGTTTCGTATTTTAGATAACTGGTAAATACCCGTGTGTATCACGGAGTAGGATTCTTCACTATGAAGAAAGCCTTGTTGGGTTAAAAAACCCCTTATCTTTCCTTGTTGCCTTTTGGAAACTCAAAACGCATACATAAAAGCTCTCAAATCCTCACAAACCCTAGTTCTTAATTCTAGTTTTTGTGTTAAATTGATTTGGGGTATTTGTTAACAGTGATTTCGTGATCATTACAAGGTATTAACATGTCGATTTCATGTATAAATCTGTGTTTAATCTCTTGTTTTATAAAGTTTTGTATCAAATGGGTTTTTGATCAAATCTTGATCTAAAAGTGTTGTTTGTGTTAAATTGATGTTAGAAAACGTTTGTATATGAGTTATATATGTTTTCTAAGTGATTTGTAGTGTCAAAATAGTGCAAAAACGATATTTGGGGCTCAAAATGACGAAAACAGCGACCTGGTACTGATGAACAGCTCCCGTACGGTTGCAGGTAGCTGGTGATACAACAAATTTAGTAATAACAATTGTGTTTGGAGTTGTTAAATTTATTATTGGGATCTTATTCCTTTCGATTGTTTGCCACGTTTATGGTAACTGCCTTGCTTCCGTTGATACTTGTCAAGTATGATACGTGTGATGTGATTGTTATGCATATAGCTTGTCTTGATATATATATATATTATATATATATATATATATTGGTATGCATAATTTATCTAAAGTGTTCATGATTTATATGAAATGTATTCTCTTTCCTTTGATGGACTAGACACACGTAGTGGTCTGTAGGGATTGGAATTGGGTAATAACTTAGAAAGCCTTGATCCTTAACCGAAATATGATCTATTTCGGGTTTGTGTGTTGTATAAAATATTAAGCTATTATCACATTGTATGCGTTAAAATTTTGTGATATGTTGAAGCTACATGTTGATTTGTTGTTTGAGCTTTTAAAATAGAACTTATTTGATGGCTCTAGTATGCTTAGAGTTGCTATTGATATTACTGTGATATTGATCCCTTTGATTAGTTGTTATGACCTCTTTGGACTGTAGGCTGACATGCTCTATGAGAATTGTCAAATGTGATGCATGATAAATTTGACATGCTTTTTGTGAATGGTTAGTTATCGTATGAGACTTTTCTATTATATTTGACTTATTATAGTGATATCCATGATTTGATAAGACTGCATAGGGCTTAAGTGAATTGTGTTTCCCTTCCTTAAACTGATGGGACACATATAGCGGCATCATAAGAATTGGAATAGAGTAGTATTTCAATTGTTTAGTGATAATAGACTCGAACCATGCATGTGATTGCTATGCGTATGTGAATTGTATGTTATATATGATACTAACCCTACTGTATTATTATACTAGATGGGGTAATTGCGTAAAATCTGTAGTGAAGCTATAAGGAATTATTTTCCTTCCTTGAACTCGTGTAAGTTTGTGGTGACCCTTAGAAAGTAAATATGGGTAGTGTTGTCTTTTAGAAGATAGGGAAACCCTTGACCTGAGTGGGGATTGATACCGGGTATGTGTTATGAATGGAAGACAAAGCCGAGGGTTAGACAATGTTTGGGAATTGTGACAAGTGAATCATTAAGATAGAATGATATGTCTTGATAAATTCCTATGCTTGGATAGTTGCATGACATCTTCGTTTGACGGTTATAACTTGCGGGAATTGAACTGAGAATACCTAGATTGTTATTGGTTTACAAATAGTGTGAATTTCGTAAACTGAATTTGGACAACTGCGATATGTTGTAAATGATAACTTGATCAGGTTTAGTTATATAACCACATATAAATCTTTTGATGGTTGATTACATACGACTGATGAGACTTGTTGACTAGTGATATAATAAATTTCCCTATTACCGATGCTTAACAGGAAATTGTGTGTCTTGACCAATGTTTAAATCATTTAGGATTTTCTTTATCAAGTGACTCGGAATGAAAGTATGATTTAGAATAATATACTTGTGTCTGGCCAACAGAAGTATATTGGGGTAAGTCATACAGAAATTCTAGGAAGCTGAAGGAAAGTTAGATGACTCGAATCATGCATGGAATGTGGACTGATTGTTGGACAATGAATTGTTGAGCATGAAATGATTAACTTGGACAATTTTGATCAACTAAAGACGTGTTTTATGAACATTAAGTATAGAATTTATTGAAATGAATGAAATCTAGTTGCCATTGCTTGGAAATTTGAGGGAATTTAACTGTATAAAGAGTTAAACCTGATAACAATCTTGTGGATTGAATAATATCGAGTGTTACAGTGTCAGGAATAGAAATCTTGATTAATGAGTTGAACTCGGAAATTATGTATGGTAATGGTTAGTTGAATGACTTATGGAGCAGATGTCATTGTTTGGATGGTGGTTTATCATGATAATTAGCTATCCTTTGCATTTTGTCGATAATAGTGATGGTTTCGAATGACAAAAAGTTGGGATCGACAGGTGATTTTGGTATTTGAGTCTGTGGAATTTGTTGACTTCAAGCTTGTAGAGGGTGAGTCAACCGAGTACGTGAGCTAAAGTACAATGGGTATTGTTGTTTGGATACAAACTTGAGTTTGAAAACAGAGATCGTAATGAGAACCTGTAACTTATGTGATCATGATTGACCAAATTCCGAGGACGGAATCTCCTTTAAGGGGGGTAGATTTGTAACACCCTCAGAGTGGGTCTAGCTGGAATTAACTATGTTGCCCTTATGTGCTATTAAATAGAATTTTAAGAATTATATGCTTATAATTATTTGACTATTTGGTTGAGACCAGTTCGTGACAAGGGTCACGGAACATGTATGTTTATTTAAATTGGACCTCATTTGGACCATTTAATGAGGTGTTTCGTATTTTAGATAACTGGTAAATACCCGTATGTATCACGGAGTAGGATTCTTCACTATGAAGAAAGCCTTGTTGGGTTAAAAAACCCTTGCTCTTTCCTTGTTCCCTTTTGGAAACTCAAAACACATACATAAAAGCTCTCAAATCCTTACAAACCTAAGTTCTTGATTCTCATTTTTGTGTTAAATCGATTTGGGATATTTGTTAACAGTGATTTCGTGATCATTACAAGGTATTAACATGTCGATTTCATGTATAAATCTGTGTTTAATCTCTTGTTTTATAAAGTTTTGTATCAAATGGGTTTTTGATCAAATCTTGATCTAAAAGTGTTGTTTGTGTTAAATTGATGTTAGAAAACGTTTGTATATGAGTTATATATGTTTTCTAAGTGATTTGTAGTGTCAAAATAGTGCAAAAACGAGATTTGGGGCTCAAAATGACAAAAACAGCGACCTGGTACTGATGAACAGCTCCCGTACGATTGCAGGATGCATTCGTACGGTTACGAGGTGTATCTGGGACATTTTAGGTGCATACGTGCAGTTGCAGGGTGCATCCGTACGGTTGCAGGTGCAACCGTGCGGTTGCAGATGCTCCCGTGCGGTTGCAGTCTGGCAGATTTTTGAAAAACTTGTTTTGGCCGTAACTTTCAAACCGTAACTCCGTTTTTGATGAATAAACTACTGTTGGAAACGTAATGAGGTGTAGTTTATAATGGTTAAGTTTTAAAACACTAAATCAAACTTTATTTTGGATCAAAATGATAGAATAGCGTGTATGCCTCGTTTTACACGCATGAGATAGTTGCAATTGGATGGTAAACCATGTAAACTTGTCATATATTGATATATTAGGTTATATAATGTGGTTTATATTATTAATTGATGATTATCATTGATTGGAGAAGTATACTAACTCAGTATATGGTGTTCTCAGGTGATAAAGGAACGGTGAAGACTCAGTAACATTAGACCACTGAGTTCTTGCTGGTAATCGGTGAGTGGGACTATCCTTATGGATATTGGTATTTAGTAACAAGTGTAGTTACTACCCTCTGTTATGCAATTAAAGATTATGATAATATATATATATGCATGTTGATTACTGTTTTAATTATAAGTATTAGGTGATACTGCTGTTATCAGGTTGCCTGATTAGATTATATCTATAGCATGCCTGATTAGGGTACCCTGTGGTTATTAATGATGTTACCTACCATGAGGTTGTAGGTGGTTTATGTGCACATGTGAGAACTGTCCGTGTATAGAAGGGACATAAGAGGTCAACCGTGTATAGAAGGGTTGGGCTCATTGGTTATTGTAATGGCAGTATATTGCAATTGACGTATGTAAACATCAGGAGAGGTATACTGTGTGAAAATAACAAGGGCTATTGGTACAACTCTAGCTTGATCAGCTAGTGGTTGTAGACCTGGCAGGGTCAACGATCCCCTTGTATTTATAGCCGTTAGTGCTATGTATAGCCGTTAGTGCTATGTATAGCCGTTAGTGCTATGTATAGCCGTTAGTGCTATGTATAGCCATTAGTGCTATGAGAGTGAATAGCTGTGTAGAGCTATTGATACTTAGTGAATAGCTTTGTAGAGCTACCCTTATTGTATAGCTATTTAAGGCTATGTTAGTGTAGTGCTTGTGGTGCCTTTAGTGAATAGCTTGTTGATGCTATTACTGCTCTGATTGTTGGCCTAGCTCCGAATGATACAGATGTGTAATGCTCTATTATATGATAGCTATGTAACGCTATGTCCACATGACTATGACCAGATGCATGATCCCTAAAAGCTAGGCTTGGTACTTGATAGTAATATCTGTTGGGATATCTCATTCACTTAGCGTTATGCTAATCCCCCACATTTTCTCCCCTGCAGGTTATATTGTTTTGCATGCTAGAGATGGGAGAAGATAGTCGTACTTGGGTTATGTTTGACACACTAAAGAAATCTGATGTTTAATATAACTATGTATAACTGTTTTGAAAAGTAACACCAGTTGTATTGCAATATGTCTAATGACCCGTCCTAATCCATCTGGACGAATACATTACATTTGGTTACATCGCAAGGTACTTGACCTCTATATGATACATTTACAAACATTGCATTCGTTTTTAAAAGACAAACTTTCATTTCTTCGAAAGTTGACGGCATGCATACCATTTCATAATATATCCAACTATAATTGACCTAATAATAATCTTGATGAACTCAACGACTCGAATGCAACGTCTTTTGAAATATGCCATGAATGACTCCAAGTAATATCTCTAAAATGAGCAAATGCACAGCGGAATATTTCTTTCATACCTGAGAATAAACATGCTTTAAAGTGTCAACCAAAAGGTTGGTGAGTTTATTAGTTTATCGTAATCAATTATTTCAATAATTTTAATAGAGCACAAGATTCTCATTTTTCATAAATATCATTACACTCGCAAGTGTATAAAATCCATTCGTATGATGAACACCTGGTAACCGACATTAACATAATGCATATAGAATATCCCCCGCATACTCGCAAGTATGCCATAATATTGGCAATCACAATCACCATTTAAATTGAAGTACTAAAGCATTCCAAATTCCAGAATGGGGTTTGTTAGGCCCATAGATCTATCTTTAGGATTCGCGTCAATTAGGGGCCATTTCCCTAATTCTTAGGTTACCAGACTTGAAGGGACGATATTCGGTTTAACCATACAATGTAGTTTTAAGTACTTATGTCTGTTTCGTAAAAACAGTTATAAAACCAGCACATGTATTCTCAGTCCCAAAAATATATATTGCAAAAGCATTTAAAAATGGAGCAAATGAAACTCACCATACTGTATTTTGTAGTAAAAATAAATATGACGTCATTTAACAAGTGTAGGGTTGACCTCGGATTCACGAACCTATATCAAGTATATTTATTAACACATATTCTTGCAATTGTACAAGTGATGTATTGGTATTAATATATATATATATATATATATATATATATATATATATATATATATATATATATATATATATATATATATATATATATATATATAAGTATTTGTTTGATAGAGTGATAATAATAAAGATAATGAATAACTTGTTGTTTTATTTTGTAATAAGAATAATAATAATAATAATCATATTAATAATAATAATATTAGTAATAATAATAGTATACATAAAATAATACTAATAATAATAATGATAGTAATAATAATTTTTAAAATTTTTGATAATTTTACTAATAAAAGTAAAAATGCTAGTTTTAAATAAAATGAAAATTTTCATAATAATACTAGTAATCTTAATGATATTAATAATAATACTTATAATAATAATATTAATGATAATACTAATAAATAGATTAATGATAATAACTAGTTTTTGAACCCTCGCTTCGCGCCGGGAGTTCGATTTTTAATGTATTTTATTGTGTTTGGTTACGTAGCCTGCGAGTGAAAAATCAACATATATGAATATTACCCTAAATATTTAGCATTTTTTTTAAAAGTGTCCGTTTTGCGTATAGTTAGTGACATTGTGTTCATAAAATTATTTCGAGTTTAAGGATGGTATTGGAAAAATTTAACTCGTTGCGAGTGAGAAGATATGACCTGTTGAATATTTAAGTGGAGTTTATTTAAGATATTTTATGAAAATTTTGATTTGACGCTTTAACCACCTGTGTTGGGGGTCGATTTTAATTTATGAACATAGTGTGGGGAGCTTGTGTGGTGTTACTTGAAAGAAAGAAGGGAAAAGGGGAAAAAAAAGGGGTGAAAAGACGAAAATACCCTTGGTACTATTCATAATTTTTGTCTAATAGTTAATATGGTAATAATTATACTTCAACATGTTAGGAAATGATAACAATTATCATAATAATATTATTATTTAGTAATAATAATAATAATAATAATAATAATAATAATAATAATAATAATAATAATAATAATAATAATAATAATAATAATAATAATAATAAAAGTTAAGAAATTAGCTACCTCAAAAGAAGTAGCTCTTAACAAAAATGCCCAAGTGCGGGTTTGAACCCGCGACGTCCCGCTAACCCATATATCCTATTTCCTAATTCCTTCTTCTTCATCATTATTTCATGATCATTACCATCCTGATTATCATATTACATTCATCATCAACCTTTATCATCTCGATCATCAATATCGATTATCATTACCACTTATCCTTATTTTCGTTTCATCATCATGATATTATTTATCATCATCATTCCTCTTTATCATCAATCCACCATCATTTTCTTTTTCACGTATCATCCTATCATCTTCATTTATCAACTTTAGTTTTCAAATTCTCATTAACCCCTCGTAAATGGACCAAATAAATGGCCAATCAAGTGTTGGGCCTTCCTATACAAATAATAACAATTTTGGGCTTCAACAAATGAGAATTGGCTAAAGATATGGCAACTACATAATGGTGTCTGATTATAAAGAAAATAATAGCCGCCAGTAACATTAAATCTCTAAGTTTGCACAAGTGGGTTTACCGCTTTAGTTGTTGTCGGTCAAACAGGAAAAAGAAGCAGGCAAATATCATCAATTATGTTGTTGTTTATTATTGTTGAACCCTTTTCTCATCATCATCATCTTGTATCACCATTATCATCATGCTCCCATCATTATTTGTTTAAAAGAAATAGGAACAAGTATCCAACGATTAGTGGATAGAAAATAGAAGCAGGAAATAGTAGTTAACAAGTAACAAGGTGATGGTTTTAGTTGTGGTTTCGAAACTAAACAGAAAACATGTTAGTAGCCATGAGGATTCTAGATATTGGGTTTGAAATTTAAATCGATAGCAGCAACATCAACAAGGCAGGAGCTTCGATTCATCTTTATCATTATTACTCGTATCATCTTCATGTTTATCATGACACCATCATCATCATAACCATTCCCAATCATAATTTCCTTTTTCATTTCATAACCTTATCATCATAACACCTATCATTTTATGTATCATTTATCAAGTCACCTTGTCATTATCATTGTCGTATCATTATCTTCACTCATTCTTCTTCGATATAAAGAAACTGAAATAGGATTAGAAATCGAGTAGGCAGGAAAGAGTGTTGCAGGCTTGTTTGTTCGTGGATTTATATTATAGCCCAATATTAATAGCAGGCCCAACACAAGGAAAGAAATATGGATCAGTAATATTAGTTCAGCAGCCCACTTATTCATTCAAGTCCATTCGTTAATAGGTATAGCTTATAAACAATCGATTAGGTCGACAGATAAGAGTGGGTGGGGTACTGGATTCATTATTCAACTACGACATCATCATGACTGTGATGACCCGGAAATTTCCGATCAAATTTAAACTTTAATCTTTATATGTATCTGACATGATAAGCAAATTCTGTAATGCTGAGTCTAGAAAGTTTTGAAACTGTATTCATTTAATCAAATACCCTTTGACCATGTCTAACGATTCACGAACAATCATGTGTAAATAAATATATATACATATACATGTGTGATTATTAAATTGAAATATATTAATGAAACATTGAACGGATTAGTTAATATGAATATAAGCTATGAGATCTATTTAATGAGGTTGGAAATGTTATCAAGGTATTGAATGAATAATACTTTATACGAACGTATTTGTTCGATGTAAGTTTATCAACAGATTAAAAGATAATATCAAATGATTGAATTATCGGATACATTGAACTATGATTATGAGTCTCTGTTATGAGGTCCACTTTGAATTAGGAAACCCTTACTTTTTAACGGTATTCGGAATAAATGGTAAAGTGATTTACAAGTAAGAACAAAGTATCACTTATTGGGAGTTAGACAAAAGTTAGTGGAGAATCGAATTTCATAATACTCGATTTATCATATAGAAGGAATAATTGGGATAAGATTCGTTGAGTAGATAAACCCATTTGATATGTTATATTAAGATACATTATTTAGAAAGTTAAGAAAATTAAACTAAACTTTTACGCATAAAAGAATGAAATCAAATTAAGTTTTAAAGCATAAACGTTATAGAATTTTCGATTTTGTAAAGGATCTTAAATTATATAATTAGTTTTGAAAGGATAACTAGTATGTTATTAGATAAATATTTCAAAAATATGTATACGATTATAAATTTTAATTTAAATTAGTCATAAAACGTTTTGATATTAAACTAATATTAATAAATAGGCTTTGATAAATAACAAGATTATGAATTATAAAAGTAAATGACCAAAACACTCAAAAGATTAAGTTACACTTTGAGTGGGTTAGTTTTTAATTAATTTAAGTCTAGTTATTAATAAAGGTACGTGTCACAAAATGTTTAATTTAAAATAAAATATTTTGACAAACAACTAGACTTTAATTTATAGAAGGAAATGACCACAACACTCAATTTTATAAGTTATATTTTTATAAAGGTAATTTTTTGTTGAGTAAGTCTAATTTTTGTAAAAGGTACACGTCACGTAACGTAAAAGGCTAGTTTTCTAAACGTACGAAAGTGCGCCCGAAAAACCGAAAGTGGTACATGAGTCGTGAGACCACGACCGTGTCATTTTTGTAAAAATTATATTTTTATCATGAGCGTAAATATAATATAATATTTAATTAATTCTAAGGATTAAATATATTATATATTAAAAAATATTTATATATACATATAAACTCGTACATTTTAATTTGTTAGATGTAACAAGTGTTGACAAGATCATATGGTGGATACCAGCTGGATTTGAGTGGGATGTGTCCAATTGCTTTATAAACTCGTGCATTCTCATTTTGGATTCATTTCATCTAACACAACACACACGCATATCACAAGTACTCTGTATATATTTATTATTATTATTATTATTATTATTATTATTATTATTATTATTAATATTATTATATTTATTATTATTATTCAAATTAATATTATTTAGGAGTGTTATTATTATTATTTATACATAAAATACTACGACGAGGTCATGAGCGGGTCATTTCAAGACAAGTTTTATGAGTAGGATAGGGCTAAGGAAATTATGGGTTATGGCTATGGAGGTGATGGGTATGGTTCATGGGTATGCCCTTGAGGTCAAATTGGTAGTTATCGTCTCCGTCGCGTCTACGTACCTTTCCTACAGCATTGAATCTCAATATTGATACGTGAGCACTCATAACTTAACTTTTATTTACTAATAGTGTATCCCTGACTAGTGCTCGAGAAAATAGAATTATGCATATTTGTATTTTTGATATTGCCCTTAGATAGATTATGTTGAATCCTGAATTAGTTACACCTATGGTTGAGATAAGGTATAAGATATGCATGTCCTTGGAAAGCTAGCGAAAAATTAAAAACTTTTCATTTAGATATCGAATGGATTCGATGAACGGTTAGAAAGTTATGAATTAAACAATTAATTTCGTAATTAAAAATGCTGATAATAATTAGTGAACTAATTTTCTGGGTAATAAAAAGTGGTTATTTGGATTCTACTCGTCGAGTAGATGAATTTTCATATAAAGCACGTCTCGTTTCGTTGAACGGTTGTCAAGTTATGGATAAAAGAAGTTTTGTAAATTTTGATGAAACGTCGTTACGGAAACTGAAATTCTCGTTGATCTGCGTTGTTTCAGATTAAAACAAAATTATCACTGAATTCTTTGCTGTAAGATGTAACAAACGACTCTGGTCGTTTGTCAATTCGAGTCTCGACGATTTTTCTAAAAATCGTCAAAGTTGACTGTTTGGTCACATTTTAAAATTCTAAAAAGAGCTGAAACTTCTTTATTAAAAATGTCAGTTTTGTATCACGTGTCATGGTCGGCCTGATGTGTGTTTACTTTTGCCAAAAATCATGTTATATCTTTGTGGTAACGAGAATTTGAAGGCTTTGACCGTTTGTCAATCCGAGTTTCGAGGAATTTTCTAAAAATCTCCAAAGTAGGCTACTCGGTCACTTTTGTAAATTTATTAAAGCTGAAAAATTAACTTTGAAACGCCGAAACCGCGTTGGCAACTACGAATTGTCTAGGTTTAGTTTACTTCTGTAAAATGTATGCTTAATCTTTTTGGTAATGTATAACTTTTATCTTTGGCTGTTTATCAATCGGAGTTCCGATAATTTTTCTAAAAATCGCTGAAGCTGCCGTTTAGTCATGTTTGACCGAAAAATCATTTTGTTGTATAAGTTATTGTATTTTTGCATGCGACCTCGTTTTTACTTTAACCTTTGACTTTTGACCTTGAACTTTGACTTTTCCCGTTAACTTTTCAGTTAATTTTTTTGTGTTGACTTTCTCTAAATACTAAAATACTATTTTATGATTATGAAACCATTTGTGTTACGTTGTTTCACACGTCACCTTTTACTAGAATTTTAACTGAGCATGGGTAATATAACATGTTACTATACTGTTGAGTCAGACTCGAGCATTAGGATTGTGGTACACTATGATTTGGCCTAAATTGTTAGACAAATATTGACCGTCATATAAATATATATAATTAATATAGGTTCGTGAATCCGAGGCCAACCCTACACTTGTTCAATGATGTTATATGTATTTTACTACAAAATACAGTATGGTGAGTTTCATTTGCCTTTTTACCCTTTATATTTTTGGGCTGAGAATACATGCGCAATTTTTATAAATGTTTTACGAAATAGACACAAGTAATCGAAACTACATTATATGGTTGAATTATCGAAATCGAATATGCCCCTTTTTATTAAGTCTGGTAATCTAAGAATTAGGGAACAGACACCCTAATTGACGCGAATCCTAAAGATAGATCTATCGGGCCCAACAAGCCCCATCTAAAGTACCGGATGTTTTAGTACTTCGAAATTTATATCATGTCCGAAGGAGGATCCCGGAATGATGGGGATATTCTTATATATGCATATTGTTAATGTCGGTTACCAGGTGTTCAACCCATATGAATGATATTTTTGTCTCTATGCATGGGACGTATGTTTATGAGAAATGGAAATCTGAAATCTTGTGGTCTATTAAAATGATGGAAACGATTGTTTAAGTTAAACTAATGAACTCACCAACCTTTTGGTTGACACTTGAAAGCATGTTTATTCTCAGGTTTGAAAGAGATCTTCCGCTGTGCATTAGCTCATTTTAAAGATATTACTTGGAGTCATTCATGACATATTTCAAAAGACGTTGCATTCGAGTCGTTGAAGTTCATTAAAGATTATTATTAAGTAAATGACAGATTAGGTCATTTATAGTTTGGATATTATGAAATGGTATGCATACATGTCAACTTTCGATGTAATGAAAGATTGTCTTTTAAAAATGAATGCAATGTTTGTAAAATGTATCATTTAGAGGTCAAGTACCTCGCGATGTAATCATATGTTATTGTATTCGTCCCTATGGATTGGGTCGGGTCGTCTCATGTGGTATCAGAGCGGTGGTCTTAGCGAACCAGGTCTTGCATTAGTGTGTCTTACTGTTAGTTGTTAAGATGCATTAGTGAGTCTGGACTTCGACCGTGTCTGCATGTCAAAAGTTTTGCTTATCATTTTGTGTCGGAAATCATCTACTTATCATCCTTAGGAAATTATCTGCTTATCATCTTAAGTCTAGACTCGTTTTCCTGCATTTATTGCATAACAGCGTATAGACGAAATTCACATCTTAGCATATCTGCTAATTAATATCTTAGCGTATTTATTACTGTGAACTTTGACTAACATCTTTCAAAGATTCTCCGAAATCTATGGGATTTTGGTATTATATATACATATGTAAATTATGTATTGAGGAATACCAAATCTAAATTCTACAATATATTTTATACCAAAATTCTTTCTCTGATCATACGAGATGGATTCCGCATCTAGTTCGAACTCCTCAGATTTCGACAGCTATGTCGATATGGATTTCCATTCGAGCTCCGAAAATAGTGTGACCGGAATGGATCAACCAATCAGTCATCATCTATTCTGGATGAAATGGGGATGGGTTCGTAGCCTCCTCAATTATTGGAGACAAGAAGAAGGTGATCCTTTCCATCCACCAAATTGCCCTATTGGCGATGAACCTGAAGCACTTACCGGTGAACCTGTTCGTGAAACCATTTTCTCTCTCATTTCCAGAGTATCTCGTCACGATTATATCCTACATCAAATCCTAGATTTTATTTATCCGCTCATCCCAACCGACAATCATCCCGGTGTACTAGCAGAAGTTAACGAACTTCGCGCACGCGTGACGGCTTTGGAGCTTATGGTGCAAGGATTACAAACACCATCAGCAGCACCAGCAGCATAATCAGTACAGCCAGTAACATCAACATCGCAAACCTCAATACTCTAGACATCAGCAGCATCACCGGCATCAACGGTATCATCATCATTAACACCAACAGTACCATTACCATCATCAACAATCACATTCGCATCACACACCTCAACATCATAATCTATACCTCGGATATCAACATCACACGCATCATAGATACCAAGGAGTACCAACAACAACAAACGATGAAGTATTGATTCATAACTTCATCGGAGGAATATTCTACGGCGATTATGTAATCTCTAAAGTCTTAGAGATTATCTATTTCCACCCTAACCCTAAATCAGATGAGTGAACCAAAATGAGTCAAGGAAGAATCGAAACCCTAACAAGGATGGTGCGCGATTTACTTGTTATACAAGCATCACTAGCAATTACCGGAAGTATCATCAGCAGCAACAGTACCGTTAGCATCACCAGTATAGTCAGTAACGTCAGCATCGTCAGAATCAGCAACACCTATGACATCACAAATCCCAGCGGTTCAAGAATCACTGTGGAAATCGTTACCAATCAACAACGAATATGTTGTATCAACGAGTTATATAGTATTAACTCATTCCTTCTGAAGAATTGTTATATATTTTATATATATGAATTCTGGAATTATAATAAATCTTTTTGTACTAAGCTATTAAGTATGAATTGAAAAAGAGTAGATACTACCCGTTTAAATTCATATTACTAATATCTTATGATGTACATCCTTCATTAACAACTTAATCATCGTTAACCACAATCTCTGTTTCAATCTAATGAACTCCGGTTCATAATAAATCAAGTGTATCATTCAATAACATGTTTGATTATACACTTTCATCTACGATATACCCGAAATTTACGGGAAAACAATATTCGTATCTTGCGAAATTAGCAAGAGTTCTATGAGCATCAGCATGATTCACTCAGAAAATACATATAAACATTGAAGCATTGATTACATTAGTGAAATACTTAGCAAAGATTATGTAATCTCTAATGTTTTAGAGAAAATTCATTTCTAATTCAATCCGAAAATCAAATGTGCTTAGTATTATATTAACTCACTGAATCTGTACTACATCTGAAGAAAATATACCCACATATATTTTCATAAAGATTGTAATGAGAATTCTTGTTCAAAATATTATTTGTGAAATTTTTTAACGGGTAGGTAATACCCGAGAGATATATAAAATCACAATTAATATGTTACATTCTTCAATTCTGATTCAATAATCATCAACTAAACCAATTTACATTCTTCTATAGAAATCAAAACAACCATACTCATTCGAATCTAATTACATATTCTGATTTTGGGAATTTCAGAATTCAACTCGAGATACAACCAAAATCATCACTCTTAGATCTTTACATTTTTCAAAGCTATACTTTGACTTCAAAACTGTGATAGAACATCACTTTTAATCGTAACACACAAGATGTATATGAAAAATCATTCGGGATTTAGGACGATTTCATCATTTGGATATTGACTATGACAATCTGCAATTAAATCCCTTCGAAATTCTAGAAGACACATCAAATAATAAACAATTGAGATGATGATCCAACACACACGTTACCCGAAGTTTTGTACCTGAAAAACTCTCGAAACCAAAGTCATAATCTAACATGTACCTGCGTCGAATTCTTCTAGCAAAAACAACATTTCGATTCCTTTTCAAAGTAGCCAATTTTGTCACAGCTCCAGCAAGTCAACTTCGATTTTGCAGTCGGACCAGTCTTATTATAACCCTGTTAGATACGTTGCCTTTTCGTCATTATTACTGGGGAACCTTTCATATTCCACCATATTACCACCAGCGTTTAATCATCTAAAACACGATTCTTCTGAACCCATCTTGAATTGATAACCAGTGATTCAGATATTATAGCATTAAATGCAGAGGAAACATAAAAAAAAAAAAAAAATGGTAGATGATCTGAACGGCCAAATGTTTGATGAAAGAAGATAGTGAGTTGGTAAAGCTCAGAAAAAAAAAAAGGATTTGGTACTGAAAAACGGATTGAGCAAAGTATGAAGGAAGCTGTGGATAAATCACAAGGACTGAATCTACCTTCAAAGAATCCAAATAAATCAGTGCCTGCTGAACTCGTTAGCAAACACCTTACTTCTTATTCTAAACCTTCACAGACAGATATTCTTCATCATCATCATATCTTAAATATTATAAGATATCTTTGTATCTTCCATTATACATATTCTCCATATCTTTGGAGATATTTTCACAACTATTCTTATCAAGTATCATTTATCTCTCCGTAATATCTGCAACATAAAAGAAACTGTGTTAGTTTCTAAATTCTGAAAAATTTGAATATGAATGTTTTTGAAGTGGTGTTGGGAACTGATGCATGGGTTAATATAATATAATGACACTTGATCAACGTCATTATATTACAGTAATTCATGCTGAGTTTCTAATGGACGTGATGATTCACAGGACATACCGTCATCATGTGTCATTTACACGACTCTTACATTCTATTTAACCTCTAAATATATCAAGAAAATATTTCTTGATGATTCGGTCTTTTTCAGGGTATTCTGGTAATTTAACAAATCAATATTTTATCATTACCATTTCCTTCTTAGAACAATTACTATGTTCATTCTGAAATCTATACATACGAATTCTGGACCATTACGAGAGCTATTTAATCGCAAGAAGAAGAAACGAAAGGACAAAGCTCTGAAATAGAAATTCGGAGCATAAACCGCAGCAAATAGAAGAGAGCATTAACTATGGATGACGATGACTATAGAAGACAGAAGCAGGGATATCGAAATATAAGGGAGAGTGTAAAATCTAACAACCCGGAAATTTACAACCCGTATATATCAATGCATATAGCAATGTAAAGACATGGGAGAACTAGAAACACTATAAACCCAAGAGTATAATAAAAGTAAATGGATTCTTCCGGTGGCAGGCTAAAAAGAAGAATGACAGATATGAACGTTAGGAGTATATCAAGGATCAGGATGGGATGGAGCATATTAACGAATACTTTAAAGTTGGAATTGAGAAAGAAAGAATAGAAGGTGTGAGTTGTAAGGAAATGGAGAGGGTGGATTTATAGGAAAATTTTCGACAGAGCAATCGAAGCAGATTATTGCGTTTAATCAAAGAAGATCTGAATCTCCTTAATTACCGAAGGATCAAATCTAAATTGAAGATTTCTTCTAAATTCCTTAAATTTCGGAAATCAATCTTGACTACGACACCGGTTAAGTCAAACTTACTTTTATTCATTTTCACTTTTAAGTGATAGCTTCATTCGTGCTCTTCACAAAAACAAATCATTTTATCTATATTAATCAATGATGATAAAACTCTAATTATCAGTTCATATACGTCATGAAAACACTCTTACTGTTAGCCATGACAATCTCTATCAAATTTCGGGACGAAATTTCTTTTAACGGGTAGGTACTGTGATGACCCGGAAATTTCCGATCAAATTTAAACTTTAATCTTTATATGTATCTGACATGATAAGCAAATTCTGTAATGCTGAGTCTAGAAAGTTTTGAAACTGTATTCATTTAATCAAATACCCTTTGACCATGTCTAACGATTCACGAACAATCATGTGTAAATAAATATATATACATATACATGTGTGATTATTAAATTGAAATATATTAATGAAACATTGAACGGATTAGTTAATATGAATATAAGCTATGAGATCTATTTAATGAGGTTGGAAATGTTATCAAGGTATTGAATGAATAATACTTTATACGAACGTATTTGTTCGATGTAAGTTTATCAACAGATTAAAAGATAATATCAAATGATTGAATTATCGGATACATTGAACTATGATTATGAGTCTCTGTTATGAGGTCCACTTTGAATTAGGAAACCCTTACTTTTTAACGGTATTCGGAATAAATGGTAAAGTGATTTACAAGTAAGAACAAAGTATCACTTATTGGGAGTTAGACAAAAGTTAGTGGAGAATCGAATTTCATAATACTCGATTTATCATATAGAAGGAATAATTGGGATAAGATTCGTTGAGTAGATAAACCCATTTGATATGTTATATTAAGATACATTATTTAGAAAGTTAAGAAAATTAAACTAAACTTTTACGCATAAAAGAATGAAATCAAATTAAGTTTTAAAGCATAAACGTTATAGAATTTTCGATTTTGTAAAGGATCTTAAATTATATAATTAGTTTTGAAAGGATAACTAGTATGTTATTAGATAAATATTTCAAAAATATGTATACGATTATAAATTTTAATTTAAATTAGTCATAAAACGTTTTGATATTAAACTAATATTAATAAATAGGCTTTGATAAATAACAAGATTATGAATTATAAAAGTAAATGACCAAAACACTCAAAAGATTAAGTTACACTTTGAGTGGGTTAGTTTTTAATTAATTTAAGTCTAGTTATTAATAAAGGTACGTGTCACAAAATGTTTAATTTAAAATAAAATATTTTGACAAACAACTAGACTTTAATTTATAGAAGGAAATGACCACAACACTCAATTTTATAAGTTATATTTTTATAAAGGTAATTTTTTGTTGAGTAAGTCTAATTTTTGTAAAAGGTACACGTCACGTAACGTAAAAGGCTAGTTTTCTAAACGTACGAAAGTGCGCCCGAAAAACCGAAAGTGGTACATGAGTCGTGAGACCACGACCGTGTCATTTTTGTAAAAATTATATTTTTATCATGAGCGTAAATATAATATAATATTTAATTAATTCTAAGGATTAAATATATTATATATTAAAAAATATTTATATATACATATAAACTCGTACATTTTAATTTGTTAGATGTAACAAGTGTTGACAAGATCATATGGTGGATACCAGCTGGATTTGAGTGGGATGTGTCCAATTGCTTTATAAACTCGTGCATTCTCATTTTGGATTCATTTCATCTAACACAACACACACGCATATCACAAGTACTCTGTATATATTTATTATTATTATTATTATTATTATTATTATTATTATTATTATTAATATTATTATATTTATTATTATTATTCAAATTAATATTATTTAGGAGTGTTATTATTATTATTTATACATAAAATACTACGACGAGGTCATGAGCGGGTCATTTCAAGACAAGTTTTATGAGTAGGATAGGGCTAAGGAAATTATGGGTTATGGCTATGGAGGTGATGGGTATGGTTCATGGGTATGCCCTTGAGGTCAAATTGGTAGTTATCGTCTCCGTCGCGTCTACGTACCTTTCCTACAGCATTGAATCTCAATATTGATACGTGAGCACTCATAACTTAACTTTTATTTACTAATAGTGTATCCCTGACTAGTGCTCGAGAAAATAGAATTATGCATATTTGTATTTTTGATATTGCCCTTAGATAGATTATGTTGAATCCTGAATTAGTTACACCTATGGTTGAGATAAGGTATAAGATATGCATGTCCTTGGAAAGCTAGCGAAAAATTAAAAACTTTTCATTTAGATATCGAATGGATTCGATGAACGGTTAGAAAGTTATGAATTAAACAATTAATTTCGTAATTAAAAATGCTGATAATAATTAGTGAACTAATTTTCTGGGTAATAAAAAGTGGTTATTTGGATTCTACTCGTCGAGTAGATGAATTTTCATATAAAGCACGTCTCGTTTCGTTGAACGGTTGTCAAGTTATGGATAAAAGAAGTTTTGTAAATTTTGATGAAACGTCGTTACGGAAACTGAAATTCTCGTTGATCTGCGTTGTTTCAGATTAAAACAAAATTATCACTGAATTCTTTGCTGTAAGATGTAACAAACGACTCTGGTCGTTTGTCAATTCGAGTCTCGACGATTTTTCTAAAAATCGTCAAAGTTGACTGTTTGGTCACATTTTAAAATTCTAAAAAGAGCTGAAACTTCTTTATTAAAAATGTCAGTTTTGTATCACGTGTCATGGTCGGCCTGATGTGTGTTTACTTTTGCCAAAAATCATGTTATATCTTTGTGGTAACGAGAATTTGAAGGCTTTGACCGTTTGTCAATCCGAGTTTCGAGGAATTTTCTAAAAATCTCCAAAGTAGGCTACTCGGTCACTTTTGTAAATTTATTAAAGCTGAAAAATTAACTTTGAAACGCCGAAACCGCGTTGGCAACTACGAATTGTCTAGGTTTAGTTTACTTCTGTAAAATGTATGCTTAATCTTTTTGGTAATGTATAACTTTTATCTTTGGCTGTTTATCAATCGGAGTTCCGATAATTTTTCTAAAAATCGCTGAAGCTGCCGTTTAGTCATGTTTGACCGAAAAATCATTTTGTTGTATAAGTTATTGTATTTTTGCATGCGACCTCGTTTTTACTTTAACCTTTGACTTTTGACCTTGAACTTTGACTTTTCCCGTTAACTTTTCAGTTAATTTTTTTGTGTTGACTTTCTCTAAATACTAAAATACTATTTTATGATTATGAAACCATTTGTGTTACGTTGTTTCACACGTCACCTTTTACTAGAATTTTAACTGAGCATGGGTAATATAACATGTTACTATACTGTTGAGTCAGACTCGAGCATTAGGATTGTGGTACACTATGATTTGGCCTAAATTGTTAGACAAATATTGACCGTCATATAAATATATATAATTAATATAGGTTCGTGAATCCGAGGCCAACCCTACACTTGTTCAATGATGTTATATGTATTTTACTACAAAATACAGTATGGTGAGTTTCATTTGCCTTTTTACCCTTTATATTTTTGGGCTGAGAATACATGCGCAATTTTTATAAATGTTTTACGAAATAGACACAAGTAATCGAAACTACATTATATGGTTGAATTATCGAAATCGAATATGCCCCTTTTTATTAAGTCTGGTAATCTAAGAATTAGGGAACAGACACCCTAATTGACGCGAATCCTAAAGATAGATCTATCGGGCCCAACAAGCCCCATCTAAAGTACCGGATGTTTTAGTACTTCGAAATTTATATCATGTCCGAAGGAGGATCCCGGAATGATGGGGATATTCTTATATATGCATATTGTTAATGTCGGTTACCAGGTGTTCAACCCATATGAATGATATTTTTGTCTCTATGCATGGGACGTATGTTTATGAGAAATGGAAATCTGAAATCTTGTGGTCTATTAAAATGATGGAAACGATTGTTTAAGTTAAACTAATGAACTCACCAACCTTTTGGTTGACACTTGAAAGCATGTTTATTCTCAGGTTTGAAAGAGATCTTCCGCTGTGCATTAGCTCATTTTAAAGATATTACTTGGAGTCATTCATGACATATTTCAAAAGACGTTGCATTCGAGTCGTTGAAGTTCATTAAAGATTATTATTAAGTAAATGACAGATTAGGTCATTTATAGTTTGGATATTATGAAATGGTATGCATACATGTCAACTTTCGATGTAATGAAAGATTGTCTTTTAAAAATGAATGCAATGTTTGTAAAATGTATCATTTAGAGGTCAAGTACCTCGCGATGTAATCATATGTTATTGTATTCGTCCCTATGGATTGGGTCGGGTCGTCTCAATGACTTCCATTATCACCATCATTATGATCATTATTTAATCATCATAATTAGAACATCACATCATCGTTTTTGTTCATTGATATTGCTATAAATATACATATACTTCGTCGCAATATCAATCCAAAATGTTATGATTTTTATGTGTATTCGAGTAGTTTTCGGTTTGTAATTGGTTAAAATGTCCAAAGCGTCGAATGAAATGCTATTATGGATTTTTAATGATATAAAGATCAAAATGAAGATAAAATGAAGATTTCTAATGAGCAACAAAAGACTACAACATCGCGCCTCAAGACTACAAGTCAAAATGATCGAAATCACGAAATCAGCGCGCCTGCACGAAAAAAATCATAACTAAATCTAACGGACTCGAAAAAAGGCGAATCAGGTGTCCAGACGTCCGTAACTCAAAAATCTACAACTTCCAAGAATTACCCTTACGCGAAACGTGTGGAACTACGCGAAACGCGTAATCTTTCGACCAGATTCAGTTTCAACTTGCAAATGGGGCGGCTGCTTTATGTTTAAAAATGAATTCTTTTTCTAAGTGGTGCAGAAAGTTGACACAAGTTGACTCTTTTTACCTAATACTATGGCTATAATACGGAGTACTAGTTGAACACAAGAGAACACATCACATATCAAAGACACAATTATTATACAACACATACAACAATTACTATATCAATTACTATTGTCATTTTATTACTCTGTATAATTAGTTTCAAATATTAAGGAGGTATTGTTCGTGATTAAGGGTGTTATTGTACGCGTGAAAAGGGTGTTATTATTGTAATTTTCTACCATTTGAAGTTAATGAAAGTGAAGAATTTTTAGTAAGTTTACTCTGTTAAAATTATCATTGTTATTATGTTTGCATATTTATATTTTTATGTTTACCTTAGTGTAATGAATAGCTAAATTTCCATAGTGTTTTCTTAGATGTAAAGCCCCTAGTGAAATGGATTGTTATCATTTGTAAAAGTTAAAATGTAACTTTAATATTTTTAATATTGAGCCTAGTTAAAAGAACCATTATTATGTAATTAGGTATTTAACCCTTGCCACTTAATTTATTAAATTTAAATAACGAAAGTTGTTTTTATTTACATAAATTAAGCTTCAACATTAAAAATGATCTAGACGAATTTATGGATAAGTTATTAACACCAATTTAGAAATAAACTTCGGTGGTTTGGGTAATATCAATAATTATATGATAGTGAAATTGTAAAAAGGGAAACCGTTACGATTTGGGTATTGGCGAAAGTCAAAACTAGGCTAGGTCTCAATTTAAATACTTAGGGAATAGTAGCTATCTAAATAGAATCCGATGAAAATTAGATTTATTTTAGTTAGTCGTAACCTTATATTTATTCGAAAGAAAAATATAAAGTTTATTACTAAAACATTTTAAATAGGGCGTAAACTTAAAACAATCCATGGACCTAGGGGTGACACATTTAAGTAAACACTCCCATTTATCCCATTTATATTTATTATAAAAGTATTATTATTATTATTTACGAATTATTATTATAAAATATAAAAGATTACATAAAAATACTTAAAATTCGTACCAGACTGTTTGTCACATCGTATAAGTCATACGCGAAACGTGTATGATTACACGAAACGCGTACGCCTGTTTATCAAACTGTACGATCAGATCTACACAATTCGTGTAAGGTTTAAGATATACGCGATACGCGTATAAATACGCGAAACGCGTAGACAGTAATCCGGCTACAGTACCAGCTAGGTTAAAAATTAGGGTTTTAGTTATTTAATTATTTATATTTAGGTTATTACTATATAATTAGTATTAGTTATTTTAAAATAACTTAAATACATGTTTTAATCCTAATAATTAGTATTAATTATTATAAGTTTATAATTTATAATTAGTTTATAATTAGATAATTAATTTAATTCCTTTTAACTTGTAGTAATTTTATTAAACATGTCATTTAGTTAATTTAAATAAGTTTATATTATAATTGCTCAAAATAAAATTCTAAACATATAGTTTTATTAAAAGTTACTATTTTACTAATTACCCTTTAGTAATAAAATATTCGCATCCTAATTAGTATAATCTCATTTAGTTCCTTTTTAAGTTAATTATTGTAATCTTGTAATTTTATTTATGAAATTAGTTAGGTTATTTTCTATTACTGTTATATTATAAATTCCTAATCCCAAACCCCCTTTAATTAAGTTTGACATCAAAGACTATTAAAAACCATTAAACACTCCATCTCCCTATGGAACGAATCGGATTTACCAACAAACTAAACTACACGGATAGGACTAGTTGCCTATATATGTGTGAAATCAACCTAAACTCAATAAAATACCACATATACAATAAATCAATTCGTGTAACAAAACAACTCAGATCCGTTCAAAATAAAGGTTACGTTTCACCCTCATCAACTTTTTGGCGCCGCTGCCGGGGAGTTGGCAGTTAAATAAATAGATAATTTTTTTTGGTTCGTAGTAATAGTTGGATTTGTACGTGGACCGGGTTGTTGGATCACCAATTTTATTGGTCTTTGAAGGATCCTGCCCCTCTGCTGCATCTTTTGGCTATTCGAAACGTGGGCCAAATCAGAAGGATAATCTGTTTGTTTAAAGGTTTTTATCATTGTTTTTATGTTATTCGATCCTCTCGAGGAAATTCATTTCCAAGAAAGTTCAAAGTTTTTGAATAAATCCTTTAGTTCTTTGTACAATTTCCCAAATTGTATGATCCGTTCAATCCTAAACTCGTTAAACTTAATCCGGAACCTCAAAGAATTAATAAAGGACAAAAACAACAAAAAAAAAGTAGGAAGTACTAGTAATTTTAAAACAACGAAAAATACTAAAAAGAAACAAGTAGGTAACCCTAGAAAAACCTTCAGTGTTGTGATTTCATAATAGAAATTAATGTATGAACTTACGTTCATCCAACGCTGAATTAACACCTTCACATCCTGAACCCGAAAGGAAATTCCACGAACGCTTAAGAGCCCAAGACGTAGAAACTCTTGCTAAGAATTTAGAGTCACTTTCCTTAGAATCCGACTCTGAACCAATTATTCAACCAATCATAGAGCCAATTATTAAAGAAGAAGAAGAAATGGCTGATACAAATCAAACGATGGAAGCATTAATGAAGGCAACAAGAAAAGGTCAAGGCCACGCAATTATCCAACCCACGATGAGTGATGGCTTTGAAATAAAAGGTCAATTTTTACACATGGTAACTAACACATGCCAATTCGGTGGAGCTCCAAATGAGGATGCTAACGAGCATCTTCGTAAGTTTGTAAGCATTTGCAAACTATTTAAAATTAAGGATGTCACCGATGATGTCGCATGTTTAAAAATCTTTCCATGGTCATTAAAGGATGAAGCTAGAGATTGGCTAGACTCATTACCTGAAGGCTATATTGAAGACTGGAATGATATGATGGACAAATTTTTGTCAGAATTCTTTCCTGCTTCAAAAGCAGCAAAATTACAAAGTGACATAAATCACTTTAAACAAAAGCCTAATGAAACTCTTTATGAAGCTTGGACCCGATTCAATAAAATGCTTCGAATATGTCCTCAACACGGGTTGAGTACATTCCAAAAAGTCTGTGTATTTTATAAAGGAGTCAATGTGGCAACTAGAAAAGATATAGATGTTGCAGCCGGAGGTTCGGTCATGAAGAAAACACCTGAAGACGCCCACACAATCATTGCTGATTTAGCTTCCCATTCCTATAATTGGCATCAAGAAATAGAATTCTCTAGATCATAAAATGTTGCTAGTATTGAAAGCAATGATGAAATTGCTTCTTTAAAAGTTCAAATAGCAAATCAAGCACGGCAAATCGAGAAAGTAACCAAGGAAATGCATGCTATCAGAGTAGGATGTGAACTGTGCCATGGTCCCCATCTTACTAGAGATTGTGATCAAAGTACAATGGAAGAGCAAGCAAATTTCTTAGGTTACTTACGAAAAGGTGAAATGAACTTCAGTGACTTTCCAGCTATAGAAGCAAACAACCGAAAATATCCTCCTATAAATAGCTGTCAAGTAGGAGGACCTTCAGGATCAAATAATAATAACTATCAAAATAACAATAACTATCAAGGAGGAAATCCAGGTTACCAAAACAACCGGAATTTCCCAAATCAAAGTCAAAGAAATCCGCCACCAGGTTATAATAACCGAAATCAACCTCAACGAAATTATCAAAATAATTTCCAACACAATCAACAACCACAACCACTAGCACTCATGCAACCGCAACCATTAGCAATTATGCAACCTCAACCTGAGAGGAAATCTGGTTTAGAAGATCTCTTGAGAGATTTTATGTAAGACCCAAATATTTATTGTAGATAATGTATTTATGGTGTACTATGCATGTATGAAGTGTACGAAGCATGTACGTGTTGCTTGCTCGAACGTTGGAGGAAACTGGACATTGTCTGAAGTGACAAGGAGTGTACGTATCTTTTCAACCCCAAATAAAGTTTGTGTTGATGTTTCAAAGCCTTACCATTGGAAAGAAAATCTTATTACGTTTCCAACGATATTTGATTCATCGAAAACGGAGCTACGGTCAAAAAGTTATGGCCAAAACAAGTTTCTGAAATCTGACCTGCAGAGTGGAGCGGCGCTCCACAATGTGGCGCGGCGCGCCGAATGGGTCAGAAGCAATTTTCAGCCTTTTTAAAGGCTTTAAATGAAGGGTACTTTGGTCTTTTCACTTGGGGTCGGTTTAGGGTCATCAAAACTGATCCTTTGATCAGTTTGGATCAAATTCTCACCAACCAAAAATACTCTCAACCATTTTTAGAGAGAGAGTAAGGGTTTAGAGAGAGAGGGCTTGATTTGGGGAAGAAGGAGTCGATTTCTCACCAAAGCTCGGGTTCTAAAGTTGTCCCTTTCGTTCTTGGCTACGCGGTGATAGTATTGGTAAGCTCAAACTCCGAATTTCAATTATTTGATTTGATATTCAAGTTAGGGTTTGAGTTAATTTGTTGTGAAAACCTCTTAGATGATGAAATGGGTTTATGGTGACTAGTTATTCTTGTCACTTGGCGGGTTTTGGGTTGATTGACGATTTGGCCTTGATTAGGCTTTAATCTTGGGATTTATCACTTGGATTAGTGATTATGGAAGTGTTGAAACCTATTTAGGGTTATTTGATTGACTAACTTTGACTTTGGGTCAAATTAGGGTTTGGTGGTGATTATGACCCAATTGGCGATTTAATGAAGTTTATAAACTTAAAATGGATTAAGTTGAAGTATAAAACCGAGTTAAATGTGTTTTGGTGTCAAAACTTGCAAAGAATGAGATTTTGACCTTTATGGGTCAAAATTAGGGTTTAAGTGTCAAAATGGGTATGACACGTGTTTAACACTTGAGTTCGGGTTTAATTGGCATATTAGGACCATTCTCACTTGTGTTAGTGACTATTGGTTAGTTTGGGCACGGTTTGTGCTTGGAAGTGCATTTGGGTCGAAATTGCACTTAGTGACGAATTGGGTTGATTTGTGAATCCATTCTAAGTGTATTGTTGTAATTATGATAATGGAATAGGTATTTTCCATTGGCGAGTTGCAGATTATTTGGAAGCTTTCATCAAGACTTCAAGGTGAGTGTTAATATCCTATATGCATATGTATGTGTAGGATGGGTGCGGGTCGGGTGAAGTGATTCTCGGCTATAGAGCTCACTTCACATATAGGTGGATTTGATGGACTTGTGCATAGGTCCAATTGGCACGGTTGAACGTTTTGGTTGACTACCTTTAGCAAAGTACACATTTTGGGTGTACGTTATCACACGTGGTTGTGAGTGGAATAATTATGCGTATATGTATGTAATGTATTTAATTGTGTCGTATGAATGTGGCATTGTCGCGTTGCTTAAGACACCACATTGTAAAGAAGTGGATGTCGCGTTGTTTAAGACACCACATGGTAAAGAAGTGGATGTCGCGTTGTTTAAGACACCACAATGTATTGGAGTGGATGTCGCGTTGTTTAAGACACCACCCATCGTATTGAATGGCATGTGGAATCGTCGCGTTGTTTAAGACGCCACATTGGAAAGGGTGAGTGAGTCGCGTTGTTTAAGACATCACCCGGGGGATTAGTGACTACGCGTTGATTAAGTAGCACTAACGGATGTTATGAACTCCAACGGTCTTGTATGTACCGTTTCCCTTGTTCGAATTGGTTAACCATGGTTGTATGAATTATGTATTGGCATATTTAATTATGAACTATATGCTATTGGTATTGCTAGCTAATGTGGATTTGCGGTTATTGGTATATGCACGATATGTTGCATGATTGTCGAATTGCTAATTCGTGATTAATGTTGTATTGACGTGATGTAGTTAACCCTCCGGGTGTAGTTATTGGCGTTGTTCGCATTGACGTTGGTGAACTTACCTTATTGATGGTATTATTAGCTTGTTGCTTAGTGATCGTACGGTATACTTAGATTAGCTTGCCTTTAGGCTTGGACGCTCCGGTATGCGGTATTTGTTTATTTATGTGGCGTGTCCATTTTATGCATATATATGTATGTAGTATATTATCATTCACTAAGCGTTAGCTTACCCTCTCGTTGTTGACTCTTTTTATAGATTGCATGCGGATGGTGGCTCGGGTAAGCGCGAGGACTAGAAGACGTGCATAGTTGCTTTAGTGACTTACGTTTGGATCATTTAGGATTGGGTAGCGTATTCCCAATCGCCATGCTCGGCTTTGTTGTATTAAAAGTCTTTTGGTCAAATATTGTATTTTGGTACTTAAGGTGGTAAAATGGGTCGTTGTGGGACCCGCTTCGTAAACTCAATTTTATTAATTAAACGTGCTAGTTTTATATATATGAATTTATGGTTAAAAGCGTTTTGGCTAAAAATGTCGAGAACTAGTCAAACATTTTCGTTAAATTGACTTCCGGGGACAGCGGGCTGTCCAGGTGGTTTGGCGCGCCGCGCACCCACCTGGCGCGCCGCGCAGATGAACTGCACCAGAAAATTTTTTTTTTGTTTGAAATTTCGTCGTGTTTGGTCGGTTACGGTTTGGGTTGTTACAAGTGGTATCAGAGCATGGTCTAAGGGATTTAGGTGACTTGAGATAGGTGCCTAGACTTAGACTTTTGTATGTGCTTAATTTGTTGCGGGACTTGTAGGATTACGGGTCGGAATAGGTTTAGTTAGTGCCTTGTTATAGGTTGACTAACGTTTATATTAGTAATGCGGATAATATAAATATGCTATTGTGTTGTGATATTGATTCTTGCGTTGTGCTTTGTTTATGTTGTGGTTGCATATATCATCGAGTGAGGCGGTCGTTGTACTAACGAGTCGATGCGGCGTGTGTGCGTAATAAGGACTTGCAAACCTTATTACGGGTGCAAATCGTGTCTATCGAGTGATGTACGACGAGTGTTTAGCAAGATGGGACGGTGTTGTGCGTGCGGTTTTATACGTTCGTGGACTAATCGTTTTGCATTCTTTTGAATGACGACGCGAAACGAGACCGAGGCGAATGACGCGGAGTTTAACGCTAGAGTTGCGGCCGCCGTTGCGGAGCAAATGGGTGCGTTGGAAGAAAGAATGGAAAGGAGGTATTCCGAACTTCAAAGTAGTAGTGAAATGGAGCGTTATCTTAAGAGCTTCATGAGGACTAAATCCCCGATGTATGACGGAAAGTCGGATCCTTTGGTGAGCACAACTTGGATTTCGGACGTCGAAGGGTGTTTCCGTACTATTGATTGCCCTCCCGAGAGAAAGACGAGACTCGCTACGAGTTTGTTGCGGGGTAGGGCGAGGGATTGGTTGGATGGTAAGATTGATCTTGTCGGTGGTGAAGCGTTTATGGCCTTATCGTGGGACGAATTTAAGGAGGAATTCTTCGAGGAATTCCGGACTCCGGCCGATTTGTGGGAATTGCGTAATGAGTTGCGAAATTTGCGACAAGGATCTATGGATTTAAATACTCTCAAGACGACCTTTATGGCGAAGGCTCGTTTTTGTCCGGAGTATTTGGGAAGTGATCGTTTATTAATGGGGGATTTCTATCGGACTTTGAATGACGACTTGAAAAGAAAAATTAGACGTGGTCAAGCGAAATCGTTTTCGGAATTATTCGACTTGGCTAGGGGTTTCGAGTCGCATACACGATCGAAGAAGGGTGAGCCTTCAAGGGATAGAAGGGTTGTTTCTTATGGTGCTCCGAGTAAGAGGACTAAGGGTCCGAGTGTGAGCACGGGTGGTACGCGGATGAGTATATCGAATTCTAGCGCGTCTAGATGTTACAATGGTGGCATGAGGGGTCACAAGTCTTGGGAATGTTCGATGCTGTTTGAGTTTGAGTTGTTAATGCCTTGTGTTGTGCATATTGTTGTTATGGGTGACGTTCCTAATGGAAGTACCCTATGGTGACGTTTGATTGTCGGGCGAAGGGCGTAAGACTTGGTGCAACCAAGCATTCCTTGATCTTTGAGAAATGTTTCTACCAAGCCACGGAAATGGTTTTGGTGTTCGATTGTTAAGCGCGTGTTCGCTTCTATGTTGAAGTGATGAACCATGAGGTTCGTCGGGTGGTTGGAACCCTTGAGATCGAGTGTTTTTAATCTCGATGTGTGTTGGTAATGGAGTCTACATGATGCAACATTAGGTGCCTCTTTTATACCTACTAGCGTGGTGTTCGACTCCGATTGTGTTGCGGTACGCTTTCGTTCAAAGTGTATAAGGATTGGTTAAAATCCTTCGTGAACTCGAGGTTAGAGCGAGATGTGGTGATGGGTCGTGTGTACCCAATCGTTGGTAAAGTCTACATTTGGTAGCACTGTACGGTAGTACGAGTTATGGATATGGAACGTAGTTCCAAGTGGGGGAGTTACACTCCCGCACGAGGAAGTTTTAGGGTGAGATTTCGGATAGTGCTTATGGTAGATCCGAAACTTGTGTTGGGACCTAGTTTTTGGTCGATTTGTGGTGGAGTACAATTTTGGTTCAAGTTGTACTATTGGTTTGGATTTAAATTACCACCGAGGTGGTAATGTGGTAAATCTCATTGTGAGATAATGGATGTGTTTGACGAGCAAGGTGAAATCCCTCGGTTAAGGGATGTGTGTGTGTCGGATTATCTTTTAGAGAATTATTGTTTGGTTCCTATGTTTGATATAGGTGGTTCTTGCTCGATAGTGTAGACGGTTAGCGGTATCCGTTAGGGTTCACCATAGTGTAGCAGAGCGCGATGTTGCACTGCTCGATGTTTGAGGCCAAGTGCGTATGAGATTGGTGAAGCATGACCTTCGGGGTCCGCTGACTTCATCATGGTATTGTTGATTGGTAGAGCATGACCTTCGGGGTCCGCTGACTTCATCATGGGATTATATCGGTGAAGCATGACCGTTGACGGGGTCCGCTGACTTCATCGGGTGTTGAGTGATCTATCGGTTGTTTTATACACCGATGGTGGGATCGTGAGGACCATGTTGTGTGATTAGGGATGCGATAGCCGTGTTTCGCTCACATGTTGTTACGGGTGTGACAATAGTCGATTTTGTACACCTTAGGTTTAGCGTTGCCATAGTCATTTTGGGCGCTTTTGGTTTTAGCCGTTGGATTTTTATGCTATGGTAGTTGCGTATAGGTCGTATTGCGCACTACAAGGGATGTTAGTGATTAATGTTATCCGTAAGGATTTGTTTGGTTCGGTCTTCATCGTTTCGGATTGTTGACTTTAAGTTGAGACTTGGTTGCTTTTAGCGTTGTCCTTGGTAAAGGTACGCTAAGGAATTGATATCTCGGTACGAGATGGGTCGAGTTTTTCCCGATATGGGAAATTGAGCAGGTTTCAGTGCTCGGATTGTGGTTTTGATAAATCACGGTTGACGACTTTAGTTGTTGAAAGTGATCCATTGGGAAGAATGGTCTAGGAAAGTTCGTATTGGGACTTGAGTGAGGATCGTTAAGCAGGTCCGGATTGTTTAAGTGGAGAAGATCACGAGGACGTGATCGAGTTTAAGTGGGGGAGAGTTGTAAGACCCAAATATTTATTGTAGATAATGTATTTATGGTGTACTATGCATGTATGAAGTGTACGAAGCATGTACGTGTTGCTTGCTCGAACGTTGGAGGAAACTGGACATTGTCTGAAGTGACAAGGAGTGTACGTATCTTTTCAACCCCAAATAAAGTTTGTGTTGATGTTTCAAAGCCTTACCATTGGAAAGAAAATCTTATTACGTTTCCAACGATATTTGATTCATCGAAAACGGAGCTACGGTCAAAAAGTTATGGCCAAAACAAGTTTCTGAAATCTGACCTGCAGAGTGGAGCGGCGCTCCACAATGTGGCGCGGCGCGCCGAATGGGTCAGAAGCAATTTTCAGCCTTTTTAAAGGCTTTAAATGAAGGGTACTTTGGTCTTTTCACTTGGGGTCGGTTTAGGGTCATCAAAACTGATCCTTTGATCAGTTTGGATCAAATTCTCACCAACCAAAAATACTCTCAACCATTTTTAGAGAGAGAGTAAGGGTTTAGAGAGAGAGGGCTTGATTTGGGGAAGAAGGAGTCGATTTCTCACCAAAGCTCGGGTTCTAAAGTTGTCCCTTTCGTTCTTGGCTACGCGGTGATAGTATTGGTAAGCTCAAACTCCGAATTTCAATTATTTGATTTGATATTCAAGTTAGGGTTTGAGTTAATTTGTTGTGAAAACCTCTTAGATGATGAAATGGGTTTATGGTGACTAGTTATTCTTGTCACTTGGCGGGTTTTGGGTTGATTGACGATTTGGCCTTGATTAGGCTTTAATCTTGGGATTTATCACTTGGATTAGTGATTATGGAAGTGTTGAAACCTATTTAGGGTTATTTGATTGACTAACTTTGACTTTGGGTCAAATTAGGGTTTGGTGGTGATTATGACCCAATTGGCGATTTAATGAAGTTTATAAACTTAAAATGGATTAAGTTGAAGTATAAAACCGAGTTAAATGTGTTTTGGTGTCAAAACTTGCAAAGAATGAGATTTTGACCTTTATGGGTCAAAATTAGGGTTTAAGTGTCAAAATGGGTATGACACGTGTTTAACACTTGAGTTCGGGTTTAATTGGCATATTAGGACCATTCTCACTTGTGTTAGTGACTATTGGTTAGTTTGGGCACGGTTTGTGCTTGGAAGTGCATTTGGGTCGAAATTGCACTTAGTGACGAATTGGGTTGATTTGTGAATCCATTCTAAGTGTATTGTTGTAATTATGATAATGGAATAGGTATTTTCCATTGGCGAGTTGCAGATTATTTGGAAGCTTTCATCAAGACTTCAAGGTGAGTGTTAATATCCTATATGCATATGTATGTGTAGGATGGGTGCGGGTCGGGTGAAGTGATTCTCGGCTATAGAGCTCACTTCACATATAGGTGGATTTGATGGACTTGTGCATAGGTCCAATTGGCACGGTTGAACGTTTTGGTTGACTACCTTTAGCAAAGTACACATTTTGGGTGTACGTTATCACACGTGGTTGTGAGTGGAATAATTATGCGTATATGTATGTAATGTATTTAATTGTGTCGTATGAATGTGGCATTGTCGCGTTGCTTAAGACACCACATTGTAAAGAAGTGGATGTCGCGTTGTTTAAGACACCACATGGTAAAGAAGTGGATGTCGCGTTGTTTAAGACACCACAATGTATTGGAGTGGATGTCGCGTTGTTTAAGACACCACCCATCGTATTGAATGGCATGTGGAATCGTCGCGTTGTTTAAGACGCCACATTGGAAAGGGTGAGTGAGTCGCGTTGTTTAAGACATCACCCGGGGGATTAGTGACTACGCGTTGATTAAGTAGCACTAACGGATGTTATGAACTCCAACGGTCTTGTATGTACCGTTTCCCTTGTTCGAATTGGTTAACCATGGTTGTATGAATTATGTATTGGCATATTTAATTATGAACTATATGCTATTGGTATTGCTAGCTAATGTGGATTTGCGGTTATTGGTATATGCACGATATGTTGCATGATTGTCGAATTGCTAATTCGTGATTAATGTTGTATTGACGTGATGTAGTTAACCCTCCGGGTGTAGTTATTGGCGTTGTTCGCATTGACGTTGGTGAACTTACCTTATTGATGGTATTATTAGCTTGTTGCTTAGTGATCGTACGGTATACTTAGATTAGCTTGCCTTTAGGCTTGGACGCTCCGGTATGCGGTATTTGTTTATTTATGTGGCGTGTCCATTTTATGCATATATATGTATGTAGTATATTATCATTCACTAAGCGTTAGCTTACCCTCTCGTTGTTGACTCTTTTTATAGATTGCATGCGGATGGTGGCTCGGGTAAGCGCGAGGACTAGAAGACGTGCATAGTTGCTTTAGTGACTTACGTTTGGATCATTTAGGATTGGGTAGCGTATTCCCAATCGCCATGCTCGGCTTTGTTGTATTAAAAGTCTTTTGGTCAAATATTGTATTTTGGTACTTAAGGTGGTAAAATGGGTCGTTGTGGGACCCGCTTCGTAAACTCAATTTTATTAATTAAACGTGCTAGTTTTATATATATGAATTTATGGTTAAAAGCGTTTTGGCTAAAAATGTCGAGAACTAGTCAAACATTTTCGTTAAATTGACTTCCGGGGACAGCGGGCTGTCCAGGTGGTTTGGCGCGCCGCGCACCCACCTGGCGCGCCGCGCAGATGAACTGCACCAGAAAATTTTTTTTTTGTTTGAAATTTCGTCGTGTTTGGTCGGTTACGGTTTGGGTTGTTACATTTTATGGTTAAGCATGAGCAAAATGCGGAACTTCAAACTCAGCAAATCCGAAATCAACAAGCCACGATTGAGATTTTAGAAAGAGATGTTGGAAGGATCTCACAGTTACTAGCAGAGAGAACACCAAGTTCAAGTAATCCTCCGGTTATACTAAAGAAGAAGGATCCTCAAGCTCCAGCATATTCACAAGTAAATGCTATTTATAGTTTCTGTGAGGATGAAGCAAGTTTCAAAACACCGGAGCATAGTCCTATTTTTACTCTTGGGTGTGAAGATGATGATGAAGAGTGTGATGAGTTTATATTTTCTGATTTATCCAAGATGGATGATTACACTCCTTATCAAGAGATTGATGGTATTCGAGTTGAAAGTGTGAAGAGTATAACATGTGAAGATGAAGGGATCCGAGTTGGTGCAATAACTCCCGAGTATGGTGACTATTTGATGAGGTTGATGTCGGGAAATCATGTGGAAGTAAAGAAAATGGAAATCACCGAGCCTTCCGAGTTTAGGGTTGATGATGATTTGAAGAAGATCAAGGAAGAAGCGGAAGATACGGTGAAGCAAGCACCTAAAGTGGAAGACTATAAAGAACCCATTCCATACCCGCAAGCACTTGCATCCGAAAAACCAAAGGAGAATCATTGTAAGCCTTTAAATACGGATAATATTTGTGTAGATGTACCTTTGGTTGATGTTATTGCAGGTGTGCCAAACTATGGGAAATTCTTGAATGATTTGATGGCAAAAGAAGGAGTGTGTGAGCAAGCATCATCCGCATTCCTTGAAGCAGAATGTGCTGCTATTATGAAGAAGAATGAATTGCCACCTAAGTTAGGTGATCCCGGACCATTCATAGTACCTTGTAAGCTTAATGAATCTAAAACTCTTAGATCATTAGCTGACTCAGGTGCAAGTATAAATCTCATGCCTTATTCCATTTACTCGCATTTGAACTTAGGTGAACTTAAACCGACCAATTCAGGCATTAGATTCATTGATCAGTCGGTTAATAAACCTATAGGGATTGCTGAAAACTTAGTAGTAAAAACAAGTGAACTTGAGTTTCTAGCTGACTTTGTAGTTGTAGACATGAAAGAAGATAAGTTTGTACCTATTATTTTAGGTAGACCATTCTTAGCAACTGCAAGTGCTTTAACAGATTGGAAAACAGGAAAACTAGTTTTGAAGGAAAGAGGCAAGAGTGCAACCTATCAAACTGAGTTTAGTATGAACCCACCACCCACACCGATAGTTTCAGTGAATATTGTTGACAATGTCAAACCCATTAGTCAACAAGCTAAGTGTGGGGAGGGTGATGAGGAGAAACTAGATAGTAAACCGCCCAATGATAGTGTTGTTGAGAAAACCATGAAAAAGTTATATGGTAGGGTTAGAAATGCTATGTCGAAAAAAGATGAACATTTGAGAGAGAGATTGGTGTCAAACTTATCGAAATTTGAGAAAGATAAGTTAAAAAATTTAGTTAAAGAGTCAAGATTTTCGGACTCTTGGTTATTGTCACAAATTAATGGCGAGAATGGTTGCGGTAATGGTTCTATTGGAGTAAAGAAGGGTGATGTTTATCACCCCGACGTTAGTTAAAATTGGGGTGGAGTCGCGTGAACGACTCGCTAATAAACTTCACAAATTGTAAATAGTCCCATTCGTGTGTCTCGTTTTTTTAGGTCTACTAAAAATATACGCTTTTTATCAATAACCGTAAAAATATATAACTTATAAACTTTGTCGTGGGTAATGATAGATGTAACAACCGAAATTTATCTCTACCTAGTCGATAGGAAACAAAGTTTTAAGTTTGAAAATTAGTTGATTTAAGGGTATACAACAAAAATAGAGTGTATTTTAATTCATTTAATTTTTATTTTTCATGTACTTGTTTTTAAAATTAAAAACGTTAATCTTTTTAAAACAAAAATAGAGTGTTTTATTTTATTTTAATTTTGTTTTCGAAAAATATTAAAACTTTAACTTTTAATGAATTGAATTTTATAAATTGAAATTAAAAAAATTTATAAACGGATTAAGATCAGGTGTAACAACCGAATTTCCGTTACAAATATAAATTTATAAAAGATATTTTAAAAATTTTTGATCAATTATAAGTTAAAAAAAAAAAAAAAAAATTGGTGTGTTTTAATATTTTCTTTTGCTTTTATTTATATATACAAAAATTTTAAGTGTGGGGTAAAATTTTTGTACTCTTGAAGTACAACCCCATCTTTTGTGTGATTAACAATTTTTATTGACAGGTACTTACGATGATGAGATATTCGACATAACGAAACACGAAAGTATTATAGTGATAAAAAGGAATTGGATATGTTCATACAATAAGCATTTTACAATGTCCAAATCGGTTAACAAAGGAAGTTCCAAATACTTTACACTTTTTGTCCTCTCAAATTTATACATTATTATCTGATTTTATGTAATGAGGGCATTACATAATCTTAAGTGTGGGGTGGGAATATATAAATTCTCGAGAACTTATAATTTGGTGATTTTTATCAAAGTTTATAAAATTTTTAAACAAATTTATCAAATAAATTTTTAAGGTAATTACGAGCGATTAAAGCATAGGTGTCAAAAACCGAAATTATCGTCTCAATACATTAAAAACGCATAAGTTTATTTGTTTAAAACCTATAAAAGAAAACCAAGTATAACAAGAATTTATAAAACCTTATGTTGAGAACCATATATCACATGTTTCTATGAAGTTATTGCAGATATCATTGCTTTGGAATGTATAAACCTGAATACTCCATTATTACGAGTAGAGTAATAGAGGATGAATCAAGTCCATCCCATAAGGAAGTAAAGTCTTCCAAATTGACACACTTGCTAACTTATGTTAGAAGATGTAGTCCAGAACAGCTGTAGGTTGACGAAAAATCTTGTAAAGTCATCCCTAAAATCGGCTGGAAATTCACCTAACCTCAGCATCAAACAGGGTTTTTGGTGGTCAGACTTATCCTAACCATGAGATGGATCTGTCTCGTACAATGGGGGGGCACAATGCAAATTACCTTTTAAGACTAATGAATCTAATCCCCAGATGGATGATCTCCGTAAAGATTAACCGCATCTATGTTTGATCGCGGTCAACATACATATGCCATAACAAATTGAGGTGTGCAAACTCATGGTTCACCGATGATATTTGGACACGATATAATTTTGTTCTAAAACTTATGCTATTTTATGAATTATATTGTGTAAAACTATTTTTTGGACATTCGGCTTCAAGTTCCATGATACTACAATCATGGGGGCGAATAGCTTGCTAATCGCCGACTGAGACTTCGGTTTTCAGTTACCCTCAACCGGAATTTGAGGTTAAAACCGGAAAACGTGTCTAGTGTAAAAACTAGCATGACATTTTATAAAATCATAAAACGTTTTCACAAGGTCCAATTTTCCCTAAGGATCCAAATTTTTAAACCTTAATCACGAGTTTCAACTTTGTTTCTGTTGTCAGAATTTCATTTCGTGTGGTGTGCGTGTGATTCAAAAAAAATTGTGTAGTGTTTCCAAACTATTCTATATAGCGTGTGTTTCATTTCGTGTAGTGTGTGTTGTGTGATTTAATATTCGATATGGAAAAATATGTAGTATTCCGAGTCTATTAAAAAGATGTTATTGCTTGAGGACAAGCAACGTTCAAGTGTGGGGTAATTTGATATTGCTATAAATATACATATACTTCGTCGCAATATCAATCCAAAATGTTATGATTTTTATGTGTATTCGAGTAGTTTTCGGTTTCTAATTGATTAAAATGTCCAAAGCGTCGAATGAAATGCTATTATGGATTTTTAATGATATAAAGATCAAAATGAAGATAAAATGAAGATTTCTAATGAGCAACAAAAGACTACAACATCGCGCCTCAAGACTACAAGTCAAAATGATCGAAATCACGAAATCAGCGCGCCTGTACGAAAAAAATCATAACTAAATCATACGGACTCGAAAAAAGGCGAATCAGGTGTCCAAACGTCCGTAACTCAAAAATCTACAACTTCCAAGAATTACCCTTACGCGAAACGTGTGGAACTACGCGAAACGCGTAATCTTTCTACCAGATTCAGTTTCAACTTGCAAATGGGGCGGCTGCTTTATGTTTAAAAATGAATTCTTTTTCTAAGTGGTGCAGAAAGTTGACACAAGTTGACTCTTTTTACCTAATACTATGGCTATAATACGGAGTACTAGTTGAACACAAGAGAACACATCACATATCAAAGACACAATTATTATACAACACATACAACAATTACTATATCAATTACTATTGTCATTTTATTACTCTGTATAATTAGTTTCAAATATTAAGGAGGTATTGTTCGTGATTAAGGGTGTTATTGTACGCGTGAAAAGGGTGTTATTATTGTAATTTTCTACCATTTGAAGTTAATGAAAGTGAAGAATTTTTAGTAAGTTTACTCTGTTAAAATTATCATTGTTATTATGTTTGCATATTTATATTTTTATGTTTACCTTAGTGTAATGAATAGCTAAATTTCCATAGTGTTTGCTTAGATGTAGAGCCCCTAGTGAAATGGATTGTTATCATTTGTAAAAGTTAAAATGTAACTGTAGTATTTTTAATATTGAGCCTAGTTAAAAGAACCATTATTATGTAATTAGGTATTTAACCCTTGCCACTTAATTTATTAAATTTAAATAACGAAAGTTGTTTTTATTTACATAAATTAAGCTTCAACATTAAAAATGATCTAGACGAATTTATGGATAAGTTATTAACACCAATTTAGAAATAAACTTCGGTGGTTTGGGTAATATCAATAATTATATGATAGTGAAATTGTAAAAAGGGAAACCGTTACGATTTGGGTATTGGCGAAAGTCAAAACTAGGCTAGGTCTCAATTTAAATACTTAGGGAATAGTAGCTATCTAAATAGAATCCGATGAAAATTAGATTTATTTTAGTTAGTCGTAACCTTATATTTATTCGAAAGAAAAATATAAAGTTTATTACTAAAACATTTTAAATAGGGCGTAAACTTAAAACAATCCATGGACCTAGGGGTGACACATTTAAGTAAACACTCCCATTTATCCCATTTATATTTATTATAAAAGTATTATTATTATTATTTACGAATTATTATTATAAAATATAAAAGATTACATAAAAATACTTAAAATTCGTACCAGACTGTTTGTCACATCGTATAAGTCATACGCGAAACGTGTATGATTACACGAAACGCGTACGCCTGTTTATCAAACTGTACGATCAGATCTACACAATTCGTGTAAGGTTTAAGATATACGCGATACGCGTATAAATACGCGAAACGCGTAGACAGTAATCCGGCTACAGTACCAGCTAGGTTAAAAATTAGGGTTTTAGTTATTTAATTATTTATATTTAGGTTATTACTATATAATTAGTATTAGTTATTTTAAAATAACTTAAATACATGTTTTAATCCTAATAATTAGTATTAATTATTATAAGTTTATAATTTATAATTAGTTTATAATTAGATAATTAATTTAATTCCTTTTAACTTGTAGTAATTTTATTAAACATGTCATTTAGTTAATTTAAATAAGTTTATATTATAATTGCTCAAAACAAAATTCTAAACATATATTTTTATTAAAAGTTACTATTTTACTAATTACCCTTTAGTAATAAAATATTCGCATCCTAATTAGTATAATCTCATTTAGTTCCTTTTTAAGTTAATTATTGTAATCTTGTAATTTTATTTATGAAATTAGTTAGGTTATTTTCTATTACTGTTATATTATAAATTCCTAATCCCAAACCCCCTTTAATTAAGTTTGACATCAAAGACTATTAAAAACCATTAAACACTCCATCTCCCTGTGGAACGAATCGGATTTACCAACAAACTAAACTACACGGATAGGACTAGTTGCCCATATATGTGTGAAATCAACCTAAACTCAATAAAATACCACATATACAATAAATCAATTCGTGTAACAAAACAACTCAGATCCGTTCAAAATAAAGGTTACGTTTCACCCTCATCATTCATGGTTTACAAGAAAAGAAAAAAAACATAAGCAGGAGTAGAAAAATTACATGTTTTTGATGGTTTGTTGGTGGTCTCATTGATCATAACAGAAACAGTAAACGTGGGCGTAGTAGCAGCAAACAAGAAGGCCATTAGTGAGAGTGAAGTTGAAGATAGAGGATGATGAAGATGAATTGTAAGGTGGGTTTAATGATGGAAGTTGGTGACGGGTTCAAGAAAGAAAAGGAGACTGCACGTTTAGCCATAGTCCAAACACAATCAATTTCTTCTCCTTTGTTTTCTTTGTTGATCGAAAACCACAAAGGTAGGTCTGATTGAAACAAGTAATGTTCATCTTCTTCTTCATGACAGAAAACATAAACAAAACCGAAGAACAACGAGTAGTTTTTCTTTGTTGTTGAGGTGTTCAAAGCAGAAAATAACAGGAGGAATAGCAGTGGTTGGAAACAGAAGCAGAATAGTGCAGATGTAATACCCACTCAACTTGTTTGTTTCGGTGATTGATAATCGAATAATACATTAATAATACAAGTTGTTATTCGATGGTAGTAGGTGTAAACGAACGTGGGTTTCTTTAATATTTCTATTTTGTTTCTTTTCCGAATGGAATCAAGTAGAGGATTACATCCAGTAATTTGAATGATTAATTTCTCAATTATAATTGATAAAAGTCGTTTTGTAGTTATCATTGATCGACAGGTTATCACGGGAGGAGCATACAAGAAATAATTTTTTTTTCTAAAGACGATACATGAAAGGGACTGAAAGCAGATCATACACGTTTTTCCATCTGATTATATTCCTTATATTGAATATTCTTAATTAATAAATATATAAATAATAATAACAATAATAGAAATAATAATAATAATAATATTAATCCAGATATTACTAATAATACTATGAATATTGGTAAAAGTAATAAAATTAATGAAAATAATAATTTTATCTCAAAATGATAATTTTTAGTAATGATAATAATAATAATCATAATAATAACTAAAAATTATAATTTTATTACTAATAATAATAATAATGATAATAATAACAACAATTTAAATATTTCAAATTTTATATCAGTATTTTATGTGTAGTAATATTAATAATACTGGTATTAATATTATCATTAATATTAATAATAATAGTGAAGTAATAATAATAATATTGGTATAACAACTAGATTTTTAACTCATAATTATGTTATATATATTAATATCACATATTTTTAAATATTACAACATTTAGTAATTTTTATATTACATATATTGAATATTCAATATTTATACATTCTATATTACAATATATTTAATATTACTTATGTATAGAATTCATATATATATATATATATATATATATATATATATATATATATATATATATATATATATATATATATATATATATATATATACGCACAATTGTTCGCGAATCGTCGAAACAGTCAAAGATCAAATGAATCATGAAAACAAATTCAAAATTTTTAGACTCAGCTTAATAGACTTTGCTTATCGTGTCGAATTCGTATTAAGATTAAGTTTAAATTTGGTTGGAAATTTCCGGGTCGTCACAGTACCTACCCGTTTAAGAAATTTCGTCCCAAAATTTGAGTGAGATGGTCATAGTTGACAATAAGTATGTTTTCGTGATGAAAAATAAGTCGATAAATAGAGTTTTATCATTATTGGTTAATATGGATAAACAATTAGATTACTCGAGGTGTACGAGTGAAGCTATCACAAAATAGTGAAATGAGAAAACAGAGATTTGTCTTATCTTCTGACGTAGTCATGGTGGATTTCCAAAATTCAAGGAAATTAAAGAAAATCTTCGTAATCTATATAAGATCTTATTCTTCGGTAAAAAGGAAATTAAGATCTCTTTAATTAAATGCGATGATCTGCCTCGATTACTCGGTCTGGTACTTCCACTATAAAGGAACTTCTTCCGTTCCATTACTTCCCACCACTCCCATTTTCTATATTTTAATTCATACTTTCAAATCATCAGTCAATATGCTTCATCTAGTTTTTAATTCTGGATATATTCCTGACCTTCATATCGATCATTCACCTTTTTCATCTACGACTAGAGGAATCTATTTACTTCTACTTCGTTCTTGGGGTTATTGTGTTTATCATATTCCCGTGTTTTTATATTGCTTTTCATATTAATGTACAAGGTTTGTGATTTCGGTGTTGTTGTCGAGTTTTATATCTTCCTTTATGTTTCAGAGCTCTTTGCCTTTTTATTCTCTTCTCGACCTCTAGTAAAATGAGCAACGGTCCAGAATTCGTAAGTATGGAGTTTCAAATGAACTTAATGTTCTAAACAAGAAAGAACGTAATAGCACGATTTGATTTGTCAATTTACCAGAATCACTGAGAATAGAACTATCAAGAATATATTTTCTTGATATGTTTAGAAGTTAAGGAGAATGAAAGAGTTATGTAACATGACACATGATGATGGTATGATCTACTGTGAACCATCATCATGTTTCATTAGAAACTCAGCATGGCTTACTGTAATATAATCACGTTGGCCAAGCATCATTATATTATACTAACTCATGCTTCAATTCCCAACACTTCTCCAGAAATCATTCATAATTTAAACTCAATTTTTATAGAAGGAAAAAATCTAAAACAGTTTCTTTTATGATGTAACATAGATAGCACGAGGAGATAGATAATTTCGGATAAGAATATTTATGAAAATATCTTCAGAAATATCGAAGATATTTATGATGATATTTTGGGAATTCCTAAGTTCGAAGGTTTATGAAGAAAATTTTTTCGCAAGATTTTAACATGACTTCGGGGCAAGATATACGCTGAAGACTTCATTGGATATAGAATTACCTGGATTCTATGAATATAGAGTATGATCCTTGTATATGTCATTGGTCTCCTTCATGGTTTGCTCAATCCATTTTTCCGTACCAAATTTTCTATCGAGTGTTCCCAACACTCCATTCCTTTATCATCACCTTTGGCCATTAAGACCATTTACTACATGCTGCTTTGTCAGCATTTTCAAAGTTAACGGATCTGGATCATTGGTTATCAAACTAAGGAGTTTCAAGAGAATTATGTTTTTAGATGATTAAACGCTGATTTCTGGTAATTGGTATGGTAATTCTCGTTACAAGGTGCGGATGAGTTCATGATAAGGCTTCAATAGATAAATATAGTGATTTGTCGGAGAGATTTAAGCCAAGGAGAAACGAGGTCACTGGTACGTCTGCTGGTGATGTGTTGGAATATAAAGGTTCTCCGATAACAATAAAAGAGCACGCATATATATCAAGGTTATAATAAGGTTGTTTCGAATGAAAATTCGAAGTTAACTTGCTGAAGCTGTGACAAAATTGGGTAATTTGAAAAGGGATTGCAAAGTTATTTTTGGTAATAACAACTCCCAAAGAGTTAGCACAGATACGTTTTAAACATTTACTCAGGTTCCGAGTGTTTTCAGGTGCATAACTATATGCATCAATCTTTTCTTTCGTAGATGAAGTGCGGTTGATTCATCCTTTCGATTGAAGTGTTTTCAAGAATTATGAAATGTTTGAACGCAGATTGGAATCGTCAAGATACAAATGAGGTTTAAGATGAAATCAAGAGGAAAACTTGAAGAATTTCTTAGTTTCATATGTTGTAATCAATATTTTAATTCATTTTAATTGTCCAATGTTTTCTTAATTACGCCACTTGTTGGATTTTGATAAGTCAAAATCCAAATATGAAATCGAATAAAAATTGGTTATTCTGTAGTGAACGGATTCGTATATCTGTGGATGTAAGTAAGATAGTATATGACTGTTGAATCAGATTCGAAGAATGTACATTGTAACTTATTAATGTGAAATTAAATATTCCTCGGGTATTACCTACCCGTTAAAATATTTTCACCATTATCAGTTTGTACAAAGAAATTTTAATTACAATCTTTATGAAAACATATATACATATATATTTTCTTCAGATGCAATCATGGATTTAATGAGTTAATATGCTATTAATCTCATTTGCTTTTCGGTTTGATCTAAAATAAATAATCTCTAAAACTTTTAGAAACCACATATTCTTCGCAGAATATTTCTTCAATGAAGTTATGAATTAATACTTCATCGTTCATTATTGTTGGTACTCCTTGGTATCTATGATGCGTATGACATTGATGTTCGTGTTACAGATTGTGAAGTTGAGGTTTGCGATGCGGTTGTTGTTGGTGGTGGTAATGGTACTGTTGGCATTGATGATGGTGTTACTGGTTATGCTGCTGGTGTTTGTAACCTTTGCCCCATATTCTCCAAAGCCACTACCCGAGCACGAAGCTCGTTGACTTCTTCTATTACACCGGGGTGATTGTCAGTTCGGACGAGCGGATAAATATGATCTAGAATTTAGTATAGTATATAATCGTAACAAGATACTCTGGAAATAAGAGAGAAAATGGTGTTTCGGACAGGTTCACCGGTAAGTGCTTCAGGTTCTTCGCCAAGAGGGCAATGTGGTGGATGAAAAGGATCACCTTCTTCTTGTCTCTAATGATTGAGGAGACTATGAACCCAGCCCCAATTCATCCAGAATAGATGATGGCTAATCGGTTGATCCATTCTGGTTACATTGCTTTCGGAGCTCGAGTGAAAATCCATATCGGAATAGTTATCGGAATCCGACGAACTTGAACTGGTTGCGGAATTCATCTTGCACAGTTAGGTAAAGGATTTTATGAAATGATTTTCGGATATCAGATGATATTCTAATTACATAGAATATCTATGTATAGTACAGAAGATCCCGTAGATTACAGAGGAAATTAAGGAAACGTGTCAAATAAAGTCTACGGTAACAGATACGCTAAGATCTGAATTTTGTATCTACACTATTCTTGCAATCAATGCAATAAGAAGTGTCTAGACTAAGAATGATAAACAGGTAATTTCCTAAGGATGATAAATAGATGATTTTTGACACGAAATGATAAGCAAAACTTTTGACATGCAGACACGGTCGAAGTCCAGACCCACTAATGCATCTAAACAACTATCAGTTAGACACACTAATGTAAGACCTGGTTCACTAAGACCACCGCTCTAATACAAACTCTAATGACCCGTCCTAATCCATCTGGGGAATACATTACATTTGGTTACATTGCGAGGTACTTGACCTCTATATGATACATTTTACAAACATTGCATTCATTTTTAAAAGACAAACTTTCATTTCATCGAAAGTTGATGGCATGCATACCATTTCATAATATATCCAAATATAATTGACCTAATAATAATCTTGATGAACTCAATGACTCGAATGCAACGTCTTTTGAAATATGCCATGAATGACTCCAAGTAATATCTCTAAAATGAGCAAATGCACAGCGGAAGATTTCTTTCATACCTGAGAATAAATATGCTTTAAAGTGTCAACCAAAAGGTTGGTGAGTTCATTAGTTTATCGTAATCAATCATTTCCATAATTTTAATAGACCACAAGATTCTCATTTTTCATAAATATCATTACACTTGCAAGTGTATAAAATCTATTCGTATGATGAACACCTGGTAACTGACATTAACATAATGCATATAGAATATCCCCCGCATACTAGCAAGTATGCCATAATATTGGCAATCGCAATCACCATTTAAATCGAAGTACTAAAGCATTCCAAATTCCAGAATGGGGTTTGTTAGGCCCATAGATCTATCTTTAGGATTCGCGTCAATTAGGGGCCATTTCCCTAATTCTTAGGTTACCAAACTTGAAGGGGCGATATTCGGTTTAATAATCCAACCATACAATGTAGTTTTAAGTACTTGTGTCTATTTCGTAAAAACAGTTATAAAACCAGCGCATGTATTCTCAGTCCCAAAAATATATCGCAAAAGCATTTAAAAAGGGAGCAAATGAAACTCACCATACTGTATTTTTTAGTAAAAATACATATGACATCATTTAACAAGTGTAGGGTTGACCTCGGATTCACGAACCTATATCAAGTATATTTATTAACACATATTCTTGCAATCGTACAAGTGATATATTGGTATTAAATATATATATATATATATATATATATATATATATATATATATATATATATATATATATATATATATATACGTTGTATATATATGTTTCATATAAGTATTTGTTTGATAGAGTGATAATAATAAAGATAATGAATAACATGTTGTTTTATTTTGTAATAAGAATAATAATAATAATAATAATAATAATAATAATAATAATAATAATAATAATAATAATAATAATAATAATAATAATAATAATAATAATAATAATCATATTAATCATATTAGTAATAATAATATTAGTAATAATAATAGTATACAAAAAATAATACTAATAATAATAATGATAGTAATAATAATTTTTAAAATTTTTGATAATTTTACTAATAAAAGTAAAAATGCTAGTTTTAAATAAAATGAAAATTTTCATAATAAAACTAGTAATCTTAATGATATTAATAATAATACTTATAATAATAATATTAATGATAATACTAATAATTAGATTAATGATAATAATAATTATACTTCAACATGTTAGGAAATGATAACAATTATCATAATAATATTATTATTTAGTAGTAGTAATAATAATAATAATAATAATAATAATAATAATAATAATAATAATAATAATAATAATAATAATAATAATAATAATAATAATAATAATAATAATAATAATAATAATAATAATAATAATAATAAAAGTTAAAAAAACAGCTACCTCAAAAGAAGTAGCTCTTAATAAAAATGCCCAAGTGCGGGTTTGAACCCGCGACGTCCCGCTAACCCATATATCCTATTTCCTAATTCCTCTTCTTCATCATTATTTCATGATCATTACCATCCTGATTATCATATTACATTCATCATCAACCTTTATCATCTCGATCATCAATATCGATTATCATTACCACTTATCCTTATTTTCATTTCATCATCATGATGATATTATTTATCATCATCATTCCTCTTTATCATCAATCACCGCCACCATCATTTTCTTTTTCACGTATCATCCTATCATCTTCATTTATCAACTTTAGTTTTCAAATTCTCATTAACCCCTCGTAAATGGACCAAATAAATGGCCAATCAAGGGCCTTCCTATACAAATAATAACGATTTTGGGCTTCAACAAATGAGAATTGGCTAAAGATATGGCAACTACATAATGGTGTCCGATTATAAAGAAAATAATAGCCGCCAGTAATATTAAATCTCTAAGTTTGCACAAGTGGGTTTACCGCTTTAGTTGTTGTCGGTCAAACAGGAAAAATAAGCAGGCAAATATCATCAATTATGTTATTGTTTATTATTGTTGAACCCTTTTCTCATCATCATCATCATCTTGTATCACCATTATCATCATGCTCCCATCATTATTTGTTTAAAAGAAATAGGAACAAGTATCCAATGATCAGTGGATAGAAAATAGAAGCAGGAAATAGTAGTTAACAAGTAACAATGTGATGGTTTTAGTTGTGGTTTCGAAACTGAACAGAAAACATGTTAGTAGCCATGAGGATTCTAGATATTGGGTTTGAAATTTAAATCGATAGCAGCAACATCAACAAGGCAGGAGCTTCTATTCATCTTTATCATTATTACTCGTATCATCTTCATGTTTATCATGACACCATCATCATCATAACCATTCCCAATCATAATTTCTTTTTTCGTTTCATAACCTTATCATCATAACATCTATCATTTTATGTATCATTTATCAAGTCACCTTGTCATTATCATTGTCGTATCATTATCTTCACTCATTCTTCTTCGATATAAAGAAACCGAAATAAGATTAGAAATCGAGTAGGCAGGAAAGAGTGTTGCAGGCTTGTTTGTTCGTGGATTTATATTATAGCCCAATATTAATAGCAGGCCCAACACAAGGAAAGAAATATGGATCGGTAATATTAGTTCAGCAGCCCACTTATTCATTCAAGTCCATTCGTTAATAGGTATAGCTTAAAAACAATCGATTAGGTCGACAGATAAGAGTGGGTGGCGTACTGGATTCATTATTCAACTACGACATCATCATTGACTTCCATTATCACCATCATTATGATCATTATTTAATCATCATAATTAGATCATCACATCATCATTTTTGTTCATGGTTTAAAAGAAAAAAAAACAGAAGCAGGAGCAGAAAAATTACATGTTTTCGATGGTTTGTTGGTGGTCTCATTGATCATAACAGAAACAGTAAACGTGGGCGTAGTAGCAGCAAACAAGAAGGCCATTAGTGATAGTGAAGTTGAAGATAAAGGATGATGAAGGTGAATTGCAAGGTGGGTTTAATGATGGAAGTTGGTGACGGGTTCAAGAAAGAAAATGAGAGTCCACGTTTAGCCATAGTCCAAACACAATCAATTTCTTCTCCTTCATTTTCTTTGTTGATCGAAAACCCCAAAGGTAGGTCTGATTGAAACAAGTAATGTTCATCTTCTTCTTCATGACAGAAAACATAAACAAAACCGAAGAACAACGAGTAGTTTTTCTTTGTTGTTGAGGTGTTCAAAGCAGAAAATAACAGGAGGAATAGCAGTGGTTGGAAACAGAAATAGAATAGTGCAGATGTAATACCCACTCAACTTTTTTGTTTCGGTGATTGATAATCGAATAATACATTAATAATACAAGTGGTTATTCGATGGTAGTAGGTGTAAACGAACGTGGGTTTCTTTAATTTTTCTGTTTTGTTTCTTTTCCGAATGGAATCAAGTAGAGGATTACATCCAGTAATTTGAATGATTAATTTCTCAATTATAATTGATAAAAGTCGTTTTGTAGTTATCATTGATCGACAGGTTATCACGAGAGGAGCATACAAGAAATAAAAAAAATTTCTAAAGACGATACATGAAAGGGACTGAAAGCAGATCATACGCGTTTTTCCATCTGATTATATTCCTTATATTGAATATTCTTAATTAATAAATATATAAATAATAATAACAATAATAGAAATAATAATAATAATATTAATCCAGATATTACTAATAATAATATGAATATTGGTAAAAGTAATAAAATTAATGAAAATAATAATTTTATCTCAAAATGATAATTTTTAGTAATGATAATAATAATAATCATAATAATAACTAAAAATTATAATTTTATTACTAATTATAATAATAATGATAATAATAACAACAATTTAAATATATCAAATTTTATACCTGTATTTTATGTGTAGTAATATTAATAATACTGGTATTAATATTATCATTAATATTAATAATAATAGTGAAGTAATAATAATAATATTGGTATAACAACTAAATTTTTAACTCATAATTATGTTATATATATTAATATCACATATTTTTAAATATTACAACATTTAGTAATTTTTATATTACATATATTGAATATTCAATATTTATACATTCTATATTACAATATATTTAATATTACTTATGTATAGAATTCATACATACATACATACATATATATATATATATATATATATATATATATATATATATATATATATATATATATATATATATATATATATATATATATATATATATATATCATATTTATTTACGCACAATTGTTCGCGAATCGTCAGAACAGTCAAAGGTCAAATGAATCATGAAAACAAATTCAAAATTTTTAGACTCAGCTTAATAGACTTTGCTTATTGTGTCGAATTCGTATTAAGATTAAGTTTAAATTTGGTCGAAAATTTCCGAGTCGTCACAATATGTAGATGTTATTTACTTTAAATACTTCCAGTGTGATTTTAAAAAAAAAGTACGGTTTTACAACTTGGTATCAGAGCATAGGTTTGGCAGCATGTACATTGTGATGAATGTCATGTTTCCAAATCTTGATTGGATTTGTGTCAAACATCCTAGTGGGGAAAGGGAAAGTGAATGTAGGTGGAATACGTGTTAGTTGCTAGGTACTAACCGATTATCCACTAAGATTTTATGAGATGTTGTGATAAGACAGGTATGAATGATCAAACTCGAGACGTCGATACCCCTTGATCCCCAAAATAATGAGAGCATTCTCAGAGGAGCATGAAGAAGATGACTTGCAAAAGTATAATTTTCAGTTACATAGTCAATTGAAAGAAATGAGGGATATAATACAGGAACTAGAGCAACAACAGTCACAATCAGTTGATACCACTATTGCTCCAACCATAACTAATTCATCAGGACCACCAGGTTTTTCGATACCACAATATGCGTCTATTCCTGTTAGAGACGCACAACAGCAACCACAACCACACTTTCAAATTTTACCCCAATTCAATTATTCACATTTCGAACAAATGATGTATCCATATCAAATGTTTCAGCAACCCATAATTGAAACTAAGAAGAAGTGTACTTATAAACAGTTCTTAAATTGTATTCCTCCTACGTATTCAGGCAGTTCTAATCCAAATGTCACTTTAAATTGGTTGAGAGAAGTTGACCGGGCATTTGAAGCGTGTCAATGTGAACCGGAACTCAGAGTTACTTTTACTTGTTGGTTATTGAAGAATAAAGCTATGGTATGGTGGGATTATGTCGTTACTCATGTAACAAAGGAACAATTTGGTCAAATCACTTGGGAGCAGTTTTATGAAAAAGTGTGCGAACAGTATTGTACCCCGTATGAGATTAGAAAGTTGAGGAAAGAGTTTTTGGAGTTAAAGATGACCGAGCAGATGTCTGTAGACGATGCAATTGAATAGTATACTGATAAACTAAGGTTTGCGCATCAATGGGTTCCTGATGAACAATCCAAAATTGATCATTTTGTGGAGATGTTGTTGTCGAAGTACAGAACCATGGCAAGAGTTGCCACTACTTTGTCTCAAGCTTTTGTTATGGCAAAAATGGTTGAGGATGATATTATGGCTGCAATTAATCGTAGAAAAGAAAATGTAAGTGTTCAGCAGCAAAGTCAAATAATAAGTCAATCTAGTTCCAAGTCAAAGAAAACTTTTTGGAATAAGATGAAAAGAAAACAGACTCAGGGTGTATCTAAGTCAAAATCGGAAACGTGATGTGTTCATTGTAGAGCAACTCATGTTGGGCAGTATTCTGAAAGAACCTGTCGATGCTACCGTTGTGGTTTGATAGGACACGATGTTCAGTCTTGTTTGTATAAAGATAATGTGTGTTGGAATTGTCAGAGTGAAGGTCATCGATCTGATCAGTATCCATCCGCGAGAAAGTCATATTCTAGATTAGAGTCTGTGGCAAGGTCAGGATCAAGTAGGGGTTCGACAAGGGGATCACCAGGTACAGTGACAGGGCAGAAGAGGAGGAAATCCTCTTGAATCTAAAAGGTATGTTCTTAATTAATTTTATATTTATTATAGTATTGTTGATTGTTGTCAAACACATGATGTGTTTATGGTCTGCTCCGACTGACTGTGATTGTCGAGATATAATTGCGTCTTCCTAATGAGGAAGAGGTAGCTAGTGATGCAACAACTTTAGTAATAACAACTGTGTTTAGAGTTGTTAAAGTTATTATTGGGATCTTATTCCTATCGATTGTTTGCCACGTTTATGGTGACTGCCTTACTTCCGTTGATACTTGTCAAGTATGATACGTGTGATGTGATTGTTATGCATATAGCTTGTCTTGATATATATATATATATATATATATATATATATATATATATATATATATATATTGGTATGCATAATTTATCTAAAGTGTTCATGATTTATATGAAATGTATTCTCTTTCCTTTGATGGACTAGACACACGTAGTGGTCTGTAGGGATTGAAATTGGGTAATAACTTAGAAAAGCCTTGATCCTTAACCGAAATATGATCTATTTCGGGTTTGTGTGTTGTATAAAATATTAAGCTATTATCACATTGTATGCGTTAAACTTTTGTGATATGATGAAGCTACATGTTGATTTGTTGTTTGAGATTTTAAAATAAAACTTATTTGATGGCTCTAGTTACATCAGCTGTGCTTAGAGTTACTATTGATATTACTGTGATATTGATCCCTTTGATTAGTTGTCATGACCTCTTTGGACTGTAGGCTGACATGCTCTCTGAGAATTGTCAAATGTGATGCATGATAAATTTGACATGCTTTTTGTGAATGGTTAGTTATCGTATGAGACTTGTCTATTATATTTGACTTGTTATAGTGATATCCATGATTTGATAAGACTGTATAGGGCTTAAGTGAATTGTGTTTCCATTCCTTAAACCGATGGGACACATATAGCGGCATCATAAGAATTGAAATAGAGTAGTATTTCAATTGTTTAGTGATATTAGACTCGAACCATGCATGCGATTGCTATGCGTATGTGAATTGTATGTTATATATGATGCTAACCCTACCGTATTATTATACTTGATGGGGTAATTGCGTAAAATCTGTAGTGAAGCTATAAGGAATTATTTTCTTTCCTTGAACTCGTGTAAGTTTGTGGTGACCCTTAGAAAGTAAATATGGGTAGTGTTGTCTTTTAGAAGATAGGGAAACCCTTGACCTGTGTGGGGATTGATACCGGGTATGTGTTATGAATGGAAGACAAAGCCGAGGGTTAGACAATGTTTGGGAATTGTGACCAGTGAATCATTAAAATAGAATGATATGTCTTGATAAATTCCTATGCTTGGATAGTTGTATGACACCTTCGTTTGATGGTTATAACTTGCGGGAATTCAACTGAGAATACCTAGATTGTTATTGGTTTACAAATAGTGTGAATTTCGTAAACTAAATTTGGACAACTGCGATATGTTGTAAATGATAACTTGATCAGGTTTAGTTATATAACGACATATAAATCTTTTGATGGTTGATTACATACGACTGATGAGACTTGTTGACTAGTGATATAATAAATTTCCCTATTACCGATGCTTAACAGGAAATTGTGTGTCTTGACCAATGTTTAAATCATTTAGGATTTTCTTTATCAAGTGACTCAGAATGAAAGTATGATTTAGAATAATATACTTGTGTCTGGCCAACAGAAGTATATTGGGGTAAGTCATACAGAAATTCTGGGAAGCTGAAGGAAAGTTAGATGACTCGAATTATGCATGGAATGTGGACTGATTGTTGGACAATGAATTGTTGAGCATGAAATGATTAACTTGGACGATTTTGATCAACTAAAGACGTGTTTTATGAACATTAAGTATAGAATTTATTGAAATGAATGAAATCTAGTTGCCATTGCTTGGAAATTTGAGGGAATTTAACTGTATAAAGAGTTAAACATGATAACAATCATGTGGATTGAATAATATCGAGTGTTACAGTGTCAGGAATAGAAATCTTGATTAATGAGTTGAACTCGAAAATTGTGTATGGTAATGGTTAGTTGAATGACTTACGGAGAAGATGCCATTGTTTGGATGGTGGTTTGTCATGATAATTAGCTATCCTTTGCATTTTGTCGGGAATAGTGATGGTTTCGAATGACAAAAAGTTGGGATCGACTGGTGATTTTGGTATTTGAGTCTATGGAATTTGTTGACTTCAAGCTTGTAGAGGGTGAGTCAACCGAGTATGTGAGCTAAAGTACAAAGGGTACTGTTGTTTGGATACAAACTTGAGTTTGAAAACAGAGATTGTAATGAGAACCTGTAACTTATGTGATCCTGATTGACCAGATTCTGAGGACGGAATCTCCTTTAAAGGGGTAGATTTGTAACACCCTCAGACTGGGCCAAGCTGGAATTGACTATGTTGCCCTTATGTGTTATTAAATGTTATTTTAAAAATTATATGCTTATAATTATTTGACTATTTGGTTGAGACCAGTTCGTGACAAGGGTCACGGAACATGTTTTTTTATTTAAATTGGACCTCATTTGAACCACTTAATGAGGTGTTTCGTATTTTAGATAACTGGTAAATACCCGTATGTATCACAGATTAGGATTCTTCACTATGAAGAAAGCCTTGTTGGGTTAAAAACCCCCTGCTCTTTCCTTGTTCCCTTTTGGAAACTCAAAACACATACATAAAAGCTCTCAAATCCTCACAAACCCTAGTTCTTGATTCTCATTTTTGTGTTAAATCGATTTGGGGTATTTGTTAACAGCGATTTCGTGATCATTACAAGGTATTAACATGTCGATTTCATGTATAAATTTGTGTTTAATCTCTTGTTTTATAAAGTTTTGTATCAAATAGGTTTTTGATCAAATCTTGATCTAAAAGTGTTGTTTGTGTTAAATTGATGTTAGAAAACATTTGTATATGAGTTATATATGTTTTCTAAGTGATTTGTAGTGTCAAAATAGTGCAAAAACGAGATTTGGGGCTCAAAATGACGAAAACAGCGACCTGGTACTGATGAACAGCTCCCGTACGATTGCAGGATGCATCTGTACGGTTACAGGGTGTATCTGGGACATTTTGGTTGCATCAGTGCAGTTGCAAGGTGCATCCGTACAGTTGCAGGTGCAACCGTGCGGTTGCAGATGCTCCCGTGCGGTTGCAGTCTGACAGATTTTTGGAAAACTTGTTTTGGCCGTAACTTTCAAACCGTAATTCCGTTTTTAATGAATAAACCATCGTTGGAAACATAATGAGGTGTAGTTTCTAATGGTGAAGTTTTAAAATACTGAATAAAACTTTATTTTGGGTCAAAATGATGGAATATTGTGTATGCCTCGTTTTTAACGCGTGGGATAGTTGCAATTGGATGGGAAACCATGTAAACTTGTCATATATTGATATATTAGGTTATATAATGTGGTTTATAGTATTAATTGATGATTATCATTGATTGGAGAAGTATACTAACTCAGTATATGCTGTTCTCAGGTGATAAAGGAACGGAGAAGACTCAGTAACGTTAGGCCACTGAGTTCTTGCTGGTAATCGGTGAGTGGGACTATCCTTATAGATATTGGTATTTAGTAACAAGTGTAGTTACTACCCTCTGTTATGTTATTAAAGATTATGATAATCTATATATGCATGTTGATTACTGTTTTAATTATAAGTAGTAGGTGATACTGCTGTTATTGAAATGTCCCGTTCTTATTGATTAAAAACGTACCATATTAATTGATTTCGTTGCGAGGTTTTGACCTCTATATGAGACGTTTTTCAAAGACTGTATTCATTTTAAAACAAACCATAACCTTTATTTCATCAATAAAGGTTTAAAAAGCTTTACGTAGATTATCAAATAATGATAATCTAAAATATCCTGTTTACACACGACTATTACATAATGGTTTACAATACAAATATGTTACAACGAAATAAGTTTCTTGAATGCAGTTTTTACACAATATCATACAAGCATGGACTCCAAATATTGTCCTTATTTAAGTATGCGACAGCGGAAGCTCTTAATAATCACCTGAGAATAAACATGCTTTAAACGTCAACAAAAATGTTGGTGAGTTATAGGTTTAACCTATATATATATATATATATATATATATATATATATATATATATATATATATATATATATATATATATATATATATATATATATATATATATATATATATATATATATATATATCAAATCGTAACAATAGACTACAAGATTTCATATTTCAATATATACATCCCATACATAGAGATAAAAATCATTCATATGGTGAACACCTGGTAACCAACATTAACAAGATGCATATATAAGAATATCCCCATCATTCCGGGACACCCTTTGGATATGATATAAATTTCGAAGTACTAAAGCATCTGGTACTTTGGATGGGGCTTGTTGGGCCCAATAGATCTATCTTTAGGATTCGCGTCAATTAGGGTGTCTGTTCCCTAATTCTTAGATTACCAGACTTAATAAAAAGGGGCATATTCGATTTCGATAATTCAACCATAGAATGTAGTTTCACGTACTTGTGTCTATTTTGTAAATCATTTATAAAACCTGCATGTATTCTCATCCCAAAAATATTAGATTTTAAAAGTGGGACTATAACTCACTTTCACAGATTTTTTACTTCGTCGGGAAGTAAGACTTGGCCACTGGTTGATTCACAAACCTATAACAATATATACATATATATCAAAGTATGTTCAAAATATATTTACAAAACTTTTAATACATTTTGATGTTTTAAGTTTATTAAGTCAGCTGTCCTCGTTAGTAACCTACAACTAGTTGTCCACAGTTAGATGTACAGAAATAAATCGATAAATTTTATCTTGAATCAATCTACGACCCAGTGTATACGTATCTCAGTATTGATCACAACTCAAACTATATATATATATATATATATATATATATATATATATATATATATATATATATATATATATATATATATATATATATATATATATATATATATATATATATATATATATATATATATATATATATATTTTGGAATCAACCTCAACCCTGTATAGCTAACTCCAACATTCACATATAGAGTGTCTATGGTTGTTCCGCAATATATATATAGATGGGTCGACATGATAGGTCGAAACATTGTATACGTGTCTATGGTATCTCAAGATTACATAATATACAATATAAGTTGATTAGGTTATGGTTGGAATAGATTTATTACTAACTTTCACGTAGGTAAAATGAGTAGTTTTTATCAATCTTGTTTTACTCGCCATTTCTTCGTTTCTAATCCGTTTTGAGTGAATCAAATTGCTATGGTTTCATATTGAACTCTATTTTATGAATCTAAACAGAAAAAGTATAGGTTTATAGTTGGAAATACAAGTTACAAGTTGTTTTTGAAAGAGGTAGTCATTTCTGTCGAAAGAACGACATCTTGATGACCATTTTGAAAAAACATACTTTCACTTTGAGTTTAACCATGATTTTTGGATATAGTTTCATGTTCATAAGAAAAATTATTTTTCCATAAGTATAGCTTTTAAATCAAAGTTCTTCTTAAAAGTCAAGTTTTACGGCGTATATCCAGTTTTATGGTGTTTTTTGTGTTTCCAGGTTTTAAATAATTAAGTTAGCATATCATATAGATATAGAACATGTGTTTAGTTGATTTTAAAAGTCAAGTTAGAAGGATTAACTTTTGTTTGCGAACCAGTTTAGAATTAACTAAACTATGTTCTAGTGATTACAAGTTTAAACTTTCGAATAAGATAGCTTTATATGTATGAATCGAATGATGTTATGAACATCATTACTACCTCAAGTTCCTTGGATAAACCTACTGGAAATGAGAAAAATGGATCTAGCTTCAAAGGATCCTTTGATGGCTTGAAAGTTATTGAAGCAGAATCATGACACGAAAACAATTTCAAGTAAGATTTCCACTCGAAATAAGATTGTTATAGTTATAGAAATTGAATTAAAGTTTGAATATGATTATTACCTTGTATTAGAAAGATAACCTACTGTAAGTAATAAAGGTTTCTTGATCTTGGATGATTACTTAGAATGGATTTAGAAAACTTGGAAGTAAACTTGCAATCTTGGAAGTATTCTTGATTTTATGAAACTAGAACTTTTGAAATTTATGAAGAACACTTAGAACTTGAAGATAGAACTTGAGAGAGATCAATTAGATGAAGAAAATTGAAGAATAAAAGTGTTTATAGGTGTTTTTGGTCGTTGGTGTATGGATTAGATATAAAGGATATGTAATTTTGTTTTCATGTAAATAAGTCATGAATGATTACTCATATTTTTGTAATTTTATGAGATATTTCATGCTAGTTGCCAAATGATGGTTCCCACATGTGTTAGGTGACTCACATGGGCTGCTAAGAGCTGATCATTGGAGTGTATATACCAATAGTACATACATCTAAAAGCTGTGTATTGTACGAGTACAAATACGGGTGCATACGAGTAGAATTGTTGATGAAACTGAACGAGGATGTAATTGTAAGCATTTTTGTTAAGTAGAAGTATTTTGATAAGTGTCTTGAAGTCTTTCAAAAGTGTATGAATACATATTAAAACACTACATGTATATACATTTTAACTGAGTCATTAAGTCATCGTTAGTCGTTACATGTAAGTGTTGTTTTGAAACCTTTATGTTAACGATCTTGTTAAACGTTGTTAACCCAATGTTTATAATATCAAAAGAGATTTTAAATTATTATATTATCATGATATTATGATGTACGAATATCTCTTAATATGATATATATACATTAAATGTCGTTACAACGATAATCGTTACATATATGTCTCGTTTCAAAATCATTAAGTTAGTAGTCTTGTTTTTACATATGTAGTTCATTGTTAATATACTTAATGATATGTTTACTTATCATAATATCATGTTAACTATATATATATAACCATATATATGTCATCATATAGTTTTTACAAGTTTTAACGTTCGTGAATCACCGGTCAACTTGGGTGGTCAATTGTCTATATGAAACCTATTTCAATTAATCAAGTCTTAACAAGTTTGATTGCTTAGCATGTTGGAAACACTTAATCATGTAAATAACAATTTCATTTAATATATATATAAACATGGAAAAGTTCGGGTCACTACAGTTATCAGGTTTCCTGATTAGATTATATCTATATCATGCCTGATTAGGGTACCATGTGGTTATTAATGATGTTACCTACCATGAGGTTGTAGGTGGTTTATGTGCACATGTGAGAACTGTCTGTGTATAGAAGGGACAGAAGAGGTCAACCATGTATAGAAGGGTTAGGCTCATTGGTTATTGTAATGGCAGTATATTACAATTGATGTATGTAAATGTCAGGAGAGGTATACTGTGTGAAAATAACAAGGGCTATCGGTAAAACTCTAGCTTGATCAGCTAGTAGTTGTAGACCTGGCATGGTCAACGATCCTCTTGTATTTATAGCCGTTAGTGCTATGTATAGCCGTTAGTGCTATGTATAGCTGTTAGTGCTATGAGAGTGAATAGCTGTGTAGAGCTATTGATACTTAGTGAATAGCTTTGTAGAGCTACCCTTATTGTATAGCTATTTAAGGCTATGTTAGTGTAGTGCCTGTGGTGCCTTTAGTGAATAGCTTGTTGATGCTATTGCTGCTCTGATTGTTGGCCTAACTCCGAATGATACAAATGTGTAATGCTTTATTATATGATAACTATGTAACGCTATGTCCACATGACTATGACCAGATGCATGATCCCTAAAATCTAGGCTTGGTACTTGATAGTAATATCTGTCTGGATATCTCATTCACTTAGCATTATGCTAATCCCCCACATTTTCTCCCCTGCAGGTTATATTTTTTTGCATGCTAGAGACGGGAGAAGATAGTCGTACTTGGGTTATGTTTGACACACTGAAGAACTACGATTACATTATACTTTTAACTTGATAGGGAATGAATGTTGCATCGTCCGAATCCTCCGAAAACTTGAATATCCCATGATCTATCATATCGATTTCCAATGCTTCCTCGAAATCAAATTTATCTCCCTCAATGTCGCACGCGAAAACTTGAGGATATTCGGGTTGCTTCTCTTCGATCGAATCAATCGAGTTCACTTGAGCATAGGTATTGTTGGGATTTGATGAAATTGCTTGATTTGGATTTGGATTGGTAGTGTTGCTTTCGATAGGAATAACTCTTGTAGGATTGTTGTTGTGGTTTTGTTGGTTGTGTCGGTTGTTGTTATTGATGTAGTTGTTGTTTGGGTTAACTTGAGTGTTTGAAAGTAATATTCCTTGTGCTCTCTCGGCAACTTTGTTTGAACGTCTCCCAACGGTGCTCTCAAGGTTTTGGAATGAGGCTTGTTGGTTTTGTATTTGTTGCTTCAAAAGTTCGTTCTCTTTTATTAGGAAAGCTTCGTTTGATTCTACCTTCTTGATGTAGTTTTGCATGATTTCTTCCAAACTCTTCGAAGGTTGAGATTGTTGCATGTTTTATTGAGGTTGTTGATTATAACCTTAGTTATTTTATGGTTGGCTATAATCTTGGTTGTTTTGATAATTCGAATTGGCTTGGTTGTTGTAAGGTTGTTGGTTTTGGTATTGAAAGTTGTTGTTTCGGTTTTGGTTGTAACAAGATTGAAGGTACGCGCTACGCGGCTAAATATTATTGATAAAAATTAGACAAATATAAGGGTTGGCTTGTGAAAGTATTATACAGTTCGATCCTTATAAGGAATGGCTTAGGATAGATCCTTATCATATTCTCAAAAACAAATTCAATATGCGCACACCAAATCAGCGATTACAAATTCGTAAAATGTCTAAAAGCAATACTCTGACTAAATTAAATTAAGCATATATTGCAAAATTAAAAACTGTTACAACACCTAATCGTCTAGACTCTAAGAGATTGTTTAGTATTGACAGTTTACATGGCAAACACTTAACTCCCAAAAGCATTTAGCAACATCCGTAGTAGTACTCAACGACAACCTTGCAGCATCAAGGACATAAAGAAAATGCATAAATATGTAAAACAATGATATTATATGAATTTAATCAAATAAAGTAGCCCTATGTTTGTGTTAGAAGAAATAGAAAATGTTTGAGATAATAATACATGGGCATTATACTATCGGAAACAACACTCTTAAAAGTCATCATTATGCTATCGGAAACAACACTCTTAAAAGGAAGATCAAAGCAGTTCTTTGAGACAAATAACCGAACACTTGGACTACATAATAAAGGCTACAACTCAACATACTGATATAAATAAACAAACATTATCCAACAATTATAAAAACCTATAACAAAAAAATAACACAACTGAAATGCAACACATAACACATAATAAAAAAACAACTGTAATCAGTGGCAATTACTCAAGTTGACGGTTGAATAAGGAGTCCAACAGCAGACATATGTAACGAAACCAAAACTCTTTGACCCACCACCGTACCCGCCGCCACGACTTCCATCACCGCCTAAGCTGCCTCTACTACCTTCTCTTTGCCCTCTGAATGAAGATAGCTGGTCCTGAATTAACCCTAAGTTTCCTACCCTCAAGTTCCTGCATTTCAGTGTACTCTCTACATAAAACAGAAATTTATGTAAAAAAAAAACACACAGTAACTATAACGTCTACCGTCTGAAAAACCTCAATGTGATAGTACATCGACATGCGTCTGCAATCAACAACAATGATGAAGACACTAATAATCAAATTACCTTATCAGTAGTACCACAATCAATATGAGGTCCCGAAAACAACCCATTTATTGATATGCACTGCAAAAGCAACACAAATCCAGTAAAGATAACAATATAGTTACGTCTTTTGCTTTGGAAAATCAATATAACTAGTTACATTTTCTTTTTCCCAACTGACCAAATGCACACAGAATGGGAACTCGTCAACTCCTGTTTTCTTCATATCGACATCATAAATTCTGATCTTGGGATCAGGTACACCACGACGGTATGGGGACTTTGGATATGGCTTGTTCTTGATATGAGGATAACACCAAGCTGGTCCTGCACCATAAAATACAACCATCATCAGTATTTCATAACAAATGTGATCATGAGTGCGGTTATACATAATTAAAATTGAATATAACTACAATACGTCCAGACTTAAAAGAGCAGTTCAATGAAGATGCACATACATACAGATACGAACAATATATTATAGATATTACAAATGGTACAATAAACTCACAACGGGGTTGAGTCATCCTTAATCGAAATCGCAACCGATTCGTCACTTAGCGCATTCGAACTGACTTCCATTATCAGCAAGAACACACACCAATAATACTAAAATAAAATACAAAAACAAATGAAACAAAAGGGAAAACCAACTATCAAAATACCGCAAAATGGAGGATACGATAACAGCGGCGGGCTGTGGTGGAGGATACAATAAAATGCGATGATAAATCCTCAGATGACCGTAGGTTAGAGTGAAGGTCGAATACACTAAACGTCATGCATAAAAAGCTAGAAAAAGTAGTATTAGATCAAAGTTTCTGTAATCTGTTAACACAAAACAAATTTAAAGAAACACAAAAAATAATGCTAATTCATAAGATACAACTATCATATAATTCCACGATAATCTCAAAATCAAAATATACCTACATTAATTAAAAGCTTTGAGAGTTCCTTATACCGTTGATCAATTTCATAAAAGCTTAAATATGAAGATTCTTGAGCATCAAAACTGAAACTCCAGCTGCCTACAAAGCCTGGAATAAGCAACAAATATGTATACTCGTATTATACATAGATTAGATAAATAACAATAAAATACAATACAATTAACTAAATACAAATGTTCTGCCGTGATCTAATCTAAGTAAAAAATCACATCTAGAAGCAGTCATGATTCATGATTGATATAAAGATAAAGAAATTATTTGCACATAAAAAAAGTAGAAACTGAAATCATTAAATCAAAAACTTACTAAAAGGGTGTTTATCCTTAAAGAACGTCTTGAAATAGTGTGAAAGTAGATTTTTTTCCTTTCTTCCTGTTAATTCATTATATACTTGTGACTTATGAAAGGTGTAACTTATGAAAGGTCTATTTATACCAAGAACTTAGAGACAAATTGAGCTCCATTCAGAAAATTTTAGAGCATAGTAATATTGGATCATGATCATCAGGTATTAAAACTCAAGTAAATTTATATACTCTTCTAAAACATTTTCAAGCACTAATATCATAGTTATCAGTAAAAAAAAGGAACCAAAGTTGGCTGAACTCACATTTTCAGTATAAAACTCAAAAGTTTTTCTCTTCTGCCCTGCTTCATAGATGTTGCATTCAGAAGGAATCTGAAGCAAAATTAGTAAAAAATAAATAAATAGTGTTATTTAATGAAACTTGAGCTTGAATATACGACCACAATTTTGAATTAAACAGTTACTTGTTGGAGAAAGAGCCTAACCTGAATCGTCAATTAGTCTATAAATTTGCAAACCTAACTTAGTAAGATATTTACTACAATTAAAGAATTCATATATCTATATCCTTCTATCTTCTTTATCCAACTACAGTAAAATAAACGTATGTTCTTAAATCTCTTGGACAGGTCCTGAAATTGAACATAAATAAGTAACAAATTAAATGAATTTATAAAAATATTAGCACATAAAACTCAAAACAAATATAAGAACTTTAGATATAAATAACAACAGATGAATCGAAAGTATCAATCTAAAAAAATGTAACCCTGGAAATACCCACCAACAAAAAACCCCCCCAAAATGATAACTCACCAATAAAATCGAAAACAATCAGATTGTTGATGACATAACACTGCACCTGCAATTCAATTCATGATAATACCTGCAACAAAACCATTAAAATTAAAACATAAAAAGAAACAAAAATAGAATAACAAATAATTGAATATAGTTGAACGCTTAAACTATCTGTCAAGAAGATTCAGACAACGATTGAAAGAAAAAAAAATTGAACACATGGGTATTATCATTATTTTTTTTTTCCTGGAACGTCTCTTTTTGACAATCAACAAAACAATTTATGAAGGCAAAAAAATATAGCACTATAAAGACGAGGCAACAGCTTAACAGACGGTACCACTTACTATCGAAGAAGAGACCACAACCACCAATAAGGAATGAATAACATAAATAAATCGAAAATAAAAAAGGGATGTACCTTGGAAATGGATGAAATCTACTTGAAATAAGCGAACACTACAATAATACCCAAACAATCAGGCAACATATAGCAATAAACTGATAAACCCTAAATGAAAAAGAGAGATTGTTACCTGTGGAGAACAAAATAAATATTGAGGGAAATTTTCAGCAAAGATGATTTCAGTAAGAAAAAAGGGAAGAATAGAAGAGGCGACGCTATTAAGATGAGGGAAGGTAAGGTCAGGGATGGCCTATTGTTGACTCTGCATGCTTCTTACTACCTGCACATGCAAGGTCCAATTAAATTTGTGTGGTGAAGAGTTGCCCAAGCGTGAACAGTAAAAATATGTGAGGGGGGTTGCCACGTGGACCAATGGGGTTGCAAAGTTTAGTTCCCCTAATAGAAGATGGGTAATTGTTATTGTAACCTTGATTTCGGTTTTGGTTTGTGAATCCGGGTGGTGTATTGGTTTGGTTATTGAATGACACTTGTTTTTGATTTGGATTGTAGTAGCCTTGGTTTGATGTTCCTCCCCATTGGTAATTTTGATTACTCACATAGTTCACATGAGTATCCGAATTCATGGGAATATCATCTAGATCAATATTGTTGCATTGAGTGATTTGAGGAGAATTCTTTGTGAGATGTGGACCTTCGCATCGTTGACAACCTACTTGCATTGCAACTACCGTTTGTTGAACCTTTTTCAACTCTTTCCCAAAAGTTTGAAATTGATTGTTCAAGCTTGCAAGCGTCACTTGCCCATTATCACTCTCGATTTATGCTACACTTTTCCTTGTTAAATCTCGCGGTGAAGGTGCCCATTCATATGTATTAATCGAGATGTCTTCTAATAAGATTTCGGTCGCATTTGGTGATTTATACATAAATACCCCACCTGATGAAGAATCATGATATTGCTTAGTCAAAGCATTACAACCCCGGTAAAATGTGTTGATGTACTCCTTCTTCGTCAAACTGTGCGGTGGGCAAGCTCTTAGTAGCTTCTTGAATCGTACCCATGCATCATACAAACTCTCATCACCCCGTTGGGTGAACCCATTAATCTCCATTCTAAGTTGCTCTACTCTTGACGGTGGGAAGAAGTGATTAATAAATTCATTTATTAACTCTTGAAAAGATCTTATTGAATCGGATGGAAAACTTCTCATCTAAGCTTTTACATCTCCTTGCAGTGTGAAGGGGAATGCCCTTAACTTAAAAGCGTCATCGGTGACATTTTTGGTTTTGTAAATATCACAAAGATCATTGAAGTGTTGAATATGTTCGAATGAATTCTCATCTATCAACCCATGAAAGTATGTATCCTTGATCAACGTAAAAAAGTTATCCTCTATCTTCCAATTATCCGCTTCAATTGGTGGTTTTGTAATAGCCGGTGCTAACAATATTGGTGCAACCAATCTAGCATTCCACATTGGTGTATCGTTTGGATCATTCAATAATTCTTGATTAACCGGAGGAGCATGGTTGATTGGATTATCCTCTTCATTGACAATTGGTTGACCGTTAGGATCCATGTCTTCTAAACAAAATGGCAAAGCTTCGAAATTCCTTCTTAATACCCTTTCTTCTCTACGATAATAAACCCCATGCACGTGTTTTTTCAGATCGGAGAATGGATGTGTGAACTCTTGATCTTTGTGAGACCTTATTTTTATACACCAAAGGTGAAATGCTCCGTTCATATCGATTATAAACGTTACATAATAATTGGTTTCATTGCGAGGTATTTGACCTCTATATGATACATTTTACAAACATTGCATTCGTTTTTAAAAGACAAACTTTCATTACATCGAAAGTTGTCAGGCATGCATACCATTTCATAATATATCCGAACTATAACTGTCTTAATAATAATCTTGTTGAACTCAACGACTCGAATGCAACGTCTTTTGAAATATGTCAAGAATGACTCCAAGTAATATCTTTAAAATGAGCAAATGCACAGCGAAAGATGAAACGACTCATCCATATTACTATAAACGTGGTACATTATTCATTGGTCTCATAACGAGGTATTTGACCTCTATATGATACATTTTAGAAAGTATTGCATTCGTTTCATAAAAAGCACACTATTATTGTACATAATGCATGTTTTAAACAAGTGGGCGATTATTTTAGAAATAATCCTCATAACATATCGGTTTCTGAAAGGACCCATTCATATACATTATAAACGATTCACAATAGTTGATTACATCGCGAGGTATTTGACCTCTATATGATACATTTTATAAACATTGCATTCGTTTTTAAAAGACAAACTTTCTTTACAACGAAAGTTGACGGCATGCACACCATTTCATAATACATCCAACTATAATTGGCTTAATAATAATCTTGATGAACTCAATGACTCGAATGCAACGTCTTTCAAAATATGCCATGAATGACTCCAAGTAATATCCTTAAAATGAGTTATGCACAGCGGAAGATTTCTTTAATACCTGAGAATAAACATGCTTTAAAGTGTCAACCAAAAGGTTGGTGAGTTCATAGGTTTATCATAACAATCATTTCAATATATTAATAGACCACAAGATTTTCGTTTATAAATATATGTACACTCGCAAGTGTATAAAAGTATTCTATAAGTTGTAGGCACCCGGTAACAAGCCTTAACGTTCATGTTTTACCCTCTTAAGTACACCAGATCAGGTGTGTTTAAAATAACCTCGAAGTACTAAAGCATCCCATAGTCAGGATGGGGTTTGTCAGGCCCAATAGATCTATCTTTAGGATTCGCGCCTACCGTACATAGACAAGTAGTTTAATGTTACCAAGCTAAGGGTATATTTCTGGTTTAAACCCACATAGAATTAGTTTTAGTACTTGTGCCTATTTCGTAAAACATTTATAAAACAGCGCATGTACTCTCAGCCCAAAAATATATATAAAAAGGGAGTAATGAAACTCACAATACTGTATTTCGTAGTAAAAATACATATAACGTTATTTAACAAGTGCAAGGTTGGCCTCGGATTCACGAACATATCAATATTGAGATTCAATATTGCAGGAAAGTACGTAGACGCAACAGAGATGATAAACACTAGATTGACCTCACGGGCATACCCATGAACCATACCCATCACCTCCATAGCTATAACCCATAATTTTCTTAGCTTCGACTCATTCAAAAAAAACTATTTTGAAATCACTCGGACAGCACTCCGTCGTAATATTTTATGTATACTAATAATATCTTGAAATAATACAGAGCAAATATATATATATATATATATATATATATATATATATATATATATATATATATATATATATATATATATATATATATATAATCGATTGAGAGAGTTTAGAAAAATATTTTCAAGTTTCTATAAAATAATGAAACCTATTGAATTCTATTTATAATAGATTTTTGAATTATTAAAGTGAATTATTAAAGTGAATTATTAAAGTGAATTATTAAAGTGAATTATTAAAGTATGAATTATTAAAGTGAATTATTAAAGTGAATTATTAAAGTGTGAATTATTAAAGTGAATTATTAAAGTATCAATTATTAAAGTGAATTATTAAAGTATGAATTAATAAAGTGAATTATTAAAGTGAATTATTAAAGTTAAAGTAAAGTAAAAGTAAAGTCAAGGTAAAGTTAATGTATAGTAAAAGTATAAAAACTATGTATGTATAATACGCGTATAATTATATATAATATTAATTTAAATCATTATATATATTTAATGAAATAAAATATAAATATCATTATATTTATTATACTGGTTAAGTAATGAGTTGTCAAAAGTGATTCTAGATATTTATAAAAGTTATATACGTTTTAATAATAAAGTTCTTTTTAAACTGAAAACGTCTTTGTACGTTTGAAAATAGATTAATAGAATATTATGGAAACCAATTCTCCACTAACTTTTGTCTAACTTTCGTAAATGACACTTTTTGTTTTTATTTATAAATAGCTTTACAAATTATTCTGAATATCGTTAAGAGGAATATATTTTCTCAAATCATAGTGGACCTCTCAACAGAGACTTGTAATCATAATTCAATGTTTCTGATAATTCAATCATTTAATATATTTTTTTTTAATTTCATCGAAAATCATATTGAAACAAATACGTTCGTGTAAAGTATTATACGTTTAATACTTTATTAATATTCTCAAGTTATAATATATATATATACATATACATATCTATTTATATATAACGGTTCGTGAATTGTCGGAATTTGGTCGAGGTTATAATGAATGTATGAACACAGTTTAAAATACTTGAGATTTAACTTAACAAACTTTGCTTATCGTGTCAGAATAATATAAAGATTAAAGTTTAAATTTGGTCAGAAATTTCCGGGTCGTCACAGTTTCCAAATACTACACACGTGCCATAATACTCGAATATAATACATGACAAAGGTTTTACTGAATGCAACACTTCATTTAAACAAAAGCATGAGATTCCATGCACATCTTGCTCAGATAATGCAACAACGGAAGACTTTCTTAAGGACCTAAGAATAAACATGCTTAAACATTCAACACAAAGGTTGGTGAGATATATAGGTTTAAAGCTAGCATCGATATAAATATAGACCACAAGATTTCATAGTTATAAATATTTCAATAAAGATATTCTATAAGTTGTTGAGCGCTTCGGTAACCATACTTAACCATTAATGTGACATATTTTCTTTATTATGAAATCTCCCTACACTGTACCAAGTGTAGTAAAAACGAAGTACTATGCAACCGTTTACGATACTAGAGCGACTAGCCCGATTGGGGTTGTCAAACTCGATAGATCTATCAATAGGATTCGCGCTTACATGTTCTTACAACATGTAAATATTAGTTACCAAGCTATTAGGGAAGATATGCAAGGTGGTATAACTCAACGTAGAATATATTTTAAGTACTTGTGTCCATGGCGTAAAACATAAAATGCATGTATTCTCATCCCAAAATATTTTTAGAGTTTAAAAATGGGACTATATACTCACTTTAACGTATTTTCACTTCGTCGGAAAATAAGACTTGGCCACGGGTCGATTCACGAACTTATAACAAATATATACATATATATATCAAAGTATGATCGAAATATATTCACCACATTTTTATTACGTGTTGTCGTTTTAAGTTGTTAAGTTAGCAGTCCAACATTAGTAGTCCACAATTAGTAGTCCACGGTTAGTAGTACATAAATAAATCAATATATTATCTCGAATCAATCCACGACTTAGTGTATACAAGTCTCAGAATCGATCACAACTCAAAGTATATATATTATTTTAGAATCAACCTCAACCCTGTATAGCTAACTCGAGCATTACTGCATATAGAGTGTCTATGGTTATTCCAAATAATATATATAGATGACGTCGATATAATATGTAAAAACATTGAATACGTGTCTATGGTCTATCAAGATTACATAATATATGTTAGAATACATGTATAATACAATATAAGTTAGTTGAGTTATGGTTAATATAGATTTGTTATAAAATTTACGTAGCTAAAACTAGTAATTTTTACCAATTTTGTTTTACCCATCATTTCTTCGTTTTAAATCCGTTTTGAGTGAATCGAGTTGCTATGGTTTTGTATCGAACTTAACTTTATGAAACTAAACAGAAATAGTGATGTTTTATAGTCAGAGTTATAGGTTATAAGTCATTTTTGTAAGAGGTAGTCATTTTAGTCGAAAGAACGACGTCTTGATGACCATTTTGAAAAACATACTTTCACTTTGAGTTTAACCATGATTTTTGGATATAATTTCAAGTTCATAAGAAATATCATTTTCTCAGAAGAACAACTTTTAAAATCAAAGATTATCATAGTTTTTAATTATCTAACCCAAAATAGCCCCCGGTGTTACTACGACGGCGTATGTCCGGTTTTACGGTGTTCTTCGTGTTTCTAGTTTTTAAATCATTAAGTTAGCATATCATATAGATATAGAAAATGTGTTTAGTTGATTTTAAAATTTAAGTTAGAAGGATTAACTTTGTTTGCGAACAAGTTTAGACATAACTAAACTATGTTCTAGTGATTACAAGTTTAAATCTTCGAATAATATAGTTATATATATATATATATGAATCGAATGATGTTATGAACATCATTACTACCTCAAGTATAGTAGTTAAACCTACTGAAAGTGACAAAAAATGATCTAGCTTTAAAGGATTCTTGGATGGCTTGAAAGTTCTTGAAGTAGAATCATGACACAAAAACAAGTTCAAGTAAGATTTCTACTTGAATTAAGATTGTTATAGTTATAGAAATCGAATCAAAGCTTGAATATGAATATTACCTTGATTAAGGATGATAACCTACTATAAATAACAAAGATTTAGTAAGGTTGGATGATGACTTGAAATGGATTTGCTAGATTGGAAGTAAGTTAACGAACTTGAAAGTGTTCTTGATTTTATGAAACTAGAACTTATAGAATTTATGAAGAACACTTAGAACTTGAAGATAGAATTGAGAGAGATCAATTAGATGAAGAAAATTGAAGAATAAAAGTGTTTGTAGGTGTTTTTGGTCGTGGATAATGGGTTAGATATAAAGGATGTGTAGGTTTGTTTTCTTGTAAATAATTCATGAATGATTAGTAATATTTTTGTAATCTTGCTAAATAATTCATGCTACTTGACAAATGGTTGGTTCCACATGTTCCTTAATCATTTAAGGCTGCTAAGTAGTAGATTTTTATTGGTATATACCAATAGTAAATACATCTAGAAGCTGGGTATAATATGAGTGCAAATATCGAGCGAATACGAGTAGAATTCTTGATGAAAACAAATGGGAATACAATTGTGATTATTTTTGTTAAGTATAAGTATTTTGATATATGTACTTAAGCCTTTCAAAAATGTATTAATACATCTTAATACACTTCATATATATACATTTTAATTAAGTCGTTAACTCATCGTTAGTCGTTATATGTATGAGTTGTTTCGATGCCTATAAGTTAATGATCTCGTTTAATGTAATTAACCTATTGTTATTATATCTAATGAGATGTTAAATTGTTATATTATCCTAATAACATAGTGTATTAATATATCTTAATACGATATATATATATATATATATATATATATATATATATATATATATATATATATATATTAAGACGTTAATGCAACGATAATCGTTACATATATATCGTTTCGAAATTCTTAAGTTAGTAGTCTCATTTTATGTATATAACTTATTGTTAATATATTGAATGAGATACTTAGTTATCATTTCATCATGTTAAACATATATGTATGTTCATATATATATATTATCATGTCATTTACAAGTTATAACGTTCGTGAATCATCGGTCAAACTGGGTGGTCAAACGTTTACATAAATTTTGTTTCAATTAATCAAGTCTTAACAAGTTTGATTGCTTAACATGTTGGAAACATTTAAATATGTAAATATTAATCTTATATATATTAACGGAAAAATCCGGGTCGTTACATTACACAACCGTTAAATTAAATTTCATCCCGAAATTTGGAATACCTATTCAATGGGCGGTGTTTGTAAGCAGATGTGGATACTTCTGTTTCATCTGGTCCTCTCTTTCCCAAGTGAACTCAGGACCTCTTTGAGCATTCCAACGAACCTTAACTATAGGTATGTTGCTTTGCTTGAGCCGTTTGACTTCACGATCCATGATTTCGACAGGTTCTTCTATAAAATGCAGTTTCTCGTCGATTTGGATTTCTTCAAGAGGAACATTGAGGTCTTCTTTTGCAAGGCATTTCCTTAAGTTCGAGACGTGAAAGGTATTGTGTACTCCAGCAAGTTGTTGTGGTAGTTTAAGTCGATAAGCCACCGGTCCAATACGTTCGATGATCTTAAATGGTCCTGCGTATCTTGGGTTCAATTTAGCCCTCTTACCAAAGCGTATCACACCTTTCCATGGTGACACCTTTAATAACCATGTCATCAACCTGAAATTCTAACGGCTTCCTTCGAACATCAGCATAGCTCTTTTGACGACTTTGGGCGGTCTTTAATCTCTCCTTGATTTGCACAATATTTTCAGTAGTCTCCTCTATGATCTCGGGACCAGTCAGTTGTATGTCACCTACTTCATTCCAACAGATAGGGGATCTACACTTTCTTCCATAAAGTGCTTCGAATGGTGCAGTATTAATACTTGTATGATAACTGTTGTTATACGAGAATTCTGCCAAAGGTAAATATTTATCCCATCCGTTTTCAAAATCGATCACACATGCTCTAAGCATGTCTTCAAGAGTCTGAATGGTCCTTTCACTTTGCCCATCGATCTGAGGATGATATGCAGTGCTCATATCCAGACGAGTCCCTAGAGCTTCATGTAGTGATTGCCAAAACCTTGACGTAAATCGACTGTCACGATCGGATATAATGGAGATAGGTACTCCATGTCTTGAAACAACTTCCTTCATGTATAATCGTACCAATTTCTCCATCTTATCCATTTCCTTCATAGGTAGGAAATGTGCAGATTTGGTGAGACGATCGACAATTACCCAAATGGTGTCACAGCCCCATGCAGTCTTTAGTAGCTTCGTGATGAAATCCATAGTAATACATTCCCATTTCCATTACAGGATTTCTAATTGTTGAAGCAAACCTGATGGTTTATGATGGTCTGCCTTTACTTTAGAGCAAGTCAAACATTCTCCAATGTATGTTGCAATGTCAGCCTTCAAATTCGGCCACCAAAAGTGTGCTTTTAGATCTTGATACATCTTTCCAGCTCCTGGATGTATCGAGTATCTCGTCTTATGTGCCTCATCCAAAACCAATTTTATTAACCCTTTAAACTTCAGTACCCAAATGCGTCCAGCGAAATATCGGGTTCCGTCTTCCCGTGTAACGAGCTGTTTATCTAACCCTTTAAGCATCTCATTTCCAAAGTTTTCTTCAGAAATAGCTCCTTATTGAGCCTCCTTAATTTGGGTAGTGAGGTTCGTACGAATCTTCATATTCATTGCTCGTACTCGAATCGGCTCTCTTTCCTTCCTGCTTAAAGCATCTGCTACTACATTTGCTTTCCCGGGATGATAGCGAATTTCACAATCATAGTCGTTTATCAGCTTGACCCACCTACGTTGCCTCATGTTCAGTTGTTTTTGGTTGAAGATATGTTGAAGGCTTTTATGATCGGTATACACAGTACATTTAACCCCGTACAAGTAGTGCCTCCAAATCTTTAATGCAAACACCACTGCTCCCAATTCTAGATCATGAGTCGTATAATTTTGTTCATGAATCTTTAGTTGTTGGGATGCATATGAAATAACCTTTTTCGTTGCATGAGGACACAACCAAAACCTTGTCGTGAAGCGTCACAATAAATTACAAAATCATCATTTCCTTCAGGTAATGATAGAATAGGCGATGGAGTCAACTTCTTCTTCAATAATTGAAATGCGGCTTCCTGCTCAGAAGTCCATTCGTACTTCTTCCCTTTGTGTGTTAATCCTGTCAATGGTTTGGCTATCCATGAAAAACTTGAATAAACCTTCTCTAATAGCTAGCAAGACGCAAAAATTGGTGTATTTGCATCTGAGTCTTTGGGGTTTCCCATTTTTCAATGGCTTCGACCTTCGCGGGATCGACCTGAATTCCTTGACTGCTAACGATGTAACCAAGGAATTTTACTTCCTTTAACCAAAAGGCGCACTTGGAAAACTTTGCGTATAACTGTTATTTCTTCAACAGTTCTAGCACCAACCTTAAATGTTGCTTATGTTCTTGTTCATTTTTGGAATAAATAAGAATATCATCAATAAAGATGATAACAAACTTATCCAAATACGGACTGCATACCTGATTCATGAGGTCCATGAATACAGCTAGTGCGTTTGTCAGCCTGAACGGCATGAATAAAAATTCATAATGACCGTAGCATGTTTGAAATGCGGTTTTTGGAATATCTTTTTCTTTGACATGCAACTGATGATAACCCGATCTTAGATCAATTTTGGAGTAAACACGTGATCCTTGCAGCTGGTCAAACAAGTCATGAATTCTCGGTAATGGGTACCGATTCTTGATAGTTAACTTGTTTAATTCGCGATAATCTATACACACTCGGAAGGATCCATCTTTCTTCTTGACGAATAAAATCGGAGCTCCCCATGGTGAAGTGCTCGATCGAATGAATCCACGGTCCAACCAGTAATTCTTGTAACTGGCTACTCTTTCATCTCAGATGGTGTAAGTGTGTATGGAGCACGAGCCACTGGTGCAGCTCCTAGTACTAGATCTATTTGAAATTCTACAGATCTAAATGGAGGTAATCCTGACAACTCTTCTGGAAAGACTTCAGGAAAATCTCTTGCCATAGGCACGTCGTTGATGCTCTTCTCTTTTTCCTTCATTTTGACTTTATTAACATGTGCTAAAAAAGTATAGCACCCTTTCTTCAAGCACTTTTGGAATTTCAAGCAGCTAATGAGTTTTAGCTTTGAGTTACCCTTCTCTCCATATATCATTACTGCCGTTTTATCCTTACGAGGAATGCTAATTGCCTTCTTGACACACACAACTTCAGCTCCTATTTTGGACATCCAGTCCATGCCTACTATTACATCAAAACTTCCTAATTCTACGGGTATCAAATCAATTTTAAATATTTCTTCGGCTAACTTTATTTTACAATCACGACAAATTTTATCGGCTTTAATTAGTTTACCATTAGCTAACTCAATCATGTACTTAGCATCTAGAGGTAATGATGAACAATTCAATTTAGCGTAAAATTCTCTACACATGTAACTTCTATCGGTACCAGTATCAAATATAATAGATGCTGATAAGTCATTAATGGTAAACGTACCCGTAACAAGCTCCGGGTCTTCACATGCCTCTCTAGTATTAATATTAAATGCTCTTCCACGTGCAGGTTTGTTGTTCTTCTCTGGATTCGGGCACTGGCTCTTAATGTGACCCTGTTTCCCACACCCGTAGCAAGTAACAGTAGCCAAGGCAGTTCGATTTGCATTGGTGGCAGGAGTCTTGGTGCCATTTGTATTTGTAACGGGAACCCAACAATCTTCAGCAAGATGACCCCTTCGATTACATTTGCTGCCCACATTACAAAAACCAGTGTGATGTTTGTGGCATCTGTTACATAAGGGATTTCGTCCTTTGTAACCTGAACTTGAACCACTACCCGCACCTTGTGTAGTTTCCTGTTTCTTGAGAGATTGTTGTTGGTGACCTCGATCACGGTTTCTATCCCACTTTCTTTTGTTATCCGATACCTTGGCATCGGTATTTGATTCATTCTTATCGAGGATGATCTGATCCATTAGCTCGTTTGCCATGGTGATAGCTTCATGAATTGTCTTGGGTTTGGATGCTGTAACATTGGCCTTGATGTTCTTTGGCAGACTATCTTTGTACAATTCAATCTTTTGCTCTTCCGTTGGTACCTATTCAGGACATAACAAGGCTAATTCCATGAATCGCCTGTTATAGTTGGTAAGTTCCGTTCCGACAACTTTCAGATTTCGTAACTCGGCTTCCATTTTTCTAACCTCGTTCCTTAGGTAGTATTCATTGATTAGCATATTTTTCAACTCTTCCCAAGGAGTATCATATGCTTCATCGCCCCTACAGCTTTTACATAGTTTTTCCACCATGTAAGTGCACCATCCTGTAATGTGCATGAAGCATACTTTGTCCTATCCCCTTCCGTACAACCACCGATTTTAAATACGGACTCGAGCTTTTCGAACCATCGGGTTAAATCGACAGGTCCTTCTATTCCGCTGAATGATGAAGGTTTGCAACCTTGAAATGCTTTATATGAGCATCCAACATGAGGGTTGGTGCTGTTTGCTGCTGCTCTTGCCGCTTCGACCCAAAGCATACGGCCGTTTACGCGTTGGTTGACAAGCTCCTCAATTTCTTGTTACATCATTCGATTGAATCGAGCCATGTTTCTTCAATAAACATATAAGATAATCAATCACATAGAATATTATACATGTAGCAAGTAATTAATGGTACATCGTGGCATATTAATAATATGAACCAATTATTATAAATGCATTTTCTTCTTATTAGCATTTTATAATCATTTCTAGGGTATTACCTACCCGTTAAAGTTCATACTTAATAACTTAGTACAACAATTAACTACTACAATGCAAAAAATATTCTATTATGAAAAACTAATGCATTATCATTTCCCGCTTTATTCTTCAATGCATTATGGTACAACGATACAATACTACTTATTCACATAAGTTTATAAAACATATGTAGGATAAAATAAAGCACACTGCATAATATTATACATGGCGTGAAATGTTATCATAGCGGGAGGTGATTCAAAAACGACGGGCCTTTTAGTTGTTGGTGAATCAATTTGTTTAGGTGGAATGAGGGATAGGAGCACAGTGTATTTTGTTGTTGGTCGTGGGTTGGAGGTACTTGATATCTCGGTGGGATTATCAGGGAGATTTATACTGTAAGGGTGGTTTAGTGGTAAAAGGTGTCGGTTTTCAAGTCCTACTACAATAGGAAGTTTAACACCGGGTAATTTTGTTGCGTTAATCCATTTCTATTTAGAAATTTCTTTGACTTCCTCCTCCTCCTCAGGATCGGTTTCAGGTTCTTTCACTTCCGGTTCTTTCAGAAATTGTGAATCTCCCCAGAATGGGTCCTCTTTCGGGTCTTCATCATCATCAGACAAATTGATGATCGGCACTTTTGCTGAAGATTCCTCTTCGAAGTCGCTGATTAAGATAATGAGATTGGTGCTAGAAGTAGACATCTATCACACATTAACTACCACATTAGAAATATATCACATAATATTTATATGTTATAATATTCAATTTCTGACCAAAAATGATAAGCGATGGTTTTCAAAAACAAGTTCGGTCAAAGTCCAAACTCACTAATGCATCCTAACAAATACCGGTCAGACACACTAATGCAATTTCTGGTTCGCTAAGACCTCTCCTCCGATGCCAAGTGAAACGACTCGTCTATATTACTATAAATGTGGTACGTTATTCATTGGTCCCAAAGCGAGGTATTTAACCTCTATATGATACGTTTTAGAAAGTATTGTATTCGTTTCATAAAAAGCACACTATTATTATACATAATGCATGTTTTAAACAAGTGGGCGATTATTTAAGAAATAATCCCCATAACACATCGGTTTTCAAATACTACACACGTGCCATAATACTCAAATATAATACATGACAAAGGTTTTATTGAATGCAACATTTCATTTAAACAAAATCAAGAGACTCCATGCACAACTTGCTCAGATAATGCAACAGGGGAAGATGATAATGCTAAAAACGAACATATATTTCATAGCATTATTCCTCAAGAAAGACAAGATTTTAGTTGCAATTGTTCCATTTTCAAGTGATATCCGTTTATATTAAATAAGTGCGAAGACAAAAGGCGAAAATGACGATTTGAAGACACAAAGGTCCAAAAAGCTAAAAAGTACAAGATACAATTCAAGAGGTTCAAATTATTGATGAGGAACGTCTCAAAATTACAAGAGTACAAGATTCAAAACGCAAAATACAAAATATAAAATTGTACGCAAGGACGTTCAAAAATCCGGAATCGGGACCAGAGTCAACTCTTAACGCTCGACGCAACGGACTAAAAATTACAAGTTAACTATGCATATAAATATAATATAATATATAATTAATTATATTAATTATATATATATTATATATATATATTATAAAACCGTCGGCAGAGAAACTCCAAGGGTGTGTGCTGTAAATACATTCTCCGCGACTTGCGGAGTTTGAAGAGCATTTTGCCGCGAGTCGCGGAGCCCCAAATTTGAAAACTGCCTATAAAGCCAACCGAATTCTGATCAAAAACCGTCATCTTTTTCTTCCTCATTCATACGTAAAATTTATATTTATATTTATAATTTATATTTTAATTTTAATTATAATTCTAATAATAAGGGTATGTTAGCGAATATTGTAAGGGTGTAAGTCGAAATTCTGTCCGTGTAACGCTACGCTATTTTTAATCATTGTAAGTTATGTTCAACCTTTTTATATTAATGTCTCGTAGCTAAGTTATTATTATGCTTATTTAAAACGAAGTAATCATGATGTTGGGCTAATTACTAAAATTGGGTAATTGGGCTTTGTACCATAATTGGGGTTTGGACAAAAGAACGACACTTGTGGAAATTAGACTATGGGCTATTAATGGGCTTTATATTTGTTTAACTAAATGAAAGTTTGTTAATGTTAATATAAAGATTTACAATTGGGCGTCCCTATAAATTACCATATACACTCAATCGGACACGATGGGCGGGGTATTTATACGTACGAATAATCGTTCATTTAACCGGACACGGGAATGGATTAATAGCCACTAGAATAATTAAAACAGGGGTGAAATTACATTCAAGGGTAATTGGTGTAATTGTTAACAAAGTAGTAAAACCTTGGTTTACACGCAGTCGATAACCTGGTGTATTCATTAAACAAAGTATTAAAACCTTGTTACAATTCGAATCCCCAATTAGTTGGAATATTTAACTTCGGGTATAAGAATAATTTGACGAGGACACTCGCACTTTATATTTATGACTGATGGACTGTTATGGACAAAAACCAGACGGACATATTAAATAATCCAGGACAAAGGACAATTAACCCATGGGCATAAAATTAAAATCAACACGTCAAACATCATGATTACGGAAGTTTAAATAAGCATAATTCTTTTATTTCATATTTAATTTCCTTTATTTTATATTTAATTGCACTTCTAATTATCGCACTTTTATTTATTGTTGTTTAATCGCACTTTTAATTATCGTACTTTTTAATTATCGCAATTTTATTTTATCGCACTTTTATTATTCGCAATTTCATTATCGTTATTTACTTTACGCTTTAATTTAAGTCTTGTATTTATTTAATATTTTACATTAGGTTTTAACTGCGACTAAAGTTTTAAAATCGACAAACCGGTCATTAAACGGTAAAAACCCCCCTTTATAATAATAATATTACTTATATATATATTTGTATTTTTAATAAAAGTAAACTAATATAGCGTTGAGCTTTGTTTAAAGATTTCCCTGTGGAACGAACCGGACTTACTAAAAACTACACTACTGTACGATTAGGTACACTGCCTATAAGTGTTGTAGCAAGGTTTAAGTATATCCATTCTATATATAAATAAATATCTTGTGTAAAATTGTATCGTATTTAATAGTGTTTTCTGCTAAAATTAATAACTATTTTATATACTACCCCCTACGACATCAAGTGTTTTTTGGCGCCGCTGCCGGGGACTATCTTAAAAGCCGGAAGCGCAACGCTAATATAAAAAAAAACAAAAGATTTTTAGTTAACTTTTATTAAAATTCGTTTTTGTAAAAATACGTTTTAAATATTCAAAAATATAAAAAGAAAAACAAAAATATAAGTATTTTTTTTTAAGATTTTGTTAAATATTTAAGTTTTATAAGTTTCTTTATTTTTATTTTAGTTTATAAAAATATAAGTTTTATTTTAAAATCTTTTATTTATAAAAAAACAGAAAACAGAAAATAAAAAAAAAATAAAGAAAAACGTGTAAAAATTCAAACCTGTCAGCTGAATTCTGAAACCCCGCGACTCGCGGGGTTTGATGCAATAAATGCCGCGACTCGCGGAGCTTTTCTGACAGGCGACAGGAAGCCCTAATTCAGCATTAATTACGGTTTATTATTAATTATAATTATTATTTAAACCTAATTATTATTATTATTATTATTAGTTTTATTTTTATTTTTACTTTTTATTTAATTTATGTATTTAGTATTAATTAGTTTTATTAAATTGTAAAATTAGTAGTTTTATTAAAAAAATAATATAAAAATAATATTTTTATAAAAATTGTAATTTTTACAACTTTTTGTATATTTTTATATTTTGTCCCTTTTTAATCATTGTAGCGTAATATTTGTATTTTTAGCTCATATTTAATTTTAAACTTAGTTTTTGCTATAGTTATTTTTACTCCTAGATTTTTAGGCTTTGCCGTAGAATTCCTTAAGTGCTTTTTCTTTAGACTAAGATTTAGGTGCTTTAGAATTTTGCGACGCCTTTTTAAGTTTTAGTTTCTTTTTAAGTTATTTCCATTTGGGATTTAGTTTTTCTTGTAAGCTTTAATAATTTTAGACCTTTTACTATGTATCAATTATCATTCCAATTAGTAATTTCAATTTGCGATTATAATTTTAAGTTAGTTGTAGTAATAAGATTAGGTTAGTCAAGTATTTTTAAGTTTTTATAAGTTTCTTTTATTTTTCCGTCACCTTTTATTTTTCAACCATTTTTTCTTTTTCGACCTTTTTCGACGAACTCTTTTTCTCTCTTATTTCTCGCTATTCTAGTTTTAGGACATAGAATTTTTTCTACTTCTTATCTAAATTTCTTAAAATTACGAAAATTTATTTTAAGTGGTTAAATTAATAGACATCAAAATTTTCTGGTTCGTAGTAATAGTTGGATTTGTACGTGGACCGGGTTATTGGAGCCAAACAGTCCTCAATTATATTGAGACCAAACGAATCCTGCCCCTCTGCTGCATCTTTTGGCTATTCAAAACGTGGGCAAAATCAGAAAAGTCTATTAATTGGATAACTTATTATAATTTTTCTTTCCTTTTTAAAACTAATAGGATATTCAGTGAATGCACCGAGCAAGACGTTCACCACCTTTTGTACGTTCACCACCTGTAACTAGATCAAGACATTTAGCAAATATAACCGCCGTTGATTTTTCTTTAGAATCGTCATCTAGTCAACCAAGTACTTCAGTTCAAATTTCCGATAATCCATTTTTTGAACCCGACCTCACAATTGAGAATCCGGAGAATATTCAGGAACGGTTCGTAGATCCTGAACCATTAAACTTTCCTCCGGAACCACCAATCATTCAAACAGAGATTGTTGAGGAATGAACCATTAAATCAGAATCATCTAGTGATACCGATTCAACAAATTCAATTATGGAGAATCTGGAACCTTTAAGTATGGAAGACCGAATGAGAGCTAAACGCACTGGCCAAGGTCACGCAATTACTCATCCAGACATTAATGCGCCAGATTATGAAATCAAAGGACAAATTCTACACATGGTGACTAATCAATGCCAATTTAGTGGTGCGCCGAAGGAAGATCCAAATGAACATCTACGTACCTTTAATAGGATCTGCACACTATTTAAAATACGAGAAGTGGAGGATGAACAGATATATCTCATGTTATTTCCCTGGACTTTAAAGGGAGAAGCCAAAGATTGGTTGGAATCGTTACCTGAAGGGGCGATCGATACATGGGACGTTTTAATTGACAAATTTCTTAAACAATTCTTTCCTGCATCTAAAGCCGTAAGACTTCAAGCAGAAATTGTTACGTTCACACAGAAACCAAATGAAACTCTATATGAGGCATGGACAAGATATGGAAAGTTGTTAAGAGGATGTCCGCAACATGGTTTAGACACCTGTCAAATAGTACAAATATTCTACCAAGGATGCGACATCACTACAAGAAAAGACATAGATATAGCAGCTGGTGGTTCTATTATGAAGAAAACCGAAACTGATGCTTACAAAATTATTGATAACACTGCTTCCCACTCACATGAGTGGCACCAAGAAAAAGACATCATTAGATCATCTAAAGCAGCTAGAGCCGATTCTAGCCATGACTTAGATTCCATTTCCGCAAAGATAGATGCTGTGGAGAGACGAATGGAAAAGATGACTAAGGATATTCACTCAATACGAATTAGTTGTGAGCAGTGTGGAGGACCACATTTGACAAAAGATTGTCTCAGTATTGAATTAACAATGGAACAAAGAGAGAATATTTCATACATAAACCAAAGGCCTGGAAATAATTATCAGAATAATTATCAACCGCCAAGACCGATTTACAATCAAAACCAGAATTATAACCGAAATATTCCATACAACAACCAACAAGGTCCTAGCAATCAACAAGTATCCAATAATACTTATAATCAGCAAAGACCTAATTTTCAAAACAAACCACCATAACAAACCGATGATAAAAAGCCAAATTTAGAATATATGATGACGAAGCTAGTTGAAACTCAAACGCAGTTTTTCACATCTCAAAAACAAACCAATGAACAAAATGCTCAAGCATTTAGAAATCAACAAGCTTCTATTCAAAATCTGGAACAAGAAGTAAGTAACCTAGCAAGATTAATAGGTGAAAGAAAACCGGAAAGTCTACCTAGCGATACAAATGCTAACCCCCGAAATGAAACAGCTAAAGCCATTACCACAAGAAGTGGTACAACACTTAAACCACCTGAAATACCTGTAACTTCTGATGAAACTATTCCTACTCCACAAGAACCACAACCTGATCAAGATGAGGAAAAAGAACCGGTAGTTGAAAAGGTTAATGAAAATAACACAGTTAAGGATAAACCTTATGTTAAACCATACCAACCACCACTTCCTTACCCGAGTAAAATGAAGAAAGAGAAACTTGAAGCCGAGCAATCCAAATTTTTGGATATGTTTAAACAAATAAATATAAATCTTCCTTTCATTGATGTGATTTCAGGAATGCCAAGATATGCTAAATTCTTGAAAGATCTAATCTCAAATAGAAAGAAAATGGAAGAACTCTCGGCTGTTACTATGAATGCTAATTGTTCAGCAGTGCTGTTGAATAAGATACCAGAAAAACTATCTGATCCAGGAAGTTTCACAATTCCATGTTTTCTGGGTAGTCTTAGTTCAATAGAAGCATTGGCAGACTTAGGTGCTAGTATAAATCTAATGCCGTATTCACTATACGCTAAACTAGACCTTGGAGAATTAAAACCAACCAGAATAAGCATACAACTAGCCGATAGATCAATAAAATATCCTAGAGGGATAATGGAGAACATGCTAGTTAAAGTTGGTACTTTAGTATTTCCAGTAGATTTTGTTGTTTTGGACATGGAAGAAGATTCTCAAGTTCCTCTCATATTAGGAAGACCATTCTTAAACACGGCTAAAGCAATGATAGACGTGTTCGGTAAGAAACTGACCCTAAGTATAGAGGATGAGAGTGTTACCTTTTCAGTTGATAGAGCAATGCAACAACCACAATCTGCAGATGATACATGCTATTATATTCAAACTGTAGATCCATATGCTGAATTGTTAGAAGAATTTCCAGAATTACAAGGAACGGGAGAATGTTCTGTAGGAGAAGGAACTGAACCAATTGATGAAGCTGAAATGTTAGCTACACTTATGGATAATGGATATGAACCAACAACAGAAGAAATTCAAATGCTAAAAAAAGAAGACAGATATCGATATAAATCATCGATAGAAGAACCTCCGAAATTAGAGTTAAAGCCACTTCCAAACCATTTGGAATACGCTTATTTACATGGTGAATCTGAATTACCTGTAATAATATCGTCTTCTCTTAGTGAAAATGAGAAATCACAACTCATTTCTGTGTTGAAAGCTCATAAACCGGCCATTGCATGGAAGATTCATGATATTAAAGGAATAAGTCCTTCGTATTGCACACATAAAATCCTTATGGAAGAAGGTCATAAAACGTATGTGCAACGCCAACGAAGACTAAATCCTAATATGCAAGATGTAGTTAAGAAAGAGATTATTAAACTGCTAGATGCAGGTTTGATATATCCAATCTCTGATAGTCCATGGGTAAGCCCAGTTCAATGCGTGCCTAAGAAGGGTGGCATGACCTGTCATTACAAATGAGAAAAATGAGCTTATTCCTACTAGGACTGTAACAGGATGGCGTGTATGTATTGATTATAGAAAATTAAATGACGCCACCAGAAAAGATCACTTTCCCTTACCTTTCATAGATCAAATGTTGGAAAGATTAGCCGGAAATAGTTACTATTGTTTTCTAGATGGATTTTCCGGATATTTTCAAATTCCAATAGCACCCGAGGACCAAGAGAAAACAACATTCACGTGCCCTTATGGTACTTTTGCTTACAAACGCATGCCATTTGGACTTTGTAACGCCCCTGCAACCTTTCAAAGGTGTATGATGGCGATTTTTCACGACATGATAGAAGAATGCATGGAAGTTTTCATGGATGACTTTTCAGTCTTCGGTGATACATTTAAATCATGTCTAGTTAATCTGGAACGAATGCTAATTAGATGCGAAAAATCAAATCTAGTACTTAATTGGGAGAAATGTCATTTCATGGTTAAAGAAGGCATCGTTCTTGGACATAAAATTTCAAAAGAAGGAATTGAAGTGGATAGAGCTAAAGTAGATGTAATTGCTAAACTTCCACATCCCACCAATGTTAGAGGAGTTAGGAGTTTTCTAGGGCATGCCGGTTTTTACCGACGTTTCATAAAAGATTTTTCTAAAATTGCCACTCCTATGAATAAACTCCTAGAAAAGGATGCGCCATTCATCTTTTCAGATGAGTGTATCAAATCTTTTAATATTCTTAAAGAAAAACTCACTAATGCACCGATCATGATAACACCAAATTGGAATCTACCATTTGAACTAATGTGCGATGCAAGTGATTTTGCAATGGGAGCCGTTTTAGGACAAAGGATTGAAAAACGATTTCAACCTATATATTATGCTAGTAAGACATTACAAGGAGCACAAACGAACTATACAACTACTGAAAAAGAACTCCTTGCTATTGTCTTTGCTTTTGACAAATTTCGATCATATCTCGTTCTAGCAAAAACGGTGGTCTATACCGACCATTCTGCTCTTAGATACCTATTTTCAAAACAAGATGCTAAACCAAGATTAATCCGTTGGATCTTACTCTTACAAGAGTTTGATATTGAAATCCGAGATAAAAGAGGAGCAGAAAATCTCGCCGCTGGTCATCTTTCTCGTCTTGAAAATCCCGAATTAGAAGTTCTAAATGAATCTGCCATACAAGACAACTTTCCTGATGAATATCTATTGAAGATAGATTATAAAGAAATCCCATGGTTTGCAGACTATGCAAACTACTTAGTTTGTGGATTCCTTGAAAAAGGATTATCGTACCAAAGACGAAAGAAATTCTTCAGTGATATAAAACACTATTTCTGGGAAGATCCACATCTGTTTAAAAGTTGTCCCGATGGAATAATACGCCGATGTGTATTTGGAGATGAAGCTAGTAAAATTTTAAACCATTGTCACACAGGACCAACAGGAGGGCATTATGGGCCTCAACTAACAGCAAGAAAAGTTTATGAAGCTGGATTCTATTGGCCTACAATTTACAAAGACGCACACCTTCTTTGCAAATCCTGTGATGCATGTCAAAGGGCCGGAAAAATAAGTCAACGTGATGAAATGCCACAAAATGTCATCCAAGTATGTGAAGTATTTGACATTTGGGGTATTGACTTTATGGGTCCATTTCCAAAATCTCATAATAATCTATATATACTCGTAGCCATTGATTATGTATCTAAATGGGCGGAAGCACAAGCTCTCCCAACTAACGATGCACGAGTTGTAGTCAACTTTTTAAAACGTCTTTTTGCAAGGTTTGGAACACCGAAAGCTTTAATAAGTGATCGGGGTACTCATTTCTGTAATAATCAACTTGAGAAAGTTCTTAAAAGATATGGAGTAACTCATAAAATCTCCACCGCATATCATCCACAAACAAGTGGACAAGTTGAAAATACCAACCGAGCTTTAAAACGTATTCTAGAGAAAACCGTAGGATCAAATCCGAAGGAATGGTCCATTAAATTGGAGGATGCACTCTGGGCTTTTAGAACAGCCTACAAAACTCCAATTGGAACCACACCTTTTAGACTTGTTTATGGAAAAGCATGTCATCTTCCAGTAGAAATTGAACACAAAGCATTTTGGGCTTTGAAAACATGTAATCTTGATTTACATGAAGCCGGACGTCTACGATTAAGTCAACTAAACGAATTAGAAGAATTAAGATATGAAGCATACGAAAATTCGTTAATCTATAAAGAAAGAACGAAGAAATGGCATGATAAAAGAATCAGAAGTTCAAAAGAATTTAAAGAAGGAGACAGAGTTCTTCTTTTCAATTCACGATTCAAGCTATTTCCTGGAAAATTGAAATCAAGATGGTCTGGACCATTCATAGTCAAAAGAGTTTTCCCATACGGAACGATAGAATTGATAAATTCAAATGGGATTGAATTTAAAGTTAATGGTCACAGAGTTAAACATTATATACATGGTCCGATGGAAGTCGACAACGAAGTTAATCACAATTTCGATACCACAGCTAACTAAGTGTGGGGAGAATCAAGTCTTTAAAGGATAATATGTATTTCTGTTAGAGTTAGATTGTCTGTTTTCGTGTAGTTCTCGAAAATGAAACCCGAATGGTCTTTCCCTAGCAGACCCTAAAGAACTAGTCTTCTCCCCCCATTCTGAATTTTTATTTTTTTAGGTTTTTACGAAATGAAGACTGCCTGTGAACTAAACCATGGTCTAATGCTACACGCTTTGATCACTAAACGTAATAATGACATACTACCGAGTGAAATAGTATCAGTAATCAGAGAAAGAATGGACAGAGTTAGAAAAGAATCCAGATGCGAAGATAATAAGTTACAATTTGGTAAAGGAAAATCAAAATCCGCAGCGAAAAGAAGAGCACGACACCTAGAACGATGTCACAAATGCGGAAAATGGTCACATGGAGGTAAATGTTCCAATAATCAAACCTATTCAAATACCGAATTTGTTACTTTATGCAGAGACGGACCGTTCATATGTTTAGAAGAAAAGACACTGAATGCTCGAGGTTACGCCTATGCAGCCATGGAAAACCAATTAAACCGACTATCTTATGAATGGAATAGATCATATAACTAAGAAATCTATTTCACAGGTATGTCTGTACAGTTTTTATTTTTATTTTTATTTTTAACCTTTTGATAATAAACGCTAATTTGTTCGCTAAAAAGTATTAAATTGGTATTGAATAAAATTAGGTTTGGCGACCGAAATTATTGATATCATTCAAAAATTTATTACATCACTGCGAAATTTAACGTTTATTCTTAAGGTATAAATATCTTTAATCAATCAAACCAAAATATTTCAAAAATTCGTCATGAGTTAAATTAGGTCTTGGAACCGAAATTACTTTACCGAAAAGAGGGGCGCATATTTTTGATAATATTTGATTGATTAAAGTGTGATAAAAAGACAAAAAGATTTTTAATTTTATTTTTACCATGTTTTTAAAATTAATATTTAAATCTTAAATTAATATTGTAAATTTTGTAAAAACAATATATTTAAAATTATAAATATTTGAACCATAATATAAGTTTGGTATGAATTTATAAATTTTTAAATTAAGTTTGGTGTGAATTTTTAATTTCTAAAATATTAATTTTTAATTTTATGCATTTCAAATTTTAAGTTTGGTGTGAATTTTTAATTTTTAATTTTTAATTTTGAATTTTATATTTAAGTTGTGTGAATTTAAAAACAAAAATTTACTTTATCTCATTAAGTTAAGAATATGATTTTTAAAATTCGTCGTAAGTTGAAGACTAGGTCTTTGAACCGAAATTGCTTTACCCGAGGGAGGGACGAGAACTTTTAATATCATTATTTTTAATCTTATTGAATTAGAGTATGCCAAAAACATTAAAAAACCCAAAAATCTTAGCTTTTAAAACAATCGCTACAAAAAGACAAATTTTAAAATTTTGTCGAGAGACGGACTAGGACATCGATCCGAAACGACCTCGTCCTAAATAATAAGGGAAACAAAATTTTAAAATTAATTTCTTAATTGTTTTTAATAAGTTAATGATTATATAAAAAAAAAAAATATATACCAAACTCCGCGAGTCGCGGAGTTTGGAGGGGAAATCCCCGCGACTCGCGGAGGGGCCGGATTACAGAAAAAAAAAATAAAGAGCTGAACGATCAGTTTCACTCCCCCACCCAAAAACACTGCGAAGAACAGCGAAAAAACCCCGAAAAAACCCGAAAAATACACCCCAAAATCACAATTTTTAACCGTTAATCACCAAATCTTTTGCTAAAATCATGTTGAGAAGGATGCTATCTAAGAATTACTCAAGAAAAACGGTAAATTTCTACACCTAAACACCATTTAATTCGAAATTTGATGTTCTTGAGCTATTTTTTTCCCAATTTGATTTTGATGCTTTTTAGTGTAATTAGACTTAAATTGTTTATGTATTATGCTTGTATAACCTAGATTGATGCTGTTTAACATGATTAGAAGCCTTAAACTTCAAATTTTGAATAATCTAGGGTTTGTGTTCTTGAGCAAATTTGGGGCTTTTTGATATAAACAGGTTATGGCCGATTTTTGTCATGAATTGTTGCTAAATTGAGTAGTGTAACATGTCTAGGTAGTTAAATGATCCAAACTTTGAGCCTAAACATGATTTTGAGAATTAAAGTGGACTTTTTCAAGTCTAAAATTCATGAACTTGATTTTTGAAAGATAATGCCATTTGAGACTTGTTTAATTGCTAGTAATGATTATTTTGACATGTTATTTGAGTTGAATGCTTATGAACTTGGCGAACATTTTCGTATATGCTTATTTGAAAAAGTGTAGATTTGATAAAAATGTGAAAATAAGCTTAAGTTTGATATAAATTGATAATGTCATTGTAATTATTTTGATTGATGATTTTGCTGACACTAATGCATATTTGGATGCACAAAAATTGTGTTTGATGTGTTTTGCAGAATGAAAGGGGTGAATCTTCATCCCAAGCCCGCAATGCTCCTGCTGAGAATTTGGAACAACAGGAGGTGGATAACTACTACAAGCAGGATGTACCTCATCCAGTCATGACCTTTTCCGATATGCATTTGGAAGAGTTGCACCCGAACCTGAGATTTGACAGACTTTGGATAGATTATCCAAAATATCAAAGGGGTTTGCATACTCTTCATTCTAAGGTTGTTGAGGTACCGAGGGTCATAGAATGGGGACCCTTAGAAGCTATAGAATTGGCCGGGCCAATTAGGGAATTACTTGTACAGAGGTATGGTAATTCTTCTTTTAATGACTGGATATGTTTATTCACCATACGCAGACTTGTATATAAAGTATGGTGTGAAGAATTGTTATGTAGTATAGAGTTGAATGATCGGGTAGCTAGTTTAACTGATCGTTCTTTTATTAGATTTTTGTTAGGCGGTTCGATGCGCCACATGTCTTTACTGGACATGGCTCAGGCTTTACGTATATATACGCCTGAGGAGTTAGCGTCTGCCGATTGTAGAGGATTGATACTAAACGGTAGAAAGATAGATGAGAATTTTGATACACACGGTGTGTGGAGTCAAATGACAAGCCATCACCGTTTCAAAGGGGGAAACTACTCTTATTTGGATATAGATAGAGCCGAATTAAGAGTGATACATAGGTTTTTAGCTAATTCGATTACACAAAGGGGTAAGAACAAAGAAAAAGTAAATGAACAAGATTTGTTTTACCATATGTGTATTCGAGACCCACAAAGCGCTGTAAGTATACCATATTGTGTGGGTTATTATTTATCAGCTATGGTTCGGGGGATGTGACCACATAGCATAATAGGAGGTGGTATTTTTATTACTTTGATTGGTGAATATCTCGGTGTGGATATAAGTCGGGGGGGATTATTACTAGAAGAGCCGGAACCCCGCGACACTATAGGTTTAAATGTATACCATGGTGCGAAAGTTTTGAAGAGGCGAAATAACGCCGCAGTACGATACCATGGTAGACATCCACAGGTGGAGAGAAACCAACAACAAGGTAATGTAGGAGGGGGGAATGAGATGCAAGAAATGCATAGGTTTATAGCTTCTCAGGAATACGAAAATGCTAGACAGAGAGCATTTGAAGATTGGCAAGTTCATCAGAACCAAATCATAGCTCATTGCCAACATATAGGTAGAAACTATATTCCTACACCGAAACCCATCTTCCCTCCTTGGTCGATAGAGATGCAGCCACCATATCCTACGTATGACCCTGCCGAAGCATTCTATAGCACTTATGGTTATGCCTGGAACCCCTATTGGTACCAATATCATCCTTAGTTTACTTATTATTTTATTATTTTGTAATTTGTAATTATTGATACATTTAATACTTTTGTTAATATTGTAATCATTTTTATAATTATCTAACTTTTATTCTTAGACTTTAATAATTTTTGAATGTGGGGTAATATACCAAACTTCAAAAATATGTATATATGTTTGCAGTTTATCTTATGTACACAACAGGGTAAAACAACGCATTTTCAAAGACTGGCATTAAGTTCAGCAAAAGCAACTAATTTTGACGACAAGATGCAAAATATATGTGAAATAACAACAAGACGGAATGAACAAATGATGTGCACCATTTATCATTCAGCAAACAAACGACAATATATTTGGAAACTTTGGTAAAAATTTAATCATTTTCACACAAATCACCCTCAATAATTTAAATTGTTACTGATTTCTTGCAAATGAGGGCATTGCAAGATCTTAAGTGTGGGAAGGGATTAAATTCTTTCGGATTTTAAAATTTTTTACTTTATACACTTGGTTACCATTAAAAATACTAATAAAGCAGTAGTTGTATTAGAATCTAGTGCTCTCTGATAAAAAAGAACAGCCCTAGTCTTATATACTGACTACCCAATTCTAGTACGATTTTTCAAAATTTTCAATTAAATGAATTCAAAATCATGTTTATACATATTTATGAACGATAAAACTAGGTTTTAACACCGAAATTATTGTTACCTCGGAAAGGACATAAATTGAGAAACAAACTAAAATGTTAAAATTCATTTAAAATGGAATAGAGGACGATAAAAAGGAAAATAAAAGCCAAGTGTGGGAAAATTTACCAAGTTATTTTAAACATATGTCACATATATCTGTAACAAATAACTGAAAATACTTTTGCTTTGGACTAAACTAAACTGTTTTACCCGATGAAAGAAAAGAAGAGATGGATCTACACGATGAATCAATTCCATCATTAAAAGGAAGTAAAGTCTTCCGAAAAAGAAACGCGCTTCTTGATTTAGGTCATGAAGTTGTCGTCCAGACCAGCTGTAGGTTGACGAAAAATCTAGAAAAGTCATCACTAAAATCAGCAGGAAATCCACGGACCTCAGCATTAAACAGGGTCGCCAAGTGGTCAGATTTATCCTAACCATGAGAAGGATTTATCTCGTATAATGGGGGGCACCATGCAAATTAGCTGGATAAGACTAATGAATCAGATCCCCAGAAAGGATAATCTCCTTAAAGATTAAAAATCAGCTTTTAAGCCTGATATTACTCAATCCTTGAGATTGACCTTAAAGATTGAGAATTCAAACTCATGGAATTCAATGATATCTAAACTCGAGCTTGAACGAGAAAATATTTTGATCAAAATTAAAACCGATTTGTTTTCTGAAAATCCATTTTCAATGCGTTCATTACCATTGAACGTAAAATCCTGGGAATTCAACAGAATTCATTAGGTCACCTGAACCAAATCGGGTGTCAACCGTAAGAACGGTGGTTGCATAGCATGGTCGGAGACAGGACCTTGTGCCAGGCCGAAAAATTATAAGGGTGAGCTTTACTATTGCTCCTACCAAGGATAGTAATTGCATCCGACACGTTATAGACCATAATCAAAAGCATGTCACGGGACATTGCCTTAACAGTTGCTTGTTCAACGCTTTCCTTTACAACCGGACGGTAGTTTACCGAAAGGTAATATACGGGACAAGTAAACTGGACGTGTTGCTTTCCAAATACAAGGTTAGCAAGTGGGTGACACAAAACCGCAAGTTTTGAGCTAAAATTTTCAAATTTAAAACCCACCAAACCCACAAAAATATTTTGCAAACACCGGTAAAGGGTTATCCCGGAAAACTTATCTAGGGTAAAAACTAGATTTAATTTTCAAAAGATCAAATGTTTTCATAAAGATCCAATTTCCTTAATGGATCTAAATTTTTATAGTCATGTGGGACTGTAAACCATATCGTTACTACCATTGTTTATACCGCCGTATAGAAATCACTGATGTACAAAGTGTGAAGAATAAAGAAGTGATTCTAGTATTTCAAGACAATATTGCTTGAGGACAAGCAACGCTCAAGTGTGGGAATATTTGATAATGCTAAAAACGAACATATATTTCATAGCATTATTCCTCAAGAAAGACAAGATTTTAGTTGCAATTGTTCCATTTTCAAGTGATATCCGTTTATATTAAATAAGTGCGAAGACAAAAGGCGAAAATGACGATTTGAAGACACAAAGGTCCAAAAAGCTAAAAAGTACAAGATACAATTCAAGAGGTTCAAATTATTGATGAGGAACGTCTCAAAATTACAAGAGTACAAGATTCAAAACGCAAAATACAAAATATAAAATTGTACGCAAGGACGTTCAAAAATCCGGAACCGGGACCAGAGTCAACTCTTAACGCTCGACGCAACGGACTAAAAATTACAAGTTAACTATGCATATAAATATAATATAATATATAATTAATTATATTAATTATATATATATTATATATATATATTATAAAACCGTCGGCAGAGAAACTCCAAGGGTGTGTGCTGTAAATACATTCTCCGCGACTTGCGGAGTTTGAAGAGCATTTTGCCGCGAGTCGCGGAGCCCCAAATTTGAAAACTGCCTATAAAGCCAACCGAATTCTGATCAAAAACCATCATCTTTTTCTTCCTCATTCATACGTAAAATTTATATTTATATTTATAATTTATATTTTAATTTTAATTATAATTCTAATAATAAGGGTATGTTAGCGAATATTGTAAGGGTGTAAGTCGAAATTCTGTCCGTGTAACGCTACGCTATTTTTAATCATTGTAAGTTATGTTCAACCTTTTTATATTAATGTCTCGTAGCTAAGTTATTATTATGCTTATTTAAAACGAAGTAATCATGATGTTGGGCTAATTACTAAAATTGGGTAATTGGGCTTTGTACCATAATTGGGGTTTGGACAAAAGAACGACACTTGTGGAAATTAGACTATGGGCTATTAATGGGCTTTATATTTGTTTAACTAAATGAAAGTTTGTTAATGTTAATATAAAGATTTACAATTGGGCGTCCCTATAAATTACCATATACACTCAATCGGACACGATGGGCGGGGTATTTATACGTACGAATAATCGTTCATTTAACCGGACACGGGAATGGATTAATAGCCACTAGAATAATTAAAACAGGGGTGAAATTACATTCAAGGGTAATTGGTGTAATTGTTAACAAAGTAGTAAAACCTTAGTTTACACGCAGTCGATAACCTGGTGTATTCATTAAACAAAGTATTAAAACCTTGTTACAATTCGAATCCCCAATTAGTTGGAATATTTAAATTCGGGTATAAGAATAATTTGACGAGGACACTCGCACTTTATATTTATGACTGATGGACTGTTATGGACAAAAACCAGACGGACATATTAAATAATCCAGGACAAAGGACAATTAACCCATGGGCATAAAACTAAAATCAACACATCAAACATCATGATTACGGAAGTTTAAATAAGCATAATTCTTTTATTTCATATTTAATTTCCTTTATTTTATATTTAATTGCACTTCTAATTATCGCACTTTTATTTATTGTTGTTTAATCGCACTTTTAATTATCGTACTTTTTAATTATCGCAATTTTATTTTATCGCACTTTTATTATTCGCAATTTCATTATCGTTATTTACTTTACGCTTTAATTTAAGTCTTGTATTTATTTAATATTTTACATTAGGTTTTAACTGCGACTAAAGTTTTAAAATCGACAAACCGGTCATTAAACGGTAAAAACCCCCCTTTATAATAATAATATTACTTATATATATATTTGTATTTTTAATAAAAGTAAACTAATATAGCGTTGAGCTTTGTTTAAAGATTTCCCTGTGGAACGAACCGGACTTACTAAAAACTACACTACTGTACGATTAGGTACACTGCCTATAAGTGTTGTAGCAAGGTTTAAGTATATCCATTCTATAAATAAATAAATATCTTGTGTAAAATTGTATCGTATTTAATAGTGTTTTCTGCTAAAATTAATAACTATTTTATATACTACCCCCTACGACATCAGAAGACTTTCTTAAGGACCTGAGAATAAACATACTTAAACAGTCAACACAAAGGTTGGTGAGATATATAGGTTTAAAGCTAGCATCGATATAAATATAGACCACAATATTTCATAGTTAAAAATATTTCAATAAAGATATTCTATAAGTTGTTGAGCGCTTCGGTAACCATACTTAACCATTAATGTGGCATATTCCCTTTATTATGAAATCTCCCTACACTGTACTAAGTGTAGTAAAAACGAAGTACTATGCAACCGTTTACGATATTAGAGCGACTAGCCCGGTTGGGGTTGTCAAACCCGATAGATCTATCAATAGGATTCGCGCTTACATGTTCTTAAAAAATGTAAATATTAGTTACCATGCTATTAGGGAAGATATGCAAGGTGGTACAACTCAACGTAGAATATATTTTAAGTACTTGTGTCCATGGCGTAAAAAATAAAATGTATGTATTCTCATCCTAAAATATTTTTAGAGTTTAAAAATGGGACTATATACTCACTTTCACGTATTTTCACTTCGTTAAAAAATAAGACTTGGCCACGGGTCGATTCACGAACCTATAACATATATATATATATATATATATATATATATATATATATATATATATATATATATATATATATATATATATATATATCAAAGTATGATCGAAATATATTCACAACATTTTTATTACTTATTGTCGTTTTAAGTTGTTAAGTTAGTAGTCCAACATTAGTAGTCCACAATTAGTAGTCCACAGTTAGTAGTACATAAATAAATAAATATATTATCTCGAATCAATCCACGACCCAGTGTATACAAGTCTCAGACTCGATCACAACTCAAAGTATATATATTATTTTAGAATCAACCTCAACCCTGTATAGCTAACTCCAGCATTACTGCATATAGAGTGTCTATGGTTATTCCAAATAATATATATAGATGACGTCAATATGATATGTCAAAACATTGAATACGTGTCTATGGTCTATCAAGATTACATAATATATGTTAGAATGCATGTATAATACAATATAAGTTAGTTAAGTTATGGTTAGAATAGATTTGTTATATAATTTACGTAGCTAAAACTAGTAATTTTTACCAATTTTGTTTTACCCATCATTTCTTCGTTTTAAATCCGTTTTGAGTGCATCAAGTTGCTATGGTTTCGTATCGAACTTAACTTTATGAAACTAAACAGAAATAGTGATGATTTATAGTCGGAGTTACAGGTTAAGTCATTTTTGTAAGAGGTAGCCATTTCAGTCGAAAAAACGACGTCTTGATGACCATTTTGAAAAACATACTTTCACTTTGAGTTTAACCATAATTTTTGGATATAGTTTCATGTTCATAATAAATATCATTTTCCCAGAAGAACAACTTTTAAATCAAAGTTTTTCATAGTTTTTAATTATCTAACCCAAAACAGCCCCCGGTGTTAATACGACGGCGTATGTCCGATTTTACGGTGTTCTTCGTGTTTCCAGGTTTTAAATCATTAAGTTAACATATCATATTGATATAGAACATGTGTTTAGTTGATTTTAAAAGTTAATCTAGAAGGATTCACTTTTTTTCGAACAAGTTTAGAATTAACTAAACTATGTTCTAGTGATTACAAGTTTAAATCTTCGAATAATATAGTTATATATATATGAATCGAATGATGTTATGAACATCATTACTACCTAAAGTATAGTACGTAAACCTACTGGAAGTGACAATAAATGATCTATCTTCAAAGGATTCTTGGATGGCATGAAAGTTCTTGAACTAGAATCATGACACGAAAACAAGTTCAAGTAAGATTTCTACTCGAATTAAGATTGTTATAGTTATAGAAATCGAATCAAAGCTTGAATATGAATATTACCTTGATTTAGGATGATAGCCTACTGTAAATAATAAAGATTTAGTGAGTTTGGATGATCACTTGAAATGGATTTGCAAGATTGGAAGTAAGTTAACGAACTTGGAAGTGTTCTTGATTTTATGAAACTAGAACTTATAGAATTTATGAAGAACACTTAGAACTTGAAGATAGAACTTGAGAGAGATCAATTAGATGAAGAAAATTGAAGAATGAAAGTGTTTGTAGGTGTTTTTGGTCGTGGATAATGGGTTAGATATAAAGGATGTGTAAGTTTATTTTCTTGTAAATAATTCATGAATGATTAGTAATATTTTTGTAATCTTGCTAAATAATTCATGCTACTTGACAAATGGTTGGTTCTACATGTTCCTTAATCATTTAAGGCTGCTAGGAGCAGATTTTTATTGGTATATACCAATAGTAAATATATCTAGAAGCTGGGTATAATACGAGTGCAAATATCGAGCGAATATGAGTAGAATTCTTGATGAAAACAAATGGGAATACAATTGTGATTATTTTTGTTAAGTACAAATATTTTGATATATGCACTTAAGCCTTTCAAAAGTGTATTAATACATCTTAATACACTTCATATATATACATTTTAATTAAGTCGTTAACTCATCGTTAGTCGTTATATGTATGAGTTGTTTCGATGCTTATAAGTTAACGATCTTGTTTAATGTAATTAACCTATTGTTATTATATCTAATGAGATATTAAATTGTTATATTATCATAATAACATAGTGTATTAATATATCTTAATACGATATATATATATATATATATATATATATATATATATATATATATATATATATATATATATATATATATATATATATATATATATATATATATATATATATATATATATATATATATATATATATATATATATATATATATTAAGACGTTAATGCAACGATAATCGTTACATATATATCGTTTCGAAATTCTTAAGTTAGTAGTCTCATTTTATGCATATAACTTATTGTTAATATATTGAATGAGATACTTAGTTATCATTTCATCATGTTAAACATATATATATATATATATATATATATATATATATATATATATATATATATATATATATATATATATATATATATATATATATATATATATATATATATTATCATGTCATTTACAAGTTATAACGTTCATGAATCATCGGTCAAACTGGGTGGTCAAACGTTTACATAAATTTCGTTTCAATTAATCAAGTCTTAACAAGTTTGATTGCTTAACATGTTGGAAACATTTAATTATGTAAATATTAATCTTATATATATTAACGGAAAAATCCGGGTCGTTACAGAAGATTTCTTTCATACCTGAGAATAAACATGATTAAAAGTGTCAACCAAAAGGTTGGTGAGTTCATTAGTTTATCGTAATCAATCATTTTCATAATTTTAATAGACCGCAAGATTTTCATTTCCATTTTTCATAAACATCATATAGCAATCTGCATAAAAATCATTCATATGAATTGAACACCTGATAACCGACATTAACTTTAATGCATAGAATATCCCCAAACAGAACCTCTCATCTGTATAATATAAACCTCGATGTACTAAAGCATCCGTAACCCGGATGGGGGTTGTTAGGCCCAATAGATCTATCTTTAGGATTTGCGTCAATTAGGGGCTATTTCCCTAATTCTTAGGCTACCAAGCTTGAAGTGGTGATATTCGGTTTAATAATCCAACCATAGAATGTAGTTTCGGTTACTTGTGTGTATTTCGGAAAACATTTATAAAAGCAGCGCATGTATTCTCAGTCCCAAAAATATATATTGCAAAAGCATTTAAAAAGGGAGTAATGAAACTCACAATACTATATTTCGTAGCAATTATGTAAATGACAGCACTGAATAAGTGCAGAGTTGGCCTCGGATTCACCAACCTATATTAAGTATATATATTTATATTTTGGTCAATATCTGTCTAACAATTTAGGTCAAGTCTTAGTGTATCACAATCCTAATGCTCGAGACCGGTATGCAAAAGTCAACAAAAATCAACTTGACTTAAAATGACTTCCAAAATCTATACATGTTTATTATATAACTTAAATATAATCGTTTTATATATTTAAATATATTTATCAAATTTTATTAGAGTAAATAATACAAGTCATTTATTAATAAATAAAAATTTATATATGATAACAAAAATATACTTTTATATATCTCAAGTAATAAAATTTATACAGTTTACTCAATATCATAAAAATATAGTGGTATGTATTATTAATGTAATTATATTACGTGTGGTAAAAATATCTTTGTATCACATATTTATTTGATAAAATAATATTGATAATAATAATAATGAGTAAAAGTTGTATTATTTTGTAATAATAATGATAATTATTATTATTCTACTAATAATAATAATAACAATATTTATATTTACTAATGATGATATTAATTATAATAAAATGATAATTTTAATCATGATAATTTTAATAATAACGATACTTTTTAATATCAACTGTAATAATAATAATATTTTATATAAAAAGATTAATTCTATTCAAATTGATAATTTTTAATACTAAAATGATAATAATAATGATATTTTATAATAACAATGATATTTCTATTAAAAATGATAATTTTAATAAAAATGCTAGTTTTAATATTAATGATACTTTTATTAATAATAATAATGATAAAAAATAATGAAAGCGATATTTTTATCTAAATTAATATCTTACAATATTTTAATTTCATCATGATACTTATACTCATTATTTCCTAATTGATTTATTTAATAGCTTTTAGTCTTCTTTTATATCGCATTCAAAATAATGATAATAATAGTAATCATAATAATTAGATGATACTAATATTAGTTTTAATGATAATTATACTAATAATAATAATTATAATAATACTAATGATAATACTAATAATTATTATAATGATAATAATAATAATAATAATAATAATAATAATAATAATAATAATAATAATAATAATAATAATAATAATAATAATAATAATAATAATAATAATAATAATAATAATAATAATAATAATAATAATAATCATAATAATAATAATAATAATAATAATAATAATAATCATAATCAAAATAATAATATGAATAATAACCTTAATGATAATAATGATAGTATATAATAACAATAACAATTTTAATGATAATACTTATATTGATAACGATAATGATAATAATAATAATAATTATTAGATAATAATAATAATGACGATAACCATAACGACGATAGTAATAATAATAATAATAATATTAGAATTAATGATAATTCAGTTGACCATATCTTTTAATCCGTTCATCGAAACCATACGATATCTAAATGAAAAGTTATTAATTTTCGCCAGCTTTCCAACGACATGCATATCATATACCTTATCTCAGTAGCATATGTATCAAATTCGTGATTTATCATAAACTATTTAACGATGAAACTAAGCATACAAGCTTGCATAATCATATATACTCGAGTACTAGTCAGGGATACACTATGAATATATAAAAGATAAGATATGAATGCTCACGTATCAATATTGTGATTCAATATTGCAGGAAATTAGGTAGATGCGACGGACATGACAAACGCTAGATTGACCTCACTAACAATACTCCCGAACAATACCCATCACCTCCTTAGCTATAACCCATAATTTCCTTAGCTCTATCCCGCTCGAAAAACCCGTTTTGAAATAACCCGAACATAACCACGTCGTAGTATTTTATGTATAATACTAATAATTATAATACTACTAATAATAATAACATTAATAATAATAATAATAATTTATAATATATATATATATATATATATATATATATATATATATATATATATATATATATAGATGTCGATAGAGAGAGATGAATTAGAGTGTATGTGTTTGAAGCCAACGAGTCGAGCTTTATAGGACTTTTCTGAATCCCATGCTCATGCTATCGCATGAGAATTGTATGGGGAACTCATGCGATCGCATGAGGTCCCTGTTCAACTTGTGATCGAGTTCAAAATATCTTGCCGACAGTTTATTTAATTTAATATATATATATATATACATATATATATATATATATATATATATATATATATATATATATATATATATATATATATATATATATATAATTCTTATAATTATTTATATATTATATTATATTTATGCGCATCGTTGTCTTGTAATATTAACTCCTATGACTTGTACGTTTAAGCTCGACTTATGTCCCGGTTCCAGTTTTTCGAACGTCCTTTCGTTCGCGTAGAAAACTTGTACTTCACGTTTCGTGATTCGTACCTTTGTCAAAATATAGACTTAATTTATCAATAAACTATATCATTCGAAATATAACTTTAACGTTCGAGTGTTTTGGTCATTTGCTTCTTTAATTCATTGTCTCGTTAATATATATGTATATGATAATTTTAATTCAAATCAAAACATTTTTGTATCTAGTTCATATCTTATCACATTGTAAAATATATATTTTAAAATATAATTTGTATATTTATATATAATTGAAATATTTATTTAATAATGTAATATTTAGTTTTTCAAAACTAATTATATTTCAGAGTTTATATAATTTAAAATCGTTTTCATAATATAACATAATTTGACATGAATCATTTATGTACTAGCGTTTACTCTGACTTCTCAAATATTCTAATTAACTTATTTAAATATTAATCGAGTCACTAATTAAATACTAATATCATTTATTAAATAATTCTAAATATATATAAACACGTTTTTAATTACACGTTGCAAGTTATTTATATATTTATATTTAATTAAATCACGGACCGTTATCATTTATAACTTGTCAAAAGGTTTCTAGAAAGATTCTAAATTTTAAGATAGCGTTAAAACTTTTATCCTTATTAAAATGACTTGGTAAGAATTTGTCAAAAGTGGTTCCAGATATTTATAAAGTTATATTCTTTTTAAAGAAGACGTGGAACTCAAATCTTTTTATATAATTTCTAAAATTTATATCCATAAAAGATAATGATAATAACTTTAATAATCTAATTCTTGACATGTTGTAAAATGTACTAATCTTTCAAAATATATCGTAGTACGTTTTATATCTTTAAAACAATATATATATATATATATATATATATATATATATATATATATATATATATATATATATACACACACACACATTTCACATAACACGTTTTATTACGTAGATGTTTATCTAAAACGAATAAGTATAACGTTATACGTTTAATACTTTGTTAACGTTTTCAAGTCATATAATAAATTTCATAACTTATTTTCATATCAACCAAATCGTTAATGTTTTATTAATATTTCTCAATTTAGTATACACACACACACACACACACACACACACATATATATATATATATATATATATATATATATATATATACATATATATACATATATATATATATATATATATATATATATATATATATATATATATATATATATCTATTTACACATAATTGTTCGTGAATTGTCGAGAACAGTCGAAGGGTAATTGAATACATGAACACAGTTCAAAGTTTTTGAGACTTCAAAATTATACACTTTGCTTATCGTGTCGAAAATATTAAATCATTTAAAGATAAAGTTTAAATTTTGTCAGAAATTTTCGGGTCGTCACAGTACGTACCCGTAAAAGAAATTTCGTCCCGAAATTTGATTGCGTCATGGCTGACAATAAGTATGTTTTCATGACGCATATGAGTTGAAAATTAGAGTTTTATCATCAGTGAGTAGTATGGATAAAACAATTCATTTATGTGAAGAGTATAAGTGAAGCTATCGCAAAAGAGTGAAATGAGTAAATGCAGGTTCGTTTTAACCGATGACGTAGTCACGGTTGATTTCCGAAATTCAAGTATTTTAGAGGAAATCTTCGTAATAAGTTTTGGTTCTTCGGTATTTAAGGAAATTAGGATCTTCTTTGGTTAAATGAAATAATATATTTCGATTGCTCTGTCGGATATTTCCTTATAAATCTACCCCCTTTGTTTCCTTATTTCCACAGCTCATACCTTCTATTCTTTGTTCCTCAATTCATATTTCTAAAACATTCATTAATATGCTTGATCCGGTTCCGATCCTCGATATGTTTGTAACTATCGCAACAATCATCCTTCTTTTCCAACTCCCACCGGAGGAATCTGTTTACTTCTATTTCGCTCTTGGTGTGGTGATTTTCATAATCCTTCCTTGTATCTGTCTTTCCATAATTATCGACATCCATAGTTAATGATCTCTCTTATTTGTTGCGATTTATACTCCTTTCTCTATTTTGAAGCTTCATGCTTTTGTTTTCTCTTCTCGACTTTAAGTACAACAAGCAATAGTCTAGAATTCGTAGGTATGGAGTTTCGAATGAACATGACTAATTTTATAAGAGAGAAATTGTAATAGCACGATCTTGATTTGTCAAATTACCATAATTCACGAGAAAAGATAGAACTATCAGGAAGATATATTCATGAAATGTTTTGAGATTAGGTAGAATGTAAGAGTCGTGTAACATGGCATATGATGACGTTATGGTCTGTGGATCATCACGTTCCATTAGAAACTCAGCATGACTTACTGTAATATAATCACGTTGGTCAAGTGTCATTATATTATACTAATTCATGCTTCAATTCCCAACACTACTTCAAAAACATTCATATTTTAAATTCGAATTTTTCAGAATTTAGAAACTAAAACAGTTTCCTTTATGATGTAACACAGATAACGCGAAGAGATAAATGATTTCAGATAAGAATAGTTATGAAAATATCTTCAGAAATATCGAGGATATTTATAATGAAATATACGATGATATCTTAGAATTTCTAATATCGAAGGATGATGAAGAAGATTTGTCCGTAAAAGTTTAGAGTCATGAGCAAGGTATTTGCTAAAGACTTTAGCAGACACTGAATCATTTGGAGTCTTTGAAGGCACGTTTAGTCCTTGTGATTTGTCTATAGTCTCCTATAGGGTTTGCTCTATTCTTTTTTCAGTACCAAATTTTCTCATTTTCTGAGCTACTATTCTTTATCATCAAACTTTCGACTGTTAACGTCGTTTACAGTTTTTTTGCTGCTTCATCAGCATTTTTCAAAAATTTCGAGAACTGATTCGTAAATTGGGGTGTTCATTCAGAATTTCAGAATTGAAGTACGTAAGTCGAGGAGATAGACGTTATATGTATATATATTATTGTTGATGTAGAACGCTGCAAAATTCGAGAATAATAATTGATGCTTTTTGGTATGACAACTATCGTTGCAAGATGTAGATGGGCACATGATGGGGTTTTGATAAATATAATGATTTTTCAGAAAGTCAAAGATCAACAAAATTGTTGGTAAGTTTACTACTAATGTGGTGGGACATAAACGATTCCCCGGTAACGACGACGAAAAAAGGGCAAACTGTTAGTCCCTTGATAAACAACAGGAGTATTGTAGAGGGGGGGGGGGTGAATACAATTCTTTTTAATTAACTTAACAGTTAAACATGATTCAGTATTCAAGCAAGTAAATTAAGTAGAGTCACACGTAATTTTCAACGGTTTATTCTTTATTGATTGAATCACAAAGAATTACAACTATCCTTGGCGGAATGATAGTTGGTTGATACAGATTTACCTAGATTATAGCTATAAGGATAAACTTAAAGCTATTACACGTTTTTGGACTCTAAATAATAAAACCCACACCACTAGTTGTTACAATAGTGGATACATCAATTTATACTAGTCCTATTATCCGTGTAATTGTTCTATTGTCCACTGGTACATAGGATGTCTGTACTTGTGGGGACAATTGCATCAGAGAGCGTGCTCTCCTCTTTCCTCTTTGGTAGCTATTTGCAGGAACACCCCAATTCGGTTTGGCACCACTATTTGTTTAAATAAATAGAATATTGTGTTCCCTAGGCATTGACAAAGTATAACACATGTCTGCACATACGTTAAACTTCTGCATTCCCACGTGGTCTTGTAAGGTCACTTGTCAGCCACCGACGCGTGTCCTTTTCTGTAGTGACCCGAACTTTTCCATGTTTATATATATTAATTGAGATTGATATTTACATGATTAAATGTTTCCAACATGTTAAGCAATCAAACTTGTTAAGACTTGATTAATTGAAATATGTTTCTTATAGACAATTGACCACCCAAATTAACCAGCGATTCACGAACGTTAAAACTTGTAAAAACGACATGACGATATATATATGGATATACATATGGTTAACATGAGATTATGATAAGTAAGTATCTCCATAAGTATATTAACAATGAGTTATATACATATAAACAAGACTACTAACTTAAGGATTTCGAAACGAGACATATATGTAACGATTATCATTGTAACGACATTTAAATGTATATATATCATATTAAGATATATTAATATATCATAATATCATGATAATATAATAATTTAACATCTCATTAGATATAATAAACAATGGGTTAACAACATTAATTGAGATCGTTAACTTAAAGGTTTCAAAACAACACTTACATGTAACGACTAACGATGACTTAACGACTCAGTTAAAATGTATATACATGTAGTGTATTTAGATGTATTAAAATACTTTTGGAAGACTTCAAGAATATATCAAAACACTCATACTTAACGAAAATGGTTACAGTTACTTTCCCATTCTTTTCTTTCATCAAGAATTCTAGTCGTATTCTTACCTGTATTATACACAGCTTTAAAACGTACTTACTATAGGTATATACCAATAGGAACTAGCATGGGATTCCACTCTTGATTATGTCATGTATGACTAATCAATTTTAACTTCTACCATGAGCTAGTCAACTAACTAGAACTCCTTTTAACCCCACTCACCACTCACCAATTACCACTCATCATTCACTCCATTTCACTTCCAATTCTCTTTCTAATTCTCTCTCAACACACACACACACTATTATGAACGTATTTTTCCAGTAGTTAATCATCATCTTCATCAAAAATCACTTCAAGAATCAAGCTATAATCATCATAGGAAGAACACTTCAAGAACACTTCAAAAATCCCTTCAAGTTTACTAATTTACTTCCAAGCTTTCTAATCCATTCCAAGTAATCATCTAAGATCAAGAAACCTTTGTTATATATAGTAGGTTATCTTTCTTATTCAAGGTAATATTCATATTCAAACTTTGATTCAATTTCTATAACTATAAACTATCTTAATTCGAGTAAAAATCTTACTTGAACTTGTTTTTGTGTCATGATCCTACTTCAAGAACTTTCAAGCCATCCAAGATCCTTTGAAGCTAGATCATTTCTTGTCACTTCCAGTAGGTTTACCTACTAAACTTGAGGTAGTAATGATGTTCATAACATCATTCGATTCATATATATAAAACTATCTTATTCGAAGGTTTAAACTCGTAATCACTAGAACATAGTTTAGTTAATTCTAAACTTGTTCGCAAACAAAAGTTAACCCTTCTAACTTGACTTTTAAAATTAACTAAATACATGTTCTATATCTATATGATATGCTAACTTAATGATTTAAAACCTGGAAACACGAAAAACACCGTAAAACCGGATTTACACCGTCGTAGTAACACCGCGGGCTGTTTTGGGTTAGTTAATTAAAAACTATGATAAAATTTGATTTAAAAGTTGTTATTCTGAGAAAATGATTTTTATTATGAACATGAAAATATATTCAAAAATTATGGTTAAACTCAAAGTGGAAGTATGTTTTCTAAAATGGTCATCTAGACGTCGTTCTTTCGACTGAAATGACTACCTTTACAAAAACGACTTGTAACTTATTTTTCTGACCTTAAACCTATACTTTTTCTGTTTAGATTCATAAAATAGAGTTCAATATGAAACCATAGCAATTTGATTCACTCAAAACGGATTTAAAATGAAGAAGTTATGGGTAAAACAAGATTGGATAATTTTTCTCATTTTAGCTACGTGAAAATTGGTACCAAATCTATTCCAACCATAACTTAATCAACTTGTATTGTATATTATGTAATCTTGAGATACCATAGACACGTATACAATGTTTCGACCTATCATGTCGACACATCTATATATATTTCGGAACAACCATAGACACTCTATATGTGAATGTTGGAGTTAGCTATACAGGGTTGAGGTTGATTCCAAAATATATATAGTTTGAGTTGTGATCAATACTGAGATATGTATACACTGGGTCGTGGATTGATCAAGATAATATTTATCAATTTATTTCTGTACATCTAACTGTGGACAACTAGTTGTAGGTTATTAACGAGGACAGCTGACTTAATAAACTTAAAACATCAAAATATATTAAAAGTGTTGTAAATATATTTTGAACATAGTTTGATATATATGTATATATTGTTATAGGTTCGTGAATCAACCAGTGGCCAAGTCTTACTTCCCGATGAAGTAAAAATCTGTGAAAGTGAGTTATAGTCCCACTTTTAAAATCTAATATTTTTGGGATGAGAATACATGCAGGTTTTATAAATGATTTACAAAATAGACACAAGTACGTGAAACTACATTCTATGGTTGAATTATCGAAATCGAATATGCCCCTTTTTATTAAGTCTGGTAATCTAAGAATTAGGGAACAGATACCCTAATTGACGCGAATCCTAAAGATAGATCTATTGGGCCTAACAAACCCCATCCAAAGTACCGGATGCTTTAGTACTTCGAAATTTATATCATATCCGAAGGGTGTCCCGGAATGATGGGGATATTCTTATATATGCATCTTGTTAATGTCAGTTACCAGGTGTTCACCATATGAATGATTTTTATCTCTATGTATGGGATGTGTATTGAAATATGAAATCTTGTGGTCTATTATTATGATTTGATAATATATAGGTTAAACCTATAACTCACTAACATTTTTGTTGACGTTTTAAGCATGTTTATTCTCAGGTGATTATTAAGAGCTTCCGCTGTTGCATACTAAAATAAGGACAAGATTTGGAGTCCATGTTTGTATGATATTGTGTAAAAACTGCATTCAAGAAACTGATTTCGATGTAACATATTTGTATTGTAAACCATTATGTAATGGTCGTGTGTAAACAGGATATTTTAGATTATCATTATTTGATAATCTACGTAAAGCTTTTTAACCCTTTATTTATGAAATAAAGGTTATGGTTTATTTTAAAAATGAATGCAGTCTTTGAAAAATGTCTCATATAGAGGTCAAAACCTCGCAACGAAATCAATTAATATGGAACGTTTTTAATCAATAAGAACGGGACATTTCAGTTGGTATCCGAGCGTTGGTCTTAGAGAACCAGAATTTTACATTAGTGTGTCTTATCGAGTTTGTTAGGATGCATTAGTGAGTCTGGACTTCGACCGTGTTTACTTGAAAAATGATTGCTTAACAAATTTTGTTGGAAACTATATATTTTTAACATGTGAATATTATGTGATATATTAATCTCTTAACGCGTTTGATATTATGTGATAGATGTCTACCTCTAGAACAAGTCCCATTGACTCACCTAATAATAATGAAGAGTCAAATGTAAATTGGAATGATTCGTGGACTGATTCACAAGTTCCCGAAGAGGAACCGGAAGAAGAGTCGGAACCAGAAGAAGAATCGGAACCGGAAGATGAATCGGAACCGGATGAAGAAATAGAACCGGTGGGGGAAATAATAAAACGGTTAAGTAAAAGAAAATCCTCAACCAACCGACCAAGGTTAATTATGGTCAATGGTGTTTCCGCTAAGGAAGCAAAATATTGGGAGGATTACCAATTCTCCGATGAATCGTATTCGTGTGGTGTAATATATGTAATATAGTGTGCTTATGCTTTATGATATATGTAAAAATTGCTTGTATTAATAAGTATTTATTTTATGAATCTAACTCTTGTTCTATTTTACAGTATAAAAACACAAAATGGATAGACAACCCAATATTTTAAGAGACCTACCCGGAGACATGATTGATGAAATCTTGTCTAGAGTCGGTCAGAATTCTTCGGCACAACTATTTATGGCGAGATCAGTTTGTAAGACATTCAAAGAACGTTCCAAGAATGCCTTGATTTATAAAAGGCTTTCATTTGAAAGATGGGGATATCACATTGGGAAATCCATAAGTTACGATGTGTTTACTTTGACACATATATTGCGGGGAACCCAAATGCTATTTTACGCAATGGGTTAAGAAATTATTTTGACTCAATATATCCGAATATTGCACTTCGTGATTTAGAAAAAGTGGCTAACATGCAACATAAAGAAGCATGTTATGCTTACGGATTAGTAATGTTCGCTTCTCACCAAAGTGAGAACAAGAACATCGGGCTAAAACTATTAAACAAAACGTTCCCACAAGTGACGGAGTCGGTAATTGGGGTAAGAAATGAGGTTTTTAGATTGTTACGGGACTGTTGGACATTACGTAACCCTCGTCCCTTTGACGACGTTACAACATGCTGTCTTATCAACGGCCATAACGGTTATGTTCCACAAGACCAAGGATGGGAAGTAGTCCTAGTAAAACCAGAATGCATGACTTGTTTCTGGTCGTATGAATTACGTGTCTTTATTGCCTTTGCTGAACGACTTGTGTACTAGCTAGAATTATCTTCACAACTATCTTGTATCAAAGTTATTGTGTGCTATATTTCATGCTTTATGTAAAATAAGCGGTATTGTAAGTTTGTAAAATATTGTATAAAAGTTTGAACGCGAAATATTATTATAATCAGTTTTTCATATAGAATTGTAGTAGTTGAATTGTATATTAGCTACTAAGTATGAAATTAACGGGTAGGTACTACCCGAATTTAAACTTATAAAACGCTAATATGAAGAAAAAGCTTTTATAAATGAGTTCATATTATGCTACGAAATACTATTAACTACTCTTAATATTCTGTATGATTAACTTGTTCCATTTGACTATTTTGAAGGAAATGGCACCGACTACTCGACACACCGTGAATATGAATGAAGTGGAATTCCGTACTTTTCTAGCTTCAAACATAGCCGCAGTACAGGCTGCGCTACATACCAACAATAACCTTGGATCTAGCAGTACAGGAAATCGTGTAGGATGCACCTACAAAGAATTCACTGCCTGCAAACCTTTGGAATTTGATGGAACCGAAGGACCGATCGGATTGAAACGGTGGACCGAGAAGGTCGAATCGGTGTTTGCCATAAGTAAGTGTACTGAAGAGGACAAAGTAAAGTACGCTACGCATACCTTCACAGGTTCTGCGTTAACATGGTGGAATACCTATCTAGAGCAAGTGGGACAAGACGATGCGTACGCACTACAGTGGTCAGCATTCAAACACTTGATGAACGAGAAGTACCGTCCCAGAACCGAGGTCAATAAGTGTGACGACCCGGAAATTTCCGACCAAATTTAAACTTTAATCTTTATATTATTCAGACACGATAAGCAAAGTTTGTTAAGTTAAATCTCAAGAATTTTAAACTGTGTTCATACATTCATTATAACCTAGACCAAATTCCGACGATTCACGAACCGTTATATATAAATAGATATGTATATGTATATATATATTATAACTTGAGAATATTAATAAAGTATTAAACGTATAATACTTTACACGAACGTATTTGTTTCAATATGATTTTTGACAAAAAAAAAAATATTAAATGATTGAATTATCAGAAACATTGAATTATGATTACAAGTCTCTGTTGAGAGGTCCACTATGATTTGAGAAAATCTGTTCCTCTTAACGATATTCAGAATAATTTGTAAAGCTATTTATAAATAAAAACAAAAAGTGTCATTTACGAAAGTTAGACAAAAGTTAGTGGAGAATTGGTTTCCATAATATTCTATTAATCTATTTTCAAACGTACAAAGACGTTTTCAGTTTAAAAAGAACTTTATTATTAAAACGTATATAACTTTTATAAATATCTAGAATCACTTTTGACAACTCATTACTTAACCAGTATAATAAATATAACGATATTTATATTTTATTTCATTAAATATATATAACGATTTAAATTAATATTATATATATTTATACGCGTATTATACATACATAGTTTTTTTATACTTTTACTATACTTTAACTTTACCTTTACTTTACTTTTACTTTACTTTAACTTTAATAATTCATACTTTAATAATTCACTTTAATAATTCATACTTTAATAATTCACTTTAATAATTCATACTTTAATAATTCACTTTAATAATTCATACTTTAATAATTCACTTTAATAATTCATACTTTAATAATTCACTTTTATAATTCAAAAATCTATTATAAATAGAATTCAATAGGTTTCATTATTTCATAGAAACTTGAAAATATATTTCTCTAAACTCTCTCAATTGATATATATATATATATATATATATATATATATATATATATATATATATATATATATATATATATATATATATATATATTTGCTCTGTATTATTTCAAGATATTATTAGTATACATAAAATATTACGACGGAGTGCTGTCCGAGAGATTTCAAAATAGTTTTTTTGAATGAGTCGAAGCTAAGGAAATTATGGGTTATAGCTATGGAGGTGATGGGTATGGTTCATAGGTATGCTCGTGAGGTCAATCTAGTGTTTATCATCTCTGTTGCGTCTACGTACTTTCCTGCAATATTGAATCTCAATATTGATACGTTCGTGAATCTGAGGCCAACCTTGCACTTATTAAATGACGTTATATGTATTTTCACTACGAAATACAGTATTGTGAGTTTCATTTGCTCCCTTTTATATATATTTTTGGGACTGAGAATACATGCGCTGTTTTTATAAATGTTTTACGAAATAGGCAAAAGTACTAAAACTAATTCTACGTGGGTTTAAACCAGAAATATACCCTTAGCTTGGTAACATTAAACTACTTGTCTATGTACGGTAGGCGCGAATCCTAAAGATAGATCTATTGGGCCTGACAAACCCCATCCTGACAATAGGATGCTTTAGTACTTCGAGGTTATTTTAAACACACCTGATCTGGTGTACTTCAGAGGGTAAAACATGAACGTTAAGGCTTGTTACCGGGTGCCTACAACTTATAGAATACTTTTATACACTTGCGAGTGTACATATATTTATAAACGGAAATCTTGTGGTCTATTAATATATTGAAATGATTGTTATGATAAACCTGTGAAATCACCAACCTTTTGGTTGACACTTTAAAGCATGTTTATTCTCAGGTATTAAAGAAATCTTCCGCTGTGCATTAGCTCATTTTAAGGATATTACTTGGAGTCATTCATGGCATATTTTGAAAGACGTTGCATTCGAGTCATTGAGTTCATCAAGATTATTATTAAGCCAATTATAGTTGGATGTATTATGAAATGGTGTGTATGCCGTCAACTTTCGTTGTAAAGAAAGTTTGTCTTTTAAAAACGAATGCAATGTTTGTAAAATGTATCATATAGAGGTCAAATACCTCGCGATGTAATCAACTATTGTGAATCGTTTATAATGTATATGAACGGGTCCTTTCAGTTGGTATCAGAGCGGTGGTCTTAGCGAACCAGGTCTGTATTAGTGTGTCTAACTGATAGTCGTTAGGATGCATTAGTGAGTCTGGACTTAGACCGTGTCTGCATTTCAAAAGTTTTGCTCATCATTTGTAACGACCCGGAAATTTCCGACCAAATTTAAACTCTAATCTCTATATGGTTCCGACACGATAAGCAAAAACCCTAAAGTTGACCCGCACTTTTTCGATCATTCTATACTTATAAGATTAATATTTACATAAATTAAACCTTACCAACATGATAAGCAATCCAAATTGTTGAGATTTATGTTTCCGAAAAGAGTTTTACACAACGTTTGACCGTCTAGTTTGACCGATGATATCACGAACTATACAATATATGATAATTATACGTTTGTGTATATATATGTATATATACATATTTAACATGATTAATGAATGTTTTAATATCTCATTTTGTATTAATAACAATAAGTTATAAGTATATTTTGAAACTACTAACTTAAGTTTTCAAAACGATAACTATACGTAACGTTATTTGACATAAATACTTAAGACTTATAATGTTTATACATATATCGTATAAGTAATGTATTTAATCACTTTTAAAGACTTAAATACATAAAATCATATAAGTGTATTCACAAAAGATAGCTATATTTGAATCCTCATTCCATTTTTCACAAAATTTCTATACGTATATCTAGAGTATTTGTACTCGTATCATACCTAGCTTCTATACGTATTTACTATTGGTATATACACATCAAATCACCACCTAACCAGCCCTTGTTCATGCCTTATGTATAAGGTAATTACTTTTGAATGATTGTAAGACTAATTACAAAAATACAAACTAAAAATTTGTCCATGTCTACTACATAAACATTTTTTTAGGAGTATATATGTATCCTCATTTTGTTTCATTTTTACTTCCATTCTCTAGCTAAAAACACCCACACTCTCAAGAACATTAAACTCCATAAACATTCAGCAAAGTTCCATGAAGATCTAGCTTCAAAAATCTTACTTAAACACCATAAGAAAACCATACAAAAACACTTCAAGAAATCCTTCCAAGAACACAAACTTACTTCCAATCTTTCATCCACTTCCATCACCCTTTTGATTCTAGCTTCTTACTCCTCTTTTACAGCAACCTTGTCCAAGGAACTTGAGGTAGTATCTATGTTCATAACCTTATTCGATTCATATATATATATATAGCTATCTTATTTTGTGGTATAAAAGTTTAACAACAAGAACATAGTTTGAATGTTTTCAAACTTGTTTGCAAACTAAATAGATCCTTCTAACTTAAATTTTAAAATACTTCAAGACCGGTAATATAACTTAAATATATGCTAATTTAACAAGGTATAATTTGGTTTTTCAAAGAATATCTTAAAAACTTTTTTTACGACGTCGGAGTGCCACCGGGGACTGTTTTGGGTTGGATAATTAAAAACTATCTTAAACTTTGAGTTGGAGGTTTATGTTCTGGAAAAATGATTTTTACTATGAATATGATAACACATAAAAATTTCATGATTTAATTCAAAGTATAAGTATTTTTAGAAAAATAATCATTTAAGGTTGTTTAAATAAAGGAAAATGTTTAACTTCATAAGTTTCACTAAAGTTTCACCTATGCCGTGTGATTTTGAATACAAACCAAGGTATTTTCAGTTCATAGTCTTAAAGAGGGACTCGATCCAAGGAGATGGCAAGTTGAATCAACGAAAACGGATTTGTAACGAAGAAACTATGACCGAAACAAAATTGGTTATCCAAGACTTGTTTAACTTCGGGATTAATTGGGAAAAATTAAATAAAATCACATCTTTCTAAAATAACATGATATTTTATATATATGTACTCATAATTCAATTTTATATGGTTCAGGATCACCCGTAAACAATACGAGAAGATTAATCATAAGATCCCATGATTGTACGCAACACGTCATTTGACAACACCGGTACTTTATGTACGCAACACGTCATTTGACAACACCGGTACCGTGGGTCAAGATTAATCTCGACCAATACATATACGATGAGGGTTTTATTTATTTCATTGGGGGTTTATTAAACATCTAAATATGAACCATTAAAATTGAATTACTAACAACGAACTGCTAACTACGGACTAAGGAATTATTCAAAGTATTAAAAGTATAACAAGTATATATATGTGACGTTTGTTTAAAAAAGAAAAGGTATTGATATATTATATATGGATAGGTTCGTGATATCAACCGGAGACAAAGTCAAATTATATATATATCTTCAAGACGAAAGTGAGTATATAGTCCCACTTTTAAACTCTAAATATTTCGGGATGAGAATACATGTATTTTATGTTTTACATTATGGACACAAGTAACTGAAAAATATATTCTACGTTGAGTTGTACCACTGGCATACTTCCCTGTAGCTTGGTAACTAATATTTACAGCGGTATTGTAAACGCGAATCCTGTTGATAGATCTATCGGGCCTGACAACCCCAACCGGACTGGACGACCAGTATTCAACGGTTGCACAGTACTTCGTTTCGTGACTACACTTGGTACAGTGTAGTAAGATTTCATATTAAAGGGAATATGCGACGTGATTAATTGTTAAGTATGGTTACCAAGTGCTCATCCACTTAGAATATTTTTATTAAAATGTTTATATATGAAATCTTGTGGTCCATCGTTATATCGCTGCTAGCATCAAACCTATATATCTCACCAACTTTATATTGACGTTTTAAAGCATGTTATTCTCAGGTATGAATTAAGACTTCCGCTGTGCGTTAGCTCATATTAAGGATACTAGTTGGGACCATTTAAGCCATGATACAAGAACGTTGCATTCGAGTCATTGAAGATCATTAAAGACATTTATTAAGTAAATGACAGTTTAGGTCATTTGGATATCGAGAAATGTTTGACGAGTTTATTAATTTTTTTATGTACATATAGATTGCCTTTTAAGAATAAATGCAACGTTTGTAAAATGTATCATATAGAGGTCAAGTACCTCGCGATGTTATCAACTGTTGTAATTCGTTTGTAATCAATATGGACATCGTCCGGATGATTAGTTTCGGATCCTTTCAGTTGGTATCAGAGCGTTGGTCTTAGCGAACCAGTCCTTGCATTAGTGTGTCTAACTGGTAGTTGTTAGGATACATTAGTGAGTCTGGACTTTGACCGTATCTACCTGCTAAAAAGTTTTGCTTATCATTTCTAGTCGGAAACCATCTGCTTATCATCCTTAGGGAGTTGCCTGCTTATCATTCTTTAGTCTAGACACGTCTTACTGCATCTAGTGCATCGATAGTGTATAGACAAAATTCATATCCTAGCGTATCTATTACTATAAACATTGCCCGACGAATTTCAAATATTCTCCGTAATTCACGGGATTTCGGTATTATATATACATATGAAAATTATGTATTGAAGAGTACCAAACCCAACTCCTATAATCTATTCCAAACCAAAAAAATTCATTTCTCCAACTATACAAGATGAATTCTTCATCCAGTTCGAATTCCTCCGACTTCAATAGCTACGCCGACATGGATTTCCATTCGAGCTCCGAGAACAGCGTCACCGGAATGGATCAACCAATTTCCCATCATCTATTCTGGATGAACTGGGGATGGGTTCGTAATATACTAAATTTCTGGAGGCAAGAAGAAGGTGATCCATTTCATCCACCAAATTGCCCTCTTAACGATGAACCTGAAGCACTTACCGGCGAACCCATTCGAAACACCATTTTCTCGCTCATTTCTAGAGTATCTCGTCATGATTACATACTATCCCATATTTCAAATCTTGTTCATTCGCTCGTTCCAACCGTCAATCATCCCGGTATAATAGAAGAAGTCAACGAACTCCGTGCTCGGGTAGTGGTTTTGGAGAATATGGTGCGAAGGTTACAAACACCAACAGCAGCACCAGCAGCATAATCCGTACTACCATCGTCAACGCCGACAGTACCTTTATCACCCCAATCACAATCTCAACATCACAATCTGTATCTCGAATATCAACATCACACGACTCAATATCTGTACTTCGAGTATGATCTTCGTTCTATATATCGTTCTACATCGATTATCTTCGCTTTACGTATCGTATGATGATTATGTAATTTCTAAAGTCTTAGAGATTATGTAATCTAGAATTAATGATAAATCAAATGAGTTTAATATCTTATTGACTCATTAAATCTATGATTATCTCTGAAGAAAATATATATGCAAGTATATTTTCATAAAGATAGTAATTAAAAATTCCTTCGTACAAACTATTAATGATGAAAATATTTTAACGGGTGGGTAGTACCCGAGGAATATTTAGAATTCACATTAATAAGTTATATTGTACATTCTTGAATCTGATTCAACGGTTATCTATTATCTTACTTACAACCACCGATATTCGTATCCGCTCACCCCAGAATAACCATTTTCAATCAAATTTCATATTCGGATTTTGACTTACCAGAATCCAACAAGTGGCATAAAGAAGAAAACATTGGACAATTAAAATGAATTAAAATGTTGATTGTAACATATGAAACTAAACAATTCTTCAAGTTTGCCACTTGATTTTATCTTAAACCTCATTCGTAACTTGACGATTACAATTCGCATTCAAATCCTTTCATGATTTCTGAAAACACCCTGAACTATGAAGTAGCTCTTGAAATGCTGATGAAGCAGCAAAAACTGTAAACGACTTTAACAATCAAAAGATTGATGATAAAGAATGGTATGGTGGTAAAGCTGAGAAAAAGAGAAGGTTTGGAACTGGAAAACGGATTGAGCAAAGTATGAAGGAGGCCGTGAACAAATCATGAAAACAGAACCTGCCTTCAAAGGATCCAAATGATCCAGTGCCTGCTAAAACCGTTAGTAAGAACACTGCTCCTTATTCTAAACTTTTCAAGATGATATTCTTCACCATCATTTTATCTTAGATATTATAAGATATCTTCATTCGTTATACATATTTTTCATATTTCTGGAGATATTTTTACAACTATTCCTATCTGCGATCATTTAACTCTCCGTAACATCTGCGCTACAATATAAAAGAAACTGTGTTAGTTTCTAAATTCTGAAATCTCTAAGTTTAAAAATATGAATGTTTTGAAGTAGTGTTGGGAACTGATACATGAATTAGTATAATATAATGAAACTTGATCAACTTCATTATATTACAGTAAGTCATGTTAAGTTTCTAATGGAATGTGATGATTCACAGTACCGTCATCATGTGCCATGTTACACGGCTCTTACATTCTATCAAGTCTTCAAACATATTAGAACGTATCACCTTGATAGTTCTATTTTTTTTTTCTCGGAATATTCGAGTAATTTAACGAATCAAGATCGTGCCATTACAATTTCATTCTAAAACCAATAGCAAGGTTCATTCCAAATTTCCTACCTACGAATTTTGGACCATTGTTCGCTTGGCTCGAGGACGGGAAGAAGAAATGAAGGGACAAAACTTCAGAATAGAAATAGGAACATAAACCACAGCAAATAAGAGAGAGCATTAACTGTGGATGACAATGATTTTAAGGGACGGGAGTAGGAACATCGAAATATAAGGGAAGGTATAAAACCTAACAACAACCCCGAAACTACAAACCGTGCATATCAATACGTATTGCAACGTAAAGGCACGGGAGAATTAAAAACATTATAATTCCAAGGAAAGGATAAAAGAGAATAGATTCTTCTGGTGATAGATGAAAAAGAAGAATGAAAGATATGAAAGTTAGAAATATAACAAGGGTTAGAATGGGATGGAGCATATTAGCGAATGTCTTAAAGTAGGAACTAAAGAGAAAGAATAGAAGATGTGGGAAGAAAGAAAGGGAAGGAGGTAAATTTATAGTGAAATATTCGACAAAGAAATCAAAACAGATTGCCGCGTTAAATCAAAGAAGATCCTGATCGCCGCAAAACTAAATCTTATTACATAAGATTTTCTTTAAAACCCTTAAATCCCGGAAATCGATCATAATCACGTCATCGGTTACAACAATTCTATATTTACTCATTTCACTCTTTTGTGATAGCTTCGCTCGTGCGTCTCACATAACCAAATCGTTTTATCTAAATCTTTCAATAATGATAAAATTTCATTATTACCTCATATTCGTCATGAAAACATTCCTATTGTTGTTTATGACAACCTCTACCAAATTTCGAGGACGAAATTTCTTTAACGGATGGGTACTGTAACGACCCGGAAATTTCCGACCAAATTTAAACTCTAATCTCTATATGGTTCCGACACGATAAGCAAAAACCCTAAAGTTGACCCGCACTTTTTCGATCATTCTATACTTATAAGATTAATATTTACATAAATTAAACCTTACCAACATGATAAGCAATCCAAATTGTTGAGATTTATGTTTCCGAAAAGAGTTTTACACAACGTTTGACCGTCTAGTTTGACCGATGATATCACGAACTATACAATATATGATAATTATACGTTTGTGTATATATATGTATATATACATATTTAACATGATTAATGAATGTTTTAATATCTCATTTTGTATTAATAACAATAAGTTATAAGTATATTTTGAAACTACTAACTTAAGTTTTCAAAACGATAACTATACGTAACGTTATTTGACATAAATACTTAAGACTTATAATGTTTATACATATATCGTATAAGTAATGTATTTAATCACTTTTAAAGACTTAAATACATAAAATCATATAAGTGTATTCACAAAAGATAGCTATATTTGAATCCTCATTCCATTTTTCACAAAATTTCTATACGTATATCTAGAGTATTTGTACTCGTATCATACCTAGCTTCTATACGTATTTACAATTGGTATATACACATCAAATCACCACCTAACCAGCCCTTGTTCATGCCTTATGTATAAGGTAATTACTTTTGAATGATTGTAAGACTAATTACAAAAATACAAACTAAAAATTTGTCCATGTCTACTACATAAACATTTTTTTAGGAGTATATATGTATCCTCATTTTGTTTCATTTTTACTTCCATTCTCTAGCTAAAAACACTCACACTCTCAAGAACATTAAACTCCATAAACATTCAGCAAAGTTCCATGAAGATCTAGCTTCAAAAATCTTACTTAAACACCATAAGAAAACCATACAAAAACACTTCAAGAAATCCTTCCAAGAACACAAACTTACTTCCAATCTTTCATCCACTTCCATCACCCTTTTGATTCTAGCTTCTTACTCCTCTTTTACAGCAACCTTGTCCAAGGAACTTGAGGTAGTATCTATGTTCATAACCTTATTCGATTCATATATATATATATAGCTATCTTATTTTGTGGTATAAAAGTTTAACAACAAGAACATAGTTTGAATGTTTTCAAACTTGTTTGCAAACTAAATAGATCCTTCTAACTTAAATTTTAAAATACTTCAAGACCGGTAATATAACTTAAATATATGCTAATTTAACAAGGTATAATTTGGTTTTTCAAAGAATATCTTAAAAACTTTTTTTACGACGTCGGAGTGCCACCGGGGACTGTTTTGGGTTGGATAATTAAAAACTATCTTAAACTTTGAGTTGGAGGTTTATGTTCTGGAAAAATGATTTTTACTATGAATATGATAACACATAAAAATTTCATGATTTAATTCAAAGTATAAGTATTTTTAGAAAAATAATCATTTAAGGTTGTTTAAATAAAGGAAAATGTTTAACTTCATAAGTTTCACTAAAGTTTCACCTATGCCGTGTGATTTTGAATACAAACCAAGGTATTTTCAGTTCATAGTCTTAAAGAGGGACTCGATCCAAGGAGATGGCAAGTTGAATCAACGAAAACGGATTTGTAACGAAGAAACTATGACCGAAACAAAATTGGTTATCCAAGACTTGTTTAACTTCGGGATTAATTGGGAAAAATTAAATAAAATCACATCTTTCTAAAATAACATGATATTTTATATATATGTACTCATAATTCAATTTTATATGGTTCAGGATCACCCGTAAACAATACGAGAAGATTAATCATAAGATCCCATGATTGTACGCAACACGTCATTTGACAACACCGGTACTTTATGTACGCAACACGTCATTTGACAACACCGGTACCGTGGGTCAAGATTAATCTCGACCAATACATATACGATGAGGGTTTTATTTATTTAATTGGGGGTTTATTAAACATCTAAATATGAACCATTAAAATTGAATTACTAACAACGAACTGCTAACTACGGACTAAGGAATTATTCAAAGTATTAAAAGTATAACAAGTATATATATGTGACGTTTGTTTAAAAAAGAAAAGGTATTGATATATTATATATGGATAGGTTCGTGATATCAACCGGAGACCAAGTCAAATTATATATATATCTTCAAGACGAAAGTGAGTATATAGTCCCACTTTTAAACTCTAAATATTTCGGGATGAGAATACATGTATTTTATGTTTTACATTATGGACACAAGTAACTGAAAAATATATTCTACGTTGAGTTGTACCACTGGCATACTTCCCTGTAGCTTGGTAACTAATATTTACAGCGGTATTGTAAACGCGAATCCTGTTGATAGATCTATCGGGCCTGACAACCCCAACCGGACTGGACGACCAGTATTCAACGGTTGCACAGTACTTCGTTTCGTGACTACACTTGGTACAGTGTAGTAAGATTTCATATTAAAGGGAATATGCGACGTGATTAATTGTTAAGTATGGTTACCAAGTGCTCATCCACTTAGAATATTTTTATTAAAATGTTTATATATGAAATCTTGTGGTCCATCGTTATATCGCTGCTAGCATCAAACCTATATATCTCACCAACTTTATGTTGACGTTTTAAAGCATGTTATTCTCAGGTATGAATTAAGACTTCCGCTGTGCGTTAGCTCATATTAAGGATACTAGTTGGGACCATTTAAGCCATGATACAAGAACGTTACATTCGAGTCATTGAAGATCATTAAAGACATTTATTAAGTAAATGACAGTTTAGGTCATTTGGATATCGAGAAATGTTTGACGAGTTTATTAATTTTTTTATGTACATATAGATTGCCTTTTAAGAATAAATGCAACGTTTGTAAAATGTATCATATAGAGGTCAAGTACCTCGCGATGTTATCAACTGTTGTAATTCGTTTGTAATCAATATGGACATCGTCCGGATGATTAGTTTCGGATCCTTTCATCATTCTTGTCAAAAATTACCTGCTTATCATTCTTAGTCTAGACACATCTTATTGCATTGATTGCATGAATAGTGTATAGACAAAATTCATATCTTAGCGTATCTGCTAATTCATATCTTAGCGTATCTGTTACTGTAAACTTTGCCTGACATATTCCGTAAATTCCTCCGTAATCTACGAAACCTTTTGCTCTATATAATTAGAATACCACCCGATAGCCGAAAAATCATTTCATATCGAAAAATTCTTTATTCAATCGTATGAAATGGAATTCGTCATTAGTTCAAGTCCCTCGGATTCCGAAATGAAATCCCACTCAAGTTCCGAAAGCAGTGTGACCGGAATGGATCAACCAATTAGTCATCATCTATTCTGGATGAATTGGGGATGGGTTCGTAGCCTCCTTAATCATTGGAGACAAGAAGAAGGTGATCCATTCCATCCACCACATTGCCCTCTTGGCGAAGAACCTGAAGCACTTACCGGCGAACCTATCCGAAACACCATTTTCTCTCTTATTTATAGAGTATCTCGTCACGATTACATACTACACCAAATTCTAGATTTTATTTATCCGCTAGTCCGAACCGACAATCACCCCGGTGTAATAGAAGAAGTCAACGAGCTTCGCGCTCGGGTAGTGGCTTTGGAGAATATGGTGCAAAGGTTACAAACACCAGCAGCAGCACCAGCAGCATAAACAGTACCACCATCAGCAACACCAACAGTACCATCACCACCACCAACAACAACATCCACATCCCACACCGCAACATCACAATATGTATCTCAAACATCAACGTCATACGCCCTGTAAATATCCAGGAATATCAACAACAACAAACGATGAAGTATTAATTCATAAACTTCATTGAAGAGATATCTCTGCGGCAGTTATGTAATCTCCAAAATCTTAGAGATTATTTAATTCTGACCGTAAATCGGATGAGTGAACGGAGATGGTAGAGTAGAAACTTTGATCGAAAATGGTGTACGATTTACAAGCTAGAATTGTTTTACCAACAGCATCAACAGGACCGTAGCATCATCAACACAGTCAGTGCCGTCAGTATCGTCAGAATCAACAGCACCTGTAACATCACAAACTCTGTCAGTTCAAGAATCATTGTGGACATCATTACGAATCAACAACAAATATATTGTATCAACGAGTTATGAAGTATTAACTCATTTCCAATCGAAAGATTTATATGTATATTTTATATGTATAAATTTTTAAACCATAATAAATCTTCCCGTACTAAGCTATTATGTGTGAATCTTAACTACTCAGTTAATTCATATTACAAATATGCAATGATGTACGTCCTTCGTCCGCAACTTAACCATCGTTAATTACAATCTCTGTCTCAATTCAATAAAAAATCCAATTTATAATAAATCAAGTGTATTATTCGAATATATGTTTGATTTTACGCTTTCATCATCGATGTACTCGAAACTTTTCAAATAACATCATTCGTACCTTGCGAAGTTCACAAGAATTTCACGAAAACCAACAAATAACAAAGTAATGATTCATAATTTCAATATTATTGAAGAAATACTTATGCAATTTATAAAGTTTTAGGGATTACTCAATTCTAGTTCCAACCATAAAACAAATGAGTTTAATTTAATATTAACTCATTAAATCTATATTACATCTAAAGAAAATATACACATATATTTTCATAAAGACTGTAATAAACTTCTTTTGTACAAAATATTAATTGTGAAAAAAATTTTACTACCCGAGAGATATATAAATTCACAATTAATATATTAAATTTTTCGAAACTGATTCAGCAATCATCAACTATACTCCCTACTTTCACAACAATATCCATTCTTTCATATAAATCAAAACAATCATACTCATTCAAATTCAATTACATATTCTGATTTTGAAATCGCATAATTCAATTCGAAATATAACCAGTATCATCACTCTTAGATTCCTATATCTTTCAAAGCTATACTTTGACTTCAAAACTGTGTTAGAACATCATATGTATTAACGATTACAATATGTGCTCAAACCCTTCGAAATTCCTGAAGACACTTCAACTAAGGAACAATCGAGATGATGATCCAACCACATGTTACCCACAGTTATACACCTGAAAAACTCTCAAAACCCAAGTCATAGTTCGACACGTATCCGTGTTAGACCCTTTGGCATTTACTAGCTAAAATAACTTTTCAATTCCGTTTCAAAATAGACAGTTTTGTCACAGCTCCAGCAAGTCATCTTCGACTTCTCAATCAAAACAGTCTTATTATAACCTCGATAGATACGTTGCCCTTTCGCCAACGTTACCGGGAAATCGTTTATATTCACCACATTAGCAATAAACTTACCAACAACTTCATTGATCTTTGACTTTCCAAAAAAAAAATTCATTATAATTATCGAAACCCTATCATATACTCATTCGTACCTTATAACAAGAATTGCCATACCAATTATTGAGAATCAGCAATCAGTATTTTGAAACCTCGCAGCATGTCTACATCAACAATTACATATACACACAACGTCTACCTCCAAGACTTACATTCTTTGAATGAGAAATTTCTGAAAAACACTCTAAACTGCGAACCAGTTCTCGAAATTTTGAAAAATGCTGATGAAGCAGCAAAAACTGTAAACAACCTTAACAGTAAAAAGTTGGATGATAAAGGATAGTATATTGGCAAAGCTCAGAAAAAGAGAAGCTTTGGAACTAGAAAACGGATTGAGCAAAGTATGAATGAGGCTGTGGACAAATCACAAAGGCTGAACCTGCCTTCAAAGAATCCAAATGATTCAGTACTTGCTGAAGTCATTAACGAATACCTTGCTCCTGACTCTAAACCCTTGCGGACAATATCCTTCATCATCCTCTGATATTAGACATTCTAAGATATCATCGTATCTTTCATTATAAATATCATCCATACTTCTGAAGATATTTTTATAATTATTCTTATCTGAAATCATTTAACTCTTCGCGCTATCTATATTATATCATAAAAGAAACTATTTTAGTTTCTAAATTCTGAAACATTCGAGTTTAAAATAGGAATATTCTTGAAGAAGTGTTGGGAGCTGAAGCATGAGTTAGTATAATATAATGACACTTGATCAACGTGATTATATTACAGTAATTCATGCTGAGTTTCTAAATGAAACATGATGATTCACAGATCATAACGTCATCATGCGCTATGTTACACGACTCTTGTATTCCCTTTGATCTCTAAATATCAAGAAAATATTTCTTGATGATTCGGCCTTTTCCGAGGTATTCTGGTAATTTGACAAGTCAAGATCGTGTCATTACAATTTCCTTCATAGAACATTAACAATGTTCATTCCGAAATTTATATCTGCGAATTCTGGACCATTACAAGCGGTGCTTAATCGCAAGAAGAAGAAACGGAAGGACAAAGCTCCGAACTAGAAATGGGAGTATAAATCATAGAAAATAGAAGAGAGCATTAACTGTGGATGACAATGATTATAGAAGAAGCAAGGACTTTGAAATATAAGGGAAGATATAAAACCCAACAACAACCCAGAAATCACAAACCGTATATATCAATGCATATAGCAATATAAAGACAAGGGAGAACTAAAAACACTATAAAACCAAGAGTATAGTAGAAGTAAATAGATTCTTCCGGAGGCAGATGAAAAAGAAGAGCGACAGATATGAAAGTGAGGAGTATATCAAGAATCAGCACTGGATGAAGCATATTGACAAATACTTTAAAATATGAGTTGAGAAGGTGTGAGTTGTAAGAAAACAAATGAGGTGGATTTATGGTGAAATATCCGCCAGAGAAATCAAAATGGATTATCGCATTAATTCGAAGAGGATCATAATTTCCTTAATCGCCGAATAATCAAATCCAATATAGATTACAAAGATTTTCTTTTCGGAGATCAATCGTGATGACGTCAAAAGATACGACGAATCACTATTATCTTATTTCATTCATTTACGATAACTTCACTCATACGCTTCGAGTAATCGAATTATTTTATCCATTCTTCTTGAACATGATAAAACTCTATAATCGTTATAATAACATTCTCATTGTTAGTCATGACGACCTCTATCAAATTTCGGGGACGAAATTTCTTTAACGGGTAGGTACTGTGACGACCCGGAAATTTCCGACCAAATTTAAACTTTAATCTTTATATTATTCAGACACGATAAGCAAAGTTTGTTAAGTTAAATCTCAAGAATTTTAAACTGTGTTCATACATTCATTATAACCTAGACCAAATTCCGACGATTCACGAACCGTTATATATAAATAGATATGTATATGTATATATATATTATAACTTGAGAATATTAATAAAGTATTAAACGTATAATACTTTACACGAACGTATTTGTTTCAATATGATTTTTGACGAAAAAAAAAATATATTAAATGATTGAATTATCAGAAACATTGAATTATGATTACAAGTCTCTGTTGAGAGGTCCACTATGATTTGAGAAAATCTATTCCTCTTAACGATATTCAGAATAATTTGTAAAGGTATTTATAAATAAAAACAAAAAGTGTCATTTACGAAAGTTAGACAAAAGTTAGTGGAGAATTGGTTTCCATAATATTCTATTAATCTATTTTCAAACGTACAAAGACGTTTTCAGTTTAAAAAGAACTTTATTATTAAAACGTATATAACTTTTATAAATATCTAGAATCACTTTTGACAACTCATTACTTAACCAGTATAATAAATATAACGATATTTATATTTTATTTCATTAAATATATATAACGATTTAAATTAATATTATATATATTTATACGCGTATTATACATACATAGTTTTTTTATACTTTTACTATACTTTAACTTTACCTTTACTTTACTTTAACTTTACTTTAACTTTAATAATTCATAGTTTAATAATTCACTTTAATAATTCATACTTTAATAATTCACTTTAATAATTCATACTTTAATAATTCACTTTAATAATTCATACTTTAATAATTCACTTTAATAATTCATACTTTAATAATTCATACTTTAATAATTCACTTTAATAATTCATACTTTAATAATTCACTTTTATAATTCAAAAATCTATTATAAATAGAATTCAATAGGTTTCATTATTTCATAGAAACTTGAAAATATATTTCTCTAAACTCTCTCAATTGATATATATATATATATATATATATATATATATATATATTTGCTCTGTATTATTTCAAGATATTATTAGTATACATAAAATATTACGACGGAGTGCTGTCCGAGTGATTTCAAAATAGTTTTTTTGAATGAGTCGAAGCTAAGGAAATTATGGGTTATAGCTATGGAGGTGATGGGTATGGTTCATGGGTATGCTCGTGAGGTCAATCTAGTGTTTATCATCTCTGTTGCGTCTACGTACTTTCCTGCAATATTGAATCTCAATATTGATACGTTCGTGAATCTGAGGCCAACCTTGCACTTATTAAATGACGTTATATGTATTTTCACTACGAAATACAGTATTGTGAGTTTCATTTGCTCCCTTTTATATATATTTTTGGGACTGAGAATACATGCGCTGTTTTTATAAATGTTTTACGAAATAGGCACAAGTACTAAAACTAATTCTACGTGGGTTTAAACCAGAAATATACCCTTAGCTTGGTAACATTAAACTACTTGTCTATGTACGGTAGGCGCGAATCCTAAAGATAGATCTATTGGGCCTGACAAATCCCATCCTGACTATGGGATGCTTTAGTACTTCGAGGTTATTTTAAACACACCTGATCTGGTGTACTTCAGAGGGTAAAACATGAACGTTAAGGCTTGTTACCGGGTGCCTACAACTTATAGAATACTTTTATACACTTGCGAGTGTACATATATTTATAAACGGAAATCTTGTGGTCTATTAATATATTGAAATGATTGTTATGATAAACCTGTGAACTCACCAACCTTTTGGTTGACACTTTAAAGCATGTTTATTCTCAGGTATTAAAGAAATCTTCCGCTGTGCATTAGCTCATTTTAAGGATATTACTTGGAGTCATTCATGGCATATTTTGAAAGACGTTGCATTCGAGTCATTGAGTTCATCAAGATTATTATTAAGCCAATTATAGTTGGATGTATTATGAAATGGTGTGCATGCCGTCAACTTTCGTTGTAAAGAAAGTTTGTCTTTTAAAAACGAATGCAATGTTTGTAAAATGTATCATATAGAGGTCAAATACCTCGCGATGTAATCAACTATTGTGAATCGTTTATAATGTATATGAACGGGTCCTTTCAATAAGCTCAAGATAGAACTTAGAGGGTTACGAACCCAAGGATTTGATATTACCACGTACGAAAGACGATTCACAGAATTGTGCCTATTGTGTCCGGGAGCATTCGAAGATGAGGAATAGAAGATCGACGCGTTTGTGAATGGATTACCGGAAAGAATCCAAGAAGATATAAGTTCACACGAGCCCGCTTCCATACAACAGGCATGTAGAATGGCTCACAAACTAGTGAACCAGATTGAAGAAAGAATTAAAGAACAGACTGCTGAAGAGGCCAATGTAAAGCAAGTCAAAAGAAAGTGGGAGGAAAACGGTGATAAGAATCACCAATACAATAACAACAGCAATTACAACAATAATCGCAACAATTATCCCAACAATCGCAACTACAACAAACGGCCCAACAACAACAACAACAACAACAACAACAACAACAACAGCAACTACAACAATCATCCCAACAACAATAATAACCGCAACAACAACAACAATCAGAAGCAGCTATGCCAAAGGTGTGAAAAGTATCACTCGGGGTTCTACACCAAATTTTGCAACAAGTGTAAAAGAAATGGTCATAGCGCGGCAAAGTGTGAGGTCTACGGACCAAGGGTTAATAGAACGAAAGGAACAAATGGTGTCGGAACGAGTAATGGCGGAGCAAGTAGTGTCGGAGCAAGTTATGCCAATGTAGTTTGTTATAAATGTGGAAAACCGGGCCACATTATTAGAAATTGCCCGAACCAGGAGAACATGAATGGACAAGGCCGCGGAAGAGTTTTCAATATTAATGCGGCAGAGGCACAGGAAGACCCGGAGCTTGTTACAGGTACGTTTCTTATTGACAATAAATCTTCTTACGTTTTATTTGATTCGGGTGCGGATAGAAGCTATATGAGTAGAGATTTTTGTGCTAAATTAAGTTGTCCATTGACGCCTTTGGATAGTAAATTTTTACTCGAATTAGCAAATGGTAAATTAATTTCAGCAGATAATATATGTCGGAATCGAGAAATTAAACTGGTTAGCGAAACATTTAAGATTGATTTGATACCAGTAGAGTTAGGGAGTTTTGATGTGATAATCGGTATGGACTGGTTGAAAGAAGTGAAAGCAGAGATCGTTTGTTACAAAAATGCAATTCGCATTATACGAGAAAAAGGAAAACCCTTAATGGTGTATGGAGAAAAGGGCAACACGAAGCTACATCTTATTAGTAATTTGAAGGCACAAAAACTAATAAGAAAAGGTTGCTATGCTGTTCTAGAACACGTCGAGAAAGTACAAACTGAATAAAAGAGCATCAATGATGTTCCCATTGCAAAAGAATTTCCCGATGTATTTCCGAAAGAATTACCGGGATTACCCCCACATCGATCAGTTGAATTTCAAATAGATCTTGTACCAGGAGCTGCACCAATAGCTCGTGCTCCTTACAGACTCGCGCCCAACGAGATGAAAGAACTTCAAAGCCAATTACAAGAACTTTTAGAGCATGGTTTCATTCGACCAAGCACATCACCGTGGGGAGCTCCTGTTTTGTTTGTCAAGAAGAAAGATGCTACATTCAGGTTGTGTATCGACTGCCGAGAGTTGAACAAACTTACCATCAAGAACCGCTACCCACTACTGAGAATCGATGACTTATTTGATCAACTACAAGGCTCGTCTGTTTATTCAAAGATTGACTTACGTTCCGGGTATCATCAAATGCGGGTGAAAGAAGATGATATTCCAAAGGCTGCTTTCAGAACACGTTACGATCATTACGAGTTTATGGTCATGCCGTTTGGTTTAACTAATGCACCAGCTGTGTTCATGGACCTTATGAACCGAGTGTGTGGACCATACCTTGACAAGTTTGTCATTGTTTTCATTGATGACATACTTATTTACTCAAAGAATGACCAAGAACACGGTGAACATTTGAGAAAGGTGTTAGAAGTATTGAGGAAGGAAGAATTGTACGCTAAGTTTTCAAAGTGTGCATTTTGGTTGGAAGAAGTTCAATTCCTCGGTCACATAGTGAACAAAGAAGGTATTAAGGTGGATCCGGCAAAGATAGAAACTGTTGAAAAGTGGGAAACCCCGAAAACTCCGAAACACATACGCCAGTTTTTAGGACTAGCTGGTTACTACAGAAGGTTCATCCAAGACTTTTCCAGAATAGCAAAACCCTTGACTGCATTAACGCATAAAGGGAAGAAATTTGAATGGAATGATGAGCAAGAGAAAGCGTTTCAGTTATTGAAGAAAAAGCTAACTACGGCACCTATATTGTCATTGCCTGAAGGGAATGATGATTTTGTGATTTATTGTGATGCATTAAAGCAAGGTCTCGGTTGTGTATTAATGCAACGAACGAAGGTGATTGCTTATGCGTCTAGACAATTGAAGATTCACGAACAAAATTATACGACACATGATTTGGAATTAGGCGCGGTTGTTTTTGCATTAAAGACTTGGAGGCACTACTTATATGGGGTCAAAAGTATTATATATACCGACCACAAAAGTCTTCAACACATATTTAATCAGAAACAACTGAATATGATGCAGCATAGGTGGATTGAATTATTGAATGATTACGACTTTGAGATTCGTTACCACCTGGGGAAGGCAAATGTGGTAGCCGATGCCTTGAGCAGGAAGGACAGAGAACCCATTCGAGTAAAATCTATGAATATAATGATTCATAATAACCTTACTACTCAAATAAAGGAGGCATAACAAGGAGTTTTAAAAGAGGGAAATTTAAAGGATGAAATACCCAAAGGATCAGAGAAGCATCTTAATATTCGGGAAGACGGAACCCGGTATAGGGCGGAAAGGATTTGGGTGCCAAAATTTGGAGATATGAGAGAAATGGTACTTAGAGAAGCTCATAAAACCAGATACTCAATACATCCTGGAACGGGGAAGATGTACAAGGATCTCAAGAAACATTTTTGGTGGCCGGGTATGAAAGCCGATGTTGCTAAATACGTAGGAGAATGTTTGACGTGTTCTAAGGTCAAAGCTGAGCATCAGAAACCATCAGGTCTACTTCAACAACCTGAAATCCTAGAATGGAAATGGGAAAACATTACCATGGATTCCATCACTAAATTGCCAAGGACTGCAAGTGGTTTTGATACTATTTGGGTAATAGTTGATCGTCTCACCAAATCAGCACACTTCCTGCCAATAAGAGAAGATGACAAGATGGAGAAGTTAGCACGACTGTATTTGAAGGAAGTCGTCTCCAGACATGGAATATCAATCTCTATTATCTCTGATAGGGATGGTAGATTTATTTCAAGATTCTGGCAGACATTACAGCAAGCATTAGGAACTCGTCTAGACATGAGTACTGCCTATCATCCACAAACTGATGGGCAGAGCGAAAGGACGATACAAACACTTGAAGACATGCTACGAGCATGTGTTATTGATTTCGGAAACAGTTGGGATCGACATCTACCGTTAGCAGAATTTTTCTACAACAACAGCTACCATTCAAGCATTGAGATGGCGCCGTTTGAAGCACTTTATGGTAGAAAGTGCAGGTCTCCGATTTGTTGGAGTGAAGTGGGGGATAGACAGATTACGGGTTCGGAGATTATACAAGAAACTACCGAGAAGATCATCCAAATTCAACAACGGTTGAAAACCGCCCAAAGTCGACAAAAGAGCTACGCTGACATTAAAAGAAAAGATATAGAATTTGAAATTGGAGAGATGGTCATGCTTAAAGTTGCACCTTGGAAAGGCGTTGTTCGATTTGGTAAACGAGGGAAATTAAATCCAAGGTATATTGGACCATTCAAGATTATTGATCGTGTCGAACCAGTAGCTTACCGACTTGAGTTACCTCAACAACTCACGGCTGTACATAACACTTTCCACGTCTCGAATTTGAAGAAATGTTTTGCTAAAGAAGATCTCACTATTCCGTTAGATGAAATCCAAATCAACGAAAAACTTCAATTCATCGAAGAACCCGTCAAAATAATGGATCGTGAGGTTAAAAGACTTAAGCAAAACAAGATACCAATTGTTAAGGTTCGATGGAATGCTCGTAGAGGACCCGAGTTCACCTGGGAGCGTGAAGATCAGATGAAGAAGAAATACCCGCATCTATTTCCAGAAGATTCGTCAACACCTTCAACAGCTTAATATTTCGGGACGGAATTTATTTAACGGGTAGGTACTGTAGTGACCCGAACTTTTCCATGTTTATATATATTAATTGAGATTGATATTTACATGATTAAATGTTTCCAACATGTTAAGCAATCAAACTTGTTAAGACTTGATTAATTGAAATATGTTTCTTATAGACAATTGACCACCCAAGTTGACCGGCGATTCACGAACGTTAAAACTTGTAAAAACGACATGACGATATATATATGGATATACATATGGTTAACATGATATTATGATAAGTAAGTATCTCCATAAGTATATTAACAATGAGTTATATACATATAAACAAGACTACTAACTTAAGGATTTCGAAACGAGACATATATGTAACGATTATCGTTGTAACGACATTTAAATGTATATATATCATATTAAGATATATTAATATATCATAATATCATGATAATATAATAATTTAACATCTCATTAGATATAATAAACAATGGGTTAACAACATTAATTGAGATCGTTAACTTAAAGGTTTCAAAACAACACTTACATGTAACGACTAACGATGACTTAACGACTCAGTTAAAATGTATATACATGTAGTGTATTTAGATGTATTAAAATACTTTTGGAAGACTTCAAGACATATATCAAAACACTCATACTTAACGAAAATGGTTACAGTTACTTTCCCATTCTTTTCTTTCATCAAGAATTCTAGTCGTATTCTTACCCGTATTATACACAGTTTCAAAACGTACTTACTATGGGTATATACTAATAGGAACTAGCATGGGATTCCACTCTTGATTATGTCATGTATGACTAATCAATTTTAACTTCTACCATGAGCTAGTCAACTAACTAGAACTCCTTTTAACCCCACTCACCACTCACCAATTACCACTCACCATTCACTCCATTTCACTTCCAATTCTCTTTCTAATTCTCTCTCAACACACACACACTATTATGAACGTATTTTTCCAGTAGTTAATCATCATCTTCATCAAAAATCACTTCAAGAATCAAGCTATAATCATCATAGGAAGAACACTTCAAGAACACTTCAAAAATCCCTTCAAGTTTACTAATTTACTTCCAAGCTTTCTAATCCATTCCAAGTAATCATCTAAGATCAAGAAACCTTTGTTATATATAGTAGGTTATCTTTCTTATTCAAGGTAATATTCATATTCAAACTTTGATTCAATTTCTATAACTATAAACTATCTTAATTCGAGTAAAAATCTTACTTGAACTTGTTTTTGTGTCATGATCCTACTTCAAGAACTTTCAAGCCATCCAAGATCCTTTGAAGCTAGATCATTTCTTGTCACTTCCAGTAGGTTTACCTACTAAACTTGAGGTAGTAATGATGTTCATAACATCATTCGATTCATATATATAAAACTATCTTATTCGAAGGTTTAAACTCGTAATCACTAGAACATAGTTTAGTTAATTCTAAACTTGTTCGCAAACAAAAGTTCATCCTTCTAACTTGACTTTTAAAATTAACTAAACACATGTTCTATATCTATATGATATGCTAACTTAATGATTTAAAACCTGGAAACACGAAAAACACCGTAAAACCGGATTTACGCCGTCGTAGTAACACCGCGGGCTGTTTTGGGTTAGTTAATTAAAAACTATGATAAACTTTGATTTAAAAGTTGTTATTCTGAGGAAATGATTTTTATTATGAACATGAAACTATATCCAAAAATTATGGTTAAACTCAAAGTGGAAGTATGTTTTCTAAAATGGTCATCTAGACGTCGTTCTTTCGACTGAAATGACTACCTTTACAAAAACGACTTGTAACTTATTTTCCCGACTTTAAACCTATACTTTTTCTGTTTAGATTCATAAAATAGAGTTCAATATGAAACCATAGCAATTTGATTCACTCAAAACGGATTTAAAATGAAGAAGTTATGGGTAAAACAAGATTGGATAATTTTTCTCATTTTAGCTACGTGAAAATTGGTAACAAATCTATTCCAACCATAACTTAATCAACTTGTATTGTATATTATGTAATCTTGAGATACCATAGACACGTATACAATGTTTCGACCTATCATGTCGACACATCTATATATATTTCGGAACAACCATAAACACTCTATATGTGAATGTTGGAGTTAGCTATACAGGGTTGAGGTTGATTCCAAAATATATATAGTTTGAGTTGTGATCAATACTGAGATACGTATACACTGGGTCGTGGATTGATCAAGATAATATTTATCAATTTATTTCTGAGATACGTACATCTAACTGTGATACGTACATCTAACTGTGGACAACTAGTTGTAGGTTATTAACGAGGACAGCTGACTTAATAAACTTAAAACATCAAAATATATTAAAAGTGTTGTAAATATATTTTGAACATACTTTGATATATATGTATATATTGTTATAGGTTCGTGAATCAACCAGTGGCCAATTCTTACTTCCCGATGAAGTAAAAATCTGTGAAAGTGAGTTATAGTCACACTTTTAAAATCTGATATTTTTGAGATGAGAATACATGCAGGTTTTATAAATGATTTACAAAATAGACGCAAGTACGTGAAGCTACATTCTATGGTTGAATTATCGAAATCGAATATGCCCCTTTTTATTAAGTCTGGTAATCTAAGAATTAGGGAACAGACACCCTAATTGACGCGAATCCTAAAGATAGATCTATTGGGCCTAACAAACCCCATCCAAAGTACCGGATGCTTTAGTACTTCGAAATTTATATCATATCCGAAGGGTGTCCCGGAATGATGGGGATATTCTTATATATGCATCTTGTTAATGTCGGTTACCAGGTGTTCACCATATGAATGATTTTTATCTCTATGTATGGGATGTGTATTGAAATATGAAATCTTGTGGTCTATTATTATGATTTAATAATATATAGGTTAAACCTATAACTCACCAACATTTTTGTTGACGTTTTAAGCATGTTTATTCTCAGGTGATTATTAAGAGCTTCCGCTGTTGCATACTAAAATAAGGACAAGATTTGGAGTCCATGTTTGTATTATATTGTGTAAAAACTGCATTCAAGAAACTGATTTCGATGTAACATATTTGTATTGTAAACCATTATGTAATGGTCGTGTGTAAACAGGATATTGTATATTATCATTATTTGATAATCTACGTAAAGCTTTTTAAACCTTTATTTATGAAATAAAGGTTATGGTTTATTTTAAAAATGAATGCAGTCTTTGAAAAATGTCTCATATAGAGGTCAAAACCTCGCAACGAAATCAATTAATATGGAACGTTTTTAATCAATAAGAACGGGACATTTCATTTTCTGTTCAACTTTTTCTTTGACTTCTGTTGAATAGTACAATTGATGTAGACCACTCAGGAAACCACTATGCTTGTAATAGAGCATAGCTGTCTTGTGTAGTAAGCTGCATTCCAGCTATGCTGGTTCTTCATTGCTGAGTCACTTGATATTCTTGAGTTGCTGAGTACACATCCTGTGCTAACTGAAGAATACTAACTACCTTGTGCTGGTAGACTAAGCAGCATATTTAACCACTCGACACAGCAATATCTGTTGTCAATACATAAACGAACTTGTGCTGGCTGCACATAACATATTAGTGCAAATAAATTCTGTTTTGTCATAATTAAATTCTTAATAATTTTGGGGACTCAACAATCTCCCCCTATTTGATGATGACAAAACCTATGACATAAAGTGAAAACACTAAAGCTAGCACTAAGGGACTTAAGAAGAATAGGTAGTAAATTTGTCCCTTTTAAGTTTGTTTTGGGATCTTTTGCTGAGTTATCTATATCTTATAACTTGATATGATTTTGAAGATAAACTCATTTCATTTTCATTACAAAACAGTATATACAATAATTACAAAACATTATAATAAAGAATGAAATAATTAAAAGATACAATTTGAGCATTAGAAGGCTATATGTCTTTATCCTTGTCTTTATCTTCAGATAGCTCTTCTTCTTTAACTTTGAGAGCTGCCCAGGCTTTAGGAAATAGGATAGGTAGCTCAGCAGGGTCATATACTGGAACATAAGGAGGTAGAATGATGTGATCTCTTCTGTATGGGCCTTCACCAGTAGATTTCTTTCCTTTAGGCTTTTGAGAAAGAACTTCTTCTACATTCACTACTGGTGCGTTCCCATATTTTGCTGCTTTGTTGAAGAGCTCTTGAAGTTCAAGTTTCAGTGTATCTTTAATACCACTTTTACCCTTACCAATAAAGTACTCCAGTATCTCCATCCATTCACTGACTCCTAAGGTTCTCAGTTCAGTGTAGTCTATCCTCTCTTAAACGTTATTTTCCCTGCTGACACTGAAAGCTCTTTTTGTGCCTTTGTGTACCTTGATGATCTTGCTGGGATTGGATGTTCTGATCATTACATTACCATACTTGCTCCTATAATAATGATCAGATAGCTCTATTGTTCATTCAGTTTCTATAGGAGCAACAGTAGGTACCTTCTCAGCAGATTCTTGTTCATCAAGTTCCTTATCCTGAGCTTTGACAATGGCTTTTACTAACTTTAGAGATTCAGCTTCTTATTGTCTGTTAGCAACCAATTTGTCTTCTATTTCCTTAAGTCTGAGCCTCTCTGCATATTTGGCATCAGCATCCTCCCTCCTTTGCTTTTTCTAGTTGAACACTCAAAAGATATTCATTGGCAGTAATGTTGAGGGATTTTGTTGTGGCAATCAACTGTCTGCCTTCATCTGTAGTCATGGCATCACAGTATTGCTTTAAATCCATATCCAGCCACAGAGCCTCATAAAATAGAGCTTTCTCTTCATCAGTATGTAGCCTTTGACCACTTTTGTATAGATACACACCGACTTCAATGCCGAATTCCAAGGCATTGATGTAGAATTGCTGATCAAGTGGATGATACATCATTCTGATTTGGCATATCCTTTCAGGCATAGCTGCTGCCCTTTGTTCAAGCAGTTCTGGAACAGTGATCTCCAGCCTGTAAGCCTCTCTTTCGTCTGGATTCATCTTTTTTATGTCTGGCTCACCCTGTGCAGCTGAATCATCTTCCCAAGTTGTGTGTTTATCATAACGTTTTTAGGAAGATGGAGGATACATACGTGATTCTGCTATGCCAGAAGAACCTACTGAATAAAAATTAGTACGTTCATCCTGTGTCCTGTCAAAATAAGTAAGAGTCCGGGCAGAGATAGGTGATTGAACAAATAAGTGATCCCCTCTGCCCCAGACTGTGAAATCAGCAGGATCAACAGTATCAGCGTCTTCATTAGCACCCAGCTCAACTACCTTTTCTGGGTCTTCATCACTTGTTACACCCAGCCGCACACTTCTGGCTGGGTCTTTGATGTGTGCGAGGTGTACGTGAAATATTATTATATTTTACTACGAAATACTATTAAATACGATACAATTTTATACAAGTTATTTATTTATTTATTTATTGAATTAATATACCTAAACCTTACTACAACACTTATAGGCAGTGTACCTAATCGTAGAGTAGTGTAGTTTTTAGTAAGTCCGGTTCGTTCCACAGGGAGCAGCTGAGTTTAACGCTATATTTTTCACAACTATATTTGTATAAATATATATATAAGTATTATTATTATTATTATTATTATTATTATTATTATTATTATTATTATTATTATTATAAAAGGGGGTTTTTACCGTTTAATGACCGGTTTGTCAATTTTAAGTCTTATATCACAGTCAAAACCTAATGCAAAATTATTAAATATAAATATAACTTATTTTAAAGCGTAAAGTAAATGACGATAATTAAAAGTGCGATAATTTAAAGTACGATAAATAAAATGACAGAAAATAAAAGTGTGATGAGATATAAAATAAAGGAATTATGCTTATTTAAACTTCCGTAATCATGATGTTCGACGTGTTGATTTTAATTTATTACCATGGGTTAATTGTCCTTTGTCTTGGATTATTTGATAAGTCCATATGGTTTTGTCCATAATAGCCCATCGGTCATAATTATAAAGTGCGAGGGTCTTCGCCAAATTAACCTTATACCCGAAGTCAAATATTCCAACTAATTGGGGATTTAAATCGTAATAAGGTCTTAATACTTTGTTTAATGATTACACCAGGTTATCGACTGCATGTGGTGTAATCCAAGGTTTTAATACTTTATTAACAATTACACCAATTACCCTTGAATGTAATCCACCCCTGTTTCAATGAGTCCATTTACTATTAATCCATCCCCGTGTCCGGTCAAATGAACAATTATTAGTATTTATAGATATCCCGCCCACCGTACCCAGTTAAGCGTATGTGGTTATATATAAATACGTCAAGTTGTAATCTCTATATTAAACTAACAAGATATCATTTAGTTAATTAAATATAAAGCCCATTAATAGCCCATAGTCCAATTTCCATAAGTGTCGGTCTTTTGTCCAAACCCCAATTATGGTCCAAACCCCAATAACCCAGTCTTAATATTTAGTCCGACATCACGATTACTTCGGCTTAAATAAACATAATAATAACTTAGCTACGAGATATTAATTTAAAAAGGTTGAACATAACTTACAATGAGTATTTATCGCGTAGTGTTACACGGACAGAATTTCTACTTACAAACTTAAAACATTCGCTACTATAACCTTATTATTATTAACTTAATATTAAAATTATAATTATAAAATATAAATATAAATATATATTGAGAGAGTGAGAGATCAGATTGAATAAGGTGTAATTAAAACGTCGAATTCGCTGGCTATTTATATCTTGTACTTTGCGTTTCACGGCTTGTACTCTTGTAATTTTTAGACGTTTCTCAAAAATAAACTGAACCACTTGGATTGTATCTTATACATTTAAGCTTTTTGGTCATATGAGTCTTCAAATCGTCAATCTGTCTTTTGTCTTCACCTTTCATTATTTAAACGAATATCACTTGTAAATAGAACAATTGCAACTAAAAGCTTGTCTTTCTTGAAAGATAATGCTATGAAATATATGTTCGTTTTTAGCATTATAAAATATTCCCATACTTGAGCAATGCTTGTCCTCAAGCAATATATAACTTGAATATAACTTTCCTAGAATCACTTCTTTATTCTTCACACTATATACATCAGTGATTTTGATACGGCGGTATGAATAATGATAGTAAGGTGATTTTTGTGGATCAATATTTTGGCTAAAACTTTTAGGTTCGTGTAATCCACTGCTATCCCTGTATCGGAAAGCACACATCCAGTTTACTTGTTACGTATATTACCTTTCAGCAAACTACCATCCGGTTGTAAAGGAAAGCGATGAACAAGATGTGATGACCCGGGAATTTCCGACCAAATTTAAACTTAATCTTTATATGATTTAATGTTTCAGACACGATAAGCAAAGTCTGTAAGGTTGATGTTTCAAAAACTTTGAACCGTGTTCATGTAATCAATTACCCTTCGACCAATCACGACGGTTCACGAACAATAAATTGTAAATATGATATAATTAATAAACTATAATCTTTAATGTATTAAATGTGTTTACAAGTTAAAAATATATTTGTATAATATTATTATAATTACTTTACTAATATCAATATCAGTATTACAAATTTTATTATGGAAACATGTAACTTATTATATCTTCAGTATTAGATATTATTATCATTAAAATATATAAAAATTTAATACTCATTATAATATATATATTATATAATTATATTACATAATCTATAATATGAAATACAAAAATAATAAACTTAATTATAAATATAGTTGTTATAATAATATTGTTATTACTTTCAATAGTAATATCAATACTAGTGGTATTATTATAGGTAATCTATAAACATGAAATTTGGTACATATAAAATGTTCTAGTTTTATTATTACTAAAAATCATCAACTTTATTATTATTGTTATTTTTTTTTTGTTTCTTTTTCTTTCTTTATTACAAGTATAAATATTAACATTATTATTAATAATTATTATTATCATTACTATTATTATTATTATTATTGGTTATTATTATTAGTAATATTAATTGTATTATTATTATTAATATATAGTTATTTTTACTAAATATAGATATTAATTATTGATTATATATATATAATTAGGGGATACATCCAAATTCAGTTTGATCTCACAATCAAACTTTATAAAGTTGTTTCCTGTCTCAATCCTATTACTAGTGTAAATTTAAATCACAAGATACAACCAAAAATTACGACCTAATCAGTATAATAATTCAAGAACCAGTTAAAAATCGATTCTTTCTTTTTGTTATTTAATTATTCTTTTTCTTCTTTCTCTTGTCTGATTCAGAGAACCTATCAACACCAATTTAATATAAAACGAGCAATACGAGTTGTTAAGATATACCCAACGACTTACAATATCATTTATCAATCGTTAATTGAAGCTGCATTTTTTTTCCTCGATCAAATTAAACAGAAAAAAGAAGCTGAACCCATTTTATTCTCTGTTCTTGAAGCTTTTTAACCATACTTCTATTTCAAACGAATTTCCAAAAATTAATAATGCAATTTTGTTAGGATTTTTTCACTGAAACTGTCTGTAAAATTTTAGATTCCAAATCGTTTTCTTGACTGAGAATTTTTGAGTCAAAGTATTGAATTGAAAAAGTCAACCATTGTTCTTCAATTAAATTCAAACTTTCTGTTAGTAATTACGTGAAATTGAGGGTTGATATAGATTCTAGGAGAGTTTTAAAACATATTTTGTGTAGGAATTGTGAGCTGAAAACATCTAGAATTTTAAATCAAAATTTGAGTTTCAAAATTTTTTTTACGGCAGTTACAACTTCTACAATCTGCTTATTTTTTATTTTTTTACTTTTTAATTGTGGCTGTTAATTACAAATATGTTGTTTCTAGTTATATTTCAAGAATAAATCAAACTTTATTTAGTGTTAGAATCAATTCCTGGTCGAACTGTATGGTGAAGATGAAGGAGTCAAGAAGGTTATGGGTTATATTTAATTAAGTGGGTTTAATTCCAAGAAAAACAGAAACGGTCTGATGGTTTGATGGTTGTTGTGTGAGCATGGGGTTACGGGTTCAAACCCAGCTAGTGACATTTTATCCGATTATTTTGAGGTAGTTTACATTTTTATGATTATTATTATTATTACTAATATAAAGACTAATGATAATTTATTTTTATTGTTATTATAATTATTATTATTAGAGTTATTATTACTAGTTGTTATCATTAATTATTATTGGTATTATTAGTATAATAATCATTATTAGCATTATAATTATTATTGTTATTACCATTATTATTATTATTATTATAATTATTATTATTATTATTATTATTATTATTATTATTATTATTATTATTATTATTATTATTATTATTATTATTATTATTATTATTATTATTATTATTATTATTATTATTATTATTATTAACATTAACCGTATTATAATTATTATTACTATTATTATCATGTTTAGAATTATAAGTATTAGAAACATTATTATCATTAATATTGTTATAAGTATTATTAATACTATTATTAGCATTATTATCAATTTGATTATTTTAAGTATTATTATTATCATTATTATTATTTCTGATTTCATGTTGTTTGTATTATTATTGATATGATCATTTGAAATATTTAATAAAACTATAATTATTATTAAAGTTACTACTACCATTAAAAAATATTATTTTTACTAAATTATTATTTTTACTTTATAATTACTAGTGAATCTATCACTTTAACAAATAAATCTTTTGTATAATATATACAATTATTACATATACTAGGATTATATTATTATTTCATATAACAAACTAATGATATTTCATGAATACAATACTAATCACATATATAGGTATATAGGAATATTAATATAACTAAACGTATAAATATTAATCATTATAATTATATATACACAAGATCAATATATGCAAAAACACATGAAACATAATATAAGTATACGATTCAAAAATGGAATTTGGTATAAATTCTATATAACTATAAATATATAAATAATACATAATAATAAGTGGAATTTTGTGATTTACACTATATGTATTAATGAATATACAAATGATATAGGTTCGTGAATCCGAGGCCAACCCTGCATTGTTCAATATTGTCATATGTATTTTTACTACAAAATACATTAGGTGAGTTTCATTAATCTCTTTTTAAATGCTTTTGCAATATATATTTTTGGGACTGAGAATACATGCGCTGCTTTTATAAATGCTTTACGAGATAGACACAAGTAATCGAAACTACATTCTATGGTTGGATTATCTAATCGAATATGCCCTTTTTATTAAGTCTGGTAATCTAAGAATTAGGGAACAGACACCCTAATTGACGCGAACTCTAAAGATAGATCTATCGGGCCCAACAAGCCCCATCCAAAGTACCGAATGCTTTAGTACTTCGAAAATTATATCATGTCCGAAGGAGGATCCCGGAATGATGGAGATATTCTTATATATAAATTGTGAATGTCGATTACCAGGTGTTCAATCCATATGAATGATATTTTTGTCTCTATGCATGGGACGTATGTTTATGAGAAATGGAGATATGAAATCTTGTGGTCTATTAAAATTATGAAATGATTATTTATGTTAAACTAATGAACTCACCAACCTTTTGGTTGACACTTTAAAGCATGTTTATTCCCAGGTACGAAAGAAATCTTCCGCTGTATAATTTCTCATTTTAAAGATATTACTTGGAGTCGTTCAGGACATATTTCAAAAGACGTTGCATTCGAGTCGTAGAGATCATCAAGATTATTAGTTAATCAGTTATAGTTAGATATATTATAAAATGATATGTATACCGTCAACTTTTGTTGTAATAAAAGATTGCCTTTTAAAAAAAACGAATGCAATGTTTGTAAAATGTATCATATAGAGGTCAAATACCTCGCGATGTAATCAACTGTTGTGAATCGTTTATAATCGATATGGACTTCGTCCGGATGGAATAGGACGGGTCCTTTTAGTTGGTATCAGAGCGGTGGTCTTAGCGAACCAGGTCTTGCATTAGTATGTCTAACTGATAGTTGTTAGGATGCATTAGTGAGTCTGGACTTCGACCGTGTCTGCATGTCAAAAGTTTTGCTTATCATTTTTGTCGGAAATCATCTGCTTATCATCCTTTGAAAATTACCTGCTCATTATTCTTAGTCTAGACATATCATATTGTAATGATTGCATGAATAATGTATAGACAAAATTCATATCTTAGCGTATCTGTTATTGTTATCTTTACCTGACAGTTTCCGTAGACTCCTCCTTAACTTATGAGATTTTAGTATTACATATGCATATGTAAATTTGTACTGCAGGGTACTAATCTATATCCTATAATCTATTTCTTATTGAAAATCCTTCATCTGATCGTACGGGATGAATCCCTAAACCAGTTCGAGTCCCTCAGATTCCGATAGCTATTCCGATAGTTATTCCGACAGCTATTCCGACATAGATGTTCACCTAAGCTCCGAAAACAGCGTCATCGGCATGAATCAACCAATCAGCCATTATCAATTCATCTTATGGGTTCGTAGTCGACTTAATTAATGGAAACGCGCAGAAGGTGTGATGACCCAAAAATTTCCGATCAAATTTAAACTTTAATCTTTATATGTTTCCGACACGATAAGCAAAATCTGTAATATTGAGTCTCGAAAGTTTTGAAATATATATTCATGTAATCAATTACCCTTTGACTATGCTCAACGATTCACGAACATTTATGTGTATACTGATATGTATATATAATATATACTTATTAATTGAAAACATTAACAAAGTATTAGATATAAAATACTTTACATAAAAGTATTTGTTTCAATATGTTTATCGATGGAATTAAAAGATAATATCATATGATTAAATTATCAGATACATTGAATTATGATTACGAGTCTCTGTTATGAGGTCCACGTTGATTTGAGAAATCATTTCTTTTTAGCGGTATTCGGAATATTTGGTAATGTGATTTACAAGTAAGAACAAAAGTTTCATTAACGAGAATTAGACAAAAGTTAGTGGAGATTCCTGCTTAACTTTCAATGCATACTTTACAATGATTGTCTCGTGTCTTTTGGTAAGATAATGATTAGTTTTCATAATATTGAAAATGTTTTACGATATAGATAAAACCTTTTTAAATGATGATTTGGAATATAATTAATTTTGGAAAACCAAATTTATAAGTACTCGATTTAGTTTCAAGCGTACAAAAACGTTTTCAGTTTAAAAAGAACTTTATTATTAAAACGTATATAACTTTGATAAATATCTAGAACCACTTTTGACAACTCATTACTTAACCAGAATGATAAAGATAACGATATTTATATTTTATTTTATTAAATATATATATATATATAACGATTTAAATTAATACGCGTATTATACGTACATAGTTTTATACTTTTACTATACTATAACTTTACCGTTACTTTACTTTTACTTTACTTTAACTTTAATAATGCATACTTTAATAATTCACTTTAATAATTCATACTTTAATAATTCACTTTAATAATTCATACTTTAATAATTCACTTTAATAATTCACTTTAATAATTCATACTTTAATAATTCATACTTTAATAATTCAATTTAATAATTCATACTTTAATAATTTACTTTAATAATTCATACTTTAATAATTCACTTTAATAATTCAAAAATCTATTATAAATAGAATTCAATAGGTTTCATTATTTCATAGAAACTTGAAAATATATTTCTCTAAACTCTCTCAATCGAATTACATATATATATTTACTTAGTATTATTTCAAGATATTATTAGTATACATAAAATACTACGACGGAGTTATATTCAGACGATTTCAAAATAAGTTTTCAAACGGGATAGAGCTAAGGAAATTATGGGTTATAGCTATGGAGGTTATGGGTATTGTTCGAGGGTATTGCTCGTCAGGTCAACCTAACGTTTATCATTTTCGTTGCGTCTACGTACTTTCCTGCAATATTGAATCACAATATTGATACGTTCGTGAATCCGAGATAAACCCTGCACTTGTTCAGTGCCGTCATATACATAATTGCTACGAAATACAGTATTGTGAGTTTCATTTGCTCCCTTTTATATATATTTTTGGGACTGAGAATACATGCGCTGTTTTTATAAATGTTTTACGAAATAGGCACAAGTACTAAAACTAATTCTACGTGGGTTTAAACCAGAAATATACCCTTAGCTTGGTAACATTAAACTACTTGTCTATGTACGGTAGGCGCGAATCCTAAAGATAGATCTATTAGGCCTGACAAACCCCATCCTCACTATGGGATGCTTTAGTACTTCGAGGTTATTTTAAACACACCTGATCTGGTGTATTTCAGAGGGTAAAACATGAACGTTAAGGCTTGTTACCGAGTGCCTACAACTTATAGAATACTTTTATACACTTGCGAGTGTACGGATATTTATGGAAACTGAAATCTTGTGGTCTATTACTATTACGGAAATGATTGATTATGATAAACTAATGAACTCACCAACCTTTTGGTTGACACTTTAAAGCATGTTTATTCTCAGGTATTAAAGAAATCTTCTGCTGTGCATTAGCTCATTTTAAGGATATTACTTGGAGTCATTCATGACATACTTTGAAAGACGTTGCATTCGAGTCGTTGAGTTCATCAAGATTAATATTAAGTCAATTATAGTTGGATGTAATATGAAATGGCATGCATGCCGTCAATTTTTGATGTAAAGAAAGTTTGTCTTTTAAAAACGAATGCAATGTTTGTAAAACGTATCATATAGAGGTCAAATACCTCGCGATGTAATCAACTATTGTGAATCGTTTATAATGTATATGAACGGGTCCTTTCAGTTGGTATCAGAGCGGTGGTCTTAGCGAACTAGGTCTTACATTAGTGTGTCTAACAGATAGTCGTTAAGATGCATTAGTGAGTCTGGACTTCGACCGTGTCTGCATGTCAAAAGTTTTGCTTATCATTTTTAGTCGGAAATCATCTACTTATCATCCTTAGGAAATTACCTGCTTATCATTCTTAAGTCTAGACGCATTTTCCTGCATTTATTGCAAAATAGTGTATAGACAAATTCACACCTTAGCATATCTGCTAATTAATATCTTATCGTATCTGTTACTGTGAACTTTAACTGACATCTTTCAAAGATTCCTCCGTAATTTATGGGATTTTGGTATTATATACACGTATGTAAATTATGTATTGAAGAATACCAAATCTAAATTCTACAATCTATTTCATACCAAAAATTCTTTCCCTGATCATACGAGATGGATCTCTCAACCAGTTCGAACTCCTCAGATTCCGACAGCTATTCCGATCTGAATATCTACCTGAGCTCCGAAAGCAGCGTCACCGGAATGGATCAACCAATCTCCCATCATCTATTCTGGATGAATTGGGGATGGGTTCGTAGTCTACTCAATCATTGGAGACAAGAAGAAGGCGATCCTTTCCATCCACCACATTGCCCTCTTGGCGATGAACCTGAAGCACTTACCGGCGAACCTATTCGAGACACCATTTTCTCACTCATTGCTAGAGTATCTCATCACGATTATATACTATCTCATATTATGAATCTTATTATTCCGCTCGCTCCAACCGCCAATCATCCCGGTGTACTAGCAGAAGTTAACTAACTTCGCGCTCGAGTAGTGGCTCTGGAACATATGGTGCAAAGATTACAAACACCATCAGCAGCACCAGCTGCATAACCAGTACCGCCAGTAACATCAACATCACAAGCCTCAATACCCTAAGCACCAGCAGCATCACCGGCATCAACGGTATCACCATCATCAACACCAACAGTATCATTACCACCATCAACAATCACGTCCGCATCACACGCCTCAACATCACAACCTGTACCTCAGATATCAATATCACATGCACCATAAATACCAAGGAGTACCAACAACAACAAACGATGAAGTATTGATCGGAGAAACATTCTGTGGTGATTATGTAATCTCTAAAGTCTTAGAGATTATCTATTTCAGCCTTAACCATAAATCAGATAAGTGGACAGAAATGATAGAAAGAAGAATCGAAACCCTGACAAGAATGGTGTGTGATTTACAAACTAGACTTGTTATACCAGCATCATCAGCACTAGCAGCACTTATAACATATAAGCTCCGTCAGTTCAAGAAATTACTGTGGATATCATCACAAATCAACAACACGTATATTGTATCAACGAGTTATGAAGTATTAACTCATTCTTTCTGAAGAATTTATAGATATTTATATATATGAATTCTGAATCTATAATAAATCTTTCGTACTAAGCTATTGAGTATGAATTGAAAAAGGGTAGATACTACTCGGTTAAATTCATATTACTAATATGCTATGATGTACATCCTTCATTAACAACCTAACCATCGTTAACTACAATCTCTGCTTCAATTAAATGAATTCGGTTTCATAATAAACCAAGTGTATCATTCAACAACATGTTTGATTTTACACTTTCATCTTCGATGCACTCGAATCTTTCTAGAAAACAACATTCGTATCTTGCGAAGTTAGCAAGAGTTCTATGAGCATCAGCATAGTTCACTAAGGAAATATCTATAAGAATAAATAATGAAGTATTAATCACAGTAGTGAAATACTTTGTGAAGATTATGTAATCTCTAATGTTTTAGAGATTATTCATTTCTAATTCAAGTCGAAAATCAAATGAGCTTAATATGATATTAACTCATTAAATCTGTATTACATCGAAAGAAAATATACATATATTTTCATAAAGATTGTAATAAAATTCTCTGGTACAAAACATTACTCGTGAATTTTTTTTTAACGGGTAGGTAATACCCGAGAGATATTTAAATTCACAATTAATATGTTACATTCTTCGATTCTGATTCAACAATCGTCAACTATACTCCCTACTTTTACAACAATACACATTCTTTTATAGAAATCAAAACAACCATACTCATTCGAATCTAATTACATATTCTGATTTTGAAATTTCAGAATTCAATTCGAGAAATAACCGAAATCATCACTCTTAGATTCCTGCACCTATCAAAACTATACTTTGACTTCAAAACTGTACTAGAACATCATTTCTATTCATGGAACCCAGAAGAATAATTGTAAAATTCAAAATCCTAGAACATCATATGTGTTCAAATCCTTCGAAATTCCTGAAGACACGCGAGATGATGATCCAACCACACATTACCCACCGTCATGCACCTGAAAAGCTCTCGAAACCAAAGTTATAGTTTAACACGTATCCGTGTCAGACCCTTTGACATTTATTACCAAATATAAATTTTCCACATCTTTCCAAAGTAGAAAGTTTTGTCACGGCTCCAGCAAATCACCTTCAATTGTTTATACAATTACCCCTTCATCATTGTTACCGGGGAACCTTTTATATCTCGCCACATTAGCAGTAAACTTATCAACAACTTTAATAAACTTCAACTTAAACCTCTCTGAAAAGTCATTATACTTATTCATTGAAACCCCATCATGTACTCACCTACATCCTGTAACAATAATTGTCATACCAACTACTGGGAATCAGTAATCAGTATTTTGAAATTCGCAGCGATTCTACGCTAACAGTTATATGTATACATATAACGCCTAACACCAATACTTACATACTTTGAATGTGAAGTTTCTGAAAAACACCCTGAATTACGAATTAGTTCTCAAAATGCTGATGAAGCAGCAAAAACTGTAAACGACTTTAACAGTCAAAAGTTTGATGTTAAAGAATGGTATGGTGGTAAAGCTGAGAAAAAGAGAAGGTTTGGAACTGAAAAACGGATTGAGTAGACCATGAACGAGACCAAGGACAAATACAAGGACCAAACACTGTATTTAAAGAATCCTGATGATTCTATTTCTGATGAAGTCATTAACGAATACCTTGCTCCTTACTCTAAAACCGTTGTGGACAATATTCTTCATCATCATCTTATCTTAAATATTCTAAGATATCATCATATCTTCCATTATAAATATCCTCCATATTTCTGAAGATATTTCCATAACTATTCTTACCTGAAACCATTACCTCTTCATGCTATCTGTGTTATATCATAAAAGAAACTATTTTAGTTCTAAATGCCAAAATCTTCGAGTTTAAAATATGAATGTTTTGAAGTAGTGTTGGGAACTGAAGCATGAGTTAGTATAATATAATGACACTTGGTCAACATGATTATATTATAGTAAGTCATGCTGAGTTTTTAATGGAACGTGATGATTCACAGAACATACCGTCATCATGTGCCATTTACACGACTCTTACATTCTACCCAATTTCCCAAAATATTAAGAACATATCTTCTTGATAGTTCTATCTTTTTGGATATTCTGGTAATTTACCAAATCAAGATCGTGCAATTACGATTTCCTTCTTAATAACATTAACTATGTTCATTTCAAAATCCATACCTACGAATTCCGGACCATTATTCGCTTGACTTAAAGTCGGGAAGATGAGACAAAAGTATGGAACTCTTGAATATAAAAGAAAATATAAAGCTCGACAACACCACATAAATTACAAACCGTACATATCAATACGTATTGCCACGTAAAGGTACGGGAAAATTAAAAACACTATAACCCCAAGGTAATAGTAGAAGTGAATAAAATCCTCCGGTGGTAGTTGAAAGAGAAGAATGACAGATATGAAAGTTAGGAGCATATCAAGAATCAGTACTGGATGGAGCATATTAACGAATGTTTAAAGAATGAATTGAGGAGAAAGAATAGAAGATGTTAGATATGGAAAATAAGGAAAAGAAGGGGGTGGATTTATAGTAAAATATCCGACAGGTCAATCGAAACAGATTATTGTATTTAATCAAAGAAGATCCTGATTTCCTAAATCGCCGAAGAACCAAATCTTATTACGAAGATTTTCTTTAAATCGCATGAATTCCGGAAATTAATCATAACTACGTCATCAGTTAAAACGATTCTACATTTACTCATTTCACTCTCTTGCGATAGCTTCACTTATACTCTTCGTATAATCAAATTGCTTTATCTATATTACTCAATGATGATGAAACTCTATTTTCAACTCATATTCGCCATGAAAACATTTTTATAGTTAGCCATGACGACCTCGATCAAATTTCGGGACGAAATTTCTTTAACGGGTAGGTACTGTGATGACCCAAAAATTTCCGATCAAATTTAAACTTTAATCTTTATATGTTTCCGACACGATAAGCAAAATCTGTAATATTGAGTCTCGAAAGTTTTGAAATATATATTCATGTAATCAATTACCCTTTGACTACGCTCAACGATTCACGAATATTTATGTGTATACTGATATGTATATATAATATATACTTATTAATTGAAAACATTAACAAAGTATTAGATATAAAATACTTTACATAAAAGTATTTGTTTCAATATGTTTATCGATGGAATTAAAAGATAATATCATATGATTAAATTATCAGATACATTGAATTATGATTACGAGTCTCTGTTATGAGGTCCACGTTGATTTGAGAAATCATTTCTTTTTAGCGGTATTCGGAATATTTGGTAATGTGATTTACAAGTAAGAACAAAAGTTTCATTAACGAGAATTAGACAAAAGTTAGTGGAGATTCCTGCTTAACTTTCAATGCATGCTTTACAATGATTGTCTCGTGTCTTTTGGTAAGATAATGATTAGTTTTCATAATATTGAAAATGTTTTACGATATAGATAAAACCTTTTTAAATGATGATTTGGAATATAATTAATTTTGGAAAACCAAATTTATAAGTATTCGATTTAGTTTCAAGCGTACAAAAACGTTTTCAGTTTAAAAAGAACTTTATTATTAAAACGTATATAACTTTGATAAATATCTAGAACCACTTTTGACAACTCATTACTTAACCAGTATGATAAAGATAACGATATTTATATTTTATTTTATTAAATATATATATAACGATTTAAATTAATACGCGTATTATACGTACATAGTTTTATACTTTTACTATACTATAACTTTACCTTTACTTTACTTTTACTTTACTTTAACTTTAATAATTCATACTTTAATAATTCACTTTAATAATTTATACTTTAATAATTCACTTTAATAATTCATACTTTAATAATTCACTTTAATAATTCACTTTAATAATTCATACTTTAATAATTCAATTTAATAATTTATACTTTAATAATTCACTTTAATAATTCATACTTTAATAATTCACTTTAATAATTCAAAAATCTATTATAAATAGAATTCAATAGGTTTCATTATTTCATAGAAACTTGAAAATATATTTCTCTAAACTCTCTCAATCGAATTACATATATATATTTACTTAGTATTATTTCAAGATATTATTAGTATACATAAAATACTACGACGGAGTTATATTCAGACGATTTCAAAATAAGTTTTCAAACGGGATAGAGCTAAGGAAATTATGGGTTATAGCTATGGAGGTTATGGGTATTGTTCGAGGGTATTGCTCGTCAGGTCAACCTAACGTTTATCATTTTCGTTGCGTCTACGTACTTTCCTGCAATATTGAATCACAATATTGATACGTTCGTGAATCCGAGACAAACCCTGCACTTGTTCAGTGCCGTCATATACATAATTGCTACGAAATACAGTAATGTGAGTTTCATTTGCTCCCTTTTATATATATTTTTGGGACTGAGAATACATGCGCCGTTTTTATAAATGTTTTACGAAATAGGCACAAGTACTAAAACTAATTCTACGTGGGTTTAAACCAGAAATATACCCTTAGCTTGGTAACATTAAACTACTTGTCTATGTACGGTAGGCGCGAATCCTAAAGATAGATCTATTGGGCCTGACAAACCCCATCCTCACTATGGGATGCTTTAGTACTTCGAGGTTATTTTAAACACACCTGATCTGGTGTACTTCAGAGGGTAAAACATGAACGTTAAGGCTTGTTACCGAGTGCCTACAACTTATAGAATACTTTTATACACTTGCGAGTGTACGGATATTTATGGAAACTGAAATCTTGTGGTCTATTACTATTACGGAAATGATTGATTATGATAAACTAATGAACTCACCAACCTTTTGGTTGACACTTTAAATCATGTTTATTCTCAGGTATTAAAGAAATCTTCCTCTGTGCATTAGCTCATTTTAAGGATATTACTTGGCGTCATTCATGACATACTTTGAAAGACGTTGCATTCGAGTCGTTGAGTTCATCAAGATTAATATTAAGTTAATTATAGTTGGATGTAATATGAAATGGCATGCATGCCGTCAATTTTTGATGTAAAGAAAGTTTGTCTTTTAAAGACGAATGCAATGTTTGTAAAACGTATCATATAGAGGTCAAATACCTCGCGATGTAATCAACTATTGTGAATCGTTTATAATGTATATGAACGGGTCCTTTCAGAAGGCAATCCCATCCACTAACCGAATTCACCTTTTGGCGAAGAACCTGAAGCACTTACCGGTGAACCTGTTCGTAACACCATTTTCACCCTCATTTCTCGAATATCTCGCCACGACTATATCATAACTCAGATTCTAAACCTTATTCATCTGCTCGTTCTGACCGACAATCATCCCAGAGTAATATAAGAAGTCAATGAACTTCGCGCTTTAGTAATCAATTTGGAGAATATGGTGCAAAACGTACCAGCTTCAGCAACATCACCAGCACCAACATCAATACCAGTACCACCAACAACTCAAGTTTACATCATACACCTCAACATTTAATTATGTACCTCGAGCATAATCATCAATCTGCGAATCGTTCTACATCATTTATCTTCGTTCGACATGACGATTATGTAATCTTCAATGTTTTAGAGATTTTATATTCTAGTTCTAACGGTAAATCAAATGAGATTAATATTATATTAACTCATTAAATCTATGATTACATCTGAAGAAAATATATATGTAAGTATATTTTCATAAAGATTGTAATTAAAAATTCTTTCGTATAAACTGTTAATGGTGAAAATATTTTAACGGGTAGGTAATACCCGAGGAATATTTAAATTTCACATTAATAAGTTACACTGTACATTCTTCAAATCTGATTCAACAGTCATTTACTAATCTACTTACATCCACCGATATACGTATCCGTTCACCACAGAATAACCATTTTCATTCAATTTCATACTTAAATTTTGATCTATCAGAATCCAACAAGTGGCATAATGAAGAAAACATTGGACAAAAAATAAAATTTATTAGAAACAAACAAATTAACTATGAGAAATTTTGTTAAGAATCCACGGTGACAAAATCCTAGCTAACTGTTCCTAGTTAACTGTTAATTCCTTATTATATTTTAATTATCGCAATTTATTTATCGCAATTTATTTTATCGCAATTTAATTATCGCAATTTTAATTATCGTCATTTAATTTCTGTTATTTACTTTACGCATTTTATCTATCGTCATTTAATTCCTTTATTTATTTTACGCACTTTAAATATCGGGACACGTATACAAGGTTTTGACATATCATATCGACGCATCTATATATATTATTTGGAATCACCATAGACACTCTATATGCAGTAATGATCGAGTTCTCTATACAGGGTTGAGGTTGATTCTCAAATAATATATATACTTTGAGTTGTGATCGAGTCTGAGATGTATACGGGTCACGATACGTATTAATTAATTCGAATATTATATATTAAATTATATATGAATTATTGGACTGTTAAATGTGGACTATCGACTGTGGACTAATGACATTGGACAATTAAAATGAATTAAAATATTGATTATAACATATGAAACTAAATAATTCTTCAAGTTTGCCACTTGATCTCATCTTAAACCTCATTGTATCTCGACGATTACAATCTGCGTTCAAACCTGTCATAATTCCTGAAAACACCTCAATCGGGAGAATGAACCAACCGCACTTCATCTATGGAAGAAAAGATTTATGCATATAGTTATGCACCTGAGAAACTCTCAGCAACTGAGTAAAAGTTTAACACGTAGCCGCGTCAGATCCTTTGGCATTTATTAGCAAAAATAAATTTGCGATCCCTTTTCAAAGTAGCCAATTTTGTCACAGCTCCAGCAAGTCAACTTCGACTTTTCATTCGAAGTAGTCTTACTATAATCCTGATATATACGATTACCCTTTTGATACTGGAGAATTCTTTTATATTCCACCATATTACCAGCAGACGTACCAGCAACCTCGTTGCTTCTTGGCTTAAATCTCTCTGACAAATCATTATATTTATTCATTAAAACCCTATCATATACTCATCCACATCTTGTAACGAGAACTGCCATACCAATTACCGGGAATCAGCAATCAGTACTTTGAAAACTCACAGCATATCTACATCAACAGTTATATGTATGACATTTATCGCTTAGAATTATGATCTCTCATTCTGAAATTCTGAAAAGCACACAGTCACAAATTAATACTCTTAATGTTGAAAAAGCTGAATGAAGCAGCAGAAATCATAGACAACTATAAACGCCCTTAATTATCGGAAGTTTGATGATAAAGCATAGTATGTTGGAAAAGCTCAGAAAGGTTGGAACTGAAAAAAATGGATTGAGCTAACCACGAAGGAGACCAAGGACAAATACAAGGACCAAACCCTATATTCAAAGAATCCAGGTAATTCTGAATTCGATGAAATCTTTAGAGAATATCTTGCTCTGAAGTCATATTAAAATCTTGCGGAAAATCTTTCTCCATCAACCATCGAACTTAGAAATTCCAAAATATCATCATCGATATCTTCGATATTTCTGAGGATATTTTCAAAAATATTCTCTTCCGAAATTATATACCTCTTCGTGCTTCCTGTGTATCATTATATTGGAAACATTCAAGAGAAAATTTAGTACCGAAAAGCAGATTATGCGAAACTATGAAGAAAGCCGTGGACAAATCACAAAGAATAAGTTTGACTTCAAAGAATCTAAATGATTCAATGTCTGCTGAAGTCTTTAGCGAATATCTTGCTCGTTACTCTAAACTCTTACAGACAATAGTCTCTATCATTCCCTGATCTTAGATATTCAAAGATATTATCGTATCTTTCATTATAAATATCCTCCATATTTCTGAAGATATTTTCATAACTATTCTTATCTGAAATCATTAATCTCTTCATGCTATCAGTGTTACATCATATAGAAACTGTTAGTTTCTATATTCTGTAAACTTTCAAGCTTAAAATATGAATGTTGAAAGGACCCGTCCTGAACCATCTGGACGAAGTCACCAACAACTGGTTCCATTGCGATGATCGACTCCAAATACTGTCTTTAAAATGAGCAAATGCACAGCGGAACGTTTCTTTCATACCTGAGAATAAACATGCTTTAAAGTGTCAACCAAAAGGTTGGTGAGTTCATTAGTTTAACATAAATAATCATTTCATAATTTTAATAGACCACAATATTTCATATTTCCATTTCTCATAAACATACGTCCCATGCATAGAGACAAAAATATCATTCATATGGATTGAACACCTGGTAACCGACATTAACAAGATGCATATAAGAATATCCCCATCATTCCGGGATCCTCCTTCGGACATGATATAAATTTCGAAGTACTAAAGCATCCGGTACTTTGGATGGGGCTTGTTGGGCCCGATAGATCTATCTTTAGAGTTCGCGTCAATTAGGGTGTCTGTTCCCTAATTCTTAGATTACCAGACTTAATAAAAAGGGGCATATTCGATTTCGATAATTCAACCATAGAATGTAGTTTCAATTACTTGTGTCTATTTCGTAAAACATTTATAAAAATTGCGCATGTATTCTCAGCCCAAAAATATAAAGGGTAAAAAGGCAAATGAAACTCACGCATATCAATATTGTAAAACAGTTAATAAAGCATTTGCATGTATTCTCAGCCCAAAAATGTAAAGAGTAAAAGGGATCAAATGAACTCACCATACTGTATTTCGTAGTAAAAATACATATAACATCATTGAACAAGTGTAAGGTTGGCCTCGGATTCACGAACCTATATTATTTGTATATTCATTAACACATATAACCGTACTCGAACAATTTCATACGCTATGTATTTATATATTATTTATTTAATTTGTATATATATATTTGAAAATGAATATTACTTATATAGTTATATATATTTATGTTGTATATATTTAAAAATGATTAGTAACTATATATTTAATTATATTAATATATATATATATATATATATATATATATATATATATATATATATATATATATATATATATATATATATATATATATATATATATATATATATATATATGGTTAAGATTATATCTGAAATTCATTAGTTGGTTATAATTAAATATTTATGTAAATAATGTTAATATGTTTTATATATAGGTATACAAAATATTAATACAATTATAATATATATGTTAGGTCAAAATATTTATCTGTAAAAAAAATGATAGTTTTGAAAATAATGATTTACTAATAATAATAACTTTCTTGATAATGATAATACTAATATTAATATTGAAAATTTATAAAATGATACACATAATAATATTTATAATGATAAATTGTATTAGGTTCATAATAATGATAATAATAATAATAATAATAATAATAATAATAATAATAATAATAATAATAATAATAATAATAATAATAATAATAATAATAATAATAATAATTACATTAACAATAGTACATATGTATTGTTAGTAATAATAATATCAATAATACTAAGTAATGATAATAATTATTTTGAATATTAATACTGGTTAATAATATTAATAATAATAATAGTAATACTACTACTTCTGTTTAAAATAATAATAATAATATTAATATTAATAATAATAGTTATATTAAACATAGTTAATTATTCAATTAATGATAATAAAGTTGCAATTGATAATAATAATAATAAATATACTAATAATTATAAATGACTACCTTCAAAAAAAAATCTTCAAAAACAATGTCCAAGCCTAGTATTGAACCTGCGACCCCTTGTGAACCCGAATCACACTAAACCATCAGAACCCTTTCGTTTATCTGTTTTAAATTCATCCGAAATTTGTATAACTCGTGTGTCTATCTGTTTTCCTTTCTCTTTCAAACTGGATCGATGGCTTTGTCCCCCACGTGACCCAACTCGGCCCAAGTAACTAATTATGGCCCAACACCTTAGATAATTTGGCCCAAAAACAAATCCTGGTTTGTGAGAGAAAAGGGATGATGCAGCAACAATATCATATCATAATCAATTTCAAGTGGTCCTCTTAATTATAAGGTATCGACCCATGCTGTTTCATCACTACTTGCACATCATCGTCTACCATTTACCCTCATCATTAACATCTTTTATTTAACAGGAACTATCAATCGAGTATTATAACAACTACTTGGGTTCATTTGATTAAGACAGCGAGAACATGCCCAGCAATAGCAATCGATGCAGAAAACTCAAGTATAGTTGTCTATATATTTTAGTGTCCCTACGGACCACTTGGCCCATGATTTAAAAAAAATGGAACGCCTTTTACTCCAAATGTGTCGGCCATGAGAGGTTTACCTAATCCCACTTGAGATTTCACACAGCTACATGTATTATTATCGTGGGGTTCGGTTTCCCACTAGGATCATAAAGAAACCCCTAAATTTCCACTATATGATATTTAAACGTGTCCTCCTTGCCACTTGTAAGTCGACATGCATGACTAATTGGGTCCACTTCTTTCATTCTATTTATACGCTCATGATCCACATAACAAGCACACTCTTTCTTTGTTTTAATGGGTTGATTAAAGATAAAAGTAACGACAAAATATGGAAACAGAAAATAGTTAGAAAATTCAAGAGATGGTGATAGTGTCGTGGTTGTGGATGGTGGTTTTATTTGATAATGTTTAAATGGGTTTCAGCTCAAACAAGATCAGAAGTACAAACGAGTACCGGCTGCAACAATTTGTACAAATAAAGATTATGGTGGTGGTCGGTTTGCAGGCTACATGGTGGTGAATGACTTGTGTAAGGTGGTTGTTAATAGTTGTTCTAGTTGAAGATGCATGGTTATCGAATAGGAAACATGAACTAAGTTAGTAATAGTTAACTCACAGGTGGTGTTTTTTCCAAAAAGGTGGTGGTTCCAGTGGATGATCTTGTTCTCGTTGATAACCACAAATAACAACTCAAAGGTGTAGAATGAGCAGTTCATAGTATTAGTATGAATATGAATAAATGGTGTGACAGTTTGATACAATAAAGAAACAGTAACAAAAAGGATGGTGACGTTGTGTTGATGGTTATGGTGGTGAAAGGCTTCGGTTTAAAAGAATTTTCTGGTTTCAAATTATGGAGCTGTGGTGGTTGTTAATTGATAATGGTGATGAAAGAGTTTGAGTGATTTTTGCTAGTAACATTGAAAATTTACTCGGTTTATAGTCCAATTGAATTTGTCAGTTTTATTCGATCGTACAGGAAAAGGTATAAAAATAAAAGGCGATTTGGATTGCTAACAGAATTTGGTTTCTTCTGATTTGGAATTCAACAATTAAAAGTAACAAGTACCAATCATGAACAGCAATTAATTTAATTGATTGTGATGCTTAAAAATTACGTGCTGTATCAATATCATGTATATATCTGTACGCAAAGTAACTATATTTATTTGTATTCCTCTTACATTTGTATATTTATATTTATAGATTATAGTTAATCTTTTAATAAATAGGATAATAATAATACTCTTAATATTTTAACTATTAATAATACAAGTATAATAATAATATTATTACTAATCATAAAAATGATATTAATAATATTCTTAATAATAATAATAGTTAATTTGTGTTATTTTCTAGTAACTATAATAATAATAATAATTTATAATTTCAATATTATTGATAATACTGATAACAACTAGAATTAAAATTTCACTATTAGATATATTAGTAATGATAACATAATAATGATACTATAACAAATCAATGTATCAAATTTCATATTATAATTTTATTAATATTTATAGTACCAATATGGATACTAATAATAATAATGAATATAATAATATAACAACTATAATTCAACTTGGAATTACATTTAATTTATTAATTATGCACTAATTATATATGATATGATAATATTTATTGAATATTTAATATTTTTATATTTCATATGTTTTACAATATAATAGTTATAAATAAAAACCATATATATATCTTCATATATAGATTTATAACATAACATATATATATTTATAACACTTGTTCGTGAATCATCGGAGATAGCCAAAGGTCAATTGAATATATGAACATTGTTCTAAAATTTTCTAGATTCAACATTATATACTTTGCTTATCGTGTCGGGAACATATAAGGATTAAAGTTTAAATTTGGTCGGAAATTCCCGGGTTATCATAGTACGTACCCGTTAAAGAAATTTCGTCCCGAAATTTGAGTGAGGTCGTCATTGCTAACAATAAAAAAATGTTTTCATGACGAATATGAGTTGATAAATAGAGTTTTATCATCATTGAGTAATGTGGATAAAACAATTCAATTATTCGAAGAGTACGAGTGAAGCTATCACAAAACAATGAAATGAAAGGATAAAGATTTGTCTTAGCTTTTGACATAGTCGGGGTTGAATTTAGAAAAATAAGGTGTGTCTTAGCTTTTGACGTTGTCTTGGTTGGATTCCGGAATTTAAGGGATTCAAAGAAAATCTTCGAGATCTAAAAGATTTGATTCTTCGGCGAATAAGGAAATTAAGGTCTCTATAATTAAATACGGTGATCTGCTTCGATTACACTGTCTGATATTTCCATTATAAATTAAACTCTTCCGTTCCATTATTCTCACCATTCCTATACTTTCCTACTTGTTTCATTCATCCCAAAAGATTCTGAAAATGCTTAATCCAGTTCTGATCCTTGTTCTCATCCTTACTATCGCAACAATCATTCTCCTTTTCCAACTTCCACCAGAGGAATCTGTTTTCTTTTACTTCGCCCTTAGTGTTACAGTGTTTTTAATTCTCCCGTGTCTTTATGTTGCGATAAACATTGATATACACGGTCTGTAATTTCCGTGTTGTTATTGGGCTTTATATCTCCCCTTATATTTCAATGTCCTTATTTCTATTTCCTACAATCATTGTCATCCCTAGTTAATACCCTCTCCTATTTGCTGCGATTTATACTCCAATTTCTATTTCAGAGCTTTGTCCCTTCGTTTCTTCTTCTGGCGATTTGGCATCTCTTGTAATGGTCTAAAATTCGCAGATATAAGTTTTAGAATGAACACTATTAATGTTCTAAATAAGGAGGAACATAATAGCACGATTTGATTTGTCAAATTACCAGATTCGCTGAGAATAGAACTATCAAGAATATACTTTCTTGATATGTTCAGAAGTTAAATAAAAGAGTTATTTAACATGGCACGTGATGACGTTATGATTCTGTGAATCATCACGTCCCATTAGAAACTCAGCATGACTTACTTTAATATAATCATGTTGATCAAGTGTCATTATATTATACTAACTCATGCATCAGTTCCCAACATTACTTCAATAACATTCATATTTTAAGCTCGAAAGTTTACAGAATATAGAAACTAACCGTTTCTATATGATGTAATACTGATAGCACGAAGAGATTAATGATTTCAGATAAGAATAGTTATAAAAATATCTCCATAAATATGGAGGATATTTATAATGAAAGATACGATAATATCTCGGAATATCTAAGATTAGAGGATGATAGAAACTATTGTCTGCAAGGGTTTAGGGTAAGGAACAAGATATTCACTATAGACTTTAGTAGACATTGAATCATTTGGATTCTTTGAAGTCAAACTTATTCTTTGTGATTTGTCCACGGCTTTCTTCATAATTTCGCATAATCTGCTTTTCGGTACTAAATTTTCTCTTGAATGTTTCCAATATAATGATACACAGGAAGCACGAAGAGGTATATAATTTCGGATGAGAATATTTATGAAAATATCCTCAGAAATATCGAAGATATTGATGATGATATTTTGGAATTTCTAAGTTCGATGGTTGATGGAGAAAGATTTTTCCGCAAGATTTTTAACATGAGTACAGAGCAAGATATTCGTTGAAGGTTTCATCGGATCCAGAATTACCTGGATTCTTTGAATATATGGTATGGTCCTTGTATTTGTCCTTGGTCTCCTTCGTGGTTAGCTCAATCCATTTTCTAGTACCAACTTTTCTGAGCTTTTCCAACATACTATTCTTTATCATTAAACTTTCGATGATTAAGGTCGTTTACGGTTGTCTATGGTTTCTGCTGCTTTATTCAGTTTTTTCAACATTCAGAGTATTGATTTGTGACTGAGTGCTTTTCAGAATTTTAGAATGGAAGATCATAGTTCTAAGAGATAAATGTTATATGGATACATATAATTGTTGATGTGGAATTGTTGCGAGGCTCACAATACAGATTTGCTGATCCCCGGTAATTTGTATGTCAGTTCTTGTTATAAGATGGGAATGAGTACATGATGAGACTTCAATAGATAAATATAGTGATTTGTCGGAGAGATTTAAACCAAGGAGTGACGAGGTTGCTGGTATATCTGCTGGTAATATAGTGGAATTTAATAAAAAGTTCTCCGGTAACAATAAAAGAGCACCTATATAAATCAAGGTTATAATAAGGTTGTTTCGAATGAAAAGTCAAAGTTGACTTGCTGGAGCTGTGACAAAATTTGCTAATTTGGAAAGGGATTGCAAAGTTATTTTGGGTAATAATAACACTAAGAAATTAGTATAGCTACGTTTTAAACATTTACTCAGTTGTCGAGTGTTTCTCAGGTGAATAGCTATATGCATCAATCTTTTCTTTCGTAGATGAAGTATGGTTGGTTCATTCTCCCGATTAAGGTGTTTTCAAGAATCATGAAGAGTTTGAACGCAGATTGTAATCGTCAAGATACAAATGAGGTTTAAGATGGAATCAAGTGGCAAACTTGAAGAATTGTTTAGTTTCATATGTTATAAACAATATTTTAATTCATTTTAATTTTCCCATGTTGGTAGTCCACAGTTGATAGTCCACATTGACAGTCCAATAATTCATATACAGTTTAATATATAATATTTGAATTAATTAATACGTATCGTGACCCGTGTACATGTCTCAGACTCGATCACAACTCAAAGTATATATATTATTATAGAATCAACCTCAACCCTGTATAGAGAACTCGATCATTACTGCATATAGAGTGTCTATGGTGATTCCAAATAATATATATAGATGTGTCGATATGATATGTCAAAACCTTGTATACGTGTCCCGATATTTAAAGTGCGGAAAAATAAATAACAGAAAATTAAATAACGATAAATAAAGGGCATAAAGTAAATAACAGAAATTTAATGACGATAAATAAAATTGTGAGAATGTAAATTGCGATAAATAAAATGTAATACGGAATTAACAGTTAGCTAGGAACAGTTAGCTGGAAATAGTTAGCGTGGATTCTTAACAAAATTTTTCGTAGTTAATTTGTCTGTTTCTAACAAATTTTATTTTGTAAAATGTTTTCTTCATTATGCCACTTGTCGGATTCTGATAGATCAAAATCCAATTACGAAATTGAATGAAAATGATTATTCTGCGGTGAACAGATAGGTATATCGGTGGATGTAAGTAGGATAATAAATGACCGTTGAATTAGATTCAAAGAATGTACAGTGTAACTTATTAATGCGAGATCTAAATATTCCTCGGGTATTACCTACTCATTAAAATATTTTCACCATTAACAGTTTGTACGAAAGAATTTTTAATTACAATCTTTATGAAAACATATATACATATATATATTTTCTTCAGATGTAATCATGGATTCATTGAGTTAATATGATATTAAACTCATTTTCTTTTCGGTTGGAACTAGAATAAATAATCTCTAAAACTTTAGAGATTACATATTCACCATGTCGAACGAAGATAAATGAGGTAGAACGATACGTAGAACGAAGATCATACTCAAAGTACAGATGATGATATTGAAACATGGATTGTTGATGGTACGGGTGCTGTTATTGATTGTACTATTGGTGCCGTTGATGTTGCTGAAGCTGGTACATTTTGCACCATATTCTCCGAATTGATTATTCGAGCGCGAAGTTCGTTGACTCATTACTCCAGGATGATTGTCGATCGGAACGAGCGGATGAATAAGGTTCAGATTTGTGGATAGAATATAATCTTGTCGAGTTACCCTGGAAATGAGACTGGAAATGGTGTCTCGAATAGGTTAGCCGGTAAACGCTTCAAGTTCATTATCAAGAGGTGAATTCAGTTGGTGGAAGGGATTGCCTTCTTCTCGTCTCCATTAATTAAGTCGACTACGAACTCATCATATGAATTGGGGATGGCTGATTAATTGATTCATTCTGGTGACGTTGCTTTCGGAGCTAGAGTGGGACTCCATATCGGAATCCGAGGGACTTGAACTAGTGGTGAGTTCCATTGTATGATTAATAAAGGATTTTTCGATATGAAATGATTTTCGGATATCGGATGATATTCTAGTTACATAGAATATCTATGTATAGTACAGTAGATCCCGTAGATTACGAAGGAATTTACGAAATATATCAGGCAAAGTTTATAGTGACAGATACACTAAGATATAGATTAGCAGATATGCTAAGATATGAATTTTTGTCTATACACTATTCATGCCATCAATGCAGTAAGATGTGTCTAGACTAAGAATGATAAGCAGGTAATATCCTAAGGATGATAAGCAGATGATTTTCGACAAAAATGGTAAGCAAAACTTTTGACATGCAGACACGGTCGAAGTCCAGACTCACTAATGCATCTTAATGACTATCAGTTAGACATACTAATGCAAGAACTGGTTCACTAAGACCACCGCTCTGATACCAACTGAAAGGACCCGTCCTGAACCATCTGGACGAAGTCACCAACAACTGGTTCCATTGCGATTATCGACTTCAAATACTGTCTTTAAAATGAGCAAATGCACAGCGGAACGTTTCTTTCATACCTGAGAATAAACATGCTTTAAAGTGTCAACCAAAAGGTTGGTGAGTTCATTAGTTTAACATAAATAATCATTTCATAATTTTAATAGACCACAATATTTCATATTTCCATTTCTCATAAACATACGTCCCATGCATAGAGACAAAAATAACATTCATATGGATTGAACACCTGGTAACCGACATTAACAAGATGCATATAAGAATATCCCCATCATTCCGGGATCCTCCTTCGGACATGATATAAATTTCGAAGTACTAAAGCATCCGGTACTTTGGATGGGGCTTGTTGGGCCCGATAGATCTATCTTTAGAGTTCGCGTCAATTAGGGTGTCTGTTCCCTAATTCTTAGATTACCAGACTTAATAAAAAGGGGCATATTCGATTTTGATAATTCAACCATAGAATGTAGTTTCAATTACTTGTGTCTATTTCGTAAAACATTTATAAAAATTGCGCATGTATTCTCAGCCCAAAAATATAAAGGGTAAAAAGGCAAATGAAACTCACGCATATAAATATTGTAAAACAGTTAATAAAGCATTTGCATGTATTCTCAGCCCAAAAATGTAAAGAGTAAAAGGGATCAAATGAACTCACCATACTGTATTTCGTAGTAAAAATACATATAACATCATTGAACAAGTGTAAGGTTGGCCTCGGATTCACGAACCTATATTATTTGTATATTTATTAATACATATAACCGTACTCGAACAATTTCATACGCTATGTATTTATATATTATTTATTTAATTTGTATATATATATATTTGAAAATGAATATTACTAATATAGTTATATATATTTATGTTGTATATATATTTAAAAATGATTAGTATCTATATATTTAATTATATATATATATATATATATATATATATATATATATATATATATATATATATATATATATATATATATATATATATATATATATATATATATATATATATATATATATGGTTAAGATTATATCTGAAATTCATTAGTTGGTTATAATTAAATATTTATGTAAATAATGTTAATATGTTTTATATATAGGTATACAAAATATTAATACAATTATAATATATATGTTAGGTCAAAATATTTATCTGTAAAAAAAATGATAGTTTTGAAAATAATGATTTACTAATAATAATAACTTTCTTGATAATGATAATACTAATATTAATATTGACAATTTATAAAATGATACACATAATAATATTTATAATGATAAATTGTATTAGGTTCATAATAATGATAATAATAATAATAATAATAATAATAATAATAATAATAATAATAATAATAATAATAATAATAATAATAATAATAATAATTACATTAACAATAGTACACATGTATTGTTAGTAATAATAATATCAATAATACTAAGTAATGATAATAATTATTTTGAATATTAATACTGGTTAATAATATTAATAACAATAATAGTAATACTACTACTTCTATTTACAATAATAATAATAATAATAATATTAATAATAATAGTTATATTAAACATAGTTAATTATTCAATTAATGATAATAAAGTTGGAATTGATAATAATAATAATAAATATACTAATAATTATAAATGACTACCTTCAAAAAAAAAAATCTTCAAAAAGAATGTCCAAGCCTAGTATTGAACCTGCGACCCCTTGTGAACCCGAATCACACTAAACCATCTGAACCCTTTCGTTTATCTGTTTTAAATTCATCCGAAATTTGTATAACTCGTGTGTCTATCTGTTTTCCTTTCTCTTTCAAACTGGATCGATGGCTTTGTCCCCCACGTGACCCAACTCGGCCCAAGTAACTAATTATGGCCCAACACCTTAGATAATTTGGCCCAAAAACAAATCCTGGTTTGCGAGAGAAAAGGGATGACGCAGCAACAATATCATATCATAATCAATTTCAAGTGGTCCTCTTAATTATAAGGTATCGACCCATGCTGTCTCAATAATTCAAAACAGTCCTTATTAAAAATAAACTTCGTGGATTAGGTGATTGAAGTGGGGTTCGACTTGTTTCATCACTACTTGCACATCATCATCTACCATTTACCCTCATCATTAACATCTTTTATTTAACAGGAACTATCAATCGAGTATTATAACAACTACTTGGGTTCGTTTGATTAAGACGGCGAGAACATGCCCATCAATAGCAATCGATGCAGAAAACTCAAGTAGAGTTGTCTATATATTTTAGTATCCCTACGGACCACTTGGCCCATGATTTAAAAAAAATGGAACGCCTTTTACTCTAAATGTGTCGGCCATGAGAGGTTTACCTAATCCCACTTGAGATTTCACACAGCTACATGTATTATTATCGTGGGGTTCGGTTTCCCACTAGGATCATAAAGAAACCGCAAAATTTCCACTATATGATATTTAAACGTGTCCTCCTTGCCACTTGTAAGTCGACATGCATGACTAATTGGTTCCACTTCTTTCATTCTATTTGTACGCTCATGATCCACATAACAAGCACACTCTTTCTTTGTTTTAATGGGTTGATTAAAGATAAAAGTAACGACAAAATATGGAAACAGAAAATAGTTAGAAAATTCAAGAGATGGTGATAGTGTCGTGGTTGTGGATGGTGGTTTTATTTGATAATGTTTAAATGGGTTTGAGCTTAAACAAGATCAGAAGTATAAACGAGTACCGGCTGCAACAATTTGTACAAATAAAGATTATGGTGGTGGTCGGTTTGCAGGCTACATGGTGGTGAATGACTTGTGTAAGGTGGTTTTTAATAGTTGTTCCAGTTGAAGATGCATGGTTATCGAATAGGAAACATGAACTAAGTTAGTAATAGTTAACTCACAGGTGGTGTTTGTTCCAAAAAGGTGGTGGTTCCAGTGGATGATCTTGTTCTCGTTGATAACCACAAATAACAACTCAAAGGTGTAGAATGAGCAGTTCATAGTATTAGTATGAATATGAATAAATGGTGTGACGGTTTGATACAATAAAGAAACAGTAACAAAAAGGATGGTGACGTTGTGTTGATGGTTATGGTGGTGAAAGGCTTCGGTTTAAAAGAATTTTCTGGTTTCAAATTATGGAGTTGTGGTGGTTGTTAATTGATAATGGTGATGAAAGAGTTTGAGTGATTTTTGCTAGTAACATTGAAAATTTACTCGGTTTATAGTCCAATTGAATTTGTCAGTTTTATTCGATCGTACAGGAAAAGGTATAAAAATAAAAGGCGATTTGGATTGCTAACAGAATTTGGTTTCTTCTGATTTGGAATTCAACAATTAAAAGTAACAAGTACCAATCATGAACAGCAATTAATTTAATTGATTGTGATGCTTAAAAATTACGTGCTGTATCAATATCATGTATATATCTGTACGCAAAGTAACTATATTTATTTGTATTCCTCTTACATTTGTATATTTATATTTATAGATTATAGTTAATCTTTTAATAAATAGGATGATAATAATACTCTTAATATTTTAACTATTAATAATACAAGTATAATAATAATATTATTACTAATCATAAAAATGATATTAATAATATTCTTAATAATAATAATAGTTAATTTGTGTTATTTTCTAGTAACTATAATAATAATAATAATTTATAATTTCAATATTATTGATAATATTGATAACAACTAGAATTAAAATTTCACTATTAGATATATTAGTAATGATAACATAATAATGATACTATAACAAATCAATGTATCAAATTTCATATTATAATTTTATTAATATTTATAGTACCAATATGGATATTAATAATAATAATGAATGTAATAATATAACAACTATAATTCAACTTGGAATTACATTTAATTTATTAATTATGCACTAATTATATATGATATGATAATATTTATTGAATATTTAATATTTTTATATTTCATATGTTTTACAATATAATAGTTATAAATAAAAACCATATATATATCTTCATATATAGATTTATAACATAACATATATATATTTATAACACTTGTTCGTGAATCGTCGGAGATAGTCAAAGGTCAATTGAATATATGAACATTGTTCCAAAATTTTCTAGATTCAACATTATATACTATGCTTATCGTGTCGGGAACATATAAGGATTAAAGTTTAAATTTGGTCGGAAATTCCCGGGTTATCACAAATGTTATTGAAGTAATGTTTGGAACTGATGCATGAGTTAGTATAATATAATGACACTTGATCAACGTGATTATATTACAGTAAGTCATGCTGAGTTTCTAATGGGACGCGATGATTCACAGATTATAAGGTCATCATGTGCCATGTTACATAACTCTTTCATTGTGCTTAACTTCTGAACATATCAAGAAAATATATTCTTGATAGTTCTATTCTCAGTGATTCAAGTAATTTGACAAAACAAATCGTGCTACTACCTTTCCTTTCTACCTCGTATATTATGATAATTCGAAACTCCGTACTTACGAATTCTGGACCGTTGCTCACTGTACTAGAGGCCGAGAGGATAATAAAAAGGCAAAGAGATTCAAAATATAAGAGAAAATATAAAGCCCAATAACAACACGGAGGTTACAAACCATGGATATTAATACGAATAGCAATATAAAGACATGGTACAATTAAGAATAGTATCACCCTAAGGTAATTATAGAAGTAAACAGATTCTTCTGGTGGAAGATTGAAAAGAAGGATGACAGAAATAATAATTAGAAAAATATCAAGGATTAGAACTGGATTAAGCATTTTCACAAACTTTTTGATGTATGAACTAAGAAAGAAAGTATAGGAATAGTGAGAATAATGGAACGGAAGAGCTTAATTTATAATGGAAATATCAGACAGAGTAATCGAGACAGATCACCGTATTTAATTATAGAGATCTTAATTTCCTTACTCGCCGAAGAATCAAATCTTTTAGATTTCGAAGATTTTCTTTAAATCCCTTGAATTCTGGAATTCAACCCTGACTCTGTCAAAAGTTAAGATGAATCTTTACTTTCCTATTTCACTCTTTGGTGATAGCTTCATTCGTACTCTTCGAATAATTGAATTATTTTATCATTATTATTCAATGATGATAAACCTCTTATTATCAACTCATATTAGTCATGAAAACATTTTTATTGTTAACCATGACCACTTCACTCAAATTTCGGGAAGAAATTTCTTTAACGGGTAGGTACTGTGATGACCCGGGAATTTCCGACCAAATTTAAACTTAATCTTTATATGATTTAATGTTTCGGACACGATAAACAAAGTCTGTAAGGTTAATGTTTCAAAAACTTTGAACCGTGTTCATGTAATCAATTACCCTTCGACCAATCACGACGGTTCACGAACAATAAATTGTAAATATGATATAATTAATAAACTATAATTTTTAATGTATTAAATGTATTTACAAGTTAAAAATATTTTGTATAATATTATTATTATTACTTTACTAATATCAATATCAGTATTACAAATTTTATTATGGAAACATGTAACTTATTATATCTTCAGTATTAGATATTATTATCATTAAAATATATAAAAATTTAATACTCATTATAATATATATATTATATAATTATATTACATAATCTATAATATGAAATACAAAAATAATAAACTTAATTATAAATATAGTTGTTATAATAATATTGTTATTACTTTCAATAGTAATATCAATACTAGTGGTATTATTATAGGTAATCTATAAACATGAAATTTGGTACATATAAAATGTTCTAGTTTTATTATTACTAAAAATCATCAACTTTATTATTATTGTTATTTTTTTATTTTCTTTTTCTTTCTTTATTACAAGTATAAATATTAACATTATTATTAATAATTATTATTATCATTACTATTATTATTATTATTATTGGTTATTATTATTAGTAATATTAATTGTATTATTATTATTAATATATAGTTATTTTTACTAAATATAGATATTAATTATTGATTATATATATATAATTAGGGGATACATCCAAATTCAGTTTGATCTCACAATCAAACTTTATAAAGTTGTTTCCTGTCTCAATCCTATTACCAGTGTAAATTTAAATCACAAGATACAACCAAAAATCACGACCTAATCAGTATAATAATTCAAGAACCAGTTAAAATCGATTCTTTCTTTTTGTTATTTAATTATTCTTTTTCTTCTTTCTCTTGTCTGATTCAGAGAACCTGTCAACACCAATTTAATATAAAACGAGCAATACGAGTTGTTAAGATATACCCTACAACTTAAAATATCATTTATCAATCGTTAATTGAAGCTGCATTTTTTTTCCTCGATCAAAATAAACAGAAAAAGAAGCTGAACCCATTTTATTCTCTGTTCTTGAAGCTTTTTAACCATACTTCGATTTCAAACGAATTTCCAAAAATTAATAATGCAATTTTGTTAGGATTTTTTCACTGAAACTGTCTGTAAAATTTTAGATTCCAAATCGTTTTCTTGACTGAGAATTTTTGAGTGAAAGTATTGAATTGAAAAAGTCAACCATTGTTCTTCAATTAAATTCAAACTTTCTGTTAGTAATTACGTGAAATTGAGGGTTGATATAGATTCTAGGAGAGTTTTAAAACATATTTTGTGTAGGAATCGTGAGCTGAAAACATCTAGAATTTTAAATCAAGATTTGAGTTTCAAAATTTTTTTTACGGCAGTTACAGCTTCTGCAATCTGTTTATTTTTTTTTAATTTTTAATTGTGGCTGTTAGTTACAAATACGTTGTTTCTAGTTATATTTCAAGAATAAATCAAGCTTTATTTAGTGTTAGAATCAATTCCTGGTCGAACAGTATGGTGAAGATGAAGGAGTCAAAAAGGTTATGGGTTATATTTAATTAAGTGGGTTTAATTCCAAGAAAAACAGAAACAGTCTGTTGGTTTGATGGTTGTTGTGTGAGCATAGGGTTACGGGTTCAAACCCAGCTAGTGACATTTTATCCGATTATTTTGAGGTAGTTTACATTTTTATGATTATTATTGATGTTATGCGAGGTGTATATAAAATAGCTTATATTTTTTACAAGGAAATATTATTAAATACGATATAATTTTACACAAGATATTTATTTATTTAGAGAATGGATATACTTAAACCTTTGCTACAACACTTATAGGCAGTGTACCTAATCGTACAGTAGTGTAGTTTTTAGTAAGTCCGGTTCGTTCCACAGGGAAAATCTTTTAATCAAAGCTTAACGCTATATTAGTTTAATTTATAAAAATAAAAATATATATATAAGTAATATTATTATTATAAAGGGGGGTTTTTACCGTTTAATGACCGGTTTGTCGATTTTAAAACTTTAGTCGCAGTTAAAACCAAATGTAAAATATTAAATAAATAAAAGACTTAATTTAAAGCGTAAAGTAAATAACGATAATGAAATTGCGAATAATAAAAGTGCGATAAAATAAACTTGCGATAATTAAAAAGTACGATAATTAAAAGTGCAATTAAATACAATAACAATAAATAAAAATGCGATAATTAGATGTGCAATTAAATATAAAATAAAGGAAATTAAATATGAGATAAAAGAATTATGCTTATTTAAACTTCCGTAATCATGATGTTTGACGTGTTGATTTTAGTTTTATGCCCATGGGTTAATTGTCCTTTGTCATGGATTATTTAATATGTCCGTCTGGTTTTTGTCCATAACAGTCCATCAGTCATAAATATAAAGTGCGAGTGTCCTCGTCAAATTATCCTTATACCCGAAGTCAAATATTCCAACTAATTGGGGACTTAAACTATAACAAGGTTTTATTACTTTGTTTAATAATTACACCAGGATGTCGACTGAGTGTAACCCAAGGTTTTAATACTTTGTTATCAATTATGCCAAGTGTCCTTGTACATAATTTCACTCCTGTTTTAATAATTCTAGTGGCTATTAATCCATTTCCGTGTTCGGGTAAATGAACGATTATTCGTACATATAAATACCCCGCCCATCGCGTCCGATCGAGTGTAAATGGTTATTTATAGGGACGCCCAATTATAAATCTTTATATTAACATTAACAAACTATCATTTAGTTAAACAAATATAAAGCCCATTAATAGCCCATAGTCTAATTTCTACAAGTGTCGTTCTTTTGTCCAAACCCCAATTATGGTACAAAGCCCAATTGCCCAATTTTAATATTTTTAGCCCAACATCATGATTACTTCGGATTAAATAAGCATAATAATAACTTAGCTACGAGACAATAATGTAAAAAGGTTGAACATAACTTACAATGATTAAAAATAGCGTAGCGTTACACGGACAGAATTTTGACTTACACCCTTACAACATTCGCTAACATACCCTTATTATTAGGATTTAAAATTAAAATTAAAATTAAAATATAAATTATATATATATATATATATATATATATATATATATATATATATATATATATATATATATATATATATATATATATATATATATATATATATATATATATATTTACGTATATATTGAGAGAAAGATAGATTATGGATCGATCAATCTGCGTTTGCTTTTATAGGCAGTTTCATTTTTTGGGGCTCCGCGACTCGCGCCCTTTTTGCTCTTCAAACTCTGCGAGTCGCGGAGTTTGTATTTACAGCTCACCCAGCTTTGGCTCTTTTTTTACCGATGGATTTTTATATTATATAATATATAAATAATTATAAGAATTATTTAAATATTATATTATATTTATGTGCATAGTTGACTTGTAATTTTTAGTCCATTGTGTCGAGCGTTGAGAGTTGACTCTGGTCCCGGTTCCGGATTTTCGAACGTCCTTGCGAATAATTTAATATCTTGTTCTTTGCGTTTTGAATCTTGTACTCTTGTAATTTCGAGACGTTTCTTATCAATAATTGGAACCTCTTTGATTGTATTTTGTTCTTTTGAGCTTTTTGGTCGTTTGCGTCTTCAATTCGTTGAATCTGTCTTTTGTCTTCACCTTTTATTATTTAAACGAATATCACTTTTAAATAGAACAATTGCAACTAAAAGCTTGTCTTTCTTGAGGAATAATGCTATGAAATATATGTTCGTTTTTAGCATTATCAATTATTATTACTAATATAAAGACTAATGATAATTTATTTTTATTGTTATTATAATTATTATTATTAGAGTTATTATTACTAGTTGTTATCATTAATTATTATTGGTATTATTAGTATAATAATCGTTATTAGCATTATAATTATTATTGTTATTACCATTACCATTATTATTATTATTATTATTATTATTATTATTATTATTATTATTATTATTATTATTATTATTATTATTATAATTATTATTATTATTATTATTATTATTATTATTATTATTATTATTATTATTATTATTATTATTATTATTATTATTATTATTATTATTAACAGTATTATAATTATTATTACTATTATTATCATGTTTAGAATTATAAGTATTAGAAACATTATTATCATTAATATTGTTATAAGTATTATTAATACTATTATTAGCATTATTATCAATTTGATTATTTTAAGTATTATTATTATCATTATTATTATTTCTGATTTCATGTTGTTTGTATTATTATTGATATGATCATTTGAAATATTTAATAAAACTATAATTATTATTAAACTTACTACTACTATTAAAAAATATTATTTTTACTAAATTATTATTTTTACTTTATAATTACTAGTGAATCTATCACTTTAACAAATAAATCTTTTGTATAATATATACAATTATTACATATACTAGGATTATATTATTATTTCATATAACAAACTAATGATATTTCATGAATACAATAGTAATCACATATATAGGTATATAGGAATATTAATATAACTAAACGTATAAATATTAATCATTATAATTATATATACACAAGATCAATATATGCAAAAACACATGAAACATAATATAAGTATACGATTCAAAAATGGAATTTGGTATAAATTCTATATAACTATAAATATATAAATAATACATAATAATAAGTGGAATTTTGTGATTTACACTATATGTATTAAAGAATATACAAATGATATAGGTTCGTGAATCCGAGGTCAACCCTGCATTGTTCAATATTGTCATATGTATTTTTACTACAAAATACATTAGGTGAGTTTCATTAATCCCTTTTTAAATGCTTTTGCAATATATATTTTTGGGACTGAGAATACATGCGCTGCTTTTATAAATGCTTTACGAGATAGACACAAGTAATCGAAACTACATTCTATGATTGGATTATCTAATCGAATATGCCCTTTTTATTAAGTCTGGTAATCTAATAATTAGGGAACAGACACCCTAATTAACGCGAACTCTAAAGATAGATCTATCGGGCCCAACAAGCCCCATCCAAAGTACCGGATGCTTTAGTACTTCGAAAATTATATCATGTCCGAAGGAGGATCTCGGAATGATGGGGATATTCTTATATACAAATTGTGAATGTCGATTACCAGGTGTTCAATCCATATGAATGATATTTTTGTCTCTATGCATGAGACGTATGTTTATGAGAAATGGAGATATGAAATCTTGTGGTCTATTAAAATTATGAAATGATTATTTATGTTAAACTAATGAACTCACCAACATTTTGGTTGACACTTTAAAGCATGTTTATTCTCAGGTACGAAAGAAATCTTCCGCTGTATAATTTCTCATTTTAAAGATATTACTTGGAGTCGTTTAGGACTTATTTCAAAAGACGTTGCATTCGAGTCGTAGAGATCATCAAGATTATTAGTTAATCAGTTATAGTTAGATATATTATAAAATGATATGCATACCGTCAACTTTTGTTGTAATGAAAGATTGCCTTTTAAAAAAAATGAATGCAATGTTTGTAAAATGTATCATATAGAGGTCAAATACCTCGCGATGTAATCAACTGTTGTGAATCATTTATAATTGATATGGACTTCATCCGGATGGATTAGGATGGGTCCTTTCACAAGAAACTGTTAAGGCAATGTCTAATGACACGCTTTTGATTATGGTCCACAACTTGTCGGATGCAATTACTATCCTGTGTAGGAGCAATAGTAAAGATCACACTATAACTTTTCGGTCTGGCACAAGGTCCTGTCTTCGACCATGCTATGCAACCACCGTTCTTACGGTTGACACTCGATTTGGTTCAAGTGACCTAATGAATTCCGGTGAATTCTCAGGATTTTACGTTCAATGGTAATGAACGCATTGAAAATAGGGTTTTCAGAAAACAAATTGGTTTGTAATTTGATCAAAATATTTTCTCGTTCAAGCTCGAGTTTAGATATCATCGAATTCCATGAGTTTGTAATTCTCAATCTTTAAGGTCAATCTCAAGGATTTCGTAATATCAGGCTTAAAAGCTGATTTTTTTAATCTTAAAGGAGATTATCCTTTACTGGGGGTCTGATTCATTAGTCTTATCAAGCTAATTTGCACGGCTCCCTCCCCATTTTACGAGATAAATCCTTCTCATGGTTAGGATAAATCTGACCACTTGGCGACCCAGTTTGATGCTGAGGTCCATGGATTTCCTGCTGATTTTAGTGATGACTTTTCTAGATTTTTTGTCAACCTACAGCTGGTCTGGACGATAACTTCCTGACCTAAATCAAGAAGCGCGTGTCTTTTTCGGAAGACTTTACTTCCTTTCAATAATGGAATTGATTCATCGTGTAGATCCATCTTTCTTTCAAATATATTACAGTAAATCGGGTAAAACTGATTAGTATCGTCCAAAACAAAAGTATCTGCAATAATCTTGTACAAAATATGTGATATATGTTTTAAAGAATCTTGGTGCATTCTTCCCACACTTAGCTTTTATTTTATTTCCTTCTTTGCCTTTTTATTCTCCTTTATTCCATTTTAAATGAATTCAAGCGTTTTGGGTTGTTTCTCAATATATGTCCTTTCCGAGGTAACAATAATTTCGGTTTTAATACCTAGTTTTATCGTTCATAAATATGTATAAACATGATTTTGAATTCATTTAATTGAAAATGTTTCAAATTTTCACAAAATTTGGCAATTGAACCAAGTGTATAAATTAATGTTTAAACCGAAAGAATTTAATCCCAATATTACCACACTTAAGATCTTGCAATGCCCTCATTTGCAAGAAATTAGTAAAAATTTAAATTCATGAGGACTATTAGCGTAGAAAAATGATTAAAATTTTACCAAAGTTTCCAAACATAATATTGTTTGTTTAAATGATAAATGGTGCACATCACTTGTTCATTCCGTCAGTAGTTATTTCACATATATTTTGCATCTTGTCATCAAAATTAGTTGCTTTTGCTGAACTTAATGCCAGTGTTTGAAAATTCGCTGTTTTACCCTGTTGTGTACAATTGACAATATACATACAATACGAATATAAACATGCATGGTAATTTGAAATGGGACTTAATATCCTACTTTCAAATTACAAATATGAAATATTAGTAAAAAATAATAAAAATGTTAAAAATTACATAAAAGTATCCAAATATCAAATGTTTAAACATAATTAGATAAAAATGATAAAAGATAATAAATCACCAAATGGAACACTATCAATCTAGATATGGATTCCAGTTCATGTTATCGTCTGGGTTCCATGGCTGGTGATAGGTATCCTGATAGGCTTGGTTGGGATCGTATAGGTTAAAGGGCGGTCGCATGTCAGGCTGATGTGGTGGATAGTATGCAGGTCGAGTCGGGATGTAGTTATGTGGTACCTGATATGATAGATGGCTCATGATCCGGTGCTGATGAAAGGCCCAACTATCATGCTGGCGCCGCCTGGATTGCTCATACTCATCCGCGGCTCTCCACTGCTCATACTGATGATGTCTAGCCTGGTTATTCATTTCCACCTCATCTATATGCTGGAATACATCAACATAACTATCTCTAATGACATCCCTAATGTCATCTGCTTCCTCCATATCCTCATATGAACCCCTCTCTACCTATGGGTGGGTGCCATGATACGGTATTGGCCTATTGGATCTCCGAGATAGTACCTGTGCACCTTGATAAACCTGCAATCCTATACTCTCGGCTTGTCCCCCAATCTCGACCATCGGACCCCCTTGCTCTTTATCTACACCTAAGTACTCTCCAATGAGAGTAACAAAAATACCTCCCCCTATAATACTTCCTGCTTGTATTCCCCCAACAACTTTAGAAAGATAATGGCCAACGCAATAAGGAATATTAACAAAGCTCCTCGGGTCTCGAATACACTTAAGGTAAAATAAATCGTTTAAGGTCATTTTCTACTTGTTTCTACCCCGTTGTGTAATTGAGTTCGCTAAAAATCTATGTATTACCCGGAGTTCTGCCCTGTCAATATCTAAATAGGAGTGTCTTCCACCCCGCGTAAACTCCCTAAATCTTGACATATGCCTCCATATGGCGTCATTGTCAAAATTCCTATCTACTCTTTCACCTTCAGCAATTAAACTATTACAATCAGGTGTACTAATCTCAGCGGGGGTGTAGATTAATAAAGCTCTAGCCATGTCCAACATGGACATCCTGTACATTCTACCGCCTAACAAAAATCTAATAAAACTTTTATCTCCTAACATAGTAACTTGATTATTTAACTCTATAATGCTAAGCAATTCAACACACCATTCTCTATATATAGCTCTATGAGTGGTAAATAGGCGGATCCAGTTGTTAAATATAGAGTTACCATAACTTTGAACTAGTAAACCTCTAACCGAGTCGGCTAGGCCAACCGTTTCCAATGGCTCCCAATCGATTACCCGAAGCACCTCAATATTTTTGTGGTAGAGGATGTGCATGTTCTTTTAAAATTTCGGGTACTCTGTCCAACAACGATCGAATCTTAGGTTGGGATGTAACTGTTGTTCATTGATAAGTAGGTGCGTAATCCTCTGGTGAGGCTGAAATTGACGATAATGAGTGTAAAACAGTGGTTCCGGCTCATGATATGGTAAATGTTGATCATAGTGGAGTTGTTCTTGTTGTGGCTCAGGTGGCATCTCTGGCTGTGGTTCTTGTTCAGGTTGTCTAGAAGATGATGCACCGTCAGTATCTGTATTTCTCTGCAAAACACATTAAACACAAAATTTTGTGCATCCAAATAATGCATTAGTGTTAGCAAAATAACATATTAACATAATTACAATAACATGTTTAAACAAAATCAAACCTATACACATTTTCATGAATTTATCAATTCTACATTTTTTTTCAATAAGCATATATAAAAATGTATACAATGTTCATAAGCATTCAACTCAAATAACATGTCAAAATAATCATTATTAGCAATTAAACAAGTTTCAAATGACATTCATATCAAAATAATCAAGTTCATGAATTTTAGACTTAAAAAGTCCACTTTGATGCTCAAAAATCATGTTTAGGATCAAAGTTTGGATCATTTAGCAACCTAAACATGTTACACTACTTAATTTAGCAATAATTCATAACAAAAATAGGCCATAACCTGTTTATATCAAAAATCCCCAAATTACTCAAGAACACAAACCCTAGATTTCTAAAAAATTTGAAGTTTAAGGCTTCAAATCATGACAAATAACATCAATTTAGGTTATACAAGCATAATATACTAACAATTTAACTCTAATTAAGCTAGAAATCATCAAAATTAAATTATGTAAAAAATTGTAATTATCTGAAAAATTAGGAAATTTAAGAGTTTAGGGGTGAAATTTTTATCTTTTTACTCCCAAATCCGAACAAAGGCATGATTATAGCGGATTATAGTAACAAATTTCGTGAATTTTGGTTGAAAATTGGTGATTTTTGGGGTGTTTTTGTGGAGATGCTCGTATATGTGTGTGTGTGTTTGTGAGAAGGCAGAACCAGCGAGCTGCCATTTTTTATCTATCTAGTATTTTTCCTCCATGCGTTCGCATGGGGTCCCGGTTTTTTTTATTATTATTATTATTTTAATAAAACCTTTCACTTATAAACAAAAATTGATTAATTTTAAAAATTTGTTTCTTTTTAGACTGAGGTTGTTTCGGTACGTTCACCTAGTTCGTCCCTCGACAAAATTTTAAAATCTGTCATTTTTAAAGCGTTGTTTTAAAAGCAAAGATTTTTGAGTTTTTTTTAATGTTTTTGTCATACTTTAAATCAATAAGATTAAAAATAATGATAACAAAATTTGTCGCCCCGCCCTCCGGTAAAGTAATTTCGGTTCAACGACCCAGTGTTTAACTCACGACGAATTTTAGAAATCAATTTTTAACTTAATGAAATAAAATACATTTTTTTTTAATTCACACCAAACTTAAATTTAAAATGCATAAAATTTCATATAAATATTAATAATATTTATATACATTAATTTTACAATTTTACATTTAAAATAATATAGTTATATTTTAAAAACAAGGTAAAAATAAAAATACAAAATCTTTTTGGTCTTTTATCCCACTTTAATCAATCAAATATTAACAAAAATATACGTCACTCTTTTGGGTAAAGTAATTTCGGCTATATTACCTAGTTTTACTCTTGACGAATTTTTGAAATATTTTGAGTTGATTGATTAAAGATATTTATACCTTATGAATAAACGGTAAATTTCGCAGTGATGTAATAAATTTTTGTATGATATCAATAATTTCGGTTTATTATACCTAATTTTATTGAATATCAATTTAATACTTTATAGCGAACGATTCAGCGTTTATTAACAAAAGGTTAAAAGCAATAAAAATAAAAATAAAAACTGTACATACTTACCTATGAGATGGAATTCTCAGAGACCTGCTTTAGTTGACTCATAAGAGAGTCGTTCGATTTGGTTTTCCATTGCTACATAAGCGTAACATCGAATTTTCAATAATTTTTCTTCTAAACATATGAACGGTCCTTCTCTGCATAGAGTAACGAACTCGGTATTGGAATGTGTTTGATTGTTGGAGCATTTCCCTTCGTGTGACCATTTTCTGCATTTATGACATTTTTCAAGATGTGTTGCTCTTCTTTTTGCTGCGGATTTTGATGTTCCTTTACCGAAATGTGTCTTACGATGTTCTTTCCTGAGTTCTTTTCTTACTTTGTCACATCTGCCTCTTATTACTGACACCAGGTCACTCGGGAGTGTGTCATTATTACATTTAGTAATCAAAGCGTGTAGCATTAGACCATGGTTCAAATCAAAGGAATTCTTCATCTCGTTAACCTAAAAGAAATAAAAAATTCAGAATGGGGGGAGAAGACTAGTTCTTTAGGGTCTGCTAGGGAAAGACCATTCGGATTCCATTCTCGAGAACTACACAAAAACAGAAAATCTAACTCTAAACAGCATTAAATCTTAGAACATTTGAATCTCCCCACACTTAGTTAGCTGTGATGTCGAACTTGTGATTAACTTCATTGTTAATTTCAATTGGACCATCAACAACTTGTATATCTCTTACTTTTGCTTCAAACCATTTGTTGATTTCCTCTATAACATTCACAAATTCAACTAACATCGCCTTTTCTTTAGGCGATAAATTGGATACTAATCGGTTACATAACTTAAAGTTCCCTTAATCCTAGCATCTTGAATCCGTTTATAAAGTTTCTTCATTGAACTGTTAAAAACGGGGTCATCTAATTTCGTATCAACAACGGGGTTTTTTGTTATCAGGTCATCATTAGGTGTTTCTTCATCTTCCCCACACTTAGGCATTTTTATTGGTTCAGTAGTTTTGGTTGGTGGAGATTTAAACTTTCAATTCACAAAGGTGACCGATTTATCATCATCTCTAAGTGTCATTCTACCTTCTCTTACATCAAAGAACGCCTCGGTGATTGCTAAAAATGGGCGACCTAAAATTAGAGGGATATCAAGGTCTTCCTCCATATTAATAACTATGAAATTTGCAACAAAGGTCAAACTTCCCACTTTAACAAGTAAATTATTGGCTATTCCAACCGGGTGTTTAATGATTTGGTCAAATAATTGAACACCTATTCTGGTTGGTCTTAATTTACCCACACCTAATCTTTTGTATAAGGAAAGAGGCATAATATTCGCACTTGCCCCTAAATCTGCGAGTCCATTATACATAGCTCCATCATTAAGCAAGCAAGAAATGATAAATTCACCTGGGTCTCCTACTTTAGTAAGTGGAGTTGGTTTGTTAACCTTTTTCAGGTGCTCTTTTCTTGGTTCTTCCACTTCTACTTGAACTTCTTGTTCATATTTTACCCCTTTTCTTGGAATGGGAGGTTTATATAGAAATTCTTCTTCAACACTCCAATTTGAAGCTTCCCCATCTTCCAATTTTAGTTTTTCATATGTCGTTGACAACATATTTATGTTTTCATTCTACGGGTTTTCTTGGGTGGTAAAATTATGATTAACTTCATTATCAACTTCCATCGGACCATGTATGTAATGTTTAACTCTGTAACCATTAACTTTAAATTCAATTCCCTTTGAATTTATCAACTCTATTGTTCCGTATGGGAAAACTCTTTTGACTATGAATGGTCCAGACCATCTTGATTTCAATTTTCCAGGAAATAGCTTGAATCGTGAATTGAAAAGAAGAACTATGTCTCCTTCCTTAAATTCTTTTGAACTTCTGATTCTTTTATCATGCTATTTCTTCGTTATTTCCTTATAGATTAACGAATTTTCATATGCATCATGTCTTATTTCTTCTAATTCATTTAGTTTACTTAATCGTAGACATCCGGCTTCATGTAAATCAAGATTACATGTCTTCAAAGCCCAAAATGCTTTGTGCTCAATTTCTACTGGAAGGTGACATGCTTTTTCGTAAACAAGTTTAAAAGGTGTGGTACCAATTGGAGTTTTGTAGGCTGTTCTAAAAGCCCAGAGTGCATCCTCCAATTTTATTGACCATTCCTTCGGATTTGATCCTACGGTTTTCTCTAGAATACGTTTTAATGCTCGGTTGGTATTTTCAACTTGTTCACTTGTTTGTGGATGATAAGCGGTTAAGATTTTATGAGTTACTCCATATCTTTTGAGAACTTTCTCAAGTTGATTATTACAGAAATGAGTACCCCGATCACTTATTAAAGCTTTCGTTGTTTCGAACCTAGCAAGAAGATGTTTTAAGAAGTTGACTACAACTCGTGCATCGTTAGTTGGGAGAGCTTGTGCTTCCGCCCATTTAGATACATAATCAATGGCTACGAGAATGTAGAGATTATTATGAGATTTTGGAAATGGACCCAAAAAGTCAATACCCCAAACGTCAAATACTTCACATACTTGAATGACATTTTGTGGCATTTCATCACGTTGACTTATTTTTTCAGCCCTTTGACATGCATTACAGGATTTACAAAGAAGGTGCGCATCTTTAAAAATTAAAGGCCAATAGAATCCAGTGTCGTAGACTTTCTTTGCTGAGATTTGAGGTCCATAATGCCCTCCTGTTGGTCCTGTGTGACAATGGTTTAAAATTTGACTAGCTTCATCTCCGAATATGCATCGGCATATTATTCCATCGGGACATCTCTTAAACAAATGTGGATCCTCCCAAAAATAGTGTTTTATATCACTAAAGAATTTCTTTCGTTTTTGGTACGACAACCCTTTTTCAAGGAATCCACATACTAAGTAGTTTGCAAAGTCTGCAAACCATGGAATTTCACTATAATCGATTTGCAAGAGATATTCATCAGGAAAGTTATCTTGTATGGTTGATTCATTTAGAACTTCTAATTCGGGATTTTCAAGGCGAGAAATATGATTAGCGGCGAGATTTTCTGCTCCCTTTTTGTCTCGGATTTCAATATCGAATTCTTGTAAGAGTAAGATCCAACGGATTAATCGTAGTTTGGCATCTTGTTTTGAAAATAGGTATCTAAGAGCAGAATGATCAGTATAGACCACCGTTTTAGCTAGAACGAGATATGAACAAAATTTGTCAAAAGCAAAAACGATAGCAAGGAGTTGTTTTTCAGTAGTTGTGTAATTCATTTGTGCCTCTTGTAACGTCTTACTAGCGTAATAAATAGGTTGAAATTGTTTTTCAATCCTTTGTCCTAAAACGGATCCCATTGCAAAATCACTTGCATCGCACATGAGTTCAAATGGTAGATTCCAATTTGGAGTTATCATGATCGGCACATTAGTGAGTTTTTCTTTAAGAATATTAAAAGATTTGATGCATTCATCCGAAAAGATGAATGGAGCATCTTTTTCAAGGAGTTTATTCAAAAGAGTGACAATTTTAGAAAAATCTTTTATGAAACGTCCGTAAAAACCGGCATGCCCTAGAAAACTCCTAACTCCTCTAACATTAGTGGGGTGTGAAAGTTTAGCAATTACATCTACTTTAGCTCTATCCACTTCAATTCCTTCTTTTGAAATTTTATGACCAAGAATGATGCCTTCTTTAACCATGAAATGGCATTTCTCCCAATTAAGTACTAGATTTGATTGCTCGCATCTAATAAGCATTCATTCAAGATTAACTGGACATGTTTCAAATGTCTCACCGAAGACTGAAAATTCATCCATGAAAACTTCCATGCATTCCTCTATCATGTCGTGAAAAATCGCCATCATGCACCTTTGAAAGGTTGCAGGGGCGTTGCAAAGTCCAAATGGCATGCGTTTGTAAGCAAAAGAACCATAAGGGCACGTGAAGGTGGTTTTCTCTTGGTCCTCGGGTGCAATTGGAATTTGAAAGTATCCGGAGAAACTGTCAAGAAAACAATAGTAACTGTTCCCAGCTAACCTTTCCAACATTTGATCAATGATGTGACGACCCGGAAATTTCTGATCAAATTTAAACTTAATCTTTATTTGAATTCGACACGATAAGCAAAGTCTGTAATGTTGATTCTCAACATTTATGAACTGCTTACATGAAACCATTTGACTTTTGACTATTTCCCGATGATTCGCGAACCTTTAATTATAAACAGAAATGTATATATATGTAATTATATATGTAAATAATTATATATATAATAAATTAAATATATTAATGAACTAGTATATGATTTAGTTATTATGTAAGATAACTTAAAACTGGTTATTTAAAACTGTTTAGTTATTATAAAGAGTATACTGGATGTAAATGATTTTGAATATAATTTGTCAACGTTAACAAAGTATTAAATGTATACATTGAATTAATTTATTTCAATATATATAATTGTTGATTGTATGTATATTAAAATGTATAAATATTAAATATTCAAAATATGATATTATATACACTAAAGATTAATACTATAATTGTTATTATTATTACTAATATTATTATTATTATTATTATTATTATTATTATTATTATTATCATTACTAGTATTATCACTAATTATTTTTATTATTGTCATTACTATTAATTTTTATAAGACTATTAATAATATAAGTACTACTTTTATTATTATTATGATTAAGATTACGAAATTGATGTTATAGAAAACTCTAGTCATTAGTTTAGAAATTAAACACAAAAATTATGATTATCATTATTATTATTAATTATGGTTATTATTACAAGTATTATAATTATTAATATTATTATTACTACTAATATAAGTATTATTATAAATATTATCATTATTATTAATAATAAAATTATTAGTATTGTTATTATTAAACTTATTATCATTATTACTAAAATTATTAAAATTATTATGATTATTGTTATTATAATACAACTTATTATTATTACCTTTATTATTATTATTATTATTATTATTATTATTATTATTATTATTATTATTATTATTATTATTATTATTATTATTATTATTAATATTAATAGTATTATTATTATTAATATATTTATATTTATATTTTATTTAGGTTAAATATAACAGCAAATAATTACATGTAATCAGTTATATATCACAATCATATATTAATATTTTTTTCTGTCTTTCTGTTTTGCCCGTGAACTAGTATCGAGTCACCTTCAATATAAAACAAACAATCATCTCATATCATGGTGAATAAATCATTCGGTTTATCCATCTTTATCAAATATTAATGCTTTTAACTGTCACCATCTGATAATTTAAACGGAAATGACAGAAACAGTATATTACCTCTGTTAGCGTCACATTTAAATCACTAGATCAAATTCGTATCAGATTTCAAAAACAAAAAATGCAGAAGGGATCTAATTCAGGTCGTGATTCTTTCAGTAGATTTTCAGATCTTAATTTGAAGAATCAAATACGAATTTCGGAGTCAAAGTTCAAGTTTAAAAAGTCAAACGATTGTTCTTCATTAAAATTCGAAATCGTTTTTGTGCTTCAAGATCATCTGAGGATTCAGAAACTTTATAGGAATGATTTATAACCTTTTTCATGAAGCAATCGTGGTCTGAAACGTTTGAATGTTAAAATCAAGATTTGAGTTGTTGTCGAGTGTTCTTGCTGCTGTTTTATTTTTTATTTTCGTTCTCTGTTAATCTAAAACACTCATAAGCTGTTACTTCAGTTTCAATTGAAGCATTTAAATCGTTAGTCAAATAGTTGTTATGGTTGATTAAGTCATCTGATCGAGTGATGTTCTGAGATCAGGAAGAAGAAAAAGGGAGAAATTTGATACGAGTTATATGATTTAATTTGGGGTATAAATCAGAAAAGGGGCAGCAGCCTGTAACAACCCAAACCAAACCACGAACAACCCGCGTAAAAATGTGAAATAAAAAAAATATTTATGCCGTTCAGTTGGTGGCGCGGCGAGCCATGTATTCGCGCGGCGCGTGGAATCACCTGGACAGCCCGCTGTCTCCGGAAGTCAATTACACGAAAATGTTTGACCTTTTCCCGACATAATTAGACAAAACGCTTTCAACCACATACTCATACATGTAAAACTAACACGTTCCATTAATAAAATTAGGTTTACGAAGTAGGGCCCACACGACCCAAATTACAAGTTTAATACATAAAACGAGTTTCGACCACAAAAAGTTTAAATGCCAAACGACACATCGAGCATGGTGTTTGAGGTTAAACTACCCAAGTCTTGGTCGAACTTCCAAAAGCTATAATCCCCGAGCCACTAATCCAAGCGAATACCTTTGCCCTTATCCAAGCCGGATCCTAAAAAGGTAAACAACGAGAGGGTAAGCTAACGCTTAGTGAATGCAATAATTATACATATACATATATAATATACCTACTTGCAAAGCACTTACACAAATACCTCATACACACTAGCAATATATATAGCATACCATCGCAAGTATAACTCTAAACCCTCCAAGATCACAAGCTAGCGCAACAATAGCATATATATATCCAGAATAATTTAACATGCTACACTACAACGCGTAATCATGGTTAACCAATAACACAAGGGAATGGTACTTCGAATTTCCCATCAGTGTTCGTAACAACCGTTAGTGTACAACGAAATATATCACTAACCCCTAGGCGACACAGACAACAAAATATCCGTTCAAGCAATCATTAGTGTACAACGAAATATATCACTAACTCTTGGGCGATTTGGAAAATGAAATATCCATCGTTAGTGTACAACGAAATATACCACTAACTCTTGGTGGTATAGACACGTATACCCGGCCCCATCCCCCGCCCTACAAATAAATACATTATATACACACATGTATAATCATTCCACTCACCTTACGCCTTCGGTGAATCGATAAACCAAGCTTGAAACTTCAAGGTAACACACCTATTACAATGTACACATAATCAACACCCATTCAAGTTGGTCAAACTCACAACACTCACCATCACTAAGTCGTTTTGACCCATTTGGACACTTAACCCTAAAATTGGGTCAACTCACACCCAAAACCCTAACATTAGCCAAGATAGGTTTAAAACACATTTCAACACTAGGTTTACGCATTATTCACAAACATTAACTAACTTAGGTCCATTTTGACCCATTTGACCAATTAAAGTCAACATACCCATTTCGGGTCATCCACTAACCCACACAACGCCTATTTACATATATATAGGTGTGCTAGCAATTTACTAACTAATTTAAGTTCATAAACATCAATTTAACACTTTGAAAACCCTAGTTAGTCATCTTTGAGTCTACTCGACCCAATTTCACCCAAAACCCCCAATTCACCCATAAATGGGTTTTAAGTTCATCATCTACCCCAAACCCTAACCCTTAATCAAAATAAAACCAAGAAATCAAGATTAGAGCATACCACTACCACCAAAACGTAGCTAGAGGGAAGATGAACGACTTTAGAACTCGCACTAAGACCCGATTCAACCTCCTTCTTCCTTTAATGGAGCTCTCTCACTCTAGAACTTCCTCTCTCTCTCTCTAGGATTTAATGGAAAGTGATAAGTGTAATGTTCCGTTCATATTGATTATAAACGTTCCATATTAATTGATTTCATCGCGAGGTTTTGACCTCTATATGAGACGTTTTTCAAAGACTGCATTCATTTTTAAAACAACCATAACCTTTATTTTATCTATAAAGGTTTAAAAAGCATTACGTAGATTATCAAATAATGATAATCTAAAATATACCGTTTACACACGACCATTACATAATGGTTTACAATAAGAATATATTACATCAAAAATAAGTTTCTTGAATGCAGTTTTTACATAATTTCATACAAGCATGGACTCCAAATCTTGTCCTTATTTTAGTATGCAACAGCGGAAACTCTTAATAATCACCTGAGAATAAACATGCTTAAAACGTCAACAAAAATGTTGGTGAGTTATAGGTTTAACCTATATATTATCAAATCGTAATAATATACCACAAGATTTCATATTTCAATATACATCTCATACATAGAGATAAAATTCATTCATATGGTCAACACCTGGTAACCGACATTAACAAGATGCATATAAGAAAATCCCCTATCATTCCGGGAAATCCTTCGGACATGATAAAAACGAATTCGAAGTACTAAAGCGTCCGGTACTTTGGATGGGGTTCGTTAGGCCCAATAGATCTATCTTTAGGATTCGCATCAATTAGTAGATCAGTTTACTAATTCTTAGGTTACCAAGCAAAAGGAGCATATTCGGCTTCGATCATTCACCCATATAATGTAGTTTCAATTACTTGTGTCTATTTTGTAAAACATTTATAAAACTGCATGTATTCTCATCCCAAAATATTAGATTTTAAAAGTGGGACTATAACTCACTTTCACAGATTTTTACTTCATCGGGAAGTAAGACTTGGCCACTGGTCGATTCACGAACCTATAACAAATATGTACATATATATCAAAGTATGTTCAAAATATATTTAAAACACTTTTAATACATTTTGATATTTTAAGTTTATTAAGTCAGTTGTCCTCGTTAGTAACCTACAACTAGTTGTCTAAAGTTAGATGTACAGAAAAAAAATGATATATATTATCTTGAATCAATCCACGACCCAGTGTATACATGTCTCAGGCTAGATCACAACTCAAAGTATATATATTTTTGGAATCAACCTCAACCCTGTATAGCTAACTCCCACATTACTGCATATAGAGTGTCTATGGTTGTTCCAAATAATATATACACATGGGTCGATATGATATGTCAAAACATTTGCATACGTGTCTATGGTATCCCAAGATTACATAATATATTAGAATACATGTATAATACAATATAAGTTAGCTAGGATATGATTAATATAGATTTGTTACCAATTTTCACGTAGCTACAACAAGAAAAAATATCCAATCTTATTTTACCCATAACTTATTCGTTTTAAATCCGTTTTGAGTAAATCAAATTGCTATGGTTTTATATTGAACTCTATTTTATGAATCTAGACAGAAAAAGTATAGGTTTATAGTCAAAAATATAAGTTACGAGTCATTTTTGTAAAGGTAGTCATTTCAGTCGAAAGAACGACGTCTAGATGACCATTTTGGAAAACATACTTCCACTTTGAGTTTAACCATAATTTTTGGATATAGTTTCATGTTCATAAGAAAAATCATTTTCCCAGAATAACAACTTTTAAATCAAATTTTATCATAGTTTTTAATTAACTAACCCAAACAGCCCGCGGTGTTACTACGACGGCGTATATCCGGTTTTACGGTGTTTTTCGTGTTTTTAGGTTTTAAATCATTAAGTTAGCATATCATATAGATATAGAACATGTGTTAAGTTGATTTTAAAAGTCAAGTTAGAAGGATTAACTTTTGTTTACGAACAAGTTTAGAATTAACTAAACTATGTTCTAGTGATTACATGTTCAAATCTTCGAATAAGATAGTTTTATATGTATGAATCGAATGATGTTATGAACATCATTACTACCTCAAGTTTAGTAGGTAAACCTACTGGAAGTGACAAGAAATGATCTAGATTCAAAGGATCTTGGATGGCTTGAAAGTTCTTGAAGTAGAATCATTACACGAAAACAAGTTCAAGTAAGATTTCCACTCGAAATAAGATTGTTATAGTGATAGAAATTGAATCAAAGTTTGAATATGAGTATTACCTTGTATTAGAAAGATATCTTACTTTAAATAAAAAAGATTTCTTGAGGTTGGATGATCACTCTACAAGATTGGAAGTAAGCTAGCAAACTTGGAAGTATTCTTGATTTTATGAAACTAGAACTTGTAGAATTTATGAAGAACACTTAGAACTTGAAGATAGAACTTGAGAGAGATCAATTAGATGAAGAAAATTGAAGAATGAAAGTGTTTGTAGGTGTTTTTGGTCGTTAGTATATGGATTAGATATAAAGGATGTGTAATTTTGTTTATATGTAAATAAGTCATGAATGATTACTCATATTTTTGTAATTTTATGAGATATTTCATGCTAGTTTCTAAATGATGGTTTTGTTTATATGTAAATAAGTCATGAATGATTACTCATATTTTTGTAATTTTATGAGATATTTCATGCTAGTTTCCAAATGATGGTTCTCACATGTGTTAGGTGACTCATATGGGCTGCTAAGAGCTGATCATTGAAGTGTATATACCAATAGTACATACATCTAAAAGCTGTGTATTGTACGAGTACGAATACGGGTGTATACGAGTAAAATTGTTGATGAAACTGAACGAGGATGTAATTGTAAGCATTTTTTTAAAGTAGAAGTATTTTGATAAGTGTCTTGAAGTCTTTCAAAAGTGTATGAATACATATTAAAACACTACATGTATATACATTTTAACTGAGTCGTTAAGTCATCGTTAGTCGTTACATGTAAATGTTGATTTGAAACCTTTAAGTTAACGATCTTGTTAAATGTTGTTAACCCATTGTTTATTAAATCAAATGAGATGTTAAATTTTTACATTATCATGATATCATGATGTATTAATATATCTTAATATGATATATATACATTAAATGTCGTTACAACGATAATCGTTACATATGTGTCTCGTTTCAAAATCATTAAGTTAGTAGTCTTGTTTTTACATATGTAGTTCATTGTTAATATACTTAATGATATGTTTACTTATCATAATATCATGTTAACCATATATATATATATATATATATATATATATATATATATATATATATATATATATATATATATATATATATATATATATATATATATATATATATATATATATATATATATGTATGTCATCATATAGTTTTTACAAGTTTTAACGTTCGTGAATCACCGGTCAACTTGGATGGTCAAATGTCTATATGAAACCTATTTCAATTAATCAAGTCTTAACAAGTTTGATTGCTTAACATGTTGGAAACACTTAATCATGTAAATAACAATTTCATTTAATATATATAAACATGGAAAAGTTCGGGTCACTACAGTACCTACCCGTTAAATAAATTTCGTCCCGAAATTTTAAGCAGTTGGAGGTGTTGACGTATCTTCTGGAAATAAGTGCGGGTATTTCTTCTTCATCTGATCTTCTCGTTCCCAGGTGAACTCAGGTCCTCTACGAGCATTCCATCGCACCTTAACAATTGGTATCATGTTTTGTTTAAGTCTTTTAACCTCACGATCCATTATTTCGACGGGTTCTTCGATGAATTGAAGTTTTTCGTTGATTTGGATTTCGTCTAACGGAATAGTGAGATCTTCTTTAGCAAAACATTTCTTCAAATTCGAGACGTGGAAAGTGTTATGTACAGCGGCGAGTTATTGAGGTAACTCAAGTTGGTAAGCTACTGGTCCGACACGATCAATAATCTTGAATGGTCCAATATACCTTGGATTTAATTTACCTCGTTTACCAAATCGAACAACGCCTTTCCAAGGTGCAACCTTAAGCATGACCATCTCTCCAATTTCAAATTCTATATCTTTTCTTTTAATGTCGGCGTAGCTCTTTTGTCGACTTTGGGCGGTTTTCAATCGTTCTTGAATTTGGATGATCTTCTCAGTAGTTTCTTGTATTATCTCCGGACCCGTAATCTGTCTATCCCCCACTTCACTCCAACAAATTGGAGACCTGCACTTTCTACCATAAAGTGCTTCAAATGGCGCCATCTCAATGCTTGAATGGTAGCTGTTGTTGTAGGAAAATTCTGCTAATGGTAGATGTCGATCCCAACTGTTTCTAAAATCAATAACACATGCTCGTAGCATGTCTTCAAACGTTTGTATCATCCTTTCGCTCTGCCCATAAGTTTGTGGATGATATGCAGTACTCATGTCTAGACGAGTTCCTAATGCTTGCTGTAATGTCTGCCAGAATCTTGAAATAAATCTGCCATCCCTATCAGAGATAATAGAGATTGGTATTTCATGTCTGGAGACGACTTCCTTCAAATACAGTCGTGCTAACTTCTCCATCTTTTCATCTTCTCTTATTGGCAGGAAGTGTGCTGATTTGGTGAGACGATCAACTATTACCCAAATAGTATCAAAACTACTTGCAGTCCTTGGCAATTTAGTGATGAAATCCATGGTAATGTTTTCCCATTTCCATTCCGGGATTTCGGGTTGTTGAAGTAGACCTGATGGTTTCTGATGCTCAGCTTTGACCTTAGAACACGTCAAACATTCTCCTACGTATTTAGCAACATCGGCTTTCATACCCGGCCACCAAAAATGTTTCTTGAGATCCTTGTACATCTTCCCCGTTCCAGGATATATTGAGTATCTGGTTTTATGAGCTTCTCTAAGTACCATTTTTCTCATATCTCCAAATTTTGGTACCCAAATCCTTTCAGCCCTATATCGGGTTCCGTCTTCCCGAATATTAAGATGCTTCTCCGATCCTTTGGGTATTTCATCCTTTAAATTTTCCTCTTTTAAAACTCCTTGTTGAGCCTCCTTTATTTGAGTAGTAAGGTTATTGTGAATCATTATATTCATAGATTTTACTCGAATGGGTTCTCTGTCCTTCCTGGTCAAGGTGTTGGCTACCACATTTGCCTTCCCCGGGTGGTAACTAATCTCAAAGTCGTAATCATTCAACAATTCAATCCACCTACGCTGCCTCATATTCAGTTGTTTCTGATTAAATATGTGTTGAAGACTTTTGTGGTCGGTATATATAATACTTTTGACCCCATATAAGTAGTGCCTCCAAGTCTTTAATGCAAAAACAACCGCGCATAATTCCAAATCATGCGTCGTATAATTCTGTTCGTGAATCTTCAATTGTCTAGACGCATAAGCAATTACTTTCGTTCGTTGCATTAATACACAACCGAGACCTTGCTTTGAGGCGTCACAATATATCACAAAATCATCATTCCCTTCAGGTAATGACAATATCGGTGTCGTAGTTAACTTTTTCTTTAACAATTGAAACGCTTTCTCTTGTTCATATTTCCATTCAAATTTCTTCCCTTTATGCGTTAATGCAGTCAAGGGTTTTGCTATTCTGGAAAAGTCTTGGATGAACCTTCTATAGTAACCCGCTAGTCCTAAAAACTGGTGTATGTGTTTCAGAGTTTTCGGGGTTTCCCACTTTTCAACGGTTTCGATCTTTACTGGATCCACCTGAATACCTTCTTTGTTTACTATGTGACCGAGGAATTAAACTTCTTCCAACCAAAATGCACACTTTGAAAACTTAGCGTACAGTTTTTCTTTTCTCAGCAACTCTAGCACTTTTCTCAAATGTTCTTCGTGCTCTTGATTATTCTTCGAGTAAATAAGTATGTCATCGATGAAAACAATGACAAACTTGTCAAGATATGGCCCACACACTCAGTTCATGATGTCCATGAACACAGCTGGTGCGTTAGTCAATCCAAACGGCATAACCATAAACTCGTAATGACCGTAACGCGTCCTAAAAGCAGTCTTTGGAATATCATCCTCCTTCACCCGCATTTGATGATATCCAGAACGTAAATCGATCTTCGAATAAACAGACGAGCCTTGTAGTTGATCAAATAAGTCCTCGATTCTCGGTAGTGGGTAGCGGTTCTTGATGGTAAGTTTGTTCAACTCTTGGTAGTCGATACACAACCTGAATGTACCATCTTTCTTCTTGACAAACAAAACAGGAGATCCCCACGGTGATGTGCTTGGTCGAATGAAACCATGCTCTAAAAGTTCTTGTAATTGGCTCTGAAGTTCCTTCATTTCGCTAGGTACGAGTCTGTATAGAGCAAGAGCTATTGGTGCAGCTCCCGGTACAAGGTCTATTTGAAATTCAACGGATCGGTGTGGAGGTAGTCCCGGTAATTCTTTCGGAAATACATCGAGAAATTCTTTTGCGACGGGAATATCATTGATGTTCTTTTCTTCGGAATTGACTTTCTCGATGTGTGCTAGCACAGCATAGCAACCTTTTCTTATTAGTTTTTGTGCCTTCAGGTTACTAATAAGATTTAACTTCGTGTTGCTCTTTTCTCCGTACACCATTAAGGGTTTTCCTTTTTCTCATATAATGCGAATTGCATTTTTGTAACAAACGATCGCTGCTTTCACTTCTCTCAACCAGTCCATACCGATTATCACATCAAAACTCCCTAACTCTACTGGTATCAAGTCAATCTTAAATGTTTCGCTAACCAGTTTAATTTCTCGATTCCAACATATATTATCTGCTGAAATTAATTTACCATTTGCTAATTCGAGTAAAAATTTACTATCCAAAGGCGCCAATGGGCAACTTAATTTAGCACAAAATTCTCTATTCATATAGCTTCTATCCGAACCCGAATCAAATAAAACATAAGCAGATTTATCGTCAATAAGAAACGTACCCGTAACAATCTCCGGGTCTTCCTGTGCTTCTGCCGTATTAATATTGAAAACTCTTCCACGGCCCTGCCCATTAGTATTCCCCTGATTCGAGCAATTTCTAATAGTGTGGCCCGGTTTTCCACATTTATAACAAACAGTACTGGTATTACTTGCTCCGACACTATTCGTTTCGACATTACTTGTTTTGGCATTATTTGTTCCTTTAGTTCTGTTAAACTTTGGTCCGTAGACCTCACACTTTGTCGCGCTATGACCATTTCTTTTACACCTATTGCAAAATGTTGTGTAAAACCCCTGATGATTTTCTTCACACCTATGACATGGCTATTTTTGGTTTTTGTTACCGTTGTTGTTATTGAGGTTGTTGTTGGGATTGTTATTGTTGTTGAAATGGTTGTTGTAGTTGTTGATGTTGTTGTTGTTGGGATGTTTGTTGCAGTTATTGTTAAGATTGCAGTTATTGTTGCGATTGTTGTTGCGGTTGTTGGGATAGTTGTTGCGATTGTGGTTGTAATTGTTGTTGTTGTACTGGTGACTCTTGTCACCATTTTTCTCTCACTTCCTCTTGAGTTGTTTCGTGTTGGCTACTTCGGCCGCCTGTTCTTTAATTCTTCCCTCAATCTGATTTATGAGTTTATGAGCCATTCGACTTGCCTTCTGTATAGAAGCGGGCTCGTGTGAACTCACATCTTCTTGAATCCTTACTGGTAACCCTTTTACAAATGCGTCGATCTTCTCTTCTTCATCTTTGAATGCTCCCAGACACATAGGCACAACTCTGTGAATCGTCGTTCATATGTGGTAACGTCGAACCCTTGTGTTCGTAACTCTCTAAGTTCTGCCTTGAGTTTATTGACTTCGTTTCTAGGACGGTACTGCTCGTTCATCAATTGCTTGAATGCCGACCACGGTAGTGCGTAAGCAACATTTTGTCCTACCTGTTCAAGATAGGTGTTCCACCACGTTAACGCAGTACCTGTGAAGGTATGCGTAGCGTACTTAACTTTGTCCTCTTCAGTACACTTACTTATGGCAAACACCAATTCGACTTTCTCGGTCCACCGTTTCAATCCAATTGGTCCTTCGGTTCCATCAAATTCTAAAGGTTTGCAGGCAGTGAATTCTTTGTAGGTGCATCCTACACGATTTCTTGCACCGTTAACTGCATTGCTAGATTCAGCGTTATTGTTGGTATGTAGCACAGCCTGTACTGCGGCTATGTTTGCAGCAAGAAAGGTACGAAATTCCTCTTCGTTCATATTCATGGTGTGTTGAGTAGTCGGTGCCATTTCCTTCAAAATAGACAACTGAATCGAGTTAATCATACAAAATATTAAGAGTAGTCAATAGTATTTCGTAGCATAATATGAACTCATTTATAAAAGCTTTTTCTTCATATTAGCGTTTTATAAATTTAAATTCTGGTACTACCTACCCGTTAAGTTCATACTTAGTAGCTAATATACAATTCAACTACTACAATTCCATATGAAAAACTGATTATAATAATATGTCACATATAAATATTCTTCAAACTTACAACTTCGCTATATTACATATAACATGAAATATAGTACACTTTGATACAGGACAACTTTGAAGATAAATCTAGTTAATACGCAAGTTGTTCAGCAAAGGAAATAAAGACACGTAATTCATAAGTCTAGAAACAAGTCATGCATTCTGGTTTTACTAAGACGACTTCCCATCCTTGGTCTTGTGGAAAATAACCGTTATGACCATTGGCTAGGTAGCATGTTGTAAAGTCCTCAAAAGGACGAGGGTTTTGTAATGTCCAACAGCCCCGTAATAATCTAAAAACCTTGTTTCTTACCCCAACTACTGAATCCGTCACTTGTGGGAAAGTTTTTTTTAAAAGCTGCAACCCGATGTTCTTTTTCTCAGTTTGGTAAGAAGCGAACATCACTAACCCGTAAGCATAACATGCTTCTTTATGTTGCATGTTAGAAGCTCTTTCTAATTCACGAAATCCTATGTTGGGATATGTTGAGTCAAAATAGGTTCTTAACCCGTAGCGTAAAATTGCATTTGGGTTCCCCGCATTTAATGCTTTAAAGAAAACACGGCGTAACTTATGGTCTCCCTAATGTGATATACCCCACCTATCAAAGGATAGCCTTTTATAAACTAAGGAATTTTTAGAAAGTCTTTCAAATGTTTGACAAGTTAATTTTGCCATAACTAAATGTGCTGATGAATTCTGACCAACTCTAGACAAGATTTCCTCAATCATATCCTCTGATAGGTCTTCTAAAATATTCGGTCGTCTACCCTTAACGTCCATTTTGTTTTTATACTGTAAAATAGACAAGGATTAGATTCGTAAAAGATAATTAACAAACAATACAAGCAATTTTTACATAGAACATAAAAGTACAAGCACAGTACAATACATATAATACACAACATGATTACAACCCTGTAATCTGAATCACTGGTTTCTTCTTCTTCGGACTTGGTTCGTTTTCCTATTTTTCTAGGAATATATGATGTTCCTCTAATACGAGCCATCGTTTTCCATAATGGTTTAGAAAAACCTGGTGGTTTAGAGGTTCCCGGGTCATTGTTACATTTTAGGAAATACGGATGTTCTCGATACATATAAAGTTCATCGGAGTTGGAATCGGGTTTCTCTATTTTTATACCTTTTCCCTTATTATTTTCTTTCGCTTTATTAAATTGGGTCGAGGTAATTTCTATAACATCATTGGAATCCTCATCGGGATCCGATTCATCGGAAAATTGGTAATCCTCCCAATATTTTACTTCCTCGGCGGAAACACCATTGACCATTATTAACTTTGGTCCGTTGGTTAAAGATTTTCTTTTATTTAATCGATTTACTATAGGTATCAATATTTCTTCCTCTGGAACCTCTTCTTCTTCTGGTTCCTCCTCTTCCGCTTCCTCCTCTTCTGGTTCCTCTTCTTCCGGTTCTTCCTCTTCCGGTTCCTCTTCTTCCGGTTCCTCTTCGGGAATTTGTGAATCTTCCCAAAATATATTTGATTCTTCATTATTATTAGGTGAATCAATGGGATTTGTACTAGAGGTAGACATCTATCACACAATATCAAACACGTTAAGAGATTAATATATCACATAATATTTACATGTTAATAATATATAGTTTCTAACAACAAAAATGTTAAGCAATCGTTTTTGAAGAAAAATACGGTCGAAGTCCAGACTCACTAATTGTAGTGACCCGAACTTTTCCATGTTTATATATATTAATTGAAATTGATATTTACATGATTAAATGTTTCCAACATGTTAAGCAATCAAACTTGTTAAGACTTGATTAATTGAAATATGTTTCATATAGACAATTGACCACCCAAGTTGATCGGTGATTCACGAACGTTAAAACTTGTAAAAACTATATGATGACATATATATGGATATATATATAGTTAACATGATACTATGATAAGAAAACATATCATAAAGTATATTAACAATGAACTACATATGTAAAAACAAGACTACTAACTTAATGATTTTTAAACGAGACATATATGTAACGATTATCGTTGTAAAGACATTTAATGTATATATATCATATTAAAAGATTCATACATGATGATATCATGATAATATAATAATTTAAAATCTCATTTGATATTATAAACATTGGGTTAACAACATTTAACAAGATCGTTAACCTAAAGGTTTTAAAACAACACTTACATGTAACGACTAACGATGACTTAACGACTCAGTTAAAATGTATATACATGTAGTGTTTTAATATGTATTTATACACTTTTGAAAGACTTCAATACACTTATCAAAATACTTCTACTTAACAAAAATGCTTACAATTACATCCTCGTTCAGTTTCATCAACAATTCTACTCGTATGCACCCGTATTCATACTCGTACAATACACAGCTTTTAGATGTATGTACTATTGGTATATACACTCCAATGATCAGCTCTTAGCAGCCCATGTGAGTCACCTAACACATGTGGGAACCATCATTTGGCAACTAGCATGAAATATCTCATAAAATTACAAAAATATGAGTAATCATTCATGACTTATTTACATGAAAACAAAATTACATATCCTTTATATCTAATCCATACACCAACGACCAAAAACACCTACAAACACTTTCATTCTTCAATTTTCTTCATCTAATTGATCTCTCTCAAGTTCTATCTTCAAGTTCTAAGTGTTCTTCATAAATTCCAAAAGTTCTAGTTTCATAAAATCAAGAATACTTTCAAGTTTGCTAGCTCACTTCCAATCTTGTAAGGTGATCATCCAACCTCAAGAAATCTTTGTTTCTTACAGTAGGTTATCATTCTAATACAAGGTAATAATCATATTCAAACTTTGGTTCAATTTCTATAACTATAACAATCTTATTTCAAGTGATGATCTTACTTGAACTTGTTTTCGTGTCATGATTCTGCTTCAAGAACTTCGAGCCATCCAAGGATCCATTGAAGCTAGATCCATTTTTCTCTTTTCCAGTAGGTTTATCCAAGGAAATTAAGGTAGTAATGATGTTCATAACATCATTCGATTCATACATATAAAGCTATCTTATTCGAAGGTTTAAACTTGTAATCACTAGAACATAGTTTAGTTAATTCTAAACTTGTTCGCAAACAAAAGTTAATCCTTCTAACTTGACTTTTAAAATCAACTAAACACATGTTCTATATCTATATGATATGCTAACTTAATGATTTAAAACCTGGAAACACGAAAAACACCGTAAAACCGGATTTACGCCGTCGTAGTAACACCGCGGGCTGTTTTGGGTTAGTTAATTAAAAACTATGATAAACTTTGATTTAAAAGTTGTTATTCTGAGAAAATGATTTTTATTATGAACATGAAACTATATCCAAAAATTATGGTTAAACTCAAAGTGGAAGTATGTTTTCTAAAATGGTCATCTAGACGTCGTTCTTTCGACTGAAATGACTACCTTTACAAAAACGACTTGTAACTTATTTTTCCGACTATAAACCTATACTTTTTCTGTTTATATTCATAAAATAGAGTTCAATATGAAACCATAGCAATTTGATTCACTCAAAACGGATTTAAAATGAAGAAGTTATGGGTAAAACAAGATTGGATAATTTTTCTCATTTTAGCTACGTGAAAATTTGTAACAAATCTATTCCAACCATAACTTAATCAACTTGTATTGTATATTATGTAATCTTGAGATACCATAGACACGTATACAATGTTTCGACCTATCATGTCGACACATCTATATATATTTCGGAACAACCATAGACACTCTATATGTGAATGTTGGAGTTAGCTATACAGGGTTGAGGTTGATTCCAAAATATATATAGTTTGAGTTGTGATCAATACTGAGATACGTATACACTGGGTCGTGGATTGATTCAAGATAATATTTATCGATTTATTTCTGTACATCTAACTGTGGACAACTAGTTGTAGGTTACTAACGAGGACAGCTGACTTAATAAACTTAAAACATCAAAATATATTAAAAGTGTTGTAAATATATTTTGAACATACTTTGATATATATGTATATATTGTTATAGGTTCGTGAATCAACCAGTGGCCAAGTCTTACTTCCTGACGAAGTAAAAATCTGTGAAAGTGAGTTATAGTCCCACTTTTAAAATCTAATATTTTTGGGATGAGAATACATGCAGGTTTTATAAATGATTTACAAAATAGACACAAGTACGTGAAACTACATTCTATGGTTGAATTATCGAAATCGAATATGCCCCTTTTTATTAAGTCTGGTAATCTAAGAATTAGGGAACAGACACCCTAATTGACGCGAATCCTAAAGATAGATCTATTGGGCCTAACAAACCCCATCCAAAGTACCGGATGCTTTAGTACTTCGAAATTTATATCATATCCGAAGGGTATCCCGGAATGATGGGGATATTCTTATATATGCATCTTGTTAATGTCGGTTACCAGGTGTTCACCATATGAATGATTTTTATCTCTATGTATGGGATGTGTATTGAAATATGAAATCTTGTGGTCTATTATTATGATTTGATATATATAGGTTAAACCTATAACTCACCAACATTTTTGTTGACGTTTTAAGCATGTTTATTCTCAGGTGATTATTAAGAGCTTCCGCTGTCGCATACTTAAATAAGGACGAGATTTGGAGTCCATGCTTGTATGATATTGTGTAAAAACTGCATTCAAGAAACTTATTTTGTTGTAACATATTTGTATTGTAAACCATTATGTAATGGTCGTGTGTAAACAGGATATTTTAGATTATCATTATTTGATAATCTACGTAAAGCTTTTTAAACCTTTATTGATGAAATAAAGGTTATGGTTTGTTTTAAAATGAATGCAGTCTTTGAAAAACGTCTCATATAGAGGTCAAAACCTCGCAACGAAATCAATTAATATGGAACGTTTTTAATCAATAAGAACGGGACATTTCAGTTGGTATCCGAGCGTTGGTCTTAGAGAACCAGAAAATTTGCATTAGTGTGTCTTATCGAGTTTGTTAGGATGCATTAGTGAGTCTGGACTTCGACCGTGTTTTCTTTGAAAATGATTGCTTAACATTTTTGTTGGAAACTATATATTTTTAACATATGAATATTATGTGATATATTAATCTCTTATCGTGTTTGATATTATGTGATAGATGTCTACCTCTAGAACAAGTCCCATTGATTCACCTAATAATAATGAAGAGTTAAATGTAAATTGGAATGATTCGTGGACTGATTCACAAGTTCCCGAAGAGGAACCGGAAGAAGAGTCGGAACCGGAAGAAGAATCGGAACCGGAAGAAGAATCGGAACCGGAAGAAGAAATAGAATCGGTGGGAGAAATAATAAAACGGTTAAGTAAAAGAGAATCCTCAACCAACCGACCAAAGTTAATCATGGTCAATGGTGTTTCCGCCAAGGAAGCAAAATATTGGGAGGATTACCAATTCTCCGATGAATCGGATTCCGACGAGAATTCCGATGATGTTATAGAAATTACCCCAACTGAATTTAAAAAGGCAAAAGAAAATAATAAGGGAAAGGGCATAAAAATAGAGAAATCTAATTCCAACCCCGATGAACTTTATATGTATCGTCAACCCCCGAAGTCCTTAAGTTGTAACAATGACCCGGGAACCTCTAAACCACCAGGTTTTTCTAAACCAATGTGGACAACGACGGCTCGTATTAGGGGAACATCATATATCCCTAGAAACTTGGCAAAACGAACCAAAACCGAAGAAGAAGAAACGAGCGAGTCGGAATAAGATAGTTGTATTCGTGTGGTGTAATATATGTAATATAGTGTTCTTATGCTTTATGATATATGTAAAAATTGCTTGTATTAATAAGTATTTTTTTATGAAACTAACTCTTGTCTATTTTACAGTTTAAAAACACAAAATGGATAGACAACCCAATATTTTAAGAGACCTACCCGGAGACATGATTGATGAAATCTTGTCTAGAGTCGGCCAGAATTCTTCGGCACAACTATTTAAGGCGAGATCAGTTTGTAAGACATTCGAAGAACGTTCCAAGAATGTCTTGGTTTATAAGAGACTTTCGTTTGAAAGATGGGGGATATCACATTGGGAAACCCATAAGTTACGATGTGTTTACTTTGACGCATATATTGCGGGGAACCCAAATGCTATTTTACGCAACGGGTTAAGAAATTATTTTGACTCAATATATCCGAATATTGGACTTCGTGATTTAGAAAAAGCGGCTAACATGCAACATAAAGAAGCATGTTATGCTTACGGATTAGTAATGTTCGCTTCTCACCAAAGTGAGAACAAGAACATCGGGCTACAACTATTAAACAAAACGTTTCCACAAGTGACGGAGTCGGTAATTGGGGTAAGAAATGAGGTTTTTAGATTATTACGGGACTGTTGGACATTACGTAACCCTCGTCCCTTTGATGACGTTACAACACGCTGTCTTATCAACGGCCATAACGGTTATGTTGCACAAGACCAAGGATGGGAAGTAGTCCTAGTAAAACCAGAATGCATGACTTGTTTCTGGACGTATGAATTACGTGTCTTTATTGCCTTTGCCGAACGACTTGTGTACTAGCTAGAATTGTCTTCACAACTATCTTGTATCAAAGTTATTGTGTGCTATATTTCATGCTTTATGTAAATTAAGCGGTATTGTAAGTTTGTAAAATATTGTATAAAAGTTTGAACGCGAAATATTATTACAATCAGTTTTTCATATAGAATTGTAGTAGTTGAATTGTATATTAGCTACTAAGTATGAACTTAACGGGTATGTACTACCCGAATTTAAACTTATAAAACGCTAATATGAAGAAAAAGCTTTTATAAATGAGTTCATATTATGCTACGAAATACTATTAACTACTCTTAATATTCTGTATGATTAACTTGTTCCATTTAACTATTTTGAAGGAAATGGCACCGACTACTCGACACACCGTGAATATGAATGAAGAGGAATTCCGTACTTTTCTAGCTTCAAACATAGCCGCAGTACAGGCTGCGCTACATACCAACAATAACCTTGGATCTAGCAGTACAGGAAATCGTGTAGGATGCACCTACAAAGAATTCACTGCCTGCAAACCTTTGGAATTTGATGGAACCGAAGGACCGATCGGATTGAAACGGTGGACCGAGAAGGTTGAATCGGTGTTTGCCATAAGTAAGTGTACTGAAGAGGACAAAGTGAAGTACGCTACGCATACCTTCACAGGTTCTGCGTTAACATGGTGGAATACCTATCTAGAGCAAGTGGGACAAGATGATGCGTACGCACTACCGTGGTCAGCATTCAAGCACTTGATGAACGAGAAGTACCGTCCCAGAACCGAGGTCAATAAGCTCAAGACAGAACTTAGAGGGTTACGAACCCACGAATTTGATATTACCACGTACGAAAGACGATTCACAGAATTGTGCCTATTGTGTCCGGGAGCATTCGAAGATGAGGAAGAGAAGATCGACGCGTTTGTGAAAGGATTACCGGAAAGAATCCAAGAAGATATAAGTTCACACGAGCCCGTCTCCATACAACAGGCATGTAGAATGGCTCACAAACTAGTGAACCAGATTGAAGAAAGAATTAAAGAACAGACTGCTGAAGAGGCCAATGTGAAGCAAGTCAAAAGAAAGTGGGAGGAAAACGGTGATAAGAATCACCAATACTACAACAACAGCTACCATTCAAGCATTGAGATGGCGCCGTTTGAAGCACTTTATGGTAGAAAGTGTAGGTCTCCGATTTGTTGGAGTGAAGTGGGGGATAGACAGATTACGGGTCCGGAGATTATACAAGAAACTACCGAGAAGATCATCCAAATTCAACAACGGTTGAAAACCGCCCAAAGTCGACAAAAGAGCTACGCTGACATTAAAAGAAAAGATATAGAATTTGAAATTGGAGAGATGGTCATGCTTAAAGTTGCACCTTGGAAAGGTGTTGTTCGATTTGGTAAACGAGGGAAATTAAATCCAAGGTATATTGGACCATTCAAGATTATTGATCGTGTCGGACCAGTAGCTTACCGACTAGAGTTACCTCAATAACTCGAGGCTGTACATAACACTTTCCACGTCTCGAATTTAAAGAAATGTTTTGCTAAAGAAGATCTCACTATTCCGTTAGATGAAATCCAAATCAACGAAAAACTTCAATTCATCGAAGAACCCGTCGAAATAATGGATCGTGAGGTTAAAAGACTTAAGCAAAACAAGATACCAATTGTTATGGTTCGATGGAATGCTCGTAGAGGACCCGAGTTCACCTGGGAGCGTGAAGATCAGATGAAGAAGAAATACCCGCATCTATTTCCAGAAGATTCGTCAACACCTTCAACAGCTTAAAATTTCGGGACGAAATTTATTTAACGGGTAGGTACTGTAGTGACCCGAACTTTTCCATGTTTATATATATTAATTGAAATTGATATTTACATGATTAAATGTTTCCAACATGTTAAGCAATCAAACTTGTTAAGACTTGATTAATTGAAATATGTTTCATATAGACAATTGACCACCCAAGTTGATCGGTGATTCACGAACGTTAAAACTTGTAAAAACTATATGATGACATATATATGGATATATATATAGTTAACATGATACTATGATAAGAAAACATATCATAAAGTATATTAACAATGAACTACATATGTAAAAACAAGACTACTAACTTAATGATTTTTAAACGAGACATATATGTAACGATTATCGTTGTAAAGACATTTAATATATATATATATCATATTAAGAGATTCATACATGATGATATCATGATAATATAATAATTTAAAATCTCATTTGATATTATAAACATTGGGTTAACAACATTTAACAAGATCGTTAACCTAAAGGTTTCAAAACAACACTTACATGTAACGACTAACGATGACTTAACGACTCAGTTAAAATGTATATACATGTAGTGTTTTAATATGTATTTATACACTTTTGAAAGACTTCAATACACTTATCAAAATACTTCTACTTAACAAAAATGCTTACAATTACATCCTCGTTCAGTTTCATCAACAATTCTACTCGTATGCACCCGTATTCATACTCGTACAATACACAGCTTTTAGATGTATGTACTATTGGTATATACACTCCAATGATTAGCTCTTAGCAGCCCATGTGAGTCACCTAACACATGTGGGAACCATCATTTGGCAACTAGCATGAAATATCTCATAAAATTACAAAAATATGAGTAATCATTCATGACTTATTTACATGAAAACAAAATTACATATCCTTTATATCTAATCCATACACCAACGACCAAAAACACCTACAAACACTTTCATTCTTCAATTTTCTTCATCTAATTGATCTCTCTCAAGTTCTATCTTCAAGTTCTAAGTGTTCTTCATAAATTCCAAAAGTTCTAGTTTCATAAAATCAAGAATACTTTCAAGTTTGCTAGCTCACTTCCAATCTTGTAAGGTGATCATCCAACCTCAAGAAATCTTTGTTTCTTACAGTAGGTTATCATTCTAATACAAGGTAATAATCATATTCAAACTTTGGTTCAATTTCTATAACTATAACAATCTTATTTCAAGTGATGATCTTACTTGAACTTGTTTTCGTGTCATGATTCTGCTTCAAGAACTTCGAGCCATCCAAGGATCCATTGAAGCTAGATCCATTTTTCTCTTTTCCAGTAGGTTTATCCAAGGAAATTAAGGTAGTAATGATGTTCATAACATCATTCGATTCATACATATAAAGCTATCTTATTCGAAGGTTTAAACTTGTAATCACTAGAACATAGTTTAGTTAATTCTAAACTTGTTCGCAAACAAAAGTTAATCCTTCTAACTTGACTTTTAAAATCAACTAAACACATGTTCTATATCTATATGATATGCTAACTTAATGATTTAAAACCTGGAAACACGAAAAACACCGTAAAACCGGATTTACGCCGTCGTAGTAACACCGCGGGCTGTTTTGGGTTAGTTAATTAAAAACTATGATAAACTTTCATTTAAAAGTTGTTATTCTGAGAAAATGATTTTTATTTTGAACATGAAACTATATCCAAAAATTATGGTTAAACTCAAAGTGGAAGTATGTTTTCTAAAATGGTCATCTAGACGTCGTTCTTTCGACTGAAATGACTACCTTTACAAAAACGACTTGTAACTTATTTTTCCGACTATAAACCTATACTTTTTCTGTTTATATTCATAAAATAGAGTTCAATATGAAACCATAGCAATTTGATTCACTCAAAACGGATTTAAAATGAAGAAGTTATGGGTAAAACAAGATTGGATAATTTTTCTCATTTTAGCTACGTGAAAATTTGTAACAAATCTATTCCAACCATAACTTAATCAACTTGTATTGTATATTATGTAATCTTGAGATACCATAGACACGTATACAATGTTTCGACCTATCATGTCGACACATCTATATATATTTCGGAACAACCATAGACACTCTATATGTGAATGTTGGAGTTAGCTATACAGGGTTGAGGTTGATTCCAAAATATATATAGTTTGAGTTGTGATCAATACTGAGATACGTATACACTGGGTCGTGGATTGATTCAAGATAATATTTATCGATTTATTTCTGTACATCTAACTGTGGACAACTAGTTGTAGGTTACTAACGAGGACAGCTGACTTAATAAACTTAAAACATCAAAATATATTAAAAGTGTTGTAAATATATTTTGAACATACTTTGATATATATGTATATATTGTTATAGGTTCGTGAATCAACCAGTGGCCAAGTCTTACTTCCTGACGAAGTAAAAATCTGTGAAAGTGAGTTATAGTCCCACTTTTAAAATCTAATATTTTTGGGATGAGAATACATGCAGGTTTTATAAATGATTTACAAAATAGACACAAGTACGTGAAACTACATTCTATGGTTGAATTATCGAAATCGAATATGCCCCTTTTTATTAAGTCTGGTAATCTAAGAATTAGGGAACAGACACCCTAATTGACGCGAATCCTAAAGATAGATCTATTGGGCCTAACAAACCCCATCCAAAGTACCGGATGCTTTAGTACTTCGAAATTTATTTCATATCCGAAGGGTGTCCCGGAATGATGGGGATATTCTTATATATGCATCTTGTTAATGTCGGTTACCAGGTGTTCACCATATGAATGATTTTTATCTCTATGTATGGGATGTGTATTGAAATATGAAATCTTGTGGTCTATTATTATGATTTGATATATATAGGTTAAACCTATAACTCACCAACATTTTTGTTGACGTTTTAAGCATGTTTATTCTCAGGTGATTATTAAGAGCTTCCGCTGTCGCATACTTAAATAAGGACGAGATTTGGAGTCCATGCTTGTATGATATTGTGTAAAAACTGCATTCAAGAAACTTATTTTGTTGTAACATATTTGTATTGTAAACCATTATGTAATGGTCGTGTGTAAACAGGATATTTTAGATTATCATTATTTGATAATCTACGTAAAGCTTTTTAAACCTTTATTGATGAAATAAAGGTTATGGTTTGTTTTAAAATGAATGCAGTCTTTGAAAAACGTCTCATATAGAGGTCAAAACCTCGCAACGAAATCAATTAATATGGAACGTTTTTAATCAATAAGAACGGGACATTTCACTAATGCATCCTAACAAACTTAGTAAGACACACTAATGCAATTTTCTGGTTATCTAAGACCAACGCTCGGATACCAACTGAAATGTCAAGTTCATATTGATTATAAACATTCCATATTAATTGATTTCATCGCGAGGTTTTGACCTCTATATGAGACGTTTTTCAAAGACTGCATTCATTTTTAAATCAACCATAACTTTTATTTTATTTATAAAGGTTTAAAAAGCATTACGTAGATTATCAAATAATGATAATCTAAAATATACCGTTTACACACGACCATTTCATAATGGTTTACAATAAGAATATATTACATCAAAAATAAGTTTCTTGAATGCAGTTTTTACATAATTTCATACAAGCATGGACTCCAAATCTTGTCCTTATTTTAGTGTGCAACAGCGGAAGCTCTTAATAATCACCTGAGAATAAACATGCTTAAAACGTCACCAAAAATGTTGGTGAGTTATAGGTTTAACCTATATATTATCAAATCATAATAATAGACCACAAGATTTCATATTTCAATATACATCCCATACATAGAGATAAAATTCATTCATATGGTGAACACCTGGTAACCGACATTAACAAGATGCATATAAGAATATCCCCTATCATTCCGGGAAATCCTTCGGACATGATAAAAACGAATTCGAAGTACTAAAGCATCCGGTACTTTGGATGGGGTTCGTTAGGCCCAATAGATCTATCTTTAGGATTCGCGTCAATTAGTATATCGGTTTACTAATTCTTAGGTTACCAAGCAAAATGAGCATATTCGGCTTCGATCATTCACCGATATAATGTAGTTTCAATTACTTGTGTCTATTTCGTAAAACATTTATAAAACTGCATGTATTCTCATCCCAAAATATTAGATTTTAAAAGTGGGACTATAACTCACTTTCACAGATTTTTACTTCGTCGGGAAGTAAGACTTGGCCACTGGTCGATTCACGAACCTATAACAAATATGTACATATATATCAAAGTATGTTCAAAATATATTTACAACACTTTTAATACATTTTGATGTTTTAAGTTTATTAAGTCAGCTGTCCTCGTTAGTAACCTACAACTAGTTGTCCAAAGTTAGATGTACAGAAAAAATTGATATATATTATCTTGAATCAATCCACGACCCAGTGTATACACGTCTCAGGCTAGATCACAACTCAAAGTATATATATTTTTGGAATCAACCTCAACCCTGTATAGCTAACTCCCACATTACTGCATATAGAGTGTCTATGGTTGTTCCAAATAATATATACATATGGGTCGATATGATATGTCAAAACATTTGCATACGTGTCTATGGTATCCCAAGATTACATAATATATTAGAATACATGTATAATACAATATAATTTAGGTAGGATATGATTAATATAGATTTGTTACCAATTTTCACTTAGCTACAACAAGAAAAAATATCCAATCTTGTTTTACCCATAACTTATTCGTTTTAAATCCGTTTTTAGTGAATCAAATTGCTATGGTTTCATATTGAACTCTATTTTATGAATCTAGACAGAAAAAGTATAGGTTTATAGTCAAAAATATAAGTTACAAGTCGTTTTCGTAAAGGTAGTCATTTCAGTCGAAAGAACGACGTCTAGATGACCATTTTGGAAAACATACTTCCACTTTGAGTTTAAGCATAATTTTTGGATATAGTTTCATGTTCATAAGAAAAATAATTTTTCCAGAATAACAACTTTTAAATCAAAGTTTATCATAGTTTTTAATTAACTAACCCAAACAGCCCGCGGTGTTACTACGACGGCGTATATCCGATTTTACGATATTTTTCGTGTTTTCAGGTTTTAAATCATTAAGTTAGCATATCATATATATATAGAACATGCGTTAAGTTGATTTTAAAAGTCAAGTTAGAAGGATTAACTTTTGTTTACGAACAAGTTTAGAATTAACTAAACTATGTTCTAGTGATTACATGTTCAAATCTTCGAATAAGATAGTTTTATATGTATGAATCGAATGATGTTATGAACATCATTACTACCTCAAGTTTAGTAGGTAAACCTACTGGAAGTGACAAGAAATGATCTAGCTTTAAAGGATCTTGCATGGCTTGAAAGTTCTTGAAGTAGATTCATGACACGAAAATAAGTTCAAGTAAGATTTCCACTCGAAATAAGATTGTAATAGTAATAGAAATTGAATCAAAGTTTGAATATAAGTATTACCTTGTATTAGAAAGATATCTTACTATAAATAATAAAGATTTCTTGAGGTTGGATGATCACTCTACAAGATTGGAAGTAAGCTAGCAAACTTGGAAGTATTCTTGATTTTATGAAACTAGAACTTGTAGAATTTAAGAAGAACACTTAGAACTTGAAGATAGAACTTGAGAGAGATAAATTAGATGAAGAAAATTGAAGAATGAAAGTGTTTGTAGGTGTTTTTGGTCATTGGTATATGGATTAGATATAAAGGATGTGTAATTTTGTTTATATGTAAATAAGTCATTAATGATTACTCATATTTTTGTAATTTTATGAGATATTTCATACTAGTTACCAAATGATGGTTCCAACATGTGTTAGGTGACTCATATGAGCTTCTAAGAGCTGATCATTGAAGTGTATATACCAATAGTACATACATCTAAAAGTTGTGTATTGTACGAGTACGAATACGGGTGTATACGAGTAGAATTGTTGATGAAACTGAACGAGGATGTAATTGTAAGAATTTTTGTTAAGTAGAAGTATTTTGATAAGTGTCTTGAAGTCTTTCAAAAGTGTATGAATACATATTAAAACACTACATGTATATACATTTTAACTGAGTCGTTAAGTCATCGTTAGTCGTTACATGTAAATGTTGATTTGAAACCTTTAAGTTAACGATCTTGTTAAATGTTGTTAACCCATTGTTTATTAAATCAAATGAGATGTTAAATTATTACATTATCATGATATCATGATGTATTAATATATCTTAATATGATATATATACATTAAATTTCGTTACAACGATAATCGTTACATATATGTCTCGTTTCAAAATCATTAAGTTAGTAGTCTTGTTTTTACATATGTAGTTCATTGTTAATATACTTAATGATATGTTTACTTATCATAATATCATGTTAACTATATATATATATATCCATATATATATATATATATATATATATATATATATATATATATATATATATATATATATATATATATATATATATATATATATATATATATATATATATATATATATATATATATATGTGTGTCATCATATAGTTTTTACAAGTTTTAACGTTCGTGAATCACCGGTCAACTTAGATGGTCAAATGTCTATATGAAACCTATTTCAATTAATCAAGTCTTAACAAGTTTGATTGCTTAACATGTTGGAAACACTTAATCATGTAAATAACAATTTCATTTAATATATATAAACATGGAAAAGTTCGGGTCACTACAATAAGGTAGATGGGAATGGAGTAAATGAGACTCCAACAACTGATCCCAAGCCTTAAAGTCGGGTCCCATGTGAATTTACCAAAAAGCCCTTAAAATATCTCATTTAAAAGCAAGAGATGAGCTGCCAGCCCGTAATGTCGCGGCGCGCCATAATTCTGCGCGACGCGCAGATAGCCTGGGCAGAATTCTTTTCTCTTTTTAAAATATACAAAGAAAACCCCACAACTTGAATAACTTAATTTCACATATGTACAATGAAATATTTAGGTCTTACAACTCTCCCCCACTTATTCGGATTGCGTCCTCGCAATCCAAGCTGCATGACAAGAAGGAAGATAAACCAACACGAACTCTTCAGGTTCCCATGTAAACTCGGAACCTTTACTACGACGCCATTGAACCTTAAAGGTCCTCACCTCCTTGTTACGCAACATTTTCACTTTCTCATCAAGTATAGCAATCGGCTCTTCAACATATTCTAACTAGTTGTTTAGTTCAATTTCGTCTAATGGCATCCATGAGGAATCATCCGCAAGACACTTCCGAAGATGGGAAACATGAAATGTGTTATGGATCCCCGCAAGTTCTTCGGGCAATTCCAATCGATATGCAACTTCACCAACACGAGCTAAAACCTTAAATGGCCCAATAAACCGAGGAGCTAACTTTCCCCGTTTTCGAAATCGAATAATACCCTTCCATGGCGAAACCTTAAGCATCACCATATCACCTTCTTGAAACTCGATCGGTCGCCTACGTTTATCGACATAAGATTTTTGTCTATCTTGCGCCGCCTTTAAACGAGCCCGAATCATATCGATTTTACTATTTGTCTCCAATACCAAATCGGTGCTCCCGACTTCCCTTTGACCCACTTCGCCCCAATAAATCGGGGTCCGACACCTTCTACCATATAACATCTCATATGGCGGCATTCCAATACTAGTGTGAAAACTATTATTGTACGAGAATTCCACCAAAGGTAAATGTTCATCCCAACTACCACCGAAATCAATAATACACGCACGTAACATATCTTCCAACGTTTGATTCGTACGTTCGGTTTGACCATCCATTTGAGGATGGTACATCGTGCTCATATTCACCCTCGTACCCATATCTTCATGAAACTTCTTCCAAAATCGAGAAGTAAAACACGTGTCCCGATCCGAAAAAATAGACGCGGGAATGCTGTGTCTCGATATCACCTCCTTAATGAACATCTTCGAGAGTGCCTCCAATGTAATTGCTTCTTTAATAGGAAGAAACAATGCACTCTTCGTCAATCTATCGACAATCACCCAAATAGTGTCAAATTGGGTTCTTGCCGTTTTCGGCAACTTGGTAATAAAATCCATGGTAATATGCTCCCACTTCCACATCGGAATTTCTAGTGGTTGCAACTTACATACGGCTTTTGGTGTTCGGATTTAACTTGCAAACACGTGATGCATTGCTCAACATACTTAACAACGTCGCGTTTCATGCCCGGCCACCAATAATCTTTCCTCAAATCATGGTACATCTTCGTCGCACCCGGATGTATGGAATACTTAGACTTGTGCGCCTCATCAAGAAGCACCTTTCGGAAATCACCCATCTTAGGCACCTACACTCTTTCTTGAAAAGACAACAAACCACGCGAACCCATCGTAATGAATTCTGATTGCCCCACAATTCGTTCCGCATGCTTGTTGTGAACGTAAGCCTCTATTTGAATCACACCAAGTTTTTCAAGAAAATCTTTAGTAATAATCATACGTAACAATCCCAATCGTAACGCCGGATGTTGACTATTTCGACTTAACGCATCCGCGACTACATTCGCCTTGCCCGGATGGTAAAGTATTTCACAATCATAATCTTTCACCACGTCCATCCACCTACGTTGACGATAATTCAAATCTCGTTGATCAAAAAGATGTTTCAAACTCTTGTGATCTGAATAAATCGTACACTTGACACCATACAAATAGTGGAGCCAAATTTTCAAAGCATGAACCACCGCCGCTAATTCAAGATCATGAGTCGGGTATCTCTTTTCATGTTCCTTTAATTGACGAGAGGCATAAGCAATGACTTTACCTCGTTGCATTAGAACACACCCGAGCCCATTCAAAGAAGCATCACAAAAAACCGTCATATCATCTACACCTTCCGGCAACACTAAGACCGGAGCTTGACACAATTTCTCTTTCAACAATTGAAAAGCGATTTCTTGCTCGTTCTCCCGATTGAACCTCGTATTCTTCCTTGTCAACTTAGTTAATAGAGAAGAAATCTTTGAAAAGTCTTGGATAAACCGATGATAATAACCGGCCAATCCGAGAAAACTTTGGATTTCCGTAGGCGTAGTCGGTTGTCCCCAACTCTTCACCGTCTCTATCTTCCCCGGATCTACTTGAATACCATCCTTGTTCACAATATGGCCAAGGAATTGAACTTCCCTTAGCCAAAATTCACATTTCGAGAACTTAGCATATAACTTCTCTTTTCTCAAAGTCTTCAACACCTCGCGTAAATGATGTTCGTGTTCCTTCATACCCTTAGAGTAGACAAGAATATCGTCAATGAACACAATTACCGACTTGTCCAACATAGGTTGGCACACTCGGTTCATAAGGTCCATGAATGCCGCCAGTGCATTCGTAAGACCAAAAGGCATAACTACAAACTCAAAATGCCCGTAACGCGTACGAAAATCCATTTTCTCAATATCTTCCTCACGGGCCCGCATTTGGTGATAGCCGGACCGTAGGTCAATTTTAGAGAAATACGTCGCATATTGGAGTTGATCAAATAAATAGTCAATCCTAGGCAATGGATAATGGTTCTTGATTGTCACTTTGTTCAACTCCCGATAATCAATGCACATACGCATACTTCTGTCTTTCTTTTTCACGAATAAAATCGGAGCGCCCCAAGGCGAAGCTCTCGGTCGAATAAAACCCTTCTCAAGTAACTCTTGGGTTTGATTTAACAATTCTTGCATTTCCGTCGGCGCTAAACGATAAGGAGTTTTAGCAATGGGAGTAGCTCCCGGAACCAACTCAATGCGAAATTCAACTTGTCTTTCTGCCGGAACACCCGGTAACTCATCCGAAAAAACGTCTTCAAATTTACTTACCACTGAAATTTCACGAATAGGTGGTGGCTCATCACGAGTATCGACAACATGGGCAAGAAAAGCCATGCCACCACTAACGAGGAAACGACATGCCAGTGCAAAAGTGCATACCGGTACAGGTCTTCTACGTTTATCACCATGAATAATTAACTCTCCCCTACTTGGGGTCTTCACACGAATAGACTTTTCATGGCACGTAATATCGGATTTGTTACGATCGAGCCAATCCATACCAACCACGATATCAAAATCACCCAAAGTCATCGGGATGAGATCAATTTTAAAGTTCTCGGAACCAAACACAACATTACAATCCTTACCCACATCCACCACTAACACCGTCTTGCCATCCGCTATTTCGACTTCTACCGGACGACTTAACTTAGCTAACGGTTTATTAAGTTTAGGCACAAATTTTGGAGACACAAATGATAAATTTGCACCGCTATCAAATAGAATCCTTGCCGGACTAGAGTTAACCATGAAAGTACCTGAGATGACTTCATTGGATTGCTTGGCTTCGTCATTGGTCATAAAATAATTACGCCCCCTAGGCGACCCTGCCGCCTTCTCTATCCTCTTAACTTGATCATTTCGGAGTTCGGGACACTCCGACTTTCGGTGCCCTTCTTGTTGACAATTAAAACATGTGATCACATTAACACGCAGTTTCGGGCAATCACGAGAGTAGTGACCTTTTTGCCCAAAATTGTAGCATGTGGTCACGTGGACATTAGAAGCACCTTTCTTCACACTACCAACACTTTCGAATGCTCCCTTACTTTTCTTGTTCGAAAAATTAGAAGCTTCGAACTTCCTTTTACTTGGCGCATAACTAACCGGACTCGAAGCTTGCGCTTCAAACCCCTTCGCCACCGCCAAGAGCTTAGCAAAAGTCTCAACATGACCAATACTAATTTTACTCTTCAAATCATCTCTAAGGGTCGCATGAAAGTCTTCCATTAACAATTGATCATTCCCCACATACTCGGGGCAAAAACGCGCCTTGGCGAGAAAATTAGTTTTGAGAGTGTTTAGGTCCATAGACCCTTGACGCATGTTCCTTAACTCGTTGCACAATTTGGAAAGATCCGCTTGCGTACAATATTCAAGGAAAAACTCCTTCTTGAACTCTGCCCAAGATAACCCTACGAAAGCCGCATCACCCACCATATCAATCTTACCATCGAGCCAATCTTTAGCATGGCCCCTTAGCAAACTAGTAGCAAGCCTTGTCTTTTTCTCGGGAGAGCACTCGGTCGTGCGAAAACAACCTTCAACATCGGAAATCCAAGCCGCACTTTTCATGGGGTCGGGATCCCCGTGAAAGTGAGGAGGCTTAGTCGCCAAAAAGTTCTTATAGCTAAACTCCAAATCGCCCATAATTTGAGGTCTAGGAAACCTCCTTTCAACTTCTTCTTTAACGGCATTGGTCATTCGTTCTTGAATCATATCGACAATTTGTTCCGAAACCGACTCTTCGAGAATTTGCTTAACCTTTTGAGAGAAAACCGAAACATAGTTTTCTAGAGCGTCCTCTATTTTGGTGGTCATCTCGTCCGTTTCCTCCACATGAGAAGGACCACCATTGCCATTCGTATCCATTCCATTTCTCGTCTTCATTCTAAAGATTAAATAATGGATTAGACATCACCAACGAATTAATACACATAAATACCTATGCATATGACCGTACACACCCCACATCTAGCTCAATGCTTGTCGCACGTCCTTGCTTGACTTGACTTGCAACCGTGATAGTGGTCGCGACTCACTATTACGATCACATGCCATGCCACGCTCAAACGTATCACAACCATCTCGCTCGATGTTCAAAACAATAACACATGATTAGTAACATCAATATATATAGCATAGTTAGTCCACCTATGCATAAAAGAACTAATCAAAACCCGCACCGACCCGTAATCCTACACGTCCCGCATATAGTTCAACGACTCAAAAGTCTAAGTCTAGGCGCCTATCTCAAGTCACCTAAATCCCTTAGACCATGCTCTGATACCACTTGTAAAAACCCAAACCAAACCACGAACAACCCGCGTAAAAATGTAAAATAAAAAAAAAATTATGCTGTTCAGTTGGTGGCGCAGCGCGCCAGGTATTCGCGCGGCGCACGAAATCACCTGGACAGCCCGCTGTCTCCGGAAGTCAATTACACGAAAATGTTTGACCTTTTCCAGACATAATTAGACAAAACGCTTTCAACCACATAATCATACATGTAAAACTAACACGTTCCATTAATAAAATTTACGAAGCGGGGCCCACACGACCCAAATTACAAGTTTAATACATAATGCGAGTTTCGACCACAAAAAGTTTAAATGCCAAACGACACATCGAGCATGGTGTTTGGGGTTAAACTACCCAAGTCTCGGTCGAACTTCCAAAAGCTATAATCCCCGAGCCACTAATCCAAGCGAATACCTTTGCTCTTATCCAAGCCGGATCCTAAAAAGGTAAACAACGAGAGGGTAAGCTAACGCTTAGTGAATGCAATAATTATACATATATAATATACCTACTTGCAAAGCACTTACACAAATACCTCATACACACTAGCAATATATATAGCATACCATCGCAAGTATAACTCTAAACCCTCCAAGATCACAAGCTAGCGCAACAATAGCATATATATATCCCGAATAATTTAACATGCTACACTAAAACGCGTAATCATGGTTAACCAATAACACAAGGGAATGGTACTTCGAATTTCCCATCAGTGTTCGTAACAACCGTTAGTGTACAACGAAATATATCACTAACCCCTAGGCGACACGGACAATGAAATATCCGTTCAAGCAATTGTTAGTGTACAATGAAATATATCACTAACTCTTGGGCGATTCGGACAACGAAATATCCATCGTTAGTGTACAACGAAATATGTCACTAACTCTTGGTGGTATAGACACGTATACCCGGCCCCATCCCCCACCCTACAAATAGATACATTATATACACACATGTATAGTCATTCCACTCACCTTACGCCTTCGGTGAATCGATAAACCAAGCTTGAAACTTCAAGGTAACACACCTATTACAATGTACACATAATCAACACCCATTCAAGTTGGTCAAACTCGCAACACTCACCATCACTAGGTCGTTTTGACCTATTTGGACACTTAACCCTAAAATTGGGTCAACTCACACCCAAAACCCTAACATTAGCTAAGATAGGTTTAAAACACATTTCAACACTAGGTTTATGCATTAATCACAAACATTAACTAACTTAGGTCCATTTTGACCCATTTGACCAATTAAAGTCAACATACCCATTTCGGGTCATCCACTAACCCACAGAACGCCCATTTACATATATATATATATAGGTGTGCTAGCAATTTACTAACTAATTTAAGTTCATAAACATCAGTTTAATACTTTGAAAACCCTAGTTAGTCATCTTTGAGTCTACTCGACCCAATTTCACCCAAAACCCCCCAATTCACCCACAAATGGGTTTTAAGTTCATCATCTACCCCAAACTCTAACCCTTAATCAAAATAAAATCAAAAAATAAAGATTAGAGCATACCATTATCACCAAAACGTAGCTAGAGGGAAGATGAACGACTTTAGAACTCGCACTAAGACGCGATTCAACCTCCTTCTTCCTTTAATGGAGCTCTCTCACTCTAGAACTTCCTCTCTCTCTAGGATTTAATGGAAAGTGATAAGGTAGATGGGAATGGAGTAAATGAGACACCAACAACTGATCCCAAGCCTTAAAGTCGGTTCCCATGTGAATTTACCAAAAAGCCCATAAAATATCTCATTTAAAAGCAAGAGATGAGCTGTCAGCCCGTAATGGCACGGCGCGCCATAATTCGGCGCGGCGCGCAGATAGCCTGGGCAGAATTCTTTTCTCTTTTTAAAATATACAAAGAAAACCCCACAACTTGAATAACTTAATTTCACATATGTACAATGAAATATTTGGGTCTTACACAGCCCAAATGGTTAAGAGTCTTAGCGGTGAGCGGGAGGTCGGGGGTTCGAGTTCGGTTCGCAACAATTTTTTTTTAAAGGCTTCTTTTGAGGTAGTTAATTAATTTCTTTATTATTATTATTATTATTATTATTATTATTATTATTATTATTATTATTATTATTATTATTATTATTATTATTATTATTATTATTATTATTATTATTATTATTATTATTACTATTGTTGTTATTATTATTATTATGAGTAACTTATAAATATGACTACGGTATGATATTAAGGAGCACATTATATGATAATAATAATATATGAACATGAATACGATATTGTTAATGAAATCATATTAAGATGATTAAATAATTATATGAGTTTAATAAAGATATTGTAATATAAGGAGATGATGATTATTAAAGATAAATATAAAAGTATTATAGTTATATATCATGAAGATTATTATGATATAAAGTAATATAACAATTTTGATCATGGATTTAATGATAATGTAAGATACAATTTATTTTAACAAATATAAATGATTATGGTTAAAAAATTATGAATAAGAACTTATAAAAGACTATACATTATTGGTATCAAGAGGAACTAATAGAAAATAATGAAATTTAAGTCATAACTATGATTAAGTTTATAATGTAATGAAAATAAAATAAATATGGTATTATGATTATGAATATGATTATGAAATTAAGTTATAGCAACTGTAGTTATAAGTCTAGAGTTTTAACACAAAGTTTATGATAAATCTGATTATTATTACCACTATTATTATAATTATTATATTATTAAACTAAAGTATCATTTTATTATTATCATTAAAATTATTAATATTAATATTATTATCATTTTTATCATTATAGTTAAAATTATCAAAGTTATTAATATTATTATCCTTAATCTGATATTATTACAATTATTAAGTTAACAAACAAATAATATTTATATAAAAATATATTTAATACACCTGACTTAACTATATTAATACTTTTATAAAATTTTAAATATACAAAATGAGTACATTTAACTAAATAATAAAATATATAGGTTAGTAATTAACAATTACATCACTAATAATAAAAATTTGTTCGATTACGATTATGCGTATTAATAAATATACAAATGATATAGGTTCGTGAATCCGAGGCCAACCCTGCATTGTTCAGTATCGTCGTATGAATAGTTTTACTACAAAATATTGTAGAGTGAGTTTCATTTGCTACCTTTTACTCTTTACGTTTTTGGGTTGAGAATACATGCAAATGCTTTATCAACTGTTTTACAATATTTATATGCGTGAGTTTCATTACTCCCTTTTTAAATGCTTTTGCAATATATATATATTTTTAGGACTGAGAATACATGCGCTATTTTTTTAAAGATGTTTTATTAAATGCTTTTGAGATATATTTTGAACTGAGAATACATGAACTGCTTTTATAAATGTTTAACGAAATAGACACAGATACTTGAACTACATTCTATGATAGAATTATTTGGATTCAGAGGTTCGATTTCTATAAGATTGTATTATCGACCATCGGTGAGATGATTTTACATTGCACTACGCACTAGCTACCGAAATGGTTCGATTTAGTAGTTAATAATGGTGAGATGATTTTTTATTGCACTACGCATTAACTACCCTCGGTGAGATGATTTTGCATTGCACTACGCATTAGCTACCATTGTAAAATTATTGTTAGATTTCTATAAAGGTTGTATTATCGACTATCGGTGAGATGATTTTGCATTGCACCACGCACTAGCTACCGAAATGGTTCGATTTAGTAGTTAGTAACGGTGAGATGATTTTGCATTGCACTACGCACTAGCTATCGTTTTAGCTACCCTCGGTGAGATGATTTTGCATTGCACTACACAGTAGCTACCGTTGTAAAGTTTGTTTTGAAAGGTTTCGGTGTTCTTCATATGAATGATTTTATAGCAGGAGTAGACCTGCACAGATTGTTTTCTAAATATGAGTATCCTGTGGTCTATTATATAATTGGAAATGATTGATTATGATAAACTAATGAACTCACCAACCTTTTGGTTGACACTTTAAAGCATGTTTATTCTCAGGTATAAAGGAAATCTTCCACTGTGCATTAGCTCATTTTAAGGATATTACTTGGAGTCATTCATGGCATATTTCGAAAGACATTGCATTCGAGTCGTTGAGTTTGATGTGTGCGAGGTGTAGTACGAAATACTATTAATTTTATTACGAAATAATATTAAATACGATACAATTTTACACAAGTTATTTATTTATTTATAGAATGGATATACCTAGACCTTGCTACAACACTTATAGGCAGTGCACCTAATCGTAGAGTAGTGTAGTTTTTAGTAAGTCCGGTTCATTCCATAGGGAGCTGGCTAAGTTTAACGCTATATTTTTCACAACTATATTTGTATAAATATAAATATATAAGTAGTATTATTATTATTATTATAAAAGGAGGTTTTATCGTTTAATGACCGGTTTGTCGATTTTAAGACTTAAGTCACAACTAAAACCTAATGCAAAATATTAAATATAATAATAACTTAATTTAAAGCGTAAATTAAATGACAAATAAATAAAGTGCGATAATTAAAAGTGCGATAATTTAAAGTACGATAAATAAAATGACAGTAAATAAAAGTGCGATGAGATATAATATAAAGGAATTATGCTTATTTAAACTTCCGTAATCATGACGTTTGACTTGTTGATTTTAATTTATTACCATGGGTTAATTGTCATTTGTCCTGGATTATTCAATAAGTCCATCTGGTTTTGTCCATAATAGTCCTTCGGTGATAATTATAAAGTGCGAGGGTCTTTGCCAAATTAACCTTATACCTGAAGTCAAATATTCAAACTAATTGGGGATTTAAACCATAATAAGGTCTTAATACTTTGTTTAATGATTACACCAGGTTATCGACTGCGTGTAATTCAAGGTTTTAATACTTTATTAACAATTACACCAATTACCCTTGAATGTAATCCACCCCTGTTTTAATGAGTCCATTGACTATTAATCCATCCCCGTGTCCCGTCAAATGAACAATTATTAGTATTGATAGATATCTCGCCCACCGTACCCAGTCAAGCGTATGTGGTTATATATAAATACGTCAAGTTGTAATCTCTATATTAAATTAACAAGATATCATTTAGTTAATTAAATATAAAGCCCATTAATAACCCATAGTCCAATTTCCACAAGTGTCGGTCTTTTGTCCAAACCCCAATTATGGTCCAAAGCCCAATAACCCAGTCTTAATATTTAGTCCAACATCACGATTACTTCGGTTTAAATAAACATAATAATAACTTAGCTACGAGACATTAATTTAAAAGGGTTGAACATAACTTACAATGAGTATTTATCGCGTAGTGTTACACGGACAGAATTTCGACTTACAAACTTAAAATATTCGCTACTGTAACCTTATTATTATTAAATTTATATTAAAATTATAATTATAAAATATAAATATAAATATTGAGGGAGAGATCAGAGAATGATATTGATGAAGATTGTTTAAATATTTCATCCAATTCGCTGGCTATTTATAGATGTGGCCAGACATTTATGCCCATGCGATTACATGGAAAAATAGCTTCCAGGCCATGCGATCGCATGGCCGCCATTCACTGGTCACCATGCATTAAAAACATGGGCTGCTCGGATTTTATATAATATATAATATAATATATATAATTTTATATATATATATATATATATATATATATATATATATATATATATATATATATATATATATATATATATATATATATATATATATATATATTATATTATATTCTTGTGTATAGTTGACTCGTAATTTTAGGTCCGTTGCATCGCGCGTTGATACTCGGTTCAGGTCTCGGTTCCGGATTTTAGAACGTCCTTTCATACGATTTAATATCTTGTACTTTGCGTTCCACGACTTGTACTTTTATCAATATTTAGACGTTGATCATCAATAAATTGAACCACTTGGATTGTATCTTGTACATTTGAGCTTTTTGGTCATTTGCATCTTCAAATTGCCGAATCTGTCTTTTGTCTTCACCTTTTATTATTTAAACTAATATCACTTATAAATAGAACAATTGCAACTAAAAGCTTGTCTTTATGGAAGGATAATGCTATGAAATATATGTTCGTTTTTAGCATTATCAAATATTCCCACACTTGAGCGTTGCTTGTCCTCAAGCAATATAGAACTTGAATATAACTTTACTAGAATCACTTCTTTATTCTTCACACTTTGTACATCAGTGATTTTAAAATGGCAGTATGAACAATGATAGTAACGTTGTGGTTTTCAGTCCCCACATGACTATAAAAATTTAGATCCTTTAAGAAATTGGATCTTTATGAAAATATTTGATCTTTTCTTTAAAAAAAAATTTAATCTAGCTTTTACCCTAGATAAGTTTTCTGATTTGACCCACCATCGGTGTTGCAAAATATTTTTGTGGATCAATATTTTGGATAAAACTTTTAGGTTCGTGTAATCCACTGCTATCCCTGTATCGGAAAGCACACATCCAGTTTACTTGTTCTGTATATTAACTTTCAGCAAACTACCGATCGGTTGTAAAGGAAAGAGACGAACAAGAAACTGTTAAGGCAATGTCTAATGACATGCAGTTATTCATGGTCCACAACGTGTCAGATGCAATTACTATCCTTTGTAGGAGAAATAGTAAAGATCACCCTATAATTTTTTGGTCTGCCACAAGGTCCTGTCTTCGACCATGCTATGCAACCACCGTTCTCACGGTTGATACCCGATTTGGTTCAGGTGACCTAATGAATTCCGGTGAATTCTCAGGATTTTACGTTCAATGGTAATGAACGCATTGAAAATGGGTTTTTAGAAAACAAATCGGTTTGTAATTTTAATCAAAATATTTTCTTGTTCAAGCTCGAGTTTAGATATCATTGAATTCCATGAGTTTGTAATTCTCAATCTTTAAGGTCAATCTCAAGGATTGAGTAATATCAGGCTTAAATGCTAATTTTTGATCTTTTAAGGAGATTATCCTTTTCTGGGGCTCTGATTCATTAGTCTTATTAAGCTAATTTGCACGGTGCCCTCCACATTTTACGAGATAAATCCTTCCCATGGTTAGGATAAATCTGACCACTTGGCGACCCTGTTTGATGCTGAGGTCCGTGGATTTTCTCCTGATTTTAGTGATGACTTTTCTAGATTTTTTGTCAACCTACAGCTGGTCTGGACGACAACTTCTTGACCTAAATCAAGAAGCGCGTGTCTTTTTCAGAAGACTTTACTTCCTTTTAATGATGGAATTGATTCATCGTGTAGATCCATATTTCTTTCAAATATATTGCATTAAATCGGGTAAAACTGATTAATTTAGTTCAAAACAAAAGCACCTGCAATCAGCTTGTACATATATGTGATATATGTTTTAAAGAGCTTGGTAAATTCTTCCCACACTTAGCTTTTATTTATATTTTTCTTTGCCTTTTTATTTTCCTCTATTCTATTTTTAAATGAATTCTAGCATTTTAGGTTGTTTCTCAATTTATGTCCTTTCCGAGGTAATAATAATTTCGGTTTTATCACCTAGTTTTATCGTTCATAAATATGTATAAACATGATTTTGAATTCATTTAGTTGCAAATTTTTCAAATTTTCACAAAATTTGGCAATTGAACCAAGTGTATAAATTAATGTTTAAACCGAAAGAATCTAATCCCTTCCCACACTTAAGATCTTGAAATGCCCTCATTTGCAAGAAATCAGTAACAATTTAAATTATTGAGGGTGATTAGCGTAGAAGAATGATTAAAATTTTTACCAAAGTTTCCAAACATATTGTTGTTTGTTTGAATGATAAATGGTGCACATCATTTGTTCATTCCTGCAGTTGTTATTTCACATATATTTTGCATTTTGTCGTCAAAATTAGTTGCTTTTCCTGAACTTAATGTTAGTCTTTGAAAATGCGCTGTTTTACCCTGTTTTGTACATGAGATAAAATACATACAATACAAATATAAACATGCATGGTAATTTTGAAATGGGACTTAATATCCCACTTTCAAATTACAAATATGAAATATTAGTAACAACATAATAAAAATGTTAAAAATTACATCGAAATATCAAAATATTAATTGTTAAACATAAATAGATAAAAATGATAAAAGATAAGAAATCACCAATGGAACACTATCAATTTGGATATGGATTCCAGTTCATGTTATCATCCGGGTTCCATGGCTCATTATAGGTGTTCTGATAGGCTTGGCTGGGGTCGTACAGGTTAAAGGGCGGTCGGATGTTAGGCTGATGTGGTGGATAGTAAGCAGGCCGAGTCGGGATGTAGTTTTGTGGTACCTGATATGATAGCTGGCTCATGATCTGGTGCTGATGAACTACCCAACTATCATGCTGGCATCTCCTGGATTGTTCATACTCATCCGCGGCTCTCCACTGCTCATACTGATGATGCCTAGCCTGGTTATTCATTTCCACCTCATACATATGCTGATAAACATCCGTATAACTATCTCTAATGACATTCCTAATGTCATCTGCTTCCTCCATCTCCTCATCCGAACCCCTCTCTACCTGTGGATGGATGCCCTGATATGGTATTGGCCTATTGTGTCTCCTTAACAATACCTTTTCCCTACTATAAATCGATAGACCTATAGTCTAGGCTTGTTCCTGCACTATTGAAATGCCCCGTTCATATACATTATAAACGATTCACAATAGTTGATTTCATTGCGAGGTACTTGACCTCTAAATGATACATTTTACAAACATTGCATTCGTTTTTAAAAGACAAACTTTCTTTACATCGAAAGTTGACGGTATGCATACCATTTTATAATATATCCAACTATAATTGACTTAATAATAATCTTGATGAACTCAATGACTCGAATGCAACGTCTTTTGAAATATGTCATGAATGACTTCAAGTAATATCTCTATTATGAGCAAATGCACAGCGAAAGGTTTCCTTCATAACTGAGAATAAACATGCTTTCAAGTGTCAACCAAAAGGTTGGTGAGTTCATAGGTTTATCATAAAACAATAAAATTCATCATTTTGATAGACTACAAGATTTAAATCTCGCATGGTACAAATGGGCCTGAATCCTATACCCACCTGTAATGCACATACGATATCTTTTAAATACAGTACACCTTTCTCGTGTACGAAATCATCTTTCATAAATCTTAGTAACCGTACACATATCTCGTGCACAAAAATAACATACACATAACCTGTGTATAAAATCATTCTCTCGATACATAACATTCACTTTTCATTGCTTTCATAACTTGGCTTGGTAACCGACCTTAACATATAATGCGCATAATAATATCCCCAAAACAGAACATCTCGTCTGTATAATAATCATATAAACTTCGAAGTACTAAACACCACGCCCACTAGCCCTTCCATCTAGTGAACATTCTAGGTGGAGGTGTTAAACCTGATAGCTACCTTTAGGATTCGCGTCAATTAGGTGTGCACTAATTTTCAAAATTAGTGATGTTACCTAATTCTTAGGTTACCAAGCAATAATAATCAGGGGAAAAATATTCATATCAATTGTGGCAATTATCACGTCCACATAATTCAATGGTGGCAATTATCACGTCCACATAATTCATTCGAGGAATGTTTTGCTTGTGTCTATCTCGTCAAACATTTATAAAAGCATTTCTTGTATTCGCAGTTCAAAATGCATTTCAAAAGCATTTAATAAAGCATTTGTAAAAGTAGCGCATGTATTCTCAGTCCCAAAAATATAAAGAGCAAAAGAGAATCAAATGAACTCACCTAATGTATTTTGTAGTAAAAATACATATGACGACACTGAACAAAACAGGGTTTGGCCTCGGATTCACGAACCTATATCATTTGTATATATATTAATACACATATTTGCAATCGAACAATTGTATATATATGAATTTATTAGTTATATCATATTTATATTAATAATATGTATATATCTTCATATTTTCATTTTGTATATAAAAATATAAATTTTATTATGTTGTGTATTAAATATATATATATTTATATATATCATTTGTTTGAAAAGTAGTAATAATACTAAAATAATATTAAATATGGTAAAATTATAATAATTATAATACTTAAGTTTTCTTATAAAGGCAATAATGTTAATATTTCTATTAGTGATAATACTAATAATGATATTAATGATAATAACTATAAAAGTATTAATTTTACTGTTAATGATAGTTATGATAATGATTTTAGCAGTTACATAATAGTAATATTCATGATGATACTTATAATCATATTAGTGGCAATATTAATAATAATCTTAATATTAATATTAATGATGATAATACTAATAATGATAATCATTCTTATAATAATAATGATAATATTAGTAATAATACTTATGTTCATTAAAATTGATAATAACACTAATAATAACTTGTTTTATTTTCATAATAACACTAATTATAATTATCATAATAATAATAATAATAATACTTATAATGATCATAGCGATGGTAAACTTTAATAATCTTGTAATAATAATAATTTTGATAATGATATTAATACTAATCCTAACTGATAATAATAATAATACTGATAGTGTTCCAAATAAACATATATTTAGTAGCAATATCGTTCCAATATGTAAAGTTTTTAAATGTAATTTCCTTATTTTTAGTTGTAATAGTTAAATAAATAAGTGCGAAGACGAAAGACGCAAATCGCTCGAAAATGAAGATTTAAAGACAAAAACGAAGATTTGAAAGACCAAAACGTCCAAAAAGCTCAAATATACAAGATACAATTCAAAAGGTTCAAATTATTGATGAAGAACGTCTAAAAATGACAAGAGTACAAGTTACAAAACGCAAAGTACACGATATAAAATTGTACGAAAGGACGTTCGAAAATCCGGAACCAGGACATGAACCAACTCTCAACGCTCGACGCAACGGTGTAAAAATTACAAGTCAACTATGCACAAGAATAAAATATAATATTTAAATAATTCATAATAAGAATAATATTAAATAATAAAAAGTTGTTAATTGAGCATAGTTCAGGGGTCGTAAATGAAAATTTGAATTCTAATTTTCCTATAAAAGGAACGATACGTTCGATGAAGAGAGAGGAGAATTTTTATCCGATCTTTTTTTTCTTCGATCAATTATCAATATCAATTATCAATATCTATATTCTATATCTCTATCATAATGTTAATGTAATAAGATATAACAATAATCTTAATTTTAAGTTTAAATTATGATAATAATAAGATTTATGATAGAGATCATTTGAGTGTGTAAGTCGAAATTCTGTCCGTGTAACGCTACGCTATTTTTAATCATTGTAAGTTATGTTCAACCTTTTTACATTAATGTCTCGTAGCTAAGTTATTATTATGCTTATTTAAAACGAAGTAATCATGATGTTGGGCTAATTACTAAAATTGGGTAATTGGGCTTTGTACCATAATTAAGGTTTGGGCAAAAGACCGACACTTGTGGAAATTGAACTATTGACTATTAATAGATGGGGGGTATTGTCTAATTGAGTGACAACTCATTGGAGTCTGTCGAACCTATCTTCAAATTAATTAACCTAATAATTAATAATGATTATGGTTGTCCTATTTAGTGACGTTCATATGGAATCTGTTATAATCATTTAATTAATCAATTGGGTTGGGTAATTGATTATTCATTCTGATCAAGTGGATGAATTAATATTCATAAACTAATTAAAACAGGGGTGGATTACATACAGTGATAACTGGTGTAATTGTTGACAGAAGTGATAACTGCGTCATAGTTTAAATCCTTAATCAGTTGGAATATTTGACTTCGGGTATAAGGGTAATTTGACGAGGATACTCGCACTTTATATTTATGACCGATGGACTATTATGGACAAAAACCAGATAGACGTATCAAATAAACCAGGACAAAGGACAATTAACCCATGGTAATAAATTAAAATCAACAAACATCATGATTACGGAAGTTTAAATAAGCATAATTCTTTTATTATATTTCTCATCGTATCTTTATTTTTCTGTCATTTTATTTATCGCAATTTATTTTACGCACTTTAATTTTTGTCATTTATTTTTACGCTTAAAATCGACAAACCGGTCATTAAACGGTAAAACCCCCATTTTATAATAATACTACTACTTATTTATATATATATTTTTATAAATAAACTTAATAATATAGCGTTAACTTCACCAGCTCCCTGTGGAACGAACCGGACTTACTAAAAACTACACTACTCTACGATTAGGTACACTGCCTATAGTGTTGTAGCAAGGTTTAGGTATATCCCATCCGTAAATTAATAAAACTTGTGTCATATTTTGTAGTATTTTGTATTAAAAATAATACTATTTCGTACCCTCACGCTACATCATCAAGTTTTTGGCGCCGCTGCCGGGGAGCGCTAAAACGCTATATTTTTAATTATAATAATATTGAAATAAAATATAATAATATAATAATATTGAAATAGAATATAATAATATAATAATATTGAAATAGAATATAATAATATAAAAATATTTAAGAATCTTTACGTAAATTTTAAAAAAAAAAAGTCGTATTTATTAAATACTTCAGGGGTATATTATGTAACTTATAATTAATAATTGCTATCATGTCGCTTTCATGTGAATAGTAAATTAATTAATTTATTTTCATTTACTATTCATGAATAGTAAATGAATTAAAAAAAAAAAAAAAAGTTTTAAAAAAAAAAAATTATAATTATAAAAAAATTATTAATTTGTAAAAAAAAATCGTTTTTAAAAAAAAAAAAAAAAAAAAAAAAAAAAAAAAATTTGTGTAAAAAAAAAAAATCGTTTTTTAAAAGAAAAAAAAAATCGTTTTAAAAAAAAAAAAAAAAAAATTTGTAAAAAAAAAAAAAAAAAAAAAAAAAAAAAAAAAACGTAAAAAAAAAAAAAAACGTAAAAAACAAAAACGTAAAAAAAAAAAAAAAAAAAAAACGTAAAAAAAAAAAAAAAAAAAAAAAAAAAAAAATTATTAAAAAAAAAATATATATATTTTTAAAATTTTGTCTATAAAAAAAAAAAAAAAAAAAAATGTTTTTTTTTAGTTTTATTACCTTTAGATTTTTAGACTATAGTCGCAACTTTTAGTATTAAGTTTAGTTTTGCCATAGTTATTTTTACTTCTAGAATTTTTAGGCTTTGCCGTAAAATCCCTTAAGTGCTTATTCCTTAGACTAAGTTTTAGGTGCTTTAGAATTTTACGACGCCGTATTTCGCACTACTTTCTTATTTTTATTTTTCGACGCCTATTTTTCGACCTTTTATTTTTCGACATTTTTCGACGCGCAATCTATTTCTTTCTTATTTCTCGCCATTCTAGTTTTTAGGTCTTAGAATTTTTTTCTACTTCTTCTCTAAATTTCTTAAAATTACAAAAATTTATTTTAAGTGGTTAAATTGATAGACATCAAAATTTTCTGGTTCGTAGTAATAGTTGGATTTGTACGTGGACCGGGTTATTGGAGCCAAACAGTCCTCAATTATATTGAGACCAAACGAATCCTGCCCCTCTGCTGCATCTTTTGGCTATTCGAAACGTGGGCAAAATCAGAAAAGTCTATTAATTGGATAACTTATTATAATTTTTCTTTCCTTTTTAAAAACTAATAGGATATTCAGTGAATGCACCGAGCAAGACGTTCGCCGCCGGTCATACGTTCACCACCTGTAACTAGATCAAGACATTTAGCGAATATAACCGCCGTTGATTTTTCTTTAGAATCGTCATCCAGTCGCCCAAGTACTTCAGTTCAAATTTCCGATAATCCATTTTTTGAACCCGACCTCACAATTGAGAATTCGAAAAATATTCAGGAACGGTTTGTAGATCCCGAACCATTAAACTTTCCTCCGGAACCACCAATCATTCAAACAGAGATTGTTGAGGAAGAAACCATTAAATCAGAAACCTCTAGTGATTCAGATACAACACTTCCAATCATGAAAAATCTAGAACCTCTAAGTATGGAAGACCGAATGAGAGTTACACGCACGGGCCAAGGTCACGCCATTATTAAACCAGAAGTTAATGCTCCAGATTATGAAATTAAAGGACAAATCCTACACATGGTAACTAACCAATGCCAATTCAGTGGTGCACCGAATGAAGACCCAAACGAACATCTTCGTACGTTTAATAGAATTTGTACACTATTCAAAATCCGAGAAGTGGAAGATGAGCAGATCTATCTCATGTTGTTTCCCTGGACTTTAAAGGGAGAAGCCAAAGATTGGTTAGAATCGTTACCTGAAGGGGCGATTGACACATGGGATGTTTTAGTTGAAAAATTTCTTAAACGATTCTTTCCGGCATCCAAAGCCGTGAGACTTCAAGGAGAAATTGTTACGTTCACGCAAAAGCCAAATGAAACATTATATGAGGCGTGGACAAGATTCGGAAGGATGTTGAGAGGATGTCCTCAACACGGATTAGATACTTTTCAAATAGTACAAATCTTCTATAAAGGCGTAGACATCGCCACACGAAAAGACATCGACATAACCGCTGGTGGTTCCATTATGAAGAAAACCGCAACTGAAGCTTACAAAATTATTGATAACACAGCCTCCCACTCACATGAGTGGCATCAAGAAAAAGATATCTTTCGATCATCTAAAGCGGCTAGAGCCGATTCTAGCCATGACTTTGATTCCGTTTCAGCAAAAATAGATGCTTTCGAAAGACGAATGGAAAAGATGAATAAAGATATTCACGCAATACGAATCAGTTGTGAGCAATGCGGTGGACCACATTTAACGAAAGATTGTCACATTGAACCAACGATGGAACAACGAGAGAATGTTTCCTATATGAACCAAAGGCCGGAAAATAATTATCAGAATAATTATCAACCGCCAAAGCTAAACTTTAATCGAAATCAAAACATTCTTTACAATCCAAATGGACCCAACAACAACTCGTACAACCAACAAGGTCCGAATAACCAACCAACTCAAAAGAACACTTTCAATCAACAAAGACCTGGCTTATATAAACCACAACAACAAACCGAAGAGAAAAAGTCAAATATGGAAGACGTGGTATTCAAGCTAGTTGAATCTCAAACACAATTTATTGAAACTCAAACCCAAACGAACGAGAGGTTTGATCAGTCATTAAGAACTCAACAAGCTTCCATTTTGAATCTAGAAAAACACGTAGGTACTCTTGCTAGCATGATGAGTGAGAGGGAACAAGGAAAGCTACCGAGTAATACTGAAGTAAATCCTCGGAAAGAGAATGTTAATATGGTGTCAACAAATTCTGAAAAACCAGTTCCAGAAGATGGGAAGGTTTTAGATGTGAGTAACAATGAAGAAGTTACATCACCACCACCACCCGAGTATGTAAAGCCAGTGGTGACACCATACAAACCACCCATCCCGTTTCCAAGAAAAGGAGTTGAGTATGAGCAAGTAATAAGAAATAAAGATTGTGATACTTCTGGAAAGAAGAAGAAGAAAAAGAATAAGAAAGTACAAGAAACAAAAGCCGTAGAAGTAAACCCGGTGAATACAGTTCCACCAAAACCTCCACCTATGGTAGGTGATCCGGGTGAATTTATTGTTCCTTGTCTACTTAGTGATTGTGTCATGTATGATGCACTAGCAGATTTAGGTGCAAGTGTGAGTGTTATGTCTCTTTCATTATATAAGAGATTAGGGGTAGGTGAGTTAAGTCCAACGGATATGAGTGTTCGACTCTTTGATCAAACCATTAAGCACCCAGTTGGAATTGCTGACAACCTACCCATTCAAGTAGGTAATTTAACCTTTCTAGTCGAATTCATTGTCATTGACATAGAAGAGGACTCAAACATTCCTCTAATTTTAGGACGACCATTCTTAGCGTCCACCGGGGCGTTATTTGATGTAGGAAATGGAAGAATGACACTTAAAAGTGGTAACAAATCAATCACCTTTATGATTCGAAAGTCTAAATCTCCACCAACTAAAACCGTTGAACCAGTAAAAACGATTGGTAATAACCATGTTGTTTTACCAACTCCAACGGTAGTGCTTAGCAATAATAAAACGCCTAAGTGTGGGGAAAATGAAGTAAAACCTAATGATGACTTGATAATAAAGAACCCCGTTGTTGATACGAAATTAAATGACCCCGTTATTAACAGTTCAATGAAGAAACTTTTTAAACGGGTTATCGATGCTAGAAGTAAGGGGAACTTTAAGTTATGTAACCGGTTAGTATCCAATCTGTCGCCTAAAGAAAAGGCGAAACTAGTTGAATTTTGGGATATTACGGAAGAAGTCGGGCACTGGCTTAAAGAAAAAGTCACAGATAGGCAAGTTGATTATGGACCAAAAGAAATTGACGATGAAGTTAATCACAATTTTGACACCACAGCTACCTAAGTGTGGGGAGATTCAAATGTTCTAAGAAAATGTTATCTAGAGTTAGTTGTTCTGTTCTCGTGTAGTTCCGAGAATGGAATCCGATTGGTCTTTTCCGCTAGCAGACACTAAAGAACTAGTTTTCTCCCCCCATTCTGAATTTTTTTTTTTTTTAGGTTTTATATGAAATTAATATGCTTTTAAGTTTTGTGTGATATTTAAAAACAAAATTTACTTTAATTCATTAAGTTGAAAAAATGATTTCTAAAATTCGTCGTGAGTTGAAGACTAGGTCATTAAGCCGAAATTGCTTTACCCGAGGGTGGGACGGCAAATTTTGTTATCATTATTTTTAATTTTATTGATCTAAAGTATGCCAAAAAGATATTAGACTTTATAAATTTTTGAACGTGGGGTAATATACCCAACTTCAAAAATATGTATATATATGTTTGTATTTTATATTATGTACAAAACAGGGTAGAACAACGCACTTTCAAAGACTAACATTAAGTTCAGCAATAGCTACTGATTTTGACGACAAGAAGCAAAATATCAAATGTGATGTAAAATAATATGCTTACAAACTGGGTATTTTTAATCACTTTTCTACACTAATCACCCTCATGAATTTATAATTATAGTCTGATTTCATGCAAATGAGGGCATTGCATGATCTCAAGTGTGGGGAAGGGTTATAAATTCTCTCGGGTTTGCACTTAGTTTATTTGCAAAATTTTGTGAAAATTTGAAAAATTTTCAACTAAATGAATTTAAAATCATGTTTATACATATTTATGAACGGTGAAAACTAGGTGATAATACCGAAATTATCGTTACCTCGAAAAGGACATAAATTGAGAAACACCCTAAAACGCTTGAATTCATTTAAAATGAAATAAAAGAAAATAAAAAGGCAAAGAAAGAAACTAAGTGTGGGAAGAATGTACCAAGTTATTCAATTTAAAACATATATCACATATTTTTGTACAAGATTATTGCAGGTACTTTTGCTTTGGACGATACTAATCAGTTTTACCCGGTTTACTGTAATACATTTGAAAGAAAGATGGATCTACACGATGAATCAATTCCATCATTAAAAGGAAGTAAAGTCTTCCGAAAAAGACACGCGCTTCTTGATTTAGGTCATGAAGTTGTCGTCCAGACCAGCTGTAGGTTGACGAAAAACCTAGAAAAGTCATCACTAAAATCAGCAGGAAATCCACGGACCTCAGCATCAAACAGGGTCGCCAAGTGGTCAGATTTATCCTAACCATGAGAAGGATTTATCTTGTACAATGGGGAGGCACCGTGCAAATTAGCTTGATAAGACTAATGAATCAGATCCCCAGAAAGGATAATCTCCTTAAAGATTAAAAATCAGCTTTTAAGACTGATATTACTCAATCCTTGAGATTGAACTTAAAGATTGAGAATTCAAACTCATGGAATTCAATGATATCTAAACTCGAGCTTGAACGAGAAAATATTTTGATCAAAAATACAAACCGATTTGTTTTCTGAAAACCCATTTTCAATGCGTTCATTACCATTGAACGTAAAATCCTGAGAATTCATCAGAATTTATTAGGTCACCTGAACCAAATCGGGTGTCAACCGTAAGAACGGTGGTTGCATAGCATGGTCAGAGACAGGACCTTGTGCCAGACCGAAAAATCATAGGATGATCTTTACTATCGCTCCTACCAAGGATAGTTCTAGCATCCGACACGTTAAAAGACCATAATCATCTGCATGTCACGGGACATTGCCTTAACAGTTTCTTGTTCATCGCTTTCCTTTACAACCGGACGGTAGTTTACCAAAAGGTAATATACGGAACAAGTAAACTGGATGTGTGCTTTCCGATACCGGGATAGCAGTGGATTACACGAACCTAAAAGTTTTAGCCAAAATATTGATCCACAAATATATTTTGCAACACCGATGATGGATCAAATCAGAAAACTTATCTAGGGTAAAAGCTAGAATGAATTTTCAAAAGATCAAATGTTTTCATAAAGATCCAATTTCCTTAATGGATCTAAATTTTTATAGTCATATGGGACTGTAAACCGCCTTTCAAATGTGCACTTTGCTTTGGAAACCGAAAGTAAATCGGCTATTTGATTGCAAGTGTCGTTGTCCTAAACCCAAGGCAACTGTGGATGACACACCCACCTTTAACCATATCGTTACTATCATTGTTTATACCGCTATATCAAAATCACTGATGTACAAAATGTGATGAATAAAAAAGTGATTCATGTATGTTTTTATTTCAAGTTCTGTATTGCTTGAGGACAAGCAACGCTCAAGTGTGGGGATATTTGATAGTGTTCCAAATAAACATATATTTAGTAGCAATATCGTTCCAATATGTAAAGTTTTTAAATGTAATTTCCTTATTTTTAGTTGTAATAGTTAAATAAATAAGTGCGAAGACGAAAGACGCAAATCGCTCGAAAATGAAGATTTAAAGACAAAAACGAAGATTTGAAAGACCAAAACGTCCAAAAAGCTCAAATATACAAGATACAATTCAAAAGGTTCAAATTATTGATGAAGAACGTCTAAAAATGACAAGAGTACAAGTTACAAAACGCAAAGTACACGATATAAAATTGTACGAAAGGACGTTCGAAAATCCGGAACCAGGACATGAACCAACTCTCAACGCTCGACGCAACGGTGTAAAAATTACAAGTCAACTATGCACAAGAATAAAATATAATATTTAAATAATTCATAATAAGAATAATATTAAATAATAAAAAGTTGTTAATTGAGCATAGTTCAGGGGTCGTAAATGAAAATTTGAATTCTAATTTTCCTATAAAAGGAACGATACGTTCGATGAAGAGAGAGGAGAATTTTTATCCGATCTTTTTTTTCTTCGATCAATTATCAATATCAATTATCAATATCTATATTCTATATCTCTATCATAATGTTAATGTAATAAGATATAACAATAATCTTAATTTTAAGTTTAAATTATGATAATAATAAGATTTATGATAGAGATCATTTGAGTGTGTAAGTCGAAATTCTGTCCGTGTAACGCTACGCTATTTTTAATCATTGTAAGTTATGTTCAACCTTTTTACATTAATGTCTCGTAGCTAAGTTATTATTATGCTTATTTAAAACGAAGTAATCATGATGTTGGGCTAATTACTAAAATTGGGTAATTGGGCTTTGTACCATAATTAAGGTTTGGGCAAAAGACCGACACTTGTGGAAATTGAACTATTGACTATTAATAGATGGGGGGTATTGTCTAATTGAGTGACAACTCATTGGAGTCTGTCGAACCTATCTTCAAATTAATTAACCTAATAATTAATAATGATTATGGTTGTCCTATTTAGTGACGTTCATATGGAATCTGTTATAATCATTTAATTAATCAATTGGGTTGGGTAATTGATTATTCATTCTGATCAAGTGGATGAATTAATATTCATAAACTAATTAAAACAGGGGTGGATTACATACAGTGATAACTGGTGTAATTGTTGACAGAAGTGATAACTGCGTCATAGTTTAAATCCTTAATCAGTTGGAATATTTGACTTCGGGTATAAGGGTAATTTGACGAGGATACTCGCACTTTATATTTATGACCGATGGACTATTATGGACAAAAACCAGATAGACGTATCAAATAAACCAGGACAAAGGACAATTAACCCATGGTAATAAATTAAAATCAACAAACATCATGATTACGGAAGTTTAAATAAGCATAATTCTTTTATTATATTTCTCATCGTATCTTTATTTTTCTGTCATTTTATTTATCGCAATTTATTTTACGCACTTTAATTTTTGTCATTTATTTTTACGCTTAAAATCGACAAACCGGTCATTAAACGGTAAAACCCCCATTTTATAATAATACTACTACTTATTTATATATATATTTTTATAAATAAACTTAATAATATAGCGTTAACTTCACCAGCTCCCTGTGGAACGAACCGGACTTACTAAAAACTACACTACTCTACGATTAGGTACACTGCCTATAGTGTTGTAGCAAGGTTTAGGTATATCCCATCCGTAAATTAATAAAACTTGTGTCATATTTTGTAGTATTTTGTATTAAAAATAATACTATTTCGTACCCTCACGCTACATCATCAAATACTAATACTTAATAATAATGTCAATCAATAATAACAATAATAACAATAACAATAACAATCTATAATAATAATAATAATAATAATAATAATAATAATAATAATAATAATAATAATAATAATAATAATAATAATAATAATAATAATAATAATAATAATAATAATAATAATAATAATAATAATAGAAAATGGAAACTACCTCAAAAAAAGTCTTAAGAAGAAAACTGCCGTGAACGGGACTCGAACCCGAGACCTCACGCCCACCCGAAAACATTCCAAACCAGCTAAGCTAGCCTTTTTATCTGATATTAACTGGATTGCATTTGTATTTAACTAGTATTGTTTTCTGTTTCCATTTCTCTCTTCCTCACAAACTCAAATCGAACACAGAATCAATTAATCTAACAACTAGTTTTTTAGATCGATTTAAAACTTGTATTTAACCCAGAAACATTCCTTGTTAACATCTGAATTAATAAGTAAGCGAAGTAATAAAAAAAAATCTGCTATAGCTGTTCGCGTAAATAAAAAAAATAAATATTGATTTTTGATTCTAAGATGGTTTTGCATTAGAACATTGATTGAAAGCAGAAAATAACTGAATTGTAACACTTATATTTGTGATTTTAACTTTAACTTAAAAGTAAAAAAATATAATAACACTTACAACACCCGTTTATGAACTCGATGAGCTCAATATCCAATTTAAAATTTAAGGACGTTTTAGACTAAAGTTACAACATGAAAGAGGTAGTAAAAAGTTCCTGTAAACTTTCTCCATGATCAATTGAACTCAAAACATTAACATGAATCCTAATTTTTGGATGAACACAATCGTTTAACTTTTGAAAAACAACTTTGACTCCTAAAATTTATAATGGTTACGAAGAATTGGAAGCTTAAACTTTGCAGAAAGTTTTAATGGATGAATCCTAAAACAACTACATTTATACATTTTGAGATTTAATTCGAATTGGAGCTTTTGGAAATTTTTGACACGAACAGGGTAATGAACTGGATACCTTTTCCTTTTCTATTTAATTCATCAAATAAAATGGCTGTTGTAGATAATTGTGATGGCTAATAGTAAGGTAGGTCGATTAGTTAACTTATTAGCTGTAACTGATCAATTATGAATTCGTGATGTCGATTATATTCCATCCAGTACAGAAGAAATAGATAAAAAAATATAAAGATTGATTAAGATTGATAACAGATTTGTAATTTACCTAGATATTAAATGATTTGCAAGAATTCAAGGAGACAAAGATAAAAGTTCGATGTGGACACCAAACTAATTTGGATTCCTGTCTGATTCATTTTAGGTTTTATTTGCTATTAATAATAAATATATAAATAATAATAATAATAGAATTAATAATAATAATAAAAATAATATAAGTAATAACTAAAATCATAATTTTTCCTAATAAGTGTAATGATATTACTAATAACAATAATATTAGCAATTAAATGTATCAACTATCATATATACATTATATGTATCTAATATTAATACTGATATTAATATAATAATAATGAAAATAATATCATTGATATAACAACTATTTTTATCTTTTAATTTCATTTATTTTGTTAATATTACAGTTTATTAATTATGTAATATCTAATAATTATATTATACATACAATACATATAACATTTATATCTTTTATACATACTCCAATATATATATCATAATACTTCTTTATATATATATATATATATATATTTTACATTTTATTAGTTACTTAATCACTCTAATTACTATTTTACATCTTTAATTCAAATGTTTATTTTATAATTTCAAATTATTATATTTACTTATATTTATATGAATATACATTTTTATTTGCAAATAATTGTTCGTGAATCGTCGGGGATAGTCAAAAGGGTAACTAAATATATATGAACATAGTTAAAAGTTTTTGAGGTTTCAACATTACAGACTTTGCTTATCATGTCGAAAACATTAATTCATTTAAAGATTAAGTTTAAATTTGATCGAAAATTTTCGAGTCTTCACAGTACCTACCCGTTAAAGAAATTTCGTCCCGAAATTTGAGTGTGGTTGTCATGGCTAACAATAAGAATGTTTTCCTGACGAATATGAGCTGATAAATAGAGTTTTATCATCATTTAGTAATATGGGTAAAACAATTCGATTATTCGAAGAGCACGAATGAAGCTATCACAAAAGAGTGAAATGAAGAAATAGAGATTCGTCTTGTCTGGTGACGTAGTCACGGTTGATTTCCGGAATTCAAGGGATTTAAAGGAAATCTTCGAACCCTAAAAGATTTGATTCTTCGACGAGTAAGAAAATTAAGATCCGTTTGGATTAAAGGTGATAATCTGTCTTGAGTGCTCTGTAGTATATTTTACTATATATCTACCCCCTTCGTTTCCTTTATAATTTGGGGTTCCAACCTTTTGTTTTCTTTTCTCTACTTTAAGTCATACGAATAATGATCCAGAATTTGTAGATACGAATTTCGGAATGAGCAGAGTTAATGTTCTAAGAAAGAAATGGTAATAGCACAATCTGACTTGTCAAATTACCAGAATTCAAAAGAAAAGATAGTATTATCAAGAAAATATGTTCTTGATATGTTTATAGATTAGATAGAATATAAGAGTCGTGTAACATGGCACATGATGATGTTATAATCTATGAATCATCACGTTCCATTAGAAACTAAGCATGACTTACTATAATATAATCCCGTTGATCAAGTGTCATTGTATTATACTAACTCATGCATCAATTTTCAACACTACTTTAGAACATTCATATTTTAAATTTGAAGGTTCACAGAATATAGAAACTAAAACAATTTTCTTTTATGATATAATACATATAGCTTGAAGACATAATTAATATCGGATGAGAATATTTATAAAGATATCTTCAGAAATATTGAGGATATTTATAATGAAAGATACGATAATATCTTAGAATTTTTGAATCAAATTGTGATGAAGAAATTCATTCACGATGATTTAGAGCGATTAAGGAGCAAGATATTCGCTAAAGATTTCATCAGAATCAGAATCATCAGGATTCTTTAAATACAAATTTAGTCCTTGTAATTTGTTCAGAGTTTCAGGATGAGAGATCATAATTCTAAGTGATAAATGTTATATGTATATATAACTTTTGATGTAGAAACGCTGCGAGATTCAAAATGCTGATTGCTGATTTCCCGATACATGGTATGGAAATTCTCGTTACAAGATGTCGATGAGTTTATGATAAGACTTCAATAGATAAATATAGTGATTTTTCGAAGAGATTTAAGCCAAGGAGCAACGAGGTTGCTGGTACGTCTGCTGGTAATATGATGGAATATAAAAGGTTCCCCAGTAACAATAAAAGAGCACACATATATATCAAGGTTATAATAAGGTTGTTCGAACGAAATTCGAAGTTGACTACAAATTTGGCTAATTTGGAAGGAAATTGAAAAGTTATTTTCGGTAATAATAACGCTAAAGGAGTTAGCACAGCTACGTGTTAAACGTTTACTCAGTTCTCGAGAGTTTTTTAGGTGTATAGCTATATGCATAAATCTTTCCTTCCGTAGATGAAGTGCGGTTGGTTCATTCTCTTGTTTGAGGTGTTTTCAAGAATCATGAAAGGTTTGAACGCATATCATAATCGTCAAGTTACAAATGAAGTTTAGGATGAAATCAAGTGGCAAACTTGAAAAATTGTTTAGTTTCATATGTTATAATCAATATTTTAATTCATTTTAATTGTCCAATGTTGGTAGTCCTCAGTTGATAGTCCACAGTTAGCAATATATAATATTCGAATTAATTAATACGTGTCGTGACCCGTGTACATATCTCAGACTCGATCACAACTCAAAGTATATATATTATTGTAGAATCAACCTCAACCCTGTATAGCTAACTCCTGCATTACTGCATATAGAGTGTCTATAGTTATTCCAAATAATATATATAGATGCGTCGATATGATATGTCAAAACCTTGTATACGTGTCCCGATATTTAAAGTTCGGAAAATAAATAACAGAAATTAAATGACGATAAATAAAATTGCGAGAATATAAACTGCGATAATTAAATTGCGATAAATAAAATGTAATCAGTTAGCTAGGAACAGTTAGCGTGGATTCTTAACAAAATTTCTCATAGTTAATTTGTCTGTTTCTAACAAATTTTATTTTATCATATGTTTTCTTCATTATGCCACTTGTTGGATTCTGATAGTTCAAAATCCAAATATGAAATTGAATGAAAATGGTTATTCTGCGGTGAACGGATACGTATATCGGTGGTTGTATGTAGGATAGTAAATGACTGTTGAATCAGCTTCGACGAATGTACAGTGTAACTTATTAAGGTGAAATCTAAATATTCCTCGGGTATTACCTACCCGTTAAAATATTTTTACCATTAACAGTTTGTACAAAAGAATTTTTAATTACAACCTTTATGAAAACATATATACATATATATTTTTTTCAGATGTAATCATGGATTTAATGAGTCAATATTATATTAGACTCATTTGATTTAAGGTTAAAACTAGAATGAATAATCTCTAAAACTTTAGAGATTACATGATCACCATGAAGAACAAAGGTAATTGATATAAAACGATTCGTAGATCGATGATTATGCTCACGGTACAAAATGAGATGTTGAGGCGTGTGGTGTTGAAACTTGGGTTGTTGGTGGTACTGGTGTTGTCGGTGTTGTTGCTGGAACTGTTAGGTTTTGCACCATGTTTTCCAAATTGATTACTCGAGCGCAACGCTCATTGACTTCTTCCATTACTCCAGGATGATTGTTGGTCGAAACGAGCGGATGAATAAGGTTTAGAATTGTGGATAGAATATAATCGTGTCGAGCTACTCTAGAAATGAGGCTGAAAATGGTGTTTCGGATTGGTTCGCCGGTAAGTGCTTCAGGTTCATCGCCAAGAAGTGAATTCGGTAGGTGAAAGGGATCGCCTTCTTCGCGTCTCCATTGATTGAGTCGACTACGAACCCATCCCCAATTCATCCAGAATTGATGATGGCTAAATGGTTGATTCATTCTGGTCTCACTGCTTTCGAAGCTTAGGTGAAACTCCATATCGGAATAGCCGTCGGAATCCGAGAAATTCGAACTGGTTGAGGGATTCATCTCGTACGATCATATGAAGGATTTTTTTGATAAGAAATAGATTATAGGATGTAGATTAGTACCCTGCAATACATAATTTACATATGCATATATAATACTAAAATCCCATAAGTTACGAAGAAATCTACGGAAGCTGTCAGGCAAAGGTAACAATAACAGATATGCTAAGATATGAATTTATCTATACACAGTCTATGTAATAGAGGTAGTAAGACATGTCTAGACTTTAAGGATGTTTAGCAAATAATTTTCAACACTAAATGATAAGCAAAACTTTGACATGCAGACACGGTCGAAGTCCAGACTCACTAATGCATCTAAACAACTATCAGTTAGACACACTAATGCAAGACCTGGTTCGCTAAGACCATCGCTCTGATACCAACTGAAATGCCCCGTTCATATACATTATAAATGATTCACAATAGTTGATTTCATTGCGAGGTACTTAACCTCTAAATGATACATTTTACAAACATTGCATTCATTTTTAAAAGACAAACTTTCTTTACATCGAAAGTTGACGGCATGCATACCATATCATAATATATCTAACTATAATTGACTTCATAATAATCTTGATGAACTCAATGACTCGAATGCAACGTCTTTTGAAATATGTCATGAATGACTTCAAGTAATATCTCTATTATGAGCAAATGCAAAGCGGAAGGTTTCTTTCATACCTGAGAATAAACATGCTTTCAAGTGCCAACCAAAAGGTTGGTGAGTTCATAGTTTATCATAAAACAATAAAATTCATCATTTTGATAGACCACAAGATTTAAATCCTTCATGGTACAAATGGGCCCGAATCCTATACCCACCTGTAATGCACATGCGATATCTTTTAAATACAGTACACCTTTCTCGTTTACGAAATCATCTTTCATAAATCTTAGTAACCGTACACATATCTCGTGCACAAAAATAACATACACACAACCTGTGTATAAAATCATTCTCTCGATACATAACATTCACTTTTCATTGCTTTCATAACTTGGCTTGGTAACCGACCTTAACATATAATGCGCATAATAATATTCCCAAAACAGAACATCTCATCTGTATAATAATCATATAAACTTCGAAGTACTAAACACCACGCCCACTAGCCCTTTCGTCTAGTGAACATTCTAGGTGGGGGTGTTAAACCCGGTAGCTACCTTTAGGATTCGCGTCAATTAGGCGTGCACTAATTCTCAAAATTAGTGATGTTGCCTAATTCTTAGGTTACCAAGCAATAATAATCAGGGGAAAAATATTCATATCAATTGTGGCAATTATCACGTCCACATAATTTAATGGTGGCAATTATCACGTCCACATAATTCATTCGAGGAATATTTTGCTTGTGTCTATCTCGTCAAACATTTATAAAAGCATTTCATGTATTCGCAGTTCAAAATGTATTTCAAAAGCATTTAATAAAGCATTTGTAAAAGTAGCGCATGTATTCTCAGTCCCAAAAATATAAAGAGCAAAAGGGAATCAAATGAACTCACCTAATGTATTTTGTAGTAAAAATACATATGACGACACTGAACAAAACAGGGTTTAGCCTCGGATTCACGAACCTATATCATTTGTATATATATTAATACACATATTTGCAATCGAACAATTGTATATATATGAATTTATTAGTTATGTCATATTTATATTAATAATATGTATATATCTTCATATTTTCATTTTGTATATAAAAATATAAATTTTATTATGTTGTGTATTAAATATATATAGATATTTATATATATCATTTGTTTGAAAAGTAGTAATAATACTAAAATAATATTAAATATGGTAAAATTATAATAATTATAATACTTAAGTTTTCTTATAAAGGCAATAATGTTAATATTTCTATTAGTGATAATACTAATAAGGATACTAATGATAATAACTATAAAAGTATTAATTTTACTGTTAATGATAGTTATGATAATGATTTTAGCAGTTACATAATAGTAATATTCATGATGATACTTATAATCATATTAGTGGTAATATTAATAATAATCTTAATATTAATATTAATGATGATAAAACTAATAATGATAATCATTCTTGTAATAATAATGATAATATTAGTAATAATACTTATGTTCATTAAAATTGATAATAACACTAATAATAACTTGTTTTATTTTCATAATAACACTAATTATAATTATCATAATCATAATAATAATAATACTTATAATGATCATAGCGATGGTAAACTTTAATAATCTTGTAATAATAATAATTTCGATAATGATATTAATACTAATCCTAACTGATAATAATAATAATAATAATACTAATACTTAATAATAATATCAATCAATAATAACAATAATAACAATAACAATAACAATAAAAATAACAATCTATAATAATAATAATAATAATAATAATAATAATAATAATAATAATAATAATAATAATAATAATACTAATACTAATAATAATAATAATAATAATAATAATAATAATAATAATAATAATAATAATAATAATAATAATAATAATAATAATAATAATAATAATAATAATAATAATAATAATAATAATAATAATAATAATAATAATAATAGAAAATGGAAACTACCTCAAAAAAAGTCTTAAGAAGAAAACTGCCGTGAACGGGACTCGAACCCGAGACCTCACGCCCACCCGAAAACATTCCAAACCAGCTGAGCTAGCCTTTTTATCTGATATTAACTGGATTGCATTTGTATTTAACTAGTATTGTTTTCTGTTTCCATTTCTCTCTTCCTCACAAACTCAAATCGAACACATAATCAATTAATCTAACAACTAGTTTATTAGATCGATTTAAAACTTGTATTTAACCCAGAAACGTTCCTTGTTAACATCTGAATTCATCAGTAAGAAAAGTAATAAAAAAAATAAAAATAAAAAAAACAATCTGCTATAGCAGTTCGCGTAAATAAAAAAACAAATATTGATTTTTGAATCTAAGATGGTTTTGCATTAGAACATTGATTGAAAATAGAAAATAACTGAATTGTAACACTTATATTTGTGATTTTAACTTCAATAGAAAAGTAAAAAAAATATAATAACACTTACAGCACCTGTTTATGAACTCGATGAGCTCAATATCCAATTTGAAATTTAAGGACGTTTTAGACTAAAGTTACAACATGAAAGAGGTAGTAAAACGTTCCTGTAAACTTTCTCCATGATCAATTGAACTCAAAACATTAACATGAATCCTAATTTTTGGATGAACACAATCGTTTGACTTTTGAAAAACAACTTTGACTCCTAAAATTTGAAATGGTTACGAAGAATTGGAAGCTTAAACTTTGCAGAAAGTTTTAATGGATGAATCCTAAAACAACTACATTTATACATTTTGAGATTTAATTCGAATTGGAGCTTTTGAAAATTTTTGGCACGAACAGGGTAATGAACTGGATACCTTTTCCTTTTCTGTTTAATTCATCAAATAAAATGGCTGTTGTAGATAATTGTGATTGCTAATAGTAAGGTAGGTCGATTAGTTACCTTATTAGCTGTAACTGATCAATTATGAATTCGTGATGTCGATTATATTCCATCCAGTACAGAAGAAATAGATAAAAAATATAAAGATTGATTAAGATTGATAACAGATTTGTAATTTACCTAGATATTAAACGATTTTCAAGAATTCAAGGAGACAAAGATAAAAGTTTGATGTGGACACCAAACTAATTTGGATTCCTGTCTGATTCATTTTTAGGTTTTATTTGATATTAATAATAAATATATTAATAATAATAATAATAATAGAATTAATAATAATAATAAAAATAATATACGTAATAACTAAAATCATAATTTTTACTACTAATTGTAATGATATTACTAATAACAATAATATTAGCAATTAAATGTATCAACTATCATATTTACATTATATGTATCTAATATTAATACTGATATTAATATAATAATAATGAAAATAATATCATTGATATAACAACTATTTTTATCTTGTAATTTCATTTATTATGTTAATATTAAAGTTTATTAATTATGTAATATCTAATAATTATATTATACATACAATACATATAACATTTATATCTTTTATACATACTCCAATATATATATCATAATATTTCTTTATAGAAATCATATAAATATGTATATATATATATATATATATATATATATATATATATATATATATATATATATATATATATATATATATTTTATACATTTTAATAGTTACTTAATCACTCTAATTACTATTTTACATCTTTAATTCAAATGTTTATTTTATAATTTCAAATTATTATATTTACTTATATTTATATGAATATACATTTTTATTTACAAACAATTGTTCGTGAATTGTCGGGGATAGTCAAAAGGGTAACTGAATATATATGAACATAGTTAAAAGTTTTTGAGGTTTCAACATTACAGACTTTGCTTATCGTGTCGGAAACATTAATTCATTTAAAGATTAAGTTTAAATTTGATCGAAAATTTTCAGGTCATCACAACTACCATCATTGGACCCCCTTGTTCCCTATTTACACCTAAATACTCTCCAATGAGAGTAACAAAAATGCCTCCTCCTATTATTCCCCCCTCATGTATACCTTCCACCATTTTGGATAAATAATAACCAACACAGTAAGGGATGTTAACAAAGCTTCTGGGGTTTCGAATACACTTGAGGTAGAATAAATCGTTTAGGGTCATTTTCTCCTTGTTTCTACCTCGTTGTGTAATCGTGTTCGCTAAAAACCTTTGAATTATGCGCAGCTCTGCTTTGTTAATATCTAAATAGGAGTGTCTTCCACCCCGCCTAAATATATTAAAGTTTGACATACACCTCCATATGGCATTAGCGTCAAAATCTCTATCGACCCTTTCACCTTCATAAATTAAAGCTGTACAATCAGGTGATAATAATTCAGTGGAGGTGTGTGAGGACCCGTCCTTATCCCCCTGGACGAAATCATCAACATCTGGTTCCATTGCGTTGATCGACTCCAAGTAAGGTCCTTAATATGAGCTATTGCACAGCGGAAGACTTAATTCGTACCTGAGAATAAACATGCTTTAAAAAGTCAACATAAAGTTGGTGAGATATAGGTTTGATGCTAGCAGCGTTATAACTATGGACCACAAGATTTCATATTCATAAACATAATACACTCGCAAGTGTATGAAAAGCATTCCAAGCAGTGGGCACCCGGTAACTAGCCTTAACAAGAGTGTGTACCCCTGAGTTATTATAATATGTGCACCGAATCAAGTGCGTTCCGTTAACCTCGAAGTACTAAACACCCGTTCTTCTAATTTAGTAGTGACTAGAACAACATCTGGGTGGGGGTGTAAAACCCGATAGATCTATCTTTAGGATTCGCGCCTACCAGTTCATAAACCAATAGTTAAAGTTACCAAGCTAGGGGATTTTTGATTCAAACCCATGTAGAACGTAATTTTAGTCACTTGTGTCCATAACGTAAATCATTTATAAAAATAGCGCATGTATTCTCAGCCCAAAAATATTTAAAGTTTAAAAGAGACTATATACTCACCTAATGTATTTTGTAGTAAAAATACATATAACATCATTGAACATGTGTAAGGTTGACCTCGGATTCACAAACCTTAGGGAAGTCGTCCTAAAAATAACGCCCAAGCCCGGGTTTGAACCCGCGACGTCCCACTACCCGATTACATCCTTAAACTAGTCTTCTGTCCATTCATTTGTTTTTTTTTTCAATTCATAACCCCATCCTATACAATCCGTATTCAGTTTTTCTTTTTTTTCTTTTTTTCCTTTTTTTTTTTTTTATCATAAAACATTCATATGGCCCATCATTATCCATAAAACACCATCGTCCTCGCTTACACTATTCTCTATCAATTTCAACATCATTATTCTAATCTCTTTCCTATTTTAACAACGACACCTTCATTATTTTTATTTTTGAATCGTCCTAATTACTATCGTCTCCATCATCTTCATTGTATCGTCTTATCATCGTCATTAAATACTAACTTCATAACTATTCTAAAATCACCACTATTATCATATCCTAATTCATCAACTTATATTTTGACATCATAACCATAATCTTAATCATAATCATATGATCATCTATATCATTTTCGCATGTCTATAAATCCAACAGTTTGAAAAATACACGGCCTATCAAGTGTTACAATAATTTCGTAGCCCAACATGTATCTAGCAGGTTCCCGGCCCAAGTCACTTAACCACAGCCTCTTTACTTAAACCTAAAGATTTCGGCCAACTAATTCCCAATCTAGCTAAAATTAAATTTCGGTTTTCAAAATAATATCCACTTTCTTCCTAGCTTGTCGGCCATTTACTTGGTGTATTGTCCCACTAACATAACCATTGTCTTTATCTTATAAAATTTAATCACTATCTCTTTTTTTCATTTTTTTAAAACGGCATTATCATCCTCTTGGCTTCTCTTTTCGCGTTTAATTCCTATAGAAACAATAACAGTGAAAATGGAATCCTAGTAGCATTACATGTGTGTGTGGGTTTCGTTTTAAGGTGGTGGGTTATAGGGTGGTGACGGAATGGTTGTTATGGGTTTCGAAGAGGGTGGCGTGTGAGGTGGTGATTGGTTAGTAAGGGTGGAAGAGGTTGGTTATGGATATTGATGGTGTTCCGGTGATGAAATAATGGTGGTTACTGTTTGGTATTTCACGGTTACATAAACAGAAATGAATCCATAGCAGTTTCGATGAGTGTTTGTGTTGGTTTTTGGCTACCAAAACAGAAACAAAAATAGCAGCAATGGAACGAAGGTGGTGGTTCTTGATAGTATTGTTCGAATATAACCAAAAATGGTGGGTATGATTGTTGAAGAAAAATAGTAGAGAGAGGAGAGGGATGGCGAGGATCAAGGTGATCGAGTGGTTTGGTTTTCGTGGTGGAAGAGGGTGACGGGTTTAGTGGGTTTAAGGTGTTGGTTGTCGTTAGTTGAAGATGGTGTTGAAGATTGGTAATTAAAAGGTGACGTCCGGTGTTGGTGGGTTCGATGAAGGTGCCGGTGGTGAGGTTATTGTGAGGGTTCGTATAGTGATCGAGTGATGATTAAGGTGGTGGTTGTTTCCGGCTACACAAGTGACCGAGTGTATGTGTAACCTGGGTTTACGAAAAAAATACAGAAACAATATAGTTGGTGAAGTGGTGGAGTGATGGAATTGTTGACAATATGTGATTGATAATTTGATTTATAGCAAGAATTTTGAGTGTCAATCTAATACTCAGACAAAAGAAAAATAGGAAAAGTAAGAAAAGAAAGAAAATAAACATAGAGTACAAATCAGAATTTGTTTTTAATCAAGTGTAATATAGTGAAGATTCGATTTCTATAGACAGCAAGGCAAAGTTTGGAAAGTGATGGAAAAATCAATTTGGATTCATTCAAATTTATATAAATTATTTTACTAATTAATAATTATACATATAATAATTATAATATTTTTGATATTAATAATATAATAATAATAATTATAAAACAATGATTTTTAATAGTAATAAAATTTCTAAAATAATAATAATGATAACAATATTTATATTTCTAATTATATTTGAAATTATTATTATATATTCATATATTCAAATATATAAGTATTTAATTATAAATAGTGGTTCGTGAATCGTCGGGCACAGTCAAAGGTAATTGATTATCCGAATAACAATTTCAAACTTTCTAGACTCAACTTTAGGGTTTTTGCTTATCGTGTCGGAACCATATAGAGATTAGAGTTTAAATTTGGTCGGAAATTTCCGGGTCGTTACAGTACCCACCCGTTAAAGAAATTTCGTCCCCGAAATTTGGTAGAGGTTGTCATAAATAACTATAGGAATGTTTTTATGACGAATATGAGGTAATAATAGAGTTTTATCATTATCGGAAGATATGGATAAAACGATTCAATCATGTGAAGCGTACGAGCGAAGCTATCACAAAAGAGAGTGAAATGAGTAATATGGTATCGTTTTAACTGATGACGTGGTTATGATTGATTTCCGGAATTCACGAGATTTAAATAAAATCTTTCGTAATAAGATTTGGTTCTTCGGCGATTTAGGAAACAGGATCTCCTTTGATTTAATACGGCAAATCTGTTGTGATTTCTTTGTCGGATATTTCACTTATAAAACTACCCCCTTCGTTCCCTTATTTCCATACCATCTATTCTTTCTACTTATTCCTTAATATGCTCCATCCAATCCTGATTCTTGATATACTACTAGTTTTTACATCCGTCATTCTTCTCTTCCATCTACCACCGGAAGATTTTATTTACTTCTACTATTTTCTTGGGGTTATAGTGTTTTTAATCTTCCCATGCCTTTACGTGGCAATACGTATTGATATGCACGGTTTGTAGTTTCAGGGTTGTTATTGGGTTTTATATCTTCTCTTATACTTCGATGTCCCTACGTCTGTCTTCCATAATCATTGTCATCCACAGCTAATACTCTCTCCTATTTACTGTGGTTTATATTCCAATTTCTATTTTGGGGTTTTGTCCCTTCGTTTCTTCTTCCCGTCCTTGAACCAAGCGAGTAATGGTTCAGAATTCGTAGGTATAAGATTTGGAATGAACATAGCTAATGTTCTCAGAAAGGAATGGTAATGGCATGATTTTGATTTATCAAATTACCAGAATATCCAGGAAAATAGAACTATCAAGATGATTTGTTCTTAATACATTTCGGAATTGGATAGAATGTAAGAGCCTTGTAACATGGCACATGATGACGGTACTGTGAATCATCACATTCCATTAGAAACTTAACATGACTTACTGTAATATAATGAAGTTGATCAAGTTTCATTATATTATACTAATTCATGCATCAGTTCCCAACACTACTTCAGAACATTCTTATTTTAAACTCGAAGGTTTCAGAATTTAGAAACTAGTACAGTTTCTTTTATATTGTAACGCAGATGTTACGAAATGATAAATGATTTCAGATGGGAATAATATCTCCAAAAATTTGAAGAATATGCATAACGAAAGATATGAAAATATCTTATAATCTCTAAGATAAAATGTTGATGAAGAATATCATCCGAAAAGATTTAGAATAAGGAGTAGGGTTCTTACTAATGATTTCAACAGACACTGAATCATTTGAATCCTTTGAAGTCGAGTTTAGTTTTAATGATTTGTTCACGGTCTCCTTCATACTTTGCTCAATCCGTTTTCCAGTTTCAGCACTTCTCTTTTTTTCTGAGCTCTTCCAACATACTGTACTTCATTGTAAACTTTTGACTATTAAGGTCGTTTACGGTTTTTGCTGCTTCATCAGCATTTCAAGAACTACTTCATAGTTCAGGATGTTTTTCAGAAACTTAACATTCGAAATATGTAGTTCTTAAGGATAGACATTTTCGGTATAACTGGGAGAATTTCTACGAGATTTTCAAAATACTAATTGCAGATTTTGCCAAAGAGATAACGAGTTGTGGATACATCTGCTGATGATGTTGTGAAATATAAAAGGTTCTTTGGTAACGACAGCGAAAGGACAAGGTATAAATATCGAGGTTATAATAGGAGTAGTCTCACTGAGAAGTTGAAGTGGAGCTGTGACAAAATTAGCTTCTTGAAAAGGAATCATATGATTGTTTTTGAGTGATAAGGAATTCAATGCGGATACGTTTTAACTATAACTTCGGTTTCGAAAGTTTTTCAGGTGCATAACTGTATACATGAATTTTTCTTCCATTGACGAGGTGCGGCTGGGTCAATTCCTCGATCAAGATGTTTCCAAGAATCATGAAAAGTTGTGAATACGAATTGTAATCTTTAAGATACGAATGAGGTTTAAAAATAGAATCAAGTGGCAAACTTGAAGATTAGTTTTAGTTTCATATGTTATAATCATCATTTTAACTCATTTTTAATTGTCCAAAGTTAGCAACCCAATAGTCCGATTGTCCAATGGTCCAATAATTCAACAGTTCAATATATTCATATATAATTTAATATACATAATTAATTAATACGTATCGTGACCCGTGTACCGGTCTCGGTGTCGATCACAACTCAAAGTATATATATATTTTGGAATCAACTCCGACCCTGTATAGCCAACTCCCACCTTCACATATAGAGTGTCTACGGTTGTTCCGAAATATATATATATATAGATGGGTCAATATGATAAGTCGAAACCTTGTATACGTGTCCCGTTATTTAAAGTGCGTAAAAGTAAATAACAGAAATTAAATGACGATAAATAAAATTGCGAGAATGTAAATTGCGAGAATGTAAATTGCGATAAATAAAATGTTAATCAGTTAGCTAGGAACAGTTAGCTGGAACAGTTAGCGTGGAATCTTAACAATATTTCAATTAATTAGTTCGTTTGTTTCTAACAAATTTTATCATATCCAATGTTTTCTTCGTTATGCCACTTGTTGAATTTTGATAGATCAAAATCCAAATATGAAATTGAATGAAAACGGTTATTTTCGGTGAACGGATTTGTATATCGGTGATTGTAAATAGGATAGTAAATGACTGTTGAATCAGATTCGAAGAATGTACAACGTAACTTATTAATGTGAAATCTAAATATTCCTCGGGTACTACCCACCCGTTAAAATATTTTCATCATTAACAGTTTGTACGAAAGAATTTTTAATTACGATCTTTATGAAAATATACTTGCATATATATTTTCTTCAGATGTATTTATGGATTTAATGAGTCAATAAGATATTAAACTCATTTGATTTATCGTTAATACCAGATTATATGATCTCTAAAACATTAGAGATTTCATAATCACCATGTCGAACGAAGATATATGAGGTAGAACGTTACGTAAAGCGAAGGTAATCGATGTAAAACGATATATAGAACAAGGATTATACTTGAAGTACAGATGGTGATATTGGGGCGTGAAATGTTGATATTCGAGGTACAGATTGTGATGTTGAGAGTTACGGCGCGGTTATGGTTTAGGGATGATAAGGGTACTGTCGACGTCAATGATGGTGGTACAGATTATGATGTTGGTGCTGCTGCTGGTGTTCGTAACCTTCGCACCAGGTTCTCCAAAGTCGTCATACGAGCGCGTAGTTAGTTAACTTCTTCTAGTACTACGGAATGATTGATGGTTGAAGTGAGCGAATGAATAAGATTCGAAATATGGAATAGTATGTAATCGTGATGAGATACTCGGAAAAAGGGGAGAGAAAATGGTTTCTCAAACAGGTTCACCGGTAAGCGTTTCAGGTTGAAAAGGCAATTTGGTGGATGGAAGAGATCTTCGATGTGAAATGATTTTTCGGATGTCGGATGATATTCTAGCTATATAGAATATCCATGTATAATACCAAAGATTTTGTAAACTACAAAGGAATTTACGGCATATGTCAGGCAAGTCTACAGATGCGCTAGAATATAAATTTTGTCTATACACTATAGATGCACTAAATGCAGTAAGACGTGTCTAGACTTAAGAATGATAAGCAGGCAGTTCCCTAAGGATGATAAGTAGATGATTTCCGACTAGATATGATAAGCAAAACTTTTGACAGGCAGACACGGTCGAAGTCCAGACTCACTACTGTATCCTAACAACTACTAGTCAGACACACTAATGCAAGGCCTGGTTCAGTAAGACCAACGCTCTGATACCACCTGTGAGGACCCGTCCTTATCCCCCTGGACGAAATCATCAACATCTGGTTCCATTGCGTTGATCGACTCCAAGTAAGGTCCTTAATATGAGCTATTGCACAGCGGAAGACTTAATTCGTACCTGAGAATAAACATGCTTTAAAAAGTCAACATAAAGTTGGTGAGATATAGGTTTGATGCTAGCAGCGTTATAACTATGGACCACAAGATTTCATATTCATAAACATAATACACTCGCAAGTGTATGAAAAGCATTCCAAGCAGTGGGCACCCGGTAACTAGCCTTAACAAGAGTGTGTACCCCTGAGTTATTATAATATGTGCACCGAATCAAGTGCGTTCCGTTAACCTCGAAGTACTAAACACCCGTTCTTCTAATTTAGTAGTGACTAGAACAACATCTGGGTGGGGGTGTAAAACCCGATAGATCTATCTTTAGGATTCGCGCCTACCAGTTCATAAACCAATAGTTAAAGTTACCAAGCTAGGGGATTTTTGATTCAAACCCATGTAGAACGTAATTTTAGTCACTTGTGTCCATAACGTAAATCATTTATAAAAATAGCGCATGTATTCTCAGCCCAAAAATATTTAAAGTTTAAAAGAGACTATATACTCACCTAATGTATTTTGTAGTAAAAATACATATAACATCATTGAACATGTGTAAGGTTGACCTCGAATTCACAAACCTTAGGGAAGTCGTCCTAAAAATAACGCCCAAGCCCGGGTTTGAACCCGCGACGTCCCACTACCCGATTACAGCCTTAAACTAGTCTTCTGTCCATTCATTTGTTTTTTTTTCAATTCATAACCCCATCCTATACAATCCGTATTCAGTTTTTCTTTTTTTTCTTTTTTTCCTTTTTTTTTTTTATCATAAAACATTCATATGGCCCATCATTATCCATAAAACACCATCGTCCTCGCTTACACTATTCTCTATCAATTTCAACATCATTATTCTAATCTCTTTCCTATTTTAACAACGACACCTTCATTATTTTTATTTTTGAATCGTCCTAATTACTATCGTCTCCATCATCTTCATTGTATCGTCTTATCATCGTCATTAAATACTAACTTCATAACTATTCTAAAATCACCACTATTATCATATCCTAATTCATCAACTTATATTTTAACATCATAACCATAATCTTAATCATAATCATATGATCATCTATATCATTTTCGCATGTCTATAAATCCAACAGTTTGAAAAATACACGGCCTATCAAGTGTTACAATAATTTCGTAGCCCAACATGTATCTAGCAGGTTCCCGGCCCAAGTCACTTAACCACAGCCTCTTTACTTAAACCTAAAGATTTCGGCCAACTAATTCCCAATCTAGCTAAAATTAAATTTCGGTTTTCAAAAAAATATCCACTTTCTTCCTAGCTTGTCGGCCATTTACTTGGTGTATTGTCCCACTAACATAACCATTGTCTTTATCTTATAAAATTTAATCACTATCTCTTTTTTTCATTTTTTTAAAACGGCATTATCATCCTCTTGGCTTCTCTTTTCGCGTTTAATTCCTATAGAAACAATAACAGTGAAAATGGAATCCTAGTAGCATTACATGTGTGTGTGGGTTTCGTTTTAAGGTGGTGGGTTATAGGGTGGTGACGGAATGGTTGTTATGGGTTTCGAAGAGGGTGGCGTGTGAGGTGGTGATTGGTTAGTAAGGGTGGAAGAGGTTGGTTATGGATATTGATGGTGTTCCGGTGATGAAATAATGGTGGTTACTGTTTGGTATTTCACGGTTACATAAACAGAAATGAATCCATAGCAGTTTCGATGAGTGTTTGTGTTGGTTTTTGGCTACCAAAACAGAAACAAAAATAGCAGCAATGGAACGAAGGTGGTGGTTCTTGATAGTATTGTTCGAATATAACCAAAAATGGTGGGTATGATTGTTGAAGAAAAATAGTAGAGAGAGGAGAGGGATGGCGAGGATCAAGGTGATCGAGTGGTTTGGTTTTCGTGGTGGAAGAGGGTGACGGGTTTAGTGGGTTTAAGGTGTTGGTTGTCGTTAGTTGAAGATGGTGTTGAAGATTGGTAATTAAAAGGTGACGTCCGGTGTTGGTGGGTTCGATGAAGGTGCCGGTGGTGAGGTTATTGTGAGGGTTCGTATAGTGATCGAGTGATGATTAAGGTGGTGGTTGTTTCCGGCTACACAAGTGACCGAGTGTATGTGTAACCTGGGTTTACGAAAAAAATACAGAAACAATATAGTTGGTGAAGTGGTGGAGTGATGGAATTGTTGACAATATGTGATTGATAATTTGATTTATAGCAAGAATTTTGAGTGTCAATCTAATACTCAGACAAAAGAAAAATAGGAAAAGTAAGAAAAGAAAGAAAATAAACATAGAGTACAAATCAGAATTTGTTTTTAATCAAGTGTAATATAGTGAAGATTCGATTTCTATAGACAGCAAGGCAAAGTTTGGAAAGTGATGGAAAACTCAATTTGGATTCATTCAAATTTATATAAATTATTTTACTAATTAATAATTATACATATAATAATTATTATATTTTTGATATTAATAATATAATAATAATAATTATAAAACAATGATTTTTAATAGTAATAAAATTTCTAAAATAATAATAATAATAACAATATTTATATTTCTAATTATATTTGAAATTATTATTATATATTCATATATTCAAATATATAAGTATTTAATTATAAATAGTGGTTCGTGAATCGTCGGGCACAGTCAAAGGTAATTGATTATCCGAATAAAAATTTCAAACTTTCTAGACTCAACTTTAGGGTTTTTGCTTATCGTGTCGGAACCATATAGAGATTAGAGTTTAAATTTGGTCGGAAATTTCCGGGTCGTTACAAGGTGTAAATCTGTAAAGCCCTAGCCATGTCCAGAATGAACATCCTATACATCCTACCTCCAAGTAAAAATCTAAGAAAAGTCCTATCGTCTAACCTATCTACATCCTTATTTAATGCTATAGTACTCATTAATTCAACACACCACTCCTTATATACAGGCCTACGAGTGGTAAACAAACGTTCCCAATCAGGAAAAGAAGAGTTTCCATACCTTTGGATTAGTAAAAGCCTAACTGAGTTAGCAAGGTTGACTTCTTCTAAAGGTCCCCAATCTATCACCCTTGGCACCTCTACATTTTTGGTGTAAAGCTTAAATTTGTTACTTTGGTACGTCGGGTAATCTATCCAGTTTCGCTCAAACCTCAGATTGGGATGTAAATCCTGTTCATGAACTCTTGAGTTTATTATTAACTGATGAAGCGGAAATTGTACGTAGGCATTAACAAATTGTAGTTCCGGTTCATAATATGGTAGGTGTTGATCATACTGGTGGTGTTGTTCTTGTTGTTGTGGTTCTGGTTGCATCTCTGGCTGTGGTTCTTGATGTGGCTCTTGATCAGTTTGTCTAGACGATGATGAACCGTTAGTATCTGTATTTCTCTGCAAAATAAAACACATTAAACACAAAATTTGTGCATCCAAATATGCATTAGTGTTAGCAGAATAACAACTCAAAATAATTACAATAACATGTTTAATCAATATTAAACTTATATACATTTTCATATTTTTATCAATTCTACAATTTTTCAAATAAGCATATACGAAAATGTATACAATGTTCATAAGCATTCTAATCAAATAACATGTCAAAATAACCATTACTTGCAATTCAACAAGTTTCAAATGGCATTTATATCAAATTAATCAAGTTCATGAATTTTAGACTTAAAAAGTCCACTTTGATGCTCAAAAATCATGTTTAGGATCAAAGTTTGGATCATTTAGCAACCTAAACATGTTACACTACTTAATTTAGCAATAATTCATAACAAAAATCGGCCATAACCTGCTTATATCAAAAAGCCCCAAATTACTCAAGAACACAAACCCTAGATTTCTAAAATTTTTGAAGTTTAAGGCTTCAAATCATGATAAATAGCATCAACCTAGGTTATACAAGCATAATATACTATCAATTTAACTCTAATTAAGCTAGAAATCATCAAACTAAGATTATTGCAATTAATTGTAATTATCACAAAAATTAGGAAATTTAAGAGTTTAGGGGTGAAATTTCTACCTTTTTACTCCCAAATCCGAAGAAAGGCATGATTATAGCAGATTGTAGCAACAAATTACGTTGAATTTGGTGAAAAATTGATAGATTTTGGGTGATTTTGTGTGTGTGTTTGCGTATGTGTTTGTGAAAAATGTGGGAGACAGAGCAACAACTCGTGCTCTTTTGATTCTGTCCAGGATTTTTGTGCCATGCGATCGCATGGATGGGCAGTACAAATCCCATGCGATCGCATGGGGTTTAATTATTGTTGTGTTTTTTTAAAGCCTTTCACTTATAAAACAATTAATTAACTTATTTTTAAAATTTGTTTCTTTTTAGACTGAGGTCGTTTCGGTACGTTTACCTAGTTCGTCCTTCTACAAAATTTAAAATTTTCAATTTCAAAGCGATTGTTTTAAAAGAAAATAATTTTGAGTTTTTTTTAATGTTTTTGGTATACTTTAAATTAATACGATTAAAAATAATGATAACAAAATTTTGTCGCCCCGCCCTCGGGTAAAGCAATTTCGGTTCAACGACCTAGTGTTTAACTCACGACGAATTTTAGAAATCAATTTTTAACTTAATGAAATAAAGTATATTTTTGTTTTTAAATTCACACCAAACTTAAATTTAAAATGCATAAAATTTTATATAAATATTAATATTTTTACAATCTTACATTTAAAAATAATATAGTTATATATTAATTTTAAAAACAAGGTAAAAATAAGATGAAAATCTTTTTGGTCTTTTATCCCACTTTAATCAATCAAATACTAACAAAAATATACGTCCCTCTTTTGGGTAAAGTAATTTCGGCTATATTACCTAATTTTACTCATGACGAATTTTTGAAATATTTTGGATTGATTGATTAAAGATATTTATACCTTTTGAATAAACGGTAAATTTCGCAGTGATGTAATAAATTTTCGTATGATATCAATAATTTCGGTTTATTAGACCTAATTTTATTGAATATCAATTTAATACTTTATAGCGAACGATTCAGCGTTTATTAACAAAAGGTTAAAAGCAATAAAATTAAAATTAAAAACAAAAACTGTACAAACTTACCTGCTAGATGGAATTCTTAATGACCTGCTTTGGTCGACTCATAGGAGAGTCGTTCGTTTTAGTTTTCCATTGCTACATAAGCGTAACCTCGAATATTTAACAACTTTTCTTCTAAACATATGAACGGTCCCTCTCTGCATAGAGTAACGAATTCAGAATTGGAATATGTCTGATTGTTCGAGCATTTCCCTTCGTGTGACCATTTCCCGCATTTATGACATTTTTTAAGATGTCTCGCTCTTCTTTTTGCTGCGGATTTTGATGTTCCTTTACCGAAATGTGTTTTATGATGTTCTTTTCTGAGTTCTTTTCTTACTTCGTCACAATTGCCTCTTATTACTGACACCAGGTCACTTGGGAGGGTGTCATTATTACGTTTAGTAATCAAAGCGTCTAGCATTAGACCATGGTTCAAATCAAAGGAATTCTTCATCCCATAAAACCTAATAAAAATAAAAAATTCAGAATGGGGGGGAGAAGACTAGTTCTTTAGTGTCTGCTAGGGAAAGACCAATCGGATTCCATTCTCGAAAACTACACGAAAATAGAAAATCTAACTCTAAACAGCATTATATCTTAGAACATTTAAATCTCCCCACACTCAGTTAGCTGTGGTGTCGAACTTGTGATTAACTTCATTGTTAATTTCAATTGGACCTTCAACAACTTGCATATTTTTGACTTTTGCTTCAAGCCATTTGTTGATTTCCTCTGTAACATTCACAAATTCAACTAACATCGCCTTTTCCTTAGGCGATAAATTGAATACTAATCGGTTACATAACTTAAAGTTCCCCTTAATCCTAGCATCTTGAATCCATTTATACATTTTCTTCGTTGAACTGTTAAAAACGGGTTCATCTAATTTTGTATCATCAACGGGGTTCTTTGTTATCAGGTTATCATTAGGTGTTTTTTCATCTTCCCCACACTTAGGCATTTTTATTGGTTCAACAGTTTTGGTTGGTGGAGATTTAAACTTTCGGTTCACAAAGGTGACCGATTTATCACCATCCCTAAGTGTCATTCTATCTTCTCTTACATCAAAGAATGCCTCGGTGGTTGCTAAAAATGGGCGACCTAAAATTAGAGGAATATCAAGGTCTTCCTCCATATTAATAACTATGAAATTTGCATCAAAGGTTAAACTTCCCACTTTAACAAGTAAATTATTGGCTATTCCAACCGGGCGTTTAATGGTTTGGTCAAATAATTGAACACTTATTTTGGTTGGTCTTAATTTACCCACACCTAATCTTTTGTATAAGGAAAGAGGCATAATATTCGCACTTGCCCCTAAATCTGCAAGTCCATTATACATAGCACCATCATTAAGCAAGCAAGAAATGATAAATTCACCTGAGTCTCCCACTTTAGTAAGTAGAGTTGGTTTATTAACCTTTTCCGGGTGCTCTTTTCTTGGTTCTTTCACTTCTACCTGAACTTTTTGTTCATATTTTTCTTTGTTTCTTGGAATGGGAGGTTTATATAGAAATTCTTCTTCATCACTTCAATTTGAAACCTCTCTATCTTCTAATTTTGGTTTTTCATATGTCGTTGACAATATATTTATGTTTTCATTCTGAGAGTTTTCTTTGGTGGTGAAATTATGATTAACTTCATTATCAACTTCCATCGGACCATGTATGTAATGTTTAACTCTGTGACCATTAACTTTAAATTCAATCCCGTTAGAATTTATTAACTCTATTGTTCCGTATGGGAAAACTCTTTTGACTATAAATGGTCCACACCATCTTGATTTCAATTTTTCAGGAAATAGCTTGAATCTTGAATTGAAAAGAAGAACTCTGTCACCTTCTTTAAATTCTTTTGAACTTATGATTCTTTTATCATGCCATTTCTTTGTTCTTTCTTTATAGATTAACGAATTTTCATATGCATCATGTCTTATTTCTTCTAATTCGTTTAGTTGACATAATCGTAAACGCCCGACTTCATGTAAATCAAGATTACATGTCTTCAAAGCCCAAAATGCTTTGTGCTTAATTTCTACTGGAATGTGACATGCTTTTCCGTAAACGAGTTTAAAAGGTGTGGTTCCAATTGGAGTTTTGTAGGCTGTTCTAAAAGCCCAGAGTGCATCCTCCAATTTTATGGACCATTCCTTCGGATTTGATCCTACGGTTTTCTCTAGAATACGTTTCAATGCTCGGTTGGTATTTTCAACTTGTCCACTTGTTTGTGGATGATAAGCGGTTGAGATTTTATGAGTTGCTCCATATCTTTTCAGAACTTTCTCAAGTTGATAATTACAGAAATGAGTACCCCGATCACTTATTAAAGCTTTCGATGTTCCGAATCTAGTAAAAAGACGTTTTAAGAAGTTGACTACAACTCGTGCATTGTTAGTTGGGAGAGCTTGTGCTTCCGCCCATTTAGATACATAATCAATGGCTACGAGAATGTAGAGATTATTATGAGATTTTGGAAATTGGCCCATAAAGTCAATACCCCAAACGTCAAATTCTTCACATACTTGAATGACATTTTGTGGCATTTCATCACGTTGACTTATTTTTCCGGCCCTTTGACATGCATTACAGGATTTACAAAGAAGGTGCGCATGTTTGAAAATTGAAGGCCAATAGAATCCAGCCTCATAGACTTTCTTTGCTGTGATTTGAGGCCCATAATGCCCTCCTGTTAGCCCTGTGTGACAATGGTTTAAGATTTGACTAACTTCATCTCGGAATATGCATCGACATATTATTCCATCGGGACATCTCTTAAACAAATGTGGATCCTCCCAAAAATAGTGTTTTATATCACTAAAGAATTTTTTTTGTTTTTGGTATGACAACCTTTTTTCAAGTAATCCACATACTAAGTAGTTTGCAAAGTCTGCAAACTATGGAATTTCACTATAATTGCAAGAGATATTCATCTAGAAAGTTATCTTGTATAGTTGATTCATTTAGAACTTCTAATTCGGGGTTTTCAAGGCGAGAAAGATGATCAGCTGCGAGATTTTCTGCTCCCTTTTTGTCTCTGATGTAACATCCCGTTTTCCTCGAATATGACTTAAGGTGCATAATTAACCTCGTGTACGTCTATTATTACATCTATGATCGTTTATTTTAGTTTAATTGTTAAAAATATAGAAAAATGGTTTGATCAGGCATCCTGTCGCGTTTTGGGAGGTTCCATCGCGTTCTGGTCTGTCGCGGTACGCGACAAAACTGGCTGGAACGCGACAGCTTCAAATATCCCCAACCTGTCCCCTTTATCGCGTTTGGGTAGTGTATGTCGCGTTTGGGTGTCGCATAACGCGACACACTGTCGTGAAACGCGACAGATGACGCTGTTTGACATTTTTGACCCAATTAAATGGCATCTTTTGGGGGTGTTTTGGTCTTTTCACTTATGGACGGTTTTAGATCTAGAAAACTGATAAATGAGTTATCCTAACTCATTTAACACATCTTCACCTACACCACATTCAATTTAGAGAGAGAGAGTTAGGGTTTAGTGAGAGAAAGCTCACTTGGAGAAGAAGGAGACCAAATCTCACCCGAATCCAAGTTTTAAAGTTGTTCCTTGCGTCTCTAGCTACACTTTGATAGTTTGGTAAGTCTTAACTCCATGTCTTGAGTTTTAATTTGTTTATGCTAGGGTTTTGGTTCATTTGAAACTTACATGACCCATTTGGGGTTAAAATGGGTGAACTTGGGTGGTGTTGATGAAAGGAAACCCTAAATAACTATAACCTAGGGTTTGGTCTTAAGATTTGAGGTTGTTAGTGTTAAATGGTGTTCTTTGTCACTAACACACTTGTTAAAAGTGAAAGATTTGTAAATAGGTTAAGTTTGACTAAACTTGTAAGTTTAAGTGTCAAAATGGGTCAAATGGGTAATGTTGACCTAGTTTGGGCAAGATGGGTGTGAAAATACCCTAGATGGTGTTAGTGGTTGATATTGGACTATAATCACTAGCTTTTGGGGAATTATAATGGGTCTTGGCCATTAATGGGCGGTTTTGGTGTAAATGAGTCATTTAATGCAATTGGGTCATTAAATGCTCAAGTGTTAAATGTTGGTGTCTAGTCCAACTAGTTGTGTATTGAAAGTGTACTTAATGTAATAGGTACGTTGCATTGAAGGTTGCGAGCTTGATTCCCTAGTTCACCAAAGACGATAAGGTGAGTGGAATAATTATACGTTCATGTATATGGCGTGTTTATTTGTGAATGTTATGGCATGAACCATGTGCCGGTAGTGCCATAACATGTATGTGACGGATATAGGATGTGAACCACGTGCCGGTAGCATCGAGTGTGAACCACGTGCCGGTAGCACTATAAAATGAGGCGTGAACCACGTGCCGATAGCGTCAAAGTGTGAACCATGTGCCGGTAGCACTATAAAAGAGTGAGACTCAAATGCGTATGGTGTGAACCACGTGCTGGTACCACCATAGTGTTATGGTTAACCATATTGTGTTGTGATCGTTTAGCATTATATGTATATATATATATATATATATATATATATATATATATATATATATATATATATATATATATATATATATATATATATATATATATATATATATATATATATATATATATATATATATATATATATATTGTGTTGAGCATATGCTAATGGGATTTTGTATCAATGTACGACTTGTTGGTATTTCGGGTATGATTGACTTGCTTTGTGAGCTACATGTTCGTACGAGGTATTCAGTATTTGTGATTGCAAATAGATGGGTTATATATATGTATGTATAATTATTGCATTCACTAAGCATTGCTTACCCTCTCGTTGTTTACCATTTTATAGATTCCGGCTTGGACAAGTGTAAGGGCATACGGTTGAATTAGTTGTCTCCCGTTTGTGTTGACAGGGGGTGCTTTTGGGATAGCTTTTGAAGTGGCCTCACGTTTTGGGCAGTTTAGCCCCAAACCATGCTCGAGTGTTGTTTAGAATATAAACTATCGTTGTAGTGGGTCAAACTTGCATTGAACTCAATTAATGGCCTTTGTGCCTTTTGTAAACATTTAAATTGATGTACGTTTAAATGGAATTGTGAAATGGTGTACATATTTAATTGGCGCATAAATGTGTATTATAAAAAAAAAATTATCGTATGGAAATACGGGTTGGGTTGTTTCAAGTGGTATCAGAGCATGGTCTAAGGGATTTAGGCGACTTGAGATAGGTGCCTAGACTTGGACTTTATTGTGTGAGCGCTTTATGTGGGACTTGTAGGACTTTGGGTCTAATCGGGAATTGTTAGTGCCTTGATTTATATGAACTAACCTTGTGCTAATTGTTTTGTATTGTGTTTAGCAATCATCAAGCAAGACGGACGTTGTACTAGCGAGTTAATGCGACTTGCTCGCGTAACAACGATTAGCTACCGTTGTTACGAGTGCAAATCGTGTTAAACGAGTAATGTACGACGATTATTGAGCAAGATGGGGTAGTGTGGTGTACATGTATATACTTACGTGTTATGTCTTTCGTTACATGGTTTAACCTACTTCGTTTTATAGAATGAAAACGAGAAACGGACCCGATCATGATTACGGAAGTACAAGCGAGGACGTCGAGTTTTCGGCTAAGGTTGAGACCGTCTTTAAAAAGTTAAAAGAGATTTTCTTACGGACGTCCGAAAGGTCTTCCAAGATTCGGTCGATGGGCAAGTGACCGATTTGATAAATGAACGAATGAAGGCCACTATCGAAGAGACCCTTGATGCTAGAAACATTTATCCTCGCGGTGAAGGAGGTGAAGGAAGGCGGGACTTCCACTACAAGAATTTCAAGGATACTCAACCTCCGATGTTTAATGGGGTGAGGGATCCATTGAAAAGCACTTGTTGAATTTCCGATATCGAGGGAGCGTTCCGTACCGCGGAGTGTCCTCCCGAGAAGAAGACGAGATATGGGTCTAGCATGTTACGTGAAGAAGGCAAGTTGTGGTGGGACGATAAAATCAATTTATATGGTGAAGAGCAATGCATGAGCTTGACATGGGAGGAGTTTAAGAAGGAATTCTTCCAAGAATACCGAACTTCTTCCGACCTTGATAAAATCCGGGACGAGTTGCATCATTTGCAACAAGGTTCGATGGACTTGGTTACTCTCAAGTCTACCTTTTTGGCAAAGACTCGTTTTTGCCCGGAATATATTGGTGACAACCACAAGCTAATGAAGGATTTCTACCGTACCTTGAACGATGAGTTAAAGGGTAAGATTAGTCGGGGAATGGCTAAGACTTTTGAAGAGCTATTCGAGTTGGCTCGGGGTTTTGAGCCGGAGGTTCCAAGGAAGAGTGATTTCACTTTTTCTAAAAGAAAGTTTGAAGGTTCAAGTCATTCGAACTTTTCCAATAAAAAGAACAAGAAAGGCTTCGAAAACGTTAATAATGTGAAGAAGGGTACTTCCGGGGGTTTCGGGCCCACGTGTTTTAATTGTAAACAAAGGGGACACATGGCCCGTGATTGTACCAATGGCCCGAACAAATTTACTTGCTATAATTGTGGTAAGGAAGGGCACAAGAAGCCAGAATGTCCCGAGTTGAATAATGATAATGTTAAAAGGCTAGAGAAGGCGGTGGGTACGGCTCCAGGGCGAAACTATTTGATGACGAATGATGAAGCTAAGCAATCCAACGAAGTTGTCTCAGGTACTTTTATGGTTAACTCTAATCCGGCAAGGATTTTATTTGATAGCGGAGCAAATTTGTCGTTTGTGTCTCCAAAATTTGTTCCTAAACTTGATAGACCGTTAGCTAAGTTAAGTCGTCCGGTAGAAGTCGAAATAGCGGATGGCAAGACGGTGCTAGTGGTTGATGTGTGTAGGAATTGTGACGTTGTTTTTGGTGCCGAAAACTTTAAAATTGATCTCATCCCTATGACTTTGGGCGATTTTGATATCGTTGTTGGTATGGATTGGCTCGATCGTAATAGAGCTGATATCGCGTGCCATGAGAAATTTATCCGCGTGAAGACCCCAAGTGGGGGAGAGTTAGTTATTCACGGCGATAAACGAAGAAGACTTGTGCCGATATGTTCTTTTGCATGGACACGTCGTTTTCTTGTTAGTGGTGGCATGGCTTTTCTTGCCCATGTTATTGATACTCGTGACGAGCCACCACCCATTCGCGAAATTTTGGTGGTTAGTGAATTCGAAGAGGTCTTTCCGGACGAGTTACCGGGTGTTCCGGCAGAAAGACAAGTTGAATTTCGTATTGAGTTGGTTCCGGGAGCTACTCCCATTGCTAAAACTCCTTATCGTTTAGCACCAACGGAAATACAAGAGTTGTTAAATCAAACCCAAGAGTTGCTCAAGAAGGGTTTTATTCGACCGAGTGCTTCGCCATGGGGCGCTCTGGTTTTATTTGTGAAGAAGAAGGATGGTAGCATGCGGATGTGCATCGATTACCGGGAGTTGAATAAAGTGACGATCAAGAATCGTTACCCATTGCCTCGGATTGACGATTTGTTTGACCAACTTTAGGGTGCGACGTATTTCTCTAAGATCGACCTACGGTCCGGCTATCACCAAATGTGGGTCCGTGAGGAAGATGTCGAGAAAATGGCTTTTCGAACGCGTTATGGGCATTTCGAGTTTGTAGTTATGCCTTTTGGTCTTACGAACGCACCGGCGACATTCATGGATCTTATGAACCGAGTATGCCAACCTATGTTGGACAAGTCAGTAATTGTGTTCATTGACGACATACTTGTTTATTCAAAGAGTATGAACGAACATGAACATAATTTGCGTGAAGTATTGAAGACATTACGAAAGGAGAAGTTGTATGCTAAGTTCTCCAAATGTGAATTTTGGGTAAGGGAACTTCAATTCCTTGGACATATTGTGAACAAGGAGGGTATTCAAGTAGATACGGGGAAGATAGAGACGGTGAAGGGTTGGAGACAACCGACTACACCTACGGAGGTCCGAAGTTTTCTCGAATTGGCCGGTTATTATCGTCGGTTTATCCAAGACTTTTCTAAGATCGCTTCATCATTGAAGAAATTGACGAGGAAGAACGTGAGGTTTGTTTGGGAGAACGAGCAAGAAATTGCTTTTCAATCATTAAAGGAGAAGTTATGTCAAGCTCCGGTGTTAGTTTTACCGGAAGGGGTGAAGGACATGACGGTTTATTGTGATGCCTCGTTAAATGGACTCGGGTGTGTTCTAATGCAAGGAGGTAAAGTCATAGCTTATGCCTCTCGAAAATTAAAGGAACACGAGACGAGATATCCGACTCATGATCTTGAGTTGGCGGCGGTTGTGCATGCGTTGAAAATTTGGTGCCATTACTTTTATGGTGTCAAGTGTACGATTTATTCGGATCATAAGAGTTTGAAACATCTCTTTAATCAACGAGATTTGAATTATCGTCAACGTAGGTGGATGGATGTGGTAAAAGACTATGATTGTGAGATACTTTATCATCCGGGCAAGGCGAATGTGGTCGCGGATGCGTTAAATCGAAAGAGTCATCACCCGGCGTTACGATTGGGATTGTTACGTATGATTATTACTAACGATTTTCTTGAAAAACTCAGAGTGATTCAAATAGAGGCTTACGTTCACAACAAGCATGCAGAGCGAATTCTGGGACAATCAGAGTTCATTACTATGGGCTAGCGGGATTTGTTGTCTTTTCAAGGAAGAGTGTGGGTGCCTAAGATGGGTGATTACCGACAAGTGCTACTCGATGAAGCACATAAGTCAAAGTATTCCATTCATCCAGGCGTGACGAAAATGTATCTTGATTTAAGGAAAGATTATTGGTGGCCGGGCATGAAACGTGATGTTGTGAAGTATGTTGAGCAATGCGTCACGTGTTTGCAAGTTAAAGCCGAGCACCAAAAGCCGTATGGTAAGTTACAACCGTTAGAAATCCCGAAATGGAAATGGGAGCACATTACCATGGATTTCATCACAAAGTTACCTAAAACGGCGAGAACCCAGTTTGATTCGATTTGGGTTATAGTTGATCGACTGACGAAGAGTGCTTTGTTTCTTCCCATTCGGGAAGCGATATCGTCGGAGACCTTGGCTAAGTTGTTTATCAAGGAAGTCATCTCTCGACACGGTGTTCCTATATCTATTATTTCGGATCGAGATACTCGTTTTACATCTCGGTTTTGGGAAAAGTTTCATGAGGATATGGGTACACAATTGAAATTGAGCACGGCGTATCATCCTCAAACGGACGGTCAAACCGAACGTACGAATCAAACTTTGGAAGATATGTTACGTGCGTGCATTATCGATTTTGGTGGTAGTTGGGACGAGCACTTAACTTTGGTGGAATTCTCGTACAATAATAGTTATCATACTAGTATCAGGATGCCACCTTACGAGATGCTTTATGGTCGTAGGTGTCGAACCCCGATTTGTTGGGGTGAAGTGGGACAAAAGGAAATCGGGAGCACCGATTTGGTGTTAGAAACGAATAGCAAGATTGATGTGATTCGAGAGCATTTGAAAAAGGCTCAAGATAGGCAAAAGTCGTATGCCGACAAGCGTAGACGAACGATCGAATTTCAAGAAGGTGATATGGTGAATCTTAAGGTTTCGCCATGGAAAGGTATTATTCGGTTCTGAAAACGGGGAAAGTTAGCTCCTCAGTTTATTGGGCCATTTAAGGTTTTAGCTCGTGTTGGTGAAGTTGCGTATCATTTGGAATTACCCGAAGAGCTTGCGGGGATCCATGATACATTCCATGTTTCCCATCTCCGTAAGTGTCTTGCGGATGATTCTTCTTGGATGCCTTTAGACGAAATTGAGCTGAACAATAAGTTAGAGTATATTGAGGAGCCGATTGCTATACTTTATGAGAAGGTCAAAAGGTTGAGAAATAAAGAAGTGAGAACTTTTAAAGTTCAATGGCGTCGTAGTAAAGGTTTCGAATTTACTTGGGAGCCCGAAGAATTCGTGTTGGTCTACATACCCTCTTGTCATGCGGCTTGGATCGCGAGGACGCGCTCCGATTCAAGTGGGGGAGAGTTGTAACATCCCGTTTTCCTCGAATATGACTTAAGGTGCGTAATTAACCTCGTGTACATCTATTATTACATCTATGATCGTTTATTTTAGTTTAATTGTTGAAAATATAGAAAAATGGTTTGATCAGGCATCCTGTCGCGTTTTGGGAGGTTCCATCGCGTTCTGGTCTGTCGCGGTACGCGACAAAACTGGCTGGAACGCGACAGCTTCAAATATCCCCAACCTGTCCCCTTTATCGCGTTTGGGTAGTGTATGTCGCGTTTGGGTGTCGCGTAACGCGACACACTGTCGCGAAACGCGACAGATGTCACTGTTTGACATTTTTGACCCAATTAAATGGCATCTTTTTGGGGTGTTTTGGTCTTTTCACTTATGGACGGTTTTAGATCTAGAAAACTGATAAATGAGTTATCCTAACTCATTTAACACATCTTCACCTACACCACATTCAATTTAGAAAGAGAGAGTTAGGGTTTAGTGAGAGAAAGCTCACTTGGAGAAGAAGGAGACCAAATCTCACCCGAATCCAAGTTTTAAAGTTGTTCCTTGCGTCTCTAGCTACACTTTGATAGTTTGGTAAGTCTTAACTCCATGTCTTGAGTTTTAATTTGTTTATGCTAGGGTTTTGGTTCATTTGGAACTTACATGACCCATTTGGGGTTAAAATGGGTGAACTTGGGTGGTGTTGATGAAAGGAAACCCTAAATAACTATAACCTAGGGTTTGGTCTTAAGATTTTAGGTTGTAAGTGTTAAATGGTGTTCTTTGTCACTAACACACTTGTTAAAAGTGAAAGATTTGTAAATGGGTTAAGTTTGACTAAACTTGTAAGTTTAAGTGTCAAAATGGGTCAAATGGGTAATGTTGACCTAGTTTGGGCAAGATGGGTATGAAAATACCCTAGATGGTGTTAGTGGTTGATATTGGACTATAATCACTAACTTTTGGGGAATTATAATGGGTCTTGGCCATTAATGGGCGGTTTTGGTGTAAATGAGTCATTTAATGCAATTGGGTCATTAAATGCCCAAGTGTTAAATGTTGGTGTCTAGTCCAACTAGTTGTGTATTGAAAGTGTACTTAATGTAATAGGTACGTTGCATTGAAGGTTGCGAGCTTGATTCCCTAGTTCACCAAAGACGATAAGGTGAGTGGAATAATTATACGCTCATGTATATGGCGTGTTTATTTGTGAATGTTATGGCATGAACCATGTGCCAGTAGTGCCATAACATGTATGTGACGGATATACGATGTGAACCACATGCTGGTAGCATCGAGTGTGAACCACGTGCCTGTAGCACTATAAAATGAGGTGTGAACCACGTGCCGGTAGCGTCAAAGTGTGAACCATGTGCCGGTAGCACTATAAAAGAGTGAGACTCAAATGCATATGGTGTGAACTACGTGCCGGTAGCACCATAGCGTTATGGTTAACCATATTGTGTTGTGATCGTTTAGCATTATATGTATATATATATATATGTATATATATATATATATATATATATATATATATATATATATATATATATATATATATATATATATATATATATATATATATATATATATATATATATTGTGTTGAGCATATGCTAATGAGATTTTGTGTCAATGTACGACTTGTTGGTATTTCGGGTATGATTGACTTGCTTTGTGAGCTACATGTTCGTACGAGGTATTCGGTATTTGTGATTGCAAATAGATGGGTTATATATATGTATGTATAATTATTGCATTCACTAAGCATTGCTTACCCTCTCGTCGTTTACCATTTTATAGGTTCCGGCTTGGACAAGGGTAAGGGCATACGGTTGGATTAGTTGTCTCCCGTTTGTGTTGACAGGGGGTGCTTTTGGGATAGCTTTTGAAGTGGCCTCACATTTTGGGTAGTTTAACCCCAAACCATGCTCGAGTGTTGTTTGGAATATAAACTATCGTTGTAGTGGGTCAAACTTGCATTGAAATCAATTAATGGCCTTTGTGCCTTTTGTAAACATTTAAATTGATGTACGTTTAAATGGAATTGTGGAATGGTGTACATATTTAATTGGCGCATAAATGTGTATTATAAAAAAAAATTATCGTATGGAAATACGGGTTGGGTTGTTTCATCAGATTTCAATATCGAACTCTCGTAAGAGTAAGATCCAACGGATTAATCGTGGTTTGAAATCTTGTTTCGAAAATAGGTATCTAAGAGTAGAATGATCAGTATAGACCACCGTTTTAGCTAGAACGAGATATGAACGAAATTTATCAAAAGCAAAGACGATAGCAAGGAGTTCTTTTTCAGTAGTTGTGTAATTCGTTTGTGCTCCTTGTAACGTCTTACTAGCGTAATAGATAGGTTGAAATCGGTTTTCAATCCTTTGTCCTAAAACGGCTCCCATTGCAAAATCACTTACATTGCACATGAGTTCAAATGGTAGATTTCAATTTGGAGTTATCATGATCGGCGCATTAGTGAGTTTTTTTTATGAATATTAAAATATTTGATGCATTCATCTGAAAAGATGAATGGAGCATCTTTTTCAAGGAGTTTGTTCATAGGAGTGGCAATTTTAGAAAAATCTTTTATGAAACGTCGATAAAAACCGGCATGCCCTAGAAAACTCCTAACTCCTCTAACATTGGTGGGATGTGGAAGTTTAGCAATTACATCTACTTTAGCTCTATCCACTTCAATTCCTTCACTTGAAATTTTATGACCAAGAACGATACCTTCTTTAACCATGAAATGGCATTTCTCCCAATTAAGTACTAGATTTGATTTTTTGCATCTAATAAGCATTCATTTAAGATTAACTAGACATGTTTCAAAAGTATCACCGAAGACTGAAAAGTCATCCATGAAAACTTTCATACATTCTTCTATCATGTCGTGAAAATTGCCATCATGCACCTTTGAAAGGTTGCAGGGGCGTTGCAAAGTCCAAATGGCATGCATTTGTAAGCAAAAGTACCATAAGGGCACGTAAAGGTGGTTTTCTCTTGGTCCTAGGGTGCGATTGGAATTTGAAAGTATCCAGAGAAACTGTCAAGAAAACAATAGTAACTGTTCCCAGCTAACCTTTCCAACATTTGATCAATGAAAGGTAAGGGAAAGTGATCTTTTCTGGCGGCGTCATTTAATTTTCTATAATCAATACCAACACGCCATCCTGTTACAGTCCTAGTAGGAATAAGCTCATCGTTTTCATTTGTAATGACAGTGATGCCACCCTTCTTAGGTACGCATTGAACTAGGCTTACCCATGGACTATCAGAGATTGGATAAATTAAACCTGCATCAAGCAGTTTAATAATTTCTATCCTAAAAACTTCTTACATATTAGGATTTAGTATTCATTGGCATTGCAATATGTTTTATGACCTTCTTCCATAAGGATTTTATGGGTGCAATACGAAGGACTTATACCTTTAATGTCATGAATCTTCCATGCAGTAGCTGGTTTATGAGCTTTTATCACAGAAATGAGTTGAGATTTTTCATTTTTTTTAAGAGAAGACGAGATTATTACAGGTAATTCAAATTCACCATGTAAATAAGCATATTCCAAATGGTTTGGAAGTGGCTTTAACTCTAATATCGGTGGTTCTTCTATCGATGATTTGTATCGATATCTGTCTTCCTCTTTCAGTATTTGAAGTTCTTCTGTTATTGGTTCGTATTCATTAGCCATAAGTGTGGATATTATTTCAGCTTTATCAATTGGTTCAGTTCCTTCTCCTAAAGAACATTCTCCTGTTCCTTGTAATTCTGGAAATTCTTGTAACAATTCTTCTTGTGAATCTATGGTTTGAACATAATAACATGTATCATCTGCAGATTGCGGTTGTTGCATGGCTCTATTAACAGAAAAGGTAACACTCCCGTCCTCTATACTTAGGGTCAGTTTCTTACCAAACACGTCGATTATTTCTCTAGCCGTGTTTAAGAATAGTCTTCCTAATATAAGAGGAACTCGAGAATCTTCTTCCATGTCCAGAATAACAAAGTCTACTGGAAATACTAAAGTACCAACTTTAACTAGCATGTTTTCCATTATCCCTCTAGGATATTTTATTGATCGATCGGCTAGTTGTATGCTTATTCGTGTTGGTTTCAAATCTCCAAGGTCTAGTTTAGCGTATAGTGAATACGGCATTAAGTTTATACTAGCACCTAAGTCTGCCAATGCTTCTATTGAACTAAGGCTTCCCAGAAAACATGGAATTGTGAAACTTCCTGGATCTGATAATTTTTCTGGTATCTTATTGAATAGCACTGCAGAACAATTAGCATTCATTGTAACAGCCAAGAGTTCTTCCATTTTCTTTCTATTTGTGATTAGATCTTTCAGGAATTTAGCATATCTTGGCATTCCTGAAATCACATCAATGAAAGGAAGATTGACATTTATTTGTTTAAACATATCCAAGAATTTGGATTGCTCGGCTTCAAGTCTTTCTTTTCCTCGGCTTCAAGTCTTTCTTTTCTCAATTTACTCGGGTAAGGAAGAGGTGGTTGATATGGTTTAACATAAGGCTTTGCCTTAACTGTGTTATCTTCATTAACCTTTTCAACTACCAGCTCTGTTTCCTTATCTTGCTCAGGCTGTGGTACCTGAGTAGTAGGAATAGATTCATCAGAAATTACAGGTATTTCAGGTGGTTTAAGTGTAATACCACTTCTTGTGGTAATGACTTTAGCTGTTTCATTTCGGGGTTAAGCATTTGTATCTCTAGGTAGACTCCCCGGTTTTCTTTCACCTATCAGCCTTGCTAGGTTACTTACTTCTTATTTCAGATTTTGGATTGAAGCTTGTTGATTTCTAAATGCTTGAGCATTTTGTTCATTAGTTTGTTTCTGAGATGAGAAAAACTGCGTTTGAGGTTCAACTAGCTTTGACATCATATCTTCTAAATTTGGCTTTTTATCATCGGTTTGTGGTGGTTTATTTGGAAAAATAGGTCTTTGCTGGTTGTAAGTATTGTTAGATACTTGTTAATTGCTAGGACCTTGTTGGTTGTTGTATGGAACATTTCGGTTATAATTCTGATTTTGATTGTAGTTTGGCCTGGGCTGTTGATAATTATTCTGATAATTATTATCCGGCCTTTGGTTCATGTATGAAACATTCTCTCTTTGTTCCATTGTTTGTTCAACACTGAGACAATATTTTGTCAAATGTGGTCCTCCACACTGCTCACAACTAATTCGTATTGCGTGAATATCTTTAGTCATATTTTCCATTGGTCTCTCGAAAGCATCTAGCTTTGCCGAAATGGAATCAAAGTCATGGCTAGAATCGGCTCTAGCCGCTTTAGATGAACGAAAAATATATTTTTCTTGATGCCACTCGTGTGAGTGGGATGTTGTATTATCAATAATTTTTGTGAGCTTCGGTTGCGGTTTTCTTCAAAATGAAACCACCAGCTGCTGTTGTAGTGACCCGAACTTTTCCATGTTTATATATATTAATTGAGATTGATATTTACATGATTAAATGTTTCCAACATGTTAAGCAATCAAACTTGTTAAGACTTGATTAATTGAAATATGTTTCATATAGACAATTGACCACCCAAGTTGACCGGCGATTCACGAACGTTAAAACTTGTAAAAACGACATGACGATATTTATATGGATATACATATTGTTAACATGAGATTATGATAAGTAAGTATCTCCATAAGTATATTAACAATGAGTTATATACATATAAACAAGACTACTAACTTAAGGATTTCGAAACGAGACATATATGTAACGATTATCGTTGTAACGACATTTAAATGTATATATATCATATTAAGATATATTAATATATCATAATATCATGATAATATAATAATTTAACATCTCATTAGATATAATAAACAATGGGTTAACAACATTAATTGAGATCGTTAACTTAAAGGTTTCAAAACAACACTTACATGTAACGACTAACGATGACTTAACGACTCAGTTAAAATGTATATACATGTAGTGTATTTAGATGTATTAAAATACTTTTGGAAGACTTCAAGACATATATCAAAACACTCATACTTAAATAAAATGGTCACAGTTACTTTCCCATTCTTTTCTTTCATCAAGAATTCTAGTCGTATTCTTACCCGTATTATACACAGCTTCAAAACGTACTTACTATGGGTATATACCAATAGGAACTAGCATGGGATTCCACTCTTGATTATGTCATGTATGACTAATCAATTTTAACTTCTACCATGAGCTAGTCAACTAACTAGAACTCCTTTTAACCCCACTCACCACTCACCAATTACCACTCATCATTCACTCCATTTCACTTCCAATTCTCTTTCTAATTCTCTCTCAACACACACACACACTATTATGAACGTATTTTTCCAGTAGTTAATCATCATCTTCATCAAAAATCACTTCAAGAATCAAGCTATAATCATCATAGGAAGAACACTTCAAGAACACTTCAAAAATCCCTTCAAGTTTACTAATTTACTTCCAAGCTTTCTAATCCATTCCAAGTAATCATCTAAGATCAAGAAACCTTTGATTCAATTTCTATAACTATAAACTATCTTAATTTGAGTAAAAATCTTACTTGAACTTGTTTTTGTGTCATGATCCTACTTCAAGGACTTTCAAGCCATCCAAGATCCTTTGAAGCTAGATCATTTCTTGTCACTTCCAGTAGGTTTACCTACTAAACTTGAGGTAGTAATGATGTTTATAACATCATTCCATTCATATATATAAAACTATCTTATTCGAAGGTTAAAACTCGTAATCACTAGAACATAGTTTAGTTAATTCTAAACTTGTTCGCAAACAAAAATTAATCCTTCTAACTTTACTTTTAAAATTAACTAAACACATGTTCTATATCTATATGATATGCTAACTTAATGATTTAAAACCTGGAAACACGAAAAACACCGTAAAACCGGATTTACGCCGTCGTAGTAACACCGCGGGCTGTTTTGGGTTAGTTAATTAAAAACTATGATAAACTTTGATTTAAAAGTTGTTATTCTGAGAAAATGATTTTTATTATGAACATGAAACTATATTCAAAAATTATGGTTAAACTCAAAGTGGAAGTATGTTTTCTAAAATGGTCATCTAGACGTCGTTCTTTTGACTGAAATGACTACCTTTACAAAAACGACTTGTAGCTTATTTTTCCGACTATAAACCTATACTTTTTCTATTTAGATTCATAAAATAGAGTTCAATATGAAACCATAGCAATTTTATTCACTCAAAACGGATTTAAAATGAAGAATTTATGGGTAAAACAAGATTGGATAATTTTTCTCATTTTAGCTACGTGAAAATTGGTAACAAATCTATTCCAACAATAACTTAATCAACTTGTATTGTATATTATGTAATCTTGAGATACCATAGACACGTATACAATGTTTCGACCTATCATGTCGACACATCTATATATATTTCGGAACAACCATAGACACTCTATATGTGAATGTTGGAGTTAGCTATACAGGGTTGAGGTTGATTCCAAAATATATATAGTTTGAGTTGTGATCAATACTGAGATACGTATACACTGGGTCGTGGATTGATTCAAGATAATATTTATCGATTTATTTCTGTACATCTAACTGTGGACAACTACTTGTAGGTTACTAACGAGGACAGCTGACTTAATAAACTTAAAACATCAAAATATATTAAAAGTGTTGTAAATATATTTTGAACATACTTTAATATATATGTATATATTATTATAGGTTCGTGAATCAACAGTGGCCAAGTCTTACTTCTCGACGAAGTAAAAATCTGTGAAAGTGAGTTATAGTCCCACTTTTATAATCTAATATTTTTGGGATGAGAATACATGCAGGTTTTATAAATGATTTACAAAATAGACACAAGTACGTGAAACTACATTCTATGGTTGAATTATCGAAATCGAATATGCCCCTTTTTATTAAGTCTGGTAATCTAAGAATTAGGGAACAGACACCCTAATTTACGCGAATCCTAAAGATAGATCTATTGGGCCTAACAAACCCCATCCAAAGTACCGGATGCTTTAGTATTTCGAAATTTATATCATATCCGAAGGGTGTCACGGAATGATGGGGATATTCTTATATATGCATCTTGTTAATGTCGGTTACCAGGTGTTCACCATATGAATGATTTTTATCTCTATGTATGAGATGTATATTGAAATATGAAATCTTGTGGTCTATTGTTACAATTTGATATATATAGGTTAAACCTATAACTCACCAACATTTTTGTTGACGTTTAAAGCATGTTTATTCTCAGGTGAATACTAAGAGCTTCCGCTGTTGCATACTAAAATAAGGACAAGATTTGGAGTCCATGTTTGTATGATACTGTGTAAAAACTGCATTCAAGAAACTGATTTCGATGTAACATATTTGTATTGTAAACCATTATGTAATGGTCGTGTGTAAACAGGATATTTTAGATTATCATGATTTGATAATCTACGTAAAGCTTTTTTAAACATTTATTTATGAAATAAAGGTTATGGTTTGTTTTAAAAATGAATGCAGTCTTTGAAAAACGTCTCATATAGAGGTCAAAACCTCGCAATGAAATCAATTAATATGGAACGTTTTTAATCAATAAGAACGGGACATTTCAGTTGGTATCCGAGCGTTGGTCTTAGAGAACCAGAATTTTGCATTAGTGTGTCTTATCTAGTTTGTTAGGATGCATTAGAGACTCTGGACTTCGACCGTGTTTACTTGAAAAATGATTGCTTAACAAATTTTGTTGGAAACTATATATTTTTAACATGTGAATATTATGTGATATATTAATCTCTTATCGCGTTTGATATTATGTGATAGATGTCTTCCTCTAGAACAAGTCCCATTGACTCACCTAATAATAATGAAGAGTCAAATGTAAATTGGACTTCGTGATTTAGAAAAAGCGGCTAACATGCAACATAAAGAAGCATGTTATGCTTACGGATTAGTAATGTTCGCTTCTCACTAAAGTGAGAACAAGAACATCGGGCTACAACTATTAAACAAAACGTTCCCACAAGTGACGGAGTCGGAAATTGGGGTAAGAAATGAGGTTTTTAGATTGTTACGGGACTGTTGGACATTACGTAACCCTCGTCCCTTTGACGACGTTACAACACGCTGTCTTATCAACGGCCATAACGGTTATGTTCCACAAGACCAAGGATGGGAAGTAATCCTAGTAAAACCAGAATGCATGACTTGTTTCTGGACGTATGAATTACGTGTCTTTATTGCCTTTGCTGAACGACTTGTGTACTAGCTAGAATTATCTTCACAACCATCTTGTATCAAATTTATTGTGTGCTATATTTCATGCTATATGTAAAATAAGCGGTATTGTAAGTTTGTAAAATATTGTGTAAAAGTTTGAACGCGAAATATTATTATAATCAGTTTTTCATATAGAATTGTAGTAGTTGAATTGTATATTAGCTACTAAGTATGAACTTAACGGGTAGGTACTACCCGAATTTAAACTTATAAAACACTAATATGAAGAAAAAGCTTTTATAAATGTGTTCATATTATGCTACGAAATACTATTAACTACTCTTAATATTCTGTATGATTAACTTGTTCCATTTGACTATCTTGAAGGAAATGGCACCGACTACTCGACACACCGTGAATATGAATGAAGAGGAATTCCGTACTTTTCTAGCTTCAAACATAGCCACAGTACAGGCTGCGCTACATACCAACAATAACCTTGGATCTAGCAGTACAGGAAATCGTGTAGGATGCACCTACAAAGAATTCACTGCCTGCAAACCTTTGGAATTTGATGGAACCGAAGGACCGATCGGATTGAAACGGTGGAACGAGAAGGTCGAATCGGTGTTTGCCATAAGTAAGTGTACTGAAGAGGACAAAGTGAAGTACGCTACACATACCTTCACAGGTTCTGCGTTAACATGGTGGAATACCTATCTAGAGCAAGTGGGACAAGACGATGCGTACGCACTACCGTGGTCATCATTCAAGCACTTGATGAACGAGAAGTACCGTCCCAGAACTGAGGTCAATAAGCTCAAGACAGAACTTAGAGGGTTACGAACCCAAGGATTTGATATTACCACTTACGAAAGACGATTAACAGAATTGTGCCTATTGTGTCCGGGAGAGTTCGAAGATGAGGAAGAGAAGATCGACGCGTTTGTGAAAGGATTACCGGAAAGAATCCAAGAAGATATAAGTTCACACGAGCCCGCCTCCATACAACAGGCATGTAGAATGGCTCACAAACTAGTGAACCAAATTGAAGAAAGAATTAAAGAACAGACTGCTGAAGAGGCCAATGTGAAGCAAGTCAAAAGAAAGTGGAAGGAAAACGGTGATAAGAATCACCAATACAACAACAACAGAAATTACAACAATAATCGCAACAATTATCCCAACAATCGCAATATCAATCGCAACTACAACAAACGGCCCAACAACAACAACAACAACAACAACAACAACAACAGCAACTACAATAATCATCCCAACAACAATAATAACCGTAACAACAACAACAATCAGAAGCAGCTATGCCAAAGGTGTGAAAAGTATCACTCGGGGTTCTGCACCAAATTTTGCAACAAGTGCAAAAGAAATGGTCATAGCGCGGCGAAGTGTGAGGTCTACGGACCAGGGGTTAAAAGAACGAAAGGAATAAATGGTGTCGGAACAAGTAATGGCGGAGCAAGTAGTGTCGGAGCAAGTTATGCCAATGTAGTTTGTTATAAATGTGGAAAACCGGGCCACATTATTAGAAATTGCCCGAACCAGGAGAACACGAATGGACAAGGCCGCGGAAGAGTTTTCAATATTAATGCGGCAGAGGCACAGGAAGACCCGGAGCTTGTTACGGGTACGTTTCTTATTGACAATAAATCTGCTTACGTTTTATTTGATTCGGGTGCGGATAGAAGCAATATGAGTAGAGATTTTTGTGCTAAATTAAGTTGTCCATTGACGCCTTTGGATAGTAAATTTTTACTCGAATTAGTAAATGGTAAATTAATTTCAGCAGATAATATATGTCAGAATCGAGAAATTAAACTGGTTAGCGAAACATTTAAGATTGACTTGATACCAGTAGAGTTAGGGAGTTTTGATGTGATAATCGGTATGGACTAGTTGAAAGAAGTGAAAGTAGAGATCGTTTGTTACAAAAATGCAATTCGCATTATACGAGAAAAAGGAAAACCCTTAATGGTGTACGGAGAAAAGGGCAACAAGAAGCTACATCTTATTAGTAATTTGAAGGCACAAAAACTAATAAGAAAAGGTTGCTATGCTGTTCTAGCACACGTCGAGAAAGTACAAACTGAAGAAAAGAGCATCAATGATGTTCCCGTCGCAAAAGAATTTCCCGATGTATTTCCGAAAGAATTACCGGGATTACCCCCACATCGATCCGTTGAATTTCAAATAGATCTTGTACCAGGAGCTGCACCAATAGCTCGTGCTCCTTACAGACTCGCACCCAGCGAGATGAAAGAACTGCAAAGCTAATTACAAGAACTTTTAGAGCGTGGTTTCATTCGACCAAGCACATCACCGTGGGGAGCTCCTGTTTTGTTTGTCAAGAAGAAAGATGGTACATTCAGGTTGTGTATCGACTACCGAGAGTTGAACAAACTTACCATCAAGAACCGCTACCCACTACTGAGAATCGACGACTTATTTGATCAACTACAAGGCTCGTCTGTTTATTCAAAGATTGACTTACGTTCCGGGTATCATCAAATGCGGGTGAAAGAAGATGATATTCTAAAGACTGCTTTCAGAACACGTTACGGTCATTACGAGTTTATGGTCATGCCATTTGGTTTAACTAATGCACCAGCTGTGTTCATGGACCTTATGAACCGAGTGTGTGGACCATACCTTGACAAGTTTGTCATTGTTTTCATTGATGACATACTTATTTACTCAAAGAATGACCAAGAACACGGTGAACATTTGAGAAAGGTGTTAGAAGTATTGAGGAAGGAAGAATTGTACGCTAAATTTTCAAAGTGTGCATTTTGGTTGGAAGAAGTTCAATTCCTCGGTCACATAGTGAACAAAAAAGGTATTAAGGTGGATCCGGCAAAGATAGAAACTGTTGAAAAGTGGGAAACCCCGAAAACTCCGAAACATATACGCCAGTTTTTAGGACTAGCTGGTTACTACAGAAGGTTCATCCAAGACTTTTCTAGAATAGCAAAACCCTTAACTGCATTAACGCATAAAGGGAAGAAATTTGAATGGAATGATGAAAAAGAGAAAGCGTTTCAGTTATTGAAGAAAAAGCTAACTACGGCACCTATATTGTGATTTATTGTGATGCATCAAAGCAAGGTCTCGGTTGTGTATTAATGCAACGAACGAAGGTGATTGCTTATGCGTCTAGACAATTGAAGATTCACGAACAAAATTATACGACGCATTATTTGGAATTAGGCGCGGTTGTTTTTGCATTAAAGACTTGGAGGCACTACTTATATGGGGTCAAAAGTATTATATATACCGACCACAAAAGTCTTCAACACATATTTAATCAGAAACAACTGAATATGAGGCAGCGTAGGTGGATTGAATTATTGAATGATTACGACTTTGAGATTCGTTACCACCCGGGGAAGGCAAATGTGGTAGCCGATGCCTTGAGCAGGAAGGACAGAGAACCCATTCGAGTAAAATCTATGAATATAATGATTCATAATAACATTACTACTCAAATAAAGGAGGCACAACAAGGAGTTTTAAAAGAGGGAAATTTAAAGGATGAAATACCCAAAGGATCGGAGAAGCATCTTAATATTCGGGAAGACGGAACCCGGTATAGGGCTGAAAGGATTTGGGTACCAAAATTTGGAGATATGAGAGAAATGGTACTTAGAGAAGCTCATAAAACCAGATACTCAATACATCCTGGAACGGGGAAGATGTACAAGGATCTCAAGAAACATTTTTGGTGGCCGGGTATGAAAGCCGATGTTGCTAAATACGTAGGAGAATGTTTGACGTGTTCTAAGGTCAAAGATGAGCATCAGAAACCATCAGGTCTACTTCAACAACCCGAAATCCCGGAATGGAAATGGGAAAATATTACCATGGATTTCATCACTAAATTTCCAAGGACTGCAAGTGGTTTTGATACTATTTGGGTAATAGTTGATCGTCTCACCAAATCAGCACACTTCCTACCAATAAGAGAAGATGACAAGATGGAGAAGTTAGCACGACTGTATTTGAAGGAAGTCGTCTCCAGACATGGAATACCAATCTCTATTATCTCTGATAGGGATGGCAGATTTATTTCAAGATTCTGGCAGACATTACAGCAAGCATTAGGAACTCGTCTAGACATGAGTACTGCCTATCATCCAAAAACTGATGGGCAAAGTGAAAGGATGATACAAACGCTTGAAGACATGCTACGAGCATGTGTTATTGATTTCGGAAACAGTTGGGATCGACATCTACCGTTAGCAGAATTTTCCTACAACAACAGCTACCATTCAGACATTGAGATGGCGCCGTTTGAAGCACTTTATGGTAGAAAGTGCAGGTCTCCGATTTGTTGGAGTGAAGTGGGGGATAGACAGATTACGGGTCCGGAGATTATACAAGAAACTACCGAGAAGATCATCCAAATTCAACAACGGTTGAAAACCGCCCAAAGTCGACAAAAGAGCTACGCTGACATTAAAAGAAAAGATATAGAATTTGAAATTGGAGAGATGGTCATGCTTAAAGTTGCACCTTGGAAAAGCGTTGTTCGATTTGGTAAACGAGGGAAATTAAATCCAAGGTATATTGGACCATTCAAGATTATTGATCGTGTCGGACCAGTAGCTTACCGACTTGAGTTACCTCAACAACTCGCGGCTGTACATAACACTTTCCACGTCTCGAATTTGAAGAAATGTTTTACTAAAGAAGATCTCACTATTCCGTTAGATGAAATCCAAATCAACGAAAAACTCCAATTCATCGAAGAACCCGTCGAAATAATGGATCGTGAGGTTAAAAGACTTAAGCAAAACAAGATACCAATTGTTAAGGTTCGATGGAATGCTCGTAGAGGACACGAGTTCACCTGGGAGTGTAAAGATCAGATGAATAAGAAATACCCACATCTATTTCCAGAAGATTCGTCAACACCTTCAACAGCTTAAAATTTCGGGACGAAATTTATTTAACGGGTAGGTACTGTAGTGACCCGAACTTTTCCATGTTTATATATATTAATTGAGATTGATATTTACATGATTAAATGTTTCCAACATGTTAAGCAATCAAACTTGTTAAGACTTGATTAATTGAAATATGTTTCATATAGACAATTGACCACCCAAGTTGACCGGCGATTCACGAACGTTAAAACTTGTAAAAACGACATGACGATATATATATGGATATACATATGGTTAACATGAGATTATGATAAGTAAGTATCTCCATAAGTATATTAACAATGAGTTATATACATATAAACAAGACTACTAACTTAAGGATTTCGAAACGAGACATATATGTAACGATTATCGTTGTAACGACATTTAAATGCATATATATCATATTAAGATATATTAATATATCATAATATCATGATAATATAATAATTTAACATCTCATTAGATATAATAAACAATGGGTTAACAACATTAATTGAGATCGTTAACTTAAAGGTTTCAAAACAACACTTACATGTAACGACTAACGATGACTTAATGACTCAGTTAAAATGTATATACATGTAGTGTATTTAGATGTATTAAAATACTTTTGGAAGACTTCAAGACATATATCAAAACACTCATACTTAAAGAAAATGGTTACAGTTACTTTCCCATTCTTTTCTTTCATCAAGAATTCTAGTCGTATTCTTACCCGTATTATACACAGCTTCAAAACGTACTAACTATGGGTATATACCAATAGGAACTAGCATGGGATTCCACTCTTGATTATGTCATGTATGACTAATCAATTTTAACTTCTACCATGAGCTAGTCAACTAACTAGAACTCCTTTTAACCCCACTCACCACTCACCAATTACCACTCATCATTCACTCCATTTCACTTCCAATTCTCTTTCTAATTCTCTCTCAACACACACACACACACTATTATGAACATATTTTTCCAGTAGTTAATCATCATCTTCATCAAGAATCAAGCTATAATCACCATAGGAAGAACACTTCAAGAACACTTCAAAAATCCCTTCAAGTTTACTAATTTAATTCCAAGCTTTCTAATCCATTCCAAGTAATCATCTAAGATCAAGAAACCTTTGTTATATGCAGTAGGTTATCTTTCTTATGCAAGGTAATATTCATATTCAAACTTTGATTCAATTTCTATAACTATAAACTATCTTAATTCGAGTAAAAATCTTACTTGAACTTGTTTTTGTGTCATGATCCTACTTCAAGAACTTTCAAGCCATCCAAGATCCTTTGAAGCTAGATCATTTCTTGTCACTTCCAGTAGGATTAACTACTAAACTTGAGGTAGTAATGATGTTCATAACATCATTCGATTCATATATATAAAACTATCTTATTCGAAGGTTTAAACTCGTAATCACTAGAACATAGTTTAGTTAATTCTAAACTTGTTCGCAAACAAAAGTTAATCCTTCTAACTTGACTTTTAAAATTAACTAAACACATGTTCTATATCTATATTATATGCTAACTTAATGATTTAAAACCTGGAAACACGAAAAACACCGTAAAACCGGATTTACGCCGTCGTAGTAACACCGCGGGCTGTTTTGGGTTAGTTAATTAAAAACTATGATAAACTTTGATTTAAAAGTTGTTATTCTGAGAAAATGATTTTTATTATGAACATGAAACTATATCCAAAAATTATGGTTAAACTCAAAGTGGAAGTATGTTTTCTAAAATGGTCATCTAGACGTCGTTCTTTCGACTGAAATGACTACCTTTACAAAAACGACTTGTAACATATTTTTATGACTATAAACCTATACTTTTTCTGTTTAGATTCATAAAATAGAGTTCAATATGAAAACATAGCAATTTGATTCACTCAAAACGGATTTAAAATGAAGAAGTTATAGGTAAAACAAGATTGGATAATTTTTCTCATTTTAGCTACATGAAAATTGGTAACAAATCTATTCCAACCATAACTTAATCAACTTGTATTGTATATTATGTAATCTTGAGATACCATAGACACGTATACAATGTTTCGACCTATCATGTCGACACATCTATATATATTTCGGAACAACCATAGACACTCTATATGTGAATGTTGGAGTTAGCTATACAGGGTTGAGGTTGATTCCAAAATATATATAGTTTGAGTTGTGATCAATACTGAGATACATATACACTGGGTCGTGGATTGATTCAAGATAATATTTATCGATTTATTTCTGTACATCTAACTGTGGACAACTACTTGTAGGTTACTAACGAGGACAGCTGACTTAATAAACTTAAAACATCAAAATATATTAAAAGTGTTGTAAATATATTTTGAACATACTTTAATATATATGTATATATTGTTATAGGTTCGTGAATCAACAGTGGCCAAGTCTTACTTCTCGACGAAGTAAAAATCTGTGAAAGTGAGTTATAGTCCCACTTTTAAAATCTAATATTTTTGGGATGAGAATACATGCAGGTTTTATAAATGATTTACAAAATAGACACAAGTACGTGAAACTACATTCTATGGTTGAAATATCGAAATCGAATATGCCCCTTTTTATTAAGTCTGGTAATCTAAGAATTAGGGAACAGACACCCTAATTTACGCGAATCCTAAAGATAGATCTATTGGGCCTAACAAACCCCATCCAAAGTACCGGATGCTTTAGTATTTCAAAATTTATATCATATCCGAAGGGTGTCACGGAATGATGGGGATATTTTTATATATGCATCTTGTTAATGTCGGTTACCAGGTGTTCACCATATGAATGATTTTTATCTCTATGTATGGGATGTATATTGAAATATGAAATCTTGTGGTCTATTGTTACAATTTGATATATATAGGTTAAACCTATAACTCACCAACATTTTTGTTGACGTTTAAAGCATGTTTATTCTCAGGTGAATACTAAGAGCTTCCGCTGTTGCATACTAAAATAAGGACAAGATTTGGAGTCCATGTTTGTATGATACTGTGTAAAAACTGCATTCAAGAAACTGATTTCGATGTAACATATTTGTATTGTAAACCATTATGTAATGGTCGTGTGTAAACAGGATATTTTAGATTATCATTATTTGATAATCTACGTAAAGCTTTTTAAATCTTTATTTATGAAATAAAGGTTATGGTTTGTTTTAAAAATGAATCCAGTCTTTGAAAAACATCTCATATAGAGGTCAAAACCTCGCAACGAAATCAATTAATATGGAACGTTTTTAATCAATAAGAACGGGACATTTCAGCTGTATCGATGTCTTTTCGTGTAGCGACGTCGACTCCTTTGTAAAATATTTGCACTATTTAATAAGTATCTAGACCGTGTTGAGGACAACTTCTCAACATTTTTCCGGATCTTGTCCATGCCTCATATAGCGTTTCATTTGGCTTTTGTGCGAATGTGGCAATTTCTCCTTGAAGTTTTACGGCTTTAAATGCCGGAAAGAATCTTTTAAGAAATTTTTCAACTAAAACATCCCATGAATCAATCGCTCCTTCAGGTAACGATTCTAACCAATCTTTGGCTTCCCCTTTTAAAGTCCAGGGAAATAACATGAGATAGATCTGTTCATCTTCAATTTCTCTGATTTTGAATAGAGTACAGATCCTATTAAAGGTTCGAAGATGTTCGTTTGGATATTCTTTTGGCGTAACACTAAATTAGCACTGATTAGTTACCATGTGTAGGATTTGTCCTTTGATTTCATAATCTAGTGCATTAAAGTCTGGTTGAATAATTGTGTGACCTTGGCCAGTGCGTGTAGCTTTCATTCGATCCTCCATACTTTGAGGTTCCGTTTCTTCCATGATTGAAATGGTTGAATCTGAATCACTAGAAGATTCTGATTTAACAGTTCCTTCCTCGATAATCTCTGGATGAATAATTTGTGGATCAGGAGGAATGATTAGTGGTTCAGGATCTCTCAATTGTCCCTGAATATCCTCCGGGTCCTCAATTGTGAAGTCGGTTTCAAAAATTGGATTATCGGAAATTTGAGTTGGAGTACTTGTTCGACTAGATGATGATTCTAAAGAAAAATCAATGGCGACAATATTTGCTAAATGTCTTAATCGAGTTACAGGTGGTGAACGTATGAAAGGTGGTGAACGTTTTGCTCTGTGCATTCACTAAATATCCTATTAGTTATAAATATAAAAATTATTAAAGTTATCAAATTAATAGATTTTTCTGATTTTGCCCACATTTCGAATAGCCAATAGATGCATCAGGTAGCCAGGACCCTTTAAATTGAAAGCCCACAACTCGCCACTAACAAATCCAACAATTACTACGAACCAGAAAATTTTGGATGTCTATCAATTTAACTGCTTAAAATAAATTTTCGTCGAAATTTAAAGAAAATATAGAAAATTCTATGTCCTAAAAACTAGAGCGTAGAAATGAAAAAGAAAAAGCGCGTCGAAAAATAAGAGTCGAAAAACAAACGTAGAAAAACAAAAAGTCGAAAAATATTAATAAGAAAGAAAAACGTCGAAACTTAAAAGTCTAAAAACTAAATCTAAAAAGTTGCACCTAAAGGTATTAAAGCTTAAAAGAATTCTATATCCAAAACGGCAATTACTTAAAAGGCACTAAAATCTATTAAATATTAAAGTGATAAGCGACGTCGTAAAATTCTAAAGCACCTAAATCTTAATCTAAAGAAAAAGCACTTAAGGGAATTTACGGCAAAGCCTAAAAATCTAGAAATATAAAATAACTACGGAAAAAACTAAGTTTAAAACTAATTACGAACGATAAATATACAATTTACGAATTAAACGATTAAAAATATACAATTTATAAAAAGATATAAAAAGTGATAAAGTTACGTATTTTTATAAAAATATTATTTTTATATTATTATTTTATAAATGTATTAATTTATATATTAATAAAACTAATTAAAACTTAAAAATACAAAATAAATAATAAAACTAAAACTAATTATTATTAAATTAAACCCTAATTACTAATTAATTAATAATAATAATACGTAACCCTAATTCGATCAGCTAAGGTTCCTGACCTGTCTTTTCACCTCATGCGATCGCATGAGGTTTCTTTGATATGGCCATGCGATCGCATGGACAGTGGATCCAGGAAAGAAATTGGGTTGCTACAGTATTCGAGCCCGATTACGTTTTTACTTTTTTTTTTAGTTTAATTTATATAAAATATATATATGTAAACTTATTAGTTTAAAAAAATATGTATTACTTTTTAATTTAAACACCTAAAAATATAGATATATATTTTTCTTTTTTATGTTTTTTATATTTTTAAAACTTATATATTTTTACAAAAATAACTTAAAAACTAATATATTTTTTTATATAGCGTTTCGCTTTCAGCGTGAAGGTCCCCGGCAGCGGCGTCAAAAATACTTGATGTGTGCGAGGTGTAGTACGAAATACTATTAATTTTATTACGAAATAATATTAAATACGATACAATTTTAAACAAGTTATTTATTTATTTATAGAATGGATATACCTAGACTTTGCTACAACACTTATAGGCAGTGCACCTAATCGTAGAGTAGTGTAGTTTTTAGTAAGTCTTGTTCGTTCCACAGGGAGCTGGCTAAGTTTAACGCTATATTTTTCATAACTATATTTGTATAAATATAAATATATAAGTAGTATTATTATTATTATTATAAAAGGGGGTTTTTACCGTTTAATGACCGGTTTATCGATTTTAAGACTTAAGTCACAATTAAAACCTAATGCAAAATATTAAATATAAAAATAAATTAATTTAAAGCGTAAATTAAATGACGGATAAATAAAGTACAACAATTAAAAGTGCGATAATTTAAAGTACGATAAATAAAATGACAGTAAATAAAAGTGCGATGAGATATAAAATAAAGGAATTATGCTTATTTAAACTTCCGTAATCATGATGTTTGACGTGTTGATTTTAATTTATTACCATGGGCTAATTATCCTTTGTCCTGGATTATTCGATAAGTCCATCTAGTTTTGTCCATAATAGTCCTTCGGTGATAATTATAAAGTGCAAGGGTCTTCGCCAAATTAACCTTATACCCAAAGTCAAATATTCCAACTAATTGGGGATTTAAACCGTAATAAGGTCTTAATACTTTGTTTAATGATTACACAAGGTTATCGACTGCGTGTAATCCAAGGTTTTAATACGTTATTAACAATTACACCAATTACCCTTGAATGTAATCCACCCATGTTTCAATGAGTCCATTGACTATTAATCCATCCCCGTGTCCAGTCAAATGAACAATTATTAGTATTTATAGATATCTCGCCCACCGTACCCAGTCAAGCATATGTGGTTATATATAAATACGTCAAGTTGTAATCTCTATATTAAATTAACAAGATATCACTTAGTTAATTAAATATAAAGCCCATTAATAGCCCATAGTCCAATTTTCACATGTGTCGGTCTTTTGTCCAAACTCCAATTATGGTCCAAAGCCCAATAACCCAGTCTTAATATTTAGTCCAACATCACGATTACTTCGGTTTAAATAAACATAATAATATCTTAGCTACGAGACATTAATTTAAAAAGGTTGAACATAACTTACAATGAGTATTGTTACATGGACAGAATTTCGACTTACAAACTTAAAACATTCGCTACTATAACCTTATTATTATTAACTTTATATTAAAATTATAAATATAAAATATAAATATAAATATTGAGGGAGAGATCAGAGAATGATATTGATGAAGATTGTGCAAATATTTCGTCCAATTCGCTGGCTATTTATAGATGTGGCTAGACATTTATGCCCATGCGATCGCATGGAAAAACAGCTTCCAGGCCATGCGATCGCATGGCCGCCATTCACTGGTGACCATGCATTAAAAAAATGGGCTGCTCGGATTTTATATAATATATAATATAATATATATAATTTTATATATATTATATTATATTCTTGTGCGTAGTTGACTCATAATTGTAGGTCCGTTGCGTCACGCATTGATACTCGATTCAAGTCTCGGTTCCAGATTTTCGAACGTCCTTTCGTACGATTTAATATATTGTACTTTGCGTTCCGCGACTTGTACTTTTATCAATATTTAGACGTTGATCATCAATAAATTGAACCACTTGATTGTATCTTGTACATTTGAGCTTTTTGGTCATTTCCGACTTCAAATCGCCGAATCTATCTTTTGTCTTCACCTTTTATTATTTAAACTAATATCACTTGTAAATAGAACAATTGCAACTAAAAGCTTGTCTTTCTGGAAGGATAATGCTATGAAATATATGTTCGTTTTTAGCATTATCAGAGTTCATCAAGATTATTATTAAGTCAATTATAGTTGGATGTATTATGAAATGGTATGGATGCCGTCAATTTTCGATGTAAAGAAAGTTTGTCTTTTAAAAACAAATGCAATGTTTGTAAAATGTATCATATAGAGGTCAAATAACTCGCAATGAAATCAACTATTTTGAATCATTTATAATGTATATGAATGGGTCCTTTCAGTTGGTATCAGAGCAGTGGTCTTAGCGAACCAGGTCTTGCATTAGTGTGTCTAACAGATAGTCGTTAGGATGCATTAATGAGTCTGGACTTCGACCTTAGCTGCATATCAAAAGTTTTTCTTATCATTTCTTACGAAATTACATGCTTATCATTCTTAGTCTAGACACATCTTACTGCATTGATTGCATGAATAGTGTATAGACAAAATTCATATCTTAGCGTATATGCTAATTCATATCTTAGCGTATCTGTTACTGTAGACTTTGCCTGACAGCTTCCGTAGATTCCTTCGTAACCTATAGGATTTTAGTATTATATATGCATATGTAAATCATAAATTGCAGGGTACTAATCTACATCCTATAATCTAATTCATATCAAGAATCTTTCATCTGATCGAACGATATGGATCCCTCAACCAGTTCGAGTTCCTCGGATTCCGACAGCTATTCCGATATGGATTTCCACTCGAGCTCCGAAAGCAGTGTGACCAGAATGGACCAACCAGTTAGTCATCACCAATTCTGGATGAACTGGGGATGGGTTCGTAGTCGACTGAATCAATGGAAACGAGAAGAAGGCGATACCTTCCATCAACCAAATTTCCTACTTGGTGATGCACCTGAAGCACTTACCGGCAAACCCATTCGAAACATCATTTTCACACTCATTTCCAGAGTATCTCGCTACAATTATATTCTATCAACAATTATAAACCTTATTCATCCACTCGTCCCAACCGACAATCATCCCGGAGTAATAGCAGAAGTCAACGAGCTTCGCGCCCAAGTTGTAGCCTTGAAAAATATGGTGCAAAACGTACCAGCTTCAGCAACATCACAGGTACCAACATCAATACAAGTACCACCAACAACCCAAGTTTCAACATCACACGCCTCAACATCTCATTATGCACCTCGAACATAATCATCATTCTATGAATCGTTCTATATCATTTATCTTCGTTCTACATGACGATTATATAATTTCTAATGTTTTAGAGATTATGTATTCTAGTTTTAACAATAAATCAAATGAGATTAATATCATATTAACTCATTAAATCCATGATTACATCTGAAGAAAATATATATGTATATATGTTTTCATAAAGATTGTAATTAAAATTCTTTTGTACAAACTGTTAATGGTGAAAATATTTTAACGGGTAGGTAATATCCGAGGAATATTTAGATTTCACATTAATAAGTTACACTGTACACTCTTCGAATCTGATTCAATGGTCATTTACCATCCTACTTACATCTACAGATATACGTATCCGTTCACCGCAGAATAACCATTTTCATTCAATTTCATATTTGGATTTTGACTTATCAGAATCCAACAAGTGGCATAATGAAGAAAACATTGGAAAAAATAAAATTTATTAGAAACAAACAAATTAACTATGAGAAATTTTGTTAAGAATCAACGCTAACAAAATCCTAGCTAACTGTTCCTAGCTAACTGTTAATTCCTTACTACAATTTATTTATCGTAATTTTAATTCTCGCAATTTTATTTATTGTCATTTAATTTCTGTTATTTACTTTACGTACTTTATTTATCGTCATTTAAATACTGTTATTTACGCATTTTAATTATCGGGACACGTATACAAGGTTTTGACATATCATATCGACACATCTATATATATTATTTGGAATAACCATAGACACTCTATATGCGGTAATGATCGAGTTAGCTATACAGGGTTGAGGTTGATTCTAAATAATATAAATACTTTGAGTTGTGATCGAGTCTGAGACATGTATACAATGGGTCACGATACGCATTAATTAATTCGAATATTATATATATATATATATATATATATATATATATATATATATATATATATATATATATATATGAATTATTGACTTACTAACTGCGGACTACTAACTGTGGATTACCAACATTGGACAATTAAAATGAATTAAAATATTGATTATAACATATGAAACTAAACATTTTTTTTTTTCAAGTTTGCCACTTGATTTCATCTTAAACCTCAATTGTATTTTGATGATTACAATCCGCGTTCATACCTTTCATGATTCTTGAAAACACCTCAATCAAGAGGATGAACCAACCGCACTTCATCTACGGAAGAAAAGATTGATGCATATAGTTATGCACCTGAAAAACACTCGAAACCTGAGTAAACGTTTAACACGTATATGTGCTAGCTCCTTTGGCATTGCTACTACCGAAAATAACATTGAAATTCTTTTTCAAATTAGCCAATTTTGTCACAGCTCCAACAAATCAGCTTCAATTTTTCATTCGAATGAGCCTTATTATAAAGATTACCCCTTCATCATCGTTACTGGAGAACCGTTTATATTCCACCACATTAGCAGTAAACTTACCAGCAACTTCATTACTCATTGGCTTAAGTATCTCCGAAGAACCATTATATTTATTCGTTAAAACATATTCATATACTCATCCACATCTTGTAACGAGAATTGCCATACCAATTACAAAGAATCAGCAAATCAGTATTTCGAATCTCGCAGCATGTCTACAGCAACAGTTATATGTATACATATAACATTTATCTCTTAGAATTATGATTTTCCATTCTGAAATTTTGAAAAGCACCCAGTCTATGAACCAATACTCTGAATGTTGAAAAAGTTGAATGAAGCAGTAAAAACTGTAAACGACTTTAACAGTTGAAAATTTGATGATAAAGAATAATGTGTTGGCAAGCTCAGAAAAGTTGGAACTGGGAAACGGATTGAGCAAATCATGAAGGAGACTGTAGACAAATCACAAAGAATAAATCTGCTCAAATGATTCAGTATCTGCTGAAGTCATTAACGAATACCTTGCTCCTGACTCTAAACCTTTATGGACAAATCTTCATCATCATCCATCGATATTAAAAATTCTAAGATATCATCGTATCTTTCATTATAAATATCCTCTATATTTCTGAAGATATTTTCATAACTATTCTTATCTGAAATCATTTATCTCTTCACGCTATCTGTATTACATCATAAAGGAAACTGTTTAGTTTCTATATTCCGTAAACCTTCAAGTTTAAATTATGGATGTTTTTGAAGTAGTGTTGGGAACTGAAGCATGAGTTAGTATAATATAATGACACTTGATCAACGTGATTATATTATAGTAAGTCACGCTAAGTTTCTAATGGAACGAGATGATTCACAGACCTTAACGTCATCATGTGCCATGTTACACGACTCTTACATTCTATCTAATCTCTAAACATATCAAGAACATATTTTCTTGATAGTTCAATCTTTTCTCTTAAATTCTGGTAACTTAACCAATCAAGATCGTGCCGTTACAATTTCTTTCTTAGAACATTAGCTATGTTCATTCGAAACTTCACATCTACGAATTCTTGGCCATTATTTGCTTGACTTAAAGTCGGGAAGAGAAAACAAAGGCATGGAGCTCTGAAATATAAAGGAGAATATAAAGCCTGATGACAACACATAAATTACAAATTGTGTATATCAATGTTTATCGCAACATAAAGACACGGGAGAATTAAAAACACTATAACACCAAGGGCGAAGTAGAAAAAAACAGATTCCTCCGGTGGAAGTTAGAAAAGGAGAATGATTATGCGATAGTAAGGATAAGGACAAGGATCAGAACTGGATTAAGCATTTTCACAATCTTTTGAATTTGGGAATTGAGTATAGGAGTGGTAAAAGTAATACAACGGAAGAAGTTAATTTATAGTAAAATATCCGATAAAGAAGTCAAGACAGATTCTGCATCTAATTAGACAGATCCTAATTTCCTTAATTACCAAAGAATCAAATCTTATATAGATTTTGAAGATTATTTCTAAATTCCTTAAATTCCGAAAATCCAACGTGACTTCGTCAAAAGTTAAGTCTTTATCTTAATCTTTTATGATAGCTTCACTTGTACGTTTCGAGTAATCGAATTGTTTCATTCATAGTACTCAAGGATGATAAAGACTCTATTTATCAACTCATATGTGTCAAGAAAACATACTTCTTGTCAGCCATGACTATCTTAATCAAATTTCTAGACGAAATTTCTTTAACGGGTAGGTACTGTGACGACCCAGAAATTTCTGACCAAATTTAAACTTAATCTTTATATGAATTCGACACGATAAGAAAAGTCTGTAATGTTGAGTCACAAAATTTATGAACTACTTACATGAAACCGTTTGACTTTTGACTATTTCTCGACGATTCACGAACCTTTAATTGTAAACAGAAATGTATATATATGTAATTATATATGTAAATAATTATATATATAATAAATTAAATATATTAATGAACTAGTATATGATTTAATTATTATGTAAGATAACTTAAAACTGGTTATGTAAAACTGTTTAGTTATTATAAAGAGTATACTGGATGTAATTGATTTTGAATATAATTTGTCAACGTTAACAAAGTATTAAATGTATACTTTGAATTAATTTATTTCAATATATATAATTTTTGATTGTATGTATATTAAAATGTATAAATATTAAATATTCAAAATGTGATATTATATACACTAAAGATTAATACTATAATTGTTATTATTATTACTAATATTATTATTATTATCATTACTAGTATTATCACTAATTATTTTTATTATTATCATTACTATTAATTTTTATAAGACTATTATTACTATAAGTACTACTATTATTATTATTATGATTAAGATTACGAAATTGATGTTATAAAAACTCTATAAACACGAAAATTATGATTATCATTATTATTATTAATTATGGTAATTATTACAAGTATTATAATTATTAATATTATTATTACTACTAATATAAGTATTATTATAAATATTATCATTATTATTAATAATAAAATTATTAGTATTGTTATTATTAAACTTATTATCATTATTACTAAAATTATTAAAATTATTATGATTATTGTTATTATACTACAACTTATTATTATTACCATTAATATTATTATTATTATTAATATTAATAGTATTATTATTATTATTAATATATTTATAATTATATATTATTTAGATTAAATATAACAGCAAATAATTACATGTAATCAGTTATATATCACAATCATATATTAATATTTTCTGTCTATCTGTTTTGCTCGTGAACTAGTATCGAGTCACCTTCAATATAAAACAAACAATCATCTCATATCATGGTGAATAAGTCATTCGGTTTGTCCATCTTTGTCAAATATAAATGCTTTTAACTGTCACCATCTGATAATTTAAACGAAAATGACAGAAACAGCATATTACCTCTGTTAGCGTCACATTTAAATCACTAGATCAAATTCGTATCAGATATCAAAAACAAAAAATACAGAAGGGATCTAATTCAGGTCGTGATTCTTTCTGTAGATTTTCAAATCTTAATTTGAAGAATCAAATACAAAGTTCGGAGTCAAAGTTCAAGTTTAAAAAGTCAAACTATTGTTCTTCATTAAAATTCAAAATCGTTTTTGTGTTTCAAGATCATCTGAGGATTCAGAAACTTTATAGGAATGATTTATAACCTTTTTCATGAAGCAATCGTGGTCTGAAAAACGTTTGAATGTTAAAATCAAGATTTGAGTTGTTGTCGAGTGTTCTTGCTGCTGTTTTATTTTTTATTTTCATCCTCTGTTAATCTAAAACACTCATAACCGGTTTCTTCTATTTCAATTGAAGCATTTAAATCATTATTCAAATAGTTGTTATGGTTGATTAAGTCATCTGATCGAGTGATGTTCTGAGATCAGGAAGAAGAAAAAGGGAGAAATTTGATACGACTTATATGATTTAATTTGAGGTATAAATCAGAAAAGGGGCAGCAGCCAAAATGGTTAAGAGTGTTAGCGGTGAGCGGGAGGTCGGGGGTTCGAGTCTGGTTCGCAACAAAAAATTTTTAAAGGCTTCTTTTGAGGTAGTTAATTAATTTCTTTATTACTTTTATTATTATTATTATTATTATTATTATTATTATTATTATTATTATTATTATTATTATTATTATTATTATTATTATTATTATTATTATTATTATTATTATTATTATTATTATTATTATTATTATTATTATTATTATTATTACTATTGTTATTATTATTATTATGAGTAACTTATAATTATGACTACGGTATGATATTAAGGAGCACATTATATGATAATAATAATATATGAACATGAATACGATATTGTTAATGTAATCATATTAAGATGATTAAATAATTATATGAGTTTAATAAAGATATTGTAATATAAGGAGATTATGATTATTAAAGATAAATATAAAAGTATTATAGTTATATATCATGAAGATTATTATGATATAAAGTAATATAACAATTTTGATCATGGATTTAATGATAATGTAAGATACAATTTATTTTAAAAAATATAAATGATTATGGTTAAAAATTATGAATAAGAACTTATAAAAGACTATACATTATTGGTATCAAGAGGAACTAATAGAAAATAATGAAATTTAAGGCATAACTATGATTAAGTTTATATTGTAATGAAAATAAAATAAATATGGTATTATGATTATGAATATTATTATGAAATTAAGTTATAGAAACTGTAGTTATAAGTCTAGAGATTTAACACAAAGTTTATGATAAATCTGATTATTATTACCACTATTATTATAATTATTATATTATTAAAGTAAAGTATCATTTTATTATTATCATTAAAATTATTAATATTAAAATTATTATTATCATTTTTATCATTATAGTTAAAATTATCAAAGTTAATAATATTATTATCCTTAATCTGATATTATTACAATTATTAAGTTAACAAACAAATAATATTTATATAAAAATATATTTAATACACATGACTTAACTATATTAATACTTTTATTAAATTTTAAATATACAAAATGAGTATATTTAATTAAATAATAAAATATATAGGTTAGTAATATAACAATTACATCACTAATAATAAAAATTTGTTCGATTACGATTATGCGTATTAATAAATATACTAATGATATAGGTTCGTGAATCCGAGGCCAACCCTGCATTATTCAGTATCGTCGTATGAATATTTTTACTACAAAATATTGTAGAGTGAGTTTCATTTGCTCCCTTTTACTCTTTACATTTTTAGGCTGAGAATACATGCAAATGCTTTATTAACTGTTTTATAATATTTATATGCGCGAGTTTCATTACTCCCTTTTTAAATGCTTTTGCAATATATATATTTTTGGGACTGAGAATACATGCGCTGTTTTTTTAAAGATGTTTTATTAAATGATTTTGAGATATATTTTGAACTGAGAATACATGAACTGCTTTTATAAATGTTTGACGAAATAGACACAAATACTTGAACTACATTCCATGATAAAATTATTTGGATTCAGAGGTTCGATTTCTATAAGATTGTATTATAGACTATCGGTGAGATGATTTTGCATTGCACTACGCACTAGCTACCGAAATGGTTCGATTTAGTAATTAGTAAAGGTGAGATGATTTTGCATTGCACAACGCATTAGCTACCGTTTTAGCTACCCTCGGTGAGATGATTTTGCATTGCACTATGCATTAGCTACTGTTGTAGAATTATTGTTCGATTTCTATAAAGATTGTATTTTCGACCATCGGTGAGATGATTTTGCATTGCACCACGCACTATCTACCGAAATGGTTCGATTTAGTTGTTAGTAACGGTGAGATGATTTTGCATTGCACTACGCACTAGCTACCGTTTTAGCTACCCTCGGTGAGATTATTTTGCATTGCACTACGCATTAGCTACCATTGTTAAGTTTGTTTTGAAAGGTTCCGGTGTTCTTCATATGAATGATTTTATAGCAGGAGTAGACCAGCACAGATTGTTTTCTAAATATGAGTGTCATGTGGTCTATTATATAATTGGAAATGATTGATTATGATAAACTAATGAACTCACCAACCTTTTGGTTGACACTTTAAAGCATGTTTATTCTCAGGTATTAAGGAAATCTTCCGCTGTGCATTAGATCATTTTAAGGATATTACTTGGAGTCATTCATGGCATATTTCGAAAGACATTGCATTCGAGTCGTTGAGTTCATCAAGATTATTATTAAGTCAATTATAGTTGGATGTATTATGAAATGGTATGCATGCCGTCAATTTTCGATTTAAAGAAAGTTTGTCTTTTGAAAACGAATGCAATGTTTGTAAAATGTATCATATAGAGGTCAAATACCTCACAATGAAATCAACTATTGTGAATCGTTGATAATGTATATGAACGGGTCCTTTTAAATGAAAGGTAAGGGGAAGTGATATTTTCTGGTAGCGTCATTTAATTTTCTATAATCAATACAGACATGCCATCCTGTTACAGTCCTAGTAGGAATAAGCACATCTTTTTCATTTGTGATGACAGTGATGCCACCCTTCTTAGGTACGCATTGAACTGGGCTTACCCATGGACTATCAGAGATTGGATAAATTAAACCTGCATCAAGCAGTTTAATAATTTCTTTCTTAACAACATCTTGCATATTACGATTTAGTCTTCGTTGGCATTGCACATACGTTTTATGACCTTCTTCCATAAGGATTTTATGTGTGCAATACGAAGGACTTATGCCTTTAATGTCATGAATCTTCCATGCAATAGCTGGTTTATGAGCTTTTAGCACAGAAATGAGTTGAGATTTTTCATTTTTCGTAAGAGAAAATGAGATTATTACATGTAATTCAGATTCACCATGTAAATAAGCGTATTCCAAATGGTTTGAAAGTGGCTTTAACTCTAATGTCAGTGGTTCTTCTATCGATGATTTGTATTGATATCTGTATTCCTCTTTCAGTACTTGAAGTTCTTCTGTTGTTGATTCGTATTCATTAGCCATGAGTGTGGCTAATATTTCAGCTTCATCAATTGGTTCAGTTCCTTCTCCTAAAGAACATTCTCCTGTTCCTTGTAATTCTGGAAATTCTTGTAACAATTCTTCTTGTGAATCTATGGTTTGAACATGATAACATGTATCATCTGCAGATTGTGGTTGTTTCATGGCTCTATCAACAGAAAAGGTAACACTCTCGTCCTCTATACTTAGCGTCAGTTTTTTACCAAACACGTCTATTATTGCTTTAGCCGTGTTTAAGAATGGTCTTCCTAATATAAGAGGAACTCGAGAATCTTCTTCCATGTCCAGAATAACAAAGTCTACTGGAAATACTAAAGTACCAACTTTAACTCTAGGATATTTTATTGATCGATCGGCTAGTTGTATGCTTATTCGTGTTGGTTTCAATTCTCCAAGGTCTAGCTTAGCGTATAATGAATATGGCATTAAATTTATACTAGCACCTAAGTCTGCCAATGCTTCTATTGAACTAAGACTATCTAGAAAATATGGAATTGTGAAACTTCCTGGATCTGATAATTTTTCTGTGTCTTATTCAAAAGTACTGCAGAACAATTAGCATTCATTGTAACAGCCGAAAGTTCCTCCGTTTTCTTTCTATTTATGATTAGATCTTTTAGAAATTTAGCGTATCTTGGCATTCCTGAAATCACATCAATGAAAGGAAGATTGACATTTATTTGTTTAAACATATCCAAAAATTTGGATTGCTCGACTTCAAGTCTTTCTTTTCTCATTTTACTCGGATATGGGAGTGGTGGTTGGTATGGTTTAACATAAGGTTTCGCCTTAACTGTGTTATCTTCATTAACCTTTTCAACTACCGGTTCTTTTTCCTTCTCTTGCTCAAGCTATGGTGCATGTGTAGTAGAAATAGTGTCATCAGAAATTACATGCATTTCAGGTGATTTAAGCATAATACCACTTCTTGTGGTAATGGCTTTAGCTGTTTCATTTCGGGGTTAGCATTTGTATCGCTAGGTAGACTCTCCGGTTTTTTTTTCTTCAATTAACCTTACTAGGTTACTTACTTCTTGTTCCAGATTTTGGATGGAAGCTTGTTGATTTCTAAATGCTTGAGCATTTTGTTCATTAGTTTGTTTCTGAGATGTAAATAACTGGTTTTGAGATTCTATTAGCTTTGCCATCATTTCATCTAGGTTTGTCTTTTTTTCATCGGTTTGTGGTGGTTTATTAAAATAACTAGGTCTTTGCTGATTGTAAGCATTGTTTGATACTTGTTGATTACTAGGACCTTGTTGGTTATTTTGCTGAGCATTTTGATTGTACGGAATGTTTTGATTTCGATTGTAGTTTGGCCTTGGCTGTTGATAATTATTTTGATAATTATTTCCTGGCCTTTGGTTCATGTATGAAACATTCTCTCTTTGTTCCATAGTTTGTTCAACACTGAGACAATCTTTTGTCAAATATGGTCCTCCACACTGCTCACAACTAATTTGTATTGCGTGAATATCTTTAGTCATCTTTTCCATTCGTCTCTCGAAAGCATCTAACTTTGCGAAAATGGAATCAAAGTCATGGCTAGAATCGGCTCTAGCCGCTTTAGATGAATGAAAGATATCTTTTTCCTGGTGCCACTCATGTGAGTGGGATGCTATGTTATCAATAATTTTGTGAGCTTCGGTTGCGGTTTTCTTCATAATGAAACCAACAGCTGCTGTGTCGATGTCTTTTCGTGTAGCGACGTCGACTCCTTTGTAAAATATTTGAACTATTTGATAAGTATCTAGACCGTGTTGAGGACAACCTCTTAACATTTTTCCGAATCTTGTCCATGCCTCATATAGCGTTTCATTTGGCTTTTGTGCCAACGTGGAAATTTCTACTTAAAGTCTCACGACTTTAGATGCCGGAAAGAATCTTTTAAGAAATTTCTCAACTAAAACATCCCATGAATCAATCGCTCCTTCGGGTAGCGATTCTAACCAATCTCTGGCTTCCCCCTTTAAAGTCCAGGGGAACAACATGAGATAAATAGTTTCATCCTCAACTTCTTGGATCTTAAATAGATTATAAATCCTACTAAAAGTTAGAAGAGGTTTGTTTGGATCTTCTTTTGCTGTACCACCGAATTGGCATTGATTAGTGATCATGTGTAGGATTTGTACTTTGATTTCAAAATCTGGTGCATTAACATCTGGTTGATTAATGGCATGACCTTGGACCGTGCGTGTGAATCACTAGAAGATTCTGATTTAACGGTTTCTTCTTCGATAATCTCCGAATGATTAATTTGTGATTCAGGAGGAATAATTAGTGGTTCAGGATCTCTGAATTGTCCTTGAATATCCTCCGGGTCCTCAATTGTGAAGTCGGTTTCAAAATTTGGATTATCGGAAATTTGAGTTGGAGTACTTGTTCGACTAGATGATGATTCTAAAGAAAAATCAATGGCGACAATATTAGCTAAAAGTCTTGATCGAGTTACAGGTGGTGAACATATGAAAGGTGGTGAACGTTTTGATCGGTGCATTCACTGAATATCCTATAAGTTATAAAGATAAAAATTATATAAGTTATCAAATTAATAGACTTTTCTGATTTTGACCACGTTTCGAATAGCCAATAGATGCAGCAGGGAGCCAGGACCCTTTAAATCAGAAGCCCACAGCTCGCCACTAACAAATCCAACTATTACTACGAATCAGAAAATTTTGGATGTCTATCAATTTAACCGCTTAAAATAATTTTTCGTCGAAATTTAAAGAAGATAAAAATCTATGTCCTAAAAACTAGAGCGTAGAAATGAAAAAGAAAAAGTGCGTCGAGAAAAAAAAGTCGAAAAACAATAATAAGAAAGAAAAACGTCGAAACTTAAAAGTCTAAAAACTAAAAATTAAAACTTGCGTCTAAAGGTATTAAAGCTTAAAAGGAATTCTAAATCCAAAATGGCAATTACTTAAATGTACTAAAATTTATAAATTGCGTCGCAAAATTCTAAAGCGCCTAAATCTTAATCTAAAGAAAAAGCACTTAAGGGATTTTACAGCAAAGCCTAAAAATCTAGAAATATAAAATAACTACGGCAAAAACTAAGTTAAAACTAATTTCGAAAGATAAATATACAAATTACAAATTAAACGTTTAAAAAGATACAATTAATAAAAAGATACAAAAAATGATAAAATTACTTATTTTTATAAAATATTATTTTTATATTATTATTTTATAAAAGTATTAATTTTATAATTATAAAAACTTAATTAAAACTTAAAAATAAAATTTAATTAAAACTAAAACTAAATATTAAATAAATAAACCCTAATTACTAATTAATTAATTAATAATAATAATTAAAACCTAACCCTAATTCGACAGTCTAAGGTACCAGACCTGTCAAATCACCTCATGCGGTCGCATGAGGTTTCTTTGATCTGTCCATGTGATCGCATGGCTTCGGATACCAGGCCAGTTCTTGGGCTGCTACAGTACCAGACCCGATTACTTATTTATTTATTTATTTTTTTAGTTTAAATTTTCTAATTTTAATCTTATAGAAAATAAAATTTAAATAAAACTTATATTTTTTTAAAAAAAATTACTTATTAGTTTTTATAACTTTTAACAAAAGTAATATAAACTTTTTAATTTAAATACTTAAATATATATATATATATATATATATATATATATATATATATATATATATATATATATATATATATATATATATATATATATATATATTTTATGTTTTTATATTTTTATGTTTAAAACTTATTATATTTTACAAAAATAGCTTAAAAACTAAATTTTTTTTATATAGCGTTTCGCTTTGGCTTCCCCGGCAGCGGCGCCAAAAATACTTGATGTGTGCGAGGTGTACGTGAAATATTATTATATTTTACTACGAAATATTATTAAATATGATACAATTTTACACAAGTTATTTATTTATTTATTGAATGGATATACCTAAACCTTGCTACAACATTTATAGGCAGTGTACCTAATCGTAGAGTAGTGTAGTTTTTAGTAAGTCTGTTTCGTTCCACAGGGAGCAGCTGAGTTTAACACTATATTTATCACAACTATATTTGTATAAATATATATATATATATATATATATATATATATATATATATATATATATATATATATATATATATATATATATATATATATATATATATATATATATATATATATATATATATATATATATATATATATATATATATATATATATAAGTAGTATTATTATTATAAGTAGTATTAGTATTATTATTATAAAAGGGGGGAAGGGGGGGGGGGGGTTTACCGTTTAATGACCAGTTTGTCGATTTTAAGTCTTATATCACAGTCAAAACCTAATGCAAAATTATTAAATATAAATATAACTTATTTTAAAGCGTAAAGTAAATGACGATAATTAAAAGTGCGATAATTTAAAGTACGATAAATAAAATGACAGAAAATAAAAGTGCGATAAGATATAAAATAAAGGAATTATGCTTATTTAAACTTTCGTAATCATGATGTTCGATGTGTTGATTTTAATTTATTACCATGGGTTAATTGTCCTTTGTCCTAGATTATTTGATAAGTCCATCTGGTTTTGTCCATAATAGCCCATCAGTCATAATTATAAAGTGCGAGGGTCTTCGCCAAATTAACCTTATACCCGAAGTTAAATATTCTAACTAATTGGGGATTTAAACCGTAATAAGGTCTTAATACTTTGTTTAATGATTACACCAGGTTATCACTTTATTAACAATTACACCAATTACCCTTGAATGTAATCCACCCCTGTTTCAATGAGTCCATTTACTATTAATCCATCCCCGTGTCCGGTCAAATGAACAATTATTAGTATTTATAGATATCCCGCCTACCGTACCCAGTTAAGCGTACGTGGTTACATATAAATACGTCAAGTTGTAATCTCTATATTAAATTAATAAGATATCATTTAGTTAATTAAATATAAAGCCCATTAATTGCCCATAGTCCAATTTCCACAAGTGTCGGTCTTTTGTCCAAACCCCAATTATGGTTCAAAGCCCAATAACCCAGTCTTAATATTTAGTCCGACATCACGATTACTTCGGCTTAAATAAACATAATAATAACTTAGCTACGAGACATTAATTTAAAAAGGTTGAACATAACTTACAATGAGTATTTATCGCGTAGTGTTACACTGATAGAATTTTGACTTACAAACTTAAAACATTCGCTACTATAACCTTATTATTATTAACTTAGTATTAAAATTATAATTATTAAATATAAATATAAATATATATTGAGAAAGTGAGAGATCAGATTGAATAATGTGTAATTAAAACGTCGAATTCGCCGGCTATTTATAGCTCCTGACCTGCCTTTTTGGCCCATGCGATCGCATGAGAATAAGGCTTCCAGGCCATGCGATCACATTGCCATCCTGTCCAGCTCCAAATGATTCCAAAACGTGGGCTGCTGCGATTTATTTAATATATAATATATATAATTTTATATAATTATATATATATTATATTATATTCTTGTGCAATGTTGACTTGTAATTTTAGGTCTGTTGCGTTGCGCGTTGATAGTTGGTTTAGGACTCGGTTTCGAATTTTCGAACATCCTTTCGTACGCTTAGATATCTTGTACATTGCGTTTCACGGCTTGTACTCTTGTAATTTTTAGACATTTCTCAACAAAAATTGAACCACTTGGATTGTATCTTGTACATTTGAGCTTTTTGGTCATTTGCGTCTTCAAATCGTCGAATCTGTCTTTTATCTTCACCTTTTATTATTTAAACGAATATCACTTGTAAATAGAACAATTGCAACTAAAAGCTTGTCTTTCTTGAAGGATAATGCTATGAAATATATGTTCGTTTTTAGCATTATCAGTCTTCATTCACAGCACTCCTTGCTGTGTCTTCAGTACCAGCTGACTGATTAGTATCAGCTGGCACGGCTGCCACAATATCTTCATCAGCTGCCTCAAATAGGGGTCCTTTCCTTAAGGGTTGGTTGTCCCTAGGAGAATATTTTACCCTTTATTTATCGATAGGCATGGGTTCAGCTGATGGTTCTTGTGTTGATACTGGTTCTTGTGAAGGCAGGTAAAGAACAATTGCTAAGTGCTTCCCCTCAGCAGTAGACACATCAGTCTCTGCTGGTTCATCATCATCATCATCATCAAGGTTGATGATATCTGCTGGCTGTGAGTGTGTAGCTGACTGAGCAGTAGATGAAGATAGAGAGGATTGGCTGGTTTCTAATATAGCATCAAGCCACTTCATGAATACATCAGCTCTAACTCCTCCAGACTCAGTTGAAGCCAAGTAATCTTTCATCTCTTCAGGAGTCATCTTCTTAATTCTATCTGCTCGCTCAGCATACAACTTTACTTTTTTTCTATCATATTTTACCATGAACTTAGCATTTCTTTTCAAAGTAGCCCTTTTGTGTTCATCAATGCTGAGCAGTTCATCATGAATTTCACGCTTTTTAGGAGTGAGGGATCGTATGTGCTCAATTTTATGTCGTTACAGAGTAGCATAGGCCTCAAATTTGGCATTGAAAGCAGCATCTAGTTCCTGCTGTCTCTTCTGATGTCTCTCCATTTTTCTTTTCATTTTTCTTTCAATAGTTTGAGAAACAACAAAAGATTCAGCAACAGCCAGTTCAGAAACATTACTGGGCTTACTGCCAGAACCAATATCATCCACAGATGTAGCAGACATACTGGGTTGAGATTCACCAGCAGTCTTGACACCTACTTCAGTATGAGCGTTTTTGGGCTTAGTGCCAGAGCCTTAACCAGTACCATTATCACCATCTCTCCTTTTATGCTTTGGAGCCTTCTCATGCTCATGCTCCCCCTCAGTTTGTTTTCTCATTTTATGTTTTTTAGATTTCTTCTCCCCCTTTTTGTCATCAGCAGGGGCAAAAATATGAGCTGGGGAGACTTGTTCATCAAGGTCATTATCGGACTCAGGAACAGAATAAGCAAATCTGTTCTAGTCAGCATCAGCAGGAGATAGATGGACACCAGGATCCACACCATATTGTCTGAGGCGTAGGTTTGAAGATCTGACTTCATTCCTTGCAACACCCATAGCCATTTGCTGGACATCAGCCCTAACATCATCTTGAAGAGCAGCCATTCGTTGCATTACCTCCACCATTTGAACATAAGCAGAGGCAGGAACCATGTTAGCCATTTGCTGTTCCTGCAAATCTAATCCCTCTTCCAATACCCTATTATCCTCATTAAGATAAAGAATCCTGTGATTAGTAGCATCAAGATCAGCTTGAAGACAGACAACATGATCAACATACTCATTATGAGAGATGATTCGCCTTTTAAGATCCTCCTCCTCTTCATGGTGTTTGACATGCCTTCCACTGCTAGATCAACAAAAGCACACACCTGTTTGAACTAGTTTTCAATAGTGGATGTTGTAACATCCCCAGCTCTGCGAATTGCTACAGTCATGCGATCAATAATAGTTTGGCGGATGGATCGCTGGATGTCTGGTGTGATTCTGGCTACAGTGCGATAGACAGCCAGAGTGGAGATAGCAGCCACCTCAGTAGGATCAAAACTACTGGTTGAGGGGCAAACACTAGCAGCTACAATTGGAGTACCTTCGTAGGGTGGTGGAAGGTCAGAATCTGACTCATCACCATGATCACCATCATTTTTACCTTCACCTGAAGGTTTAGAACCACTGTTATCCTTAACAGCATCATCATTATCAACATCATCATCGAGATCCACTAGTTTTTCTTTGGAGCCAGTCACATTATCATGAATGACTGGCTCTTCCTTACCAGTACCTTTATCAGCATCACCATCAGATGAAGAATATGATGAGGAAGAAGCTGATGAATCAGAAGGTACTGGCGAATCAGGAATTTTCTGCATGATGTACTTACCAGTAGCAGGATCTCGGATGAACTTGAGAGGCCTCCATATACCAGGCCATTTTGAAGCAGCAGGAGCCATACCAAAGAAATGGTAGTATGGCTGCTCATTAACTTGTTGTAAAGTGGCCAACCTCTCATATACCTCTTCTCTTGCTGGGAAATCAAGCCGAGATAATAGTTCAGTCAGCTCCTCTCTGGGTAACTTGCTGGCTGATACTAAGGCACTTTGAGGATCAATAGTCAGCTGATCTACTAGCAAGGCAACTCTGAGGGTGATAGAAGCTACCCGATAAATGAAGTTGGGCACAAATTCATCTGGATCTGGTACCTGGCACACATATGGTTTCTTCTCAGCAGAAGCAGAAGCCTGAGTAGAATTTGTTGTAGTAGCAGTGGAGGTATCAGTATCCAAAGTGGGTTTAGTAGAACCAGTGACATGTGCGGAATGGGCAGCATTTGCTGCAATAAGCTCATCAGTAAGCACCACGTCATCCTGGTCACCACCTATAGTAATTTCCTCAGGAGCAACAGCTGGAGGAGTAACAGTGGTAGAACCAGTAACATCCAGATCAAGAACCTCCTTAACAATATTATCAATGACCTTTTTAAGTGCAGGAGGAGGTTCCATTATCATCTCATCAACCACCTCAGAATCAGTAGTTGAAGCAGCAATACCGGAGACAATAGGAGGAGTAGCAGATATATCAGCAGTAGCTAACTCCTCATTAACATTAGGTGCAGTGGAACCAGTAGCCACAACATCTCCAATATTACCAATAGTAGTAGAGGCAACAGTACTAGCATCATCACCACCAGTAGACAAATCAGTAGCACCAACACCAGTAGCAGAAATAGAGAGCACATCAGTAGAACCAATAACATTCTTTTCTTGCTCCCCCTCTACCTGTTCATCTACCCTGCTTAACACTGAAACAAAAGAACATTTTATGTTAACAACTGTGGAACCAAATAAGTTTGACTCCACAATTGCATCTGTGGTTGGTCTCTGGTGAAGTGTCCCGTTCATATTGATTATAAACGTTCCATATTAATTGATTTCGTCGCGAGGTTTTGACCTCTATATGAGACGTTTTTCAAAGACTGCATTCATTTTTAAAACAACCATAACCTTTATTTTATCTATAAAGTTTTAAAAAGCATTACGTAGATTATCAAATAATGATAATCTAAAATATACCGTTTACACACGACCATTACATAATGGTTTACAATAAGAATATATTACATTAAAAATAAGTTTCTTGAATGCAGTTTTTACATAATATCATACAAGCATGGACTCCAAATCTTGTCCTTATTTTAGTATGCAATAGCGGAAGCTCTTAATAATCACCTGAGAATAAACATGCTTAAAATGTCAACAAAAATGTTGGTGAGTTATAGGTTTAACCTATATATTATCAAATCATAATAATAGACCACAAGATTTCATATTTCAATATACATCCCATACATAGAGATAAAAATCATTCATATGGTGAACACCTGGTAACCGACATTAACAAGATGCATATAAGAATATCCCCTATCATTCCGGAAAATCCTTCGAACATGATAAAAACAACATCGAAGTACTAAAGTATCCGGTACTTTGGATGGGGTTCGTTAGGCCCAATAGATCTATCTTTAGGATTCGCGTCAATTAGTAGATCGGTTTACTAATTCTTAGGTTACCAAGCAAAAGGGGCATATTCGGCTTCGATCATTCACTCATATAATGTAGTTTCATTTACTTGTGTCTATTTCGTAAAATATTTATAAAACTGCATGTATTCTCATCCCAAAATATTAGATTTTAAAAGTGGGACTATAACTCACTTTCACAGATTTTTACTTCGTCGGGAAGTAAGACTTGGCCACTAGTCGATTCACGAACCTATACAAATATGTACATATATATCAAAGTATGATCAAAAATATATTTACAACATTTTTTATTACGTTTTAATGATTTGAGTTTGTTAAGTCAGCAGTCCTCGTTAGTAACCTACAGCTAGTTGTCCACAGTTAGATGTACAGAAATAAATAAATATAAATGATCTTGGATCAATCCACGACCCAGTGAATACAAGCCTCAGGCTAGACCACAACTCAAACTATATATATTATTTTGGAATCAACCTCAACCCTGTATAGCTAACTCCAACATTACTGCATATAGAGTGTCTATGGTTGTTGCAAAATATATTATATAGATGGGTCGATATGATATGTCAAAACATTGTATACGTGTCTATGGTATCCCAAGATTACATAATATATATTAGAATACATGAATAATACAATATAAGTTAGCTAGGATATGATTTGTATAGAATTGTTACAATATTTCCCGTAGCTACAACAATCAAAAATATCCAATCTTGTTTTACCCATAACTTCTTCGTTTTAAATCCGTTTTGAGTGAATCAAATTGCTATGGTTTCATATTGAACTCTATTTTATGAATCTAAATAGAAAAAGTATAGGTTTATAGTCGGAAATATAAGTTACAAGTCCTTTTTGTAAGAGGTAGTCATTTTAGTCGAAAGAACGACGTCTTGATGACCATTTTGAAAAACATACTTCCACTTTGAGTTTAACCATGATTTGTGGATATAGTTTCATGTTCATAAGAAAAATCATTTTCCCAGAAGAACAACTTTTAAATCAAAGTTTATCATACTTTTTAATTATCAAACCCAAAACAGCCCGCGGTGTTACTACGACGGCGTATATCCGGTTTTACGGTGTTTTTCGTGTTTCCAGGTTTTAAATCATTAAGTTAGCATATCATATAGATATAGAACATGTGTTTAGTTGATTTTAAAAGTCAAGTTAGAAGGATTAACTTTTTTTGCGAACAAGTTTAGAATTAACTAAACTGTGTTCTAGTGATTACGAGTTTAAACCTTCGAATAAGATAGTTTTATATATATGAATCGAATGATGTTACGAACATCATTACTACCTTAAGTTTAGTAGGTAAACCTACTGGAAGTGACAAGAAATGATCTAGGTTCAAAGGATCTTGGATGGCTTGAAAGTTCTTGAAGTAGGATCATGACACAAAAACAAGTTCAAGTAAGATTTTTACTCGAATTAAGATAGTTTATAGTTATAGAAATTGAATCAAAGTTTGAATATGAATATTACCTTGAATAAGAAAGATAACCTACTGTAAATAACAAAGGTTTCTTGATCTTAGATGATTACTTGGAATGGATTAGAAAGCTTGGATGTAAACTAGTAAACTTGAAAGGATTTTCGAAGTGTTCTTTCTAAGATGATTATAGCTTGATTCTTGAAGTAATTTTTGATGAAGATGATTATTAGCTACTGGAAAATTTTGTTCATAAGAGAGTGTGTGTGTGTGTGTTGAGAGAGAATTAGAAAGAGAATTGGAAGTGAAATGGAGTGAATGATGAGTGGTAAGTGGTGATTGGTGAGTGGGGTTAAAAGGAGTTCTAGTTAGTTGACTAGTTCATGGTAGAAGTTAAAATTGATTAGTCATGCATGACATAATCAAGAGTAGAATCCCATGCTAGTTCCTATTGGTATATATCCACAGTAAGTACGTCTAGAAGCTGTGTATAATACGGGTATGAATACGACTAGAATTCTTGATGGAAAAAGAATGGGAATGTAACTGTACCCATTTTCGTTAAGTATGAGTGTTTTGATATATGTCTTGAAGTCTTCCAAAAGTATATTAATACATCTAAATACACTACATGTATATACATTTTAACCGAGTCGTTAAGTCATCGTTAGTCGTTACATGTAAGTGTTGTTTTGAAACCTTTAAGTTAACGATCTCATTTAATGTTGTTAACCCATTGTTTATTATATCTAATGAGATGTTAAATTATTATCTTATCATGATATTATGATATATTAATATATCTTAATATGATATATATACATTTAAATGTCGTTACAACGATAATCGTTACATATATGTCTCGTTTCAAAATCCTTAAGTTAGTAGTCTTGTTTTTACATATGTAGTTCATTGTTAACATACTTAATGATATATATAATTATCATTTTATCATGTTAAATATAGTGTAACAATATATTAATATGATACATATGTATTTAGTAAGACGTTGTAATAACGATAATCGTTATATATATCGTTTCGAGTTTCTTAACTTAGTAGTCGCATTTTTTATGTATATAACTCATTTTTCATATACTTATGGCGATACTTACTTATCATAATCTCATGTTAACTATATGTATATTCATATATATATCGTCATGTCGTTTTTACAAGTTTTAACGTTCGTGAATCGCCGGTCAACTTGGGTGGTCAATTGTCTACATGAAACTCATTTCAAATAATCAAGTCTTAAAAATTTGATTGCTTAACATGTTGGAAACACTTAATCATGTAAAAATCAATTTCATTTAATATATATAAACATGGAAAAGTTCGGGTCACTACAGTACCTACCCGTTAAATAAATTTCGTCCCGAAATTTTAAGCAGTTGGAGGTGTTCTCGTATCTTCTGGAAATAAGTGCGGGTATTTCTTCTTCATCTAATCTTCTCATTCCCATGTGAACTCGGGTCCTCTATGATCATTCCATCGAACCTTAACAATTGGTATTTTGTTTTGCTTAAGTCTTTTAACCTCACGATCCATTATTTCGACGGGTTCTTCGATGAATTGAAGTTTTTCGTTAATTTGGATTTTGTCTAACGGAATACTGAGATCTTCTTTAGGAAAACATTTCTTCAAATTCGAGACATGGAAAGTGTTATGTACAGCCGCAAGTTGTTGAGGTAACTCAAGTCTGTAAGCTACTGGTCCGACACGCTCAATAATCTTGAATGGTCCAATATACCTTGGATTTAATTTCCTTCGCTTACCAAATCGAACAATGCCTTTCCAAGGTGCAACCTTAAGCATGACCATCTCTCCAATTTCAAATTCTATATCTTTTCTTTTAATGTCGGCGTAGCTCTTTTGTCGACTTTGGGTGGTTTTCAACCGTTGTTGAATTTGTATAATCTTCTCGGTAGTTTCTTGTATTATCTCCGGACCCGTAATCTGTCTATCCCCTACTTCACTCTGTGACGACCTGGAAATTTCCGACTAAATTTAAACTTTATCTTTATATTATTCTGACACGATAAGCAATGTTTGTTAAGTTAAATCTCAAGGATTTTAAACTATGTTTATACATTCATTTAAACCTCGACCAAATTCCAATGATTCACGAACCATTAAATGAACATATATGAATATGTATGTATATGTGTATATGTTATAAATTGAAAATGTCAACAAAGTATTTAAAAGTATAATGCTTTATATGAACGTATTTGTTTCAATATGATTATCGACTAAATTAAAAAAATATATATTAAATGATTGAATTATCAGAAACATTGAATTATGATTACAAGTCTCTGTTGAGAGGTCCACTATGATTTGAGAAATCTATTCCTCTTAACGATATTCGAAATAATTTGTAAAGCTATTTATAAATAAAAATAAAAAGTGTCATTTACGAAAGTTAGACAAAAGCTAGTGGAGAACTGGTTTCCATAATATTCTATTAATCTATTTTCAAACGTACAAAAACGTTTTCAGTTTAAAAAGAACTTTATTATTAAAACGTATATAACTTTTATAAATATCTAGAATCACTTTTGACAACTCATTACTTAACCAGTATAATAAATATAACGATATTTATATTTTATTTCATTAAATATATAAAACGATTTAAATTAATATTATATATATTTATACACGTATTATACATACATAGTTTTTATACTTTTACTATACTTTAACTTTACCCTTACTTTACTCTTACTTTACTTTAACTTTAATAATTCACTTTAATAATTCATACTTTAATAATTCACTTTAATAATTCATACTTTAATAATTCACTTTAATAATTCATACTTTAATAATTCACTTTAATAATTCATACTTTAATAATTCACTTTAATAATTCATACTTTAATAATTCACTTTAATAATTCATACTTTAATAATTCACTTTAATAATTCAAAAATCTATTATAAATAGAATTCAATAGGTTTTATTATTTCATAGAAACTTGAAAATATATTTCTCTAAACTCTCTCAATCGATTTACATATATATATATATATATATATATATATATATATATATATATATATATATATATATATATATATATATATATATATATATATATATATATATATATATTTGCTCTATATTATTTCAAGATATTATTAGTATACATAAAATATTACGATGGAGTGATGTCCGAGTGATTTCAAAATAGTTTTTTGAATGAGTCGAAGCTAAGGAAATTATGGGTTATAGCTATGGAGGTGATGGGTATGGTTCATGGGTATGCTCGTGAGGTCAATCTTGTGTTTATTATCTCCGTTGCGTCTACGTACTTTAATGCAATATTGAATCTCAATATTGATACGTGAGCACTCATAACTTAACTTTTATATATCAATAGTGTATCCCTGACTAGTGCTCGAGTATATAGGATTATGCATGCTTGTACATTCGATATTGTCCTTAGATAGGTTTGTTGAATCCTGGATTAGATACATATGCTACTGAGATAGGGTATATGATATGCATGTCATTGGAAAGCTAGCGAAAAATTAAGAACTTTTCATTTAGATATCGAATGGTTTCGATGAACGGATTTGAAGTTATAGTCAACTAAATTTTAGTATTATTGTTAAAATGATTATTATTACTATCGTCGTTATTATTTTAATAGAGATATCATTGTTATTATAAAATATCATTATTACTATTATGTTAGTATTATCATTTTATCATAATAACGTTTTTAGTAAATATAAATATTGTTATTTTTTTATAGAATAATAATAATTATTATTACAAAATAATACAACTTTTACTTATTATTATTATGATCAATATTATTTTATCAAATAAATAGGGGATACAAAGATATTTTTCACCACGCGTAATATAATTACATTAATAATACTTACCACTATAGTTTTAAGATATTAAGTGAACTTTATAAATTTTACTACTTAAGATATATAAAAGTATATTTTATCATATATAAATGTTAATATAAATTTTTATTAATAAATGACTTTTATTATTATAAAATCTAATAAATATATTTAAACATATAAAACGACTATAGTTAAGTTATATAATAAACACGTATAAATTTTAGAAGTCATTTTGGGTCACGTTGACTTTTGTTGACTTTTGCATATTAGTCTCGAGCATTAGGATTGTGGTACACTATGACTTGACCAAAAATTGTTAGACAAATATTGACCAACATATAAATATATATAATTAATATAGGTTCGTGAATCCGAGGCCAACCTTGCACTTGTTAAATGACGTTATATGTATTTTTACTACGAAATACAGTATGGTGAGTTTCATTTGCTCCCTTTTATATATATTTTTGGGACTGAGAATACATGCGCTGTTTTTTATAAATGTTTTACGAAATAGGCACAAGTACTAAAACTAATTCTACGTGGGTTTAAACCAGAAATATACCCTTAGCTTGGTAACATTAAACTACTTGTCTATGTACGGTAGGCGCGAATCCTAAAGATAGATCTATTGGGCCTGACAAACCCCATCCTGACTATGGGATGCTTTAGTACTTCGAGGTTATTTTAAACACACCTGATCTGGTGTACTTCAGAGGGTAAAACATGAACGTTAAGGCTTGTTACCGGGTGCCTACAACTTATAGAATACTTTTATACACTTGCGAGTGTACATATATTTATAAACGAAAATCTTGTAGTCTATTAATATATTGAAATGATTGTTATGATAAACCTATGAACACACCAACCTTTTGGTTGACACTTTAAAGCATGTTTATTCTCAGGTATTAAAGAAATCTTCCGCTGTGCATTAGCTCATTTTAAGGATATTACTTGGAGTCATTCATGGTATATTTTGAAAGACGTTGCATTCGAGTCATTGAGTTCATCAAGATTATTATTATGTCAATTATAGTTGGATGTATTATGAAATGGTGTGCATGCCGTCAACTTTCGTTGTAAAGAAAGTTTGTCTTTTAAAAACGAATGCAATGTTTGTAAAATGTATCATATAGAGGTCAAATACCTCGCGATGTAATCAACTATTGTGAATCGTTTATAATGTATATGAACGGGTCCTTTCAGTTGGTATCAGAGCGGTGGTCTTAGCGAACCAGGTCTGCATTAGTGTGTCTAACTGATAGTCGTTAGGATGCATTAATGAGCCTGGACTTCGACCGTGTCTGCATGTCAAAAGTTTTGCTTATCATTTTTGTCGGAAATTGCCTGCTTATCATTCTTAGTCTAGACACGTCTTACTGCATTGATTGCATGAATAGTGTATAGACAAAATTCATATCTTAGCGTATCTGCTAATCCATATCTTAGCGTATCTGTTACTGTAAACTTTGTCTGACATATCCCGTAATTTCCTCCGTAATCTACGAAATCTTTTGCGCTATATATATAGATATTCTATGTAATTAGAATACCACCCGATAGCCGAAAAACCATTTCATATCGAAAAATTCTTTATTCAATTGAACGAAATGGAATTTGTCATTAGTTCAAGTCCCTCGAATTCCGATATGGAATCCCACTCAAGCTCCGAAAGCAGTGTGACCGGTATGGATCAACCAATTAGCCATCATCTATTATGAATGAATTGGGGATAGGTTCGTAGCCTCCTCAATAATTGGAGACAAGAAAAAGGTGATCCCTTCCATCCACCACATTGCCCTCTTGGCGATGAACCTGAAGCACTTACCGGCGAACCGGTCCGAAACACCATTTTCTCTCTCATTTTCAGAGTATCTCGTCACGATTATATACTACATCAAATTCTAGATTTTATTTATCCGCTCGTCCGAACCGACAATCACCCCGGTGTAATAGAAGAAGTCAACGAGCTTCGCGCTCGAGTAGCGGCTTTAGAGAATATGGTGCAAGGGTTACAAACACCAACAAATAACGAAGTATTAATTCATAATTTCAATTTTATTGAATAAATACTCCGTAAAAGTTATGTAATTTCTAAAGTCTTTAGGGATTATTCAGTTCTAGTTTCAACCGTAAATCAAATGAGTTTAATTTAATATTAACTCATTAAATCTATGTTACATCTGAAGAAAATATGCACATATATATTTTCATAAAGACTGTAATAAAATTCTGTTGTACAAAATATTAATTGTGAAATTTTTTTTAACGGGTAGGTAATACCCGAGAGATATATAAATTCACAATTAATATATTACATCTTTCGAATCTGATTAAGCAAATCATCAACTATACTCCCAAAACCTCACAACAATATACATTCTTGTATAGAAATCAAAACAACCATTCTCACCCAAATTTGATTACGCATTCTGATTTTGACAAATCAAAATCCAAGTCATGATTTAACAGAAGACATCACTCTTAGATTCCTACATCTTTCAAAGCTATACTTTGACTTCAAAACCGTGTTAGAACATCATATGTATATTAACGATTACAAACTGTGTTCAAACTCTCCGAAGTTTTTGAAGATACTTCAAACAATGAACAATCGAGATGATGATCTAACCACATATTACCCACATTTATGTACCTAAAAATCTCTCGAAGCCAAAGTCATAGTTCGACGCGTATCCGTGTCAGACCCTTTGGCATTTATTAGCTAAAATGACTTTTCAATTCCTTTTCAAAGTAGACAGTTTTGTCACAGCTCCAGCAAGTCAACTTTAACTTTTCAGTCGGACTAGTCTTATTATAACCTCGATAGATACGTTGCCCTTTCGTCATCGTTACTGGGGACCTTTCATATCTCGCCACCTTAGCAATAAACTTACCAACAACTTCAATTATCTTTGACTTTTCGAAAAATCATTATATTTATTGAAATCACATCATTTACTCATTCGCATCTTGTAACGAGAATTGTCATACGAATCATCGAAAAACAGTAACCAGTATTTTGAAATCTCGCAGCATGTCTACGCCAACAGTTATATGTGTACGTAAAACGTCTATCTCCTGGACTTACATACTTTGAATGTGAAGTTCTGAAAAATATTTTGAACTGCAAACTAGTTCTTGAAATGCTGATGAAGCATCAAAAACTGTAAACGATCTTAACAGTAAAAAGTTTGATGACAAAGAATAGTAAGGTGGTAAAGCTGAGAAAAAGAGTAGGTTTGGAACTGGAAAACGGATTGAACAGACTATGAAGGAGGCTATGGACAAATTACAAAGACTAAATCTGCCTTCAAAGAATCTAAATGATTCAGTGCCTGCTAAAGTCATTAACGAATACCTTACTCTTTATTCTAAACCTTTACAGACAAATCTTCATCATCATCCATCAATATTAGAAATTCTAAGATATTATCATATCTTTCATTATAAATATCCGCGATATTTCTGAAGATATTTTCACAACTAATCTTATCTAAAGTCATTTATCTCTTTGCGCTATCAGTGTTACATCATATAAGAAACTATTAGTTTCTATATTCTATAAACTTTCGAGTTTAAATTATGAATGTTTTGAAATAGTGTTGGGAACTGAAGCATGAGTTAGTATAATATAATGACACTTGATCAACATGATTATATTAGAGTAAGTCATGCTGAGTTTCTAATGGGACATGATGATTCACAGACCATGCCGTCATCATGTTCCATGTTACACGACTCTTGTATTCTATTTAATCTCTAAAAATATCAAGAATATATTTTCTTGATGATTCGGTCTTTTCAGGGTATTCTGGTAAATTAACAAATCAAGATCGTGCCATTACCATTTCCTTCTTAGAACATTAACTATGTTCATTCTAAAATTCATATCTGCGAATACTGGACCATTACAAACGTTGCTTAATCGCAAGAAGAAGAAACGAAAGGACAAAACTCCAAAATAGAAATTGGAGTATAAATCGCAGCAAATAGAAGGGAGCATTAACTTGGATGTCAATGATTATAGAAGACAAAAGCAGGGGCTTTGAAATATAAGGGAAGATATAAAACCCAACAACCACCCAAAAATTATAAACCGTATATATCGATGCATATAGCAATATAAAGACACGGAAGAACTAAAAACACTATAAAACCGAGAGTATAGTAGAAGTAAATAGATTCTTCTGGAGGCAGATGAAAAAGAAGAACGACAGATATGAAAGTGAGGAGTATATCGAGAATCAGTACTGGATGAAGCATATTGACAAATACTTTAAAATATGAATTGAGGGAGAAAGAATAGAAGGTGTGAGTTGTAAGGAAATGAAGGAGGTGGATTTATAGTGAAATACCCGACAGAGAAATCAAGATAGATTATCGTATAAATTCGAAGAGAATCATAATCTCCTTAATCACTAAAGCATCAAATCCAACATAGATTACAAAGATTTTCTTTAAATTCGGAGATCAATTGTGATGACGTCAAAAGATATGACGAATCACTATAATCTTATTTCCTTCATTTACGATAACTTCCCTCGTACGCTTTGAGTAATCGAATTATTTTATCCATACTTCTTAGACATGATAAAACTTCATAATCGTCATAATAACATTCTCATTGTTAGCCATAACGACCTCTATCAAATTTCGGGGATGAAATTTCTTTAACGGGTAGGTACTGTGACGACCTGGAAATTTCCGACTAAATTTAAACTTTATCTTTATATTATTCTGACACGATAAGCAATGTTTGTTAAGTTAAATCTCAAGGATTTTAAACTATGTTTATACATTCATTTAAACCTCGACCAAATTCCAATGATTCACGAACCATTAAATGAACATATATGAATATGTATGTATATGTGTATATGTTATAAATTGAAAATGTCAACAAAGTATTTAAAAGTATAATGCTTTATATGAACGTATTTGTTTCAATATGATTATCGACGAAATTAAAAAAATATATATTAAATGATTGAATTATCAGAAACATTGAATTATGATTACAAGTCTCTGTTGAGAGGTCCACTATGATTTGAGAAATCTATTCCTCTTAACGATATTCGAAATAATTTGTAAAGCTATTTATAAATAAAAATAAAAAGTGTCATTTACGAAAGTTAGACAAAAGCTAGTGGAGAACTGGTTTCCATAATATTCTATTAATCTATTTTCAAACGTACAAAAACGTTTTCAGTTTAAAAAGAACTTTATTATTAAAACGTATATAACTTTTATAAATATCTAGAATCACTTTTGACAACTCATTACTTAACCAGTATAATAAATATAACGATATTTATATTTTATTTCATTAAATATATAAAACGATTTAAATTAATATTATATATATTTATACACGTATTATACATACATAGTTTTTATACTTTTACTATACTTTAACTTTACCCTTACTTTACTCTTACTTTACTTTAACTTTAATAATTCACTTTAATAATTCATACTTTAATAATTCACTTTAATAATTCATACTTTAATAATTCACTTTAATAATTCATACTTTAATAATTCACTTTAATAATTCATACTTTAATAATTCACTTTAATAATTCATACTTTAATAATTCACTTTAATAATTCATACTTTAATAATTCACTTTAATAATTCAAAAATCTATTATAAATAGAATTCAATAGGTTTCATTATTTCATAGAAACTTGAAAATATATTTCTCTAAACTCTCTCAATCGATTTACATATATATATATATATATATATATATATATATATATATATATATATATATATATATATATATATATATATATATTTGCTCTATATTATTTCAAGATATTATTAGTATACATAAAATATTACGATGGAGTGATGTCCGAGTGATTTCAAAATAGTTTTTTGAATGATTCGAAGCTATGGAAATTATGGGTTATAGCTATGGAGGTGATGGGTATGGTTCATGGGTATGCTCGTGAGGTCAATCTTGTGTTTATTATCTCCGTTGCGTCTACGTACTTTAATGCAATATTGAATCTCAACATTGATACGTGAGCACTCATAACTTAACTTTTATATATCAATAGTGTATCCCTGACTAGTGCTCGAGTATATAGGATTATGCATGCTTGTACATTCGATATTGTCCTTAGATAGGTTTGTTGAATCCTGGATTAGATACATATGCTACTGAGATAGGGTATATGATATGCATGTCATTGGAAAGCTAGCGAAAAATTAAGAACTTTTCATTTAGATATCGAATGGTTTCGATGAACGGATTTGAAGTTATAGTCAACTGAATTTTAGTATTATTGTTAAAATGATTATTATTACTATCGTCGTTATTATTTTAATAGAAATATCATTGTTATTATAAAATATCATTATTACTATTATGTTAGTATTATCATTTTATCATAATAACATTTTTAGTAAATATAAATATTGTTATTTTTTTATAGAATAATAATAATTATTATTACAAAATAATACAACTTTTACTTATTATTATTATGATCAATATTATTTTATCAAATAAATAGGGGATACAAAGATATTTTTCACCACGCGTAATATAATTACATTAATAATACTTACCACTATAGTTTTAAGATATTAAGTGAACTTTATAAATTTTACTACTTAAGATATATAAAAGTATATTTTATCATATATAAATGTTAATATAAATTTTTATTAATAAATGACTTTTATTATTATAAAATCTAATAAATATATTTAAACATATAAAACGACTATAGTTAAGTTATATAATAAACACGTATAAATTTTAGAAGTCATTTTGGGTCACGTTGACTTTTGTTGACTTTTGCATATTAGTCTCGAGCATTAGGATTGTGGTACACTATGACTTGACCAAAAATTGTTAGACAAATATTGACCAACATATAAATATATATAATTAATATAGGTTCGTGAATCCGAGGCCAACCTTGCACTTGTTAAATGACGTTATATGTATTTTTACTACGAAATACAGTATGGTGAGTTTCATTTGCTCCCTTTTATATATATTTTTGGGACTGAGAATACATGCGCTGTTTTTTATAAATGTTTTACGAAATAGGCACAAGTACTAAAACTAATTCTACGTGGGTTTAAACCAGAAATATACCCTTAGCTTGGTAACATTAAACTACTTGTCTATGTACGGTAGGCGCGAATCCTAAAGATAGATCTATTGGGCCTGACAAACCCCATCCTGACTATGGGATGCTTTAGTACTTCGAGGTTATTTTAAACACACCTGATCTGGTGTACTTCAGAGGGTAAAACATGAACGTTAAGGCTTGTTACCGGGTGCCTACAACTTATAGAATACTTTTATACACTTGCGAGTGTACATATATTTATAAACGGAAATCTTGTAGTCTATTAATATATTGAAATGATTGTTATGATAAACCTATGAACACACCAACCTTTTGGTTGACACTTTAAAGCATGTTTATTCTCAGGTATTAAAGAAATCTTCCGCTGTGCATTAGCTCATTTTAAGGATATTAATTGGAGTCATTCATGGTATATTTTGAAAGACGTTGCATTCGAGTCATTGAGTTCATCAAGATTATTATTATGTCAATTATAGTTGGATGTATTATGAAATGGTGTGCATGCCGTCAACTTTCGTTGTAAAGAAAGTTTGTCTTTTAAAAACGAATGCAATGTTTGTAAAATGTATCATATAGAGGTCAAATAGCTCGCGATGTAATCAACTATTGTGAATCGTTTATAATGTATATGAACGGGTCCTTTCTGTTGGTATCAGAGCGGTGGTCTTAGCGAACCAGGTCTGCATTAGTGTGTCTAACTGATAGTCGTTAGGATGCATTAATGAGCCTGGACTTCGACCGTGTCTGCATGTCAAAAGTTTTGCTTATCATTTTTGTCGGAAATTGCCTGCTTATCATTCTTAGTCTAGACACGTCTTACTGCATTGATTGCATGAATAGTGTATAGACAAAATTCATATCTTAGCGTATCTGCTAATCCATATCTTAGCGTATCTGTTACTGTAAACTTTGTCTGACATATCCCGTAATTTCCTCCGTAATCTACGAAATCTTTTGCGGTATATATATAGATATTCTATGTAATTAGAATACCACCCGATAGCCGAAAAACCATTTCATATCGAAAAATTCTTTATTCAATTGAACGAAATGGAATTTGTCATTAGTTCAAGTCCCTCGAATTCCGATATGGAATCCCACTCAAGCTCCGAAAGCAGTGTGACCGGAATGGATCAACCAATTAGCCATCATCTATTATGAATGAATTGGGGATAGGTTCGTAGCCTCCTCAATAATTGGAGACAAGAAAAAGGTGATCCCTTCCATCCACCACATTGCCCTCTTGGCGATGAACCTGAAGCACTTACCGGCGAACCGGTCCGAAACACCATTTTCTCTCTCATTTTCAGAGTATCTCGTCACGATTATATACTACATCAAATTCTAGATTTTATTTATCCGCTCGTCCGAACCGACAATCACCCCGGTGTAATAGAAGAAGTCAACGAGCTTCGCGCTCGAGTAGCGGCTTTAGAGAATATGGTGCAAGGGTTACAAACACCAACAAATAACGAAGTATTAATTCATAATTTCAATTTTATTGAATAAATACTCCGTAAAAGTTATGTAATTTCTAAAGTCTTTAGGGATTATTCAGTTCTAGTTTCAACCGTAAATCAAATGAGTTTAATTTAATATTAACTCATTAAATCTATGTTACATCTGAAGAAAATATGCACATATATATTTTCATAAAGACTGTAATAAAATTCTGTTGTACAAAATATTAATTGTGAAATTTTTTTTTGACGGGTAGGTAATACCCGAGAGATATATAAATTCACAATTAATATATTACATCTTTCGAATCTGATTAAGCAAATCATCAACTATACTCCCAAAACCTCACAACAATATACATTCTTGTATAGAAATCAAAACAACCATTCTCACCCAAATTTGATTACGCATTCTGATTTTGACAAATCAAAATCCAAGTCATGATTTAACAGAAGACATCACTCTTAGATTCCTACATCTTTCAAAGCTATACTTTGACTTCAAAACCGTGTTAGAACATCATATGTATATTAACGATTACAAACTGTGTTCAAACTCTCCGAAGTTTTTGAAGACACTTCAAACAATGAACAATCGAGATGATGATCTAACCACATATTACCCACATTTATGTACCTAAAAAGCTCTCGAAGCCAAAGTCATAGTTCGACGCGTATCCGTGTCAGACCCTTTGGCATTTATTAGCTAAAATGACTTTTCAATTCCTTTTCAAAGTAGACAGTTTTGTCACAGCTCCAGCAAGTCAACTTTAACTTTTCAGTCGGACTAGTCTTATTATAACCTCGATAGATACGTTGCCCTTTCGTCATCGTTACTGGGGACCTTTCATATCTCGCCACCTTAGCAATAAACTTACCAACAACTTCAATTATCTTTGACTTTTCGAAAAATCATTATATTTATTGAAATCACATCATTTACTAATTCGCATCTTGTAACGAGAATTGTCATACGAATCATCGAAAAACAGTAACCAGTATTTTGAAATCTCGCAGCATGTCTACGCCAACAGTTATATGTGTACGTAAAACGTCTATCTCCTGGACTTACATACTTTGAATGTGAAGTTCTGAAAAATATTTTGAACTGCAAACTAGTTCTTGAAATGCTGATGAAGCATCAAAAACTGTAAACGATCTTAACAGTAAAAAGTTTGATGACAAAGAATAGTAAGGTGGTAAAGCTGAGAAAAAGAGAAGGTTTGGAACTGGAAAATGGATTGAACAGACTATGAAGGAGGCTATGGACAAATTACAAAGACTAAATCTGCCTTCAAAGAATCTAAATGATTCAGTGCCTGCTAAAGTCATTAACGAATACCTTACTCTTTATTCTAAACCTTTACAGACAAATCTTCATCATCATCCATCAATATTAGAAATTCTAAGATATTATCATATCTTTCATTATAAATATCCGCGATATTTCTGAAGATATTTTCACAACTAATCTTATCTGAAGTCATTTATCTCTTTGCGCTATCAGTGTTACATCATATAAGAAACTATTAGTTTCTATATTCTATAAACTTTCGAGTTTAAATTATGAATGTTTTGAAATAGTGTTGGGAACTGAAGCATGAGTTAGTATAATATAATGACACTTGATCAACGTGATTATATTAGAGTAAGTCATGCTGAGTTTCTAATGGGACATGACGATTCACAGACCATGCCGTCATCATGTTCCATGTTACACGACTCTTGTATTCTATTTAATCTCTAAAAATATCAAGAATATATTTTCTTGATGATTCGGTCTTTTCAGGGTATTCTGGTAAATTAACAAATCAAGATCGTGCCATTACCATTTCCTTCTTAGAACATTAACTATGTTCATTCTAAAATTCATATCTGCGAATACTGGACCATTACAAATGTTGCTTAATCGCAAGAAGAAGAAACGAAAGGACAAAACTCCAAAATAGAAATTGGAGTATAAATCGCAGCAAATAGAAGGGAGCATTAACTTGGATGTCAATGATTATAGAAGACAAAAGCAGGGGCTTTGAAATATAAGGGAAGATATAAAACCCAACAACCACCCAAAAATTATAAACCGTATATATCGATGCATATAGCAATATAAAGACACGGAAGAACTAAAAACACTATAAAACCGAGAGTATAGTAGAAGTAAATAGATTCTTCTGGAGGCAGATGAAAAAGAAGAACGACAGATATGAAAGTGAGGAGTATATCGAGAATCAGTACTGGATGAAGCATATTGACAAATACTTTAAAATATGAATTGAGGGAGAAAGAATAGAAGGTGTGAGTTGTAAGGAAATGAAGGAGGTGGATTTATAGTGAAATACCCGACAGAGAAATCAAGATAGATTATCGTATTAATTCGAAGAGAATCATAATCTCCTTAATCACTGAAGCATCAAATCCAACATAGATTACAAAGATTTTCTTTAAATTCGGAGATCAATTGTGATGACGTCAAAAGATATGACGAATCACTATAATCTTATTTCCTTCATTTACGATAACTTCCCTCGTACGCTTTGAGTAATCGAATTATTTTATCCATACTTCTTAGACATGATAAAACTTCATAATCGTCATAATAACATTCTCATTGTTAGCCATAACGACCTCTATCAAATTTCGGGGACGAAATTTCTTTAACGGGTAGGTACTGTGACGACCTGGAAATTTCCGACTAAATTTAAACTTTATCTTTATATTATTCTGACACGATAAGCAATGTTTGTTAAGTTAAATCTCAAGGATTTTAAACTATGTTTATACATTCATTTAAACCTCGACCAAATTCCAATGATTCACGAACCATTAAATGAACATATATGAATATGTATGTATATGTGTATATGTTATAAATTGAAAATGTCAACAAAGTATTTAAAAGTATAATGCTTTATATGAACGTATTTGTTTCAATATGATTATCGACGAAATTAAAAAAATATATATTAAATGATTGAATTATCAGAAACATTGAATTATGATTACAAGTCTCTGTTGAGAGGTCCACTATGATTTGAGAAATCTATTCCTCTTAACGATATTCGAAATAATTTGTAAAGCTATTTATAAATAAAAATAAAAAGTGTCATTTACGAAAGTTAGACAAAAGCTAGTGGAGAACTGGTTTCCATAATATTCTATTAATCTATTTTCAAACGTACAAAAACGTTTTCAGTTTAAAAAGAACTTTATTATTAAAATGTATATAACTTTTATAAATATCTAGAATCACTTTTGACAACTCATTACTTAACCAGTATAATAAATATAACGATATTTATATTTTATTTCATTAAATATATAAAACGATTTAAATTAATATTATATATATTTATACACGTATTATACATACATAGTTTTTATACTTTTACTATACTTTAACTTTACCCTTACTTTACTCTTACTTTACTTTAACTTTAATAATTCACTTTAATAATTCATACTTTAATAATTCACTTTAATAATTCATACTTTAATAATTCACTTTAATAATTCATACTTTAATAATTCACTTTAATAATTCATACTTTAATAATTCACTTTAATAATTCATACTTTAATAATTCACTTTAATAATTCATACTTTAATAATTCACTTTAATAATTCAAAAATCTATTATAAATAGAATTCAATAGGTTTCATTATTTCATAGAAACTTGAAAATATATTTCTCTAAACTCTCTCAATCGATTTATATATATATATATATATATATATATATATATATATATATATATATATATATATATATATATATATATATATATATATATATATATATATATATATATATATATATTTGCTCTATATTATTTCAAGATATTATTAGTATACATAAAATATTACGATGGAGTGATGTCCGAGTGATTTCAAAATAGTTTTTTGAATGAGTCGAAGCTAAGGAAATTATGGGTTATAGCTATGGAGGTGATGGGTATGGTTCATGGGTATTCTCGTGAGGTCAATCTTGTGTTTATTATCTCCGTTGCGTCTACGTACTTTAATGCAATATTGAATCTCAATATTGATACGTGAGCACTCATAACTTAACTTTTATATATCAATAGTGTATCCCTGACTAGTGCTCGAGTATATAGGATTATGCATGCTTGTACATTCGATATTGTCCTTAGATAGGTTTGTTGAATCCTGGATTAGATACATATGCTACTGAGATAGGGTATATGATATGCATGTCATTGGAAAGCTAGCGAAAAATTAAGAACTTTTCATTTAGATATCGAATGGTTTCGATGAACGGATTTGAAGTTATAGTCAACTGAATTTTAGTATTATTGTTAAAATGATTATTATTACTATCGTCGTTATTATTTTAATAGAAATATCATTGTTATTATAAAATATCATTATTACTATTATGTTAGTATTATCATTTTATCATAATAACATTTTTAGTAAATATAAATATTGTTATTTTTTTATAGAATAATAATAATTATTATTACAAAATAATACAACTTTTACTTATTATTATTATGATCAATATTATTTTATCAAATAAATAGGGGATACAAAGATATTTTTCACCACGCGTAATATAATTACATTAATAATACTTACCACTATAGTTTTAAGATATTAAGTGAACTTTATAAATTTTACTACTTAAGATATATAAAAGTATATTTTATCATATATAAATGTTAATATAAATTTTTATTAATAAATGACTTTTATTATTATAAAATCTAATAAATATATTTAAACATATAAAACGACTATAGTTAAGTTATATAATAAACACGTATAAATTTTAGAAGTCATTTTGGGTCACGTTGACTTTTGTTGACTTTTGCATATTAGTCTCGAGCATTAGGATTGTGGTACACTATGACTTGACCAAAAATTGTTAGACAAATATTGACCAACATATAAATATATATAATTAATATAGGTTCGTGAATCCGAGGCCAACCTTGCACTTGTTAAATGACGTTATATGTATTTTTACTACGAAATACAGTATGGTGAGTTTCATTTGCTCCCTTTTATATATATTTTTGGGACTGAGAATACATGCGCTGTTTTTTATAAATGTTTTACGAAATAGGCACAAGTACTAAAACTAATTCTACGTGGGTTTATGTGATGACCCGGAAATTTCCGATCAAATTTAAACTTTAATCTTTATATATATCCGACACGATAAGCAAAATCTGTAATGTTGAGTCTCGAAAGTTTTGAAACTATATTTCTGTAATCAAATATCCTTTGACCATGCCAAATGATTCACGAACAATTATGTGTAAATAAATATATACATATACATATACATATGTCTGATTTTAAATTGAGTTATATTAATGAAACATTGAACGGATTAGTTATTATGAATATAAGATATGAAATCTATTTTTTTATGAATTTGGAAATGCTATCAAGGTATTGAATGAATAATACTTTACATGAACGTATTTGTTCGATGTAAGTTTATCGACGAGATTAAAAGATAATATCAAATGATTGAATTATCGGATACATTGAACTTTGATTATGAGTCTCTGTTATGAGGTCCACTTTGAATTAGGAAACCCTTACTTTTTTAACGGTATTCGGAATAAATGGTAAAGTGATTTACAAGTAAGAACAAAGTATCACTTATTGGGAGTTAGACAAAAGCTAGTGGAGAAATGAATTCTATAATATTAGTTTGAATTATTTTCAAACGTACGAAAACGTTTTTCGATATAATAGAACCTGGTTATTTGATTCGATCGATATTAAAATTTTTTATTTAGAAAGTTTAAGGAAAACGTTGGCGCATAAATGAATTATATCGACATAAGTTTTAAAGTGTAAACGTTACGTGTTATAAGCTTTTCTAAACGAATTTAAAATAAACTTTTAAACTATTATTAGTTTTGGAAAAATCTAATTATTGTATTATTAAATAAATATAACAAACCTACATATTAGGTATATATTTTGATATCTTAATTAATCATTGAAACATTTTGATTTACACTAATATTAATAAATTTGCTTTGATAAATAACGAGGCTACGATTTATAAAAGTAAATGACCAAAACACTCAAAAGATTAAGTTACACTCTGAGTGGGTTAGTTTTTATTTAATTTAAGTCTAGTTATTAATAAAGGTACGTGTCACAATATGTTTAATTTAAAATAAAATATTTTGACAAACAACGAGACTTTAATTTATAGAAGGAAATGACCACAACGCTCAATTTTATAAGTTATATTTTTATAAAGGTAATTTATTGTTGAGTAAGTCTAATTTTTGTAAAAGGTACACGTCACGTAATGTAAAAGGCTAGTTTTCTAAATGTACGAAAGTGCGCCCGAAAAACCGAAAGTGGTACATGAGTCGTGAGACCACGACCGTGTCATTTTTGTAAAAATTATATTTTTACCATGAACGTGAATATAATATAATATATAATTAATCATATAAATTAAATATATATTTATATATAATATTATTAAACTAAAAAGGTATGTAATTGTTTTCTTTTCACGGATCATTAGGTAGTAACACTTTTCACACTACATTACACGTTTTTTTTATTTTTTATTTATTATACTATTATAATTATATTATTATTATATAATATGTGTAAAGGAACCGTGTCGGTAAAATCTACAAGTGTATATGAGCTGTAAACCTCCCTTCATGCGGTCCCATGAAATTATTGAGGTATGATTGGGGGAAAGGTCTTATAAAACGCATGGGTTCCATTTTCATTCATATTCTATCTATCTCTGTGTAGGATATGTATGTTTATATTATTATTATTATTAAGATTATTAATTTTATTATTTTTAGTATTAGTAGTACTAAGAAGCGATATTATTAGTAGTATTACATAAAATACTACGACGATGTCATGAACGAGTAATTTCAAAACTGGGTTCGAGTAGGATAGGGCTAAGGAAATTATGGGTTATAGCTATGGAGGTGATGGGTATGGTTCATGGATATGCTCATGAGGTCAATTTAGTGTTTATCATCTCCGTTGCGTCTACGTACCTTCCTGCAATATTGAATCTCAATATTGATATGTGAGTACTCATAATTTAATTTTTACATACTAATAGTGTATCCCTGACTAGTGCTCGAGAAATTAGGATTATGCATATTTGTACATTTGATATTGCCCTTAGATAGGTTATGTTGAATCTTAAAGGTTGTTATACTAGGGATGAAATAAGGTATAAGATATGCATGTCATTGGAAAGCTAGCGAAAAATTAAGAACTTTTCATTTAGATATCGAATGGATTCGATGAACGGTTAGAAAGTTATGAATTAAACAATTAATTTCGTAATTAAAATTGCTGATAATAATTAGTGAACTAATTTTCTGGGTAATAAAAAGTGGTTATTTGGATTCTACTCGTAGAGTAGATGAATTTTCATATAAAGTACGTCTCGTTTCGTTGAACGGTTGTCAAGTTATGGATAAAAGAAGTTTTGTAAATTTTGATGAAACGTCGATACGGAAACTGAAATTCTCGCTTATCTGCGTTGTTTCAGATTAAAACAAAAATACCACTGAATTCTTTGCTGTAAGGTCTAACAAACCACTCTAGCCAATTGTCAATTCGAGTCTCGACGATTTTTCTAAAAATCGTCAAAGTTGACTGTTGGGTCACATTTTAAAATTCTAAAAAGAGCTGAAACTTTTTTGTTAAAAATGTCAGTTTTGTATTAGTTGTCATGGTCGACCTGATGTGTGTTTACTTTTGCTAAAAATCATGTTATATCTTTGTGGTAACGAGAATTTGAAGGCTTTGACCGTTTGTCAATCCGAGTTTCGAGGAATTTTCTAAAAATCTCCAAAGTAGGCTACTCGGTCACTTTTGTAAATTTATTAAAGCTGAAAAATTAACTTTGCAACGCCGAAACCGCGTTGGCAACTACGAGTTGTCTAGGTTTAGTTTACTTCTGTAAAAATTAATGCTTAATCTTTTTGGTAATGTGTAACTTTTATCTTTGGCCGTTTATCAATCGGAGTTCCGATAATTTTTCTAAAAATCGCTGAAGTGGCCGTTTAGTCATGTTTGACCAAAAAATCATTTTTGTATAAGTTATTGTATTTTTGCATGCGACCTCGTTTTTACTTTAACCTTTGACTTTTGCACATTAGTCTCGAGCATTAGATTGTGGTACACTATGACTTGGCCTAATTTATTAGACAAATATTGACAAATACATAAATATATATAATTACTATAGGTTCATGAATCCGAGGCCAACCCTACACTTGTTCAATGATGTTATATGTATTTTTACTACAAAATACAGTATGGTGAGTTTCATTTGCCTTTTTACCCTTTATATTTTTGGGACTGAGAATACATGCACTTTTATAAATGTTTGACGAAATAGACACAAGTAATTGAAACTACATTCTATGGTTGAATTATCGAAATCGAATATGCTCCTTTTTATTAAAGTCTGGTAATCTAAGAATTAGGGAACAGACACCCTAATTGACGCGAATCCTAAAGATAGATCTATTGGGCCTAACAAACCCCATCCAAAGTACCGGATGCTTTAGTACTTCGAAATTTATATCATGTCCGAAGGAGGATCCCGAAATGATAGGGGATATTCTTATATGTATCTAGTTAATGTCGGTTACCAGGTGTTCACCATATGAATGATTATTTTTGTCTCTATGCATGGGACGTATATTTAAGAGAACTGGAATTGAAATTCTTGTGGTCTATAAAAATGATGAAAATAAATGATTATGATAAACTAATGAACTCACCAACCTTTTGGTTGACACTTGAAAGCATGTTTATTCTTAGGTTTGAAAGAGATCTTCCGCTGTGCATTAGCTGATTTTAAAGATATTACTTGGAGTCATTCATGACATATTTCAAAAGACGTTGCATTCGAGTCGTTGAAGTTCATTAAAGATTATATTTAAGTAGATGACAGATTAGGTCATTTATAGTTTGGATATTATGAAATGGTATGCATGCCTGTCAACTTTCGATGTAAATGAAAGCTTTTCTTTTAAAACGAATGCAATGTTTGTAAAATGTATCATATAGAGGTCAAATACCTCGCGATGTAATCATATGTTATTGTATTCGTCCTTACGGATTGGGACGGGTCATCTCAGTTTAAACCAGAAATATACCCTTAGCTTGGTAACATTAAACTACTTGTCTATGTACGGTAGGCGCGAATCCTAAAGATAGATCTATTGGGCCTGACAAACCCCATCCTGACTATGGGATGCTTTAGTACTTCGAGGTTATTTTAAACACACCTGATCTGGTGTACTTCAGAGGGTAAAACATGAACGTTAAGGCTTGTTACCGGGTGCCTACAACTTATAGAATACTTTTATACACTTGCGAGTGTACATATATTTATAAACGGAAATCTTGTAGTCTATTAATATATTGAAATGATTGTTATGATAAACCTATGAACTCACCAACCTTTTGGTTGACACTTTAAAGCATGTTTATTCTCAGGTATTAAAGAAATCTTCCGCTGTGCATTAGCTCATTTTAAGGATATTACTTGTAATCATTCATGGTATATTTTGAAAGACGTTGCATTCGAGTCATTGAGTTCATCAAGATTATTATTATGTCAATTATAGTTGGATGTATTATGAAATGGTGTGCATGCCGTCAACTTTCGTTGTAAAGAAAGTTTGTCTTTTAAAAACGAATGCAATGTTTGTAAAATGTATCATATAGAAGTCAAATACCTCGCGATGTAATCAACTATTGTGAATCGTTTATAATGTATATGAACGGGTCCTTTCACACTCCAACAAATCGGAGACCTGCACTTTCTACCATAAAGTGCTTCAAACGGCGCCGTCTCAATGCTTGAATGGTAGCTGTTGTTGTAGGAAAGTTCTGCTAACGGTAGATGTCGATCCCAACTGTTTCCAAAATCAATAACACATGCTCGTAGCATGTCTTCAAGCATTTGTATTGTCCTTTCGATCTGCCCATCAGTTTGTGGATGATATGCAGTACTCATGTCTAGACGAGTTCCTAATGCTTGCTGTAATGTCTGCCAGAATCTTGAAATAAATATGCCATCCCTATCAGAGATAATAGAGATTGGTATTCCATGTCTGGAGACGATTTCCTTCAAATACAGTCGTGCTAACTTCTCCATCTTGTCATCTTCTCTTATTGGCAGGAAGTGTGCTGATTTGGTGAGACGATCAACTATTACCCAAATAGTATCAAAACCACTTGCAGTCCTTGGCAATTTAGTGATGAAATCCATGGTAATGTTTTCCCATTTCCATTCCGGGATTTCGGATTGTTGAAGTAGACCTGTTGGTTTCTGATGCTCAGCTTTGACCTTAGAACACGTCAAACATTCTCCTACGTATTTAGCAACATCGGCTTTCATACTGGCCACCAAAAATGTTTCTTGAGATCCTTGTACATCTTCCCCGTTCCAGGATGTATTGAGTATCTGGTTTTATGAGCTTCTCTAAGTACCATTTCTCTCATATCTCCAAATTTTGGTACCCAAATTCTTTCAGCCCTATACCGGGTTCCGTCTTCCCGAATATTAAGATGTTTCTCCTATCCTTTGGGTATTTCATCCTTTAAGTTTCCCTATTTTAAAACTCCTATTTTAAAACTCCTTGTTGCGCCTCCTTTATTTGAGTAGTAAGGTTAGTGTAAATCATTATATTCATAGATTTTACACGAATGGGTTCTCTGTCCTTTTTGCTCAAGGCGTCGGCTACCACATTTGCCTTCCCTGGTTGGTAACGAATCTCAAAGTCGTAATCATTCAACAATTCAATCCACCTGCGCTGCCTCATGTTCAGTTATTTCTGATTAAATATGTGTTGAAGACTTTTGTGGTCGGTATATATAATACTTTTAACCCCATATAAGTAGTGCCTCCAAGTCTTTAATGTAAAAACAACCGCGCCTAATTCCAAATCATGCGTCGTATAATTCTGCTCGTGAATCTTCAATTGTCTAGACGTATAAGCAATTACTTTCGTTCGTTGCATTAATACACAACCGAGATCTTGCTTTGAGGCGTCACAATATATCATAAAATCATCATTCCCTTCAGGTAATGACAATATAGGTGCCGTAGTTAACTTTTTCTTTAACAATTGAAACGCTTTCTCTTGTTCATACTTCCATTCAAATTTCCTCCCTTTATGCGTTAATGCAGTTAAGGGTTTTGCTATTCTTGAAAAGTCTTGGATGAACCTTCTGTAGTAACCAGCTAGTCCTAAAAACTGGTGTATGTGTTTCGGAGTTTTCGAGGTTTTCCACTTTTCAACGGTTTCAATCTTTGCTGGATCCGCCTGAATACCTTCTTTGTTCACTACATGACCAAGGAATTGAACTTCTTCTAACCAAAATGCACACTTTGAAAACTTAGCGTACAGTTTTTCTTTCCTCAACAACTTTAGCACTTTTCTCAAATGTTCTTCGTGCTCTTGATCATTCTTCGAGTAAATAAGTATGTCATCGATGAAAACAATGACAAACTTGTCAAGAAATGGCTCACACACTCGGTTCATGAGGTCCATGAACACAGCTGGTGCGTTAGTCAATCCAAATGGCATAACCATAAACTCGTAATGACCGTAACGCGTCCTAAAAGCAGTCTTTTGAATATCATCCTCCTTCACCTGCATTTGATGATATCCAGAACGTAAATCGATCTTCAAATAAACCGACGAGTGTCATAACCCGTCCTTAACCCTAAGAACGAGTTAGATAACGTATGATTTCATTGCGAGGTATTGACCTCTATATGAGACATTTTTAAAAGAAAACTGCATATATTTTACATTACAAACCACAAATCTTATTTTTGATACAAGCTTTAGACGATAGAAAGATGATTATCGTTTAGCGATAATCTTCGACTTACAAACTTTACAAATAATGATAACAACACGATTTCTAGTATATTTTACAACACAAATCCTCGGGTATGCAGTTTTATTTTTGACACAAATATGCGTACGCAAGATCCTGCTCAAATTCAACATAATGCAGCGGAAGCTTCTAATTATCACCTGAGAATAAACATGTTTAAAACGTCAACATAAAGTTGGTGAGATATAGGTTTAATGCCGGCAGCAATATATATATATAGACCACAAGATTTCATATATAAACATTTTCATAAAAATATTCTAAGTGGTTGAGCACTTGGTAACCATACTTAACATTCAATCACGTCGCATATTCCCTTTAATATGAAATCTTACTACACCGTACCAAGTGTAGTCACAAAACGAAGTACTGTGCAACCGTTGAATACTGGTCGTCCAGTCCGGTTGGGGTTGTCAGGCCTGATAGATCTATCAACAGGATTCGCGTTTACAATACCGCTGTAAATATTAGTTACCAAGCTATAGGGAAGTATGCCAGTGGTACAACTCAACGTAGAATATATTTTTCAGTTACTTGTGTCCATATCGTAAAACATAAAATACATGTATTCTCATCCCGAAATATTTAGAGTTTAAAAGTGGGACTATATACTCACTTTCGTCTTGAAGATATGTAATTTCAACTTGGTCTCCGATTGATATCACGAACCTATCCATATATAGTTTATCAATATATTTCTATTTTAAACAATCGTCACATATATATACTTATTATACTTTTAATAGTTTTAATAATTTCTTAGTCCGTAGTTAGCAGTCCGATGTTAGTAATTCAATTTTAATGGTTCATATTTAGGTGTTTAATAAATAAAACCCCCATCGAAATAAATAAAACCCCATCGTATTTGTATTGGTCGGGATTAATCTTGACCCACGGTACCGGTGTTGTCAAATGACGTGTTGCGTACATAAAGTACCGGTGTTGTCAAATGACGTGTTGCGTACAATCATGGGATCTTATGATTAATCTTCTCGTATTGTTTACGGGTGATCCTGAACCATATAAAATTAAATTATGAGTACATATATATAAAATATCATGTTATTTTAAAAAGATGTGATTTATTTAATTTTCTCCAATTATTTTCGTAGCCAAACTAGTCTTAGATATCCGATCTCGTTTTGGTCATAGTTTCTTCGTTACAACTCCGTTTTTGTTGATTCAACTTGCCACTTCCTTGGATTGAGTCCCTCTTTAAGACTATGAACTGTAAATACCTTAGTTTGTATTCGAAATCACAGGTCATAGGTCAAACTTTAGTGAAACTTATGAAGTTAATCATTTTCCATCATGTAAACAACCTTAAATGATTATTTTTCTAAAAATACTTATACTTTGAGTTAAATCATGAAATTTTTATGTGTTATCATATTCATAGTAAAAATCATTTTTCCAGAAAATAAACCTCCAATTCAAAGTTTAAGATGGTTTTTAATTATCCAACCCAAAACAGCCCCCGGTTACACTCCGACACCGTAGATTCAGTTTTTAAGGTGTTCTTTGAAAAACCAAGTTATACCTTGTTAAGTTAGCATATAATTAAGATATGTTACAGGTCTTGAAGTATTTTAAAAGTTAAGTTAGAAGGATCTATTTAGTTTGCGAACAAGTTTGAAATCATTCAAACTATGTTCTAGTTTATAAACTCTTATATATATAGCTATAAATATATGAATCGAAAAAGAGTTGAAGTAGAGTTTTTACCTCAAGTTTAAAATGTAAAGTTGCTGGAAAGAAGTAGTAAAATAAAAGTTGAGAGAGTTCTTGCAAGTGTGTGTGAAAATTGGAAGAAAAATTTGGAAAATGAATGTGTAAAAATGAGTTAGAAATGGTGCTTATTTATAGGCTTGAAAATTTGGTTTTTAGTGAAAATATCTAAGATAAGTTAAAATTTATTATGTCATGAATGACATATTATTCCAATAATTGAAGATTTCTATTGGTATATACCAATAGTAAATACTTCTAGAAGCTGTGTATAGTACCCTAGATATACGTATAGGATTATTGAGGAAACGGAACGAGAATTCAAATATAACTATCTTTTGTAAATATACTTATATTGTTTTATGTATAAAAGCCCTTTAAAAATGATTAAATACATTACTTATACGATATATGTATAAACATTATAAATCATCAGTATTTATGTCAAATAACGTTACGTATGGTTATTGTTTTGAAAACTTAAGTTAGTAGTTTCAAAATATACTTATGACTTTTTGTTATTAATACAAAATGAGATATTAAAACATCCTTAGATCATGTTAAATATGTATATATACATATATATACACAAACGTATAATTATCATATGTTATATAGTTCGTGATATCATCGGTCAAACTAGACGGTCAAACGTTGTGTAAAACTCTTTTCAAAAACATAAATCTTAACAATTTGGATTGCTTATCATGTTGGTAAGGTTTAATTTATGTAAATATTAATCTTACAAGTATAGAATGATCGAAAAAGTGCGGGTCATTACAGTACCTACCCGTTAAATAAATTTCGTCCCGAAATTTTAAAATTGTACCTATTTTGCGTCATCGGGAAACAAGTGTGGATACTTTTGTTTCATTTGATCCTCTCGTTCCCAAGTAAACTCGGGACCCCTTCGAGCATTCCAACGAACCTTAACGATCGGTATGTTGCTCTGCTTGAGCCGTTTAACTTCACGATCCATGATTTCGATTGGTTCTTCGATGAATTGTAGTTTCTCGTCGACATGGATTTCTTCAAGAGGAATGGTGAGGTCTTCCTTTGCAAGACACTTCTTAAGGTTTGAGACGTGAAAGGTATTATGTACTCCGGCGAGTTGTTGCGGTAACTCGAGTCGATAAGCTACCGGTCCAATGCGTTCGATGATCTTAAACGGGCCTACATACCTTGGGTTTAGTTTACCCCTTTTTCCAAAACGTATTACACCTTTCCAAGGTGACACCTTTAACATAACCATGTCACCGATCTGAAACTCTAATGGTTTCCTTCGAACATCGGCGTAGCTCTTTTGGCGACTACGGGCTGTTTTCAACCTCTCCTTGATTTGTACTATCTTCTCAGTCGTTTCGTGTATGATCTCGGGACCAGTTAATTGTCGATCTCCTACTTCATTCCAACAAATAGGAGATCTACACTTCCTTCCGTACAATGCTTCGAATGGCGCAGCTTTAATGCTCGCATGATAACTATTATTATACGAGAATTCTGCTAATGGTAGATATTTATCCCATCCGTTTCCAAAATCGATCACACATGCCCTGAGCATGTCTTCAAGAGTCTGAATCGTTCTTTCACTCTGCCCGTCGGTTTGCAGATGATACGCGGTACTCATATCCAAACGAGTTCCTAGGGCCTCCTGTAGTGATTGCCAGAACTTTGATGTAAATCTACTATCACGATCGGATATAATGGAAATAGGTATTCCATGCCTTGAAACAACTTCCTTTATATACAATCGTAATAGTTTCTCCATTCTATCCGTTTCCTTTATAGGCAAGAAGTGTGCAGACTTGGTGAGACGATCAACAATCACCCAAATGGTGTCGTATCCCCAGGCAGTCTTTGGTAACTTCGTGATGAAATCCATGGTAATACCATCCCATTTCCATTCTGGGATTTCTGGTTGTTGAAGTAACCCTGACGGCTTCTGGTGTTCAGCTTTGACTTTGGAACAAGTTAAACATTCCCCAACATATGTTGCAACGTCTGTCTTTAAATTAGGCCACCAATAATGTGTCTTAAGATCTTGGTACATCTTTCCAACTCCAGGATGTATCGAGTATCTTGTCTTATGTGCCTCATTTAATATCAACTTCCTTAATCCACCCAACTTCGGTACCCAAATACGATTTGCAAAATATCGAATTCCATCTTCCCGCATAACGAGTTGCTTCTCATACTTCTTCATTATTTCATTTCCTATATTTTCTTTAGTAAGTGCTTCTCGTTGAACTTCTTTGATTTGTGAGTTGAGATTCATGCGAATTTTTATGTTCATCGTTCGTACTCGAATTGGTTCTCGTTCCTTTCTGCTTAAAGCATCGGCCACCACGTTCGCCTTCCCGGGATGATAACGAATTTCACAATCATAGTCGTTTATTAACTCGACCCACCTACGTTGTCTCATGTTCAGCTGTTTCTGATCAAAAATATGTTGAAGGCTTTTATGATCAGTAAACACAGTGCATTTAACCCCATACAAATAGTGTCTCCACATCTTCAGTGCAAACACAACTGCTCCCAATTCTAGATCATGCGTCGTATAATTCCGCTCGTGAATCTTCAATTGTCGGGATGCGTATGCAATAACTTTCTTCCGTTGCATAAGAACGCAACCAAAACCTTGTCGCGAAGCGTCACAATATATTTCAAAATCATCGTTCCCTTCTGGTAACGATAATATAGGCGCCGTAGTTAACTTCTTCTTCAGTAATTGAAATGCGTTCTCCTGCTCCGAGGTCCATTCGTATTTCTTCCCTTTTTGCGTTAATGCTGTCAACGGCTTAGCTATTCGGGAAAAATCTTGAATAAACCTTCTATAATAACCGGCTAAACCCAAAAATTGGCGTATCTGCATTGGTGTTTTAGGAGTCTTCCATTTTTCAATGGCTTCAATTTTTGCTGGATCAACCTGAATTCCTTTGCTACTAACAACGTGGCCAAGAAATTGCACTTCTTTCAACCAGAAAGCACACTTAGAAAATTTAGCGTATAGCTGTTCTTTTCTCAACAACTCTAATATCAACCTTAAAGGCTGCTCATGCTCTTGCTCACTCTTGGAATAGATAAGAATGTCATCAATGAAAACGATAACAAACTTATCTAAATACGGACTACAAACTCGATTCATGAGGTACATGAATACAGCTGGCGCATTTGTCAACCCAAACGGCATGACCAAAAATTCGTAATGACCATAACGTGTCCGAAAAGCAGTTTTCGGAATGTCCTCTTCTTTGACACGTAATTGATGATAGCCCGACCTTAAGTCAATTTTTGAGTACACACATGATCCTTGGAGTTGATCAAATAAGTCGTCAATTCTCGGTAGTGGATACCGATTCTTGATAGTTAACTTATTTAATTCACGATAATCTATACACATCCTAAAAGATCCATCTTTCTTTTTAACAAATAGAATCGGAGCTCCCCACGGTGAAGTACTTGGTCGTATGAATCCATGATCTAGTAATTCTTTTAACTGACTCTGAAGTTCTTTTAACTCGGACGGTGCAAGTCTATATGGAGCACGAGCCACTGGTGCAGCTCCTGGTACTAAATCTATTTGAAATTCTACAGATCTAAATGGAGGTAATCCCGGCAACTTTTCCGGAAAGACTTCAGGAAAATCTCTTGCCACAGGCACGTCATTGATGCTCTTCACTTTTTCCTTTGTTTCGACTTTATTAACATGTGCTAAGATAGCATAGAACCCTTTCTTCAAGCACTTTTGAGCTTTCAAATAACTAATGAGTTTTAGCTTTGAGTTACCCTTCTCTCCATAAATCATTACTGGCGTTTTATCCTTACGAGGAATGCGAATTGCCATCTTGGCGCACACAACTTCAGCTCCTATTTTGGACATCCAGTCCATGCCGACTATTACATCAAAACTTCCTAATTCTACGGGTATCAAGTCAATTTTAAACGTTTGTCCGGCTAAATTTATTTTACAATCACGGCAAATTTTATCGGCTTTAATTAGTTTACCATTAGCTAACTCAATCATGTACTTAGCATCGAGAGGTAATGATGAACAATTCAAATTAGCGTGAAAGTCTTTACACATGTAACTTCTATCAGCACCAGTATCAAATATAATAGATGCGGATAAGTTATTAATGGTAAACGTACCCGTAACAAGCTCCGGGTCTTCACATGCCTCTCTAGCATTAATAACAAATGCTCTCCCACGTGCAGGTCCGATATTCTTCTCTGGGTTCGGGCACTGGCTCTTATAGTGACCTTGTTTTCCACACCCAAAACAAGTAATGGTAGCCAAAGCAGTTCTATTTGCATTGGTGGCAGGAGTCTTGGTACCATTTGTATTTGTAACGAGAGCCCTACAATCTTTAGCAAGATGACCCTTTCGATTACATTTGTTGCATACCACATTACAGTAACCAGAGTGATGTTTGTGGCATCGGTTGTATAAAGGATTTTGTCCTTTATAACCAAAGCTTAAACCACTACCCGTACCTTGCGTGTTTTCTTGTTTCTTAAAAGATTGTTGTTGGTTACCTCGATCATAATTTCCATTCCACTTTCTTTTGTTACCTGATACCTTCACATCAGTATTGGATACTTTCTTATCCATGATGACCTGATCCATTAGCTCGTTTGCCATGGTTATAGCTTCATGAATTGTCTTAGGTTTCGATGCTGTAACATTTGCCTTGACCTTTTTGGGCAAACCATCTTTGTACATTTCAATCTTCCGTTCTTCGGTTGGAACCAATTCAGGACATAGCAAAACTAATTCCATGAATCGCTGATTGTAGTTGGTGATTTCAGTACCAATAACCTTCAGACTTCGTAACTCATCTTCCAACTTCCTAACCTCGTTCCTTGGACAATATTCGTTGATTAACATTGTTTTAAATTCTTCCCACGGAGTATCATAAGCTACATCTCCTCCTACAGCCTTCACATAATTTTTCCACCACGTGAGTGCACTATCTTGTAAAGTGCACGATGCGTATTTGGTCATGTCCTTTTCAACACAACCACTGATTTTGAACACAGTTTCCATCTTTTCTATCCACCGGGTTAAACCGATCGGTCCTTCTGTTCCACTGAATGATGAGGGCTTGCAAGCTTGAAAAGTTTTGTAAGTGCACCCCACACGAGGATTTGGGTTAACTGCAGCACCTCTTGCAGCCTCGACCCATAACATTCTGTCGTTCACTCGTTGATTGATGAGTTCCTGGATTTCTTGTTCCGTCATTCGGTTCAATCGCGCCATATTCTTCTATAAGAATGAAAAGAAAATAATTATTCACATGGAATATTATAGATGTAGTGTATATTTACAGTACATTATAGCTTATTAATAATATGAACCAGGTATTATTATAAAAGCCTTTTCTTCTTATTAGCGTTTTATAATTATATCTAGGGTAGTACCTACCCGTTAATGTCCATACTTAATAGCTTAGTACAGAATCAATTACTACCATCTAAATAATACTTAACCATGGAAAATTATTGCATTTCACACTTCACTATTTTACATATGCTTATCTTACATCGAACATTAAGCAAACCACACTAATAATATTATACAAAACATTATATGATCCCATGGTTTAATACGGCAGCGCATCGTTTGGTCTATTTTCTAGGACGTTTAGGTTCAAAGAATCGCTTAACGCTTATCCTGGCTGTCTGCCTATATTTTAGCTGTGGGACTGAAGAACTGGATGCCGGGATAGAACGAATAGGAATAGCGGGAATAGGGGTGGTAGTGTCTAGTGGAGTTGGTGCCACATCATCCTTATTAAACTCAGGATTTGAATTTTCTAATTCATTAGCCTTTCGTTTCTTTCCTAGTTCGAACTCTTCTTTTGTAATTTCCTGTATTTCTTCCTCGGGTTCACTTTCCTCCTCGGGTTCACTTTCCTCCTCGGGTTCACTTTCCTCCTCGGGTTCACTTTCCGGGTTCTCTATAGTCGGTTCATCCGGAATTTGTGAGTCTTCCCCAAAGATATTATTTTCGTCATCGGATAGGTTAATGACTGGAACACCATCTGAAGATTCTGATTCGGAGTCGCTGAATGTGATAATAAGTTTTGAGCCCGACATCTATCACACCACAACTAACTCATTAGTACTACATAATATTTACATATAAATTTTAACCAACAGTGATAAGCAATGGTTTTTGAAATCAGACCCGGTCAAAGTCCAGACTTACTAATGTATCCTAACGACTTATCAGTTAGACACACTAATGCAAACCTGGTTCGCTAAGACCACCGCTCTGATACCACATGTCATAACCCGTCTTTAACCCTAAGAACGAGTTAGATAACGTATGATTTCATTGCGAGGTATTGACCTCTATATGAGACATTTTTAAAAGAAAACTGCATATATTTTACATTACAAACCACAAATCTTATTTTTGATACAAGCTTTAGACGATAGAAAGATGATTATCGTTTAGCGATAATCTTCGACTTACAAACTTTACAAATAATGATAACAACACGATTTCTAGTATATTTTACAACACAAATCCTCGGGTATGCAGTTTTATTTTTGACACAAATATGCGTACGCAAGATCCTGCTCAAATTCAACATAATGCAGCGGAAGCTTCTAATTATCACCTGAGAATAAACATGTTTAAAACGTCAACATAAAGTTGGTGAGATATAGGTTTAATGCCGGCAGCAATATATATATATATAGACCACAAGATTTCATATATAAACATTTTCATAAAAATATTCTAAGTGGTTGAGCACTTGGTAACCATACTTAACATTCAATCACGTCACATATTCCCTTTAATATGAAATCTTACTACACCGTACCAAGTGTAGTCACAAAACGAAGTACTGTGCAACCGTTGAATACTGGTCGTCCAGTCCGGTTGGGGTTGTCAGGCCCGATAGATCTATCAACAGGATTCGCGTTTACAATACCGCTGTAAATATTAGTTACCAAGCTATAGGGAAGTATGCCAGTGGTACAACTCAACGTAGAATATATTTTTCAGTTACTTGTGTCCATATCGTAAAACATAAAATACATGTATTCTCATCCCGAAATATTTAGAGTTTAAAAGTGGGACTATATACTCACTTTCGTCTTGAAGATATGTAATTTCGACTTGGTCTCCGATTGATATCACGAACCTATCCATATATAGTTTATCAATATATTTCTATTTTAAACAATCGTCACATATATATACTTATTATACTTTTAATAGTTTTAATAATTTCTTAGTCCGTAGTTAGCAGTCCGATGTTAGTAATTCAATTTTAATGGTTCATATTTAGGTGTTTAATAAATAAAACCCCCATCGAAATAAATAAAACCCCATCGTATTTGTATTGGTCGGGATTAATCTTGACCCACGGTACCGGTGTTGTCAAATGACGTGTTGCGTACATAAAGTACCGGTGTTGTCAAATGACGTGTTGCGTACAATCATGGGATCTTATGATTAATCTTCTCGTATTGTTTACGGGTGATCCTGAACCATATAAAATTAAATTATGAGTACATATATATAAAATATCATGTTATTTTAAAAAGATGTGATTTATTTAATTTTCTCCAATTATTTTCGTAGCCAAACTAGTCTTAGATATCCGATCTCGTTTTGGTCATAGTTTCTTCGTTACAACTCCGTTTTCGTTGATTCAACTTGCCACTTCCTTGGATCGAGTCCCTCTTTAAGACTATGAACTGTAAATACCTTAGTTTCTATTCGAAATCACAGGTCATAGGTCAAACTTTAGTGAAACTTATGAAGTTAATCATTTTCCATCATGTAAACAACCTTAAATGATTATTTTTCTAAAAATACTTATACTTTGAGTTAAATCATGAAATTTTTATGTGTTATCATATTCATAGTAAAAATCATTTTTCCAGAAAATAAACCTCCAATTCAAAGTTTAAGATGGTTTTTAATTATCCAACCCAAAACAGCCCCCGGTTACACTCCGACACCGTAGATTCAGTTTTTAAGGTGTTCTTTGAAAAACCAAGTTATACCTTGTTAAGTTAGCATATAATTAAGATATGTTACAGGTCTTGAAGTATTTTAAAAGTTAAGTTAGAAGGATCTATTTAGTTTGCGAACAAGTTTGAAATCATTCAAACTATGTTCTAGTTTATAAACTCTTATATATATAGCTATAAATATATGAATCGAAAAAGAGTTGAAGTAGAGTTTTTACCTCAAGTTTAAAATGTAAAGTTGCTGGAAAGAAGTAGTAAAATAAAAGTTGAGAGAGTTCTTGCAAGTGTGTGTGAAAATTGGAAGAAAAATTTGGAAAATGAATGTGTAAAAATGAGTTAGAAATGGTGCTTATTTATAGGCTTGAAAATTTGGTTTTTAGTGAAAATATCTAAGATAAGTTAAAATTTATTATGTCATGAATGACATATTATTCCAATAATTGAAGATTTCTATTGGTATATACCAATAGTAAATACTTCTAGAAGCTGTGTATAGTACCCTAGATATACGTATAGGATTATTGAGGAAACGGAACGAGAATTCAAATATAACTATCTTTTGTAAATATACTTATATTGTTTTATGTATAAAAGCCCTTTAAAAATGATTAAATACATTACTTATACGATATATGTATAAACATTATAAATCATCAGTATTTATGTCAAATAACGTTACGTATGGTTATTGTTTTGAAAACTTAAGTTAGTAGTTTCAAAATATACTTATGACTTTTTGTTATTAATACAAAATGAGATATTAAAACATCCTTAGATCATGTTAAATATGTATATATACATATATATACACAAACGTATAATTATCATATGTTATATAGTTCGTGATATCATCGGTCAAACTAGACGGTCAAACGTTGTGTAAAACTCTTTTCAAAAACATAAATCTTAACAATTTGGATTGCTTATCATGTTGGTAAGGTTTAATTTATGTAAATATTAATCTTACAAGTATAGAATGATCGAAAAAGTGCGGGTCATTACAACGAGCCTTGTAGTTGATCAAATAAGTCGTCGATTCTTGGTAATGGGTAACGGTTCTTGATGGTAAGTTTGTTTAACTCTCGGTAGTCGATACCCAACCTGAATGTACCATCTTTCTTCTTGACAAATAGAACAGGAGCTCCCCATGGTGATGTACTTGGTCGAATGAAACCATGCTCTAAAAGTTCCTGTAGCTGACTTTGTAATTCTTTCATTTCGCTGGGTGCGAGTCCGTATGGAGCACGAGCTATTGGTGCAGCTCCTGGTACAAGGTCTATTTGAAATTCAACGGATCGATGTGGGGGTAATCCCGATAATTCTTTCAGAAATACATCGGGAAATTCTTTTGCGACGGGAACATCACTGATGTTCTTTTCTTCAGGTTTAACTTCCTCGATGTGTGCTAGAATGACGTACCAACCTTTTCTTATTAGTTTTTGCGCCTTCAAACTACTAATAAGATTTAATTTCACGTTGTTCTTTTCTCCGTACACCATTAAAGGTTTTCCTTTTTCACGCATAATGCGAATCGCATTTTTGTAACAAGCGACCTCTGCTCTCACCTTTTTCAACCAGTCCATGCCAATTATTACATCAAAACTTCCTAACTCGACTGGTATTAAATCAATTTTAAACGTTTCATCCCCCAGTTTAATTTCTCTCTCCCGACATATATTATCTGCTGAAATTAATTTACCGTTTGCTAATTCGAGTAAAAATTTACTATCCAAACGCGTCAATGGGCAACTTAATTTAGCACAAAATTCTCTACTCATATAGCTTCTATCTGCACCCGAATCAAATAAAACATAAGCAGATTTATCGTCAATAAGAAATGTACCCGTAACAAGCTCCGGGTCTTCCTGTGCTTCTGCTGCATTAATATTGAAAACTCTTCTATGGCCCTACCCATTAGTATTCCCCTGATTAGGGCAATTTCTAATAATGTGGCCCAGTTTTCCACATTTATAACAAACAGTGTTGGTATTACTTGCTCCGACACTATTCGTTTCGACATTACTTGTTCTGACATTATTTGTTCCTTTAGTTCTGTTAAACTTTGGTCCGTAGACCTCACACTTTGTCGCGCTATGACCATTTCTTTTACACCTGTTGCAAAATGTCGTGCAAAACCCCTGATGATTTTCTTCACACCTATGACATGGCTGTCTTTGGTTTTTGTTGCCGTTGTTGTTATTGAGGTTGTTGTTGGGATTGTTATTGTTGTTGAAACGGTTGTTGTAGTTGTTGTTGTTGTTGGGATGTTTGTTGTAGTTATTGTTAGGATTGCGGTTATTGTTACGATTGTTGTTGCGGTTGTTGGGATAGTTGTTGCGATTGTTATTGTAATTGTTGTTGTTGTTGTTGTACTGGTGACTCTTGTCACCGTTTTCCTCCCACTTCCTCTTGAGTTGTTTCGTGTTGGCTTCTTCAGGCGCCTGCTCTTTAATTCTTCCCTCAATCTGATTTATGAGTTTATGAGCCATTCGATTTCCCTTCTGTATAGAAGTGGGCTCCTGTGAACTTACATCTTCTTGAATCCTTACTGGTAACCCTTTTACAAATGCGTCGATCTTCTCTTCTTCATCTTCGAATGCTCCCGGACACAATAGGCACAACTCTGTGAATCATCGTTCATATGTGGTAACGTCGAACCCTTGTGTTCGTAACTCTCTAAGTTCTGCTTTGAGTTTATTGACTTCGTTTCTAGGACGGTACTGCTCATTCATCAATTTCTTGAATGCCGACCACGGTAGTGCGTAAGCAGCATTTTGTCCTACCTGTTCAAGATAGGTGTTCCACCACGTTAAAGCAGTACCTGTGAAGGTATGCGTAGCGTACTTAACTTTGTCCTCTTCAGTACACTTACTTATGGCAAACACCGATTCGACTTTCTCGGTCCACCGTTTCAATCCAATTGGTCCTTCGGTTCCATCAAATTCCAAAGGTTTGCAGGCAGTGAATTCTTTGTAGGTGCATCCTACACGATTTCTTGAGCCGTTACCTGCATTGCTACTTTCAAAGTTATTGTTGGTATGTAGCGCAGCCTGTACTGCAGCTATGTTTGCAGCAAGAAAAGTACGAAATTCCTCTTCGCTCATATTCATAGTTTGTCGCGTATGAAATGCCCCGTCCTAATCCATCTGGACGAAGTGTTCAATAGTTGGTCCCATTGCGATGATCGACTCCAAATAATGTCTTTAAAATGAGCAAATGCACAGCGGAAGATTTCTTTCATACCTGAGAATAAACATGCTTTCAAGTGTCAATCAAAAGGTTGGTGAGTTCATAGGTTTAACATAAAACAATAAAATTCAGCATTTTGATAGACCACAAGATTTAAATGCTGCATGGTACAAATGGGCTCGAATCCTATACCCACCTGTAATGTACATGCGATATCTTTTAAATACAGTACACCTTTCTCGTGTACGAAACCATTTTTGACAAATCTTTGTAATCGTACACATATCTCGTGTACAAAATATCATACACATAACCTGTGTATAAAATCATTCTGTCGATATATAACATTCATATCAATTTGTGGCAATTATCATGTCCACATAATTCAAGGGTGGCAATTATCATGTCCACATAATTCAACGGTGGCAATTATCATGTCCACATAATTCAACAATAATCCGCAGAACTTCTGTCTGCATAATAATTCATTCGAGGAATGTTTTGCTTGTGTCTATCTCGTCAAACATTTATAAAAGCATTTCATGTATTCGCAGTTCAAAATATATTTCAAAAGCATTTAACAGAGCAGTTGTAAAAACAGCGCATGTATTCTCAGTCCCAAAAATATAAAGAGTAAGAGGGAGCAAATGAACTCACTTAATGTATTTTGTAGTAAAAATACATATGACTATATTGAACAATGCAGGGTTGGCCTCGGATTCACGAACCTCAAAGATTAAGTTCCAAAATAAAATGTCTTTGCCCGGGCTCGAGCTCGCAATCTCTCTTATCCCAAAACATCCCTTAACCCATCCATCTATCTTCAATTTTCTATTTTATTTCATATCCTAATCCATTTAACCACACTTTCCTGTGTTTCATGTTCTTCTTCAAATAAAAAGAAAAAAACGACTCAACCAAGGCTTGAACCCTTGACCTTCGGCTCCCTTACAAGCACTCTAAACCATGGATCTATCTATTGTTTTTCTGTTTTAATACTCAGAGAAAAAATCTATAACCCGAAATAACTTTTGAGTTCAACTTCATCTCCTTCACTTAATAATCAATCGGCCAAATTCAAAACCAAATTAATCATAACCTACAAGAACTTAGATGATTCCATATATTCATAAATAATACATATGTGTTTGTGTAAAAATAAAAAAAAAAATTAAAAGAGGTACCTGCAGTCGCGGCCAACATAAACAAAAAAAAAATTGATTTTGATTTCGATAACGATTTGGACAATTATTACAACACGAAATAAGTTTCAAATCGTTCTTAAAATCTATTGGAATTGTCAATTTAACTTCAAACATTGAAACGGTTACGAATTTCGCGATGAACATAAATTTTGACTTTTTATCAAATAACTTTGACTCCCCAAATTCATGATCAAATGGAAGAATTGACTGATGAAAACTTGCAGATAGTTCGACAATATGATTTCTAGCACATCTGCATTATTAGATTTTTGTGTATGATTCGAAATTGGAATATAGATTGAATCAGATCGTAAAAAGAAAAAAAAAATTAAATAAATAAATTGGGTTTTGTTTTCTGTGAATCATCTTCTTGATTCATCAAATAGTTGTTGTGACTATGTATCGTGCGAGTGATTCATTTTTATTCAGCAACAAAAATTGATAGAGTTTTGTCTTATGGGGATGGTTGAATCGACAATGGTTCACGAGGGTATAGGGAGGACGACAGAAAAATATAAATATAAATCTGATAGAGATCTAGGTGTCACGCATATATATCCGTTCTTTTTTTTTCTTTTTTTTATATATATAATTTGTATTAATAATTAAGTAAATAGGTATTTTAATAAATATATAAAATGATAAAAAATAAATATATGATAATATTAATGCTAACAAGAATGATAATAATAAGTTTAGTAATAATTAACAGTGATGATAACTATACTAATAAAATGACGATTTTTAATGATAATAGTTACAAAAATTTATAAAAGTAATAATAATAATATTAATATAACAATTTACATGTATCATACTTTATATCCATATATTATAATTTTAATAGTATTAATAATACTGATATTATTATTTATATAATGTTTAATAATTATACAATGTATATTATATGATAATATCTTTTAAATTTTTAATATTTATGCATTTTAATACAAATACATTATATAATATATGTTTGCATTTTCATAATGACAATATAATTGTCTTACCTATACATATATAAGTATTGTATATATGTTTATTTAAAATATCATCTTATTTCATCATAGAAATAAATAGTATAATTTCAACACATAATACTCATGACGTTTATATATATACCCATATACATATGATATAATAATTGTTATATATACATATGATATATATATATATATATATATATATACCCATATATATATATATGTATATATATATATATATATATATATATATATATATATATATATATATATATATATATATGTTCATAGATTCATTTTAAATAATAATTTTCTTACCTTGTATTTTATTTAATATATTTAATTCTAATGATCAATTATCTTTTATTATTTCCAATACACACATTTATACACACACACACACACACACATATATATATATACATATATATTTATTTACAAACAATTGTTCGTGAATCGTCGGGAATGGTCAAAAGGGCAAATGCATTCATGTACTGTTCAAAAGTTTTCAAGACTCAACATTACAGACTTTTTCTTGTCATTTCGGAAACATATAAAGATCAAGTTTAAATTTGGTCGGAAATTCCCGGGTCATCACAGTACCTACCCGTTAAATAAATTTCGTCCCGAAATTTGAGTGAGGTGGTCACGGTTAACAATAAAAATGTTTTCATGACGAATATGAGTTGATAAATAGAGTTTTATTATCATTGAATAATATGGATAAAATGATTCGATTAATCGAAGCGTATGAATGAAGTTATCACAAAAGATCGAGATGAAGAAATGGAGATTTTTCCATAACTTTTGACGTAGTCGCGATTGAATTCCGGAATTCAAGGGATTTATAGAAAATCTTTGAAATGGAAAAGATTTGATTCTTCGGTGAGTAAGGAAATTAAGATCTCTATAATTAAATACGGTGATCTGCCTCGATTACTCTGTCTGATATTTCCATTATAAATTAAGCTCTTCCGTTCCATTATTCTCACCATTTCTATACTTTCTTTTTTTTAGTTCATACATACAAAAGATTATGAAAATGCTTAATCCATTTCTAATCTTTGATATTTTTCTAATTATCATTTCTGTCATCCTTCTTATCAATCTTCCACCAGAAGAATCTGTTTACTTCTACTATTATCTTGGGGTGATACTATTCTTAATTATACCGTGTCTTTATATTGCTATTCGTATTAATATCCACGATTTGTAACCTCTGTGTTGTTATTGGGCTTTATATTTTCTCTTATATTTTGGATCTCTTTGCCTTTTTATTATCCTCTCGACCTCTAGTAAAGCGAGCAACGGTCCAGAATTCATAAGTACAAAGTTTCGAATGAATTTAATGTTCTAACCAAAAAAGAACGAAATCGTACGATTTGATTTGTCAAATTATTAGAATCATTGAGAATAGAACTATCAAGAATATATTTTCTTTATATGTTCATAAATTAATCAGAATAAAAGAGTTATGTAACATGACACATGATGACATTATAATCTGTGAATCATCATGTTCCATTTAGAAACTTAGCATGACTTACTGTAATATATTCACGTTGATCAAGTGTCATTATATTATACTAACTCATGCATCAGTTCCCAACACTACTTCAAAAACATTCCTATTTTAAGCTCGAAAGTTTACAGAATATAGAAACTAACAGTTTCTATATGATGTAACACTGATAGCACGAAGAGATTATTGATTTCAGATAAGAATAGTTATGAAAATATCTTCAGAAATATGGAGGATATTTGTAATGAAATATACGATAATATCTTTGAATATCTAAGATCAGAGGATGATGGAAACTATTGTCTGCAAGGGTTTAGAGTAAGGAGTAAGATATTCGCTAAAGACTTTAGCAGGCATTGAATCATTTGAATTCTTTGAAGTCAAACTTATTCTTTGTGATTTGTCCACGGCTTCCTTCATAGTTTCGCATAATCCGCTTTTCGGTACTAAATTTTCTATTGAGTGTTTCCAATACTCCATTCTTTATCATCAAACTTTCGACGGTTAAGGTCGTTTACGGTTGTCTACGGTTTCTGCTGCTTCATTCAGCTTCCTCAAAATTTGGAGTATTGATTCGTAGACTGGTTGCTTTTCAGAATTTCAGAATAAAAGATCATAATTCTAAGATATAAATGTTATATTTATTCATATATCTGTTGATGTAGACATGCTGCGAGATTTCAAAATACTGATTGCAAATTCTCGGTAATTAGAATGACAATTCTCGTTATAAGATGTGAATGAGTATATGATAGAGTTTCAATGAGTATAAATATTTTTCGGAAAGTCAAAGATCAATGGAGTTGCTGGCAAGTTTACTTATAATGTGGTGGAATATAAACAGTTCCCCTGTAACGATGACGAAAGGTAAACTTATATATCAAAGTTATAATAAGGTTTATTCATACTGAAGCTGTGACATAATTGGCTACTTTGAAAAGGAATTTCATGGTTATTTTCGGTAATAGCAACGCCGAAGGAGCTAGCACAGATGCGTGTTAAACGTTTACTCACGTTCCGAGTATTTTTCAGGTGCATACCTATATGCATAAATATTTTCTTCCGTGGATGAAGTGAAGTTGGTTCATCCTTTCGATTGAGGTATTTTCAAGAATCATGAAAGATTTTTTTTTTTTGAACGCAGATTGTAATCGTCAAGATACAAATGAGGTTTAAGATGAAATCAAGTGGCAAACTTGAAGAATTGTTTAGTTTCATATGTTATAGTCAATATTTTAATTCATTTTAATTGTCCAATGTTGGTAGTCCACAATTGATAGTCCACAGTTAGCAATTCAATAATTCATATATAGTTTAATATAATATTCGAATTAATTAATACGTATCGTGACCCGTATTAGTCTCAGACTCGATCACAACTCAAACTATATATATTATTGTAGAATCAACCTCAACCCTGTATAGAGAACTCGATCATTACTACATATAGAGTGTCTATGGTTATTCCAAATAATATATATAAATGCGTCGATATGATATGTCAAAACCTTGTATACGTGTCCCGATATTTAAAGTGAGTAAAATAAATAACAGAAATTAAATAACGATAAATAAAGTGCATAAAGTAAATAACAGAAATTAAATAACGATAAATAAAATTGCGAGAATGTAAATTGCGATAATTAAATTGCGATAAATAAAATGTAATCAGTTAGCTAGGAACAATTAGCTAGGAACAGTTAGCGTGAATTCTTAACAAAATTTCTCATAGTTAATTTGTTTATTTCTAAAAAATTTTATTTTGTCAAATGTTTTCTTCATTATGCCACTTGTTGGATTCTGATAAATCAAAATCGAAATATGAAATTGGATGAATATGGTTATTCTGTGGTGAACGGATACGTATATTTGTGGATGCAAGTAGGATAGTAAATGACTGTTGAATCAGATTTGAAAGAATGTACAGTGTAACTTATTAATGTGAAATCTAAATATTCCTCGGTATTACCTACCCGTTAAAATATTTTCACCATTAACAGTTTGTATGAAAGAATTTTTAATTACAATCTTTATGAAAATATACTTGCATATATATTTTCTTCAGATGCAATCATGGATTTAATGAGTTAATATGATATTAAACTCATTTGATTTATGTTAGAACAAGAATATATAATCTCTAAAACATTAGAGATTACATATTCGCCATGTTGAATGAAGATAAATGATGCAGAACGTCATGTAGAACGATGATTATGCTCGGGGTACCGATTGTGATGTTGAGGTGTGTGTTGTTGTGGTTTGTGTTGTTACTGGTGGTACAGTTGATGCCGTTGATGTTGTTGAAGATGGTACATTTTGCACCATATTTTCCAAGGCTACAACTCGGGCGCAAAACTCATTGACTTTATTATTCCGGGATGATTGTCGGTATAAACGAGTGAATGAATAAGGTTTTGAATCTGGCTTGTGATATAGTCGTGGTGAGATTCTCTGGAAATGAGAAAGAAAATGGTGTTACAAACAGGTTCGCCGGTAAGTACTTCAGGTTCTTCGCCAACAGGGCAATTCGGTTGGTGGAAAGGATCGCCGTTTTCTCGTCTCCATTGATTAAGTCGACTACGAACTCATCAGATGAATTGGGGATGCCTGATTGGTTGATTCATTCTGTTGACACTGATAGGTGAAACTCCATATCGGAATAGCTGTCGGAATCCGAGGAATTCGAACTGGTTGAGGGATTCATCTCGTATGATCAGATGAAGGACTTTCGATAAGAATTAGATTATAGGATGTAGATTAGTACCCTGCAATACATAATTTACATATGCATATATAATACTAAAATCCCATAAGTTATGAAGGAATCTACGGAAGTTTTCAGGCAAAGTCTACAGTAACAGATATGCTAAGATATGAATTAGCAGATACGCTAAGATACAAATTTTGTCTATACACTATTCATGAAATCATTGCAGTAAGATGTGTATAGACTAAGAATGATAAGCAGGTAATTTCCTAAGGATGATAAACAGATGATTTTTGACAAAAATGATAAGAAAAACTTTTGACATGCAGACACGGTCGAAGTCCAGACTTACTAATGCATCTTAACGACTATCAGTTAGACACACTAATGCAAGACCTGGTTCACTAAGACCACCGCTCTGATACCAACTGAAATGCCCCGTCCTAATCCATCTGGACGAAGTGTTCAATAGTTGGTCCCATTGCGATGATCGACTCCAAATAATGTCTTTAAAATGAGCAAAAGCACAGCGGAAGATTTCTTTCATACCTGAGAATAAACATGCTTTCAAGTGTCAACCAAAAGGTTGGTGAGTTCATAGGTTTAACATAAAACAATAAAATTCAGCATTTTGATAGACCACAAGATTTAAATGATGCATGGTACAAATGGGCCCGAATCCTATACCCACCTGTAATGTACATGCGATATCTTTTAAATACAGTACACCTTTCTCGTGTATGAAACCATTTTTGACAAATCTTTGTAATCGTACACATATCTCGTGTACAAAATATCATACACATAACCTGTGTATAAAATCATTCTCTCGATATATAACATTCATATCAATTGGTGGCAATTATCATGTCTACATAATTCAATGGTGGCAATTATCATGTCCACATAATTCAACGGTGGCAATTATCATATCCACATAATTCAACAATAATCCGCAGAACTTCTGTCTGCATAATATTTCATTCAAGGAATGTTTTGCTTGTGTCTATCTCGTCAAACATTTATAAAAGCATTTCATGTATTCGCAGTTCAAAATTACTTCAAAAGCATTTAACAGAGCAGTTGTAAAAACAGCGCATGTATTCTCAGTCCCAAAAATATAAAGAGTAAGAGGGAGCAAATGAACTCACTTAATGTATTTTGTAGTAAAAATACATATGACTATATTGAACAATGCAGGGTTGGCCTCGGATTCACGAACCTCAAAGATTAAGTTCCAAAATAAAATGTCTTTGCCCGGGCTCGAGCTCGCAATCTCTCTTATCCCAAAACATCCCTTAACCCATCCATCTATCTTCAATTTTCTATTTTATTTCATATCCTAATCCATTTAACCACACTTTCCTGTGTTTCATGTTCTTCTTCAAATAAAAAGAAAAAAATGACTCAACCAAGGCTTGAACCCGTGACCTTTGGCTCCCTTACAAGCACTCTAAACCATGGATCTATCTATTGTTTTTCTATTTTAATACTCAGAGAAAAAATCTATAACCCGAAATAACTTTTGAGTTCAACTTCATCTCCTTCACTTAATAATCAATCGGCTAAATTCAAAACCAAATTAATCATAACCAACAAGAACTTAGATGATTCCATATATTCATAAATAATACATATGTGTTTGTGTAAAAATAAAAAAAAAATATTAAAAGAGGTACCTGCAGTCGCGGCCAACATAAACAAAAAAAAAATTGATTTTGATTTCGATAACGTTTTGGACAATTATTACAACACGAAATAAGTTTCAAATCGTTCTTAAAATCTATTGGAATTGTCAATTTAACTTCAAACATTGAAACGGTTACGAATTTCGCGATGAACATAAATTTTGACTTTTTATCAAATAACTTTGACTCCCCAAATTCATGATCAAATGGAAGAATTGACTGATGAAAACTTGCAGATAGTTCGACAATACGATTTCTAGCACATCTGCATTAATAGATTTTTGTGTATGATTCGAAATTGGAATATAGATTGAAGCAGATCGTAAAAAGAAAAGAAAAATTAAATAAATAAATTGGTTTTTGTTTTCTGTGAATCATCTTCTTGATTCATCAAATAGTTGTTGTGACTATAAATCGTGCGAGTGATTCATTTTTATTCAGCAACAAAAATTGATAGAGTTTTGTCTTATGGGGATGGTTGAATCGACAATGGTTCACGAGGGTATAGGGAGGAAGACAGAAAAATATAAATATAAATCTGATAGAGATCTAGGTGTCACGCATATATATCCGTTTTTTTTTCTTTTTTTTATATATATAATTTGTATTAATAATTAAGTAAATAGGTATTTTAATAATAATATAAAATGATAAAAAATAAATATATGATAATATTAATGCTAACAAGAATGATAATAATAAGTTTAGTAATAATTAACAGTGATGATAAATATACTAATAAAATGATGATTTTTAATGATAATAGTTACAAAAATTTATAAAAGTAATAATAATAATATTAATATAACAATTTACATGTATCATACTTTATATCCATATATTATAATTTTAATAGTATTAATAATACTGATATTATTATTTATATAATGTTTAATAATTATACAATGTATATTATATGATAATATCTTTTAAATTTTTAATATTTATGCATTTTAATATAAATACATTATATAATATATGTTTGCATTTTCATAATGATAATATAATTGTCTTACCTATACATATATAAGTATTGTATATATGTTTATTTAAAATATCATCTTATTTCATCATAGAAATAAATAGTATAATTTCAACACATAATACTCATGACGTTTATATATATACCCATATACATATGATATAATAATTGTTATATATACATATGATATATACATATGATATATATATATATATATATATATATATATATATATATATATATATATATATATATATATATATATATGTTCATAGATTCATTTTAAATAATAATTTTCTTACCTTGTATTTTATTTTATATATTTAATTCTAATGATCAATTATCTTTTATTATTTCCAATACACACATTTATACACACACACACACACACACACATATATATATATATACATATATATTTATTTACAAACAATTGTTCGTGAATCGTCGGGAATGGTCAAAAGGGCAAATGCATTCATGTACTGTTCAAAAGTTTTCATGACTCAACATTACAGACTTTTGCTTGTCATTTCGGAAACATATAAAGATCAAGTTTAAATTTGGTCAGAAATTCCCGGGTCATCACAGCGTATTCGGTGCCATTTCCTTCAAAATAGTCAACTTAATCGAGTTAATCATACAGAATATTAAGAGTAGTCAATAGTATTTCGTAGCATAATATGAACTCATTTATAAAAGCTTTTTCTTCATATTAGCATTTTATAAGTTTAAATTCGGGTACTACCTACCCGTTAAGTTCATACTTAGTAGCTAATATACGATTCAACTACTACAATTCCATATGAAAAACTGATTATAATAATATATCACATACAAATATTCTTCAAACTTACAACTTCGCTATATTACATATAACATGAAATATAGTACACTTTGATACAGGACAGTTTTGAAGATAAATCTAGTTAATACGCAAGTTGTTCTGCAAAGGAAATAAAGACACGTAATTCATAAGTCCAGAAACAAGTCATGCATTCCGGTTTTACTAAGACGACTTCCCATCCTTGGTCTTGTGGAAAATAACCGTTATGACCATTGGCTAGGCAGCCTGTTGTAATGTCGTCAAAAGGATGAGGGTTTCGTAATGTCCAACAGCCCCGTAATAATCTAAAAACCTTGTTTCTCACCTCAATTACTGAATCCGTCACTTGTGGAAAGGTTTTATTTAAAAGTTGTAATCCGATATTCTTTTTCTCACTTTGGTAAGAAGCGAACATCACTAACCCGTAAGTATAACATGCTTCTTTATGTTGCATGTTAGAAGCTCTTTCTAACTCGCGAAATCCTATGTTGGGATATGTTGAGTCAAAATAGGTTCTTAACCCGTAGCGTAAAATTGCATTTGGGTTCCCCGCATTTAATGATTTAAAGAAAATACGGCGTAACTTACGGTCTCCCTAATGTGATATACCCCACCTATCAAAGGAAAGCCTTTTATAAACTAAGGCATTTCTAGAAAGTCTTTCAAATATTTGACAAGTTAATTTTGCCATAACTAAATGTGCTGATGAATTCTGACCGACTCTAGACAAGATTTCCTCAATCATATCCTCTGGTAGGTCTTCTAAAATATTCGGTTGTCTACCCTTAACGTCCATTTTGTTTTTATACTGTAAAATAGACAAGGATTATATTCATAAAAGATAATTAACAAACAATACAAGCAATTTTTACATAGAACATAAAAGTACAAGTACATTACAATACATATAATACACAACATGATTACAACTCCCTAATCTGAATCACTGGTTTCTTCTTCTTCGGACTTGGTTCGCTTTCCTAATTTTCTAGGGATATATGGTGTTCCTCTAATATGAGCCGTCGTTTTCCATAATGGTTTAGAAAAACCTAGTGGTTTAGAGGTTCCCGGGTTATTGTTACACTTTAGGAAATACGGATGTTGCCGATACATATAAAGCTCATCGGGGTTGGAATCAGGTTTCTCTATTTTTATACCTTTTCCCTTATTATTTTCTTTTGCTATATTAAATTGGGTCGAGGTGATTTCTATAACATCATCAGAATCCTCATCGGGATCCGATTCATCAGAAAATTGGTAATCTTCCCAATATTTTTCTTCCTCGGCAGAAACACCATTGACCATTTTTAACTTTGGTCCGTTGGTTGAGGATTTTCTTTTATTTAAATGATTTACTGTAGGTATCACTATTTCTTCCTCCGGAACCTCTTCTTCTTCTGGTTCCTCCTCTTCCGATTCATCCTCTTCTGGTTCCTCTTCTTCCGGTTCCTCCTCTTCTGGTTCCTCTTCGGGAATTTGTGAATCTTCCCAAAATATATTCGACTCTTCATTATTATTAGGTGAATCAATGGGATTTGTACTAGAGGTAGACATCTATCACACAATATCAAACATATTAAGAGGTTAATATATCACATAATATTTACATGTTAATAATATATAGTTTCCAACAACAAAAAAATGTTAAGCAATCATTTTTGAAGAAAAAAACGGTCGAAGTCCAGACTCACTAATGCATCCTAACAAACTCGGTAAGACACACTAATGTAATTTTCTGGTTCTCTAAGACCAACGCTCTGATACCAACTGAAATGTCCCGTTCATATTGATTATAAACGTTCCATATTAATTGATTTCGTCGCGAGGTTTTGACCTCTATATGAGACGTTTTTCAAAGACTGCATTCATTTTCAAAATAACCATAACCTTTATTTTATCTATAAAGTTTTAAAAAGCATTACGTAGATTATCAAATAATTATAATCTAAAATATACCTTTTACACACGACCATTACATAATGGTTTACAATAAGAATATATTACATCAAAAATAAGTTTCTTGAATGCAGTTTTTACATAATATCATACAAGCATGGACTCCAAATCTTGTCCTTATTTTAGTATGCAACATCGGAAGCTCTTAATAATCACCTGAGAATAAACATGCTTAAAACGTCAACAAAAATGTTGGTGAGTTATAGGTTTAACCTATATATTATCAAATCATAATAATAGACCACAATATTTCATATTTCAATATACATCCCATACATAGAGATAAAAATCATTCATATGGTGAACACCTGGTAATCGACATTAACAAGATGCATATAAGAATATCCCCTATCATTCCGGGAAATCCTTCGGACATGATAAAAACAACATCGAAGTACTAAAGCATCCGGTACTTTGGATGGGGTTCGTTAGGCCCAATAGATCTATCTTCAGGATTCGCGTCAATTAGTAGATCGGTTTACTAATTCTTAGGTTACCAAGCAAAAGGGGCATATTCGGCTTCGATCATTCACCCATATAATGTAGTTTCATTTACTTGTGTCTATTTCGTAAAACATTTATAAAACTGCATGTATTCTCATCCCAAAATATTAGATTTTAAAAGTGGGACTATAACTCACTTTCACAGATTTTTACTTCGTCGAGAAGTAAGACTTGGCCACTGGTCGATTCACGAACCTATACAAATATGTACATATATATCAAAGTATGATTAAAAATATATTTACAACATTTTTTATTACGTTTTAATGATTTGAGTTTGTTAAGTCAGCAGTCCTCATTAGTAACCTACAGCTAGCTGTCCACAGTTAGATATACAGAAATAAATAAATATAAATTATCTTGGATCAATCCACGACCCAGTGTATATAAGCCTCAGGCTAGACCACAAATCAAACTATATATATTATTTTGGAATCAACCTCAACCCTGTATAGCTAACTCCAACATTACTGCATATAGAGTGTCTATGGTTGTTCCAAAATATATTATATAGATGGGTCGATATGATATGTCAAAACATTGAATACGTGTCTATGGTATCCCAAGATTACATAATATATATTAGAATACATGAATAATACAATATAAGTTAGCTAGGATATGATTTGTATAGAATTGTTACAATATTTCCCGTAGCTACAACAATCAAAAATATCCAATCTTGTTTTACCCATAACTTCTTCGTTTTAAATCCATTTTGAGTGAATCAAATTTCTATGGTTTCATATTGAACTCTATTTTATGAATCTAAATAGAAAAAGTATAGGTTTATAGTCAGAAATATAAGTTACAAGTCATTTTTGTAAGAGGTAGTCATTTCAGTCGAAAGAACGACGTCTTGATGACCATTTTGAAAAACATACTTCCACTTTGAGTTTAACCATGATTTTTGGATATAGTTTCATGTTCATAAGAAAAATCATTTTCAAATAAGAACAACTTTTAAATCAAAGTTTATCATAGTTTTTAATTATCAAACCCAAAACAGCCCGCGGTGTTACTACGACGGCGTATATCCGGTTTTACGGTGTTTTTCGTGTTTCCAGGTTTTAAATCATTAAGTTAGCATATCATATAGATATAGAACATGTGTTTAGTTGATTTTAAAAGTCAAGTTAGAAGGATTAACTTTTGTTTGCGAACAAGTTTAGAATTAACTAAACTATGTTCTAGTGATTACGAGTTTAAACCTTCGAATAAGATAGTTTTATTTATATGAATCGAATGATGTTATGAACATCATTACTACCTCAAGTTTAGTAGGTAAACCTACTGGAAGTGATAAGAAATGATCTAGCTTCAAAGGATCGTGGATGGCTTGAAAGTTCTTGAAGTAGGATCATGACACAAAAACAAGTTCAAGTAAGATTTTTACTCGAATTAAGATAGTTTATAGTTATAGAAATTGAATCAAAGTTTGAATATGAATATTACCTTGAATAAGAAAGATAACCTACTGTAAATAACAAAGGTTTCTTGATCTTAGATGATTACTTGGAATGGATTAGAAAGCTTGGATGTAAACTAGTAAACTTGAAAGGATTTTCGAAGTGTTCTTGAAGTGTTCTTCCTAAGATGATTATAGCTTGATTCTTGAAGTAATTTTTGATGAATATGATGAATACCTACTGGAAAAATTCGTTCATAAGTGTGTGTGTGTGTGTGTGTGTGTGTGTGTGTGTGTGTGTGTTGAGAGAGAATTAGAAAGAGAATTAGAAGTGAAATGGAGTGAATGATGAGTGGGGTTAAAAGGAGTTCTAGTTAGTTGACTAGTTCATGGTAGAAGTTAAAATTGATTAGTCATGCATGACATAATCAAGACTGGAATCCCATGCTAGTTCCTATTGGTATATACCCACAGTAAGTACGTCTAGAAGCTGTGTATAATACGGGTATGAATACGACTAGAATTCTTGATGGAAAAAGAATGGGAATGTAACTGTACCCATTTTCGTTAAGTATGAGTGTTTTGATATATGTCTTGAAGTCTTCCAAAAGTATATTAATACATCTAAATACACTACATGTATATACATTTTAACTGAGTCGTTAAGTCATCGTTAGTCGTTACATGTAAGTGTTGTTTTGAAACCTTTAAGTTAACGATCTCATTTAATGTTGTTAACCCATTGTTTATTATATCTAATGAGATGTTAAATTATTATCTTATCATGATATTATGATATATTAATATATCTTAATATGATATATATACATTTAAATGTCGTTACAATGATAATCGTTACATAAATGTCTCGTTTCGAAATCCTTAAGTTAGTAGTCTTTTTTTTACATATGTAGTTCATTGTTAACATACTTAATGATATATATAATTATCATTTTATCATGTTAAATATAGTGTAACAATATCTTAATATGATACATATGTATTTAGTAAGACGTTGTAATAACGATAATCGTTATATATATCGTTTCGAGTTTCTTAACTTAGTAGTCTCATTTTTTATGTATATAACTCATTGTTAATATACTTATGGAGATACTTACTTATAATAATCTCATGTTAACTATATGTATATTCATATATATATCGTCATGTCATTTTTACAAGTTTTAACGTTCGTGAATCGCTGGTCAACTTGGGTGGTCAATTGTCTACATGAAACTCATTTCAAATAATCAAGTCTTAACAATTTGATTGCTTAACATGTTGGAAACACTTAATTATGTAAAAATCAATTTCATTTAATATATATAAAAATGGAAAAGTTCGAGTCACTACATCTGGGACTAACTAGCGATTTAGTCAGCCCTTTGATTGAGATAGAGTAAGGTGTCTGTAAGTGCAGCTGTGACTCTGTTGACTCATTGGCAACACATGTTGACCCAAATTGTGTAAGAGTTCTGGCTGGTAATGATTTAGGAGTGTGACTCTTAGCATGATCCAAGTAACATTTGGGTTTTGCAGTAGCCTGAGCTGATTCAACATGATGAGGACCCAGCTCAAGTCTGCTTTGGGGGTCAGTTATGTTCTCTGCTGGTTGTACTGTCAGCAGACGATATTTCTTGAAGTATAATTTTGAAAAATGTGGAAGTGCCTGGTTAGAAGAGTATGTGTTGCTACTCTTCTTAACACTGGTTTTAAAACCAGTCATCTTGGGAGCCAAGGTTGTACCTTTAACTCCACTTTCATTTTTCAAGTCAGCAGGTAAAATATTTTTAATTAAGTTAGAGATTTCCGCTGTTTGGTCTAGAGACGCACCAAGTTCCATAGCAGCCTTCTTTTCAGAAGCAGCAGTTGAGTCTGGGGCAATCTCCCCTGTGGAGAGCATGGAGCCAGCTTTAGCTCGTTTAAATTTTTCTGTTACCAAGAAAAAGATAAGCAACGGATTCTAATACTAGAAGTGGGTAGTCAGTATATAAGACTAGGGCTGTTCTTTATTATCAAAGAGCACTAGATTCTAATATAAGTACTGCCTTACCAGTATGTGAGACGGTGGCTGTACTAGTTGAGGTAGCTGGCTTCTTCCTCTTAAAAGCTGGCTTGCGCTGAGGCCCCTCCCCCTCAGCTGGTGCAACACCAGAGGCAGCTGGCTGGGCAACTCCACCTTGAGCAGCTAGATACTCAAGCATTGCTGGCGTCAAGGCAGCATATGGAGTAGTTAGTTATCCTTCGGCATCCCCCTTGCTATGGAGGCAGGTCAAATGATTCATCAGCAATCTACTAGTAAGCTTCACCCAGCTCATTTTTAAAAACAAGGCTCAAGAACCTTGGAAAGGGGATTAAGTGTGTTCGTTTGGGTGCAAGCACCATTTCCCTGAGGTAGATCTCAGCCGCATAATCAATGTTCATGTTGAACAGCAAACCATGACCAATTTGAGCTCAAAGTCTGATCATTGATCGAAGCTACCGGAATTTTGGCTTATGCATTGAGTCAGCAGTCTGAAGAAGTAGTACCATAGCGGTGGCATGTTCTCCCTCAATGGCGTGTGAGCAATTGGACCAGCATATCCAATCGTTTCCAGCACTTCCCTCCTAAAATCATCGCTCGTCGGTGAATTAACAAATGGACCACCGGGTAATTGAAGGGCATGTCGGATGGCATCAACGGTGATCGAGCAATTTAGAGTTTCAGTCACCATGCCACGAATACATGGAGCATTATGTTAAGTGGTGGCCATGGTGGCAGTATACTAGAATCTGGCTAAGCAGGCTGGATATAGACGAGAAGGAACATCGGTAATTGATCTTGCCAAAGGGCATCGCCTGATATACTCTATCAAAGCCTCATAGCCTATGTTGGCTTTAGACTTTGGAATAGAGAGAGCGTGAGCTGCATTGCCTCTGGATAGGCGAATAAGTGCATGATCTGGTGCATTAGAAGTCCTAATCAGGTTTGGATGAAGATTGAACAGTGGAACCTGTACAATCTGTTCTTCTAAGACCGGTGGAGGTTGCTGTTGTTGTTGTTGTTCTGGTTGTTGTTACTGTTGTTGTTGTTCCTCCGGTTGGTTCTCGATGGGGCGTGATTGTTGTTCTTGTTGTTGGTCTGCCATTGATAAATTTGTTGAAGATGAATGAATGAATGATTTGAAGATTTGGGGATTTTAGAGAGAAGAGTGTGTTTTTGAAAGGTAAATCAAAGAGTTAATAACTGAAGGTTATTATGTGAAATGGATTGCCTTATTTAACATTTCGGATTGGTGAAAAAAGTGCAGGAGAAAGAAAAATGGCAACTGTCACCTGCAGGCGTGTGGGCAGATGTGACAGACTGGCATGTTTTCAAGGGGACACAGACTGTTGACATGATGTATAATCAACTTAAACACTCATTCCTCCTATTAAGCATTAAATGCAGCGGGTTTTAATTCAAAAATGAAGTTAAAGACCAGAAAATAAAATTTGTATTAAATACAAAAATTTTTTGTTACATTTAATATGTCATGAATTTAATTTTAAATCATTGGAAGTAAATGAGTTGCTGTTTTAAGGTATCATTAAATGTTGTAAGCTATTTATTATTTCATTTTAGACATTGAATAACCATGATATAAAAGACCTTGTTGTGTTGATTGTTTGACATGTAGGCAGTGTTGTAAATCTCCCGAGATCTCCCCCGAGATCTTGTTTTTAGAAGGTAACCGAGACGAGATGTTCATCTCCCGAGATTTCTCGGTCAACGGGGTCAAACTTAGTCAAAGCCATGATTTATTGGATTTTCTTGCTAATTTGTAAGATTTTCTTGTAAAATTCGTATTTTCTAAGATTTTCTCGCTCATTTCTCGGATATTTTTGTAAAATCTCGTAAAAACATATATAAATATACATTTAGTAATGTTTTTATGTATATTTTTATTAAAAAACTATATAGTCAACGTAAGTCAACGTTCGAGATCTCCCCGAGATTATTCCGAGATGCCGAGATCTCCCTAAAAAAGTCCAAACGAGATCTCCCCAAGATCTGAATTCTCCAACCTTGCATGTAGGCAGTAAGTAAGGAATTTGTGACTTACTGGTTTGCCCTACATGTTGTAGAACCAGCACACCAACAAAATTGTCTTTTATTTTAGAGTTCAAGCATACCCAGCTCAGAGATGAGATGGTTAAAACGTTTCTCATCTAAGGGCTTTGTGAAGAGATCTGCTAACTGCTAGTCTGTTGAAATAAAATGTAGTTCCACATCTCCTTTTTGAACATGATCCATTATGAAATGTTATCGCATGTCAATGTGCATAGTTCTTGATTGCATCATATGATTGTTGGTAATAGCAATTGCACTGGTGTTGTCACAGTAAATTGGAGTTTTTGTAACATGAACACCATAGTCCTTTAGCTGGCTTTGCATCCATAGTACTTGAGCAGTACAACTATCAACAGAAACATATTCTGCCTCAGTAGTAGATGTTGACACAATATTTTGCTTTAGTAGTACTTTTCCTGTCTATCTTACACCCTGCAAAGTCAGCCTATGAATACCCAATTAGCTCAAAATCCTGGTCTTTGGGATACCAAATGAAATGACCCGTCCTAATCCATCCGGACGAAGTCCATATCGATTACAAACGATTCACAACAGTTGATTACATCGCGAGGTAATTGACCTCTATATGATAAATTTTACAAACATTGCATTCGTTTTTAAAAGACAAACTTTCGTTACATCGACAGTTGACAGACACGTAAAGCATTTCATAATATATCCAAATATAATTGACTTAATAATAATCTTGATGAACTCAACGACTCGAATGCAACATCTTTTGAAATATGTCATGAATGACTCCAAGTAATATCTCTAATATGAGCAAATGCACAGCGGAAGATTTCTTTCGTACCTGAGAATAAACATGCTTTAAAGTGTCAACCAAAAGGTTGGTGAGTTCATTAATTTATCATAAAGAATCATTTCATAATTTTAATAGACCACAAGATTTCATACTTCCATTTCTCATAATCATACGTCCCATGCATAGAGACAAAAATATCATTCATATGGATTGAACACCTGGTAACCGACATTCACAATATGCATATAAGAATATCCCCATCATTCCGGGATCCTCCTTCGGACATGATATAAATTTCGAAGTACTAAAGCATCTGGTACTTTGGATGGGGCTTGTTGGGCCCGATAGATCTATCTTTAGAGTTCGCATCAATTAGGGTATCTGTTCCCTAATTCTTAGATTACCAGACTTAATAAAAAGGGGCATATTCGATTTCGATAATTCAACCATATAATGTAGTTTCAATTACTTGTATCTATTTCGTAAAACAGTTATAAAAATAGTGCATGTATTCTCAGTCCCAAAAATATATATTGCGAAAGCATTTAAAAAGGGAATAATGAAACTCACGCATATAAATATTGTAAAACAGTTATTAAAACAGTGCATGTATTCTCAGCCCAAAAATGTAATGAGTAAAAGGGAATAATGAAACTCACACATATAACTATTGTAAAACAGTTAATAAAGCATTTGCATGTATTTGCAGTTCAAACTATATTTCAAAAACATTTAATAAAGCAGTTGTAAAAACAGCGCATGTATTCTCAGTCTCAAAAATATAAAGAGTAAAAGGGAGCAAATGAACTCACCATACTGTATTTTGTAGTAAAAATACATATGACGACACTGACAACTGAACAATGCAGGGTTGGCCTTGGATTCACGAACCTTAAAGAAGTAGCCCTTAAAAGAATGCGCAAGTCGGGGTTTGAACCCAAGACTTCTCGCCGACCCGACAACACCCTTAACCAAAGCTCCATTTATTCTTTTTTCTGATTTATATTACACCTAAAATATATTCAACCCATTTTCAATACTCACCATCATTCTAAATCATATCACGGTTTCATCATAAAAGTATATCAATCTCATCATCATCTTCATAATCATTAAGTTCACGGTCTAAAGTTTTTGTGCTTCAAAAAGGCTTGCTAATGTATCAATTTAAAATTGGTTTGTGGGATTATTGATGGTCAGCCACAACAGAGAAAATAGAACACGAAAAATTCATCCACTAGTATCACTAAGTGTTCGGCCTAAGTTAAAAAGAATATGGGTTCCAAATAATCAAGTTCATACGCATCATCATCATACCTGTATCATGATCATATCTATTATCATGATATCATAATCATCATTTTCATTTTATCATTTCTTGTTTTGTCAACAATACCGTCACCTATTTTAACATCATCATTTCTATAATCTCGGCCCAAACAAGAAGTTCATCAATTCACTTATATCCTAACAAATCACGGCCCACTTTTAAACAACTACATGGCCAGTATTAGAAAGGTGTCCTAACTAAGATGCTCAAATGATATGGCTATAAAATGGATTTCCAATCGGCAATATAAAAAAAAAGTAAATATATCACATGCCCTCATAAATTTAAATATTGTATTTGATTACCATGTAATCAATATCATACACAATTTCCCAAAAAAATAACGAACGTCGCTTTTTAAAGGACCATCTTGGTCAGCCATGAGATTATCACTTGTCCCACTTGATTAATTACCAAAACACCATGTGTTAATATTTTATAACCAAGTTGGCAAAGTTTTCAACTGTGAAAATATTCTACACCTTTCCTTTTGTAAAAGTAGAACGTACCATTATCAACTTGGGATTCTTTTTGTCCGCTCACAATATAGCCCAATTATTAATGGAGTTTCGGTTTTGTAAATAAAGTGGAAACGAACAGGAGCTGGAGACAAAAGTAATAACAAACGTATAATATTAAATTGGCAAGTTGCATATGTGGTTTTGAAAGGATCCGAAACTAATCATCCGGACGTTGTCCATATTGATTACAAACGAATTACAATAGTTGATAACATTGCGAGGTACTTGCCCTCTATATGATACATCTTACAAACGTTGCATTTATTCTTATAAGGCAATCTATAGTTACATCCATAATTGACATATTCGCCTGACATTTCATAATATTCAAATGACCTAAACCGCCATTTACTTAATAATAGTCTCTATGAACTTCAATGACTCGAATGCAACGCCTTATGATATAAGTCCTTAATGGCCTCAAGTAGTATCCTTAGTACGAGATAATGCACAGCAGAAGACTTAATTCATACCTGAGAATAACATGCTTTAAAATGTCAACATAAAGTTGGTGAGATATAGGTTTAATGTCGACAGCGATATAAATATAGACCACAAGATTTCATATATAAACATTTTAATAAAAATATTCTAAGTGGTTGAGCACTTGGTAACCATACTTAACAATTAATCACGTCGCATATTCCCTTTAATATGAAATCTTACTACACTGTACCAAGTGTAGTCACGAAACGAAGTACTGTGCAACCGTTGAATACTGGTCGTCCAGTCCGGTTGGGGTTGTCAGGCCCGATAGATCTATCAACAGGATTCGCGTTTACAATACCGCTGTAAATATTAGTTACCAAGCTACAGGGAAGTATGCCAGTGGTACAACTCAACGTAGAATATATTTTTCAGTTACTTGTGTCCATAACGTAAAACATAAAATACATGTATTCTCATCCCGAAATATTTAGAGTTTAAAAGTGGGACTATATACTCACTTTCGTCTTGAAGATATATATAATTTGACTTGGTCTCCGGTTGATATCACGAACCTATCCATATATAATATATCAATACCTTTTCTTTTTAAACAAACGTCACATATATATACTTGTTATACTTTTAATACTTTGAATAATTCCTTAGTCCGTAGTTAGCAGCTCGTTGTTAGTAATTCAATTTTAATGGTTCATTTTTAGATGTTTAATATACCCGCAATGAAATAAATAAAACCCCCAATGAAATAAATAAAACCCCATCGTATATGTATTGGTCGAGATTAATCTTGACCCACGGTACCGGTGTTGTCAAATGACGTGTTGCGTACATAAAGTACCGGTGTTGTCAAATGACGTGTTGCGTACAAACATGGGATCTTATGATTAATCTTCTCGTGTTGTTTACGGGTGATCCTGAACCATATAAAATTGAATTATAAGTACATATATATAAAATATCATGTTATCTTAGAAATATGTGATTTATTTAATTTTTCCCAATTAATCCCGAAGTTAAACAAGTCTAGGATAACCAATTTTGTTTCGGTCATAGTTTCTTCGTCACAAATCCGTTTTCGTTGATTCAACTTGCCATCTCCTTGGATCGAGTCCCTCTTTAAGACTATGAACTGAAAATACCTTGGTTTGTATTCAAAATCACATGGCATAGGTGAAACTTTAGTGAAACTTATGAAGTTAAACATTTTTGTTACAAAAAAATAACACTTAATGACCATTTTTCTAAAAATACTTATACTTTGAATTAAATCATGAAATTTTTATGTGTTAACATATTTATAGTAAAAATCATTTTTCCAGAACATAAACCTCCAATTCAAAGTTTAAGATAGTTTTTAATTATCCAACCCAAAACAGTCCCCGGTTACACTCCGACGTCGTAAAAACAGTTTTTAAGATATTCTTTGAAAAACCAAGTTATACCTTGTTAAGTTAGCATATATTTAAGTTATATTACAGGTCTTGAAGTATTTTAAAAGTTAAGTTAGAAGGATCTATTTAGTTTGCAAACAAGTTTGAAAACTTTCAAACTATGTTCTTGTTGTTAAAATTGTATACCACAAAATATGATAGCTATATATATATGAATCGAATAAGGTTATGAACATAGATACTACCTCAAGTTCCTTGGACAAGGTTTCTGTAAAAGAGGAGTAAAAAGCTAGAACCAAAAGGGTGATGGAATTGGATGAAAGATTGGAAGTAAGTTTGTGTTCTTGGAAGGATTTCTTGAAGTATTTTTGTATGGTTTTCTTATGGTGTTTAAGTAAGGTTTTTGAAGCTAAATGATGGGGAAAATGCTTGGAGATGATCAAGTATGAAGTTAAGAGTATTTTGAGAGAGAAATGGAAGTGTAAGTATGAGAAAATGGGGTGAAGAAATGGTGTGCATGCATAAAAACGTTTTTAGGTTATAAAGGAAAAAAAAGATACCTAACTTTGTTTTCTTGCTAAATAATTCATGCTACTTGACAAATGGTTGGTTCCACATGTTTCTTAATCATTTAAGGCTGCTAAGGAGCAGATTTTTATTGGTATATACCAATAGTAAATACATCTAGAAGCTGCGTATGATACGGGTACATATACCCTAAATATACGTGTAGAAATCTTTGAGAAAACGGAACGAGGATTCAAATATAGCTATCTTTTGTGAATATACTTATATTGTTTTATGTATTTAAGTCCTTAAAAGTGATTAAATACATTACTTATACGTTATATGTATAAACATTATAAGTCATAAGTATTTATATCAAATAACGTTATGTATGGTTATTGTTTTGAAAACTTAAGTTAGTAGTTTCAAAATATACTTATAACTTATTTTTATTAATACAAAATGAGATATTAAAACATCCATAAACCATGTTAAATATGTATATATACATATATATACACAAACGTATAATTATCATATGTTATATAGTTCGTGATATCATCGGTCAAACTAGACGGTCAAACGTTGTGTAAAACTCTTTTCGAAAACATAAGTCTCAACAATTTGGATTGCTTATCATGTTGGTAAGGTTTAATTTATGTAAATATTAATCTTATAAGTATAGAACGATCGAAAAAGTGCGGGTCAACTTTAGGGTTTTTGCTTATCGTGTCGGAACCATATAGAGATTAGAGTTTAAATTTGGTCGGAAATTTCCGGGTCGTTACAGTACCCACCCGTTAAAGAAATTTCGTCCTCGAAATTTGGTAGAGGTTGTCATAAATAACAATAGGAATGTTTTCATCACGAATATGAGGTAATAATGAAATTTTATCATTATTGAAAGATTTAGATAAAACGATTCGGTTATGTGAGACGCACGAGCGAAGCTATCACAAAAGAGTGAAATGAGTAAATATAGAATTGTTGTAACCGATGACGTGATTATGATCGATTTCCGGGATTTAAGGGTTTTAAAGAAAATCTTATGTAATAAGATTTAGTTTTGCGGCGATCAGGATCTTCTTTGATTTAACGCGGCAATCTGTTTTGATTTCTTTGTCGAATATTTCACTATAAATTTACCTCCTTCCCTTTCTTTCTTCCCACATCTTCTATTCTTTCTCTTTAGTTCCTACTTTAAGACATTCGCTAATATGCTCCATCCCATTCTAATCCTTGTTATATTTCTAACTTTCATATCTTTCATTCTTCTTTTTCATCTATCACCAGAAGAATCTATTCTCTTTTATCCTTTCCTTGGAATTATAATGTTTTTAATTCTCCCGTGCCTTTACGTTGCAATACGTATTGATATGCACGGTTTGTAGTTTCGGGGTTGTTGTTAGGTTTTATACCTTCCCTTATATTTCGATGTTCCTACTCCCGTCCCTTAAAATCATTGTCATCCACAGTTAATGCTCTCTCTTATTTGCTGTGGTTTATGTTCCTATTTCTATTCTGAGGTTTTGTCCCTTCGTTTCTTCTTCCCGTCCTCGAGCCAAGCGAACAATGGTCCGAAATTCGTAGGTAGGAAATTTGGAATGAACCTAGCTATTGGTTTTAGAATGAAATTGTAATGGCACGATCTTGATTCGTTAAATTACTCGAATATTCTGGAAAAATAGAACTATCAAGGTGATACGTTCTAATATGTTTGGAGACTTGATAGAATGTAAGAGCCGTGTAACATGGCACATGATGACGGTACTGTGAATCATCACATTCCATTAGAAACTTAACATGACTTACTGTAATATAATGAAGTTGATCAAGTTTCATTATATTATACTAATTCATGCATCAGTTCCCAACACTACTTCAAATCATTTATATTTTAATCTCGGAGGTTTCAGAATTTAGAAATTAACACAGTTTCTTTTATATTGTAACGCAGATGTTACGGAGAGATAAATGATCGCAGATAGGAATAGTTGTAAAAATATCTCCAGAAATATGAAAAATATGTATAACGAATGATATGAAGATATCTTATAATATCTAAGATAAGATGATGATGAAAAATATCATCCGGGCAAGGTTTTGAATAAAGAGTAGGGTTCTTACTGACGATTTCAGCAGGTATGGAATCGTTTGTATTCTTTGAGAGCAGGTTCAGTCCCTGTGATTTATCCACAGCCTCTTTCATACTTTGCTTCATCCGTTTTCTAGTTCCAACCTTTTTTTTTTTTTTTCAGCTTTACCACCTTACTATTCTTTGTCATCAAACTTTTGACCGTTAAAGTCGTTTACAGTTTTTGCTGCTTCGTTAGCATTTCAAGAACTATTTCATAGTCCCGGGTGTTTTTCAGAAACTTCACGTTCAGATCATGAAATTCTTAGGGATATACATTATAGATATGATGGAAGAAGTTTCGCGAGATTTTCAAAATACTGATTGTTGATTTCGCCAAAAGGATAACGATCTGCTGGTGCACCTGTTGATGTTGTCGAGGGATATAAAAGGTTTTCCGGTAATGACGGCGAAAGGACAAGGTATAAATATCATGATTATAATAGAAATAATCTCACTGAAAAGTCGAAGTGGAGCTGTGACAAAATTAGCTTCTTGAAAAGGAATTGTAGGGTTGTTCTTGCTAATAAATGGCAAAGGATTCAATACGTTATGTGTTAAATTATGAATTTGGGTTCGAGAGTTCTTCAGGTGTATAACTGTATGTATAAATCTTCATTCCGTAGGCGAGGTGCGGCGGGTTCAACTTCTCGGTCGAGGTGTTTTCAGGAATCATGAAAGGATTTGAATGCGAATTGTAATCGTCAAGTTACGAATGAGGTTTAAGATAAAATCAAGTGGCAAGCTTGAAGAATTGTTTAGCTTCATATGTTACAATCAACATTTTAATTCATTTTAATTGTCCAGAGTTAGCCGGAACAGTTAGCGTGGAATCCTTAATAGATTTTTAATTAGTTAAATCGTGTGTTTCTAACAAATTTTTTTTTTGTCCAATGTTTTCTTCTTTATGCCACTTGTTGGATTCTGGTAGGTCAAAATCCGAATATGAAATTTGATTGAAAATGGTTATTCTGGGGTGAGCGGATACGAATATCGGTGGTTGTAAGTAAGATAATAGATAACCGTTGAATCAGATTCAAGAATGTACAATATAACTTATTAATGTGAATTCTAAATATTCCTCGGGTACTACCCACCCGTTAAAATATTTTCATCATTAATAGTTTGTACGAAGGAATTTTTAATTACTATCTTTATGAAAATATACTTGCATATATATTTTCTTCAGAGATAATCATAGATTTAATGAGTCAATAAGATATTAAACTCATTTGATTTATCGTTAATTCTAGATTACATAATCTCTAAGACTTTAGAAATTACATAATCGTCATACGATACATAAAGCGAAGATAATCGATGTAGAACGATATATAGAACGAAGATCATACTCGAAGTACAGATATTGAGTCGTGTGATGTTGATATTCGAGATACAGATTGTGATGTTGAGATTTAAGGCGCGGTTGTGATTGGGGTGATGAAGGTACTGTCGGCGTTGACGATGGTAGTACGGATTATGCTGCTGGTGCTGCTGTTGGTGTTTGTAACCTTCGCACCATATTCTCCAAAACCACTACCCGAGCACGGAGTTCGTTGACTTCTTCTATTATACCGGGATGATTGACGGTTGGAACGAGCGAATGAACAAGATTTGAAATATGGGATAGTATGTAATCATGACGAGATACTCTAGAAATGAGCGAGAAAATGGTGTTTCGAATAGGTTCGCCGGTAAGTGCTTCAGGTTCATCGTTAAGAGGACAATTTGGTGGATGGAATGGATCACCTTCTTCTTGCCTCCAGAAATTTAGTATATTACGAACCCATCCCCACTTCATCCAGAATAGATGATGGGAAATTGGTTGATCCATTCCGGTAACGCTGTTCTCGGAGCTCGAATGGAAATCCATATCGGCGAAGCTATCGAAGTCGGAGGAATTTGAGCTGGATGAAGAATCCATCTTGTATGGTCGGAGAAATGAATTTTTGGTTTGGAATAGATTATAGGAGTTGGGTTTGGTACTCTTCAATACATAATTTACATATGTATATATAATATCAAAATCCCATGAATTACGGAGAATCTTTGAAATACGTCAGGCAATGTCTATCGTAACAGATACGCTAGGATATGAATTTTGTCTATACACTATCGATGCACTAAATGAAGTAAGACGTGTCTAGACTTAAGAATGATAAGCAGGCAGTTCCCTAAGAATGATAAGCAGATGATTTCCGACTAGGATTGATAAGCAAAACTTTTGACAGGCAGACACGGTCAAAGTCCAGACTCACTTAATGTATCCTAACAACTACTAGTTAGACACACTAATGCAAGGCCTGGTTCGCTAAGACCAACGCTCTGATACCAACTGAAAGGATCCGAAACTAATCATCCGGACGTTGTCCATATTGATTACAAACGAATTACAATAGTTGATAACATTGCGAGGTACTTGCCCTCTATATGATACATCTTACAAACGTTGCATTTATTCTTATAAGGCAATCTATAGTTACATCCATAATTGACATATTCGCCTGACATTTCATAATATTCAAATGACCTAAACCGCCATTTACTTAATAATAGTCTCTATGAACTTCAATGACTCGAATGCAACGCCTTATGATATAAGTCCTTAATGGCCTCAAGTAGTATCCTTAGTACGAGATAATGCACAGCAGAAGACTTAATTCATACCTGAGAATAACATGCTTTAAAATGTCAACATAAAGTTGGTGAGATATAGGTTTAATGTCGACAGCGATATAAATATAGACCACAAGATTTCATATATAAACATTTTAATAAAAATATTCTAAGTGGTTGAGCACTTGGTAACCATACTTAACAATTAATCACGTCGCATATTCCCTTTAATATGAAATCTTACTACACTGTACCAAGTGTAGTCACGAAACGAAGTACTGTGCAACCGTTGAATACTGGTCGTCCAGTCCGGTTGGGGTTGTCAGGCCCGATAGATCTATCAACAGGATTCGCGTTTACAATACCGCTGTAAATATTAGTTACCAAGCTACAGGGAAGTATGCCAGTGGTACAACTCAACGTAGAATATATTTTTCAGTTACTTGTGTCCATAACGTAAAACATAAAATACATGTATTCTCATCCCGAAATATTTAGAGTTTAAAAGTGGGACTATATACTCACTTTCGTCTTGAAGATATATATAATTTGACTTGGTCTCCGGTTGATATCACGAACCTATCCATATATAATATATCAATACCTTTTCTTTTTAAACAAACGTCACATATATATACTTGTTATACTTTTAATACTTTGAATAATTCCTTAGTCCGTAGTTAGCAGCTCGTTGTTAGTAATTCAATTTTAATGGTTCATTTTTAGATGTTTAATATACCCGCAATGAAATAAATAAAACCCCCAATGAAATAAATAAAACCCCATCGTATATGTATTGGTCGAGATTAATCTTGACCCACGGTACCGGTGTTGTCAAATGACGTGTTGCGTACATAAAGTACCGGTGTTGTCAAATGACGTGTTGCGTACAAACATGGGATCTTATGATTAATCTTCTCGTGTTGTTTACGGGTGATCCTGAACCATATAAAATTGAATTATAAGTACATATATATAAAATATCATGTTATCTTAGAAATATGTGATTTATTTAATTTTTCCCAATTAATCCCGAAGTTAAACAAGTCTAGGATAACCAATTTTGTTTCGGTCATAGTTTCTTCGTCACAAATCCGTTTTCGTTGATTCAACTTGCCATCTCCTTGGATCGAGTCCCTCTTTAAGACTATGAACTGAAAATACCTTGGTTTGTATTCAAAATCACATGGCATAGGTGAAACTTTAGTGAAACTTATGAAGTTAAACATTTTTGTTACAAAAAAATAACACTTAATGACCATTTTTCTAAAAATACTTATACTTTGAATTAAATCATGAAATTTTTATGTGTTAACATATTTATAGTAAAAATCATTTTTCCAGAACATAAACCTCCAATTCAAAGTTTAAGATAGTTTTTAATTATCCAACCCAAAACAGTCCCCGGTTACACTCCGACGTCGTAAAAACAGTTTTTAAGATATTCTTTGAAAAACCAAGTTATACCTTGTTAAGTTAGCATATATTTAAGTTATATTACAGGTCTTGAAGTATTTTAAAAGTTAAGTTAGAAGGATCTATTTAGTTTGCAAACAAGTTTGAAAACTTTCAAACTATGTTCTTGTTGTTAAAATTGTATACCACAAAATATGATAGCTATATATATATGAATCGAATAAGGTTATGAACATAGATACTACCTCAAGTTCCTTGGACAAGGTTGCTGTAAAAGAGGAGTAAAAAGCTAGAACCAAAAGGGTGATGGAATTGGATGAAAGATTGGAAGTAAGTTTGTGTTCTTGGAAGGATTTCTTGAAGTATTTTTGTATGGTTTTCTTATGGTGTTTAAGTAAGGTTTTTGAAGCTAAATGATGGGGAAAATGCTTGGAGATGATCAAGTATGAAGTTAAGAGTATTTTGAGAGAGAAATGGAAGTGTAAGTATGAGAAAATGGGGTGAAGAAATGGTGTGCATGCATAAAAACGTTTTTAGGTTATAAAGGAAAAAAAAGATACCTAACTTTGTTTTCTTGCTAAATAATTCATGCTACTTGACAAATGGTTGGTTCCACATGTTTCTTAATCATTTAAGGCTGCTAAGGAGCAGATTTTTATTGGTATATACCAATAGTAAATACATCTAGAAGCTGCGTATGATACGGGTACATATACCCTAAATATACGTGTAGAAATCTTTGAGAAAACGGAACGAGGATTCAAATATAGCTATCTTTTGTGAATATACTTATATTTTTTTATGTATTTAAGTCCTTAAAAGTGATTAAATACATTACTTATACGTTATATGTATAAACATTATAAGTCATAAGTATTTATATCAAATAACGTTATGTATGGTTATTGTTTTGAAAACTTAAGTTAGTAGTTTCAAAATATACTTATAACTTATTGTTATTAATACAAAATGAGATATTAAAACATCCATAAACCATGTTAAATATGTATATATACATATATATACACAAACGTATAATTATCATATGTTATATAGTTCGTGATATCATCGGTCAAACTAGACGGTCAAACGTTGTGTAAAACTCTTTTCGAAAACATAAGTCTCAACAATTTGGATTGCTTATCATGTTGGTAAGGTTTAATTTATGTAAATATTAATCTTATAAGTATAGAACGATCGAAAAAGTGCGGGTCAACTTTAGGGTTTTTGCTTATCGTGTCGGAACCATATAGAGATTAGAGTTTAAATTTGGTCGGAAATTTCCGGGTCGTTACAGGTTTATAAAAAAATTCGGTGGAAAGAACAATTCAAATGGGTAAGGTGAAGTTGTCGGCCAATATTAAAAGGCATATGATGGTAGTTACCTTATTCTCATAACTCAAATCATATTTATTTCCATTATTGTGGGTCTCGTACAGCAAGGATGAAAACATTTAGATGTGGTTTTTCAAACAAATAGAAAGAAGTAGCAAGGAATGGTATTGATCATATGGTGGGTTTGGTTTAAATAGAGAGAGAGAAAAAAAAAAAAAGAACGTGCAGTAGGTTTTCAAGGTGGGCTGTTTTGATTGTTATTAAACGAGTAGAAGAAAAAGGAAAATGAAGGAATGGTGGTTTAGATGGTAGTTGTTTGGATTATTGTTGGTGTTCGATTAAAACAGCAAAACAGTCGGCTGTAGCAACAAGATGGTGGTTGATATTTTACCTTGTTCAAAGGTGGTGTTTGATGGTGTCGAGCAGTTCAATAAAAGTGGTGGTGGTTCCGGGTTGACAAGAAAACAAAGGAGAAGATAAATGACTCTCCTTTCAAATAACATTTGTATATGTATACATTCGATTTTGTGAGGAAGGAATCAAGAAGGGAAACAGAGATAGGGATGGTTATATTTGATCACAGCAATAGCGAAAATAAATAGATAAATAAATAAATGATGAGGTGATGGTTAGTGATTTATTGGATGTCGATGTTCAATAAACTAGCAGACAGGAAATTCAATTAAAGAAAGAAAATAAAGAAAAAAAATATATAAAGTAGATACAGGTATATAATCGAATTTTTTTTTTTTTTGCATTCTGATCCGAATTTGACATATAACACAATCAAAGGCAGGAGTACCAATTATACACAGTTTGATAAAGACCTGTAACAGACTCCCTTCTTTATTCGTTATTAGATTATAAATAAATATTATTAATAATAATTCTATTAATATTATTAATAAATAATAATATTAAAAATAATAATAATGTTAATTAATAATAATATTTATAATAGTAATAATAATATTTATAAAGAATACAATATTATGCTAATATTAGTAAGGATAAAAATATTAACAATAATGATAATAAAAATGATAGTATTAATCTTCTTCATAATACAAACAATAATACTAGTTATAATAATATCAATATTATTATTGATAGTAACATTAACAATAATAATAATACAACTTAATCATATCAAAAATATTTATGCATATATATTTTATATTAAAAGTAATAATATTATTAATACAAATATTAATATTAATATTAACTTAACAATAATAACAATAATGAAAGTAATAATACTATTAATATATTAATTATATTCAAATTTGTAATTTAATATAATACAATTTATTATTCATATAATATTATATTCTATGATGACATTTACTGAATAGTTAATAGTTATATATTTTATATTTTCAAATTATCATATATATAATTACATTTATATATACATATATATATATACATATTTTATTAACAACAATTGTTCGTGAATCGTCGGGAAGGGTAATTGATTACATGAAAGAAGTTCGAAAATTTCAAGATTCAACTTTACAGACTTTGCTTATCGTGTTGGAAATATAAAAAGATTAAGTTTAAATTTGAACGGAAATTTCTGGGTCGTCACAGTACCTACCCGTTAAAGGAATTTCGTCCCGAAATTCGATTGAGGTGATCATGGCTAACATTAAGATGGTTTTCATGATGAATATGAGCTGATATATAGAGTTTTATCATTATTGATTAATATAGATAAAACGATTTGATTTTTGTGATGCGTACGGGTGAAGCTGTCATAAAAGATTGAGATAGAGATTTAACTTTTGATGTAGTCACGGTGGATTTCCAGAATTCAAGGGATTTAAAAGAAAATCTTGAAATCTATAAGATCTGATTCTTCGGGATTTATGGAAATTAAGATCTCTTTAATTAAATATGTTGATCTGCCTCGATTGCTCCGTCTGATATTTTCGTTATAAATGAACTTCTTCCGTTCCAGTATTCTCACCATTCCTATACTTCCTTCCTCCATTCATACTTCCAAAATATTGTGAAAATGCTCCATCAAATTCTGATTCTTGATATTTTTCTAACTATCGCATCTATCATTCTTCTTTTCCATTTACCTCCGGAGGAATCTATTCACTTCTACTATTACTTTAGGGTTATAGTATTTTTCATTCTCCCGTGTCTTTACATTGCTATATGCATTGATATACACGGTTTGTAATTCATGTGTTGTCGTTGGGCCTTGTATTTCCCCTTGTATTTAGAAGTTCCATGCTTTTGTTTTTCTCTTCCCGACTTCAAGTCAAGTGAATAATGGTCCAGAATTCATAGGTATAAAGTTTCGATTGATCATATTGTTTTAATCAGGAACGAACGTAATAGCACGATTTGATTTGGTAAATTACCAGAATTTCTGAGAATAGAACTATCAAGAATATATTTTCTTGATATGTTCAGAGGTTAATTAGAATGAAAGAGTTATGTAACATGGCACATGATGATGGTATGATCTGTGAATCATCAAGTTTCATTAGAATTTCAGCATGACTTATTGTAATATAATCACGTTGGCCGGGCGTCATTATATTATACTAACCATGCTTCAATTCCCAACACTTCTCCACAATTCATTCATAATTTATACTTAGATTTTATAGATGTTTCCAATATAATGGAATACATAAAGCACGAAGAGGTAGATAATTTCGGACAAGAATATTTATGAAAATTTCCTCAGAAATATCGAAGATATTTATGATGATATTTTGGAATTTCTAAGTTCGAAGGTTGATGAAGAAATTTTTTTTTTTTTTTCTGCAAGATTTTAACATGACTTCGGAGCAAGATATTCTCTAAAGATTTCATCGGATCCAGAATTACCTGGATTCTTTGAATATAGGGTATGGTCCTTGTATTTGTCCTTGGTCTCCTTCATGGTTAGCTCAATCCGTTTCTCAGTACCAAATTTTCTATCGAGCGTTCCCAACACTCCATTCTTTATCATCAAACTCTTGGCCGTTTAGACCATCTACACTTTTTCTGTTTCCTCTAATGCTACGATATCTGAATTATTGGTTATAGATCCGAGAGGTTTCAAGAGAATTGTGTTTTTAGATGATTAAACGCCGATTGTAATTGTCAATATACAAATGATGTTTAAGATGAAATCAAGTGGCAAACTTATATATCAAAGTTATAATAAGGCTAATCCGAATGAAATTCGAAGTTGATTTGCTGGAGCTGTGACAAAATTGGCTAATTTTGGAAAGGTATTGTAAATTTATTTTCGGTAATAACACGCCAATGGATCTGGCACAGTTTTGAATTCAAAGTATGGCTTTAAAAGATGTAGGAATCTAAAAGTGATGTCTTCTGTTAAATCTTGGCTTGGATTTTGATCGGTCAAAATCCGAATATGAAATTAAATTTGAATGAAAATGGTTATTCTTTGGTGAACGGATACGTATATCTGTGGTTGTAAGTAGGATAGTAAATGATTGTTGAATAGGATTTGAAGAATGTACAGTGTAACTTATTAATGTGAAATCTAAATATTCCTCGGGTATTACCTACCCGTTAAATTATTTTCATCATTAACAGTTTGTACAAAAGAACTTTTAATTACAATCTTTATGAAAATATATATACATATATATTTTCTTCAGATGAAATCATGGATTTAATGAGTTAATATGATATTAAACTCATATGATTTTCGATTTGAGCTAGAATAAGTAATCTCTAAAACTATTAGGAACCACATATTCTTCACAGAATATTAATGAAATTATGGATCAATGCTTCATCGTTCATTGTTGTTGGTACTCCTTGGTATCTATGGTTCGTATGATGTTGATGTTCAAGGTATAGGTTTTGATGTTGAGACGTGTGATGCGGATGTTGTTGTTGGTGATAATGGTACTGTTGATGCTGGTGACGTTGCTGAAGCTGGTACGTTTTGCACCATAATTTTCAAGGCTACCACTTGGGTGCGAAGCTCGTTGACTTATTACTCCGAGATAATTGTCGGTATGAATGAGTGAATGAATAAGATTTAGAATTGTAGATATTATATAATCGTTGCGAGATATCCTGGAAATGAGGGTGAAAATGGTGGTTCAGACTGGTTTGTTGGTAAGTGCTTCAGGTTCTTCGCCAAGAGTGTAGGTTGGTGGAAGGAAGGAATCACCTTCTTCTTGTTTCCAATAATTGAGAAGACTACGAACCCATCAGATGAATTGGGGATGGCTGATTGGTTAATTCATTCTGGTGACACTGCTTTTGAAGCTTAGGTGAAACTCCATATCGGAATAGTTGTCGAAATCCAAGGAATTCGAACTGGTTGAGGAATTCATCTCGTACGATAAGATGAAGGATTTTCGATAAAAAATAGATTATAGGATGTAGATTAGTACCCTGCAATATATAATTTACATATGCATATATAATACTAAAATCCCATAAGTTACGGAGTATCTACGGAAGCTGTCAGGCATCGGTAACAATAATAGGTATGCTAAGATATGAAGTAGCAGATACGTTAAGATATGAATTTTGTCTATACACTATCGATGCACTAAATGCAGTAAGACGTGTCTAGACTAAGAATGAGAAGCAAGTGATTCTCTAAGAATGATAAGTAGGTAATTTTCGACATGAAATGATAAGTAAAACTTTTGACATGCAGACACGGTCGAAGTCCAGACTCACTAATGCATCCTAACGACTTATCAGTTAGACACACTAATGCAGACCTGGTTCACTAAGACCACCGCTCTGATACCAACTGAAATGACCCATCCTAATCCATCCGGACGAAGTCCATATCGATTACAAACGATTCACAACAGTTGATTACATCGCGAGGTAATTGACCTCTATATGATAAATTTTACAAACATTGCATTCGTTTTTAAAAGACAAACTTTCGTTACATCGACAGTTGACAGACATGTAAAGCATTTCATAATATATCCAAATATAATTGACTTAATAATAATCTTGATGAACTCAACGACTAGAATGCAACATCTTTTGAAATATGTCATGAATGACTCCAAGTAATATCTCTAATATGAGCAAATGCACAGCGGAAGATTTCTTTCGTACCTGAGAATAAACATGCTTTAAAGTGTCAACCAAAAGGTTGGTGAGTTCATTAATTTATCATAAAGAATCATTTCATAATTTTAATAGACCACAAGATTTCATACTTCCATTTCTCATAATCATACGTCCCATGCATAGAGACAAAAATATCATTCATATGGATTGAACACCTGGTAACCGACATTCACAATATGCATATAAGAATATCCCCATCATTCCGGGATCCTCCTTCGGACATGATATAAATTTCGAAGTACTAAAGCATCCGGTACTTTGGATGGGGCTTGTTGGGCCCGATAGATCTATCTTTAGAGTTCGCGTCAATTAGGGTGTCTGTTCCCTAATTCTTAGATTACCAGACTTAATAAAAAGGGGCATATTCGATTTCGATAATTCAACCATATAATGTAGTTTCAATTACTTGTGTCTATTTCGTAAAATAGTTATAAAAACAGTGCATGTATTCTCAGTCCCAAAAATATATATTGCGAAAGCATTTAAAAAGGGAATAATGAAACTCACGCATATAAATATTGTAAAACAGTTATTAAAACAGTGCATGTATTCTCAGCCCAAAAATGTAATGAGTAAAAGGGAATAATGAAACTCACACATATAACTATTGTAAAACAGTTAATAAAGCATTTGCATGTATTTGCAGTTCAAACTATATTTCAAAAACATTTAATAAAGCAGTTGTAAAAACAGCGCATGTATTCTCAGTCCCAAAAATATAAAAAGTAAAAGGGAGCAAATGAACTCACCATACTGTATTTTGTAGTAAAAATACATATGACGACACTGACAACTGAACAATGCAGGGTTGGCCTTGGATTCACGAACCTTAAAGAAGTAGCCCTTAAAAGAATGCGCAAGTCCGGGTTTGAACCCAAGACTTCTCGCCGACCCGACAACACCCTTAACCAAAGCTCCATTTATTCTTTTTTCTGATTTATATTACGCCTAAAATATATTCAACCCATTTTCAATACTCACCATCATTCTAAATCATATCACGGTTTCATCATAAAAGTATATCAATCTCATCATCATCTTCATAATCATTAAGTTCTCGGTCTAAAGTTTTTGTGCTTCAAAAAGGCTTGCTAATGTATCAATTTAAATATGGTTTGTGGGATTATTGATGGTCAGCCACAACAGAGAAAATAGAACACGAAAAATTCATCCACTAGTACCACTAAGTGTTCGGCCTAAGTTAAAAAGAATATGGGTTCCAAATAATCAAGTTCATACGAATCATCATCATTCCTGTATCATGATCATATCTATTATCATGATATCATAATCATCATTTTCATTTTATCATTTCTTGTTTTGTCAACAATACCGTCACCTATTTTAACATCATCATTTCTATAATCTCGGCCCAAACAAGAAGTTCATCAATTCACTTATATCCTAACAAATCATGGCCCACTTTTAAACAACTACATGGCCAGTATTAGAAAGGTGGCCTAACTAAGATGCTCAAATGATATGGCTATAAAATGGATTTCCAATCGGCAATATAAAAAAAAAGTAAATATATCACATGCCCTCATAAATTTAAATATTGTATTTGATTACCATGTAATCAATATCATCACAATTTCCCAAAAAAATAACGAACGTCGCTTTTTAAAGGACCATCTTGGTCAGCCATGAGATTATCACTTGTCCCACTTGATTAATTACCAAAACACCATGTGTTAATATTTTATAACCAAGTTGGCAAAGTTTTCAACTGTGAAAATATTCTACACCTTTCCTTTTGTAAAAGTAGAACGTACCATTATCAACTTGGGATTCTTTTTGTCCTCTCACAATATAGCCCAATTATTAATGGAGTTTCGATTTTGTAAATAAAGTGGAAACGAACAGGAGCTGGAGACAAAAGTAATAACAAACGTATAATATTAAATTGGCAAGTTGCATATGTGGTTTATAAAAAAATTCGGTGGAAAGAACAATTCAAATGGGTGAGGTGAAGTTGTCGGCCAATATTAAAAGGCATATGATGGTAGTTACCTTATTCTCATAACTCAAATCATATTTATTTCCATTATTGTGGGTCTCGTACAGCAAGGATGAAAACATTTAGATGTGGTTTTTCAAACAAATAGAAAGAAGTAGCAAGGAATGGTATTGATCATATGGTGGGTTTGGTTTAAACAGAGAGAGAAAAAAAAAAGAAAAAGAACGTGCAGTAGGTTTTCAAGGTGGGCTGTTTTGATTGTTATTAAACGAGTAGAAGAAAAAGGAAAACGAAGGAATGGTGGTTTAGATGGTGGTTGTTTGGATTATTGTTGGTGTTCGATTAAAACAGCAAAACAGTCGGCTGTAGCAACAAGATGGTGGTTGATATTTTACCTTGTTCAAAGGTGGTGTTTGATGGTGTCGAGTAGTTCAATAAAAGTGGTGGTGGTTTCGGGTTGACAAGAAAACAAAGGAGAAGATAAATGACTCTCCTTTTAAATAACATTTATATATGTATACATTCGATTTTGTGAGGAAGGAATCAAGAAGGGAAACAGAGATAGGGATGGTTATATTTGATCACAGCAATAGCGAAAATAAATAGATAAATAAATAAATGATGAGGTGATGGTTAGTGATTTATTGGATGTCGATGTTCAATAAACTAGCAGACAGGAAATTCAATTAAAGAAAGAAAATAAAGAAAAAAAATATATAAAGTAGACACAGGTATATAATCGAATTTTTTTTTTTTGCATTCTGATCCGAATTTGACATATAACACAATCAAAGGCCGGAGTACCAATTATACACAGTTTGATAAAGACCTGTAACAGACTCCCTTCTTTATTCGTTATTAGATTATAAATAAATATTATTAATAATAATTCTATTAATATTATTAATAAATAATAATATTAAAAATAATAATAATGTTAATTAATAATAATATTTATAATAGTAATAATAATATTTATAAAGAATACAATATTATGCTAATATTAGTAAGGATAAAAATATTAACAATAATGATAATAAAAATGATAATATTAATCTTCTTCATAATACAAACAATAATACTAGTTATAATAATATCAATATTATTATTGATAGTAACATTAACAATAATAATAATACAACTTAATCATATCAAAAATATTTATGCATATATATTTTATATTAAAAGTAATAATATTATTAATACAAATATTAATATTAATATTAATATTAACTTAACAATAATAACAATAATGAAAGTAATAATACTATTAATATATTAATTATATTCAAATTTGTAATTTAATATAATACCATTTATTATTCATATAATATTATATTCTATGATGACATTTACTGAATAGTTAATAGTTATATATTTTATATTTTCAAATTATCATATATATAATTACATTTATATATACATATATATATATATACATATTTTATTAACAACAATTGTTCGTGAATCGTCGGGAAGGGTAATAGATTACATGAAAGAAGTTCGAAAATTTCAAGATTCAACTTTACAGACTTTGCTTATCGTGTTGGAAATATAAAAAGATTAAGTTTAAATTTGAACGGAAATTTCTGGGTCGTCACACCAAAGACCACGTTTAGCAGTACCTTTCAGATACCTAAATATCTTTTTTACTGCTAGCAAGTGAGACTATTTAGGATCAGCTTGATATCTGGCACAGAGACATGTGGCAAACATAATATCTGGTCTGCTGGCTGTGAGATAAAGTAGGGATCCAATCATACCTCTATATTCAGTTATATTGACTGGTTCACCGTTGAAATCAGCATCTATTTTTATAGATGCTGCTATTAGAGTCCATATATCTTTTAAACAGGTCAGACCAAATTTTTTTAACATATCTTTGATATATTTATCTTAACTTATAAAAATTCCATCATCAAGTTGTTTAATCTGCAGTCCAAGAAAGTACTGCAGATCTCTTTATAAACTCATTTCATATGTCTTTGACATAAGTTTTGAAAATTCTTGACAATGTGTTTCATTTTTAGAACCATAAATAATATCATCCACATATATCTGTACCAGCAAGAGATCACCATCTATCTCTTTTGAGAACAGATTGGTATCAATTATTCCAACTTTAAAACCTAAACCAGCGAGATACACATGAAGTGTCTCATACCATGCTCTTGGAGCCTGTTTAAGGCCATATAGAGCTTTTTATAACTTGTAGACATGGTCTGGATATTTACTGCTTATAAAACCAGGTGGTTGCTTGACAGAGACTTCTTCTTGCAGCTTCCCATTTAGAAATGCAGACTTAACATCCATCTGGAATACCCCAAAGTTCATCTTAGCAGCATATGCCAAGAATAATATGATAGCTTCTATCCTAGCCACTGGTGCATACGTTTCTCCATAGTCCAACCCTTCTTCCTGTCTAAACCCTTGAGCCACCAATCTAGCTTTGTTCCTTATCATAATCTCATCTTCATCCATCTTGTTCTTAAACACCCACTTGGTACCAATGATTTTCTTTGACTTATCTTCTAGTTCAGGTACCAATCTCCATACTTTGTTCCTATCAAACTGAGTAAGTTCATCTTGCATTGCTCCTACCCAGCTAGGATCCTTAAGTGCATATTCAGGAGATGTAGGTTCAATGGTAGACACAAAATTTACATGCATACAAAAATTGCTGGTTGCATGTCTTCTCGTTTTAACGCCACTAGCCAGATTACCAATGACTTGTTCAATTGGATGCTCCTTTGTCCATCTAGTGTTATGAACAGGTGAGCTTGTCGTGGAACACACAGCATCTTGATCATCAGGTAGTTCAGAAGTATGAGCAGCAGTGGGAGACAACTATTCATTATGAGTGTAACCAGTACTAGCTTGTGATCCTTTAGAACCAGTAGACCTATGCTCAAGTTGTAAGACTTCAGTAGAGCCAGTAGGTCCACTTGGTTTAGATACTGATGGAACAGAGTGTTCCATCTCATCATCAGAGAACCCAGCAACATGGATTGGAGAGGTATTTACTGCTGTTCTTCTTCATCATCTAGAGCTTGCTGAGTAGGCTCTTCAAATAATAACACTTCGTCTTCTTGACCAGTATATGAAGTGGGGGTAGTTTCATCAAATGTAACATTAATGGATTCTTCAAAACAACCCCTTCTTTTATTGAATTCCCTATATGCCTTTGACATGTTGGAATATCCAAGAAATATACCTTCATCAGCCTTAGTATCAAACTTGCCTAGCTGATCCCTATTGTTTAGAATGAAATAGGGAGTGCGAAATACATGAAGAAATGAAATTGAGGGTCTTCTGCCTTTGAGAACTTCATAAGTAGTTTTCTGATGTCTTTTCACTATTAAAGATCTATTCTGGGTAAAACATGCAGTGTTCACAGCTTCTGCCCAGTATGAATTTTTCAACCCAGACTCAGCCAACATAGATCTTGCTGCTTCAATGAGAGTTCTGTTTCTTCTTTCTGCAACACCATTGATATCGGCTAAAAAGTCATGTTTTTACCCCGATATTAAGTCCCAAAAGCATAAATTTCAAAGCTTTGTCTGCAAAATAATCACTTTTTCGGTTAGATTTGTAGGTAAAGTAATTACGAAGACGATGCAAGAAGAATCGAGAAAATCGAAGCTAAAACAAAGATTCTAGAGCAAAAACGGTGAAAGACAAGAAATCAAGTTACGATCTAAGGAATCAGCAAGCCAAACGACTTGCCAAAGGGTTGCTAAATGGCCTGCCAGTATGGCAAATGGCCTACTAAATGCCCAGATCAAACGGGCTGTGCAAATGGGCAAGCCTTCCAAACGGGCTGTGCAAACGGCTTGCCATATATATATATATATATATATATATATATATATATATATATATATATATATATATAAATTATGTATTGCAGGTAAAATTCAACTCTATTTAAAGGCTTTTTGTCATCCAATTTCAACACACTTCTCTTCACTCTCTCACTACAATACACTTTCTCTCACTAGAGCTTTCAAGTCCTTCTCACCACCGAGCGGGAAATTAAGTACCCGGAGGCGAACGCCGAAGATTGTAATAGGAGAGGTCTGGAGGATGTCAGCACTTGTAATGGTCTGGATCTCGTCTGTAAATGGTGAACGCTTTTCTTAATTTAATAAAGTTATCTTAAATTGCCTTCATCTTGCATGACTATCTATCTATTACAAATGTTTATTATATGTTGAATACGTTATCTGAAACTTATGCTATTGTTATGCTGAAACCTTGACGGTTAAAGAAGTTTAATTTACGGATCACCTTTCCGCTTATTCACGTGGCTATAACCTAGTATTAGGACCTGATCAACCCTAGGATACAGGTAAGTAGTTATGTATGCTTAACGTCACAATAGGGATATAGTACCTACGTATGGATAATCATTTATTCGTCAAAGAAGAGCTGCCCATTTAGGTTGCGATTAGAGTAGACAATATAGAGTTCAGTGAACACTAGTCTGCTTAGAAGTATGATTCGCATCAGAAGCAACATTCTTGAGATGTTGTAAGATGATTCGGGGTTGAATAAGTGATCGCAAAAGGAGAGACTTCTAACCCAATTAACAGTACCTTAGAATATCTAAGATTGCACATCTGTTAATGTTAAGGCATATCATAGTATTAAGTGGTGGAATATTACTTTAGTTAAACCAACTAGGATTAAGAAAAGCTGAGACTTTCCTTTAGGGATATACCACTTTGTTCATGTACCTAGGATTCTATCCATATGGTCGTTTAAACCCTCCAGGTTAACGTTGGGAGTAGGGACATCTGTCTTAGCCAGAATCTTCAAGGCCTAAACCCTTAGTGACAAATCAGTTAGGTTCATAGCCCAAATTGATTGAGGTTTAGTGTTTATTCTAGGAAGTTAACTTTTGTGATGATTCTCCAGTAGAACCCTGTTCTTCATACCTATCTATCCTTATCTTTATAGTTACACTAATATATTCATAGTTAATCTTAATCTATCACCTCTTGTCACTAGGGTTAACTATATAGGCACTTTTGTCCCACGTTACTGAAAAAACATACAAAAATACGAACCTGAGTTATATTTACCACTTACTCGTTAAAAGGAAGACATGTAGGTGAGTTATAGCTAGGAAACCCCAGCTAAATACAAATGATAAAACCATTATTCTCTCTTGGTAGTTAAAGCTGGCGTGTTGCGACCTAACGACACCGCACAAATAAAACCGTTCATTTTAGCCATATCATTGTAGAAGTAAGTTTTTGGCGCAGCTGCCGGGGACTTATTTTCTGTCAGTTAAGGTAATCATTGATTCTGTCAAAATATCTGCGAATCTTGAGTGGTGTCAAAGAAAGACAATTATACACGGACTTGGTTGTTGGATTTTCCGAACAGTCTCAAAATATATTGGAACCAAAAGGATCCTGCCTCTCCGTTGTCAGCCTGACCACTTGTTTCAAAGATAAATTGACTGGAACCACACGTGCTTAACAAACAGAGAGTTTGTCAGTATAGGATTTAAAGTCACCATTACAGTAAACCCTTTTCAAAACTATAAAAACAAAATATTAATTATGGTCTTAATTTTTGTAGATTTCAACTTAACCGACTATGAAGAAAGTGCGAATGGCAGTTGCTCTCCCACGACTTCGGAAACCGGAGAAGTTTTTATTTATAAAACAAAAACAAATCTAAACCCTGATGAATCTCATCAAGAATTAGTTCTTGATCCTTGTAGTCCAAGAAGACGGATAATTTCATCTGACTTAGAGATTTCATTGCTTTTGGATAAGTTTTACTCAAATGAACTAGGATCCGACCCTCTTCACGATCCAAAAGGGAGACTCAGCCTTAATGAACTCCTGATTATGTAAGATGAAATACGGGAAGAATATCCGACTATTTTCAATTATCCAGACTTGTTTGAATATGTCCCACAAGAGAAACGAAACACTGATAAAACAAAAGCTCCGTTTAATGGAAATCTGTTAAATCATAGTAGAAGGTTAGACGTCTATAGAGAATTCATTAGGCACCTCTATTCCTTAGACTTCCCGTTCTCAAAATTTCAAACCAATCTGTTAAAAGAGCTGCGCTCTCAAGTTCGTTCTCTTCACAAAGTGTTAAAAGAATGTGGGGATGACATTTTTGTCAAATATCGGGATACAGAAATTGATTTCAAATTCGATCTAGAGTAATTCGTTAGTTTTCTCCCTCACTTCAACAATAAGGAAGTTTCTCCAATTCATATAAACCGTTATGTCTCCGCAATGATTTCTCAATTAGAATTTTGGACTGAAAGCAAGAAACCAAACCCTATTTCAAAATATGGAAACCGAAATTTCTTTTACTTTGATCCAGCCTCATTTCTTATCAAAAGATTAATTGAAGTTTTTCCGGATTCCACCGAGGAAAGAATGCATCAGAATTTCTTCGCAAAAAAGAAAGGAAATATATTCTGAACTCGTACAAATCCTCACTATGTCAAAATTTCCATTTACAACCTCGCAAAGGAAGATCATTCGGAAATTATCTACAAACTTTAAATTTACTATCGGTGATCCTGACTGCACGGAAGATATTCTATTTCAAGATACAGTGTCAAAACTTCTTTTTGAACTTAATTATCGAGATACTGGACCAAGGGTGAAACGACCCGTCCTAATCTATCTGGTACTTGACCTCTATATGATACATTTTGCAAACATTGCATTCGTTTTTAAAAGAAAGACAAACTTTCATTTCATCAAAAGTTGACGGCATGCATACCATTTCATAATATATCCAGCTATAATTGACCTAATAATAATCTTGATGAACTCAACGACTCGAATGCGACATCTTTTGAAATATGTCATGAATGACTCCAAGTAATGTCTCTAAAATGAGCAAATGCACAGCGGAGATTTCTTTCATACCTGAGAATAAACATGCTTTAAAGTGTCAACCAAAGGTTGGTAAGTTCATTAGTTTAACATAAATAATCATTTTCATCATTTTAATAGACCACAAGATTTCCATTTCTCATAAATATACGTCCCATGCATAGAGACAAAAATATCATTCATATGGATTGAACACCTGGTAACTGACATTAACTAGATGCATATAAGAATATCCCCTATCATTCCGGGAAATCCTTCGGACATGATATAAAATTTTGATTACTTGTGTCTATTTCGTAAAACATTTATAAAACTTGCGCATGTATTCTCAGCCCAAAAATATAAAGGGTAAAAAGGCAAATGAAACTCACAATACTGTATTTTGTAGTAAAAATACATATGACGACATTGAACAATGCAGGGTTGGCCCCGGATTCACAAACCTATATCAATTATATATATTAAGACATATAATGACAATTAATTAGTTTATATATTAATATTGCTAATATACTTCTTGTATTAATAATTTGTTAGTTAATTAGCTATATTTATTTCATATGTAAATACCTTTTGTTTTAAAAAAATAATAATTATAATAATACTAATATAATTTGTAATAATAATAATAATAATATTAATAATGATAATAATAAATATATTGTTAAAAGTAATAATAAAATTAATGTTAACACTATTAATAATAATGACGATACTTTTAATTTTAATAAAAAGATAAGTTTAATAATAATGATAATTCCAATATTAGTCTTAATGATATTATTACTAATTTTAATGGTAAAAGTCATAATAGTTATGATAATCATAATAAGGATAATATTATTATAATAGTAATATTAATACTTATGATAATAATAATAAATAATAATGATAAAGAATAATAATAATAATAATAATAATAATAATAATAATAATAATAATAATAATAATAATAATAATAATAATAATAATAATAATATCAAATAATACCTTAGAAGCATTAAAAAGAAATAAACTTTCTGGGACGGGACTCGAACCCGCGACCTCTAGCTTACACCACAACACTCCTAATCATTGAGCTGCCTTTTACATTTGTATTTTAACCCCGACCTAAAACCATTTAACTCGTTTTCTACATCAAGCCCGATGAGCCCAATCACCTGGCCCAACCCGTGTAGCTATTAATTGAAAAAAAATATAACCTGCAGCAGCCTAGGTTTGAACTCAGGACCCCTTGTCTACCAAGCAACCACTTAAACTAATGAACCGTTGTATTATTTCTGTTTTAACTCGCACAATTATTTAACATATATGAAGACTGTTTATCATCTTCATCCTACTTATATAATCACCAATATTGAATCATCATTATCATTCATTCATACCCACTGCATCATTCGCTAATCATCATCCTTAATCATCATCAACCTATATCATTGTCAATCATCATCCTACATACTAATCTAATCATCATTATACTCGCATAACACATATCATCATGTATCATTTTTGTTACACGTCATCATCATTCACGATCATTATCATCATCATCGCCATCTATTCTTCATTATCATTACATCCTATCTATACCTTATAGAATGTGTGTGATTGTATTGATATCGTGCAAGAATCAGGGAAACACAAAGCAGTAACTTGCAAGAATTGACCCAATAACCGTATAAACCTCAGCCTATTAGAATAAGGCAGTCCATCCATGCTTAGTTCGATGGAATAAAAAAAATGCTAAAGGCGTTTAATCATTAACAGCAACAATAATATATCATGCTTAAATCAAGTGGGTTCCCTTGATTATTTTATGTCGGCCAAAATAAAAATATACCAACTTTAACCCGTTTGTCAACATACACTTTTGCATAAAGCAATTTGTAGACTAGTGGAGGATTGGTTGAGTGTGGCACTACTATAATTATATATAACATGATTATAATCATAATCACATCATTCATCCATTGTGTGTTGGGCGAGTTTAAAAGAAAAGAAAAAAATATATACGTGAGCAGTAGTAGCCAAAGAAAGGGTGAGGTGATGGTGGTGTTTTGGATCGATGGTTTGTGTGTTGGTTCTAACAGATCAAACGGTGTAGCAGCAGGTATGCTGCAGTTCGAATAGAAGTAGAAGAAAAGAAGTGAAATAGCGAGCAATAACGGTAATTTCTTCTTCCTTAATAGTTATTGTACATTGTCATATTCATTTTAACATCTTTATTCGAATAATAAAGGTACAGTGGGTTGTACATGTATGAGTGTGGTGGTCTGTTCGAAAGGGTTATAGCACAGTAGGTTGTGATCGTTGGTGGGTTTCAATGCATGACCGGTGGTGGTTAAATGAAGAAGAAAAGGTGTTGGTTCTTCTTCGAGCAGTAACAACAGGTGTGTGATCTAAATAGAAATAGAATGATGATAGTTTTATGGTAAAGATTGAGAGAGAGATTGAGAAGCATGGTGACTGTTCAACAAGAATAAATTGCAAGGTTGTTTTGGAGTTTTTTGGTTAAGAACAGGGTCGACAAGCTATCACATGTTTTTATGTTTTTTTTTTCATTCTAGAATTTGCTGGAGATATAGTGATATATTATGATAGTATTCAAATATTTTAAGCTAATACAGATGATGTGTTAGCGTTGTAACTTGATTAAGACGTGTAACCAAAAATCTGTACGAAGATATCAAACAGAAGATAATCAATTAAAATTAGAAAGTGGTTAAACTGATTTTGTTTGCGTCTGTTTGAATGGAATCAAGTTGTTCTAGATCGCAGACATAAAGAAAGAATTGATACAGGATCGATGGTGATATGCAATTGAATTATACGCTTATTCCTTGAATCATAATTTACGTAATAAATATTGATAAAATGTTATATGTTTTAGTAATAATAATAAAATAATAATTATATTAATAATAATAATAATAATAATTAGTGATCACATTATTTATACTAATAATAATATATTTTCATATAATAATTATAATAATAATAATTTATAGTAATAATAATGATAACTTTTAATAATAATAAATCACAATAATAATAATAATATTAGTGAAAATGATAACATTATACATGATAATTATATTAATAATACTAATTATCTTAGTATTGATAATAATAATAATATTTATAAATAACAAGTTTCATAGTTATGTAATATTACTAATTCTAGTATAGATTTTAATATTAAAGGTCATAGCGATAATAAATATATATTTTTACATATTATTTATTATATGTTGTTTAATAATGGATATTATACCTTTTAATAATAACATCTGATAATAATGGAGATATAATAAGTTACATTTTCTCATTTATATATATATATATATATATATATATATATATATATATATATATATATATATATATATATATATATATATATATATATATATATATAATATTAATAATACTGAGTCTGTATTATTAATAATAAAAACAATTATATTATAACAATTATATTTTAAACTTTTAATTAGTAATTTTAAATGATAACATATGTTGAATATTTATACTTTTATAAACGATTATTAATAAGAATCATATATATATATATATATATATATATATATATATATATATATATATATATATATATAATTTACATTTTTAATTACACACAATTGTTCGTGAATCGTCGGGAATAGTCAAGGTCAAATGCATTTATGAAAAATAGTTCCAACATTTTGAGACTCGATTTAATAAACTTTGCTTATCGTGTCGGAAACATATAAAAATTTAAGTTTAAATTTAGTCAGAAATTTCCGGGTCGTCACAAAGGGACGGAATTTCTAACGTTAAAAAAGTTAGAAGGGCTTTGGTTAAATTTATGGACGACATCAGAGATTTACAAAAGCGCGAGCGTAAAATGCTAAGTGACTTTGAAATATTTTCAGTACACTCTGCGGATTTGCTCTGGATGGTCAAAGAAGCTTTAAACTTTTCTTTCTTTTCGCGTCATTTTTGGAACTTAGTTGTGGAACCTATGTAATTTGAGCTATTTATGAAATAAAATATTTTAATTTTACTCCATTATTTTATCTTTTAAATTTTAGTTAATTAATAAAAATTAACCGGATTAAAATTCGAAGCATTTTTTATGGTAACTCTTATTAATATAGCTAAATTTTTAAAATTAGAAAAAAATATAAAAATTTCGCGAGTCGGGTCGGGAAAAAAGGCCCGAGAGCCACACGGGCCAATTTCTTTCTCCTTTTTCTTTCCTTTCTCCTTCTTTTTCTTTTCTTTTTGATCTTCTCCTCCCTCCCCTGTGACTCACGGCCGACTGCCCCAACCCACCACCAACATCATCAAATCTTCATCATTTTACACGATTCAAAGCTCAAATCTTATTCTCTCGTGCCTCCTAAACACGATTTCATCATCAATTTGGTGTAAAAGGTACTCTTTCTTGGTCAAAATCCGAATTCTTACTTAAAGTCAAAATTTTAACTTTTGAGAAAAATTGTGTTTTAGGCCCAATTTTGGATTCCTTTATGCTTAGTTAGATAATGTGATTGTTGTGTGTTAGTTTTTAGGTTTGATTGAAGCACTTTGGATAGTTTTTAGCTCTCGATTCGTTAGTTGAGGTTTTAGGGTAGAAATTGGTGAAATTCTTGGAAAATTGATGTTTTACTAGCTTAATTAGGCTTAGTGATTCATTTAGGATGATTAGAAACTAATTTTGGAACAATATATGCTTGTTTGCTTAAATTTGACATTTTGGTTAAACTACATTTTGGTTAAACTACACTTAATGGTTTTAGTGATTCATTTTGGTTAAACTACATTTTGCATTAATTAGGCTTAGTGATTCATTTACGATGATTAGAAACTATTTTACTTTGTTGGCAAAATAATCGGTTTTTCGGTTAGATTTGTAGGTAAAGTAATTACGAAGACGATGCAAGAAGAATCGAGAAAATCGGAGCTAAAACGAAGATTCTAGAGCGAAAACGGTGAAAGACAAGAAATAAAGTTACGATCCAAGGAATCAGTAAGCCAAACGGCTTGCCAAACGGCCTGCCAAATGGCAAATGGCCTGCCAAACGTCCAGATCAAACGGGCTGTGCAAACGGGCAAGCCTTGCAAACGGGCTGTGCAAACGGCCTACCAGCCGTTTGCAGGCAAAATCCAACTCTATTTAAAGAATTTTTGTCATCTAATTTCAACACACTTCTCTTCACTCTCTCACTACAATACACTTTCTCTCACTAGAGCTTTCAAGGCCTTCTCACCTTCGAGCGGGAAATTAAATACCCGGAGGTGAACGCCGAAGATTGTAATATGAGCAGTCTAGAGGATGTCAGCACTTGTAATGGTCCGGATCTCGTCAGTAAACGGTGAACGCTTTCCTTAATTTAATAAAGTTATCTTAAGTTTCATTCATCTTGCATGACTATCTATCTGTTGCAAATGTTTATTATATGTTGAATACGTTATCTGAAACTTATGCTATTGTTATGCTGAAACCTTGACGGTTTAAGAAGTTTAATTTACGGATCACCCTTTAAGCTTATTCACATGGCTATAACCTAGTATTAGGACCTGATCAACCCTAGGATACAGGTAAGTAGTTATATGTGCTTAACGTCACAATAGGGATATAGTACCTACGTACGGATAATCATTTATTCGTCAAAGAAGAGCTGCCCATTTAGGTTGTGATTAGAGTAGACAATATAGAGTTCAGTGAACACTAGTCTGCTTAGAAGCATGATTCGCATCAGAAGTAACGTTCTTGGGATGTTGTAAGATGATCCGGGGTTGAATAAGTGATCGCAAAAGGAGAAACTTCTAACCCAATTAACAGTCCCTTAGAATATCTAAGATTGCACATCTGTTAATGTTAAGGCATAGCATAGTATTAAGTGGTGGAATATTACTTTAGTTAAACCAACTAGGATTAAGAAAAACTGAGACTTTCCTTTAGGGATATACCACTTAGTTCATGTACCTAGAATTCTATCCATAAGGTCGTTTAAACCCTCCAGGTTAACGATGGGAGTAGGGATATTCGTCTTAGCCAGAATCTTCAAGGCCTAAACTCTTAATGACAAATCAGTTAGGTTCATAGCCCAAATTGATTGAGGTTTAGTGTTTATTCTAGGAAGTTAACTTCTACAATGATTCTCCGTCAGAACCATGTTCTTCATACCTATCTATCCTTATCTTTATAGTTACACTAATATATTCGTAGTTAATCTTAATCTATCACCTCTTGTCACTAGGGTTAACTATATAGGCACTTTTGTCACATGTTACTGAACAAACATATAAAAATACGAATCTGAGTTATATTTACCACTTACTCGTTAAAAGGAAGACAAGTAGGTGAGTTATAGCTAGGAAACCCCAGCTAAGTACAAATGATAAAACCATTACTCATTCTTGGTAATTAAAGCCGGCGTGTTGCGACCTAACGACACCGCACAAATAAAACCGTCCGTTTTAGCCATATCAACCATTCTGTTGAGGTGTTCTCACAGCAGAAAAGTTTTGTGAAATTCCTTTGTCAGCACAAAATTCTTCCAATGCTGCATTTTTGAATTCTATACCATGATTAATTCTAAGTTGCTTCACCAGTTACCCATTCATTAGTTCCATTATTTTGATAAAATTGATAATTTCATCAGCTGCTTCATTCTTTTGCTTCAAAAAGAATACCCATGTGTATCTGGAATATTCATCAACAATCACCAGTGTATACTTCTTCTCACTACAGTTGGCTATGTTAACAGGACCAAAAAGATCCATATGAAGTAGGTGAAATGGTTTCTCAACAGATGAAATCTGTTTTGATTTGAATGAGGCATGGTGATGCTTTCCTTTTTCACATCCAGGACACAATATGTCCTTCGCAGAAGACATTGTAGGTAGCCCAGACAGCAAACTTTTACTAGATAATTTGTGAATTTCTTTAAAGTTGAGATGTGAGAGTCTCTTGTGCCATAACCACTTGAGGTTGTCTGCTGCCTTTGAATAAAAACAAGTATCTGTTGTTGTGATAGCTGTGTTCATGTCAATTTGATACATGTTATCATGCCTTTTTGCTGTCAGCAGTGGCTTCCCTGTCTTATCAAAAATAGTGTCAATTTTACTTCTGAATTGGACTATCTTACTTTTGCTTGTCAGTTGGCTTATGCTGAGTAAATTATGTTTAAGCCCAATGACATATGCTACATTTGAAAATGTAACATTCCCATTTGTTAAAGTACCAAAACCCTTTGTGTAACCCAATTAATTATCTCCATATGATACAATTGGACCATCCTTTTCTTGATAGTCCATCAGCAGTGACTTACATCTGGTCATATGTCTCAAACATCCACTATCGAGATACCAGATTTGCTTGTTTTGAATGCCCTGCACAGTAGCTTAGAGATTAGTTCTTTTTGGGAACCCATCCAAGGATGGGTTCTGGAAGAGTCATCTTTGATGCTTTCTTCTTGCTGCTTGGTTGGTTTGAGGGGTAGCCGCATTGGGGGTTCATAACATGGGTACATTGAAGGTACAAGTGAGCTTTGATACCTGATATTGCTCCAAACGAACATATATTTAGTCGCAATATCATCCAAATATGTAAAGTTTTTAGTTGTCATTATTCTATTTTTATGTTGTAATCGTTTAAATAAATAAATGCGAAGACGGAGCACGAAGATTAAAGAATTAAAGAAAAAGTGCCACTAAAGCTGGAAAAGTGCCACTAAAGCCATAGTGCACTCAAAAGTGCCACTAAAAGTGAGTTAAAGAGTTGCGCGGATATTGGGAGTTAAGGAAAATTATTTTTATGCAAATTACAAGTTGCGAAGCATAAAATCCAAGATATTAAAGCACACGAAAAGACGTTCGAGAAACCAGAACCGAGACTTAAACCGAGCATCAACGCGCGAGTCAACCGGAACAAGTCAACTATGCACATGAATATAATATAATATATATAATTATATAAATTATATATATATATATATATATATATATATATATATATATATATATATTAAAATAACATGTCGACGAGCTAAGTGCCAAAATGAATATGAGCTGGAAGTTGAAGCCATGCGATCGTATGGCATTTACCCTATAAGCCCATGCAATCGCATGGGCAGGCTGGACAGAATATGTACTATAAATAGCCAGTTTGTTCGACGAGTTCAGTACACCATATATCATTCACTCTCCCTCTGTAATATATATATATATATATATATATATATATATATATATATATATATATATATATATATATATATATATATATATATATATATATAGTTTAGTTTTATATTAGTTAGTTTGGGTAATGCAACGGTTATTTTACGAGTTCTAAATTCGAAATTCGGTCCGTGAAATGCTACGCGATAAATAATCATTGTAAGTTAAATTCTCCTTTTTAAGTTAATGTCTCGTAACTAAGTTATTATTATGATTATTTGAGTCGATGTAATCGTGATGTTGGACTAAATATTAAGACGGGGTTATTGGACTTTGGACCATAGTTAGGGTTTGGACAAAATACCGACACTTGTCGAAATGGGACTATGGGTTATTAATGGACTTTATATTTGATTAATACAGAGATTTACAATTAGACGTATTTATAAATAGCCACATACGTTCGATCAGGTACGATGGGCGGGATATTTATAAATACTAATAATTGTTCATTTGACCGAAGACGGGGATGAATTAATAGTCAATGGACTCATTAAAAAGGGGTGGATTACATAAAAGGGTAATTGGTGTAATTTTTAACAAAGTATTAAAACCTTAGATTACACGCAGTCGATAACATGGTGTAATTATTAAAAAAGTATTAAAACCTTGTTACTGGTTAAATCCCTAATTAGTTAAAATATTTAACTTTAGGTATAAGGTTAATTTGACGAGCATTTTATAATTATGACCGATGGACAATTATGGGCAAAAACTAGATAGGTTTCAAAAAAATTCAAGACAAAGGACAATTAACCCAGGATAATAAATTAAAATCAAAACGTCAAACATCATGATTACGGAAGTTTAAATAAGCATAATTATTTTATTTCATATTTTATCGTAATTTTATATATTGTCATTTAAATATCGTTATTTATTTTACACTTTAAATTAAGTTATATATAATATTTTGCATTAGGTTTTAATTGTGACTTAAGTTTTAAAATCGACAAACCGGTCATTAAACGGTAAACCCCCTTTTATATATTATTAATAATAATAATTATATATAATTTGTACAAATATAGTTATATAAAAATATAGTGTAAAAAAGCCAGCTCCCTGTAGAATGAACCGGACTTACTAAAAACTATACTACTCTAAGATTAGGTACACTGCCTATATTGTTGTAGCAGAGTTTAGGTATATCCCATTTGTAAATAAATAATAAAACTTGTGTAATTTGTAGCGTATTTCGTAGTAAAAATAACAGTATTTCGTACACCTCCGCTGCATCATCAAGTTTTTGCCGCCGCTGCCAGGGACTCGGCGAAACGCTATATTTTTAATTTATATTTGTAAAAATATAATTAGAAAAAAAAATAAAAAATATAAAAATATAAAAAATATAAAAATAGTAAAAAGAATATATATATATATATATATATATATATATATATATATATATATATATATATATATATATATATATATATATATATATATATATATATATATATATATTTAAGATTTTTCTTTTATTTTTAGTTCTTAAAATTAAGTTTATTTTAATTTATATAAATTTTACTTTTATATTATTTTGTAGAAAATTAAAATCAAATATTAAATAAAATAGAAACTAGTCCGAAGCCTGTTCGAAGCCCAATCTATTTCTGGTAAACCGGTCTATGCGACCACATGAGCCCGAAGGCTTAATCTCATATGATCGCATGAGATGTTGTGACTGACCAATCCTCAGACTTAATTAATATGATTTAGGGTTTAATTTTATAATTATTATTATTAGGATTTAATTTAAATATTGATAATTAGTTTTTAAGTTTTAATATATAATTTGTAATATTAAGTTTAATTATTATTATTAATTGTATAGATTAATATTTTTATATAAAAATAATATTTTTATACAAATTTTATTTTTATCATTTTAGATTATATCTTTTTATAATTTATATCTTTTTATTATTTAGTTCGTAGTTTTAATCGTATCGTTTGTAATTATAATTTTAATTTCTTTTTACCTTAGTTTAAAATTATATTTTTAGGTTTTGCCGTAAAATTCCTTAAGTGCTTTTTCTTTAGATTTAGAATTTAGACGCTTTAGAATTTTGCAACGCCGTTTTAAGTGCCAATATAAGTAATTGTCGTTTTTCGAATGTGATGAAACATGACTAGGAACTTCGAGATCAACAGGTTTAATTCACACAAAGGCGAAATTAGTGAATCAAACCAATCAAGTGAATATGGGTAGCTTTTTGGGATTAAATTAGTCAAACCACAAGGATTGTGATTAGATTAATACCTAGAGCTATTATTCACTACCAGGAGTGATTTGGGTTGAGAGAGAATCAGATTAGGTGAACCAGATCTGAGTGATTGTGTGTGAGAGAGGCTTAACCTAAAATGAAGAACATAAGACTTTATATACCCCTGCTATTGACTCACCCGTACGAGTCATCCATCACACGTACGAGTTGGCTTCATCAGCCGTACGGGTGATCACTCACTCGTGTCTTCTCATTCAGTTTATAATTATGACTTAGCTCAGCATCAACCGTGCGTATGAGCCTGTCAGCCGTACGAGTGATGCTTCACTCGTACGTCTGACTAAGTCTAACATAGTCAAACATCCGTATCGCATTCCTGCAGTACCTGTAACTACATACAAACAAAGATAGGATAATAATGAGCGATCATGGTATCCCAAAAACTGAAGTACTAATCACAAACGTAGGCAAGATGTCTAGGGACTTACAGAACATGCATCAATAACTCCCCCTAGGATCTAGAACATCGATTACAATAAAGTAGCATCAGTCTAATATCAATTACATATCCAGATTCTCTTTCTCTCCAAAATACATCATCATCAAAAACAAAAACAAACAAAATTACTAACTAGCATCACAGTATTCGACACACATCAGCTAGCTTGAACTTAGTTTGAGCTTTGAGCATCACTTTCGCTGTTGAGGTATGCATAGAGGACATCGATCACACGCTGATATCTCATAGCTTCCTCCTTTCGATCATCTCTGAATGTAATGTGATGGCAGTGAAGAGTCTCCACATTAATTCTCGACAAGTTCCTCAGCCACATAGGATCTAGAATCCTCACATTGTCGAACTGTATGCTTCCATCATCCTTCTCAATCGCAGTCAAGATCACTGCTTCTTCTGACAATTCATCATAGAACCACCATCTAAAGTTTTTACAGATATCCTTGGGTAATGGCATCAAGGGAGATTGTTTCATATACTTAGCTGGACGGAACTTAACAACACGGATAGGTCCTCTCTTAGAATTTTTCTTTATCAGGTGTATGGAAAACCTAGCGGCCGTTGACTTAAAGATGTCCCATTTCTCTGTCTTATACTCATATCTGAGTTTTCTCTGAAATAACCTGGAAAGGTCACAATCTTCAGCGTTCAACATCTTCAGCTTAGCAAGTTGCATGATCTCGAAGTACGGTAGAGTTTTGAAATGACTGGGACGTGCCATATAATCAACTCCTCCTTCCCTCTTGATCACAAAACAATTGATCTCCTTGAAATAGCCCCAACTCAAAATTTTACCCTTGGAGTACTTGGTTCTTTTACCTTTCTCATAGAAACTGACAAATTGCGGCTCGAGCACTGGCTTATCTACTTGATCAGGGTTAACAACGTTCTGTCTCCACCAATTTTGACGATCTTCGTCTTCCTTAACGTTTCTATTCACTTTAACCCTATCACGTTTGAACCATTCATTAATCTCATTCCATGTCTCGGCTTTAGCTTGTTCGGCTCGGAGTTTCTTATCTTTCAATTCAGTTTCTTTTCTTTCTTTCTCAACAAGCAGTTTCTCATGTCGGATCTTCTTGTTCCTTTTTAACATAACATCCACTTCTTTCGCTTGTTCTTTGTATACCTTCCTCGCCTTTTCTAATTCAATTAAGTTCTTTCTTTTCTCCTCACAACTCAGATTGAAGAAGTCACTTAAGGTGTTGAGTGAAGGATGTGAGTATGGCTCAAGTGAAGGCATAACAATCTCAACTTCTTCTTCTTGGTCTTCTTCATCATCAGATTCTGTCACAAATTCGTCCTCGGACTCGATAATCACATCCTCTTTCAAACTATCTTTACCAACAGAATCTTCACTCTTCTCATCAGCAAACAAATTATCAAAATCACTTAAGTTGATATTTTGGATTGAATCGGTAGGGATACTTGACAATGACTCTTCTTGTAGAGTCTTGTTTTCAGCTTCAGCTGTCCCAGCATTCTCCGTATTGTTTTTGCTGTCATATGCTAGAGCAGCAAGCTGTTCCAATGGAAAATCACTTGGTGGAACGTCCCCCTTTTCTGCATCATTAAAAACATTTGAATAATTCATATAATATTCAGCAGTAAAGACCTCACCATATTCATTAAAACTTCGAATAGGTATCACTAACGGTATATCAAAAGAGGGTCCTCCAGTTCCAGCATCATCTTCATCGTCTCTTTCATCACCTTCTCCCAAATCAGAAGAATACTCTTCTCCTTTCTCCGTTATCAACTTGGTTTTACCCGAGGTAAGCTATTCGATTCTTTCATTCAACTTCTTCATCTTCTCCTTGTTCTCACTCTTAATCGCCAAAACTTTCTTTCTCAACTTATCTATTCTTTCCTTCCGACGGTCCAGTCTATCAGATAACCTCTTGTTCTCTTCCACCAACGAATAGATCTTAGCATTACTGATCTTCTTCTCCTCAGTAGCTTGATTCTCCAGATTGGTTATTTTTGTGATCAACGACAACAGTAGATTATGATGTGTCTTGTATTCATCTGACGTGACCTAAGGTGTTGTTGTGGCAGGTTTCGGTGAGGTAACAGCAGCTCTTGCATCCTTCATAAACCCGGATGGTTTCCTCTGAGCCTGTTGTTTTGAACCTCCTTGTGATGATCTCTTAGGTGAATCATAAGAATACTTCGTTCTTTTCTCCTTCTTTTTCAGTTGCTTTGCGGTCATAGGATCCTTTCCTTTCCTCTTCCTTTGAATCAAACTGGTATCCTCCTCAGTTGCTTCATCATCACCCTCAATAATCTCATCATCAACATTACCTCCTCATTGAGCTTCACCAGTAGCTCGTTGATTATCACCCTCACCTTCTTTATCAGAAACTTCGTAGTCAGAGTCTGAATCCTCATTTCTCCACGCATTACCAGCTGGGCATCGATAGTTCTCCTTGATAAGATGACAAATGAGCTGTCTATTAAAGTCAGGCTTTAAATCCGCAATCCTTGTCTCTTCCATTCTGCGAAAAGTAATCGGATTCATCGGCTTCAGGTGGATAATATCCTCTTTAAGCTTAGGTAAATCAGGTGCAGCATCATTAATGATCAATTGTAGAAAACGGGCGTATATCAGATATCTTTGGGAAGAACTGAAGTGATTTGCCTTGAAATAGTAGAAAACAAAACCCGAAAAATTGCATGGAGCCTTGAGAACAAGTGCCATAAACATACTCTGCACTTTCTCGTTCAACTTATCAAAGCCCGATTTGCATCCACTCAAGCAATGCATGATCACATGAGCAAGATATCTAAATTGTGGTGGCAGACATGTCTTCACCATCTCAGATTTTCCAACAAGGTAACCAAAATAAGCACATCTTCTGAAACAACCATGGATTCGTTCTCTACTGATAGTCATATGGGAGCAGTTCTCGTCATTGAAACCCAAAATCCTTCTAATCACATCCTTAGAAATAGTAATATCATGACCTTGAATCTTACTAACTAGCTTATCTTCATCAACATCCAACACAGCATTTCTCTAGAACTCTCTCTGATGACTGTAGTATGCAGTGCATTCAGTAGAAATAGCAGTGTGTATCCTTGATCTCTTAAGAAACTCGATAATCTCCTTAAAGTGAGAACCTCTTTCAAGAGTAGTATCATAAAGAGCGACTTGATTATTCAGTTTGCCCATTTCTAACGGAATCTCTAGTTGACCAGGTGGATTGATAGGATTATCTTGAGGATTAGCTTTTGGATTAACTTGTTGCTCCCCTGTCCTTCAACGTTAACAACCGGAATGTTTACTTGTTGTTCTGCCATCTGATGATATCTAAACAGAAACTGAAACGTTAACAGAGATGTTAGATATATAAATCAATAAACATAAAGCATTAAATCATTTACATCAAAGTGTCATAAACATGTTAAACAGGATGAAATGGGCGAGTGACAGTGTCACACGTGCGGCTGAGAGATCAACCGTGCGAGTGATATAGTCACTCGTGTCACGGTTGACACGTTTGAGCAATAATATGCTTTCAGACAGGGTACACGGCTGATGCATTAAAACATAAGCGAGTGAATCAACAGTGTGGTGACTCGTGCGTGTAATCACATGTGTCAACTCTTGCAAACGAGTGATCAATAAATTCAAGACAAACGAGTGAGCTCAAAGGTCCACACTGTTGATCATCAACCGTGTACTGACTCGTGCGAGTCATGTCTCACGCGTGCGAGTGACGTCACTCGTGCATGTCTGATGAAACTCGTATTAAATGCCTTTTTCAAATCATCAAAATCACATAATTGTGCATTTTATGGACCGATTTACATCACGATAGTATCATAAGGTTCAGTTAAAAACAAAACAATTACATATACACATCAAAACAATTTTCAATTTCACAAAATTCGAATTAAGAACCCTTAGGGTTTCGACTCATTAAAACAACAAATTAATGTAACTAAACTCGATGAAATCATACCTAATATGTGGCGCTAGATTCGTCTAAGTATGCTTAACGTTCGTTGCAAAGGAATGCTTGATCAGTGATGATCGAATTTAGAGAGAGAAAACGAGTTGGGTGCACAAGTGTGAGCTGCTGAGCTCATCACCCCTATTTATACTCTCGTGATCAACCGTGCGGTTGATCACACGATCCACCATCAAACACGCGTCTCACCTAAATCACACGTGCGTGTGACCCAATTGTCTTAGGACAAGTTTGATCAGGGTTATCCGTACGGTTAACCTCAAACGAGTGGTCAATCGTACGGTTCACACATCAAGTGTGCGTGTGACCACTTAGGCAATTTCAAAACTTCAAAATTTTACAACCTTAGGATTTCAACTCGTTCGGCAATCTTAGATCTAACAAGCACTTTCAACTTGAGTCAAAAATCACTAAACCTTAAAGAAATGACCATTAACACTTAGGTAGACAAAATCCTAACCTAAACAAGGTTATTACTCTAATCATTCTGTGTTCCAAGAGTAAATCCTACAGTGTAATGTCAACTTAAGTTCATTAGCAATCTAAATCATCAATGTCCTTCAAACAGTCACAAGCTCTACAAACCTCTATCTCATAGATTTGGTGGCCCAATATCTTGATCTCAACAAAGTTCTTTCAGATGTCGTTATGCACTCAGAGGATAATCAGAAAAATAAGGAAATGATAGAATCTTTATGAATTTTCTGATGTAAAAAGTCATGCAACTAAAATTATGCAAATGAAAGACATTCTATCATGAAATGCAATAACATGCAAACCAAAATCTTTTTGTTATTTTATAGTTTTCAATGCAAACAAATTAACAGTACAGATATATAAGACATACAAATCCACATTCTTTTTGTGAGCAAGATGATTAACTATTTTAAAAATGGATCAGAACTGACATATTGAATCAATTTCTGTTGTTCATTACTAATTATCCAGTCTATGTCTATTATCATGCAATTACTGATATCAATCCTCATTAAACATGAACATATTCATTCCGGACACTTCGACAATCATGTTGGCATAAATTACTTGAACACTATAAAGCAATGATTTTTGAGATCATGCTAAGTTCATTAATCCTTGATTCTTCCATCACTTATGATTGTGCATTTTTATTAGGTTGTCAATTCATTACACGTAACTTTCCTTTATCTCTTTTCATGTACTTCATTCAAATTGAACAGGATGGTTCTCACGGCATTTTGAATAACCCTGTCAGCCTTTGGCTTCTACCAATGTGTTGACAATATTCAATCTAGTTGGCTCGGCTGATCCCAGAATATATTAGATTATCCGAATAGGCACACTATTTACCGCGGGGATTGGTCTACAGTTAAAGCAGACTTGCCTGATGACCAGTGGTCACACGAAATAAATCTCGAGGAACTTAACTTCTTTATGTTCAAGTTGTCATGGAAAACGGAATCGAAAGTTAACCTTTCATAAATAAGTATTAGAGTATATCTATGTAAATATCTTTCCAACTTACAGTCTTAATGGATATAACTCTATATTGCAGACGACAAGAATCTTGATAGTTCAGTGTGAACGTCGTGATTAAACAATTCAAGCTGCGCGGGGGCATCACACTAAGAATGATCTAAGTTCTTTATGAGCACATCATGAATCAGCATTCTTCATACTTTCAGGACTTTGCCATCTTGATACGCCAATTTTATTGACATTGATTTTCTTTTGATATTTTATTTTTCAGCATATCACTGTCTTTTGATATATTGATTTTGAACGCAATCAAGAATGGATTTTCCATTCTTATGCATGAACTCATGTTTCTTTGTTGTGTGCTCAGATCACTCGAAGGTGTTCTCCCTTAAATGCTTGAACGGTCCGCAATAAGGAATTATACTTTTCAACCTTAAGCGAGAAAGGACACTTACTTTCAACATAAACTAATTTTCTATGTATTTTCAGGGTTTAGTTTCGATTATTAAGTCTCACGCCCGGGACAACGTGGTATGCACCAGCCAAACAGATAATCCTCAACCCCTTAAATGATCTATTGAAGCTGAATTGGTAGAGCAACGTTGAATATTGCTTGGGGACATCCAACACCAACTTTCTCTAACGATTATCAATTATGATAGGGGATACCCTCAACCGACTGTTGAGTTCCTCAACAACTATCATTTCATACAGTTTCGGAGATAATTAGGTGATTACCTTCAAACACTACAGATCGTCCATGACTTCCGAATCTTAGATGATCATTATTCTTATTATGATTGTCTAATGCCAAGAATTCATAAGTCACATCTATCAGTACATCACACAACAGATAGACATAAACGTTCAAATCAGTCCTTACTAATCAAATATATCAATTCTCAGTACAGTGATTTCTTCATCTCCAACATATTAATCAAAACAAGCTCATTTTTGGATTTTTTAACTTTTTAAGATTTTATGGTGAGGCAATTTTTCACTTTTTATGTATTTTCTGCTGATAACATATACTCCCCCTAAAATGCTGAAATATAAAATCTTTTTATGTTTTAGCATTTTAACCAAACAGAAAATAACTACAGACTAGCATGCAATCATGAGATAAATCATGCAAAGGAATACAGACAGAAAGCAAAAATATGCAATACAGATAATTAACAACCAAAAATCTACATGTCATGCATCCTACATGCAAAGTCTAAAAGCTTGACTAACCTTCACACACAACATCCGTAATTACTTTATCTCGATCAACAATGCCATTCATCTCTAGTAGGAGTAAGAACCTAGGTTTATCAAAAGCCTTAGTGAATAGGTCAGTCCTTTGGTCCTTAGTACCTATTCTCTTAACCTTAATAATCTTTTTCTCATGGCAATCCCTAAGAAAATGATATTTAACACCTATGTTTTTAGTCTTAAAATGTTGAATAGGATTCTTAGTGATCGCTATAGCAGCAGTGTTATCAATATAAAGAGGAGAGAAAGAGATTCTTGGCCCGTAATCGCGAAGTTGTTGTTGGATCAAAACAACTTGCGAACAACAACTAGCAGCAGCTATATATTCAGCTTCACACGTGGAAAGAGCAACTGCAGTTTGTTTCTTGCATTGCCAGGTCACCAGCCTTTCACCTAGAAATTGACATCCTCCTGATGTAGACTTGTTGTTGATTTTACAACCAGCATAATCTGAATCGGTATAAGCTACAAGATCAAACTTCTCATCGTTCGAATACCAGATGCCGAGATTTGGCGAATGCAACAGATAACATAGAATTCTTTTGGTAGCTGTAAGATGAACTGTATTCGGATTAACTTGATAACGAGCACACAGACATGTTGCGAACATAATATCTGGCCTAGACGCAGTGAGATACATGAGCGATCCGATGATTGCTCGATAGTATGTAGGATCAACAGGTTCTCCTTCGCACTCAAGTGAAATACCATGATTAACAGCTAGCGGAGTTGACACAGGACGTTTTTGAGTCATACCGAAATGTTCCAGTATATCATTCACATACTTTGCTTGATGAAGAAAAATACCATTACTAGTATGTTCGACTTGTAAACCAAGAAAGTAGTGTAAGAGACCTAGTTTACTCATTTCGAACTCATCCTTCATCACTTGTTCGAACTCATCAACGAGTTCCTGCTTAGTAGCACCGAAGATAATATCGTCAACATAAATCTGGACTAAAATAATGTCGTCATCTTGAACTTTTGTGAACAGAGTACAGTTTATCGTGCCCAGTTGATATCCTTTTTCAATTAGATAACTCGATAACCATCCGTACCAAGCTCTAGGAGCTTGATGTAAACCATAAAGGGCCCGACGTAATCGGTAAACTTTGTCAGGATGAAGATGATCTTCAAAACCCGGAGGTTGACTGACATATACTCTTTCATTTAGCTTTCCATAAAGAAAAGCACTCTTAACATCCATTTGATAAACTTTAAACTTCATAAAAGACGCGAAATTCAAGAAAATGTGAATCGCTTCCAATCTGGCAACAGGAGCGAAAACTTCATCGTAATCAAATTCAGGATCTTGCTGATAACCTTTAGCAACTAATCTTGCTTTGTTACGGGTAACATTGCCATCTTCATCGAATTTGCACTTCCAAACCCATTTGAGGTCGATTACTTTTGTACAATGCGTCTTAGTAACTAACTTCCAAATATCTAGACGATGGAATTGCTGAATTTCTTCTTGCATAGCCATTACCCAATCAACATGCTTCAAAGCTTTTTTTGTTGTTTTTGGCTCTATTCTAGAAATATGACATGAGTACTCGTAATATGCAGCAGCGGCTGTCATATGAGAATCAACTTGACCATCAAACTGAACTTGTCTTCTTGTCCTAACGCATGCATTCGGATCTCCAATAATGTTCTCTCTAGGATGAGCAGCTGTAGTTCTGGGAACTGGGTGTGCGAGAATAGGTATTTCTTGATGTAGATTCGTGGTATCTCCATCTTCAGGATTATCAGAATTTTCACTCGAAATATCAGATCCGCAGGTATCGTACACTGGATCAACATCTTGATCTGAATCTTGTGCTGGTTCAACGACAGTAGGTAATGGAGTTGGAGTAGGTGCAGACACTTCTGGATTGTTCTATAAATCAAACAGCATTTGTAACTCTACTTCAATCTCCGTCTGATCTGGAGCAAGATTAAATGAATCAATCAGCTCATCATAGTTGTAGAACCAAGGATGACTTTTCGGAACACTTTTCGTATGATTCCTCTGGACATCAACTTCAGACTATTCTTCAACACATCTCATCTCATTGTTGAAAACTCACTTGTTAGGAGAACTGTAACTGAGAAATACTCCAGTAACCACTTTTAAATCAAACTTACTTCCTGGTTTTCTCTTCAAAATGGTACACGGGGCACCAAATGGTTCTAGATGCTTCAACGAAGGTTTTCTCCCATGCAATAACTCATAGCATGTTTTACCTAGTCGTTTAATGGTTAAAACTCGGTTCATAGTGTAACAAGCATTTGCAACAGCTTCACCCCAAAAATGAACAGGTAAAGATGAATCAGCTAGCATAGTTCTAGCAGTCTCAATCAGAACCCTATTCTTTCTTTCAGCAACACCATTCATCTGTGGAGTGTATACAGAACTGAACTGCATATTGATACCTTTTTCAACACAAAAACCTGCAAGAAACTGATTCTTGAATTCTGTACCATTGTCGCAACGAATCTTTCTGACTTTCAAATTAAAACCTGTCTCTAATCGATTGATTAGCACTTTCAAGTTCTCAAACGTATCGGACTTCTCTTTCAAGAACATTACCCAAGAGAATCTTGAATAATCATCAGTTACCACCAGACAATACTTACTTCCATCAATGCTTTCAAAATGGATTTGACCGAAAAGATCCATATGTAACAATTCAAGTGGAGCAGAGATAGGATTGTACTTCACCAACTTATGAGCTTTCTTGCTCTGCTTACCCTTCTTACACGGAACACATGTTCCTGGAACCTGAAAAGATCGAAGATCAACACCTTCTACAAGATTGTTGTGAACCAGATGGTTCGTCTTCCGAAAACTTAAATGACCCATGCGTTTGTTCCATGTAATAGAATTTTGTTCAGTCGCTTTAGAAACAAAAGCTTGATGATGTTCAGCAGTTGAAGTAGCAACATTCATATCTAGTATGTATAAATCAGCTTGTCTAGGAGCCTTCATCAAAATCATTTCTGGAGGAATCACGAACTCTGGTTTCAAAATGTAGCTGAATTCGTCATCAAATGCTACTTTGAAGGATTTTTCACAGATTTGTGAAACCGACAACAAATTGTTTGCAAGCTCTTGACAGTAGTTTACTTTGTCGAAACTAACTTTATCATTCTTCAATAAACCTTGAGCTGAAATGTGACCTCCTTTATCTCCAGCAAATGCAACATAACCTCCCTTAATTGGGTGTACATCCGAGAGAAGAGATAGCTGTTCAGTCATATGTCTCAAAGCGCCGCTATCCACTATCCAGGTGTTGTTTGCAGGTAGCCTGGTTCCCTGCATATCACATTAAAAGAATTAATTGATAATGGGAACCCCCGCCCAAATGGTAGTAGGTTGTCCATTAACACCCATAGCTTGAACTTCCATCCATTTCCCATTTGAGTCAGGTGGAACCTCATCGTCTGAAACCATAAACTTAGACAGTTTAGAAGAAGCAACATTGCTCTTCTGGTTTTTCACATTTTGCTCATCTTCAGAGCGATTCACTCGTGGTATGGTATGGGAAAGTATTTCCTATGACTAGCTTTTTGCGAAGGTGATCGTGCCTTAAATTCATAGGTTTTACCTCGATCACTTGATTCTGCAACTCTTGCCTTGGTATCCTTCTTAGGAACTTTAATCTTCACAGGGGAAATTGACCTATTGAAATTCTTTCTCTTATAGTCTCCATAGACAACATTTGTCGTATGTCTTCTAGTACGAACTTCATCACAAACAGGTGAACCTGTTCTGTGAGCATGAGGTGATCGGTGATCATCATATGTGAGGTCAATCTTACGTCTTGGTGTTCTATACCTTGTAGGACAGTTAGCAGCAATGTGTCCAAACACACCACAACTAAAACATTGTCGAAATTCTCTATATCATTTAGATTGATATTTATTATTAGAGTTAGAGGAAGAGGGATCTTGTGTTTTTGCAAACACAGGAGAATCATTTGAACTCTTTCTAGGAACAGGTTTAGATACAGGTTTAGGTGTAACCGGTGGAACCACTCTATTAGCAAACTTTGGATTTTTCATAATCCGAATTGGCTCATCAGGTGTTATCACCTTCCTTTTCTCCGACTTATCTCCTAGACCAGTTTTCTTATCTTCCTCATGATCTAAAGATCCTTCAGTGGTATCATCAGAAGGTGCATTCTCAGTTGAGCTACACTTTTTGTTCTTCTCAACATAGTCCTCATAACTAGGTAGAATACAGTCTTCTGGTCGTCCATAAACAACATTTTCATTAACAAATTTGTTCTGAAACGGTGGAGCTACGGCCTTTAATCCAATACCCTTTCCCTTGGTGTCATTTAATTTCACCATCAATGCATTCCATTGTGACGCACTTGCCCAACATTTCATCTTAATTAACATAGCTTCTAAATCAGCTTTAACACATTCATTTTCTTTCTTCAATTCATTTATTGTGTCAACACGTTTAACTAAAGCTTGATTTATATCAAAGTTATAACATTTAAGATCGTGAAGTTGTTTTTTATAAACTTTAATTTGCTCTTTCAACTCATTTTCAACCTTAGTGGTCACATGGTCAGCATGCCATTTTTCTTTCATCTCTGCATATGCCTTAGTTAAATTATCTATTGTTACCTTAGATTCAGCACATTTAACACATTCAATAACAGTAGATGGATCAGAAGATACCTGTTGAGCATTATTTGATGAGGAAGTCTCAGCCATAAATGCAAAGAAATCTGTCTTCTTCCCATCATCGAGCTCATCTTCTAATTCTGATGAGTCTGTAAGAAACTCTGATGTATCAGTATCTTTACCCAAATGAATCTCTTCAAGTCTATCCCATATATCCTTAGCTCTTGTCAAACCGGAAACCTTTTCAAGATCACTAGCTGATAAGCACATCTTCAATAAGTCTACTGCTTGCTTGTTCAATGCTTCAAAATCAGTTTGATCTATCCCAGTATGATCATCTTTATCTTCAACCTCTGATTCTGACGTCTTGTCCGAATCATCAACATCTGAACTTACACTCTCGATATCTGAACCTTCACCCAAAGGAACTAACATCTCCAATTCAACAGCAATCATTCTTCCCCATTCATCTAATTCCTTATCAGCATCAACCAATGTTTCTTCACTATGATCTGCTTCTAGACTGTCTTCAAACACTGAGGTATCACCATACTTATCCTTCTAAATATTGAAGTAGTAGTCCTCTGATGATGTTGGTGAAACACTTCCAGATTCAGGTGTACGAGGAACCGAATCACGTGCCTTTTTTAAGTTCTTCACAACTTGCTTCTGAACCTTCTCTCTTCGAATGGTTCTTGACAATTCTTCAGCTCTTTCATCACGAGCAATCAGCTTCTCAATTATGTTTTGACTAGTGACACAGTCTTCTTCTACTTCGGTGATCTTTGCCATGTTGGCTTTAGGTTGTTGGTCAGCCACATTTAACTTCATAGACCAATCATCATCGTCTCCATGAATAACAACCAAAGCTTTGTTCGGACTTTCAGCTTCATTCACTTTATCAGTAATGTAGATCTCACGTTTAGTTGAATGACTCTGAGAAGTATAATTCTGATTCTTGAACGGATTACGATTACCCTGCTTCTTTTATTTTGTGCACTGCCTTGAAAAATGACCTAATTCTCCACAGTTGAAGCAAGTAACAGTATTCATATCAAAACCCAGTTTTGTATCTTTAGTCAGACTGATCAGTTTCCCAGTTTGCTCTTCATAATCTCTAGCACGTCTCACAAGATTTGCCATACCCCACATAATATCCATCTTCTCGGCTTCGTTCTTATCAAGTTGATGATAATCTTCAGTTGTTAGATGAATATTATCTACGCGACCATCAAGATAACTATCATAAGAATTAACAAGGCTTGACAGCAAAGCTATATCTTCACTAATCTTTTCTTTCCCAGCTTTCCTCATGTTTTCGATCTTAAGTGCGGATAGGACATCTGATGCAGTCGGTGTAGATGACTCAGTAGTATTCGAAGTAGGCTGTGATTAATTGTTGAGTGAACATGGTGAAACTTGTGGTGGATACGAAGTTTGTTGAATAGGTGCACTGCTAACATTCAAACCATACATATTCTGATTGTTCGTAGCAAAGGCTGTTTGAAATGGTGCATGAGCCGACTAAGGTGGTGTGTAACCATTTGGACAGTACATTTTGGTGTCTTGAACTTGTATAGACCTCTTGACTTTGTTTAACAACTCTAGTTCTTCTTCCAGAAGTCTTGCGATAAACGAGTTCACTGTAGCAGTAGCAAATTCTCTACTAGTTTTCATAGTTAATACAAAACCATTCCATTCTAACGATAATGCTCCAGCTAGACATGTCACTTTGTCTTTCTCTTCAATAGTTACATCATGCTTATGTATTTCAGCTAGCAAATGATGATATCTTTCAACCAATTCTGTAATAGACTCTCCAACTTTTCAGTGAAAGCGATCAAACTCACCTTTCAACTCTAAACCTTTTCTTGTTCTGTAAGATGAATTTCCTTCATTGAAAGTACGAAGTGCTTCCCATATCTTGAATGAATTATCATGACACGGAAATTGATGGAAAATCGGACCATCAAGAGCACTCGTCAAATTACAGTACATCTTTTCTCCAAGTTATACTCCTCACGTTCTTCAAAAGGCATGTTGTGTAATGTATACAACTCATTCGTAAATGGTGAACGTGGCCATTGAAATTCGGTTTCAATGTACTTCCAAAGCTTCGTGTCCTGACCATTAGACCAAATCTTAAACCTCGACTTCCAAGAAGAATAATTACCCATATTCAGTAACCTCGGACATTTCGTACCACTTCCTGATTCACTCTCAGCAAGGAGTAATCGTTGAGTCATATTCGTAATACTCTGAACTAACGGTGCGGCCAACGCATAATCATTTGAATTAAACATCTTGAAAACTTTACCAAAGGGTAAAACGCATGTTTCAGGTTATCAACCGTACGTGTGATAGTATCAACCGTACATATGAAAGTATCAACCGTACATGTCACAGACTCAAGCGTACATGTTACTACTTAACCAATAAAACCGAACAAAAGTAACAAACGTGCGTGTGACAATCACCCGAGAGGTTACTCGTACGTGTCACAATCAACCGTTTGATCACTCGTGTGATCAGACTGTAGTCACTTAACCTCAAAAGGTTATGCTAACCCGTGCGTGTGAGTTCACGAGTGACGATCAACCATGTGGTCAACCGTGCGTGTGATCAAAAATTTTGACCCACTCGTGTGAACTTCTGTTCAGCTCAAATCACCCAAAAACCATAAAAATTGATGTTAAACCTCAATTTCTTCGTCCAAAAGCTGGATTAGCACTAAACAAACATAAACACACTCTCTAATTACAATTACACACGTAAAAATAATTCCTTTTTAATTAAAATCACTTTCATCTCAAAAACCCAAATAATAAACCCTATTAATCACCAAAAATCACTTGATGATGTTGAAATCACAACCAATGCTCTGATACCAATGATGAAACATGACTAGAAACTTCGAGATCAACGGGTTTAATTCACACAAAGGTGTAATTAGTGAATCAAACCAATCAAGGTGAATATGGGTAGCTTTTTGGGATTAAATTAGTCAAACCACAACAAGGATTGTGATTAGATTAATGCCTAGAGCTATTATTCACTACCAGGAGTGATTTGGGTTGAGAGAGAATCGGATCAGGTGAACCAGATCTGAGTGATTGTGTGTGAGAGAGGCTTAACCTAAAATGAAGAACATAAGACTTTATATACCCCTGCTGTTGACTCACCCGTACGAGTCATCCATCACACGTACGAGTTGGCTTCATCAGCCGTACGGGTGATCAATCACTCGTGTCTTCTCATTCGGGTTATAATTATGACTTAGCTCAGCATCAACCGTACTTATGAGCCTGTCAGCCGTACGAGTGATGCTTCACTCGTACGTCTAACTAAGTCTAACATAGTCAAACATCCGTATCGCGTTCCTGCAGTACCTTTAACCACATACAAACACAGATAGGAAAATAATGAGCTATCATGGTATCCCATAAACTAAAGTACTAATCACAAACGTAGGCAAGATGTCTAGGGACTTACAGAACATGCATCAACAGAATAGAATTGCATTTAAGTTTTAATACGTTTAGGCGCAGCTTTTTAGATTTAATTTTTAGACTTTTAAGTTTTGATGTTTTTCTTTCTTATTTTTATTTTTCGACGTTTTTCGACGCGCTTTTTCTTTTTCGTTTCTACGCACTAGTTCATATGACATAGAATTTTTTTAAAATCTTTAAATTTCGATGAAAAATTATTGCAAGCAATTAAATTAATAGACGCCAATTTTCTGGTTCGTAGTAATAGTTGGATTTGTTAGTGGCGAGGTGTGGGCTTCCGATTTAAAGGGTCCTGGCTACCTGCTGCATCTATTGGCTATTCTAAACGTGTGCAAATGCAGAAAAGTCTATTAATTTGATAACTTATATAATTTTTAGTTTTATAACTAATATGATAATTAGTAAATGCACCACATTGTAGCTAAAATTTAGTAATAAGTGTATTATGGAAAATTTCGAGAATATTTTGGAAACTCTTTCTGATATCCAAAATCAATTAAATAAATACTCTCAAACGAGTGTTGATGAAAATTCATTCAGTCAAACGTGGATCACGAATGACGAAACAATAACTGGTTGTGAAATCTGTGGAGATTATCATTCAACATGGGAATGTTATTATTACGTTCGTATGGAAAATTATGCACCCATGGAACCTGGATGGAATGATTATGAGGAATACAATTCAAATTGGGATTATTCCCAAGAATATATCCAAACTTAACAACCAGAGGACGAGAAAAATTATGTGTCTGGAAATTTATTAGATTATATGAAAATCAAACTCGAAGAATTTGACTCTCAAAATGACCAAATGAGAGAGTTTGCAAATAGGCAAGTTGAAACTCTATCAGACTACACACCTATTGATCTGAGGAGTCGTGTGCAAGAAAATCTCATATCATCGAATTTTGATGAATTCGAGAGCTCCGAAATCACCAATTATCCCGATGATACTTTTTATTCGATTTTACCAATTTCACAACATATCGACACATTAGCCTCTACCGACGAAATCATCGATCCATCAATGGATGAAGAAGAAGTAAGGGTGACAAATTGGTACTCTTGGGAAAACGATAACGTTGAAAATTTTACCCCCGAGACCAAAGTGGTGGGACCGATAAGGACCGTTAAAGAAGAAGAATTTGCTTCGATCCCGAAATTCACCATTCAACAACCTTCCAACCCAATATTCTCAATAGACGAGTCATCTACCGAAGGTGAACTACGAGCTGTAATAGATATTGACACCTCAGATTTAACCCAATTGGGTAATAGAGGTGAAAACTTTGATCCCGAGAATGAACGGACGGAAATGTTAGGAATTGTCCACCTTATAGAAATATGTATGTCAGTGTATAACGATCCATTTTACCAAGAACCATAAAAGAGACATATCCATTTACTAAAAGCTACACTTAAAAAAGAATTAATTAGTGACAATCGGGTGGGTCCAAACTTTAAACCCATTGATATATTATACACCACCCGAGATGTAAATAAATGGCTCACTATTCTAATTCGTGGAACTTATTCTACCGACTTCACATGTCATCAGCTAAGTGTGAGGAATTCTAACCCCACTTAACGTTAAATTAGGGGTTCAGGTTAGTGCATAACTCGTTAATGAACATGCACAATGAGTAAGGCTAAAGAAGCATTTTCAAAAATTAGCAAACAGTTCAGAAAAGCAACCGTTTTTAAAGAAAAACATGTGTGATAAAACAACAAAAGTAATGAACAAAGAGGAGCACCATCTATCATTCGACGAGCTTTGTAATTACAAACTGGGTATTTTTAATTACTTTTCTACACTAATCACTCTCATGAATTTATAATTATTGTTTGATTTCATGCAAATGAGGGTATTGCATGATCTCAAGTGTGGGAAAGGGTTATAAATTGTCTCGAGTTTATACTTGGCTTATTTTCTCTCGGGTTTATACTTGGCTTATTTTCTAAATTTTATGAAAATTTTAAAAAATTTCAACTAAATGAATTCAAAATCATGTTTATACATATTTATGAACGATAAAACTAGGTGTTAATGCCGAAATTGTCGTTACCTCGGAAAGAACATAAATTGAGAAACAACTAAAACACTTGAATTTATTTATTAGAAATAAAAAAAAGACGCATGAAAAGAGCCAAGTGAGGGGAGAATGTATCAAGTTATTCAATTAAAAACTATCTATCACATGTTTCTGTAAAGTTATTGCAGGTGCTTTTGTTTTGGACTAAATTAACTATTTTACCCGGTATATTGTAATAAAGATGAAAGAAAAGATGGATCTACACGATGAATCATTTCCATCATTAAAAGGAAGTAAAGTCTTCTGAAAAAGAAATGCGCTTCTTGATTTAGGTCAGGAAGTTGTCATCCAGACCAGTTGTAGAGTCTACGAAAAACCTTGAAAAGTGTTCTCAAAAATCAGCTGGAAATCCACGGACATCAGCATCAATTTGACGTATTTATAAATATCCACATACGTTCGATCAAGTACGATGGGCGGGTTATTTATAAATACTAATAATTGTTAATTTGACTGGAGACAGGGATGAATTAATAGTCAATGGACTCATTAAAACAGGGGTGGATTACATATAAGGGTAATTGGTGTAATTGTTAACAAAGTATTAAAACCTTGGATTACACGTAGTCGATAACCTGGTGTAATTATAAATAAAGTATTAACACCTTGTTACAGTTTAAATCCCTAATTAGTTGGAATATTTGACTTCGGGTATAAGGTTAATTTGACGAGCATTTTATAATTATGATCGATGGACTATTATGGGCAAAAACCATATAGGTTTCAAATAAATCCAGGACAAAGGACAATTAACCCAGGGTAATAAATTAAAATCAAAACGTCAAACAACATGATTACGGAAGTTTAAATAAGCATAATTATTTTATTTCATATTTTATCGCAATTTTATATATTGTCATTTAAATATCGTTATTTATTTTACGCTTTAAATTAAGTTATATATAATATTTTGCATTAGGTTTTAATTGTGACTTAAGTTTTAAAATTAACAAAACGGTCATTAAACGGTAAACCCCCTTTTATATATTATTACTAATAATAATTATATATAATTTGTACAAATATAGTTATATAAAAATATAGTGTACAATAAGTCAGCTCCCTGTGGAACGAACCGGACTTACTAAAAACTATACTACTCTACGATTAGGTACACTGTCTATAGTGTTGTAGCATAGTTTAGGTATATCCCATTTGTAAATAAATAATAAAGCTTGTGTAATTTGTATCTTATTTCGTAGAAAAAATAATAGTATTTCGTACACCTTCACTGCATCATCACTGCCACATTTATAGCATTTTCTCACTTTTGGTCTCGGTAGCTGGTTTGCAGTAGAAGTACTCGGTGACTGGCTCTGCTGCTGGCTTTGGGTAACTGCCCGTAGCAGCTGGTCGAGCTTCACAGTCAGTAACTCAACAATGGATGTTTCAGTACCTGACTCTACTGTTTTAGCTTTTCCCTTATGGGCAGATTTTTGGCTTGAAACCAGTACCATTAACACGATTTGCTGCCTTGCCTTTGGGTTTTGAATTACCAGTGTGGGAAGTTACTAGTTTGTTTTCAGCTACTGATTGACCAGCAGAATTCACTTTAGACTTCCCAGCATTTTGATTTGCTGGTTTTTCTTCAGTTTCTGGTTGGTCAGTATGACTTTCAGTAATAGGCTCAGCAGCCAGACAGCTAGAAGTTTTAACTGCCTGAAGATTTCTCTTGTTATTCTCAGTTATTTCCTTCTTGATTCGTCTTTCTTTCGGAGTCATATAGTAAATGCTTGAGGGATCAGTAGTTTCATCAATTGAAGTACTAGTTTCCTTAGCTTTTACTTCACTCTCCAAGATTTCTTTCATGGATGGTGGTGGGGTCTCTGTAAGTCTGACAAGCTTATTTATTAAGACCTTTTTACCCTTAACTATCTTAGCAAAAGTATTTGGCAAGACAGCTTAAAGATCAGTTTCAAGAATGGGGTCCGTAAAAGTAACTTCTGCAAGAGCAGCAGCAGCATAATCACTAGCAAAGAAGGCTTCAACTTGGGCAGGCACCTGCTCAGTTACACATTTAGCTGTGCGTTGAGAAGATGTACACCATGAAGCAATAACCTTTTTGAGGTCATTTAGCTGGTTCTTAACATCTGCTACCTCAATGTGAAGAGACTTTAAAGCAAAATTTTGTTTTTTAAGTTTTGAAATTTCATCCTTTAAGATTTTAATTTCATCAGTTTTGCCTTTAAGTTTTTCATTTAAAGATTTGTTATCATTTTTCAAAACTTCTTCACGTTTACTGCCTCTACATAAATCAACTCTTAGGTAGTCAAACATTTCAGCTTTTTCTTCATCAGTATAAGTTCGAAAATTATCAACCTTATACAGCATTTCAGATTTCCATTGAGGTGAATCCTTCTTTAGGACAGCTTTCCTCATATCAGCCACAAATGTACTACCATTATCATCCTCATCAGACTCCTCTACCTCTTTGGCCATCAAACACAGCTTTCTACCAGAAGCATAACCAGCACCATTATCATCATCAGTATCACTGTCAGACGATGAAGAAGAGCTAGTTTCATCCCAATCATGATGCTCAGCAACTAAAACCTTTTATGGCTTCTTTCCCTTCTTATCAACCTTTGCACTTTCCTTCATCTGAGCTTTCATAGCTTTGTACTTGTTCTTGTACTTGTCAGCTTTTGAGAAAGAGTTAGCATGTGAGATAGAAGGTTTCCTAGACATGCATTCAGCTGCAAAATGTCCAACCTTCCTACAATTGTAACACTCAGATTTACGACCCTTGACTGATTTGCTACTATACCTAGCACTTGTTTTCTTACTCCCTTTGTATGACTTGCTGGTTCTATTGCGATTGAACCTTTTGAACTGCCTAGCCAGCAAATCCATACCTTCAGCAAACCCTTCCACATCATCTTCATCATCACTGCTTTCTTCAGACTCAGTACCACTAGCCACATCATCTTCATCTGACTCTTCTTCTGCTATCATCTTTTGAACCAGTAAAGCTTTTTGAGCTTTCTTTTTTAGCAGCAGCAATAAGAGCAGTATCATCTATTTTAGAGGATTTTGAAGTGGTGGGGGTAAACTTAAAGTTTTCTTTCAAATTCAGTTCAAGTTTAGCTTCTGCCTTCTCATGGTTCGAAAGTGTACCATAGAGAGAAGACATGTTAAAGTTCTTTAAAGTCTGGGTGGTTCTTAAAGGGTCAGTAACATGTTTCCATTTAGCAGGCAGTGAGTCAATGAATTTGTTTACTTGTTCAAAATCAGTATATGTGATTTTTAAAGTAAGCAGGTCAGCAACTAAGGAGTTAAACCTAATGAAGGTTTGTTTAAGGGTCTCAGTCTTATAGGCAAAGAACATTTCATATTCTCTTTTCAAAGCAATGATCTTGTTCTGCCTAACCTCATCCATGCCCTCATAGGTAACATCTAGATAGTCTAACATAAGCTTAGCATTTAGTTTTCCCTTGATCAGTTTGAACAAGTGGTTAGGTAATGTTATAGCTAACAAGGTTCTAATCTTAGGGGCAAGTCCAACACGATGTTTATCCTCAGCATCCCATCTCGATGGAGTGAGGATAACTTCTCTGCCAGGAATGGTAGGAGTGTCAGCTGTAGCTGGAACACTACCAATAGTCTCAGTTGGGACAAATGGACCATCTGTGGCAATACCAGGCATGAGTGGGTCAATAGACTCAAGGTGAAGCATGAACCTTGCCTTCCAAGTTTCATACTCATCTTCATCAAATTTGGGTTGTCTATTGGATGAGTCATTTTCAAGGTAAGCTATATTTGAATATGTAGCCATGAGAGAATTCAGATCCAAGATATTAAATTATCAAGACTGAAGCTCTGATACCAGTTGTTGGTCCCTTGATAAACAATAGGAGTATTGTAGAGGGGGGTGAATACAATTCTTTTTAATTAACTTAACAGTTAAACACGATTCAATATTCAGCAAAGTAAATTAAGTAGAGTCACAGGCAATTTTCAACAGTTTATTCTTTATTGATTGAATCACAAAGAATTACAACTATCCTTGGTAGAATGATAGTTGGTTGATACAGATTTACCTAGATTATAGATATGAGGATAAACTTAAAGCTATTACATGTTTTGGACTCTAAATAATAAAACCCACACCACTAGTTGTTACAATAGTGGATACATCAATTTATACTAGTCCTATTATCCGTGTAATTGTTCTATTATTCACTGGTACATAGGATGTCTGTACTTGTAGGGACAATTGATGTAGACCACTCAGGAAACCATTATGCTTGTAATGGAGTATAGTTGTCTTATGTAGTAAGCTGCATTCTAGCTATGCTGGTTCTTCATTGCTGAGTCACTTGATATTCTTGAGTTGCTGAGTACACATCCTGTGCTAACTGAAGAATACTGTCTACCTTGTGCTGGTAGACTAAGCATCATACTTAACCACTCGACACAGCAATATCTACTGTCAATACATAAACGAACTTGTGCTGGCTGCACATAACATATTAGTGCAAATAAATTCTGTTTTGTCATAATAAAATCCTTAATTATTTTGGGGACTCAACACAAACGTATATATCAAGGTTACAATGGGGTTAATCCGAATGAAAATTCAAAGTTGATTTGCTGGAGGTGTGACAAAATTGGCTACCTTGGAGAGGGATTGTAAAGTTATTTTCGTTAATAACAACGCCAATGGATCATAGATTTGTGTTAAACTTCTACTTAGGTTCCGGGAGTTTTCAAGAATCATGAAGGGTTTGAATGCAGATTGTAATCGTCAATATACATATGATGTTCATGAATATTTTTCTGGGTTTTATGAATAGAAATGATTTTCTACCACAGTTTTGAAGTCAAAGTATAGCTTTGAAAGATGTAGGAATTTAAGAGTGATGTCTTCTGTTAAATTTTGACTTGAATTCTGATTTGTCAAAAATCAGAATATGTAATCAAATTTGGATGCGAATGGTTGTTTTGATTTTTATGAAAGAATGTATATCGTTGTGAAAGTAGTGAGTATAGTTAATGATTTTTGAATTAGAATCGAAGAATATAACATATTAATTGTGAATTTATATATCTCTCGGGTATTACCTACCCGTTAAAAGTTTCACAAGTAATATTTTGTACCAGAGAATTTTTATTAGAGTCCTTATGAAAATATATGTATATTTTATTCAGATGTAATACAGATTTAACGAGTTAATATTCTATTAAACTAGTTTGATTTTTGGCTTGAACTAGAAATGAATAATCTCTAAAACATTAGAGATTACATAATCTTCGTGGAGTATTACACTAATGTGATCAATACTTCATTATTTATTCTTATTGATATTCCTCAGTGAATGATATTGGTGTTTGTGGAATTCTTGTGAACTTCGCCAGGTATGAATGATATTTTCTTAGAAAGTTTCGAGTACATCAAAAATGAAGGTGTAAAATCAAACTTGTATTTGAGTAATACTCTTGGGTTATTATGAAATGGAATCTATTAAGTTGAAGCAGAGATTACAGTTAACTGTTAAGTCGTTAACGAATGATGCACATCATAGCATATTAGTAACATGAATTAACCGAGTAGTACCTACCAGTTAAGATTCACACGTAATAGCTTAGTACAAAAAGATTTATTATGGTTTCAAAATTTATATATATAAGATATACATATAAATTCTTCGGAGGGAATGAGTTAATACTTCATAACTCGTTAATACAACATGCTTGTTGTTGATTCGTGATGATGTTCGTGGTGATTATGAAACTGGCGGAGATTATGATGCTGCAGGTGTTGCTAGTGCTAGTGCTGGTGATGCTGATGGTACTGCTGGTGCTATTTGTATAACAAGTCTGCCTTGTAAATCACACACCATTATTGTCAGGGTTTCTACTCTCCCTTCTATCATCTCTATCCATTCACTTGTCCGATTTATGGTTAAGGCTAGAATAGATAATCACCGCAGAATGTTTCTCCAATGAATTTATGAATTAATACTTCATCGGTTATTATTGTTGGTACTCCTTGGTATCTATGGTACGTATGACGTTGATGCTCGTTGGACAGTTTGTGATGTTGAAGCCTGGGATGTGGATGTTGTTGTTGGTGGTTGTAATGGTACTGTTGGTGTTGATGATGCTGCTGGTGCTTGTAACCTTTGCACCATATTCTCCAAAGCCACTACTCGAGCGCGAAGCTCGTTGACTTCTTCTATTACACCGGGATGATTGTCAGTATGAACGATCGGACGAATAAGATTCAGAATTTGAGATAGTATATAATCGTGACGAGATACTCTGGAAATGAGAGAGAAAATGGTGTTTCGAACAGGTTCGCCGGTAAGTGCTTCAGGTTCTTCGCCAAGAGGGAAATGTGGTGGATGGAAGGGATCACCTTCTTCTTGCCTCCAATGATTAAGTAGGCTACGAACTCATCCCCAATTCATCCAGAATAAATGATGGCTAATTGGTTGATCCATTTCGGTCACACTGCTTTCGAAGCTCGAGTGAAAATCCATATCGGAATAGCTGTCGGAATCTAAGGAATTCGAACTAAATACGGAGTCCATCTTATATAATCAAGGAATGATTTTTTTGATATGAAATAGATTATAGGATTTAGATTGGTACTCTTCAATACATAATTTACATATGTATATATAATACCAAAATTCCATAAATCACGGAGGAATTTTTGGAAGATGTCAAGTAAAGTTTACAGTAACAGATATGCTAAGATATGAATTCGTCTGTACACTATCTATGCAATAAATGCAGGAAAACGTGTCTAGACTTAAGAATGATAAGCAGGTACTTTCCGACAAGAAATGATAAGCAAAACTTTTTGACATGCAGCTAAGGTCGAAGTCCAGACTTACTAATGCATCTTAATAACTATTAGTTAGACACACTAATGCAAGACCTGGTTCACTAAGATCACTGCTCTGATACCAATTGAAATGCCCCGTTCATATCGATTATAAACGTTACATAATAATTGGTTTCATTGCGAGGTATTTGACCTCTATATGATACAGTTTACAAACATTGCATTCGTTTTTAAAAGACAAACTTTCATTACATCGAAAGTTGACAGGCATGCATACCATTTCATAATATGTCCAAACTATAACTGTCTTAATAATAATCTTGTTGAACTCAACGACTCGAATGCAATGTCTTTTGAAATATGTCATGAATGACTCCAAATAATATCTTTAAAATGAGCAAATGCACAGCGGAAGATTTCTTTCATACCTGAGAATAAACATGCTTAAAAGTGTCAACCAAAAGGTTGGTGAGTTCATAAGTTTATCGTAATCAATCATTTCCATAATTTTAATAGACCACAAGATTTTTATTTCCATTTTTCATAAACATCATATAGCAATCTGCATAAAAATCATTCATATGAATTGAACACCTGGTAACCGACATTAACTTTAATGCATAGAATATCTCCAAACAGAACCTCTCGTCTGTATAATATAAACCTTGAAGTACTAAAGCATCCGTAACCCGGATGGGGGGTTGTTAGGCCCAATAGATATATCTTTAGGATCCGCGTCAATTAGGGGCCATTTCCCTAATTCTTAGGCTACCAAGCTTGAAGGGGCGATATTCGGTTTAAGAATCCAATCATAGAATGTAGTTTTGATTACTTGTGTCTATTTCGTAAAACATTTATAAAAGCAACGCATGTTTTCTCAGTCCCAAAAATATATATTGCAAAAGCATTTAAAAAGGGAGTAATAAAACTCACAATACTATATTTCGTAGCAATTATGTAAATGACGGCACTGAACAAGTGCAGGGTTGGCGTCGGATTCACGAACCTATATTAAGTATATATATTTATATTTTTGTCAATATCTGTCTAACAATTTAGGTCAAGTCGTAGTGTATCACAATCCTAATGCTCGAGACTGGTATGCAAAAGTCAATAAAAATCAACTTGACCTAAAATGACTTCCAAAATCTATACATGTTTATTATATAACTTAAATATAGTCATTTTATATATTTAAATATATTTATCAGATTTTATTAGAGTAAATAATACAAGTCATTTATTAATAAATAAAAATTTATATTAAAATTTATATATGATAAAAAATATACTTTTATATATCTCAAGTAATAAAATTTATACAGTTTACTCAATATCGTAAAAATATAGTGGTATGTATTATTAATGTAATTATATTACGTGTGGTAAAAATATCTTTGTATCACATATTTATTTGATAAAATAATATTGATAATAATAATAATGAGTAAAAGTTGTATTATTTTGTAATAATAATAATTATTATTATTATTCTACTAATGATAATAATAATAATATTTATATTTACTAATGATGATATTAATTATAATAAAATGATAATTCTGATCATGATAATTTTAATAATAACGATACTTTTTAATATTAACTGTAATAATAATAATAATAATAATAATAATAATACTAATAATAATAATAATAATAATAATAATAATAATAATAATAATAATAATAATAATAATAATATTTTATATAAAAAGAATAATTTTATTTAAAATGATAATTTTTAATACTAAAATGATAATAATAATGATATTTTATAATAACAACGATATTTCTATTAAAAATGATAATTTTAATAAAAATGTTAGTTTTAATATTAATGATACTTTTAATAATAATAATAATAATAATGATAAAAAATAATGAAAATGATATTTTTATCTAAATTAATATCTTACAATATTTTAATTTCATCATGATACTTATACTCATTATTTCCTAATTGATTTGTTTAATAGCTTTTAGTCTTCTTTTATATCGCATTCATAATAATGATAACAATCGTAATCATAATAATTAGATGATACTAATATTAGTTTTAATGATAATGATACTAATAATAATAATTATAATAATACTAATGATAATACTAATAATTATTATAATGATAATAATAATAATAATAATAATAATAATAATAATAATAATAATAATAATAATAATAATAATAATAATAATAATAATAATAATAATAATAATAATAATAATAATAATATTAATAATATTAATAATAATAATAATATTAATAATAACCATAATGATAATAATGATAGTATATAATAACAATAACAATTTTAATGATAATACTTATATTGATAACGATAATGATAATAATAATAATAATAATAATAATAATAATAATAATTAGATAAAAATAATAATAATAATAATAATAATAATAATAATGACGATAACCATAACGACGATAGTAATAATAACAATAATATTATTATTATTATTAGAATTAATGATAAATCAGTAGACCATATCTTTTAAGCCGTTCATCGAAACCATACGATATCTAAATGAAAAGTTATTAATTTTTCGCCAGCTTTCCAACGACATGCATAGCATATACCTTATCTCAGTAGCATATGTATCAAATTTGTGATTTATCATAAACTATTTAACTACGAAATTAAGCATACAAGCATGCATAATCAAATATACGCGAGCACTAGTCAGGGATACAATATTAATATATAAAAGATAACATATAAATGCTCACGTATCAATATTGTGATTCAATATTGCAGAAAAGTACGTAGACGCGACGGAAATGACAAATGTTAGATTGACCTCACGAACAATATCCCCGAACAATACCCATCACCTTCGTAGCTATAACCCATAATTTCCTTAGCTTTGTCCCGCTCGAAAAACCCGTTTAGAAATAACCCGAACATAACCTCGTCGTAGTATTTTATGTATAATACTAATAATTATAATATAATACTACTATTAATAATAATAATAATAATAATAATAATAATAATAATAATAATAATAATAATAATAATAATAATAATTTATAAGAATTGTATGGGGAACTCATGCAATCGCATGTTCATGCGATCGCATGAGAATTGTATGGGGAACTCATGCGATCGCATGAGGTCCCTGTTCAGCTTGTGATCGAGTTCAAAATATCTTGCCGACAGTTTATTTAATTTAATATATATATATATATATATATATATATATATATATATATATATATATATATATATATATATATATATATATATATATATAATTCTTATAATTATTTATATATTATATTATATTTATGCGCATCATTGACTTGTAATATTAACTCCGATGACTTGTACGTTTACGCTCGACTTATGTGCCAGTTCCAGTTTTTTGAACGTCCTTTCGTACGCTTAGAAAACTTGTACTTCACGTTTTGTGACTCGTACCCTTGTCAAAATATAGACTTAAATTATCAATAAACTATATCATTCGAAATATAACTTTAACGTTCGAGTGTTTTGGTTATTTGCTTCTTTAATTCATTGTCTCGTTAATATATATGTATATGATAATATTAATTCAAATCAAAACATTTTTGTATCTAGTTCATATCTTATCACATTGTAAAATATATATTTTAAAATATAATTTGTATATTTATATATAATTAAAAGATTTATTTAATAATGTAATATTTTGTTTTTCAAAACTAATTATATTTCAGAGTTTACATAATTTAAAATCGTTTTCATAATATAACATAATTTGATATGACTCATTTATGTACTAGCGTTTATTCTGACTTCTCAAATATTCTAATTAACTTATTTAAATATCAATCGAGTCACTAATCAAATACTAATATCGTTTATTAAATAATTCAAAATATATATAAACACGTTTTTAATTACACGTTTTAAGTTATTTATATATTTATATTTAATTAAATCACGGACCGTTATCATTTATAACTTGTCAAAAGGTTTTTAGAAAGATTATAAATTTTAAGATAACGTTAAAACCTTCATCCTTATTAAAATGGCATGGTAACAATTTGTCAAAAGTGGTTCCAGATATTTATAAAGTTATATTCTTTTTAAAGAAGACGTGACACTCAAATCCTTTTATATAATTTCTAAAATTTATATCCTTAAAAGATAATGATAATAACTTTAATAATCTAATTCTTGACATGTTGTAAAATGTACTAATCTTTCAAAATATAGCGTAGTACGTTTTATATCTTTATATATATATATATATATATATATATATATATATATATATATATATATATATATATATATATATATATATATGATTTAATATATATAGCATAAAACTTTAATTAGGTTTTATTTACATATTCTAATTACATTATAAAACGTTTTAATAATATAATTCTTTTAAACTGAAAACGTTTTCGTACGTTTGAAACTAAATTAAATAACTATCATAAAGTTTATTCTTCTAAAACTAATTATATTCAGATCACATAATCTATTACTAGAACTTATGTTTATTTTAAATCCTTATAAGTTTGTATTAACTTGTTTAATAACAATAAAGTGTTACTATATCTATTAATTTTATTCGAAACCGCTTATTAGTTCAATATACTTTGTATATATATATATATATATACATGTTTCACATAACACGTTTTATTACGTAGATGTTTATCTAAAACGAATAAGTATAACGTTATACGTTTAATACTTTGTTAACATTTCCAAGTCATATAATAAATTTCATAACTTATTTTCATATCAACCAAACCGTTAATGTTTTATTAATATTTCTCAATTTAGTATACACACATATATATATACATACATATCTATTTACACATAATTGTTCGTGAATCGTCGAGAACAGTCGAAGGGTAATTGAATACATGAACACAGTTCAAAGTTTTAAGACTTTAACATTACAGACTTTGCTTATCATTTCGAAAACATTAAATCATTTAAAGATAAATTTTAAATTTTGTCAAAAATTTCCGGGTCGTCACAAAAGGTACCTATCCTTCAATCACAACACAAACACAAGCGGTTTCCAAACAAAAATAATATATAAAACGCGAAAAGTAACTTCCGTAAGGGTAAACCCTAATGAAAGGATCGAACAATAAAAATTTTAAACCAAATACCCACCTAGGCTAACCGCTCCCCGGCAGCGGTGCCAAGAAAATTTGATGTGACGTGTGTGACATACATCTTTTACTTTATAAATTTATACAAGATTCAAATATTACAAATAAGCACGCACAACTATCGAGCACTTAGAACCCGGTTATTATAGCACTTAATGTAAGTATTCTTATCAAGTTCATCCCAAGAGAGCGGTCTAAGTCGGATATTTGAAACTATCAATTGTCCTAGAGGTTGCATGATTGGGGGTTTCGATTGATATTTAACTAACAACAAAAACTTGCACAATTAAACAAACCTAACTTAATAAGTAAACTATTAGCAAGAAATAAGTAGTAGAGTATTAAGACTTAAATCAAATTAACTAAGACGTGTTCACTTATCTAATCTTCTCTATGCTTGGCTTGCCCCATTTTGCCTATTTTGTTATCTCCTTAGTTGTTGAATTATTAAATGTTTAGTATCACTACTAAACCTCAAATCAAATGACACTTCGCGAATTCACATTAGCTTTGTATCTTAAGATTGAGTTAAGCATGATTTGGTCATTGAGATTGAGCTTGGGTTGAAATCACTTAAAACCCCCAACTATCGAAATCACTTAAGATAATCGGCACTACTATGCTGACTAAAGGCCAATTAAAAACCAACCTAGATCAAGAACACAATCACTTGCAATTCCTAAGCTAGTTGTCTAGATCACCTAAGGTGTTAAAGCACACATTGATTCACTTCTCAAATCACTAAGAGAGCTACTCAACATATGTAATTAAAGTCAAGCCTAAAACAAACTCATAGCAATGGATCTTTAGCCAACTCAACAACACATGATCATATGATTCATTTAAACAATAATATTAAATGGATTTGGGGCAAACACTAGCATTATAGATTCATAGATAAGCAAACACAAGAGATATAGCCAATCATAGCCAAAATCAAACTAATCATAAGCATAGAAATGTAAACAGTCACCATCTTCAAACTATTACAAGTAATTGATGCAAAGTGTGTAAAGTAAAGTTAAGATTACAACTCAAAATGTAAAGAAGATGAAGATCTAAGCTAAAACAATGATGAATCTTGAGCAAGCTTCCTTGAATCCTCCCTTAATCTCTAATGGATGATGAAATTAGGGTTTTGTAAGTGAAATTCGGACCCTAAGCAGTTGCTCTAAAAAGATGCATATGAAAATGACCTAAGCTCGTTCCTTAAATAGTGCTGAAAATCTGGGCTGAAACAGCGTCAGGAGCGCCGCTTTTCCTTCAGGGGCGCCGCTTTTGGCTTGAAACAAGAGCAGCGCTTTTTACTTTAGTGCGTCACTTTTGGCTTGGCAGGAGCGGTGCTTTTGACTTGTAGAACAGCGCTTCTGCTCACTGATGAAAAATGAGGACAAATCATGCATAATAGCGGCGCTTTTACTTCTGGTGCAGCGCTTTTGGGCCTTCAGGAGCGGCGCTCCTTTACAGGAGCGGCGCTTTTTGAGCTGTTTCTTGCACTTGTCATTTCCTTAGCGAATTTTGCCCAAGATTTGGTCAACTTTACACCAAATCAACTCATTAGCCCTTAATTTACTATTTAGCTCAATAGCACACAAAATAGGCTCCGAGATAGTAAAAAACCGAACAAAGTGAGTTAGGTATCGCGAAGTAAATATATATAAATGGAGCGATATCACCTTCTCTCTATAAAATCAACAGACCGACCCCTATAGGGATCCGTCGTCTGCCAACCACCACACGCCGCCTTGATTCGACGTAGCTCCGGCCACCGCCACCGCCGCCGGATTTTTCCCTTTTTCGTTTCGTTCATATTTATTTGAGGTGGATCTACTTTTTTCAACTTTTTTTACTAAAACATAACATATAAAGATGAATATATCAAGTTTCTTTAACTATTAAACTTGGTAATCTTGTTTTAAGGATAATTACATTCGTATTTATTAAAACTCTAATTTTTCAGAAATTGAAAAGGTTTTATTTTCTTATTTTGAGTTCATATTTGGATTCTTTTTTTAAAACCATTAAAACGCATATATGGAGCATGTTTTTTCGATTTAAAGCGAATTAATTATGATTAAAACAAGATTATGGAATCCAATATTACATACATACAGGATTTTGTATAAACTTTCATTAAAATTATATTCTTATATCTTTATAAGGTACGTGAAAAATATTTAATTTATATATCATTACTATCTTTTTTACAAGATAAATACAAGTAATATTATTTAAATTATTAATAAGATAAAGTTAATAGATTAATATTAACAATACAAATCTATTTAAAAGTATGATATCATTCTTAATCAAAATAATTTATTGAAAATATATTATATATTATAATAATTAGTATATATCTACAATAATATAAATATGATACTTTATAAATATATTAATATAATAATAATATTATATTAATAACATAATGAATAATTATCATAAGTACTTAAATATTTAAAACTATTAATATATTTAATATATTAATACTATTACACTTAAGTAATTATAATATACTTATAATTACTAACCTTATAATATAACGTCACTTATTTTATAACTATACATTATGATGGTATAAACTATAATACAAAAAGATAACGTACGATTTTCAAACTTCACCGCTACTTACGGTCACGCTCGAATGGTGTCTAGGTTGCCACCATGGGATATGGTTGTGGATTATGAAAGATTGTGACTTATAGTCAAACTGAAAGAATCCTGGCCCCAGGTTACATCTGGCCATCCCGTGACTTGCTTGATAGCATCGAAGTTTGTTGCTAGTTGTATAACATCTTAGCGTGAATATTGATAACCCGAACTTTGTAAAAGTGAAAACCTACTATAAGTGGAAACTTTCTATAAATAGAAACTTACTATAAATAGCAACTTTCCAAAAATATTAACTTTCCTAAAATGGAAACCAACTATTAATATATTTAATATATTAATAAAATACTATTTAAATAAAGGTTATTTAGTCAATTAACTTTATACGTAAGTTGACACACTCTTTGTCGGCTAGACAACTAATGACCAAACTTAAATCCCTAGGTTGAGATCTCGGTCTTTTACTTTGCTCTTATTTATTTTGTAGACTAACTCTTCGCCATGCTATTTAAGGTGAACTCCATAGCCCCACTTTTTACTATTTCATAACTATTTTATAACTTGGGGTGAGACACATGTTTGTTTTTAAACTGCTTTACACTTTAGACACAAGTGCTCAAACTACTATGTTATGCCATGTTTCTACATGCTAAATCCTACCATAATATCGGCAATTGCTAGGTATAACAGCAAGCTTAATTATTGTGAGTAGGCCTATTGAGAGTAACATCTCTGTCCATTTGACTGTTGGTCTTTGAATACATAATAATGATTTAACGACACGAATAAACAAAGTGTCATGGGGTAAACTTGTTTAGTCTCGATATTATATACTTCAGCATTACTTTTTAAATTGATATTTCTATATCAATTTACTTTAGACTAAATCTTGTGGTCTAGAAACTTTGGTTATTACTTATAAACCTATGAACTTCACTCAACGTTTGTATTGACGCTTTTAAGCATGTTTTGTCTCAGGTGATTAGCTGATATTGCTACTTTGTTGATGATTGATTTGCTGCATTCATGGAGTCCATCATTTATCATTTTATTTAAACATTTTCATTTACATTTCAATTATGATGTAAAACAATATCTATTTCCGCTGCAATACAATCAATGTTTTTATAAAACGTATTATTTAGAGTCGTTCTCATTTATTACAACTTGTGTTATGATATGAATGGTCACAATTACCCCTGGTCTCATTTGGGGGTGTGACACCATTCGACCCTCTACATTCGACACTCGAACAACACTCAAATACCATTAACATTAAAGTTGTGATCTATTTTTCTGTGATTCTTTAGTTCTCTTACTTGATATGGCCTTTTTTTCTTAGTTGAGCTTTAGCATTATTATTACGACCCAAGTTCGTTTATTTGAGTTGCAACTTCATAATCCTCATCAGTGTCATTTAGATTGATGTCATTTCATATATAAACGAATACAACTCAAACGCTTTAAATGGATTTTGAAGCGGTTCAAGATATTATCTTTTGCTTGACATCAATGATTAATCATTCTCGGGACTTATTTCTTCCATCCTCAAACAGAACTGGAGTTGGCTAATTATGTTTCACTTAATTCGGATCCACTCCAGATTCTCAATTGGCTAATTAATTTTTTTTTCCAATATTAACAGTGTCTATAGCCACTATATAGTTCTGTTTGTAAGTTAAGTTTTGATGCTGTTTGTTGTTACTCGTGTACATTAAATCATAGAGTACTGTTTTCTTATGGTTAATAAAATTTTTGTTTATTTTTCCAAAAAAAAGAAAATAACAAAAATCATGTTAGTGTTATAAATCATAGACTTTTGATAAAGTAAAATGTGGTGATCGACACTTTTTGGTGGATCAACAAATTAAGTGGATCAATTCACGGATATTACTATTCCACCTAACTGCACAGTGAATTATTGTAGTATAAATATGTAATCGAATGTAATCACTGATTGTACCATTCTAACATATATATGAAATATATATTCCTCTCCCCATTACTAGTCTTCAATATTTAAGTATTGTATAAACTTAGACAAAAGGTAGTAATAAACTACTAAATTACAACACATTATCAGCACGAAGAACTTCGTATAATTAAGATGATTCTTCCAGTTGCCCAACCACCATTTCCACCTCTCAAGATTCCCGCCGGCCACCATCCTCCACTGCTGAAATCGCCGGACGATCTTCGGAAGATCTTGAAACCTCTGATGTGTCTTCTGATCAAGAATTTATCAGCTTGGGTTCTTCCACCACTGAGTTATACTCATCAAGGTATTCCAAAACGTTGTTGATGTTATTTAATTTACATTACTTTCACTTAATTAATTAACAAGAAAACAAGACATTTTACGAACCAAAGAATCAAATATCATAAGAATTATTTCATGGTAGACAACAGATATTTTCATTAAGGTGTTACGAAGTATATATCAATATCAATACTATAATGAACATGAAGAAAAATAATTTTTGTAAAATAAAATGGAAATTCGTACAAAAATAATAAATAGTTTTAGTAAACAAAAATAGAATACATATTAATATCATGTGAATTAACAAGGAATCCGTACCTCAAAACTATCCTCTTGTTTTCTATATCAATATTAATTGATATCTATCTGCTTGCTTGAAACGGAGAAAAACTTTTAATGTGAGCTATAAGTGGTGTTTGAATGTGTATGTCCTGGTGTTGTTTTCTACAGACAATTTTCTTATGCTTTGTAGACTTGTACTCCATGCTCTGTTACTTGTACCTTTCACTGGGTCTTCTTTGTAGCTTTAAAAGTCTTCTACTTTTTACTTCTTCACTTGTATATCTTCACACGATCCAAACTTGAACTAAAAATACCTATACAATATTATAGTAGTAGAACAAACTTACTTAGAACTTAAAACTTAGAAATTAAATTACAAGTGAATATGTGAATATGATACGGAGTAAAATATGTGTGTGTATCGAACTAGCTCTCCTCTACTGTGTATTTAAACAACCTACTGACTTTCTGTACACTTTACTAATCAACTTGCTTTTTCTTTTCCCCATTTAATTTACTCCGTAGTTACTCCGTAGTTGCTTGATCAACTAGACCCACAACTCCATGATTTTTTCCATTTACCTTCCTTTACCATTTCTTTTGATTACTTTATATATATATATATATATATATATATATATATATATATATATATATATATATATATATATATATATATATATATATATATATATATATATATATGAAAAAAATTGAAAAGTATCAGCCACAATTATTATAATTATTATTATTATTATTATTATTATTATTATTATTATTATTATTATTATTATTATTATTATTATTATTATTGTTGTTGTTGTTGTTGTTGTTGTTGTTGTTATAGAAAATCAGAAATTGCATGCTTTAGCTTCTTGTACTTCATGCTGCGTTGGCTTGTACCTTTTCTTTTTTGGAGTAGTCTTTTAAATTGTGAAATGTTTATCATGATTCAGAGTACTCAATAAATATGAAATTAAGAAATCGTATAGTTGTGGTGGTTCGTATTGTTTGTGAACAAAATAATGAAATTTGTTTATGAAAACGAGTTTGGTTAATGAATAATATGAAATATAATGGAGAGGCATCAAGAATTATGTAATCAGTATTATATAATAGTGAAGAAAAAGAAACTGATAAAAATCATATGGGAGAGAAAGAGAAGTCTGTAGTATACAATTTAAACTCATTATAGTTAAATCAAAAAAGTCATAGGCGTGAAAAACGATTTTCTAAAAGCTATTTTAACTTTTACTCTTCCACTATGCATGATTTGAAATAATGAGTCTATCGTAAGTCTTTCCAACAATTAAACAAATTAAGGATATTCAACATAGGTTCTACATTATTCTTCTATATTATTATTTTTTTGGTAATACAATATTTTTTCCTATTATATCACTCTAGTATTTATTGAATATCTCAACATCTTATTTAGTCATACAAAGAATTCACAAAATAAAACGAAACGAGAGTGAATTTTTTGAAAAACCTTGATTAAGTAAACCCTAAGCAATAACCTGAATTTTCTAAGACACCTAGTTTGGTATGCGTCACCCCTAAATAAATTGAAATGTCCGGTTCATATTGACTATAAACGTTCCATATTAATCGACTTTGTCACGAGGTTTTGACCTCTATATGAGACGTTTTTCAAAGACTGCATTCATTTTTAAAATAACCATAACCTTTATTTTATCGATAAAGGTTTAAAAAGCATTACGTAGATTATCAAGAAATGATAATCTAAAATATACCATTTACACACGACCATTACATAATGGTTTACAATAAAAATATGTTACATCGAAATAAGATCTTGAATGCAGTTTTTACACAATATCATACAATCATGGACTCCAAATCTTGTCCTTATTTTAGTATACAACAGCGGAATCTCTTAATAGTCACCTGAGAATAAACATGCTTAAAACGTCAACAAAAATGTTGGTGAGTTATAGGTTTAACCTATATATTATCAAATCATAAAAATAATAGACCACAAGATTTCATTTTTTTCGTAATATACATCTCATATCAGGCATTTCGCAAACTGCATAGAGATAAAATTCATTCATATGTTGAACATCTGGTAACTGACGTTAACATAATGCATAGAATATCCCAAAAAACAGAACCTCTCGTCTGTATAATAATCTCAAAGTACTAAACCATCCATAACTTGAATGGGGGTTGTTAAGCCCAATAGACCTATCTTTAGGATTCGCGTCAATTAGGGGCCATTTTCCTAATTCTTAGGTTACCAGACTTGAAGGGCGATATTCGATTTAATAATCCAGCCATAGAATCTAGTTTCTTATACTTGTGTCTATTTTGTAAAATATTTATAAAACTGCATGTATTCTCATCCCAAAAATATTAGATTTTAAAAATGAGACTATAACTCACTTTCACAGATTTTTCCTTCGTCGGAAAATAAGACTTGGCCACTAGTCAATTCACGAACCTATAACAATATGTACATATACATCAAAGTATGATCGAAGTATATTCACAAAATTTTTATTACGTTTTAAAGATTTAAGTTTATTAAGTCAGCTGTCCTCGTTAGTAACCTACAACTAGTTGTCCACAGTTACATGTACAGAAATAAATCAATATATATTATCTTGAATAAATCCATGACCCAGTGTATACAAGTCTCAGGCTCGATCACAACTCAAAGTATATATATTATTTTGGAATCAACCTCAACCCTGTATAGCTAACTCCAGCATTACTGCATATAGAGTGTTTATGGTTGTTCCGAAATATATATATAGATGGGTCGATATGATATGTCAAAACATTGTATGCGTGTCTATGGTATCCCAAGATTACATAATATATGTTATAATACATGTATAATATAATATAAGTTAGCTAGGATATGATTAATATAGATTTGTTATAAAATTTTCGTAACTACAACAAGTAAAATTTTCCAATTTTGTTTTACCCATAACTTCTTCGTTTTAAATCCGTTTTGAGTGATTCAAGTTGCTATGGTTTCATAATGAACTGTAATTTATGAAACTAAACAGAAAAAGTATAAGTTTATAGTCAGAGATACAGGTTACAAGTCATTTACTAAAGAGGTAGTCATTTCTGTCGTAAGAATGACATCTTGATAAACATTTTGAAAAACATACTTCCACTTTGAGTTTAACCATGATTTTTGGATATAGTTTCATGTTCATAAGAAAAATCATTTTTTCAGGAGTATAGCTTTTAAATCAAAGTATATCATAGTTTTTAATTATCCAAACCAAAACAGCCCCCGGTTTCTCTACGACGGGGTATGTCCGGTTTTACGGTATTCTTCGTGTTTCCAGGTTTTAAATCATTAAGTTACCATATCATATAGATATAGAACAAGTGTTTAGTTGATTTTAAAAGTTAAGTTATAAGGATTAACTTTGTTTACGAACAAGTTTAGAATTAACTAAACTATGTTCTAGTGATTACAAGTTTAAATCTTCGAATAAGATAGCTTTATATGTATGAATCGAATGATGTTATGAACATCATTACTACCTCAAGTTTTGTGGATAAACCTACTAAGAGTGACAAAAATTGATCTAGCTTCAAAGGATCCTTGGATGGCTTGAAAGTTCTTGAAGTAGAATCATGACACGAAAACAAGTTCAAGTAAGATTTCCACCCGAAATAAGATTGTTATAGTTATAGAATTTGAATCAAAGTTTGAATATGAGTATTACCATGAATTAGAAAGATATCTTACTGTAAATAAGAAAGATTTCTTGAGGTTGGATGATCACTTCAAATGGATTTGCAAGATTGGAAGTAAGCTAGTAAACTTGAAAGTGTTATTGAAGTGTTCTTGAGTAGTTGTTTTGTAGGTTGATCAAAGGTTGGTTTTTGGAGCTAGATTGATGTAGATTTTGCTGGATATGCTGGAGAACACTTAGAACATCATCATAGAACAAGAGAGAGAGAGATCAAATGGGTGAAAGAAAATTGAAAAATGCAAGTGTGTGTGATGGTGATGAAAACTTGAATATGCATGTGTTTATATGCAAATTGTAGTTTAATTTTTAGTGTAATTATTTCCTCTAATGGCCAACTTGATCAATCATCCATGCTAGAGAACAAAAGTAGCTGATTAGGAGTCTGATTTTGATGTTTTTCTATTGGTATATACCAATAGTAAATACATCTAGAAGCTATGTATTGTACAAGTATGAATACGGTTGCATACGAGTAGAATTATTGATGAAATTGAACGAGAATGTAATTGTAAGCATTTTAGTTAAATAGAAGTACTTTGATATATGTTTTGAAGTCTTTCAAAAGTGTATGAATACATATTAAAATACTACATGTATATACATTTTAACGGAGTCGTTAAGTCATCGTTAGTCGTTACATGCAAGTGTTGTTTTGAAACCTTTAAGTTAACGATCTCATTTAATGTTGTTAATCCATTATTTATTATATCTAATGAGATATTAAATCATTATATTATCATGATAACATAATGTATGAATATATCTTAATATGATATATATACATTAAAATATCGTTACAACGATAATCGTTGCATATATGTCTCGTTTCGAAATCCTTAAGTTTGTAGTCTTGTTTTTACATATGTAGTTCATTGTTAACACACTTAATGATATACTTAATTATCATTTTAACATGTTAAACATAGTGTATTAATATCTTAATATGATTCATATGTATTTTGTAAGACGTTATAACGATAATCGTTATGTATATATCGTTTCGAGTTCTTAATTCAATAGTCTGAAATTTTATGCATATAACTCATTGTTAATATACCTATTGAGATACTTACTTATCATATATCATGTTAACTATATATACATCCATATATATATATATATATATATATATATATATATATATATATATATATATATATATATATATATATATATATATATATATATATATATATATATATATTCATGTCGGTTTTACAAGTTTTAACGTTCGTGAATCGCCGGTCAACTTAGGTGGTCAATTGTCTACACGAAACTCATTTCAATTAATCAAGTCTTAACAAGTTTGATTGCTTAACATGTTGAAAAAATTTAATCATCTAAATATAATTTTCATTTAATATATAATCATGGAAAAGTTCGGGTCACTACAGTACCTACCCGTTAAATAAATTTCATCCTGAAATTTTAAGCTGTTGGAGGTGTTAACGCATCTTCCGAAAATAGGTGTGGGAATTTCTTCTTCATTTGATCTTCACGCTCCCAGGTGAACTCGGGTCCTCTACGAGCATTCCATCGAACCTTAACAATTGGTATCTTGTTTTGCTTAAGTCTTTTGACCTCACGACCCATTATTTCGATGGGTTCTTCAATAAATTGTAGTTTTTCATTGATTTGGATTTCGTCTAACGGAATAGTGAGATCTTCTTTAGCAAAAAATTTCTTCAGATTCGAGACATGAAAAATGTTATGTACAGCCGCAAGTTGTTGAGGTAACTCAAGTCAGTAAGCTACTGGTCCGACATGATCAATAATCTTGAATGTTCCAATGTACCTTGGATTTAATTTCCCTCATTTACCAAATCGAACAACGCCTTTCCAAGGTGAAACTTTAAACATGACCATCTCCCCAATTTCAAATTCTATATCTTTTCTTTTACCGTCCGCGTAACTCTTTTGTCAACTTTAGGCGGTTTTCAACCGTTGTTGAATTTGGATGATCTTCTCGGTAGTTTCTTGAATTATCTCCGGACCCGTAATCTGTCTATCCCCAACTTCACTCCAACAATTTGGAGACCTGCACTTTCTACCATAAAGTGCCTCAAACGGTTCCATCTTGATACTCGAGTGGTAACTGTTGTTGTAGCTAACGGTAGGTGTCGATCCCAACTGTTTCCAAAATCAATAACACATGCTCGTAGCAAGTCTTCAAGCATTTGTATCGTCCTTTCGCTCTGCCCATCATTCTGTATATGATAGGCAGTACTCATGTCTAGACGGGTTCCTAATGCTTGCTGCAATGTCTGCCAAAACCTTAAAACAAATCTGCCATCCCTATCAGAGATAATAGAGATTGGTATTCCATGTCTGGAGATAACTTCTTTCAAGTATAATCGCGCCAATTTCTCTATTTTGTCATCTTCTCTCATTGGCAGAAAATGTACTGACTTAGTGAGACGATCGACTATTACCCAGATAGTATCATAACCACTTGCAGTCCTTGGCAATTTAGTAATGAAATCCATGGTAATGTTTTCTCATTTCCATTCCAGGATTTCGGGTTGTTGAAGTAGACCTGATGGTTTTTTATGCTCAGCTTTGACCTTAGAACACGTTAAACATTCTCCTACATATCTCGCAATATCGGCTTTCATACCCGGCCACAAAAAATGTTTCTTGAGGTCCTTGTACATCTTTCCCGCTCCAGGATGTATTGAGTATCTGGTTTTATGTGCTTCCCCAAGTACCATTTCTCTCACACCTCCATACTTTGGTACCCAAATTCTTTCAGCTCTATACCGAGTTTCGTCTTCTCGAATATTAAGGTGTTTCTCCGATCCTTTGGGTATTTCATTCTTCAAATTCCCTTATTTTACAACTCCCTGTTGCGCCTCCTTTATTTAAGTAGTAAGGTTAGTACGAATAATTATATTCATAGCTTTTACCCGTATAGGTTCTCTGTCCTTTCTACTCAAAGCGTCGGCTACCACATTCACCTTTCGCGGGTGGTAACGAATCTCGAAATCGTAATCATTCAATAACTCAATCCACCTACGTTGCCTCATGTTCAGTTGTTTCTGATTAAATATGTGTTGGAGACTTTTGTGGTCGGTATATATAATACTTTTGACCCCATATAAGTAGCGCCTCCAAGTCTTTAATGCAAAAACAACAGCGCCTAATTCCAAATCGTGTGTCGTATAATTTTGCTCATGAATCTTCAATTGTCTAGACGCATAAGCAATTACCTTCGTTCGTTGCATTAATACACAACCGAGACCTTGCTTTGAGGCATCACAATATATCACAAAATTATCATTCCCTTCTGGCAATGACAATATAGGTGTCGTAGTTAACTTTTTCTTCAACAATTGAAACGCTTCCTCCTGCTCATCCTTCCATTCAAATTTCTTCCCTTTATGCGTTAATGCAGTCAAGGGTTTTGCTATTTTGGAAAAATCTTGGATGAATCTTCTATAGTAACCAGCCAGTCCTAAAAATTGGCGTATATGCTTTGGAGTTATAGGGGTTTCCCACTTTTCAACGGTTTCAATCTTTGCCGGATCCACCTGAATATCTTCTTTAATTACTATGTGACCGAGGAATTGAACTTCTTCCAACCAAAATGCACACTTTGAAAACTTAGCGTACAGTTTTTCTTTCCTCAACAACTCTAACACTTTTCTCAAATGTTCTTCGTGCTCTTGATCATTCTTTGAGTAGATAAGTATGTCATCGATGAAAACAATGACAAACTTGTCGAGATATGGCCCACACACATGGTTCATGAGGTCCATGAACACAGCTGCTGCGTTAGTCAATCCAAAAGGCATAACCATAAACTCGTAATGATCGTAACGCCTTCTAAAAGTAGTCTTTGGAATATCATCCTCCTTCACCCGCATTTGATGATATCCAGAACGTAAATCAATCTTTGAATAAACCAACGAGCCTTGTAGTTGATTAAATAAGTCGTCGATTCTCGGTAGTGGGTAGCGCTTCTTGATGGTAAGTTTGTTCAACTCTCTGTAGTCGATACATAACCTGAATGTACCATCTTTCTTCTTGACAAACAAAACAGGAGCTCCCCATGGTGATGTGCTTGGTCGAATGAAACTACGCTCTAAAAGTTCTTGTAATTGTCTTTGGAGTTCCTTCATTTCGCTGGGTGCAAGTTTGTATGGAGCACGAGCTATTGGTGCAGCTCCTGGTACAAGATCTATTTGAAATTCAACAGATCGGTGTAGAGGTAGTCCCGGTAATTCTTTCATAAATACGTCGAGAAATTCTTTTGCAACGGGAACATTATTGATGTTCTTTTCTTCGGAATTGACTTTCTCAACGTGTGCTAGAACAGCATAGCAACCTTTTCTTATTAGCTTTTGTGCCTTCAAATTACTAATAAGATTTAGCTTCGCGTTGCTCTTTTCTCCGTACACCATTAAGGGTTTTCCTTCTTCTCGTACAATGTGAATTGTATTTTTGTAACAGACGATCTCTGCTTTCACCTCTTTCAACCAGTCCATGCCGATTATCACATCAAAACTCCCTAACTCTACTGGTATCAAATCAATCTTAAACGTTTCGCTACCCATTTTAATTTCTCGATTCCGACATATATTATCTGCTGCAATTAATTTATTGTTTGCTAATTCGAGTATAAACTTATTATCCAAAGGCGTCAATGGACAACTTAATTTAGCACAAAAATCCTTACTCATATAGCTTCTATCCGCACCTGAATCAAATAATACATAAGCAGACGTATTGTCAATAAGAAACGTACCCGTAACAAGCTCCGGTTCTTCCTGCGCTTTAACCGAATTAATGATGAATACCCTTCCTCAGCTTTGCCCACTATTATCCCCCTGATTTGGACACATATTTTTGTAATGGCCCTTCTTCCCGCATCCAAAACAGGTAATGTCGGCATAACTTGTTCCGACATTATTTATTCCCTTAGCCATTGATCCGTAGATTTCGTAGTTTGTCGCACCATGGCCCTTTCTATTACACTTAGTACACACTACCGTACAGAGACCAGTCGGATGGTATCCTTCACACCTCTGGCAGAATTTCTGCCTCTTGTTGTTATTGTTGGGATTATTGTTGTTACGGTTGTTATTGTTGTTGAAACGGTTGTTGTAGTTGTTGCTGGAATGGTTATTGTTGTTACATTTGTTGTTGCGAAAATTGGTGCGATTGTAGTTGTGATTGTTGAGTTGATTATTTGTGACTCTTGTCACTGGTTTCTTCCCACTTCCTCTTGCCTTGTTTCATTTTGGCCTCTTCGGCCGCCTGATCTTTAATCCTACCCTCAATCTGGTTCACTAGTTTGTGAGCTATTCAACTTGCCTTTTGTATGGAGGCGGGCTCGTGTGAACTCACATCTTCTTGAATTATTTCCGGTAACCCTTTTACAAATGCGTCGATCTTCTCTTCTTCATCCTCGAACGCTCTGGGACACAATAGGCACAACTCTGTGAATCGTCGTTCGTACGTGGTAATGTCGAATCCTTGTGTTCGTAACTCCTTAAGCTCTACCTTGAGTTTATTGACCTCATTTCTAGGACGGTACTGCTCGTTCATCAAGTGCTTGAATGCTGACCACGGTAGTGCGTAAGCAGCATCTTGTCCTACCTGCTCAAGATAGGTATTCCACCATGTTAACGCAGTACCTGTGAAGGTATGCGTAGCGTACTTTACTTTGTCTTCATCAGTGCACTTACTTATGGCAAACACCGATTTGACCTTCTCAGTCCACCGTTTCAATCCGATTGGACCCTCGGTTCCATCGAATTCCAAAGGTTTACAGGCAGTAAATTCTTTGTAGGAGCATCCTACACGAGTTCTTGTGAAATTTGTTCCACTGCTAGAACCAGAGTTATTGTTGTTATTTTGCATTGCGGCTTGCACCGCAGCTATGTTCGCAGCAAGAAAGGTACGGAATTCTTCCTCGCTCATATTCATGGTGTGTCGAGTAGTTGGTGCCATTTCCTTCAAAAATAGCCAAAAGAAATAAGTTAATCATATAGAATATTAAGAGTAGTCAATAGTATTTCGTAGCATAATATGAACTTATTTATAAAAGCTTTTTCTTCATATTAGCATTTTATAGTTTTAATTCGGGTAGTAACTACCCGTTAAGTTCATACTTATTAGCTAATATACAATTCAACTACTACAATTCTATATGAGAAACTGATTACAATAATATTTCACGTTAAACTTTTATACAATATTTTACAAACTTACAATACCGCTATTTTACATATAGCATGAAATATAGCACACAATAACTTTGATACAAAATAGTTGTGACAACAATCCTAGTTAATACGCAAGTCGTTCAGTAAAGGCAATAAAGATACGTAATTCATATGTCCAGAAACAAGTCATGCATTCTGGTTTTACTAGGACTACTTCCCATCCTTGGTCTTGCGGAACATAACCATTGTGGCCGTTGACAAGACAGCATGTAGTAATATCGTCAAAAGGACGGAGATTACGTAATGCCCAGCAGCCCCATAACAATCTAAAAACCTTGTTTCTTACCCCAACTACCGAATCCGTCACTTGTGGGAATGTTTTATTTAACAGTTGTAATCGGATGTTCTTTTTCTCACTTTGGTGAGAAGCGAACATCACTAATCCGTAAGCATAACATGCTTCTTTATGTTGCATGTTAGAAGTTCTTTCTAACTCACTAAGTCCTATGTTGGGATATGTTGAGTCAAAATAGGTTCTTAACCCGTAGCGTAAAATTGCATTTGGGGTCCCCGCATTTAATGCTTTAAAGAAAACACGGCGTAACTTACGGTCTCCCCAATGTGATATACCCCATCTTTCAAATGAAAGCCTTTTATAAACTAAGGCATGCCTGGAACGTTCATCAAATGTTCTACAAACTAATTTCGCCGTAAATAATTGTGCCGACGAATTCTGACCGACTTTAGACAAGATTTCATCAATCATGTCCCCTGATAGGTCTTCTAAAATTTTTGGTTGTCTATCCTTAACATCCATTTTATTTTTATACTGTAAAAATAGACGAGTGTTAGATTCGTAAAAGATAATTATCAAATAATACAAGCAATTTTTACATACAACATGAAAGTACAAGCACACTTATATTACATATATTACACTGCATGATTACAACTTTTTATTCCGACTCACTTGTTTCTTCCTCCTCTGATTGGTTTGTTTCGCTAATTTCCAAGGGATATATGGTGCTCCCCTAATACGAGCCGTTCTTTTCACAAATGGTCTAGAAGGACCAGGCGGCTTAGATGTTCCCGGGTTATAACTAAAACTTAAGAAATACGGGTGTTGACGGTATTTCCCATCGGGACATTTCATGTTAACATAGAGGTCATCGGGGTCGGAATTAGGTTTCTTTATTTTGATGTCTTTTTCCTTATTATTTTCTTTTGCCTTTTCAAATTGGGTCGGGGTAATTTCTATAACATCATCGGAATCCTCATCGGGATCCGATTCATCGGATAATTGGTAATCTTCCCAATATTTTGTTTCCTCGGCGGAAACACCATTGACCATTATTAACTTTAGTCCGTTGGTTGAGGATTTTCTTTTGTTTAATAGTTTTTCTGTGGTTCCTAATATTTCCTCCTCCGGAACCTCTTCTTCCGGTTCCTCTTTGAGAACTTGTGAATCTTCCCAATATATATTCGACTCTTCATTATTATTGGGTGAGTTGATGGGATTTGTACTAGAAGTAGACATCTATCACATAATATCAAACACGTTAAGAGATTAATATATCACATAATATTTACATGTTAATAATATGTAGTTTCCAATAAAAAGTGTTAAGCAATCGTTTTTAAAGAAAACACGGTCGAAGTCCAGACTCACTAATGCATCCTAACAAACTCAGTAAAACACACTCATGCAATTTTCTGGTTCTCTAAGACCAACGCACAGATACCAACTGAAATGTCCCGTTCATATTGACTATAAACGTTCCGTATTAATCGATTTCATCGCGAGGTTTTGACCTCTATATGAGACATTTTTCAAAGACCGCATTCATTTTTAAAATAATCATAACCTTTAGTTTATAGATAAAGGTTTAAAAAGCATTAAGTAGATTATCAAGAAATGATAATCTAAAATATACCGTTTACACACGACCATTACATAATGGTTTACCATAAAAATATGTTACATCGAAATAAGATCTTGAATGGAGTTTTTACACAATATCATACAATCATGGACTCCAAATCTTGTCCTTATTTTAGTATGCAACAGCGGAAGCTCTTAATAGTCACCTGAGAATAAACATGCTTAAAACATCAACAAAAATGTTGGTGAGTTATAGGTTTAACCTATATATTATCAAATCATAAAAATAATAGACCACAAGATTTCATTTTTTTCATAATATACATCTTTATCAGGCATTTCGTAAACTGCATAGAGATAAAATTCATTCATATGTTGAACACCTGATAACCGGCGTTAACATAATGCATAGAATATCCCCAAAATAGAACCTCTCGTTTGTATAATAATCTCGAAGTACTAAACCATCCATTACCTGAATGGGGGTTGTTAAGCCTAATAGATCTATCTTTAGGATTCGCGACAATTAGGGGCCATTTCCCTAATTCTTAGGTTACCAGACTTGAAGGGCGATATTCGGTTTAATAATCCAACCATAGAATTAACTAAACTATTTTGTAAAACTGCATGTATTCTCATCCCAAAAATATTAGATTTTAAAAATGGGACTATAACTCACTTTCACAGATTTTTCCTTCGTCGGAAAATAAGACTTGACCACTGGTCGATTCACGAACCTATAACAATATGTACATATACATCAAAGTATGATCGAAATATATTCACAATATTTTTATTACGTTTTAATGATTTAAGTTTATTAAGTCAGTTGTCCTCGTTAGTAACCTACAACTAGTTGTCCACAGTTAGATGTACAGATATAAATCAATATATATTATCTTGAATCAATCCACGACCCAGTGTATACAAGTCTCAGGCTCGATCACAACTCAAAGTATATATATTATTTTAGAATCAAACTCAACCCTGTATAGCTAACTCCAGCATTACTGCATATAGAGTGTCTATGGTTGTTCCGAAATATATATATAGATGGGTCGATATGATATGTCAAAACATTGTATACGTGTCTATGATATCCCAAGATTATATAATATATGTTAGAATAAATGTATAATACAATATAAGTTAGCTAGAATATGATTAATATAGATTTGTTATAAAATTTTCGTAACTACAACAAGTAAAAGTTTCCAATTTTGTTTTACCCATAACTTCTTCGTTTTAAATCCGTTTTGAGTGATTCAAGTTGCTATGGTTTCATAATGAACTGTAATTTATGAAACTAAACAGAAAAAGTATAAGTTTATAGTCGGAAATACGGGTTACAAGTCATTTACTAAAGAGGTAGTCATTTTCGTCGTAAGAACGACATCTTGATGACCATTTTGAAAAACATACTTCCACTTTGAGTTTAACCATGATTTTTGGATATAGTTTCATGTTCATAATAAAAATCATTTTTTCAGGAGTATAGCTTTTAAATCAAATTTTATCATAGTTTTTAATTATCCAAGCCAAAACAGCCCTCGGTTTCTCTACGATGGCGTATGTCCGGTTTTACGGTGTTCTTCGTGTTTCCAGGTTTTAAATCATTAAGTTAGCATATCATATAGATATAGAACATGTGTTTAGTTTATTTTAAAAGTTAAGTTAGAAGGATTAACTTTGTTTGCGAACAAGTTTAGAATTAACTAAACTATGTTCTAGTGATTATAAGTTTAAATCTTCGAATAAGATAGCTTTATATGTATGAATTGAATGATGTTATGAACATCATTGCTACCTCAAGTTTTGTGGATAAACCTACTGAAAGTGATAAAAATTGATCTAGCTTCAAAGGATCCTTGGATGGCTTGAAAGTTCTTGAAGTAGAATCATGACACGAAAACAAGTTCAAGTAAGATTTCCACTCGAAATAAGATTGTTATAGTTATAGAATTTGAATCAAAGTTTGAATAAGAGTATTACCTTGAATTAGAAAGATATCTTACTATAAATAAGAAAGATTTCTTGAGGTTGGATGATCACTTCAAATGGATTTGCAAGATTGGAAGTAAGCTAGTAAACTTGAAAGTGTTATTGAAGTGTTCTTGAGTAGTTGTTTTGTAGGTTGATCAAAGGTTGGTTTTAGGAGCTAGATTGATGTAGATTTTGTTGAATATGGTGGAGAACACTTAGAACATCATCATAGAACAAGAGAGAGATCAAATGGATGAAAGAAAATTGAAAAATGCAAGTGTGTGTGATGGTGATGAAAACGTGAATATGCATGTGTTTATATGCAAATTGTAGTTTGATTTTTAGTGTAATTATTTCCTCTAATGTCCAACTTGATCAATCATCCATGCTAGAGAACAAAAGTAGCTGATTAGGAGTCTGATTTTGATGTTTTTCTATTGGTATATACCAATAGTAAATACATCTAGAAGCTGTGTATTGTACGAGTATGAATACGGTTGCATACGAGTAGAATTATTGATGAAATTGAACGAGAATGTAATTGTAAGCATTTTTGTTAAATAGAAGTACTTTTATATATGTTTTGAAGTCTTTCAAAAGTGTATGAATACATATTAAAACACTACATGTATATACATTTTAACGGTGTCGTTAAGTCATCGTTAGTCGTTACATGTAAGTGTTGTTTTGAAACCTTTAAGTTAACGATCTCATTTAATGTTGTTAATCCATTGTTTATTATATCTAATGAGATATTAAATCATTATATTATCATGATAACATAATGTATAAATATATCTTAATATGATATATATATACATTAAAATATCGTTACAACGATAATCGTTGCATATATGTCTCGTTTCGAAATCCTTAAGTTAGTAGTCTTGTTTTTACATATGCAGTTCTTTATTAACACACTTAATGATATACTTAATTATCATTTTATCATGTTAAACATAGTGTATTAATATCTTAATATGATTCATATGTATTTAGTAAGACGTTGTTATAACGATAATCGTTATATATATCGTTTCGAGTTCTTAATTCAATAGTCTGAAATTTTATGCATATAACTCATTGTTAATATACCTATTGAGATACCTACTTATCATATATCATGTTAACTATATATATATATATATATATATATATATATATATATATATATATATATATATATATATATATATATATATATATATATCATCATGTCGGTTTTACAAGTTTTAACGTTCGAGAATCGCCGGTCAACTTGGATGGTCAATTGTCTACACGAAACTCATTTCAATTAATCAAGTCTTAACAAGTTTGATTGCTTAACATGTTGAAAACATTTAATCATGTAAATATAGTTTTCATTTAATATATAATCATGAAAAAGTTCGGGTCACTACATAAATAATTTAGACCATAACACATATATGATTATTAGGTGTTATCTTTTATGTATTGCGAATTGTAACTTATTTCCAGGTAATATAATTTGATTATATCTTGCTGAAATATTTACTCATTATTTGGTTATCTTATTTGAAGTTTTAGTATGAATCTTGCTAAAATACAATTAAAAGGTAAAGACCTATGTATTGCAGATAGTGGTACCACACACACTATACTCAAATCTAAGAAATATTTTATTAATTTGAAATCAGCTGAAAGAATTATAAATACTATATCAAGTCCTGCAAACTTGATAGAAGGAATGAGAAAGTCAAAATTCATGTTACCAAATGGTACAAATTTTCTAATAAATAATGCCTTGTTTTCTCTCAAAATCAAAGAGAAATTGATTAAGTTTCTCTGATATATATCATAATAGATATGATTATCAGTCACTGATAACAGAAAATGAGAAATATCTAAGTATCACCGACAAGAATCATGGAAAAGCGCAGCGCATATGATGAAAAGCGCAGCGCATATGATTAAAAGCGCGTATGATGAAAAGCGCATATGATGAAAAGTGCAGCGCATATGATTAAAAGCGCGTATGATTAAAAGCGTGTATGATGAAAAACGCATATAATGAAAAACGCAGCGCATATGATGAAAAGCGCAGCGCATATAATGAAAAGCGCATTGCATATGATGAAAAGCGCAGCGCATATGATTAAAAGCGCATATGATTAAAAGCGCGTATGATGAAAAACGCATATGATGAAAAGTGCAGCGCATATGATTAAAAGCGCGTATGATTAAAAGCGTATATGATGAAAAGCGCATATGATGAAAAGCACAGCGCATATGATTAAAAGCGCGTATGATGAAAAGTTCATATGATGAAAAGTGCAGCGCATATGATTAAAAGCGCATATGATGAAAAGGATATATAATGAAGAGCACATATGGTGATTAATGAAAGGCACATATGATGATTAATGAAAAGCACGTATGATGATTAATGAAAAGTATATTGTGAAAAGGAATCACGAATGTTTCTTGAAAGAATTCAAGGTGAGATATGTGAATAAATTCATCCACTATGTGGACCATTTAGACACTTCATGTTCTGATAGAGGCATTTGGTAGATGGTCTCATGTTTGTCTATTATCAAGCTGTAAAATCGTATTTGCATAGTTTCTTGCACAAATTATTAAATTAAGAGCACATTTTTCTGATTACACCATTAAAAGAGTGCAAATTGATAATGCTGATGAGTTAACATCTCAAGCATTTAATGATTATTATATTTCTAAAGGGATTGTTGTTGAACATCCTATTGCTCGTGTACATACAAAATTGGTTTAGCTGAATCAATAATTAAATGCTTGTAGCTAATAACTAGACCATTGAAAATGAATACCGAGCTCTCATTTTTTTATATGGGGACATGCAAATTTACATGTTGCGGCATTAATTCATATTAGACGAAGTGCAAGTCATACATATTCTCCCCGACAACTTGATTTTGGCCGAGAGCCAAAATTTTCCCACCATTAGAACATTTGGTTGTGGAGTGAAATGTCCCATTCATATTGATTATAAACGTTCCATATTAATTGATTTCATCGCGAGGTTTTGACCTCTATATGAGACATTTTTCAAAGACTGCATTCATTTTTAAAACAACCATAACCTTTATTTTATCGATAAAGGTTTAAAAAGCATTACGTAGATTATCAAGTAATGATAATCTAAAATATACCGTTTACACACGACCATTACATAATGGTTTACAATAAGAATATATTACATCAAAAATAAGTTTCTTGAATGCAGTTTTAACATAATATCATACAAGTATGGACTCCAAATCTTGTCCTTATTTTAGTATGCAACAGCGAAAGCTCTTAATAATCACCTGAGAATAAACATGCTAAAAACGTCAACAAAAATGTTGGTGAGTTATAGGTTTAACCTATATATTATCAAATCATAATAATAGACCACAAGATTTCATATTTTAATATACATCCCATACATAGAGATAAAATTCATTCATATGGTGAACACTTGGTAACCGACATTAACAAGATGCATATAAGAATATCCTCTATCATTCCGGGAAATCCTTCGGACAGGATAAAAACAACATCGAAGTAATAAAGCATCCGGTACTTTGGATGGGGTTCGTTAGGCCCAATAGATCTATCTTTAGGATTCGCGTCAATTAGTAGATCGGTTTACTAATTCTTAGGTTACCAAGCAAAAGGGTCATATTCTGAAAGGACCCATTCATATACATTATAAACGATTCATAATAGTTGATTACATCGCGAGGTATTTGAACTCTATATGATACATTTTACAAACATTGCATTCGTTTTTAAAAGACAAACTTTCTTTACAACGAAAGCTGATGGCATGCACACCATTTCATAATACATCCAACTATAATTGGCTTAATAATAATCTTGATGAACTCAATGACTCGAATGCAACGTCTTTCAAAATATGCCATGAATGACTCCAAGTAATATCCTTAAAATGAGCTAATGCACAGCGGAAGATTTCTTTAATACCTGAGAATAAACATGCTTTAAAGTGTCAACCAAAAGGTTGGTGAGTTCATAGGTTTATCATAACAATCATTTTAATATATTAATAGACCACAAGATTTCCGTTTATAAATATATGTATACTCGCAAGTGTATAAAAGTATTCTATAAGTTGTAGGCACCCGGTAACAAGCCTTAACGTTCATGTTTTACCCTCTGAAGTACACCAGATCAGGTGTGTTTAAAATAACCTCGAAGTACTAAAGCATCCCATAGTCAGGATGGGGTTTGTCAGGCCCAATAGATCTATCTTTAGGATTCGCACCTACCGAACATAGACAAGTAGTTTAATGTTACCAAGCTAAGGGTATATTTCTGGTTTAAACCCACATAGAATTAGTTTTAGTACTTGTGCCTATTTCGTAAAACATTTATAAATCAGCGCATGTATTCTCAGCACAAAAATATATATAAAAAGGGAGTAATGAACCTCACAATACTGTATTTCGTAGTAAAAATACATATAACGTCATTTAACAAGTGCAAGGTTGGCATCGGATTCACGAACGTATCAATATTGAGATTCAATATTGCAGGAAAGTACGTAGACGCAATGGAGATGATAAACACTAGATTGACCTCACGAGCATACCCATGAACCATACCCATCACCTCCATAGCTATAACCCATAATTTTCTTAGCTTCGAGTCATTCAAAAAAACTATTTTGAAATCACTCGGACAGCACACCGTCGTAATATTTTATATATACTAATAATATCTTGAAATAATACAGAGCATATATATATATATATATATATATATATATATATATATATAAATCGATTGAGAGAGTTTAGAGAAATATTTTTTTCAAGTTTCTATGAAATAATGAAACCTATTGAATTCTATTTATAATAGATTTTTGAATTATTAAAGTGAATTATTAAAGTATGAATTATTAAAGTGAATTATTAAAGTATGAATTATTAAAGTAAATTATTAAAGTATGAATTATTAAAGTGAATTATTAAAGTATGAATTATTAAAGTGAATTATTAAAGTATGAATTATTAAAGTGAATTATTAAAGTATGAATTATTAAAGTATGAATTATTAAAGTGAATTATTAAAGTATGAATTATTAAAGTGAATTATTAAAGTATGAATTATTAAAGTGAATTATTAAAGTATGAATTATTAAAGTATGAATTATTAAAGTGAATTATTAAAGTGAATTATTAAAGTATGAATTATTAAAGTGAATTATTAAAGTATGAATTATTAAAGTGAATTATTAAAGTTAAAGTAAAGTAAAAGTAAAGTAAAAGTAAAGTAAAGGTAAAGTTAAAGTATAGTAAAAGTATAAAAACTATGTATGTATAATACGCGTATAAATATATATAATATTAATTTAAATCGTTATATATATTTAATGAAATAAAACATAAATATCGTTATATTTATTATACTGGTTAAGTAATGAGCTGTCAAAAGTGATTCTAGATATTTATAAAAGTTATATACGTTTTAATAATAAAGTTCTTTTTTAAACTGAAAACGTCTTTGTACGTTTGAAAATAGATTAATAGAATATTATGGAAACCAATTCTCCACTAACTTTTGTCTAACTTTCGTAAATGACACTTTTTGTTTTTATTTATAAATAGCTTTACAAATTATTCTGAATATCGTTAAGAGGAATAGATTTTCTCAAATCATAGTGGACCTCTCAACAGAGACTTGTAATCATAATTCAATGTTTCTGATAATTCAATCATTTAATATATTTTTTTAATTTCGTCACAAATCATATTTAAACAAATACGTTCGTGTAAAGTATTATACGTTTAATACTTTATTAATATTCTCAAGTTATAATATATATATATATATATATATATATATACATATACATATCTATTTATATATAACGGTTCATGAATCGTCGGAATTTGGTCGAGGTTATAATGAATGTATGAACACAGTTTAAAATTCTTGAGATTTAACTTAACAAACTTTTCTTATCGTGTCGGAATAATATAAAGATTAAAGTTTAAATTTGGTCAAAAATTTCCGGGTCGTCACAGTACCTACCCGTTAAAGAAATTTCGTCCCCGAAATTTGATAAAGGTCGTCATGACTAACAATGAGAATGTTATTATAACGATTATAGAGTTTTATCATGTTCAAGAAGAATGGATAAAATAATTCGATTACTCGAAGCGTGTGAGTGAAGTTATCGTAAATGAATGAAATAAGATAATAGTGATTCGTCGTATCTTTTGACGTCATCACGATTGATCTTCGAAAAGAAAATCTTTGTAATCTATATTGGATTTGATTATTCGGTGATTAAGGAAATTATGATCCTCTTCGAATTAATGCGATAATCCATTTTGATTTCTCTGTCGGATATTTCACTATAAATCCACCTCATTTGTTTTCTTACAACTCACACCTTCTCAATTCATATTTTAAAGTATTTGTCAATATGCTTCATCCAGTGCTGATTCTTGATATACTCCTCATTTTCATATCTGTCGCTCTTCTTTTTCATCTGCCTCAGGAAAAATCTATTTACTTCTACTATACTCTTGGTTTTATAGTGTTTTTAGTTCTCCCGTGTCTTTATATTGCTATATGCATTGATATATGCAGTTTGTGATTTCTGGGTTGTTGTTGGGTTTTATATCTTCCCTTATATTTCAAAGTCCTTGCTTCTTCTATAATCATTGTCATCCACAGTTAATGCTCTCTTCTATTTGCTATGATTTATACTCCCATTTCTAGTTTGGAGCTTTGTCCTTTCGTTTCTTCTTCTTGCGATTAAGCACCGCTTGTAATGGTCCAGAATTCGCAGATATAAATTTCGGAATGAACATTGTTAATGTTCTAGGAAGGAAATTGTAATGGCATGATCTTGACTTGTCAAATTACCAGAATACCTCGGAAAAGGCCGAATCATCAAGAAATATTTTCTTGATATTTAGAGATCAAAGAGAATATAAGAGTCGTGTAACATAGCACATGATGACGTTATGATCTATGAATCATCATGTTCCATTTAGAAACTCAGCATGAATTACTGTAATATAATCACGTTGATCAAGTGTCATTATATTATACTAACTCATGCTTCAGCTCCCAACACTTTTTCAAGAATATTCCTATTTTAAACTCGAATGTTTCAGAATTTAGAAACTAAAATAGTTTCTTTTATGATATAATACAGATAGGGCGAAGAGGTAAATGATTTCAGATAAGAATAATTATAAAAATATCTTAGAATGTCTAATATCAGAGGATGATGAAGGATATTGTCCACAGTGGTTTAGAGTCAGGAGCAAGGTATTCGTTAATGACTTCAGCAAGTACTGAATCATTTGGATTCTTTGAAGGCAGGTTCAGCCTTTGTGATTTGTCCACAGCCTCCTTCATACTTTGCTCAATCCGTTTTCCAGTTCCAAAGCTTCTCTTTTTCTGAGCTTTGCCAATATACTATCCTTTATCATCCAACTTTTTACTGTTAAGGTCATTTACAGTTTTTGCTGCTTCATCAGCATTTTTCAAAATTTCGAGAACTGGTTCGCAGTTTAGGGTGTTTTTCAGAAATTTCTCATTCAAAGAATGTAAGTCTTGGAGGTAGACACTGTGTGTATATGTAATTGTTGATATAGACATGCTGCGAGGTTTCAAAATACTGATTGCTGATTCTCAATAATTGGTATGGCAATTCTTGTTATAAGGTACGAATGAGTATATGATAGGGTTTCGATAATTATAATGATTTTTTTTGAAAAGTCAAAGATCAGTGAAGTTGTTGGTAAGTTTATTGCTAATGTGGTGAATATAAACGATTCCCCGGTAATGTTTGCGAAAGGGCAACGTATCTATCGAGGTTATAATAAGATTGTTTTGATTGAGAAGTCGAAGTTGACTTGCTGGAGCTGTGACAAAACTGTCTATTTTGAAACGGAATTGAAAAGTTATTTTAGCTAGTAAATTCCAAAGGGTCTAACACAGATACGTGTCGAACTATGACTTGGGTTTTGAGAGTTTTTCAGGTGTATAACTGTAGGTAACATGTGGTTGGATCATCATCTCGATTGTTCCTTAGTTGAAGTGTCTTCAGGAATTTCGAAGGGTTTGAGCACATATTGTAATCGTTAATACATATGATGTTCTAACATAGTTTTGAAGTCAAAGTATAGCTTTAAAAGATATAGGAATCTAAGAGTGATGATACTGGTTATATTTCGAATTGAATTATGCGATTTCAAAATCAGAATATGTAATTGAATTTGAATGAGTATGATTGTTTTGATTTATATGAAAGAATGGATATTGTTGTGAAAGTAGGGTGTATAGTTGATGATTGTTGAATCAGTTTCGAAAAATGTAATATATTAATTGTGAATTTATATATCTCTCGGGTATTACCTACCCGTTAAAAAAGTTTTCACAATTAATATTTTGTACAAAAGAAGTTTATTACAGTCTTTATGAAAATATATGTGTATATTTTCTTTAGATGTAATATAGATTTAATGAGTTAATATTAAATTAAACTCATTTGTTTTATGGTTGGAACTAGAATTGAGTAATCCCTAAAACATTATAAATTGCATAAGTATTTCTTCAATAATATTGAAATTATGAATCATTACTTTGTTATTTGTTGGTTTTCGTGAAATTCTTGTGAACTTCGCAAGGTACGAATGATGTTATTTGAAAAGTTTCGAGTACATCGATGATGAATGTGTAAAATCAAACATATATTCGAATAATACACTTGATTTATTATGAATTGGATTTTTATTGAATTGAGACAGAGATTGTAATTAACGATGGTTAAGTTGCGGACGAAGGACGTACATCATTGCATATTTGTAATATGAATTAACTGAGTAGTTAAGATTCACACATAATAGCTTAGTACGGGAAGATTTATTATGATTTAAAAATTTATACATATAAAATATACATATAAATCTTTCGATTGGAAATGAGTTAATACTTCATAACTCGTTGATACAATATATTTGTTGTTGATTCGTAATGATGTCCACAATGATTCTTGAACTGACAGAGTTTGTGATGTTACAGGTGCTGTTGATTCTGACGATACTGACGGCACTGACTGTGTTGATGATGCTACGGTCCTGTTGATGCTGTTGGTAAAACAATTCTAGCTTATAAATCGTACACCATTTTTGATCAAAGTTTCTACTCTACCATCTCCGTTCACTCATCCGATTTACGGTCAGAATTAAATAATCTCTAAGATTTTGGAGATTACATAACTGCCACAGAGATATCTCTTCAATGAAGTTTATGAATTAATACTTCATCGTTTGTTGTTGTTGATATTCCTGGATATTTACAGGGCGTATGACGTTTATGTTTGAGATACAGATTGTGATGTTGCGGTGTGGGATGTGGATGTTGTTGTTGGTGGTGGTGATGGTACTGTTGGTGTTGCTGATGGTGGTACTGTTTATGCTGCTGGTGCTACTGCTGGTGTTTGTAACCTTTGCACCATATTCTCCAAAGTCACTACCCGAGCGCGAAGCTCGTTGACTTCTTCTATTACACCGGGGTGATTATCGGTTCAGACGAGCGGATAAATAAAATCTAGAATTTGGTGTATTATGTAATCGTGACGAGATACTCTAGAAAAAAGAGAGAAAATGGTGTTTCGGATAGGTTCACCGGTAAGTGCTTCAGGTTCTTCGCCAAGAGGACAATGTGGTGGATGGAAGGGATCACCTTCTTCTTGTCTCCAATGATTAAGGAGGCTACGAACCCATCCCCAATTCATCCAGAATAGATGATGACTAATTGGTTGATCCATTCCGGTCACACTGCTTTCAGAACTTGAGTGGGATTCCATTTCGGAATCCGAGGGACTTGAACTAATGACAAATTTCATTTCGTACGATTGAATAAAGAATTTTTCGATATGAAATGATTTTTCAGCTATCGGGTGGTATTCTAATTATATAGAGCAAAAGGTTTCGTAGATTACTGAGGAATTTACGAAATATGTCAGGCAAAGTTTACAGTAACAGATACGCTAAGATATGAATTTTGTCTATACACTATTCATACAATCATTGCAATAAGATGTGTCTAGACTAAGAATGATAAGCAGGTAATTTCCGACAAAAATGATGAGCAAAACTTTTGACATGCAGACACGGTCGAAGTCCAGACTCACTAATGCATCCTAACGACTATCAGTTAGACACACTAATGCAGACCTGGTTCGCTAAGACCACCGCTCTGATACCAACTGAAAGGACCCGTTCATATACATTATAAACGATTCACAATAGTTGATTACATCGCGAGGTATTTGACCTCTATATGATACATTTTACAAACATTGCATTCGTTTTTAAAAGACAAACTTTCTTTACAACGAAAGTTGACGGCATGCACACCATTTCATAATACATCCAACTATAATTGGCTTAATAATAATCTTGATGAACTCAATGACTCGAATGCAACGTCTTTCAAAATATGCCATGAATGACTCCAAGTAATATCCTTAAAATGAGCTAATGCACAGCGGAAGATTTCTTTAATACCTGAGAATAAACATGCTTTAAAGTGTCAACCAAAAGGTTGGTGAGTTCATAGGTTTATCATAACAATCATTTTAATATATTAATAGACCACAAGATTTCCGTTTATAAATATATGTACACTCGCAAGTGTATAAAAGTATTCAATAAGTTGTAGGCACCCGGTAACAAGCCTTAACGTTCATGTTTTACCCTCTGAAGTACACCAGATCAGGTGTGTTTAAAATAACCTCGAAGTACTAAAGCATCTCATAGTCAGGATGGGGTTTGTCAGGCCCAATAGATCTATCTTTAGGATTCGCGCCTACCGTACATAGACAAGTAGTTTAATGTTACCAAGCTAAGGGTATATTTCTGGTTTAAACCCACATAGAATTAGTTTTAGTACTTGTTCCTATTTCGTAAAACATTTATAAAACAGCGCATGTATTCTCAGCCCAATAATATATATAAAAAGGGAGTAATGAAACTCACAATACTGTATTTCGTAGTAAAAATACATATAACGTCATTTAACAAGTGCAAGGTTGGCCTCGGATTCACGAACGTATCAATATTGAGATTCAATATTGCAGGAAAGTACGTAGACGCAACGGAGATGATAAACACTAGATTGACCTCACGAGCATACCCATGAACCATACCCATCACCTCCATAGTTATAACCCATAATTTTCTTAGCTTCGAGTCATTCAAAAAAACTATTTTGAAATCACTCGGACAGCACTCCGTCGTAATATTTTATATATACTAATAATATCTTGAAATAATACAGAGCAAATATATATATATATATATATATATATATATATATATATATATATATATATATATATATATATATATATATATATATATATATATATATATATATAAATCGATTGAGAGAGTTTAGAGAAATATTTTTTCAAGTTTCTATGAAATAATGAAACCTATTGAATTCTATTTATAATAGATTTTTGAATTATTAAAGTGAATTATTAAAGTATGAATTATTAAAGTGAATTATTAAAGTATTAAAGTATGAATTATTAAAGTGAATTATTAAAGTATGAATTATTAAAGTGAATTATTAAAGTATGAATTATTAAAGTGAATTATTAAAGTATGAATTATTAAAGTATGAATTATTAAAGTGAATTATTAAAGTATGAATTATTAAAGTGAATTATTAAAGTATGAATTATTAAAGTGAATTATTAAAGTATGAATTATTAAAGTGAATTATTAAAGTATGAATTATTAAAGTGAATTATTAAAGTATGAATTATTAAAGTGAATTATTAAAGTTAAAGTAAAGTAAAAGTAAAGTAAAAGTAAAGTAAAGGTAAAGTTAAAGTATAGTAAAAGTATAAAAACTATGTATGTATAATACGCGTATAAATATATATAATGTTAATTTAAATCATTATATATATTTAATGAAATAAAACATAAATATCGTTATATTTATTATACTGGTTAAGTAATGAGCTGTCAAAAGTGATTCTAGATATTTATAAAAGTTATATACGTTTTAATAATAAAGTTCTTTTTTAAACTGAAAACGTCTTTGTACGTTTGAAAATAGATTAATAGAATATTATGGAAACCAATTCTCCACTAACTTTTGTCTAACTTTCGTAAATGACACTTTTTATTTTTATTTATAAATAGCTTTACAAATTATTCTGAATATCGTTAAGAGGAATAGATTTTCTCAAATCATAGTGGACCTCTCAACAGAGACTTGTAATCATAATTCAATGTTTCTGATAATTCAATCATTTAATATATTTTTTTAATTTCGTCAAAAATCATATTGAAACAAATACGTTCGTGTAAAGTATTATACGTTTAATACTTTATTAATATTCTCAAGTTATAATATATATATATATATACATATACATATCTATTTATATATAACGGTTCATGAATCGTCGGAATTTGGTCGAGGTTATAATGAATGTATGAACACAGTTTAAAATTCTTGAGATTTAACTTAACAAACTTTTCTTATCGTGTCGGAATAATATAAAGATTAAAGTTTAAATTTGGTCAAAAATTTCCGGGTCGTCACATATTCGGCTTCGATCATTCACCCATATAATGTAGTTTCAATTACTTGTGTCTATTTCGTAAAACATTTATAAAACTGCATGTATTCTCATCCCAAAATATTAGATTTTAAAAGTGGGACTATAACTCACTTTCACAGATTTTTACTTCGTCGGGAAGTAAGACTTGGCCACTGGTCGATTCACGAACCTATAACAAATATGTACATATATATCAAAGTATGTTTAAAATATATTTACAATATTTTTAATACGTTTTACTATTTTAAATTTATTAAGTCAGTTGTCCTCGTTAGTAACCTACAACTAGTTGTCCACAGTTAGATGTACAGAAATAAAGCGATATATATTATCTTGAATCAATCCACGACCCAGTGTATACACGTCTCAGGCTAGATCACAACTCAAAGTATATATATTTTTGGAATCAACCTCAACCCTGTATAGCTAACTCCAACATTACTGCATATAGAGTGTCTATGGTTGTTCCAAATAATATATATACATGGGTCGATATGATATGTCAAAACATTTGCATACGTGTCTATGGTATCTCAAGATTACATAATATATTAGAATACATGTATAATACAATATAAGTTAGCTAGGATATGATTTGTATAGAATTGTTACAATATTTCCCGTAGCTACAACAATCAAAAAATATCCAATCTTTTTTTACCCATAACTTCTTCGTTTTAAATCCGATTTGAGTGAATCAAATTTCTATGGTTTCATATTGAACTATATTTTATGAATCTAGACATAAAAAGTATAGGTTTATAGTCGGAAAAATAAGTTACAAGTTATTTTTGTAAAGGTAGTCATTTCAGTCGAAAGAACGACGTCTTGATGACCATTTTGAAAAACATACTTCCACTTTGAGTTTAACCATGATTTTTGGATATAGTTTCATGTTCATAAGAAAAATCATTTTCCCAGAAGAATAACTTTTAAATCAATGTTTATCATAGTTTTTAATTATCAAACCCAAAACAGCCCGCGGTGTTACTACGACGGCGTATATCCGGTTTTACGATGTTTTTCGTATTTTCCAGTTTTAAATCATTAAGTTATCATATCATATAGATATAGAACATGTGTTTAGTTGATTTTAAAATTCAAGTTAGAAGGATTAACTTTTGTTTGCGAACAAGTTTAGAATTAACTAAACTATGTTCTAGTGATTACATGTTCAAATCTTCAAATAAGATAGTTTTATATGTATGAATCGAATGATGTTATGAACATCATTACTACTTCAAGTTTAGTAGGTAAACCTACTGGAAGTAACAAGAAATGATCTAGCTTCAAAGGATCTTGGATGGCTTGAAAGTTCTTGAAGTAGAATCATGACACGAAAACAAGTTCAAGTAAGATTATTACTCGAATTAAGATAGTTATAGTTATAGGAATTGAATCAAAGTTTGTATATTAGTATTACCTTGATATAGAATGATTTCTTACTGTAAATAACAAGGATTTCTTGAGGTTGGATGATCACTTTACAAGATTGGAAGTGAGCTAGTAAACTTGGAAGTATTCTTGATTTTATGAAACAAGAACTTGTAGAATTTATGAAGAACACTTAGAACTTGAAGATGGAACTTGAGAGAGATCAATTAGATGAAGAAAATTGAAGAATGAAAGTGTTTGTAGGTGTTTTTGATCGTTGGTATATGGATTAGATATAAAAGATATGTAATTTTGTTTTCATGTAAATAAGTCATGAATGATTACTAATATTTTTGTAATTTTTTGAGATATTTCATGCTAGTTGCCAAATGATGGTTCCCACATGTGTTAGGTAACTCAAATGGGCTGCTAATAGCTGATCATTGGAGTGTATATACCAATAGTACATACATCTAAAAGATGTGTATTGTACGAGTACGAATACGGGTGCATACGAGTAGAATTGTTGATGAAACTGAATGAGGTTGTAATTGTAAGCATTTTTCTTAAGTAGAAGTATTTTGATAAGTGTCTTTAAGTCTTTCAAAAGTGTATGAATACATATTAAAACACTACATGTATATACATTTTAACTGAGTCGTTAAGTCATCGTTAGTCGTTACATGTAAATGTTGATTTGAAACCTTTAAGTTAACGATCATGTTAAATGTTGTTAACCCAATGTTTATTATATCTAATGAAATGTTAAATTATTACATTATCATGATATTATGATATATTAATATATCTTAGTATGATATATATACAGTTAAATGTTGTTACAACGATAATCGTTACATATATGTCTCGTTTCGAAATCATTAAGTTAGTAGTCTTGTTTTTACATATGTGGTTCATTGTTAATACACTTAATGACATGTTTACTTATCATTTATCATGATTAAACATAGTGTATTAATATCTTAAAATGATTCATATGTATATAGTAAGACGTTGTTATAACGATAATCGTTATATATATCGTTTCGAGTTTCTTAATTCAATAAACTCAATTTTATGTATATAACTCATTGTTAAAATATTTGATGAGATACTTACTTATCATAATATCATGTTAACTATATATATATAATCATATATATCATCATATAGTTTTTACAAGCTTTAACGTTCGTGAATCACTGGTCAACTTGGGTGGTCAATTGTCTATATGAAACCTATTTCAATTAATCAAGTCTTAACAAGTTTGATTGCTTAACATGTTGGAAACACTTAATCATGTAAATATAAATTTCATTTAATATATATAAACGTGAAAAAGTTCGGGTCACTACAGTACCTACCCGTTAAATAAATTTCGTCCCGAAATTTTAAGCAGTTGGAGGTGTTGACGTATCTTCTGGAAATAAGTACGGGTATTTCTTCTTCATCTGATCTTCTCATTCCTAGGTGAACTCGGGTCCTCTACGGGCATTCCATCGAACCTTAACAATTGGTATTTTGTTTTGCTTAAGTCTTTTAACCTCACGATCCATTATTTCTACGGGTTCTTCGACGAATTGAAGTTTTTCGTTGATTTGGATTTCGTCTAACGGAATAGTGAGATCTTTTTAGCAAAACATTTCTTTAAATTTGAGACGTGGAAAATGTTATGTACAGCCGCGAGTTGTTGTGGTAACTCAAGTCGGTAAGCTACTGGTCCGACACGATCAATAATCTTGAATGGTCCAATATACCTTGGATTTAATTTCCCTCGTTTACTAAATCGAACAACGCCTTTCCAAGGTGCAACCTTAAGCATGACCATCTCTCCAATTTCAAATTCTATATCTTTTCTTTTAATGTCGGCGTAGCTCTTTTGTCGACTTTGGGCGGTTTTCAACCGTTGTTGAATTTGGATGATCTTCTCGGTAGTTTCTTGTATTATCTCCGGACCCGTAATCTGTATACCCCCCACTTCACTCTAATAAATCGGAGACCTACACTTTCTACCATAAAGTGCTTCAAACGGCGCCATCTCAATGCTTGAATGGTAGCTGTTATTGTAGGAAAGTTTTGCTAACGGTAGATGTCGATCCCAACTGTTTCCGAAATCAATAACACATGCTCGTAGCATGTCTTCAAGCATTTTTATCGTCCTTTCGCTCTGCCCATCAGTTTGTGGATGATAGGCAGTACTCATGTCTAGACAAGTTCCTAATGCTTGCTGTAATGTCTGCCAGAATCTTGAAATAAATCTGCCATCCCTATCATAGATAATAGAGATTGGTATTCCATGTCTGGAGACGACTTCCTTCAAATACAGTCGTGCTAACTTCTCCATCTTGTCATCTTCTATTATTGGCAGGAAGTGTGCTGATTTGGTGAGACGATCAACTATTACCCAAATAGTATCAAAACCACTTGCAGTCCTTGGTAATTTAGTGATGAAATCCATGGTAATGTTTTTCTTTTTCCATTCCGGGATTTCGGGTTGTTGAAGTAGACCTGATGGTTTCTGATGCTCAGCTTTGACCTTAGAACACGTCAAACATTCTCCTACGTATTTAGCAACATCGGCTTTCATACCCGGCCACCAAAAATGTTTCTTGAGATCCTTGTACATCTTCCCTATTCCAGGATGTATTGAGTATCTGGTTTTATGAGCTTCTCTAAGTACCATTTCTCTCATATCTCCAAATTTTGGTACCCAAATTCTTTCAGCCCTATACCGGGTTCCGTCTTCCCGAATATTAAGATGCTTTTCCGATCCTTTGGATATTTCATCCTTTAAGTTTCCCTCTTTTAAAACTCCTTGTTGCGCCTCCTTTATTTGAGTAGTAAGGTTAGTGTGAATCATTATATTCATAGATTTTACACGAATGGGTTCTCTGTCCTTTCTGCTCAAGGCATCGGCTACCACATTTGCCTTCCCTGGGTGGTAACGAATCTCAAAGTCGTAATCATTCAACAATTCAATCCACCTGCGCTGCCTCATGTTCAGTTGTTTCTGATTAAATATGTGTTGAAGACTTTTATGGTTGGTATATATAAAACTTTTGACCCCATATAAGTAGTGCCTTCAAGTCTTTAATGCAAAAACAACTGCGCCTAATTCCAAATCATGCGTCGTATAATTCTGCTCGTGAATCTTCAATTATCTAGACGCATAAGCAATTACTTTCGTTCGTTGCATTAATACACAACCGAGACCTTGCTTTGAGGCGTCACAGTATATCACAAAATCATCACTCCGTTCAGGTAATGACAATATAGGTGTCGTAGTTAACTTTTTCTTTAACAATTGAAATGCTTTCTCTTGTTCATCTTTTCATTCAAATTTCTTCCCTTTATGCGTCAATGCAGTCAAGGGTTTTGCTATTCTGGAAAAGTCTTGGATGAACCTTCTGTAGTAACCAGCTAGTCCTAAAAACTGGCGTATGTGTTTCGGAGTTTTCGGGGTTTCCCACTTTTCAACGGTTTCAATCTTTGCTGGATCCACCTGAATACCTTCTTTGTTCACTATGAGACCGAGGAATTGAACTTCTTCCAACCAAAATGCACACTTTGAAAACTTAGCGTACAGTTTTTCTTTTCTCAGCAACTCTAGCACTTTCCTCAAATATTCTTCGTGCTCTTGATCATTCTTCGAGTAAATAAGTATGTCATCGATGAAAACAATGACAAACTTGTCAAGATATGGCCCACACACTCGGTTCATGAGGTCCATGAACACAGCTGGTGTGTTAGTCAATCCAAACGGCATAACCATAAACTCGTAATGATCGTAACGCGTCCTAAAAGCAGTCTTCAGAATATCATCCACCTTCACCCGCATTTGATGATATTCAGAACGTAAATCGATCTTCGAATAAACAGACGAGCCTTGTAGTTGATCAAATAAGTCGTCGATTCTCGGTAGTGGGTAGCGGTTCTTGATGGTAAGTTTGTTCAACTCTCGGTAGTCAATACACAACCTAAATGTACCATCTTTCTTCTTGACAAACAAAATAGGAGCTCCCCATGGTGATGTGCTTGGTCGAATGAAACCACGCTCTAAAAGTTCCTGTAACTGACTTTGTAATTCTTTCATTTCGCTGGGTGCGAGTCTGTATGGAGCACGAGCTATTGGTGCAGCTCCTGGTACAAGGTCTATTTGAAATTCAACGGTTCGATGTGGGGGTAATCCCGGTAATTCTTTCAGAAATACATCGGGAAATTCTTTTGCGATGGGAACATCACTGATGTTCTTTTCTTCAGGTTTAACTTCCTCGATGTGTGCTAGAATGACATAACAACCTTTTCTTGTTTGTTTTTACGCCTTCAAACTACTAATAAGATTTAATTTCGCGTTGTTCTTTTCTCCGTACACCATTAAAGGTTTTCCTTTTTCACGCATAATGCGAATCGCATTTTTGTAACAAACGACCTCTGCTCTCACCTTTTTCAACCAGTCCATGCCAATTATTACATCAAAACTCCCTAACTCGATTGGTATTAAATCAATTTTAAATGTTTCATCCCCCAGTTTAATTTCTCTCTCCCGACATATATTATCTGCTGAAATTAATTTACCGTTTGCTAATTCGAGTAAAAATTAATTATCCAAAGGCGTCAATGTAGTGATCCGAAATTTTCCATGTTTATATATATATTAAATGAAATTGTTATTTACATGATTAAGTGTTTCCAACATGTTAAGCAATCAAATTTGTTAAGACTTGATTAATTGAAATAGGTTTCATATAGACAATTGACCACCCAAGTTGACCGGTGATTCACGAACGTTAAAACTTGTAAAAACTATACGATGACATATATATGGTTATATATATAGTTAACATGATTTTATTATAAGTATGTATCTCATTAGGTATTTTAACAATGAGTTATATACATAAAAATGAGACTATTAATTTAAGAAACTCGAAAACGATATATATAACGATTATCATTATAACAACGTCTTACTAGGTACATATGAATCATATTAAGATATTGATACACTTGGTTAATTATGTTAAATGATAAGTAAATATATTATTAAGTGTATTAACAATGAAATACATATGTAAAAATAAGACTACTAACTTAATGATTTCGAAACGAGACATATATGTAACGATTATCGTTGTAACGACATTTAACTGTATATATATCATACTATGATATATTATATATCATAATATCATGATAATATAATAATTTAACATCTCATTTGTTATAATAAACAATGGGTTAACAACATTCAACAAGATCGTTAACCTAAAGGTTTCAAAACAACATTTACATGTAACGACTAACGATGACTTAACGACTCAGTTAAAATGTATATACATGTAGTGTTTTAATATGTATTCATACACTTTTGAAAGACTTCAAGACACTTATCAAAATACTTCTACTTAACAAAAATGCTTACAATTACATCCTCGTTCAGTTTCATCAACAATTCTACTCGTATGCACCCGTATTCATACTCGTACAATACACAGCTTTTAGATGTATGTACTATTGGTATATACACTCCAATGATCAGCTCTTAGCAGCCCATGTGAGTCACCTAACACATGTGGGAACCATCATTTGGCAACTAGCATGAAATATCTCATAAAATTACAAAAATATGAGTAATCATTCATGACTTATTTACATGAAAACAAAATTACATATCCTTTATATCTAATCCATACACCAACGACCAAAAACACCTACAAACACTTTCATTCTTCAATTTTCTTCATCTAATTGATCTCTCTCAAGTTCTATCTTCAAGTTCTAAGTGTTCTTCATAAATTCCAAAAGTTCTAGTTTCATAAAATCAAGAATACTTCCAAGATTGCAAGTTTACTTCCAAGTTTTCTAAATCCATTCCAAGTAATCATCCAAGATCAAGAAACCTTTGTTACTTACAGTAGGTTATCTTTCTAATACAAGGTAATAATCATATTCAAACTTTAATTCAATTTCTATAACCATAACAATCTTATTTCGAGTGGAAATCTTACTTGAAATTGTTATAGTGTCATGATTCTGCTTCAAGAACTTTCAAGCCATCCAAGGATCCTTTGAAGCTAGATCTATTTTTCTCATTTCCAGTAGGTTTATCCAAGGAACTTGAGGTATTAATGATTTTCATAACTTCATTCGATTCATACATATAAAGCTATCTTATTCGAAGGTTTAAACTTGTAATCACTAGAACATAGTTTAGTTAATTCTAAACTTGTTCACAAATAAAAGTTAATCCTTCTAACTTGACTTTTAAAATCAACTAAACACATGTTCTATATCTATATTATATGCTAACTTAATGATTTAAAACCTGGAAACACGAAAAACACTGTAAAATCGGATTTACGCCGTCGTAGTAACAACGCGGGCTGTTTTGGGTTAGTTAATTAAAAACTATGATAAACTTTGATTTAAAAGTTGTTATTCTGGGAAAATGATTTTTATTATGAACATGAAACTATATCCAAAAATTATGATTAAACTCAAAGTGGAAGTATGTTTTCTAAAATGGTCATCTAGACGTCGTTCTTTCGACTGAAATGACTACCTTTACAAAAATGACTTGTAACTTATTTTTCCGACTATAAACCGATAATTTTTCTATTTAGATTCATAAAATAGAGTTCAATATGAAACCATAGCAATTTGATTCACTCAAAACGGATTTAAAATGAAGAAGTTATGGGTAAAACAAGATTGGATAATTTTTCTCATTTTAGCTACGTGAAAATTGGTAACAAATCTATTCCAACCATAACTTAATCAACTTGTATTGTATATTATGTATTCTTAAGATACCATAGACACGTATACAATGTTTTGACCTATCATGTCGACACATCTATATATATTTCGGAACAACCATAGACACTCTATATGTGAATGTTGGAGTTAGCTATACAGGGTTGAGGTTGATTCCAAAATATATATAGTTTGAGTTGTGATCAATACTGAGATACGTATACACTGGGTCGTGGATTGATTCAAGATAATATTTATCGATTTATTTCTGTACATCTAACTGTGGACAACTAGTTGTAGGTTACTAACGAGGACAGCTGACTTAATAAACTTAAAACATCAAAATATATTAAAAGTGTTGTAAATATATTTTGAACATACTTTGATATATATGTATATATTGTTATAGGTTCGTGAATCAACCAGTGGCCAAGTCTTACTTTCCGACGAAGTAAAAATCTGTGAAAGTGAGTTATAGTCTCACTTTTAAAATCTAATATTTTTGAGATGAGAATACATGCAGGTTTTATAAATGATTTACAAAATAGACACAAGTACGTGAAACTACATTCTATGGTTGAATTATCGAAATCGAATATGCCCCTTTTTATTAAGTCTGGTAATCTAAGAATTAGGGAACAGACACCCTAATTGACGCAAATCCTAAAGATAGATCTACTGGGCCTAACAAACCCCATCCAAAGTACCGGATGCTTTAGTACTTCAAAATTTATATCATATCCGAAGGGTGTCCCGGAATGATGGGGATATTCTTATATATGCATCTTGTTAATGTCGGTTACCAGGTGTTCACCATATGAATGATTTTTATCTCTTGTATGGGATGTGTATTGAAATATGAAATCTTGTGGTCTATTATTACGATTTGATATATATAGGTTAAACCTATAACTCACCAACATTTTTGTTGACGTTTAAAGCATGTTTATTCTCAGGTGAATACTAAGAGCTTCCGCTATTGCATACTAAAATAAGGACAAGATTTGGAGTCCATGTTTGTATGATATTGTGTAAAAACTGCATTCAAGAAACTGATTTCGATGTAACATATTTGTATTGTAAACCATTATGTAATGGTCGTGTGTAAACAGGATATTTTAGATTATCATTATTTGATAATCTACGTAAAGCTTTTTAAACCTTTATTTATGAAATAAAGGTTATGGTTTGTTTTAAAAATGAATGCAGTCTTTCAAAAAACGTCTCATATAGAGGTTAAAACCTCGCAACGAAATCAATTAATATGGAACGTTTTTAATCAATAAGAACGGGACATTTCAGTTGGTATCCGAGCGTTGGTCTTAGAGAACCAAAAAATTTGCATTAGTTGTCTTATCGAGTTTGTTAGGATGCATTAGTGAGTCTGAACTTCGACCGTGTTTTCTTTAAAAATGATTACTTAACATTTTTGTTGGAAACTATATATTATTAACATGTATATATTATGTGATATTTTAATCTCTTAACATGTTTGATATTGTGTGATAGATGTATACCTCTAGCACAAATCCCATTGACTCACCTAATAATAACGAAGAGTCGAATATATATTGGACTGATTCACAAGTTCCCGAAGAAGAATCGGAAGAAGAATCAGAACCGGAAGAAGAATCAGAACCGGAAGAGGAGTAACCGGAGGAGGAAATAGAACCGGTGGGGGAAATAATAAAACGGTTAAGTAAAAGAAAATCCTCAACCAACCGACCAAGGTTAATTATGGTCAATGGTGTTTCCTCCAAGGAAGCAAAATATTGGGAGGATTACCAATTCTCCAATGAATCGGATTCCGATGAGAATTCCAATGATGTTATAGAAATTACCCCAACTGAATTTAAAAAGGCAAAAGAAAATAATAAGGGAAAGGGCATAAAAATAGAGAAATCTAATTCCAACCCCGATGAACTTTATATGTATCGTCAACCCCCGAAGCCCTTAAGTTGTAACAATGACCCGGGAACCTCTAAACCACCAGGTTTTTCTAAACCGTTGTGGAAAACGACAGCTCGTATTAGGGGAACATCATATATCCCTAAAACTTGGCAAAACGAACCAAAACCGAAGAAGAAGAAACGAGCGAGTCGGAATAAGATAGTTGTATTCGTGTGGTGTAATATATGTAATATTGTATGCTTATGCTTTATGATATATGTAAAAATTGCTTGTATTAATAAGTATTTTTTTTATGAATCTAACTCTTGTCTATTTTACAGTATAAAAACACAAAATGGATAGACAACCCAATATTTTAAGAGACCTACCCGGAGACTTGATTGATGAAATCTTGTCTAGAGTCGGTCAGAATTCTTCGGCACAACTATTTATGGCGAAATCAGTTTGTAAGACATTCGAAGAACGTTCCAAGAATGTCTTGGTTTATAAGAGACTTTCGTTTGAAAGATGGGGGATATCACATTGGGAAACCCATAAGTTACGATGTGTTTACTTTGACGCATATATTGCGGGGAACCCAAATGCTATTTTACGCAACGTGTTAAGAAATTATTTTGACTCAATCTATCCGAATATAGGACTTCATGATTTAGAAAAAGCGGCTAACATGCAACATAAAGAAGCATGCTATGCTTACGGGTTAGTAATGTTCGCTTCTCACCAAAGTGAGAAAAAGAACATCGGGCTACAACTATTAAACAAAACGTTCCCACAAGTGACGGAGTCAGTAAATGGGGTAAGAAATGAGGTTTTTAGGTTATCACGAGACTGTTGGTCATTAGGTAACCCTCGTCCCTTTGACGACGTTACAACACGCTGTCTTATCAACGGCCATAACGGTTATGTTCCATAAGACCAAGGATGGGAAGTAGTCCTAGTAAAACCAGAATGCATGACTTGTTTCTGGACGTATGAATTACGTGTCTTTATTGCCTTTGCTGAACGACCTGTGTACTAGCTAGAATTATCTTCACAACTATCTTGTATCAAAGTTATTATGTGCTATATTTCATGCTTTATGTAAAATAAGCGGTATTGTAAGTTTGTAAAATATTGTATAAAAGTTTGAATGCGAAATATTATTATAATCAGTTTTTCATATAGAATTGTAGTAGTTGAATTGTATATTAGCTACTAAGTATGAACTTAACGGGTAGGCACTACCCGAATTTAAACTTATAAAACGCTAATACGAAGAAAAAGCTTTTATAAATGAGTTCATATTATGCTACGAAATACTATTAACTACTCTTAATATTCTGTATGATTAACTTGTTCCATTTGACTATTTTGAAGGAAATGGCACCGACTACTCGACACACCGTGAATATGAATGAATAGGAATTCCGTACTTTTCTAGCTTCAAACATAGCAGCAGTACAGGCTGCGCTACATACCAACAATAACCTTGGATCTAGCAGTACAGGAAATCGTGTAGGATGCACCTACAAAGAATTCACTGCCTGCAAACCTTTGGAATTTGATGGAACCGAAGGACCGATTGGATTGAAATGGTGGACCGAGAAGGTCGAATTGGTGTTTTCCATAAGTAAGTGTACTGAAGAGGACAAAGTGAAGTACGCTACGCATACCTTCACAGGTTCTGCGTTAACATGGTGGAATACCTATCTAGAGCAAGTGGGATAAGATGATGCGTACGCACTACCGTGGTCAGCATTCAAGCACTTGATGAACGAGAAGTACCGTCCCAGAACCGAGGTCAATAAGCTCAAGACAGAACTTAGAGGGTTACGAACCCAAGGATTTGATATTACCACGTACGAAAGACGATTCACAGAATTATGCCTATTGTGTCCGGGAGCGTTCGAAGATGAAGAAGAGAAGATCGACGCGTTTGTGAAAGGATTACCGGAAAGAATCCAAGAAGATATAAGTTCACACGAGCCCGCCTCCATACAACAGGCATGTAGAATGGCTCACAAACTAGTGAACCAGATTGAGGAAAGAATTAAAGAACAGACGGCTGAAGAGGCCAATGTGAAGTAAGTCAAAAGAAAGTGGGAGGAAAACGGTGATAAGAATCACCAATACAACAACAACAGCAATTACAATAATAATCGCAACAATTATCCCAACAATCGCAACATCAATCGCAACTACAACAAACGGCCCAACAACAACAACAACAACAACAACAACAACAACAACAACAACAACAACAACAACAACGACGACGACAACAACGACAACAACAACAACAACAACAACAACAACAACAACAACAACAACAACAACAACAACAACAACAACAACAACAACAACAACAACTACAACTACAACAATCATCCCAACAACAATAACAACCGCAACAATAACAACAACAACAATCAGAAGCAGCTATGCCAAAGGTGTGAAAAGTATCACTCGGGGTTCTGCACCAAATTTTGCAACAAGTGTAAAAGAAATGGTCATAGCGCGGCGAAGTGTGAGGTCTACGGACCAGGGGTTAACAGAACGAAAGGAACAAATGGTGTCGGAACGAGTAATGGCAGAGCAAGTAGTGTCGGAGCAAGTTATGCCAATGTAGTTTTTATAAATGTGGAAAACCGGGACACATTATTAGAAATTGCCCGAACCAGGAGAACACGAATGGACAAGGCCGCGGAAGAGTTTTCAATATTAATGCAGCAGAGGCACAGGAAGACCCGGAGTTTGTTACGGGTACGTTTCTTATTGATAATAAATCTTCTTACGTTTTATTTGATTCGGGTGCGGATAGAAGCTATATGAGTAGAGATTTTTGTGCTAAATTAAGTTGTCCATTGACGCCGTTGGATAGTAAATTTTTACTCGAATTAGCAAACGGTAAATTAATTTCAGCAGATAATATATGCCGGAATCGAGAAATTAAACTGGGTAGCGAAATTTTTGAGATTGATTTGATACCAGTAGAGTTAGGGAGTTTTGATGTAATAGTTGGCATGGACTGGCTGAAGAAGGTGAAAGCAGAGATCGTATGTTATAAAAATGCAATTCGCATTGTACGAGAAGAAGGAGAACCCTTAATGGTGTACGGAGAAAAGGGCAACATGAAGCTACATCTTATTAGTAATTTGAAGGCACAAAAACTAATAAGAAAAGGTTACTATGCTGTTCTAGCACACGTCGAGAAAGTACAAACTGAAGAAAAGAGCATCAATGATGTTCCCGTCGCAAAAGAATTTCCCGATGTATTTCCAAAAGAATTACCGGGACTACCTCCACATCGATCTGTTGAATTTTAAATAGATCTTGTACCAGAAGCTGCACCAATAGCCCGTGCTCCTTATAGACTCGCACCCAGCGAGATGAAAGAACTACAAAGCCAACTGCAAGAACTATTAGAATGTGGTTTCATTCGACCAAGCACATCACCATGGGGAGCTCCTGTTTTGTTTGTCAAGAAGAAGGATGGTACATTTAGGTTGTGTATTGACTACAGAGAGTTGAACAAACTTACCATCAAAAACCGTTATCCACTACCGAGAATTGACGACTGATTTGATCAACTACAAGGCTCGTCGGTTTATTCGAAGATCGATTTACGTTCTGGATATCATCATATGCGAGTAAAGGAGGATGATATTCCAAAAACTGCTTTTAGGACGCGTTATGGTCATTACGAGTTTATGGTTATGCCGTTTGGATTGACTAACGCACCAGCTGTGTTCATGGACCTTATGAACCGAGTGTGTGGGCCATATCTTGACAAGTTTGTCATTGTTTTCATCGATGACATACTTATTTACTCAAAGAATGATCAAGAGCACGAAGAACATTTGAGAAAAGTGCTAGAAGTATTGAGGAAAGAAAAACTGTACGCTAAGTTTTCAAAGTGTGCATTTTGGTTGGAAGAAGTTCAATTCCTCGGTCACAACAAAGAAGGTATCCAGGTGGACCCGGCAAAGATCGAAACCGTTAAAAAGTGGGAAACCCCAAAAACTCCGAAGAATATACGTCAATTTTTAGGATTGGCTGGTTACTACAGAAGATTCATCCAAGATTTCTCCAAAATAGCAAAACCCTTGACTGCATTAACGCATAAAGGGAAGAAATTTGAATGGAAGGATGAACAAGAGAAGGCGTTTCAATTATTGAAGAAAAAGCTAACTACGGCACCTATATTTTCATTGCCTGAAGGGAATGATGATTTTGTGATTTATTGTGACGCGTCAAAGCAAGGTCTCGGTTGTGTATTAATGCAACGGACGAAGGTGATTGCTTATGCGTTTAGACAATTGAAGATTCACGAGCAAAATTATACGACGCATGATTTGGAATTAGGCGCGGTTGTTTTTGCATTAAAGACTTGAAGGCACTACTTATATGGGGTCAAAAGTATTATATATACCGACCACAAAAGTCTTCAACACATATTTAATCAGAAACAACTGAATATGAGGCAGCGTAGGTGGATTGAATTATTGAATGATTACGACTTTGAGATTTGTTACCACCAGGGGAAGGCAAATGTGGTAGCCGACGCCTAGAGCAGAAAGGACTGGAGAACCCATTCGAGTAAAATCTATGAATATAATGATTCACACTAACCTTACTACTCAAATAAAGGAGGCGCAACAAGGAGTTTTAAAAGAGGGAAATTTAAAGGATGAAATACTCAAAGGATCGAAGAAGCATCTTAATATTCGGGAAGACCGAACCCGGTATAGGGCTGAAAGAATTTGGGTACCAAAATTTGGAGATATGAGAGAAATGGTACTTAGAGAAGCTCACAAAACCAGATACTCAATACATCCTGGAACGGGGAAGATGTACAAGGATCTTAAGAAACATTTTTGGTGGCCAGGTATGAAAGCCGATATTGCTAAATATGTAGGAGAATGTTTGACGTGTTCTAAGGTCAAAGCTGAACATCAGAAACCATCAGGTCTACTACAACAACCTGAAATCCCAGAATGAAAATGGGAAAACATTACCATGGATTTCATTACTAAATTGCCAAGGACTGCAAGTGGTTATGATACTATTTGGGTAATAGTTGATCGTCTCACCAAGTCTGCACACTTCCTGCCAATAAGAGAAGATGACAAGATGGAGAAGTTAGCACGACTGTATTTGAAGGAAGTCGTCTCCAGACATGGAATACCAATCTGTATTATCTCTGATAGGGATGGCAGATTTATTTCAAGATTCTGGCAGACATTACAGCAAGCATTGGGAACTCGTCTAGACATGAGTACTGCCTATCATCCACAAACTGATGGGCAGAGCGAAAGGACGATACAAACACTTGAAGACATGCTACGAACTTGTGTTATTGATTTCAGAAACAGTTGGGATCGACATCTACCGTTAGCAGAATTTTCCTACAACAACAGCTACCATTCAAGCATTGAGATGGCGCCGTTTGAAGTACTTTATGGTAGAAAGTGCAGGTATCTGATTTGTTGGAGTGAAGTGTGGGATAGACAGATTACGGGTCCGGAGATAATACAAGTAACTACCGAGAAAATCATCCAAATTCAACAAAGATTGAAAACCGCCCAGAGTCGACAAAAGAGCTACGCGGACAGTAAAAGAAAATATATAGAGTTTGAAATTAGAGAAATGGTCATGCTTAAGGTTTCACCTTGGAAAGGCGTTGTTCGATTTGGTAAACGGGGGAAACTAAATCCAAGGTACATTGGACCATTCAAGATTATAGATCGTGTCGGACCAGTAGCTTACCAACTGGAGCTACCTCAACAACTCGCGGCTGTACATAACACTTTCCACGTCTCAAATTTGAAGAAATGTTTTGCTAAAGAAGATCTCACTATTCCGTTGGACGAAATCCAAATCAATGAAAAACTTCAATTCATTGAAGAACCCGTCGAAATAATGGATCTTGAGGTTAAGAGACTTAAACAAAACAAGATACCGATTGTAAAGGTTCGATGGAATGCTCGTTGAGGACCCGAGTTCACGTGGGAGCGTGAAGATCAGATGAAGAATAAATACCCACATTTATTTCCAGAAGATACGTCAACACCTCCAACTGCTTAAAATTTTGGGACGAAATTTATTTAACGGGTAGGTACTGTAGTGACCCGAAATTTTCCATGTTTATATATATATTAAATGAAATTTTTATTTACATGATTAAGTGTTTCCAACATGTTAAGCAATCAAACTTATTAAGACTTGATTAATTGAAATAGGTTTCATATAGACAATTGATCACCCAAGTTGACCGGTGATTCACGAACGTTAAAACTTGTAAAAACTATACGATGACATATATATGGTTATATATATAGTTAACATGATTTTATTATAAGTATGTATCTCATTAGGTATTTTAACAATGAGTTATATACATAAAAATGAGACTATTAATTTAAGAAACTCGAAAACGATATATATATATATATATATAACGATTATCGTTATAACAACGTCTTACTAGGTAGATATGAATCATATTAATATATTGATACACTTGGTTAATTATGTTAAATTATAAGTAAATATATTATTAAGTGTATTAACAATGAAATACATATGTAAAAATAAGACTAATAACTTATTGATTTCGAAACGAGACATATATGTAACGATTATCGTTGTAACGACATTTAACTGTATATATATCATACTAAGATATATTATATATCATAATATCATGATAATATAATAATTTAACATCTCATTTGTTATAATAAACAATGGGTTAACAACATTCAACAAGATCGTTAACCTAAAGGTTTCAAAACAACATTTACATGTAACGACTAACGATGACTTAACGACTCAGTTAAAATGTATATACATGTAGTGTTTTAATATGTATTCATACACTTTTGAAAGACTTCAAGACACTTATCAAAATACTTCTACTTAACAAAAATGCTTACAATTACATCCTCGTTCAGTTTCATCAACAATTCTACTCGTATGCACCCGTATTCGTACTCGTACAATACACAGCTTTTAGATGTATGTACTATTGGTATATACACTCCAATGATCAGCTCTTAGCAGCCCATGTGAGTCACCTAACACATGTGAGAATCATCATTTGGCAACTAGCATGAAATATCTCATAAAATTACAAAAATATGAGTAATCATTCATGACTTATTTACATGAAAACAAAATTACATATCCTTTATATCTAATCCATACACCAACGACCAAAAACACCTACAAACACTTTCATTCTTCAATTTTCTTCATCTAACTAATCTCTCTCAAGTTCTATCTTTAAGTTCTAAGTGTTCTTCATAAATTCCAAAAGTTCTAGTTTCATAAAATCAAGAATACTTCCAAGATTGCAAGTTTACTTCCAAGTTTTCTAAATCCATTCCATGTAATCATCCAAGATCAAGAAACCTTTGTTACTTACAGTGGGTTATCTTTCTAATACAAGGTAATAATCATATTCAAACTTTAATTCAATTTCTATAACTATAACAATCTTATTTCGAGTGGAAATCTTACCTGAAATTGTTTTCGTGTCATGATTCTGCTTCAAGAACTTTCAAGCCATCCAAGGATCCTTTGAAGCTAGATCTATTTTTCTCATTTCCAGTAGGTTTATCCAAGGAACTTGAGGTATTAATGATGTTCATAACATCATTCGATTCATACATATAAAGCTATCTTATTCAAAGGTTTAAACTTGTAATCACTAGAACATAGTTTAGTTAATTCTAAACTTGTTCGCAAATAAAAGTTAATCCTTCTAACTTGACTTTTAAAATCAACTAAACACATGTTCTATATCTATATGATATGCTAACTTAATGATTTAAAACCTGGAAACACGAAAAACACCGTAAAACCGGATTTACGCCGTCGTAGTAACACCGCGGACTGTTTTGGGTTAGTTAATTAAAAACTATGATAAAATTTGATTTAAAAGTTGTTATTCTGGGAAAATGATTTTTATTATGAACATGAAACTATATCCAAAAATTATGATTAAACTCAAAGTGGAAGTATGTTTTCTAAAATGGTCATCTAGACGTCGTTCTTTCGACTGAAATGACTATCTTTACAATAATGACTTGTAACTTATTTTTCCGACTATAAACCTATACTTTTTCTGTTTAGATTCATAAAATAGAGTTCAATATGAAACCATAGCAATTTGATTCACTCAAAACGGATTTAATATGAAGAAGTTATGGGTAAAACAAGATTGGATAATTTTTCTCATTTTAGCTACGTGAAAATTGGTAACAAATCTATTCCAACCATAACTTAATCAACTTGTATTGTATATTATATAATATTGAGATACCATAGACACGTATACAATGTTTCGACCTATCATGTCGACACATTTATATATATTTAGGAACAACCATAGACACTCTATATGTGAATGTTGGAGTTAGCTATATAGGGTTGAGGTTGATTCTAAAATATATATAGTTTGAGTTGTGATCAATACTGAGATACGTATACACTGGGTCGTGGATTGATTCAAGATAATATTTATCGATTTATTTCTGTACATCTAACTGTGGACAACTAGTTGTAGGTTACTAACGAGGACAGCTGACTTAATAAACTTAAAACATCAAAATATATTAAAAGTGTTGTAAATATATTTTGAACATACTTTGATATATATGTATATATTGTTATAGGTTCGTGAATCAACCAGTGGCCAAGTCTTACTTCCCGACGAAGTAAAAATCTGTGAAAGTGAGTTATAGTACCACTTTTAAAAATCTAATATTTTTGGGATGAGAATACATGCAGGTTTTATAAATGATTTACAAAATAGACACAAGTACGTGAAACTACATTCTATGGTTGAATTATCGAAATCGAATATGCCCCTTTTTATTAAGTCTAGTAATCTAAGAATTAGGGAACAGACACCCTAATTGACGCGAATTCAAGTCTAGTAATCTAAGAATTAGGGAACAGACACCCTAATTGACGCGAATTCTAAAGATAGATCTATTGGGCCTAACAAACCCTATCCAAAGTACCGGATGCTTTAGTACTTCGAAATTTATATCATATCCGAAGGGTGTCCCGGAATGATGGGGATATTCTTATATATGCATCTTGTTAATGTCGGTTACCAGGTGTTCACCATATGAATGATTTTTATCTCTATGTATGGGATGTGTATTGAAATATGAAATCTTGTGGTCTGTTGTTACGATTTGATATATATAGGTTAAATCTATAACTCACCAACATTTTTGTTGACGTTTAAAGCATGTTTATTCTCAGGTTAATACTAAGAGCTTCCGCTGTTGCATACTAAAATAAGGACAAGATTTGGAGTCCATGTTTGTATGATATTGTGTAAAAACTGCATTCAAGAAACTGATTTCGATGTAACATATTTGTATTGTAAACCATTATGTAATGGTCGTGTGTAAACATGATATTTTAGATTATCATTATTTGATAATCTACGAAAAGCTTTTTAAACCTTTATTTATGAAATAAAGGCTATGGTTTGTTTTAAAAATGAATGCAGTCTTTGAAAAAACGTCTCATATAGAGGTCAAAACCTGGCAACGAAATCAATTAATATGGAACGTTTTTAATCAATAAGAACGGGACATTTCAGTCAATGGGCAACTTAATTTAGCACAAAATTTTCTACTCATATAGCTTTTATCCGCACCCCAATCAAATAAAACATAAGCAGATTTATCGTCAATAAGAAACGTACCCGTAACAAGCTCCAGGTCTTCCTGTGCTTCTACCGCATTAATATTGAAAACTCTTCCACGACCCTGCCCATTAGTATTCCCCTGATTCGGGCAATTTCTAATAATGTGGCCCGGTTTTCCACATTTATAACAAACAGCGTTGGTATTACTTGCTCCGACACTATTCGTTTCAGCATTACTTGTTCCGACATTATTTGTTCCTTTAGTTCTGTTAAACTTTGTTCCGTAGACCTCACACTTTGTCGCGCTATGACCATTTCTTTTACACCTGTTGCAAAATGTTGTGCAAAACCCCTGATGATTTTCTTCACACCTATGACATGGCTGTTTTTGGTTTTTGTTGCCGTTGTTGTTATTGAGGTTGTTGTTGGGATTGTTATTGTTGTTGAAACGGTTGTTGTAGTTGTTGTTGTTGTTGGGATGTTTGTTGTAGTTATTATTAGGATTGCGGTTATTGTTGCGATTGTTGCTGCGGTTGTTGGGATAGTTGTTGCGATTGTGGTTGTAATTGTTGTTGTTGTTGTACTGGTGACTCTTGTCACCGTTTTCCTCCCACTTCCTCTTGAGTTGTTTCGTGTTGGCTTCTTCGGCCGCCTGCTCTTTAATTCTTCCCTCAATCTGATTTATGAGTTTATGAGCCATTCGACTTGCCTTCTGTATAGAAGCGGGCTCGTGTGAACTCACATCTTCTTGAATCCTTACTGGTAACCCTTTTACAAACGCGTCGATCTTCTCTTCTTCATCTTCGAATGCTCCCGGACACAATAGGCACAACTCTGTGAATCGTCATTCATATGTGGTAACGTCGAACCCTTGTGTTCGTAACTCTCTAAGTTCTGCCTTGAGTTTATTGACTTCGTTTCTAGAACAGTACTGCTCGTTCATCAATTGCTTGAATGCCGACTACGGTAGTGCGTAAGTAGCATTTTGTCCTACCTGTTCAAGATAGGTGTTCCACCACGTTAACGCAGTACCTGTGAAGGTATGCGTAGCGTACTTAACTTTTTCCTCTTCAGTACACTTACTTATAGAAAATACCGATTCGAATTTCTCGGTCCACCATTTCAATTCAATTGGTCCTTCAGTTCTATCAAATTCCAAAGGTTTGCAGGCAGTGAATTCTTTGTATGAGAATTCTACACGATTTCTTGCGCCGTTAGCTGCATTGCTAGATTCAGAGTTATTGTTGGTATGTAGCGCAGTCTGTACTGCCGCTATGTTTGCAGCAAGAAAGGTACAAAATTCCTCTTCGCTCATATTCATTGTGTGTCGAGTAGTCGGTGCCATTTCCTTCAAAATAGCCAACTGAATTGAGTTAATCATACAGAATATTAAGAGTAGTTAATAGTATTTCGTAGCATAATATAAACTCATTTATAAAAGCTTTTTCTTCATATTAGCGTTTTATAAGTTTAAATTCGGGTACTATCTACCCGTTAATTTCATACTTAGTAGCTAATATACAATTCAACTACTACAATTCCATATGAAAAACTGATTATAATAATATATCACATAGAAATATTCTTCAAACTTACAACTTCGCTATATTACATATAACTTGAAATATAGTACACTATGAAGATAAATCTAGTTAATACGCAAGTTGTTCAGCAAAGGAAATAAAGACACGTGATTCATAAGTCCAGAAACAAGTCATGCATTCTGGTTTTACTAAGACGACTTCCCATCCTTGGTCTTGTGGAAAATAACCATTATGACCATTGGCTAGGCAGCATGTTGTAATTTCGTCAAAAGGACGAGGGTTTCGTAATGTCCAACAGCCCCGTAATAATCTAAAAACCTTGTTTCTCACCCCAACTACTGAATCCGTCACTTGTGAGAAGGTTTTATTTAAAAGTTGCAATCCGATGTTCTTTTTCTCACTTTGGTAAGAAGTGAACATCACTAACCCGTAAGCATAACATGCTTCTTTATGTTGCATGTTAGAAGCTCTTTCTAATTCACGAAATCCTATGTTGGGATATGTTAAGTCAAAATAGGTTATTAACCCGTAGCGAAAAATTGCATTTGGGTTCCTCGTATTTAATGCTTTAAAGAAAACACGGCGTAACTTACGGTCTCCCCAATGTGATATACCCCACCTATCAAAGGAAAGCCTTTTATAAACTAAGGCATTTCTGGAAAGTCTTTCAAATGTTTGACAAGTTAATTTCGCCATAACTAAATGTGCTGATGAATTCTGACCGACTCTAGACAAGATTTCCTCAATCATATCCTCTGGTAGGTCTTCTAAAATATTCGGTTGTCTACCCTTAAAGTCCATTTTGTTTTTATACTGTAAAATAGACAAGGATTAGATTCGTAATAACAAACAATACAAGCAATTTTTACATAGAACATAAAAGTACAAGCACACTACAATACATATAATACACAACATGATTACAACCCTCTAATCTGAATCACTGGTTTCTTCTTCTTCGGACATGGTTCGTTTTCCTAATTTTCTAGGAATATATGGTGTTCCTCTAATACGAGCCGTCATTTTCTATAATGGTTTAGAAAAACCTGGTGGTTTAGAGGTTCCCGGGTCATTGTTACATTTTAGGAAATACGGATGTTGCCGATACATATAAAGTTCATCGGGGTTGGAATCGGGTTTCTCTATTTTTATACCTTTTCCCTTATTATTTTCTTTCACTTTATTAAATTGGGTCGAGGTAATTTCTATAACATCATCGGAATCCTCATCGGGATCCGATTCATCGGGAAATTGGTAATCTTCCCAATATTTTGCTTCCTCAGCAGAAACACCATTGACCATTATTAACTTTGGTCTACTGGTTGACGATTTTCTTTTACTTAATCGATTTACTATATGTATCATTATTTCTTCCTCCGGAACCTCTTCTTCTTCTGGTTTCTCCTCTTCTGATTCCTCCTCTTCTGGTTCCTCCTCTTCCGGTTCCTCCTCTTCCAGTTACTCCTCTTCCGGTTCCTCTTCGGGAATTTGTGAATCTTCCCAAAATATATTCGACTCTTCATTATTATTAGGTGAATCAATGGGATTTGTACTAGAGGTAGACATCTATCACATAATATCAAATACGTTAAGAGATTAATATATCACATAATATTTACATGTCAATAATATATAGTTTCCAACAACAAAAATGTTAAGCAATCGTTTTTGAAGAAAAACACGGTCGAAGTCCAGACTCACTAATGCATCCTAACAAACTCTGTAAGACACATTAATGCAATTTTCTGGTTCTCTAAGACCAACGCTCTGATACCAACTGAAATGTCCCGTTCATATTGATTATAAACGTTCCATATTAATTGATTTCGTCGCGAAGCTTTGACCTCTATATGAGACGTTTTTCAAAGACTGTATTCATTTTTAAAACAACCATAACCTTTATTTTATCTATAAAGGTTTAAAAAGCATTACGTAGATTATCAAATAATGATAATCTAAAATATACCGTTTACACACGACCATTACATATTGGTTTACAATAAGAATATATTACATCAAAAATAAGTTTCTTGAATGCAGTTTTTACATAATATCATTTAAGCATGGACTCCAAATCTTTTCCTTATTTTAGTATGCAACAGCGGAAGCTCTTAATAATCACCTAAGAATAAACATGCTTAAAACGTCAACAAAAATGTTGGTGAGTTATAGGTTTAACCTATATATTATTAAATCATAATAATAGACCACAAGATTTCATATTTCAATATACATCCCATACATAGAGATAAAAATCATTCATATGGTGAACACCTGGTAACCGACATTAACAAGATGCATATAAGAATATCCCCTATCATCCCGGAAAATCCTTCGGACATGATAAAAACAACATCGAAGTACTAAAGCATCAAGTACTTTGGATGGGGTTCGTTAGGCCCAATAGATCTATCTTTAGGATTCGCGTCAATTAGTAGATCGGTTTACTAATTCTTAGGTTACCAAGCAAAAGGGGCATATTCGGCTTCGATCATTCACACATATAATATAGTTTCATTTACTTGTGTCTATTTCGTGAAACATTTATAAAACTGCATGTATTCTCATCCCAAAATATTAGTTTTTAAAAGTGGGACTATAACTCACTTTCACAGATTTTTTACGTCGTCGGGAAGTAAGACTTGGCCACTGGTCGATTCACGAACCTATAACAAATATGTACATATATATCAAAGTATGTTCAAAATATATTTACAACATTTTTAATACATTTTAATGTTTTAAGTTTATTAAGTCAGCTGTCCTCGTTAGTAACCTACAACTAGTTATCCACAATTAGATGTACAGAAATAAATCGATATATATTATCTTGAATCAATCTACGACTCAGTGTATACACGTCTCAGGCTAGATCACAACTCAAAGTATATATATTTTTGGAATCAACCTCAACCCTGTATAGCTAACTCTAACATTACTGCATATAGAGTGTCTATGGTTGTTCCAAATAATATATATACATGGGTCGATATGATATGTCAAAACATTTGCATATGTGTCTATGGTATCCCAAGATTACATAATATATTAGAATACATGTATAATATAATATAAGTTAGCTAGGATATGATTTGTATAGAATTGTTACAATATTTCCCGTAGCTACAACAATCAAAAAATATCCAATCTTGTTTTACCCATAACTTCTTCGTTTTAAATCCGTTTTGAGATAATCAAATTGCTATGGTTTTATATTGAACTCTATTTTATGAATCTAAACAGAAAAAGTATAGATTTATAGTCATAAATATAAGTTACAAGTTGTTTTTGTAAAAGGTAGTCATTTCAGTCGAAAGAACGACGTCTTGATGACCATTTTGAAAAACATACTTCCACTTTGAGTTTAACCATGATTTTTGGATATAGTTTCATGTTCATAAGAAAAATTATTTTTCCAGAAGAACAACTTTTAAATCAAAGTTTATCATAGTTTTAAATTATCAAACCCAAAACAGCCCGCGGTGTTACTACGACGGCATATGTCCGGTTTTATGGTGTTTTTCGTGTTTCCAGGTTTTAAATCATTAAGTTAGCATATCATATAGATATAGGACATGTGTTTAGTTGATTTTAAAAGTCAAGTTAGAAGGATTAACTTTTGTTTGCGAACAAGTTTAGAATTAACTAAACTATGTTCTAGGGATTTCAAGTTTAAACCTTCGAATAAGATAGCTTTATATGTATGAATCGAATGATGTTATGAACATCATTACTACCTAAAGTTTTGTGGATAAACCTACTGGAAAAGAGACAAATGGATCTAGCTTCAAAGGATCCTTGGATGGCTTGAAAGTTCTTGAAGCAGAATCATGACACAAAAACAAGTTCAAATAAGATCATCACTCGAAATAAGATTGTTATAGTTATAGAAATTGAATCAAAGTTTGAATATGAGTATTACCTTGTATTAGAAAGATATATTACTGTAAATAAGAAAGATTTCTTGAGGATGGATGATCACTTTACAAGATTGGAAGTAAGCTAGCAAACTTGGAAGTATTCTTGATTTTATGAAACTAGAACTTATAGAATTTATGAAGAACACTTAGAACTTGAAGATAGAACTTGAGAGAGATCAATTAGATGAAGAAAATTGAAGAATGAAAGTGTTTGTAGGTGTTTTTGTTCATTGGTATATGGATTAGATATAAAGGATGTGTAATTTTGTTTACATGTAAATAAGTCATGAATGATTACTAATATTTTTGTAATTTTATGAGATATTTCATGCTAGTTGCCAAAGGTTGGTTCCCACATGTGTTAGGTGACTCACATGGGCTGCTAAGAGCTGATCATTGAAGTGTATATACCAATAGTACATACATCTAAAAGCTGTGTATTGTACGAGTACGAATACGGGTGCATACGAGTAGAATTGTTGATGAAACTGAACGAGGATGTAATTGTAAGCATTTTTGTTAATTAGAAGTATTTTGATAAGTGTCTTGAAGTCTTTAAAAAGTGTATGAATAAATATTAAAACACTACATGTATATACATTTTAACTTAGTCGTTAAGTCATCGTTAGTCGTTACATGTAAATGTTGATTTGAAACCTTTAAGTTAACGATCATGTTAAATGTTGTTAATCCAATGTTTATTATATCTAATGAGATGTTAAATTATTACATTATTACATTATCATGATATTATGATATATTAATATATCTTAGTATGATATATATACAGTTAAATGTTGTTACAACCATAATCGTTACATATATGTCTCGTTTCAAAATCATTAAGTTAGTAGTCTTGTTTTTACATATGTAGTTCATTGTTAATACACTTATTGACATGTTTTCTTATCATTTATCATGATTAAATATAGTGTATCAATATCTTAATATGATTCATATGTATTTAGTAAGACGTCATTATAACGATAATCGTTATATATATCGTTTCGAGTTTCTTAATTCAATAAACTCAATTTTATGTAAATAACTCATTGTTAAAATACCTAATGAGATAATTACTTATCACAATATCATGTTAACTATATATATATTCATATATATGTCATCATATAGTTTTTACAAGTTTTAACGTTCGTGAATCACCGGTCAACTTGGGTGATCAATTGTCTATATCAAACCTATTTCAATTAATCAAGTCTTAACAAGTTTGATTGCTTAACATGTTGGAAACATTTAATCATGCAAATATAGTTTTCATTTAAGATATAATCATGGAAAAGTTCAGGTCACTACAATCATTCCGGGAAATCCTTCGGACATGATAAAAACAACATCGAAGTACTAAAGCATCCGGTACTTTGGATGGAGTTTGTTAGGCCCAATAGATCTATCTTTAGGATTCACGTCAATTAGTAGATCGGTTTACTAATTCTTAGGTTACCAAGCAAAAGGGGCATATTCGGCTTCGATCATTCACCCATATAATGTAGTTTCAATTACTTGTGTCTATTTCGTAAAACATTTAAAAAACTGCATGTATTCTCATCCCAAAATATTAGATTTTAAAAGTGGGACTATAACTCACTTTCACAGATTTTTACTTCGTCGGGAAGTAAGACTTGGCCACTAGTCGATTCACGAACCTATAACAAATATGTACATATATCAAAGTATGTTCAAAATATATTTACAATATTTTTAATACGTTTTACTGTTTTAAATTTATTAAGTCATCTGTCCTCGTTAGTAACCTACAACTAGTTGTCCATAGTTAGGTGTACAGAAATAAATCGATATATATTATCTTGAATCAATCCACGACCCAGTGTATACACGTCTCAGGCTAGATCACAACTCAAAGTATATATATTTTTGAAATCAACCTCAACCCTGTATAGCTAACTCCAACATTACTGCATATAAAGTGTCTATGATTATTCCAAATAATATATATACGTGGGTCGATATGATATGTCAAAACATTTGCATACGTGTCTATGGTATCCCAAGATTACATAATATATTAGACTACATGTATAATACAATATAAGTTAGCTAGGATATGATTTGTATAGAATTGTTACAATATTTCCCGTAGCTACAACAATCAAAAAATATCCAATCTTGTTTTACCCATAACTTCTTCGTTTTAAATCCGTTTTGAGTGAATCAAATTGCTATGGTTTCATATTGAACTCTATTTTATGAATCTAGACAGAAAAGGTATAGGTTTATAGTCAGAAATATAAGTTACAAGTCATTTTTGTAAGAGGTAGTCATTTCAGTCGAAAGAACGACGTCTTGATGACCATTTTGAAAAACATACTTCCACTTTGAGTTTAACCATGATTTTTGGATATAGTTTCATGTTCATAAGAAAAATCATTTTCCCAGAAGAATAACTTTTAAATCAAAGTTTATCATAGTTTTTAATTATCAAACCCAAAACAGCCCGTGTTGTTACTACGACGGCGTATATCCGGTTTTACGGTGTTTTTCGTGTTTTCCGGTTTCAAATCATTAAGTTATCATATCATATAGATATAGAACATGTGTTTAGTTGATTTTAAAATTCAAGTTAGAAGGATTAACTTTTGTTTGCGAACAAGTTTAGAATTAACTAAACTATGTTCTAGTGATTACATGTTCAAATCTTCGAATAAGATAGTTTTATATGTATGAATCGAATGATATTATGAACATCATTACTACCTCAAGTTTAGTAGGTAAACCTACTGGAAGTGACAAGAAATGATCTAGCTTCAAAGGATCTTGAATGGCTTGAAAGTTCTTGAAGTAGAATCATGACACGAAAACAAGTTCAAGTAAGATTATCACTCGAATTAAGATAGTTATAGTTATAGGAATTGAATCAAAGTTTGTATATGAGTATTATCTTGATATAGAATGATTTCTTACTGTAAAAAATAAGGATTTCTTGAGGTTGGATGATCACTCTACAAGATTAGAAGTGAGCTAGTAAACTTGGAAGTATTCTTGATTTTATGAAACTAGAACTTGTAGAATTTATGAAGAACACTTAGAACTTGAAGATGGAACTTGAGAGAGATCAATTAGATGAAGAAAATTGAAGAATTAAAGTGTTTTTAGGTATTTTTGGTCGTTGGTATATGGATTAGATATAAAGGTTATGTAATTTTGTTTTCATGTAAATAAGTCATGAATGATTACTAATATTTTTGTAATTTTATAAGATATTTCATGCTAGTTGCCAAATGATGGTTCCCACATGTGTTAGGTGACTCACATGGACTGCTAAGAGCTGATCATTGGAGTGTATATACCAATAGTACATACATCTAAAAGCTATGTATTGTACGAGTACGAATACGGGTGCATACCAGTAGAATTGTTGATGAAACTGAACGAGGTTGTAATTGTAAGCATTTTTGTTAAGTAGAAGTATTTTGATAAGTGTCTTGAAGTCTTTCAAAAGTGTATGAATACATATTAAAACACTACATGTATATACATTTTAACTGGGTCGTTAAGTCATCGTTAGTCGTTACATGTAAATGTTGATTTGAAACCTTTAAGTTAACGATCATGTTAAATTTTGTTAACCCAATGTTTATTATATCTAATGAGATGTTAAATTATTAAATTATCATGATATTATGATATATTAATATATCTTAGTATGATATATATACAGTTAAATGTTGTTACAACGATAATCGTTACATATATGTCTCGTTTCGAAATCATTAAGTTAGTAGTCTTGTTTTTACATATGTGGTTCATTGTTAATACACTTAATGACATGTTTACTTATAATTTATCATGATTAAACATAGTGTATTAATATCTTAATATGATTCATATGTATTTAGTAAGACGTTGTTATAACGATAATCGTTATATATATCGTTTCGAGTTTCTTAATTCAATAAACTCAATTTTATGTATATAACTCATTGTTAAAATACCTAATGAAATACTTACTTATGATAATATCATGTTAACTATATATATAATCATATATATGTCATCATATAGTTTTTACAAGTTTTAACGTTCGTGAATCACCGGTCAACTTGGGTGGTCAATTGTCTATATGAAACCTATTTCAATTAATCAAGTCTTAACAAGTTTGATTGCTTAACGTGTTGGAAACACTTAATCATGTAAATATCAATTTCATTTAATATATATAAACATGAAAAAGTCCGGGTCACTACATGGAGTGTATGCTCTAGTTGCACCACCACAACGCACTAAATGAGCCCTCAAAGGAGGATGGGGATATATATATTGGATATGAAACATCTTCAATTATAAGATATATTGAACCCATGACAGGTGATGTTTTTACAGCATGTTTTGGTGATTGCCTTTTTAATGATAAATTGGTCCCTAGATTAGGGGAAGAAATGAAAATAAATAAAATGATGTTTCATGGTGTGAACAACAATTAAGGTATCTTGATCTTCGCACAAAAGAATGCGAAACAAAAGTTCAAAAAATAATGCGTATGCAAGAACTCGCAAATCAATTACTTGATTCATTTAAAGATATAAAAAGAGTGACTAAATCATATATAATAGCAGGAAATGCTCCAGCTCGAATTAAAATTTCAAAAGCTGGCAATAATGTCACTCATGAGTCTTTGTCACGTATGAAACGTGGAAGACCAATTGGTTCTAAAGATAAAAATCCTCGAAAAGAAAAATCACCTGATAATGAGGTAATAGAAAATGTTCAAGAAGAACCACAAATCAACATTCCTTCTGCAGAGGATATTGATAAATGTAAATACATAAATTGCGATAAATTATGCAATATTATGGAACCGAAATGAAATGAAAAATCTTGATGAGATATTTTCATATAATGTTACAATGACATCATGAATAAAGATGATGATCTGGAATCAAAATCTGTCATTGAATATCAAAATAGACATGATTGAGCTCAATGGAAAGGAGCAATACGAGCTGAATTAGAATCGCTCAATAAAAGAAAAGTTTTTGGATCAATCGTTATCACTTTTAAAGATGTGAAACGTATGGGATACAAATGAATTTTTATCCGAAAAAGAAATGTGCAAATGAAGTTACAAGGCAAAACTAGACTTGTAACTCAAGATTTTCCACAAAGACCATAAATGAATTATGAGGAAAATTTATCCTCCTGTAATGGATACAATTACTTATTAGATACTTAATCAACCTGGTAGTTACTTAAATGCATCTCATGAATGTTGTTACTACTTATCTGTATGGATCACTTGATAGTGATATACATGAATATACTTGAAGGGTTTAAGGTATCATAAGCATCTAATGCAAAACCCAAGGGAATGTATTCCATTAAATCACAAAGATTTTTATATGAGTTTATACAATCGGGACGTATGTGGTATAACCAATTAAATGACTACTTGATAAGAAAAAGGTATACATATAAACTTATTTGCACGTGTGTTTTATAAAAAACAATGTTCGAATATGTGATCGTAGTTGTTTATATTAGTTATCTTAAATAAAGAAATCTATGAAGCCATTCAACTTCTAAAGAAAGATTTTGAAATGAAAAAATCAAGTATTACGTTGATTTACATATTGAGCATATGACCAATGACTTACTTATACATCAAACAACTTATACCAAAAAGATTTTTAAAACATTTTAATATGGACAAGACAAAAAACCATTAAGTACTCCTATGGTTGTTAGATCTCAATATTGATACTGATCCATTTCATCCTCTAGAAGATCATGAAGATCTTCTTGGTTAAGAAGTTCCATATTTTAGTGCAATTGGGGCTCTTATGTATCGTACAAATTATACAAGACCTGACATTTCTTTTGCATTTAATTTGTTGACAAGGTTCAGCTCAGCCCCTACCAAAAGGCATTAGAATGAGATCAAACACATATTTTGATACCTTCGGGGAACTACTGATTTATAATTATTTAATTCTAACAACTCGAAACAAGATTTGTTTGGTTATACAGATGCAGATTATTTATCTGATCCACATAAAGCTAAATATCAAACTGGATATGTATTCCTAAATGGAGGCACGTCAATATCATGGCGTTCTCAAAAACAAACACTTGTTGCAACATCATCAAATCATGCCGAAGTGATTGCATTACATGAAGCCACTCGGGAATGTTTTTGGTTAAGATCAATGACACAACTCATTACTGATTCTTGTGGACTAGAACGCGATAAAAGTCCAACAACTATCTATGAAGATAATGCAGCTTGCATAACACAGATGAAAGAAGGGTATATCAAAAGTGACCGAACAAAACACATACCTCCTAGATTCTTCTCATACACTCAAAATTTCATCAAGGACAACCAGATTGAAATGAGATATGTTGAATTCAGTAAAAACTCTGCCGATATTTTAACCAAATCACTTCCAACTGCTGTTTTCAGAAAACACGTTCATAATATTGGCATGAGGCAAGTTCAAAAGATGTAACGACTCAGCGATGTCTACTTGAGGGGGAGTTAACTCTAAGCTGCACTCTTTTTCCTTTGGCTAAAGTTTTTATTCCACTGAATTTTTCTTTAGCAAGGTTTTTAACGAGGCAGTAACATGTAGTTGATTTTTTTTAATGAAACAAAAATGTCGTCTAAGGGGGAGTGTTATAAATCATAGGCTTTTGATAAAGTAAAATGTGGTGGCCGACACTTTTTGGTGGATCAACAAATTAAGTGGATCAATTCACGAATATTACTATTCCACCTAACTGCACAGTGAATTATTGTAGTATTCGAATGTAATCACTGATTGTACCATTCTTACATATATATGAAATATATATTCCTCTCTCCATTACTACTCTTCAATATTTAAGTATTGTATAAACTTAGACAAAAGGTAGTAATAAACTACTAAATTACAACAGTTAGTAATTTTAATTTTAATTATAATGTATGTTTTTTATAATGGTTTTATTAATTTTTAATATATTTTATAACAAACTCATATTTTTACGGGTCTTACAACCAAGTATCTTTTAGATTGAACTAGTTCGAACCGTCCCGCGCGTTGCGGAGGGGCTTTCGGGCTGCGTATTCACATTTAACGTAGCGTTGTGCATTTACATAGGGGAACACGGCCATGTGTTAAGCGCCGTTTTAGATATCCTTGTGTTAAGCGTTTTTTAAAAAGTATCTGTTTCGAACGTATTTAGTTTTGTTTTGTTCAATAAATTTTTTCGAGTGTAACGGTGCTGTCGGAAAAATTTAACTCGCGGCGAGCAGAAAGATACGGGCTGTCGTTGTGTTTAGCGTTTTTTTTAAAAGTGTCCGTTTCGAATGTGCTTAGTTTCGTTTTGTTCATAAAATTATTTCAAGTCTGACGCTGCCGTCGAAAAAATTTAACTCGTGGCGAGCGGGAATATACGGGTTGTCGTTGTGTTTAGCGTTTTTTAAAAAATTATCCGTTTCGCGTATAGTTAGTCCCGTTGGGTTCGTAAGATTCTTCCGAATTGAACGGTGGTCTGAGAAAAATTTAACTCGTACCGAGCGAGAAGATAGGATCCGTTATAAATTCGGGTGAAATTAGTTTATTTATTTTATTGAAGGTATATATTTACACTTTTAACCCCTGAAAAAGTGTAAACTTAAGGGGCCGTTGTGTAAATATAGCCGAAGTTGAGGGATCGTTTGTAATGTGAACGCAAACTCAAAACGACAATACGATATAACTAAAACTACACACTTCTCCATCTCATTTAGTATATAAAGTATTAGTATTAATATTAATTAATTAATATTAATTAACAAGTTTTTTAGTTAGCCGCGCGTTGCGGCGGTGAACCCCTTATTTTTTTATATATATAAAACATAATTAGCCAGTTTTCGTTGTACACAACCTATATTTTAAATTAAATACTTAAACGTTAATAACCATAAAAAAAAAATTAAAGAGAAAATATCTTTCCAATAAATAACTACAATAGTTAAAATCAACAAAATTTGAATATTCTTGTTATTGAAGTAGTAAAGTGTGTAAGTAGAAAAGTATATTTGTAAAAAAAAAAGGAGGTAAAGTAGAAGATGTAAAAAATATTAAAAGAAGTGGTAAAGAAAGAATAAATGAAGTCATTTACAAACTATAAAAAAAGTTAGATTGAAAAAAGAATTTTAAAATTATAGAATGAGAGTGAGAGGACTGAAATAGGAAGAAAAAATGTTAAGGGGTGCATTATGAACAATTTAATAAAATGAAAGAATAATGGGTAAAAAAATTAAAAAATAATAAAAGGGGGGAAAAGGAGAGGGAGAACTGGGACTTGGGAGTCGAACCTCTGACCAATTGGTATATAAGCCAGACGGATAGCTAGTGAGCCGCTCGTGCTTTTGTTTTAAACTCACAATTTTTGGTATTTATACCTTAAAAAAGTGGTTTTAAAAGAAGACAAAAACAATTCAAAATTTTTACCCTTAAAGTTGATTATTATTACGGATGGGTCCTAATGAAATAGTGATCATTTTTTTTTTGTCTTGTTTTGTTTTCTAAATGAATCTATAGATAATATTAATATTAATATTAATATTAATATTATTAATTAATGATGATCATTGCATACGATACATATGTTTCGGTTAGTAAGTTGTAGTTTTTTGTTTATGCATGTTGACCAATAAAAGTCAACCTACCAATACAAAGTTGAAATTTCACCATCTGAGACCAATATAACTTTATACGCAACATGTTGAGGAATCAATCCTTAATACTTTTTTTTTTTTTTTTTTTTGAAAAAAAAAACGAAAACTCATATAGAAACGAGACCGTTTTCTAAAAGAAAACGCCCCTCAACAAGAAATCAATCCTTAATATTTCCTCTTGACTGCATTTATTTTGCAAATTTGGCTTGTCTTTTTTTCTTCTTTTTTTCTTGTTTTGAACAGCTATATGAATGTTATTAAATCAAAACACTAGCAAGGAGTTAGTGAATAAACAAAATACAAACGGTTAAAAAACCAAGTTGACCAGAATAAACAGAATACACACGGTTAAAAAACCAAGTTGATCATGACGGTACAACTTACATCTAGCTTTTTGCCAAGTAGCTAAAGAAAAAAAAGATTACAAAAGGTTATTAAACCAAATTGACCATGACGGTACTTTACATCTAGCTTTTTGCCAAGAGAAAGCAAATAAACGAGAACAGTCAAACAAATCACTTTCTCGAATGCTATTGTTATTAAAAACAATATCATTACGAAATCGTCATATCCCACCATAGAGCAATCGAGAAAATGCACGCGAGTCTATGGTAAATAGGAAACCCAACCTCCTTAACCTAATTTCTTCTGATCTTAAAAAAAATTCTCTCCTCTCTTCTCTCTTGCTCCCAAATGACGGTTACCGCTTTCACTAACCGATGTGATTTTTTTTTTTTTTTAAAAAAATTCAAATACTTCTAACCCGAAGCATGTAATCATGTAATACATAACACGCATTAAAATTAAATGTTCTTAGGAAAAAAAATCTAATTTGGCGAATTATAGAGTTTAAGTAATGGTCGTTAAATATTTAGCTGAAACATCAAGGTCGTTCCTGGTTATCGTTTAAAAAATGACGGACGTTATCATTGGGTACCAACAAAGAAAATTTACCAAAGCACATGTACCAACAATGCAAAAACAAAGTTAAAGTTTCCTCATAAAATTTACAAACAGCGTAATTTTTTTTATTTATTATTATTATTTTTTTTTTTTAAAAGTAAAAAGAAAAAAACACACTCTCTATTACGGTCTGATTCAAGAAATGAAAACACACGGATTAAATATGTAAATTCATAAACTTGGGTCTTGGGGTTGGTAAGCTATCAGATCAATAAATATCAATACCTTATCGATACTTAAAAAAGTAAACAGAGAAAACGCAGAATATAGAGAGAGAATGAGTGTCAAAGAAAGGGGCATATTCTTGTACAAAGACGTATTACCATTTGCAGCAATGGTAATGGTTGAATGCATGCAAGTAGGTGGTAACACGCTCTTTAAATCTGCAAGTGCTCAACAAATTAATTCTTATGTTTTCACCTTCTATATCTTCCTTATTGGCTTCATCATCCTATTGCCTTGTTTTATCATCTTCTATAGGTATGTATGCAAAAATGTATAGTTGTGATTTAGACTTGGTACTAACTAATCAAGTAATCGGCCTAATTTTGATTTTTCTAATTTGGAATTTTTTTAAAAATCATTTTTACCTAACTTTATTGTAGAAGAACAAGCATTCCACCCGTCGAGTTCTCAATTATTTGCAAGATATTCATGCTCAGTGTGCTCGTGTAAGTTACCTTAACTTTGCAAATTGCACAATCAATTCACTGAATAATTATAAAATAAGTTTATACCTTTTCAAATTGTGTATTCATCAGGTTTTTTCGTTTTAATCGATTTGGTTTTCTCAGTTATGAAAGATTTGGGAGTAAAACTGAAACTGAACCCAAAATCAAATTCAATGTTATAAATAGTTCTTGAAGTACTGCAAGTAATTTTAAGTCATATTTATTTTTTTATTTTTTTGAAAAGCAACTTTTTATCAAGAGACCACAAAATATACAAGGCTTATAACCTATACAACTCGAATGCTATACAACTCGAATGCTATACAAATATATACAACGCAACAACTTGTACAATATGCATGTTAATTAGTACATCCATCCTTTCCAAATCTAGCTTGTACGGTTACACATATCTTCCCTAACCCCTCGCCCACCTGCCACAATAATCCTGCATTTTTTAATCTTAAAAAGACACTATAAAATATCCACTAAAATACCACTAAATCACCATAATATCTCGATTCTTCACTCCTCCTCCTTCATCATCCACTGGGGGCACCTGCAACCCCTGTCCTTAACTAGTTTCGCCCGACTCTTACACTCTGTTACAAAGTTTTATCCAGATAGATAGAAAAGAAAATAACAGAAAAAGAAAGTATATGAAAGAAAAGAAAAGAAGCGATTACTATTTTTATGTTGGTGTTCCCAAGTCGGAGGAAAAAGAAAGGAGTAAATAAATGTGTATTTTTTTTTGTTAATTAAATTAAATGTGTACAATGGTATTAAGTAGTTGTTGAACCCTCGTTTCGCGCCTGGGGTTTGGTTTTTAATGTATTTTATTGTGTTTAGTTTGTAAAATTATTTCGTCGCTAAAGAATGATGTCGTTGAAGCGCAACTCGAGTCGAACTAAAAGGTATAACCCGTGAAAGATATAAATGTTATTTTAAATTAACAATATATGTCCATCTCCGCGTTTAGCTATATAATTATCGACTTTTAAAAATTTAACGCAAAATCAACGTGTATGAAAAGTACTTCACATATTTAGCGTTTTTTAAAAAGCGTCCGTTTTGCGTATAGTTAGTGACATTGTGTTTCTAAAATTATTTCGAGTTTAACGATGGTGTCGGAAAAATTTAACTCGTTGCGAGCTAAAAGATATGACCTGTTGAATATTTGGGTGGAGTTTATTTAACATTTTTTATGAAAATAGTTACTTGACACTTTACGCCTAGTTTGGGGGTCGAAAATGCCCCTAATTACTATTAATAATTTTTTTCTATTATTAGATAATATAGTAAAGTAATAATTAATACTCTGTAATATCATGCGTAAAAAGTCAATAATTTAGTATACTCCGTATTATTATTATTAATATATTAAAATTAAAATTCATTTTTGAATTCAATTTCTTATCAAACCGAATTTAAATTTTTTAAAATGGTTTCTATTAATTCTCGATCCAATTCCAAATCTAATATTTAGATAAAACCGTTTCAAACAAATATTGACACTCGTGGTATACAATTTTTTCAAAAATATAAGTTAATTAGAGAAATAATATATTTTCTGATCGAACTGAGCTATGACACCCATACCTTATCTCCGAATTAATAACTAAAACCGGCCACCACAAATTTCCTTAAAAAGTAATTATTGTTTTTTTTTCTTGTGACCATATCCGAAAAACATTTTTTTTTTCTTTTTGAAAAGCTACTTTTATAGTAACTAATAACTAGAAAAAATTTCGACCGCGCGTTGCTGCGGTTATATTCGACGCGCGGTCGAATTTGGATATACGTTGTTTGGTACCTAATATATCTAGTAGGTTGGGTTGTTTGTTGGACGTGTATGTAATATAGCCCGAAATATTTACTTTTTTAACGGTGTCCGTTTCGCGTATAGTTAGTGCGTTGTGTTCGTAAAATTATTTCAAATTGAACGGTAGTCTCAGAAAAATTTAAGGGCCCGTTATTTAGTGTTTTTTTAACGATGTCCGTTTTCGCGTATAGTTAGTCCCGTTGGGTTTGTGAGATTTTTTCGAGTTGAACGGTGGTCTCGAAAAAATTTAACTCGCACCGAGCGAGAAGATAGGGCCCGTTATAAATTCGGGTGGAGTAAGTTTCTTTTATTTTAATAAAATTATATATTTATATATATATATATATTTACGCTTTCTACCCCTGAAAAAGTGTAAAGTTGAGGGGTCGTTGTGTAATTTGAGCGGAAGTTGAGGGACCGTTTGTAGTGTGAACGCAAACTCAAAATAACGTTCCGTTAAAACTAAAACGACCAAAATTCGGTCGACTAATAGTATATAGGTATAATAGGACTTTGGTTATATTCGGGTTGTCTCGCAACTAAGAAACAAACCTAGATACTTGCTCAAATGCGAGCCGAACAAGACAAAATCAAATAACCATTAACAAGCAAAGATACAATCAAAGAGGAACGAACACTACCGAACTGTAACAACCCTCACTTTTCGACTTCTAAATTTACTGAATTAACCCTAGGGTTATATGTCTGACTATATATATTAAGGGTTGTTATATACAATTAAATATTGACCGAATAGTAATTTTTATTCAACAATGTACGCTTAAATAAATAATATATTATTAATTTATATAATTTGACATAATTTAACTAAGTATATAAACTTTGTATCACTTTTATTATTTAGTTAATGTATTATATATTTAACTATATAATAAATCTAATTATATATAAATGTAATAATATTTACAAACTTACTAAAACTATAGTTTAATAATTAAAATCATAATTATTATTAAAAATACAAAATACCGAATTATTTATTATTTCTATGTAAAATTTGTATTTATTAATTAAATAAAAAAAATAAAAAAAAAATATTATTGACAAATATTCTTGGAAAAGCATTAAATCAGTTTGTTTATTTATATAAAAAAATCCTTAAAATAAATGAAAAAATAAATAAATAAATAAATAAATTACTTTTTAATTAAAAATTGTAATGAAAAAACTACTTTTATTATTTTATTTTGTGCATTATCCCATGACCTAACATTTAATACTTTTTAATTTTAAAATTCCATTAAGAATTAAAATATTTCTTTTTCTTTTAATTATTTTATTCTTTTTACCTAATTTTTTCAAGTATAAATACCCCTCATTTCTCATTCAAACTCACACCAAAATTTCTCTCATTCTCTCTTTGAAGAATTACTACTAGTAAGTATTCTTTTCTTACTTTTTATTTTTTTTACTTTTTACTTTTTACTTTTTACTTCGGTTATTATTTTTACCGAAACATATAAATAATGTTATAAATTATATGCAATTAAAAATAAAATAAATAACATGTATGCACTATTACTATTACTAGCACCTATAACCTACTACTTATATTGTAACATAAAAACATTTTGGGATATGTATTAGAGATGTATAGATCTTCGAACTTTCTTGACGAATGGTTTCTATGAGATTCTAGGCAGAGGGTTTGGATTTCCGATTTAAAAGGTCCTATGGCTCAAGCCCCTAGATCTAAATTAGCCATTCGAAGGGAAATGGGTGATTGGAAGCTTATCTAATACGGCAAGTATCCTAAAATGGAAAACACTGATAAAAGTAGAAACTCTCTAGTCATAGAAACTTAGTAAAATAAGAAACTTTCTAAAAATGGAAACTTTATAAAAATAGTAACTTACTAGGAATAGAAACTTAGTAAAACAAACTATACTTAAACACATATTTAAACTTAAACATGGGCAAAACACTTAACTACTCTTAAATGTCAATAGGTTGACTTTCCTGCTCACTCATTCAACTCTTTATTCCGATGAATAACTCTCTCTCTACTTACTAAGGTGAATTCATAGCCCCTCTTTATTGCTAGCAAACTTACTTACTTTTACTTGGGGTGAGACACATGCTGTTTTTACTTTTTACACTTTAGACACAAGTACCAAACTGTTAAACTATGCTATACCCGGCTATGTCCGACTAAGTCCCTACAGTGATATTTTTAATTGCTGCGGCATGCTTAATTATTGGGGGTAGGCCTATCGGGAGTAACGTCCCCGATACATTTGACTAAGTCTTTGTATTACTTAATAATGAAATTAAACCGACAAGGACAGACACAACTTGTCATGGGGCAAACTTGAACGTTTAGTCTAAATATCACGCATTGGCATAACTTTTTGATCCTGCGGGAGATCAACCTTACAAACTAAATCTTGTGGTCTAAAACAACGGTCAAACTTTCGTTAAACCTATGAACTTCACTCAACCTTTTTGGTTGACACTTTAGCATATTTTGTCTCAGGTGCTGTTTGATTCAAGCTCTTATACTTACTGCTTATGTGATGCTACTTGGACATAGGATCAAGAGATATCACATTTATTACTTCTGCATGTGAACATTTACGTTATTGTTATTCCTGTCATTGTAACGACATTTCATTTTCTGCTGCGTACTCAATAAAGTTAAATTCATCATTTAGTATTGTTCTCGTTTATTATAATATGTTGGTATGTTTTGATATTAGTGACGTTCCTTCCAGACCCTATTGGGAGGACGTTACAGATTGGTATCAGAGCATAACCAGGCTGTTATAGAGAACCAGGATTGCATTTTTATGTGTGCCTTACTTGTTAGCTAGGGTGCCTTAGCAATCTAGGAAACTATAACCTTTCCTGCCTTAGAATTAAAGCACTTAGGATTGCCCCATAATCTTAACGATTATGCTTTAATAAACTTGACTTAAAGATTCTAATCAAAATATCCTTCCTAATGTTAGGATCTCTAATTATCATCAAACGACCAAAATGAATCTTTTCAAGCCAACCGAAAAAGATACTGAAAGGTCTTCCACAGAAAGACCAGTCCAAAGTCCACCTTATGGCTTTGGTGGTCCTCCCTCACCAAATTATAGCCCAAATACTACTCTAAAGTTACATGGGTCTCCTGAATACTATCCAACCCCGAGGAATAAAGACAAGAGGAAATGTGTTGAAGAAACTGGGCCGTCAAAGAAAAGATCCCGATCTCCTTTCTACGATGAAGTTGATGCCAAGTACGAGCTCATGAATCTGCGAAAAACTACCGATGACCTAATTCGCCATATTGCAAGGATCGATTTTCAAATGAAGGAAAAAGACCTAGCGATCAAGAAGCTCATGGAGGAAAATGTTGAACTAAAGAAAGAGATAAAGTTGGTGAAGTATGAAGGTGATAGAAATACCCGATGGGGGAAGCAATCTCTCTCCTACCTAAGAGAAGATGTTGACCTTAGATTGAAGATGGAGGAAAATCACGTGAATAATCAACTTTCTATAAGGGACCACAAGTACCATGTAATCAACAATGAAGTTTCTAACCTTTATGATAATCTCGAGTTCCTGCATGAGAAACAAAAGGCGAAGAATGAGAAAGTTGAGAAGTTTATGAAGAAGGTTGAGGACGAGAAGAAGGAATGTGAATCTTAATATTCTTTAGTTATCTTTCTATTTTCCATCTATGTAAAGGTTATGCCTTAAAACTATTTCTATTTCCGAATCATATATTAAAAGGCTTATTTAATGCCTAGTTCCTTAATAAAATAAAGTGTTTTATTTATATCATGTGATATTAATACTTTATCTTATTCCTACTTGTAATTGCTCAAATTTGTTAACTTATCCGACTTATGTTCACTTTTATGTAGTGACATCATGGTTCGTTCAGCTGCACCTACCCTTAACAATGTTGTGTTAACTATTGAGCAATTCCAACAGTTACGCGCTGCCGCCCAAGGCAACGCCCAAGCTAACCATGCTAATCCACAACCGAAACCTTGTTCCTACAAGGATTTTTCAAACTGTCATCCTCCTGCATTTAAGGGGACTGAAGAAGCTGTCGAACTAGTCCGTTGGTTCGAGAAGATGGAATCTATTTTCCGTATTTGCAACTGTGGTGATAACGATCGAGTAAAGTATGCCACTAGCTCATTGGGTGGAAATGCTTTAACTTGGTGGAATGCTCATGCCAAGTCCGTAGGAATTGATAATGCTAATGCAATTCCATGGGATGAACTCAAAAGCATGATGGTCAACAAATTCTGTCCTCGAAGTCAAGTTCAGAAACTTGAAGCTGAGTTCTGGGAACTCAAGGTCAAGGGTACTGACATTGATAACTATACCAATCGTTATCTGGAGCTTTCTACTCTATGTCCTGAAATGTTTCCTACTGAAGCTAGAAGAATTGAGCGGTATATTGAAGGTCTTTCAGAGGATGTTCAAGGGAATGTTATTGCTGCTGAGAAGGTTACTTTGGATGCTGTGATTCTCATGACACAAAATCTCATGTTGGCCAAGAGAAGAAGGGCGTCGACCAATAAGCAAGTTGAAACCAAGGGTAATGATGGTAAGAGGAAGTTTGAGCCATCTCAAGGTTCGGCTCAGAATGATAATAAGAAGCCTGCGGATGGTACAAGGTCGAATTATAAGGGTACTTATCCTTTCTGTATTCGTTGTGAGAGGCATCACCCGGGGAAGTGTACTGCAGTTTGTGCGTTGTGTAAGAAAGTGGGACACGTTGCTAAGACGTGTAAGACTCCTCCGAAGGATAAGGCTATTGTTCCGGCCAAAGCTCCTCCTACATGCTATACTTGTGGAGAGAAGGGACACATTAGTCCGAATTATCCTAAGAAGAAAAATAATCCCGCTACTGGAGCTAATGCTACTGCTGCGAAGGGTCGTGCGTTTGTTATTACTGCTGCTGAAGCCCGAGATGAAGATGAAGTTATCACGGGTACGTATCTTGTCAATAATTTCTATGCAACTATTTTATTCGATACTGGTGCCGACAGAAGTTACGTGTCTAGTGATTTTTGTACCCTATTTGCTGAAAAGCCTCAACCCTTAGAAACTAAAAGATTAGTAGAAGTAGCCAATGGAAAGGTCTTGCAAGTCGATAAAATCTATAAAAACTGCAACCTAATCTTAGCCGATAAAGAATTTAAGATAGACCTTTTGCCGGTCGAGCTCGGAAGTTTTGACGTCGTAGTTGGAATGGACTGGTTACGTCCATTGAGAGCTGCCATCATGTGTTACGATAAAACCATTCATGTTCCATTGGAAAATGGAGAGACTCTTATCATCCAAGGTAAAAAGAGTGGTTCCAATCTCAATATTATCTCCTGTATTAAAACCCGCAAACACCTTATGAAAGGTTATCCAGCTATTCTAACCCACGTTAAGATGATCGAATCGAAAGAGAAGTGTATTGAAGATGTACCAGTGGTTAAAGACTTTCCCGATGTGTTTCCCGAAGATCTTCCTGGTCTTTCACCTCCTCGACAAGTTGAATTTCAAATTGATTTAGCTCCCGGTGATGCTCCTATTGCTAAAGCACCATACCGTTTAGCACCTTCCGAAATGAAGGAACTTTCCAACCAGCTCCAAGAACTATTGGATAAAGGTTTCATTCGTCCAAGCTCGTCCCCATGGGGAGCTCCTATTCTATTTGTTAAAAAGAAGGATGGTACGTTAAGGATGTGCATTGATTACCGCGAACTTAACAAGCTTACTATCAAGAACCGTTATCCGTTGCCACGTATTGATGATCTATTCGACCAACTTCAAGGGTCAATTGTTTATTCAAAGATTGATTTGAGGTCCGGATATCACCAACTTAGAGTCAAGGAATCTGATATTCCTAAGACTGCTTTTCGCACTCGTTATGGGCACTATGAATTCTGTGTCATGCCTTTTGGTTTGACCAATGCTCCTGCCATTTTCATGGATCTCATGAACCGTGTCTGCAAACCTTATCTCGATAAATTCGTCATTGTTTTCATTGATGACATTTTGATCTACTCCAAGAGTGAGAAGGAACATGAGCAACATCTGCGCGTGATTCTTGAACTCTTACGAAAGGAACAACTCTACGCTAAGTTTTCTAAGTGCGAGTTTTGGCTCAAAACCGTACAATTCCTCGGACACGTTGTTGATAGTAATGGAATACATGTCGATCCAGCTAAGATTACCGCTATCCAGAACTGGGAGATACCAAAGACTGCGAAGCATATTCGTCAATTTTTGGGACTTGCCGGTTATTATCGGAGATTCATAAAGGATTTTTCCCTTCTTGCCAAACCTCTTACGAAGCTAACTCAAAAAGGGAAGAAGTTTGAGTGGTCCGAAGAACAGGAATCTGCTTTCAAGATTCTGAAAGAGAAGTTGACCATAGCCCCGATTCTATCTTTACCTGAAGGTACTGACGATTTTGTTGTTTACTGCGATGCCTCAAAGCAAGGCTTTGGTTGTGTTTTAATGCAACGTGAAAAGGTTATTGCCTACGCATCTAGACAGTTGAAGAAACACGAGGAGAACTATACCACACACGACCTTGAGTTAGGTGCCGTGGTATTTGCATTAAAGATATGGAGACATTATCTATATGGTACCCAGTTTACGGTGTACACTGACCATAAAAGTCTTCGACACATCTTTGATCAAAAACAGCTGAATATGAGGCAAAGCCGATGGCTCGAGTTATTGAACGATTATGACTGTAAGATGGAATATCATCCTGGCAAGGCAAACGTAGTTGCTGATGCCCTTAGTCGAAAAGACGATGTTAAACGTGTTCGTGCCTTAAACCTGAAAATCAAATCAAATATTATATCACGAATCTGCGAAGCTCAACTGGAAGCTATTAAACCAACACTTATCGAAGGTGAAGGACCTATCGGTTTCGAGAACCAACTCCAAGTGAAAGCTAATGGTACACGGTACTTTGGCAACAGAATTTGGATTCTCCGCTTCGGTAATCTCCGTGAACTACTCTTGGATGAAGCTCATAAGACTAGGTATTCTATTCATCCGGGTTCCAGTAAGATGTACCACGATGTGAAGGAATTCTACTGGTGGCCTAATATGAAAGCCGACATTGCTACTTATGTTAGTAAGTGTCTCACTTGTTTGAAAGTCAAGGCTGAACATCAAAAGCCTTCTGGTCTGTTGACACAACCCGATATTCCGCAGTGGAAGTGGGAATGTATCGCTATGGACTTTATTACTAAATTGACCAAGACTTCTAGTGGCAATGATACTATATGGGTCATAGTAGATCGTCTTACTAAATCTGCTCATTTCTTACCGATCAAGGAGACCGACAAGATGGAGAGATTGTCACAACTGTATATCAAAGAAATTGTCTCTCGTCATGGTGTTCCTATATCAATCATATCCGATCGCGACAGTAGATTCACTTCCAGATTCTGGAAATCCTTACAAACTGCTCTTGGAACTCAACTCGACATGAGTACTGCTTATCATCCGCAAACCGATGGTCAAAGTGAACGAACCATTCAAACATTGGAAGATATGCTTCGCGCTTGTGTTATCGACTTCGGCAAAGGCTGGGATAGACATTTGCCTTTGGTTGAATTCTCTTACAATAATAGTTACCACTCAAGTATTAAGGCTGCACCTTTTGAGGCCTTATACGGACGAAAATGTAGATCCCCACTGTGCTGGGATGAATTAGAGGACAGACAGTTAACTGGTCCTGAAATCATACACGAGACAACCGAAAAGATAGTTCAGATTAAGAAACGAATAGAAACTGCCCGCAGCCGACAGAAGAGCTATGCTAATAAAGGTCGGAAAGATTTGGAATTCCAAGTTGGTGACAAAGTCATGTTGAAAGTATCCCCTTGGAAAGGCGTCGTTCGTTTTGGTAAACGAAGCAAACTAAGTCCGCGTTTTGTTGGACCCTTCAAGATTACTGAAAGGATCGGACCCGTGGCTTATCGATTAGAATTACCTGCTGAACTTAGCAGCGTACACAACGTATTTCATGTCTCGAATCTTAAAAAGTGTCTCGCTGATGACACTCTCGTTATTCCTTTGGATGACATTCGCATTGATGATAAAATGCACTTCATAGAGGAACCCGTAGAAGTCATGGACCGATCTGCTAAACGCTTAAAACAAAACACCATACCTATTGTTAAGATCCGTTGGAATTCACGACGTGGCCCTGAGTATACCTGGGAACGTGAAGACCAAATGAAACAGAAATATCCCCATCTCTTCTCAACCGCTGATGCATCCGAGAAGTCTACCTAAAATTTCGGGACGAAGTTTTTATTAACGGGGAGGTACTGTAACAACCCTCACTTTTCGACTTCTAAATTTACTGAATTAACCCTAGGGTTATATGTCTGACTATATGTATTAAGGGTTGTTATATACAATTAAATATTGACCGAATAGTAATTTTTATTCAACAATGTACGCTTAAATAAATAATATATTATTAATTTATATAATTTGACATAATTTAACTAAGTATATAAACTTTGTATCACTTTTATTATTTAGTTAATGTATTATATATTTAACTATATAATAAATCTAATTATATATAAATGTAATAATATTTACAAACTTATTAAAACTATAGTTTAATAATTAAAATCATAATTATTATTAAAAATACAAAATACCGAATTATTTATTATTTTTATGCAAAATTTGTATTTATTAATTAAATAAAAAAATAAAATAAAATAAAATAAAATATTATTGACAAATATTCTTGGAAAAGCATTAAATCAATTTGTTTATTTATATAAAAAAAAATCCTTAAAATAAATGAAAAAATAAATAAATAAATAAATAAATTGCTTTTTAATTAAAAATTGTAATGGAAAAACTCCTTTTATTATTTTATTTTGTGCATTATCCCATGATCTAACATTTAATACTTTTTAATTTTAAAATCCCATTAAGAATTAAAATATTTCTTTTTCTTTTAATTATTTTATTCTTTTTACCTAATTTTTTCAAGTATAAATACCCCTCATTTCTCATTCAAACTCACACCAAAATTTCTCTCATTCTCTCTTTGAAGAATTACTACTAGTAAGTATTCTTTTCTTACTTTTTTTTTACTTTTTACTTTTTACTTTTTACTTTTTAATTCGGTTATTATTTTTACCGAAACATGTAAATAATGTTATAAATTATATGCAATTAAAAATAAAATAAATAACATGTATGCACTATTACTATTACTAGCACCTATAACCTACTACTTATATTGTAACATAAAAACATTTTGGGATATGTATTAGAGATGTATAGATCTTCGAACTTTCTTGACGAATGGTTTCTATGAGATTCAAGGCAGAGGGTTTGGATTTCCGATTTAAATGGTCCTATGGCTCAAGCCCCTAGATCTAAATTAGCCATTCGAAGGGAAAGGGGTTATTGGAAGCTTATCTAATACGGCAAGTATCCTAAAATGGAAAACACTGATAAAAGTAGAAACTCTCTAGTCAAAGAAACTTAGTAAAATAAGAAACTTTCTAAAAATGGAAACTTTATAAAAATAGTAACTTACTAGTAATAGAAACTTAGTAAAATAAACTATAATTAAACACATATTTAAACTTAAACATGGCCAAAACACTTAACTGCTCTTAAATGTCAATAGGTTGACTTTCCTGCTCACTCGTTCAACTCTTTATTCCGAGGAATAACTCTCTCTCTACTTACTAAGGTGAATTCGTAGCCCCTCTTTATTGCTAGCAAACTTACTTACTTTTACTTGGGGTGAGACACATGCTGTTTTTACTTTTTACACTTTAGACACAAGTACCAAACTGTTAAACTATGCTATACCCGGCTATGTCCGACTAAGTCCCTACAGTGATATTTTTAATTGCTGCGGCATGCTTAATTATTGGGGGTAGGTCTATCGGGAGTAACGTCCCCGATACATTTGACTAAGTCTTTGTATTACTTAATAATGAAATTAAACCGACAAGGACAGACACAACTTGTCATGGGGCAAACTTGAACGTTTAGTCTAAATATCACGCATTGGCATAACTTTTTGATCCTGCGGGAGATCAACCTTACAAACTAAATCTTGTGGTCTAAAACAACGGTCAAACTTTTGTTAAACCTATGAACTTCACTCAACCTTTTTGGTTGACACTTTAGCATGTTTTGTCTCAGGTGCTGTTTGATTCAAGCTCTTATACTTACTGCTTATGTGATGCTACTTGGACATAGGATCAAGAGATATCACATTTATTACTTCTGCATGTGAACATTTACGTTATTGTTATTCCTGTCATTGTAACGACATTTCATTTTCCGCTGCGTACTCAATAAAGTTAAATTCATCATTTAGTATTGTTCTCGTTTATTATAATATGTTGGTATGTTTTGATATTAGTGACGTTCCTTCCAGACCCTATTGGGGGGACGTTACACGAACCGACAAAGAAAAAAACGAACTCAAACAAAAAGAAACCGACAAACATCAAAACGCCTAAACTTAACACACTAGGCAACACCTCAAAAAACATCAACCAATCGACCAAACCGCTAAAATCGCTTCCAGGGTAGGCCCGGAGGGGAGTAACCTGATCGACCACTCAGGGAAGAAATTTTTTTTAAGAACAATTTTTTTATATATATATATGGACACAATTAGAGATATTTGAGAAACAAAGGAACTAGGGAAACACAACTTAAACAACGAAGGCGATGCACAATAGACTCATAAACAACAATTAAATGCCTCATATAAAAAAGAAATCAAAGTCCGCTAGCATTTGAGCGGTGAAATGTCCCGTTCTTATTGATTAAAAACGTTCCATATTAATTGATTTCGTTGCGAGGTTTTGACCTCTATATGAGACGTTTTTCAAAGACTGCATTCATTTTTAAAACAAACCATAACCTTTATTTCATAAATAATGATAATCTAAAATATCCTGTTTACACACGACCATTACATAATGGTTTACAATACAAATATGTTACATCGAAATCAATTTCTTGAATGCAGTTTTTACACAGTATCATACAAACATGGACTCCAAATCTTGTCCTTATTTTATTATGCAACAGCGGAAGCTCTTAGTATTCACCTGAGAATAAACATGCTTTAAACGTCAACAAAAATGTTGGTGAGTTATAGGTTAAACCTATATATATCAAATCGTAACAATAGACCACAAGATTTCATATTTCAATACACATCCCATACATAGAGATAAAAATCATTCATATGGTGAACACCTGGTAACCGACATTAACAAGATGCATATTTAAGAATATCCCCATCATTCCGGGACACCCTTCGGATATGATATAATTTTCGAAGTACTAAAGCATCCGGTACTTTGGATGGGGTTTGTTAGGCCCAATAGATCTATCTTTAGGATTCGCGTCAATTAGGGTGTCTGTTCCCTAATTCTTAGATTACCAGACTTAATAAAAAGGGGCATATTCTATTTCGATAATTCAACCATAGAATGTAGTTTCACGTACTTGTGCCTATTTTGTAAATCATTTATAAAACCTGCATGTATTCTCATCCCAAAAATATTAGATTTTAAAAGTGGGACTATAACTCACTTTCACAGATTTTTACTTCGTCGAGAAGTAAGACTTGGCCACTGTTGATTCACGAACCTATAACAATATATACATGTATATTAAAGTATGTTCAAAATATATTTACAACACTTTTAATATATTTTGATGTTTTAAGTTTATTAAGTCAGCTGTCCTCGTTAGTAACCTACAACTAGTTGTCCACAGTTAGATGTACAGAAATAAATCGATAAATATTATCTTGAATCAATCCACGACCCAGTGTATACGTATCTCAGTATTGATCACAACTCAAACTATATATATTTTGGAATCAACCTCAACCCTGTATAGCTAACTCCAACATTCACATATAGAGTGTCTATGGTTGTTCCGAAATATATATAGATGTGTCGACATGATAGGTCGAAACATTGTATACGTGTCTATGGTATCTCAAGATTACATAATATACAATACAAGTTGATTAAGTTATGGTTGGAATAGATTTGTTACCAATTTTCACGTAGCTAAAATGAGAAAAATTATCCAATCTTGTTTTACCCATAACTTCTTCATTTTAAATCCGTTTTGAGTGAATCAAATTGCTATGGTTTCATATTGAACTCTATTTTATGAATCTAAACAGAAAAAGTATAGGTTTATAGTCGAAAAAATAAGTTACAAGTCGTTTTTGTAAAGGTAGTCATTTCAGTCGAAAGAACGACGTCTAGATGACCATTTTAGAAAACATACTTCCACTTTGATTTTAACCATAATTTTTGGATATAGTTTCATGTTCATAATAAAAATCATTTTCTCAGAATAACAACTTTTAAATCAAAGTTTATCATAGTTTTTAATTAACTAACCCAAAACAGCCCGCGGTGTTACTACGACGGCGTAAATCCGATTTTACGGTGTTTTTCGTGTTTTCAGGTTTTAAATCATTAAGTTAGTATATCATATAGATATAGAACATGTGTTTAGTTAATTTTAAAAGTCAAGTTAGAAGGATTAACTTTTGTTTGCGAACAAGTTTAGAATTAACTAAACTATGTTCTAGTGATTACGAGTTTAAACCTTCGAATAAGATAGTTTTATATATATGAATCGAATGATGTTATGAACATCATTACTACCTCAAGTTTAGTAGGTAAACCTACTGGAAGTGACAAGAAATGATCTAGCTTCAAAGGATCTTGGATGGCTTGAAAGTTCTTGAAGTAGGATCATGACACAAAAACAAGTTCAAGTAAGATTTTTACTCGAATTAAGATAGTTTATAGTTATAGAAATTGAATCAAAGTTTGAATATGAATATTACCTTGAATAAGAAAGATAACCTACTGTATATAACAAAGGTTTCTTGATCTTAGATGATTACTTGGAATGGATTAGAAAGCTTGGAAGTAAATTAGTAAACTTGAAGGGATTTTTGAAGTGTTCTTGAAGTGTTCTTCCTATGATGATTATAGCTTGATTCTTGAAGTGATTTTTGATGAAGATGATGATTAACTACTGGAAAAATACCTTCATAATAGTGTGTGTGTGTTGAGAGAGAATTAGAAAGAGAATTGGAAGTGAAATGGAGTGAATGATGAGTGGTAATTGGTGAGTGGTGAGTGGGGTTAAAAGGAGTTCTAGTTAGTTGACTAGCTCATGGTAGAAGTTAAAATTGATTAGTCATACATGACATAATCAAGAGTGGAATCCCATGCTAGTTCCTATTGGTATATACCCATAGTAAGTACGTTTTAAAGCTGTGTATAATACGGGTAAGAATACGACTAGAATTCTTGATGAAAGAAAAGAATGGGAAAGCAACTGTAACCATTTTCGTTAAGTATGAGTGTTTTGATATATGTCTTGAAGTCTTCCAAAAGTATTTTAATACATCTAAATACACTACATGTATATACATTTTAACTGAGTCGTTAAGTCATCGTTAGTCGTTACATGTAAGTGTTGTTTTGAAACCTTTAAGTTAACGATCTCAATTAATGTTGTTAACCCATTGTTTATTATATCTAATGAGATGTTAAATTATTATATTATCATGATATTATGATATATTAATATATCTTAATATGATATATATACATTTAAATGTCGTTACAACGATAATCGTTACATATATGTCTCGTTTCGAAATCCTTAAGTTAGTAGTCTTGTTTATATGTATATAACTCATTGTTAATATACTTATGGAGATACTTAATTATCATAATCTCATGTTAACCATATGTATATCCATATATATATATCGTCATGTCGTTTTTACAGGTTTTAACGTTCGTGAATCGCCGGTCAACTTGGGTGGTCAATTGTCTATATGAAACATATTTCAATTAATCAAGTCTTAACAAGTTTAATTGCTTAACATGTTGGAAACATTTAATCATGTAAATATCAATCTCAATTAATATATATTAACATGGAAAAGTTCGGGTCACTACAGTACCTACCCGTTAAATAAATTTCGTCCCGAAATTTTAAGCTGTTGAAGGTGTTGACGAATCTTCTGGAAATAGATGCGGGTATTTCTTCTTCATCTGATCTTCACGCTCCCAGGTGAACTCGGGTCCTCTACGAGCATTCCATCGAACCTTAACAATTGGTATCTTGTTTTGCTTAAGTCTTTTAACCTCACGATCCATTATTTCGACGGGTTCTTCGATGAATTGAAGTTTTTCGTTGATTTGGATTTCATCTAACGGAATAGTGAGATCTTCTTTAGCAAAACATTTCTTTAAATTCGAGACGTGGAAATTGTTATGTACAGCCGCGAGTTGTTGAGGTAACTCAAGTCGGTAAGCTACTGGTCCGACACGATCAATAATCTTGAATGGTCCAATATACCTTGGATTTAATTTCCCTCGTTTACCAAATCGAACAACGCCTTTCCAAGCTGCAACTTTAAGCATGACCATCTCTCCAATTTCAAATTCTATATCTTTTCTTTTAATGTCAGCGTAGCTCTTTTGTCGACTTTGGGCGGTTTTCAACCGTTGTTGAATTTGGATGATCTTCTCGGTAGTTTCTTGTATAATCTCCGGACCCGTAATTTGTCTATCCCCCACTTCACTCCAACAAATCGGAGACCTGCACTTTCTACCATAAAGTGCTTCAAACGGCGCCATCTCAATGCTTGAATGGTAGCTGTTGTTGTAGGAAAATTCTGCTAACGGTAGATGTCGATCCCAACTGTTTCCGAAATCAATAACACATGCTCGTAGCATGTCTTCAAGCGTTTGTATCGTCCTTTCGCTCTGCCCATCAGTTTGTGGATGATAGGCAGTACTCATGTCTAGACGAGTTCCTAATGCTTGCTGTAATGTCTGCCAGAATCTTGAAATAAATCTACCATCCCTATCAGAGATAATAGAGATTGGTATTCCATGTCTGGAGACGACTTCCTTCAAATACAGTCGTGCTAACTTCTCCATCTTGTCATCTTCTCTTATTGGCAGGAAGTGTGCTGATTTGGTGAGACGATCAACTATTACCCAAATAGTATCAAAATCACTTGCAGTCCTTGGCAATTTAGTGATGAAATCCATGGTAATGTTTTCCCATTTCCATTCCTGGATTTCGGGTTGTTGAAGTAGACCTGATGGTTTCTGATGCTCAGCTTTGACCTTAGAACACGTCAAACATTCTCCTACATATTTAGCTACATCGGCTTTCATACCCGGCCACCAAAAATGTTTCTTGAGATCTTTGTACATCTTCCCCGTTCCATGATGTATTGAGTATCTGGTTTTATGAGCTTCTCTAAGTACCATTTCTCTCATATCTCCAAATTTTGGTACCCAAATCCTTTCAGCCCTATACCGGGTTCCGTCTTCCCGAATATTAAGATGCTTCTCCGATCCCTTGGGTATTTCATCCTTTAAATTTCCCTCTTTTAAAACTCCTTGTTGCGCCTCCTTTATTTGAGTAGTAAGGTTATTATGAATCATTATATTCATAGATTTTACTCGAATGGGTTCTCTGTCCTTCCTGCTCAAGGCATCGGCTACCACATTTGCCTTTCCTGGGTGGTAACGAATCTCAAAGTCGTAATCATTCAACAATTCAATCCACCTACGCTGCCTCATATTCAGTTGTTTCTGATTAAATATGTGTTGAAGACTTTTGTGATCGGTATATATAATACTTTTGACCCCATATAAGTAGTGCCTCCAAGTCTTTAATGCAAAAACAACCGCGCCTAATTCCAAATCATGCGTCGTATAATTTTGTTCGTGAATCTTCAATTGTTTAGACGCATAAGCAATCACCTTCGTTCGTTGCATTAATACACAACCGAGACCTTGCTTTGATGCGTCACAATAAATCACAAAATCATCATTCCCTTCAGGCAATGACAATATAGGTGCCGTAGTTAGCTTTTTCTTCAATAACTGAAACGCTTTCTCTTGTTCATCATTCCATTCAAATTTCTTCCCTTTATGCGTTAATGCAGTCAAGGGTTTTGCTATTCTGGAAAAGTCTTGGATGAACCTTCTGTAGTAACCAGCTAGTCCTAAAAACTGGCGTATGTGTTTCGGAGTTTTCGGGGTTTCCCACTTTTCAACAGTTTCTATCTTTGCCGGATCCACCTTAATACCTTCTTTGTTCACTATGTGACCGAGGAATTGAACTTCTTCCTACCAAAATGCACACTTTGAAAACTTAGCGTACAATTCTTCCTTCCTCAATACTTCTAACACCTATCTCAAATGTTCACCGTGTTCTTGGTCATTCTTTGAGTAAATAAGTATGTCATCAATGAAAACAATGACAAACTTGTCAAGGTATGGTCCACACACTCGGTTCATAAGGTCCATGAACACAGCTGGTGCATTAGTTAAACCAAATGGCATGACCATAAACTCGTAATGACCGTAACGTGTTCTGAAAGCAGTCTTTGGAATTTCATCTTCTTTCACCCGCATTTGATGATACCCGGAACGTAAGTCAATCTTTGAATAAACAGACGAGCCTTGTAGTTGATCAAATAAGTCGTCGATTCTCGGTAGTGGGTAGCGGTTCTTGATGGTAAGTTTGTTCAACTCTCGGTAGTCGATACACAACCTGAATGTACCATCTTTCTTCTTGACAAACAAAACAGGAGCTCCCCACGGTGATGTGCTTGGTCGAATGAAACCACGCTCTAAAAGTTCTTGTAATTGGCTTTGCAGTTCTTTCATCTCGCTGGGTGCGAGTCTGTAAGGAGCACGAGCTATTGGTGCAGCTCCTGGTACAAGATCAATTTGAAATTCAACGGATCGATATGGGGGTAATCCCGGTAATTCTTTCGGAAATACATCGGGAAATTCTTTTGCAATGGGAACATCATTGATGCTCTTTTCTTCAGTTTGTACTTTCTCGACGTGTGCTAGAACAGCATAGCAACCTTTTCTTATTAGTTTTTGTGCCTTCAAATTACTAATAAGATGTAGCTTCGTGTTGCCCTTTTCTCCGTACACCATTAAGGGTTTTCCTTTTTCTCGTATAATGCGAATTGTATTTTTGTAACAAACGATCTCTGCTTTCACTTCTTTCAACCAGTCCATACCGATTATCACATCAAAACTCCCTAACTCTACTGGTATCAAATCAATCTTAAATGTTTCGCTAACCAGTTTAATTTCTCGATTCCGACATATATTATCTGCTGAAATTAATTTACCAGTTGCTAATTCGAGTAAAAATTTACTATCCAAAGGCGTCAATGGACAACTTAATTTAGCACAAAAATCTCTACTCATATAGCTTCTATCCGCACCCGAATCAAATAAAACGTAAGCAGATTTATTGTCAATAAGAAACGTACCCGTAACAAGCTCCGGGTCTTCTTGTGCCTCTGCCGCATTAATATTGAAAACTCTTCCTTGGCCTTGTCCATTCGTGTTCTCCTGGTTTGGGCAATTTCTGATAATGTGGCCCGGTTTTCCTCATTTATAACAAACTACATTGGCATAACTTGCTCCGACACTACTTGCTCCGCCATTACTCGTTCCGACACCATTTGTTCCTTTCGTTCTATTAACCCCTGGTCCGTAGACCTCACACTTCGCCGCGCTATGACCATTTCTTTTACACTTGTTGCAAAATTTGGTGCAGAACCCCGAGTGATACTTTTCACACCTTTGGCATAGCTGCTTCTGATTGTTGTTGTTGTTGCGGTTATTATTGTTGTTGGGATGATTGTTGTTGTTGTTGTTGTTGTTGTTGTTGTTGTTGTTGTTGTTGTTGTTGTTGTTGTTGTTGTTGTTGTTGTTGTTGTTGTTGTTGTTGTTGTTGTTGTTGTTGGGCCGTTTGTTGTAGTTGCAATTGATGTTGCGATTGTTGGGATAATTGTTGCGATTATTGTTGTAATTGCTGTTGTTATTGTATTGGTGATTCTTATCACCGTTTTCCTCCCACTTTCTTTTGACTTGCTTCACATTGGCCTCTTCAGCAGTCTGTTCTTTAATTCTTTCTTCAATCTGGTTCACTAGTTTGTGAGCCATTCTACATGCCTGTTGTATGGAGGCGGGCTCGTGTTGAAATGTCCCGTTCTTATAGATTAAAAACGTTCCATATTAATTGATTTCGTTGCGAGGTTTTGACCTCTATATGAGACGTTTTTCAAAGACTGCATTCATTTTTAAAACAAACCATAACCTTTATTTCATAAATAAAGGTTTAAAAAGGTTTACGTAGATTATCAAATAATGATAATCTAAAATATCCTGTGTACACACGACCATTACATAATGGTTTACAATACAAATATGTTACATCGAAATCAGTTTCTTGAATGCAGTTTTTACACAATATCATACAAACATGGACTCTAAATCTTGTCCTTATTTTAGTATGCAACAGCGGAAGCTCTTAATATTCACCTGAGAATAAACATGCTTTAAACGTCAACAAAAATGTTGGTGAGTTATAGGTTTAACCTATATATATCAAATCGTAACAATAGACCACAAGATTTCATATTTCAATACACATCCCATACATAGAGATAAAAATCATTCATATGGTGAACACCTGGTAACCGACATTAACAAGATGCATATATAAGAATATCCCCATCATTCCGGGACACCCTTCGGATATGATATAAATTTCGAAGTACTAAAGCATCCGGTACTTTGGATGGGGTTTGTTAGGCCCAATAGATCTATCTTTAGGATTCGCGTCAATTAGGGTGTCTGTTCCCTAATTCTTAGATTACCAGACTTAATAAAAAGGGGCATATTCGATTTCGATAATTCAACCATAGAATGTAGTTTCACGTACTTGTGTCTATTTTGTAAATCATTTATAAAACCTGCATGTATTCTCATCCCAAAAATATTAGATTTTAAAAGTGGGACTATAACTCACTTTCACAGATTTTTACTTCGTCGGGAAGTAAGACTTGGCCACTGGTTGATTCACGAACCTATAACAATATATACATATATATCAAAGTATGTTCAAAATATATTTACAACACTTTTAATATATTTTGATGTTTTAAGTTTATTAAGTCAGCTGTCCTCGTTAATAACCTACAACTAGTTGTCCACAGTTAGATGTACAGAAATAAATCGATAAATATTATCTTGAATCAATCCACGACCCAGTGTATACGTATCTCAGTATTGATCACAACTCAAACTATATATATTTTGGAATCAACCTCAACCCTGTATAGCTAACTCCAACATTCACATATAGAGTGTCTATGGTTGTTCCGAAATATATATAGATGTGTTGACATGATAGGTCGAAACATTGTATACGTGTCTATGGTATCTCAAGATTACATAATATACAATACAAGTTGATTAAGTTTTGGTTGGAATAGATTTGTTACCAATTTTCACGTAGCTAAAATGAGAAAAATTATCCAATCTTGTTTTACCCAACTTCTTCATTTTAAATCCGTTTTGAGTGAATCAAATTGCTATGGTTTCATATTGAACTCTATTTTATGAATCTAAACAGAAAAAGTATAGGTTTATAGTCGGAAAAATAAGTTACAAGTCGTTTTTGTAAAGGTAGTCATTTCAGTCGAAAGAACGACGTCTAGATGACCATTTTAGAAAACATACTTCCACTTTGAGTTTAACCATAATTTTTAGATATAGTTTCATGTTCATAATAAAAATCATTTTCTCAGAATAACAACTTTTAAATCAAAGTTTATCATAGTTTTTAATTAACTAACCCAAAACAGCCCGCGGTGTTACTACGACGGTTTAAATCCGGTTTTACGGTGTTTTTCGTGTTTCCAGGTTTTAAATCATTAAGTTAGCATATCATATAGATATATAACATGTGTTTAGTTGATTTTAAAAGTCAAGTTAGAAGGATTAACTTTTGTTTTCGAACAAGTTTAGAATTAACTAAACTATGTTCTAGTGATTACAAGTTTAAACCTTCGAATAAGATAGCTTTATATATATGAATCGAATGATGTTATGAACATCATTACTACCTTAAGTTCCTTGGATAAACCTACTGGAAAAGAGAAAAATGGATCTAGCTTCAACGGATCCTTGGATGGCTCGAAGTTCTTGAAGCAGAATCATGACACGAAAACAAGTTCAAGTAAGATCATCACTTGAAATAAGATTGTTATAGTTATAGAAATTGAACCAAAGTTTGAATATGATTATTACCTTGTATTAGAATGATAACCTACTGTAAGAAACAAAGATTTCTTGAGGTTGGATGATCACCTTACAAGATTGGAAGTGAGCTAGCAAACTTGAAAGTATTCTTGATTTTATGTAACTTGAACTTGTAGAATATATGAAGAACACTTAGAACTTGAAGATAGAACTTGAGAGAGATCAATTAGATGAAGAAAATTGAAGAATGAAAGTGTTTGTAGGTGTTTTTGGTCGTTGGTGTATGGATTAGATATAAAGGATATGTAATTTTGTTTTCATGTAAATAAGTCATGAATGATTACTCATATTTTTGTAATTTTATGAGATATTTCATGCTAGTTGCCAAATGATGGTTCCCACATGTGTTAGGTGACTCACATGGGCTGCTAAGAGCTGATCATTGGAGTGTATATACCAATAGTACATACATCTAAAAGCTGTGTATTGTACGAGTACGAATACGGGTGCATACGAGTAGAATTGTTGATGAAACTGAACGAGGATGTAATTGTAAGCATTTTTGTTAAGTAGAAGTATTTTGATAAGTGTATTGAAGTCTTTCAAAAGTGTATAAATACATATTAAAACACTACATGTATATACATTTTAACTGAGTCGTTAAGTCATCGTTAGTCGTTACATGTAAGTGTTGTTTTGAAACCTTTAGGTTAACGATCTTGTTAAATGTTGTTAACCCAATGTTTATAATATCAAATGAGATTTTAAATTATTATATTATCATGATATTATCATGTATGAATATCTCTTAATATGATATATATACATTAAATGTCTTTACAACGATAATCGTTACATATATGTCTCGTTTAAAAATCATTAAGTTAGTAGTCTTGTTTTTACATATGTAGTTCATTGTTAATATACTTAATGATATGTTTACTTATCATAGTATCATGTTAACTATATATATATCCATATATATATCATCATATAGTTTTTACAAGTTTTAACGTTCGTGAATCACCGGTCAACTTGGGTGGTCAATTGTCTATATGAAACATATTTCAATTAATCAAGTCTTAACAAGTTTGATTGCTTAACATGTTGGAAACATTTAATCATGTAAATATCAATCTCATTTAATATATATAAACATGGAAAAGTTCGGGTCACTACACGTGTGAACTTATATCTTCTCGGATTCTTTCCGGTAATCCTTTCACAAACGCGTCGATCTTCTCTTCCTCATCTTCGAATGCTCCCGGACACAATAGGCACAATTCTGTGAATCGTCTTTCGTACGTGGTAATATCAAATCCTTGGGTTCGTAACCCTCTAAGTTCTGTCTTGAGCTTATTGACCTCGGTTCTGGGACGGTACTTCTCGTTCATCAAGTGCTTGAATGCTGACCACGGTAGTGCGTACGCATCGTCTTGTCCCACTTGCTCTAGATAGGTATTCCACCATGTTAACGCAGAACCTGTGAAGGTATGCGTAGCGTACTTTACTTTGTCCTCTTCAGTACACTTACTTATGGCAAACACCGATTCGACCTTCTCGGTCCACCGTTTCAATCCGATCGGTCCTTCGGTTCCATCAAATTCCAAAGGTTTGCAGGCAGTGAATTCTTTGTAGGTGCATCCTACACGATTTCCTGTACTGCTAGATCCAAGGTTATTGTTGGTATGTAGCGCAGCCTGTACTGCGGCTATGTTTGAAGCTAGAAAAGTACGGAATTCCTCTTCATTCATATTCACGGTGTGTCGAGTAGTCGGTGCCATTTCCTTCAAAATAGTCAAATGGAACAAGTTAATCATACAGAATATTAAGAGTAGTTAATAGTATTTCGTAGCATAATATGAACTCATTTATAAAAGCTTTTTCTTCATATTAGCGTTTTATAAGTTTAAATTCGGGTAGTACCTACCCGTTAAGTTCATACTTAGTAGCTAATATACAATTCAACTACTACAATTCTATATGAAAAACTGATTATAATAATATTTCGCGTTCAAAATTTTATACAATATTTTACAAACTTACAATACCGCTTATTTTACATAAAGCATGAAATATAGCACACAATAACTTTGATACAAGATAGTTGTGAAGATAATTCTAGCTAGTACACAAGTCGTTCAGCAAAGGCAATAAAGACACGCAATTCATACGTCCAGAAACAAGTCATGCATTCTGGTTTTACTAGGACTACTTCCCATCCTTGGTCTTGTGGAACATAACCGTTATGGCCGTTGATAAGACAGCGTGTTGTAACGTCGTCAAAGGGACGAGGGTTACGTAATGTCCAACAGTCCCGTAACAATCTAAAAACCTCATTTCTTACCCCAATTACCGACTCCATCACTTGTGGGAACGTTTTGTTTAATAGTTGTAGGCCGATGTTCTTGTTCTCACTTTGGTGAGAAGCGAACATTACTAATCCGTAAGCATAACATGCTTCTTTATGTTGCATGTTAGCCGCTTTTTCTAAATCACGAAGTCCAATATTCGGATATATTGAGTCAAAATAATTTCTTAACCCATTGCGTAAAATAGCATTTGGGTTCCCCGCAATATATGCGTCAAAGTAAACACATCGTAACTTATGGATTTCCCAATGTGATATCCCCCATCTTTCGAACGAAAGCCTTTTATAAACCAAGGCATTCTTGGAACGTTCTTCGAATGTCTTACAAACTGATCTCGCCTTAAATAGTTGTGCCGAAGAATTCTGACCGACTCTAGACAAGATTTCATCAATCATGTCTCCGGGTAGGTCTCTTAAAATATTGGGTTGTCTATCCATTTTGTGTTTTTATACTGTAAAATAGACAAGAGTTAGATTCATAAAAAAAATACTTATTAATACAAGCAATTTTTACATATATCATAAAGCATAAGCACACTATATTACATATATTACACCACACGAATACAACTATCTTATTCCGACTCGCTTGTTTCTTCTTCTTCGGTTTTGGTTCGTTTTGCCAAGTTTCTAGGGATATATGATGTTCCCCTAATACGAGCCGTCGTTTTCCATATTGGTTTAGAAAAACCTGGTGGTTTAGAGGTTCCCGGGTCATTGTTACAACTTAAGGACTTCGGGGGTTGACGATACATATAAAGTTCATCGGGGTTGGAATTAGATTTCTCTATTTTTATGCCCTTACCCTTATTATTTTCTTTTGCCTTTTTAAATTCAGTTGGGGTAATTTCTATAACATCATCGGAATTCTCGTCAGAATCCGATTCATCGGAGAATTGGTAATCCTCCCAATATTTTGCTTCCTTAGCGGAAACACCATTGACCATAATTAACCTTGGTCGATTGGTTGAGGATTTTCTTTTACTCAACCGTTTTATTATTTCCCCCACCGGTTCTATTTCCTCATCCGGTTCCGATTCTTCTTCCGGTTCCGATTCTTCTTCTGGTTCCGACTCTTCTTCCGGTTCCTCTTCGGGAACTTGTGAATCAGTCCACGAATCATTCCAATTTACATTTGACTCTTCATTATTATTAGGTGAGTCAATGGGACTTGTTCTAGAGGTAGACATCTATCACATAATATCAAACGCGTTAAGAGATTAATATATCACATAATATTCACATATTAAAAATATATAGTTTTCAACAAAATTTGTTAAGCAATCATTTTTCAAGTAAACACGATCGAAGTCCAGACTCACTAATGCATCCTAACAAACTCGATAAGACACACTAATGCAAAATTCTGGTTCTCTAAGACCAACGCTCTGATACCAACTGAAATGTCCCGTTCTTATTGATTAAAAACGTTCCATATTAATTGATTTCGTTGCGAGGTTTTGACCTCTATATGAGACGTTTTTTAAAGACTGCATTCATTTTTAAAACAAACCATAACCTTTATTTCATAAATAAAGGTTTAAAAAGCTTTACGTAGATTATCAAATAATGATAATCTAAAATATCCTGTTTACACACGACCATTACATAATGGTTTACAATACAAATATGTTACATCGAAATCAATTTCTTGAATGCAGTTTTTACACAGTATCATACAAACATGGACTTCAAATCTTGTCCTTATTTTAGTATGCAACAGCGGAAGCTCTTAGTATTCACCTGAGAATAAACATGCTTTAAACGTCAACAAAAATGTTGGTGAGTTATAGGTTTAACCTATATATATCAAATCGTAACAATAGACCACAAGATTTCATATTTCAATACACATCCCATACATAGAGATAAAAATCATTCATATGGTGAACACCTGGTAACCGACATTAACAAGATGCATATTTAAGAATATCCCCATCATTCCGGGACACCCTTCGGATATGATATAATTTTCGAAGTACTAAAGCATCCGGTACTTTGGATGGGGTTTGTTAGGCCCAATAGATCTATCTTTAGGATTCGCGTCAATTAGGGTGTCTGTTCCCTAATTCTTAGATTACCAGACTTAATAAAAAGGGGCATATTCGATTTCGATAATTCAACCATAGAATGTAGTTTCGCGTACTTGTGCCTATTTTGTAAATCATTTATAAAACCTGCATGTATTCTCATCCCAAAAATATTAGATTTTAAAAGTGGGACTATAACTCACTTTCACAGATTTTTACTTCGTCGAGAAGTAAGACTTGGCCACTGTTGATTCACGAACCTATAACAATATATACATGTATATTAAAGTATGTTCAAAATATATTTACAACACTTTTAATATATTTTGATGTTTTAAGTTTATTAAGTCAGCTGTCCTCGTTAGTAACCTACAACTAGTTGTCCACAGTTAGATGTACAGAAATAAATCGATAAATATTATCTTGAATCAATCCACGACCCAGTGTATACGTATCTCAGTATTGATCACAACTCAAACTATATATATTTTGGAATCAACCTCAACCCTGTATAGCTAACTCCAACATTCACATATAGAGTGTCTATGGTTGTTCCGAAATATATATAGATGTGTCGACATGATAGGTCGAAACATTGTATACGTGTCTATGGTATCTCAAGATTACATAATATACAATACAAGTTGATTAAGTTATGGTTGGAATAGATTTGTTACCAATTTTCACGTAGCTAAAATGAGAAAAATTATCCAATCTTGTTTTACCCATAACTTCTTCATTTTAAATCCGTTTTGAGTGAATCAAATTGCTATGGTTTTATATTGAACTCTATTTTATGAATCTAAACAGAAAAAGTATAGGTTTATAGTCAGAAAAATAAGTTACAAGTCGTTTTTGTAAAGGTAGTCATTTCAGTCGAAAGAACGACGTCTAGATGACCATTTTAGAAAACATACTTCCACTTTGAGTTTAACCATAATTTTTGGATATAGTTTCATGTTCATAATAAAAATCATTTTCTCAGAATAACAACTTTTAAATCAAAGTTTATCATAGTTTTTAATTAACTAACCCAAAATAGCCCGCGGTGTTACTAAGACGGCGTAAATCCGGTTTTACGGTGTTTTTCGTGTTTCCAGGTTTTAAATCATTAAGTTAGCATATAATATAGATATAGAACATGTGTTTAGTTAATTTTAAAAGTCAAGTTAGAAGGATTAACTTTTGTTTGCGAACAAGTTTAGAATTAACTAAACTATGTTCTAGTGATTACGAGTTTAAACCTTCGAATAAGATAGTTTTATATATATGAATCGAATGATGTTATGAACATCATTACTACCTCAAGTTTAGTAGGTAAACCTACTGGAAGTGACAAGAAATGATCTAGCTTCAAAGGATCTTGGATGGCTTGAAAGTTCTTGAAGTAGGATCATGACACAAAAACAAGTTCAAGTAAGATTTTTACTCGAATTAAGATAGTTTATAGTTATAGAAATTGAATCAAAGTTTGAATATGAATATTACCTTGAATAAGAAAGATAACCTACTGTATATAACAAAGGTTTCTTGATCTTAGATGATTACTTGGAATGGATTAGAAAGCTTGAAAGTAAATTAGTAAACTTGAAGGGATTTTTGAAGTGTTCTTGAAGTGTTCTTCCTATGATGATTATAGCTTGATTCTTGAAGTGATTTTTGATGAAGATGATGATTAACTACTGAAAAAATACGTTCATAATAGTGTGTGTGTGTTGAGAGAGAATTAGAAAGAGAATTGGAAGTGAAATGGAGTGAATGATGAGTGGTAATTGGTGAGTGGGGTTAAAAGGAGTTCTAGTTAGTTGACTAGCTCATGGTAGAAGTTAAAATTGATTAGTCATACATGACATAATCAAGAGTGGAATCCCATGCTAGTTCCTATTGGTATATACCCATAGTAAGTACGTTTTGAAGCTGTGTATAATACGGGTAAGAATACGACTAGAATTCTTGATGAAAGAAAAGAATGGGAAAGTAACTGTAACCATTTTCGTTAAGTATGAGTGTTTTGATATATGTCTTGAAGTCTTCCAAAAGTATTTTAATACATCTAAATACACTACATGTATATACATTTTAACTGAGTCGTTAAGTCATCGTTAGTCGTTACATGTAAGTGTTGTTTTGAAACCTTTAAGTTAACGATCTCAATTAATGTTGTTAACCCATTGTTTATTATATCTAATGAGATGTTAAATTATTATATTATCATGATATTATGATATATTAATATATCTTAATATGATATATATACATTTAAATGTCATTACAACGATAATCGTTACATATATGTCTCGTTTCGAAATCCTTAAGTTAGTAGTCTTGTTTATATGTATATAACTCATTGTTAATATACTTATGGAGATACTTACTTATCATAATCTCATGTTAACCATATGTATATCCATATATATATCGCCATGTCGTTTTTACAAGTTTTAACGTTCGTGAATCGCCGGTCAACTTGGGTGGTCAATTGTCTATATGAAACATATTTCAATTAATCATGTCTTAACAAGTTTGATTGCTTAACATGTTGGAAACATTTAATCATGTAAATATCAATCTCAATTAATATATATAAACATGGAAAAGTTCGGGTCACTACAAGCGGGACCCAAAAGATCTTTTTTGAAATGATTATATTATTCGCTATGGCCTAAGATTATATAGATTATATTATTCGTTCTAAGTACTTCGATTCACGGAATCGGCCCTGACCATTTCAAACAAAGCTTATATGCTTCTCGACCCATTCTTTGAAACTATACCTTCAACCTTTATAAGATACACTGGTTTTCCAAACGAGGCTTATACGAATACGATATGGGAGACTCATAAGAAGAGCCCTTTGATGGACCTACTAATTTGTTAGAAATTGGGTATGGTTTGAATGTCCGGATTAATTCTTGAATCTTGTATTCACTTTCTCTATAAAGTATTTCGACCTAATGATTGCCTTAGTTTCACGAAGTCTTTAAAGGGATAAGATAAGAACTCAATTTGTGTTTTTAACAATGAAATCACAAATCAGATTGTTGAAGAAATTAGAATTATGTGTGTTGTGTTATGTAAGCAAAAGTGCCAAAACGAAATTAAGATATTCAGTTAATATTGGCTGTTAAACTGAAAGGGTACAACTCTTCAATTTGGCGGGAAAAGTTGCTACACGAAAAGGTGTAATTATTGACTGGAAACCTTTGGCAGACACCTTTTCGACAGGGGCGCTGCCTCTTGGACCCTCGCCAGAGGGCACAACCCCCTTGACCCCTGCCCGCTCACTTGGGAGCGGGGCCCCAGCCAGGGGCGCTGCCCATTGGTCCCCGTAAGGGGGCACAACCCCCTTGACCCCTGCCCACTCACCTAGGAGCGGTGCCCCAACCAGGGGCGCTGCCCCTTGGACCCCGCAAGGGGGCCCCTTGACTCCTGCCCGCTCACTTGGGAGCAGGGCTCCAGCCAAGGGCGCTGCCCCTTGGACACCGCCGGGGCTGCTGCCCCTTGAACCCCACAAGGGGCGCACCCCTTTACCCCAGCCATTTTCGCCTACGATATTGAGTCAACTCTTACGAGCGTGTACTCCACACTCACCGAACCCGTTAACAAGTATAACTCAATAGTCTTTGCTTACACATAAATCACAACTACCTAAAATATTGTTCGATCACACTAAAGTCACCAACACAATTTGCCAACGACCATAGGAGGTTCAAGAATCAACTCAAAAAAGCCTGTGAATCTCTCGGTGTGTCATTTTTTCATCACATAGAGCAAAAATGCCATTTTATTCTTAACCGAACGGTTGATTGCACCTTCCATTAAATGGTCTCTTTATTTGCAATCAAGTCCTTTTACTTTAATTAGGTTAGACATTATAACCAAGGGCAGAAGATAGGCTATAGCAAGAGGGGAAGAGCGGTAGTTGCCCCACCAGAGTTTTAACTTACAGCTAGCCCTTGTACATTAGGCGAGCTTAAGTAAATAAATTTTTATACATATATTATATACCCTACATGGTCACATAAAGAAAAAACGTTAAGGCTATGGTGGTTTTTACAACTACATTTTGTCATATTAGCGCAACTTGATTATTTCCTTCTCATCACTAACCCATCACACTACACTAGTATCCATGACATACCCCTATACCATCAAATGAACTCACTTAAATTAATAATTAATTAATATAATATACCAATTTTAATGCATAATGTACAAGAAACAAAAACAATGCTCCGTGATAAAATATGTTCTACAACCGCGTGGGGTACCGCGGCCATCCAACCAAGCTCTAATCACATTCACTGGTATCGGTGTTGTTGAAAGGGAGCTCCAACTACGCTCCCAACCATGGACCAATACTAGTGGTCTTACATTTTATGGTCTCGATTTTCTAATGATCTATACATTTTATGGTCTCGTCCCTTCGATAATAAAAATTCAAGTTACACCACTGATTATAAGACAAAACAAAACAGTTTCTCACTTTTGTAGAGTTAATGTATAATAATAAACATGTAATGAATATTTGGATGATGTAATATGACAGGTATATGTCACAAATATTTGGTTATATTGGTCTCAAGTATAGTTCTCCAACCCTGTCGTCAATCATGAGCAACCTTTCACCTGCTTTCACTTTCATACTTGCATACTTTTTCAGGTTTCACACTCATTCTCGTCCTTTGTTCATCTAACTGTCTCGTTTTGTTAAAAATGATAACGAAATCTCTACGAGCTATATCCAAAAATGATTAGAGTAAATTATACCGGTATTTGGTTCACATGATCGTCCTTATCTTTTGAAAAAATTACACTAATAGTCTATATGTTTTACATGAAATTACTTCAATCGTCCTTATCTTTTGAAAATTACGCCGAGCATCCCTGACTTACCTAAAAGTGTATATTTTTAAATAGGTCAGGGACGATTGATGTAATGTTTAAAAGATAATAACGATATGTTTGATTTCATGAAGACTACGTATACGGTTGCCGTGTACTACATAATCAATCAAGGACGATCGGTGTAATTTGTAAAAGATAAGGACGATTGATGTAATTTCATATAACTTATTATGTCATCTGTCAGTAATACTGTAAAAAAAATTTGGTTACGATTTCTAGGATGGAAACAGTACATTTGCGAAGCTATACTACTCAAGCCAAAATAATAGGAACGATAGTGTCGATTTCAGGAGCGATTATAGCAACATTCTATAGTGGTCCATCAGTTTTATCAAACTCGATTACCATGAATTGGATTGTAGGAGGGATTTTGCTAGCAAGTCAATATTTTCTACTTTCCCTTGCAATGGTTGCGCAGGTACTGAAATATATTGCGTCGTTTACCATTCAAAACCATAAATTTATACATGAGTATTGTCTAAATATTTGCAGGCGAAGATACTGCTAGTGTATGCAGTAGATATCATGTTAGTGTTCATATTTGGCATATGTGGATTGTTCGTAGCTGGAGTTGGAGGATTAGTCATGGCAAGAGATTTAGATGCATGGAAACTAAAACCGGATATCATTTTGGTCACTATACTATACATGGTACGCATCGAAATTGAAAGAATAAAATGTCTACATATGAGCTCAATAATTGACTGCTATCTCTGTCATAAATTAGATTTAGAGTTGAACTCTAAGACCTAACCCTGACAGTGAGGTGTAGTCCGATTTCGTATTTTTTGGGTAAAAAAATTGTTTTTTGACTCTGATGTGGCAATGTTATGGAGTAAAGTTAAATAGCTGAGTGTTAAATTTGATTGAATGAAAAAGTTTTGAGTGATATGGAAAAATATGAGTGGAAGTTTTTAGGGAAAAAATTAATAATAGAAATATATCCGTGTTATATCTTGATTGGATGAAAAAATTCTCACGCCAAATAATATTGTTAGAAAATAGGGTTGTAATTGATTATCCGATTGGTTCTTGAATTGTGTAATCACTTTCTCGATTAAGTATTTTGACCCTACAAGCCTCGGGTATCACGAATTCCTTATCGGGATAAGACAAGAACAAGATTTTATTCGAGGCAAGAAGATTCAAATCTAAGTGTATATGAGAATGTATTTTCTGTATATTTTTCGTATGTGAAAGCAAGTATGGCCAAAAACGAATATATTAATTCGGCAGTTAAAATTAAAGGGATGCAACCCTTCAATTCGGGCGGGAAAAACCGTTATAAAACAGTCATGCCTTTTGGCAAGAAAACCGGTTGGAAGGCAACTTGTCATGCCTTTTGGCGGGAAAACCGGTTGGAAGGCAACTTTTCAATGTAAACTACAGTGCATTTTCGGTTGAGGTTTCAGGGCGCTGCCCCTCGCGGGGTTCGGGGCACTTCCCCCTCGACCCCTGCCCGTAAAAGTTGGCTAGACACTATCGCAAATATAGCGGGGGTCAAGGGCCCCTTGCGGGGTCACCTCCGTCAAATTTTCCAGCATATCTAACGCCATGAATCTGACTCCTGGTTATTGGCAGTCTAATGGGGTTATATGTTCGACATGATGTTGGCGTCCTAACATATATATCATGATCTTAATTAAGTAATAAATCATAATGTCAAGTGTTAGATTAAGAAAAGCCAAAAAAAAAAAAAAACTGTATGTTGTATTTTACTATTTATTGCGGCTCATATATGCAGGGGTTTTCTTCTGGATTTGTTAACGTTGTGATACAAATGTGGGCGTTGCGTTTGAAAGGCCCTGTTTACGTATCAATGTTCAAGCCACTAACTATTGTGATAGCGCTCGTTATGGGTGTCTTGTTTCTCGGCGATTCATTACATCTTGGAAGGTAATTAATCTTTCACTGTTATCCTCTACCACGCTAACTATATACTAATGCCTCATCCGTCTAAGTATAATCACGTGTATGCTTAGATGCATCTTGTGTCTTGTTATTTACAAACAAGTAGTCAAAAATGAATAGGCTATGAACACACGTAGATAGTAATGATGACTCCGTATATAAACATACCAAATCTCTCTCGATTACGCATACAGACATACAGTTTAGAGTGTGCACTCATCAACCTGATATGGTAACAACATGGTTCAATTGTTATATGTCCTTAAATGCTAAATGTAGTACTCCTGTATTGGAATGAATCGACCAAAATGCTAATTTTATTTGTGTAAACATTATTAATTTTAAAATATTCGTATCTTTATCTTGTATCTTGTTATTCGTCTGCAAACTGTAAATGATTATTTAAAATCAAGATTAGACATGACAAGAATATCTTAATAAGTTAAAATTAAAAGTACAAATATTGTCTTAATTATCAGTGGCGAATCTAGAATCGTAGTCACAGATGTCACTAATTAAAAGTTTAAAAACATTTACCTTGATTTTTTACCCTATCCAATGGTATCACTAGTTAAAAGTCTAATAAAATTTCACTAATATCGTGTATTTCACTGTTAACCCGTACTATCAGTGCCAATATAGTAGGTCTGCCCTAAATTACGAAGTAAAAGTAAAATAAGGCCGGTGATATTCACTCATATGTTGATATATCCAACATTTATTATGTAGTGAGTACTTATACTACACTTAATAATAATAAATATTCTCTCCGTCTTAATTTAATAGATTTATTTTTCATTTTGAGATGTTTTAGTTTAATAATTCATTTTCAAAATAAGGTAAAATTCTTTTGTATCTATATTTTATTATGTAAAACAAAAAAAAATGTAAAAAGTAAGAAGTAAAACAGAAAGTAGAAAAAGAAAAAAAAAATACAATGCAAGGATAATATTTTTTAAATTGTGTATTTTTTTTCTCCCTATTACTCTGTTATTAAATTGGGAAGAAGGGTACTAAATGTATGAATGCATATATCATCACTCATCTATCTATATAGTTATATAAAACTTTAAAAATAATAATGTTATCATTAAACTAATTATCCTTTAATTTTTATAATGATAATTTTATAATTATATATTAATTTAATTAAAAAATAATACGAAATCTTTTACAAAAAGAAATATTAATCTCTCCTAAATTGTAATTTTAATTTTTTAAAAAAATTTAAAAGGCATTTATTATCACTAATAATAATTATTTATATTAAAAATATAAATACTTAACTTTAAGCGAACTTTTTTATTATTATTACTTTTAATATAATAATTATAATTATAATTATTATATTATTAATATTCAAATTTAAATTCTTTTTAAAAAATTAATTATATTACATATGTATGCGAAAATACGTGTCTCTATATATTTATAAAAATAATGACAAGTTTCTTAGTCAAACGGATAATTAAAATATATGACTTTAGCATTTAAATTTGCTTAATATCTAAAATATTTCATTAAATTGTTTCGTTTAAAATGACCATTGATTTCACGTTTCTAAATATAAGACAAAATTTAATACGGAGTAAAATATATCATCACTCATTTCTAAATATAACACAAAAATTTAATAAACGGCACATTGGTTAAAAAGACATTTTGGAACTTACGCCCACATGGGCCACGTGACATATTTATTTCTTTTTCTATTTAGGAAATTGCACCTGATTTTTTTTTAGTTATTTCTAGTTTAATTTGCAACCATACAATAAAATGATTGTTTTGATAAATACTAGTTCACTGACCCGTGAATTCACGGATTTGGCGAAAGAAATGTACATTATAATATTAGTGTCATTAACCCGTTAATTATTATTTATTGCTCCTTATTTGGTAAAATTAATTGAATTTGAATATTTTTAACATATATAGTTTATTATAAAGTGTTTATAATATTAGTGTCATTCACATTGGTTTTGGTTTTAGTAATTTTATTAAATGAAAACATACTCAATTTTTAAACATTTAAGATTACTCGTATTCTAGAAATTTACAACACCACAATAGTTAATAAAGATATAATATAACGATCTTTTTTATTTATGTGGCTTTTCAAAAAAAGTTAATAAAAAATGATTTATTTCTATAAACTTTCGAAATCATATATATGTTACGTTGTAAAAAGTATTTATAAGTACGGTATTGACTACTATTAAAAACAACATCAAAACCTTATAATCATGTAGCACTTTCTACAAAGAACACATAAAGCAAAATACGTAAAACGTAAAGCGGATACGTAAAAAATAAAACATAAAAGTAAATGTAAAAATATAACATAAAATATACTGAAAGCGAAATGAAAACATAAACATAAACCATAAATTTAAAACGTTAATGCAAAATATAAAAGTAAAAAGGTAAACTCATGTGTGTATCAATGAAAGGGTATTTATAGATATTACTTGTTTATGTTATAATCTAAAATTTTATTTTATACTGAATTTAATACTGAGTAATTAATTCATTCATAGTACTTTTTATTTCAATTTTAACTATTCTTCTCAATTGGAAATAACAAAACATACACTCGTGTGTATATATGCAGTATATAATATACTCTTTTATCCAAAAATATTACAGTACTCCGTAACTTTCTTGTAAATAGATTAAAAACAAAAAATAGTTTCTCTTTGATATGAGGATTCCATACCCAAATGGCTGGGGGCTCGAAATCCCATTACTTTGTCACCTCAATAATATATGTCTATATTTTCTCTCTTTTGATTTTGACTAACCCAATAAAGTAATTGAAGAGAGTTTATTATTTTTATTATTGATTGATTAATTTTTATGTATGACATCATCCAATTTCCAAGTACAAATTTTAGAACACATTTTACAACTCTATAAAACACATGATGACCTCAACATCAACTCCAATTTATTAGATAGAATAGATAGATAGATAGATAACATTAAAATTGATCGGTTTAGACCACCCCTTATGGTTAGTTACCCGTCCGTTACCCGCTCATTACCCGTCATTACCCGTAATAAACCATAGGCACGAGCTAGTTACCCGCTTCCACCATGGATTTAACGGAAGTATGAAGGTTGGTTATAGTAATTGTGAGTCCCAATGGCTTTTTATTGTTTGAACTTGATGCTTTATTGCTTGTACATTGTATATTAAGAGGAGTATTTTTTTAGCCATTATAGGGAGTGTTTAGTTATGGGTTAGTTATAGAATATTAGTGTTGATGTAGCGCTGATGTGGAAGGTTAAGAGGATGAATAGTTTAGTTACGATAGGGAGTGGCGTTACTATTTTTATACATCGACTGAGTTGTACGGGATAATTTATCATCATTTTTATGTTAGATTTATGATTAGACAAATAAAATACTATTAATCACTTTGCAAATTAATACTACGAGTATATTGTTTTTATTACTAAGTTTCTAGAAAATTATTTTTTCCACAAAATCGAGTCTTAAAAGATTGCGAAAAAAGTAAAAGGCTATTATTTTTCCTTTTTACAATATATTTTCAAGTATTTTCAAAAATAAGGTTGTTAACAAAGTGAAGTTAATTTATTTAAAGGGTTAAAAAGTTGTATATTGTTATGTGGTGCAGTGTTGTGGGGGGCTCAATCATAACAATAGGTTTTTATGGAGTGGTGTGGGGTAAGGCCAAAGAAGAAGGTCAGGTATCGACTCAAACCACTGATCCTCTTCTCGAACCACATGATGATGCTCTTGAACAAGGTTCATTTATTTCCAGTTGAAGTACCAATTTACCTATATATTCCCACAAATTTTATAAAATTGTGTGATTCAATAAATGAGAAAAGAGAAGCTAGAAAAAGAAAAAAAAAATCTGATAAAACTGGTTCTACTCTCCTAGTACCATGTTATTTTGTGAAATTTAATTTGTAAATTTTTAGCAATTTGCTCGTATTGTTTTAAAGTAAAATGTAATTCCTATAGAAACTATAGTCTAGATATTTTGGTAGTTTGTCTATATGTTACCACATTCGTTTAGTTGTTTAATATATGTGACCGTCGAATCTTGTTCGTGTTAATTTCAACAATTTAACTCTTCTAGCATTTTCTTTAGTTTATATTGGTTAAGTAATCATTGTTAAATGATTACATATGGATGTCCTTGTTAAATGATAGGTTAGACTCAAGTTTAATCTACAGGCTTAGGTCCATTAGATTTTCTAGGATTATGTACTTTACAAATAGTGGTTAATGTAATCAATAATATTCACGGAAATTCATTGTCTAACATCGTATCAGAGCAGGTCTGATCCCAAGATTTAGTCGGTCGCCACGTACCACTGTTTCGTTACCGCCCGTCAAATCTTTTCTATTTGTTTCTAGTGCTGATAGACATGTCCGGTTTATAGGGTGTGTACAAGAGCAAATGTACAAGGTGTTAATTGTAATGATGCGTGATATATTGATATGATTAAACTAATACAACCATGACAATTCCAACTATAAAATAACCATCTACACAATTAACATAATGAGCTAATAAACTAATAGGCCCTTATAGAACACGGGTCAATAATACATATGCTAAATATACATTTGTCAAACATCCCCCGTAGTTGTAGCGGGGGCAGAGCGAAAGCTCAACTGGATCGGAACTCATCAAATAGCGTTGTGATATGACTAAAACGGACGGTTTTATTTGTGCGGTGTCGTTAGGTTGCAAAAGGTCAGAATCAGTTACCAAAATGGAGTAGTGGTTTTATTATTTATATTTAGCTGGGTTTCCTAGCTATAGTTCACCTACTTGTCTTCCTTTTAACGAGTAAGTGGTAAATATAACTCAGGTTCGTATTTTTGTATGTTTGCTCAGTAATGTGGGACAAAAGTGCGTATATAGTTAACCCTAGTGACAAGTGGTGATAGATTAAGATTAACTAATGTAATATAAGCTAGAAAGAATAAAAAGGGATAGATATGAAGAATAGAATACTGATGGGGAACTATCACGATAGTTTAACTTCCTAGAATAAACACTAAACATCAATCAACCAGGCTATAAACCTAACTGATTTATCACTAAGAGTTTAGGCTCTGAGGTTTCTGGCTAAGACGTATATCCCTACTACCAACACTAGCCTTAGAAGGTTTAAACGATCTTATGGATAGAATCCTAGGTACATGAATAAAGTGGTATATCCCTAAAGGAAAGTCTCAGCTTTTCTTAATTTTAGTTGGTCTAACTACAGTAATATTCCACCATTTAATACTAAGATATGCCTTAACATTAACAGATGTGCAATCTTAGGTATTCTAAGGTACTGCTAATTGGATTAGAGTTCTCTCCTTTGAGATCACTTACACAACCCTGGATCATCTTACAACATCTCAAGAACGTTGCTTCTGACGCGAATCGTACTTTTGAGCAAGCTAGTGTTCATTGAACTTCTATATTGCCTACCCTAATCAAAACCTAAATGGGCAGCTCTTCTCTGACGAGTAGATGATTATTCGTACGTAGGTAATATATCCCTATTGTGACGTTAAGCACACATAACTACTTACCTTGTATCCAAGGGTTGATCAAGTCCTAATACTAAGTTATAGCCACGTGAATAAGCGGAAACAGTGATCCGTGAATTAGACTTCTAAACCGTCAAGGTTTCAACATAATAATAGCATAAGTTTCAGATAAAGTATTCGACACATAATAAACATTTGCAACGGATAGATAAGCATGCAAGATGAAAGCAACTTAAAAATAACAAGATGAATTTATTAAATTAAGGAAAGCGTTCACCGTTTACAGACGAGATCTGGACCATTACAAGTGCTGACATCCTCTAGATCGCTCCTATTACAATCTTCGGCGTTCGCCTCCGGGTACTTAATTTCCCGCTCGGAGGTGAGAAGGCCTTGAAAGCTCTAGTGAGAGAAAGTGTATTGTAGTGAGAAAGTGAGGAGAGGTGTATTGAAAATGGATGACAAAAAGCCTTCAAATAGAAATGAAAAATGCCTGCAAATGGCTGGCAGGCCGTTTGCAAGGCCCGTTTGACTAGGCCACCCGTTTGTGATGCCCTTTTGTCTAGGCCCTGTGGCAGGCTGTTTTCCATAGTGGCATGCCGTTTGCCAAGCCGTTTGGGCCTGCCCTGGTCAGCCTATTTCCTGGATCGTAACTTGATTTCTTGTCTTTCACTGTTTTCGCTCTAGAATCTTCGTTTTAGCACCGATTCTCTTGATTCTTTTGCATCGTCTTCATAATTACTTAATCTACAAATGTTACCGAAAAAGCGATTATTTTGCCGCCAAAGTTTGGAACTTTATGTTTTTGGGACTCAATTTCGGGGGTAAAAACAAGACTTTTTAGCGGATATCACGTTGTATGAAAACCTTTGGTGAAGATATCTGCATACTGGTAGCGTGACGAACATGAAGCACACAAACATGACCTTTCATCACAAAGTCTCTAACAAAGTGTATATCTATCTCAATGTGTTTGGTGAAATGTCCCGTTCATATTGATTATAAACGTTCCATATTAATTGATTTCCTCGCGAGGTTTTGACCTCTATATGAGACATTTTTCAAAGACTGCATTCATTTTTAAAACAACCATAACCTTTATTTTATCGATAAAGGTTTAAAAAGCATTACGTAGATTATCAAACAATGATAATCTAAAATATACCGTTTACACACGACCATTACATAATGGTTTACAATAAGAATATATTACATCAAAAATAAGTTTCTTGAATGCAGTTTTTACATAATATCATACAAGCATGGACTCCAATTCTTGTCCTTATTTTAGTATGCAACAACGGAAGCTCTTAATAATCACCTGAGAATAAACATGTTTAAAACGTCAACAAAAATGTTGGTGAGTTATAGGTTTAACCTATATATTATCAAATCATAATAATAGACCACAAGATTTCATATTTCAATACACATCCCATACATAGAGATAAAAATCATTCATATAGTTTGAACACCTGGTAACCGACATTAACAAGATGCATATAAGAATATCCCCTATCATTCCGGGACATCCATCGGACATGATAAAACAACATCGAAGTACTAAAGCATCCGCTACAACGGATGGGGTTTGTTGGACCAAATAGATCTATCTTTAGAATTCGCGTCAATTAGTAGATCGGTTTACTAATTCTTAGGCTACCAAGAAAAAGGGGCATATTCGGCTTCGATCATTCACCCATATAATGTAGTTTCAATTACTTGTGTCTATTTCGTAAAACATTTATAAAACTGCATGTATTCTCATCCCAAAATATTAGATTTTAAAAGTGGGACTATAACTCACTTTTACAGATTTTTACTTCGTCGGGAAGTAAGACTTGGCCACTGATCGATTCACGAACCTATAACAAATATGTACATATATATCAAAGTATGTTCAAAATATATTGCCAATATTTTTAATATGTTTTACTGTTTTAAATTTATTAAGTCAGTTGTCCTCGTTAGTAACCTACAACTAGTTGTCCACAGTTAGATGTACAGAAATAAATCGATATATATTATCTTGAATCAATCCACGACCCAGTGTATACACGTCTCAGGCTAGATCACAACTCAAAGTATATATATTTTTGGAATCAACCTCAACCCTGTATAGCTAACTCCAACATTACTGCATATATAGTGTCTATGGTTGTTCCAAATAATATATATACATGGGTCGATATGATATGTCAAAACATTTGCATACGTGTCTATGGTATCCCAAGATTACATTAGAATACATGTATAATATAATATAAGTTAGCTAGGATATGATTTGTATAGAATTGTTACAATATTTCCCGTAGCAACAACAATCGTTTTACCCATAACTTCTTCGTTTAAATCCGATTTGAGTGAATCAAATGGCTATGGTTTCATATTGAACTATATTTTATGAATCTAAACAGAAAAAGTATAGTTTTATAGTCGGAAAAATAAGTTACAAGTCATTTTTGTAAAGGTAGTCATTTCAGTCGAAAGAACGACGTCTAGATGACCATTTTGGAAAACATACTTCCACTTTGAGTTTAACCATGATTTTTGGATATGGTTTCATGTTCATAAGAAAAATCATTTTCTCAGAAGAACAACTTTTAAATCAAAGTTTATCATAATTTTTAATTAACTAACCCAAACCAGCCCGCGGTGTTACTACGACGGCGTATATCCGGTTTTACGGTGTTTTTCGTGTTTTTCGATTTTAAATCATTAAGTTAGCATATCATATAGATATAGAACATGTTTTTAGTTGATTTTAAAATTCAAGTTAGAAGGATTAACTTTTGTTTGCGAACAAGTTTAGAATTAACTAAACTATGTTCTAGTGATTACATGTTCAAATCTTCGAATAATATAGTTTTATATGTATGAATCGAATGATGTTATGAACATCATTACTACCTCAAGTTTAGTAGGTAAACCTACTGGAAGTGACAAGAAATGATCTAACTTCAAAGGATCTTGGATGGCTTGAAAGTTCTTGAAGTAGAATCATGACACGAAAACAAGTTCAAGTAAGATTATCACTCGAATTAAGATAGTTATAGTTATAGGAATTGAATCAAAATTTGAATATGAGTATTACCTTATATTAGAAAGATATCTTACTGTAAATAAGAAAGATTTATTGAGGTTGGATGATCACTTTACAAGATTGGAAGTAAGCTAGCAAACTTTGAAGTATTCTTGATTTTATGAAACTAGAACTTATAGAATTTATGAAGAACACTTAGAACTTGAAGATAGAACTTGAGAGAGATAAATTAGATGAAGAAAATTGAAGAATGAAAGTGTTTGTAGGTGTTTTTGGTCATTGGTATATGGATTAGATATAAAGGATGTGTAATTTTGTTTACATGTAAATAAGTCATGAATGATTACTAATATTTTTGTAATTTTATGAGATATTTCATGCTAGTTGCCAAATGATGGTTCCTGAAATGTCCATTTCTTATTGATTAAAAACGTTCCATATTAATTGATTTCGTTGCGAGGTTTTGACCTCTATATGAGACATTTTTTCAAAGACTGCATTCATTTTAAAACAAACCATAACCTTTATTTCATCAATAAAGGTTTAAAAAGCTTTACGTAGATTATCAAATAATGATAATCTAAAATATCCTGTTTACACACGACTATTACATAATGGTTTACAATACAAATATATTACAATGAAATAAGTTTCTTGAATGCAGTTTTTACACAATAACATACAAGCATGGACTCCAAATCTTGTCCTTATTTAAGTATGCACAGCGGAAGCTCTTAATAATCACCTGAGAATAAACATGCTTAAAACGTCAACAAAAATTTTGGTGATTTATAGGTTTAACATATATATATATCAAATCGTAACAATAGACCATAAGATTTCATATTTCAATATACATCCCATACATAGATATAAAAATCATTCATATGGTGAACACCTGGTAACCGACATTAACAAGATGCATATATAAGAATATCCCCATCATTCCGGGACACCCTTCGGATATGATATAAATTTCGAAGTACTAAAGCATCCGGTACTTTGGATGGGGTTTGTTAGGCCCAATAGATCTATCTTTAGGATTCGCGTCAATTAGGGTGTCTGTTCCCTAATTCTTAGATTACCAGACTTAATAAAAAGGGGCATATTCGATTTCGATAATTCAACCATAGAATGTAGTTTCACGTACTTGTGTCTATTTTGTAAATCATTTATAAAACCTGTATGTATTCTCATCCCAAAAATATTAGATTTTAAAAGTGGGACTATAACTCACTTTCACAGATTTTTACATCGTCGGGAAGTAAGACTTAGCCACTGGTCGATTCACGAACCTATAACAAATATGTACATATATATCAAACTATGTTCAAAATATATTTACAACACTTTTAATACATTTTGATGTTTTAAGTTTATTAAGTTAGCTGTCCTCGTTAGTAACCTACAACTAGTTGTCCAACGTTAGATGTACAGAAATAAATCGATATATATTATCTTGAATCAATCCACGACCCAGTGTATACACATCTCAGGCTAGATCACAACTCAAAGTATATATATTTTTAGAATCAACCTCAACCCTGTATAGCTAACTCTCACATTACTGCATATAGAGTGTCTATGGTTGTTCCAAATAATATATACACATGGGTCGATATGATATGTCAAAACATTTACATACGTGTCTATGGTATCCCAAGATTACATAATATATTAGAATACATGTATAATACAATATAAGTTAGATAGGATATGATTAATATAGATTTGTTACCAATTTTCACGTTGCTACAACAAGAAAAATTATCCAATCTTGTTTTACCCATAACTTCTTCATTTTAAATCCGTTTTGAGTGAATCAAATTGCTATGGTTTCATATTGAACTCTATTTTATGAATCTAAACAGAAAAAGTATAGGTTTATAGTCGGAAATATAAGTTGCAAGTCATTTTTTAAGAGGTAGTCATTTCAGTCGAAAGAACGACGTCTTGATGACCATTTAGAAAAACATACTTCCACTTTGAGTTTAACCATGATTTTTGGATATAGTTTCATGTTCATAAGAAAAATAATTTTCCCATAAGAACAACTTTTAAATCAAAGTTTATCATAGTTTTTAATTATCAAACCCAAAACAGCCCGCGGTGTTACTACGACGGCGTATGTCCAGTTTTACGGTGTTTTTCGTGTTTCCAGGTTTTAAATCATTAAGTTAGCATATCATATAGATATAGAACATGTGTTTAGTTGATTTTAAAAGTCAAGTTAGAAGGATTAACTTTTGTTTGCGAACAAGTTTAGAATTAACTAAACTATGTTCTAGTGATTTCAAGTTTAAACCTTCGAATAAGATAGCTTTATATGTATGAATCGAATGATGTTATGAACATCATTACTACCTCAAGTTTTGTGGATAAACCTACTGGAAAAGAGACAAATGGATCTAGCTTCAAAGGATCTTGGATGGCTTGAAAGTTCTTGAAGTAGAATCATGACACGAAAACAAGTTCAAGTAAGATTTCCACTCGAAAAAAGATTGTTATAGTTATAGAAATTGAATCAAAGTTTGAATATGAGTATTACCTTATATTAGAAAGATATCTTACTGTAAATAAGAAAGATTTCTTGAGGTTGGATGATCACTCTACAAGATTGGAAGTAAGCTAGCAAACTTGGAAGTATTCTTGATTTTATGAAACTAGAACTTGTAGAATTTATGAAGAACACTTAGAACTTGAAGATAGAACTTGAGAGAGATCAATTAGATGAAGAAAATTGAAGAATGAAAGTGTTTGTAGGTGTTTTTGGTCGTTGGTGTATGGATTAGATATAAAGGATATGTAATTTTGTTTTCATGTAAATAAGTCATGAATGATTACTCATATTTTTGTAATTTTATGAGATATTTCATGCTAGTTGCCAAATGATGGTTCTCACATGTGTTAGGTGACTCACATGGGCTACTAAGAGCTGATCATTGGAGTGTATATACCAATAGTACATACATCTAAAAGCTGTGTATTGTACGAGTACGAATACGGGTGCATACGAGTAGAATTGTTGATGAAACTGAACGAGGATGTAATTGTAAGCATTTTTATTAAGTAGAAGTATTTTGATAAGTGTCTTGAAGTCTTTCAAAAGTGTATGAATACATATAAAAACACTACATGTATATACATTTTAACTGAGTCGTTAAGTCATCGTTAGTCGTTACATGTAAGTGTTGTTTTGAAACCTTTAGGTTAACGATCTTGTTAAATGTTGTTAACCCAATGTTTATAATATCAAATGAGATTTTAAATTATTATATTATCATGATATTATGATGTACGAATATCTCTTAATATGATATATATACATTAAATGTTGTTACAACGATAATCGTTACATATATGTCTCGTTTCAAAATCATTAAGTTAATAGTCTCATTTTTATATATATAACTCATTGTTAAAATATCTAATGAGACACTTACATATTATAATATCATGTTAACTATATATATAACCATATATATGTCATCATATAGTTTTTACAAGTTTTAACGTTCGTGAATCACCGGTTAACTTGGGTGGTCAATTGTCTATATGAAACCTATTTCAATTAATCATGTATTAACAAGTTTGATTGCTTAACATGTTGGAAACACTTAATCATGTAAATAACAATTTCATTTAATATATATATAAACATGGAAAAGTTCGGGTCACTACAGTACCTACCCGTGAAATAAATTTCGTCCCGAAATTTTAAGCAGTTGGAGGTGTTGACGTATCTTCTGGAAATAAATGCGGTTATTTCTTCTTCATCTGATCTTCTCGTTCACAGGTGAACTCGGGTCCTCTACAAGCATTCCATCAAACCTTAACAATTGGTATCTTGTTTTGCTTAAGTCTTTTAACCTCACGATCCATTATTTTGACTGGTTCTTCGATGAATTGAAGTTTTTCGTTGATTTGGATTTCATCTAACGAAATAGTGAGATCTTCTTTAGTAAAACATTTCTTCAAATTCGAGACGTGGAAAGTGTTATGTACAGCCGCGAGTTGTTGAGGTAACTCAAGTCGGTAAGCTACTGGTCCGACACGATCAATAATCTTGAATGGTCCGATATACCTTGGATTTGATTTCCCTCGTTTACCAAATCGAACAACGTCTTTCCAAGGTGCAATTTTAAGCATGACCATCTCTCCAATTTCAAATTCTATATCTTTTCTTTTAATGTCAGCGTAGCTCTTTTGTCGACTTTGGGCGGTTTTCAACCGTTGTTGAATTTGGATGATCTTCTCGGTAGTTTCATGTATTATCTCTGGACCCGTAATCTGTCTATCCCCCACTTCACTCCAACAAATCGGAGACTTGCACTTTCTACCATAAAATGCTTCAAACCGCGCCATCTCAATGCTTGAATGGTAGCTGTTGTTGTAGGAAAATTCTGCTAACGGTAGATGTCGATCCCAACTATTTCCGAAATCAATAACACATGCCCGTAGCATGTCTTCAAGTGTTTGTATTGTCCTTTCGCTCTGCCCATCAGTTTGTGGATGATAGGCAGTACTCATGTCTAGACGAGTTCCTAATGCTTGCTGTAATGTCTGCCAGAATCTTGAAATAAATCTGCCATCCCTATCAGAGATAATAGAGATTGGTATTCCATGTCTGGAGATCACTTCCTTCAAATACAGTCGTGCTAACTTCCCCATCTTGTCATCTTCTCTTATTGGCAGGAAGTGTGCTGATTTGGTGAGACGATCAACTATTACCCAAATAGTATCAAAACCACTTGCAGTCCTTGGCAATTTAGTGATGAAATCCATGGTAATGTTTTCCCATTTCCATTCCGGGATTTCGGGTTGTTGAAGTAGACCTGATGGTTTCTGATGCTCAGCTTTGACCTTAGAACACGTCAAACATTCTCCTACGTATTTAGCAACATCGGCTTTCATACCCGGCAACCAAAAATGTTTCTTGAGATCCTTGTACATCTTCCCCGTTCTAGGATGTATTGAGTATCTGGTTTTATGAGCTTCTCTAAGTACCATTTCTCTCATATCTCCAAATTTTGGTACCCAAATCCTTTCAGCCCTATACCGGGTTCCGTCTTCCCGAATATTAAGATGCTTCTCCGATCCTTTGGGTATTTCATCCTTTAAATTTCCCTCTTTTAAAACTCCTTGTTGCGCCTCCTTTATTTGAGTAGTAAGGTTATTGTGAATCATTATATTCATAGATTTTACTCGAATGAGTTCTCTGTCCTTCCTGCTCAAGGCGTCGGCTACCACATTTGCCTTCCCCGGGTGGCAACGAATCTCAAAGTCGTAATCATTCAACAATTCAATCCACCTACGCTGCCTCATATTCAGTTGTTTCTGATTAAATATGTGTTGAAGACTTTTGTGGTCGGTATATATAATACTTTTGACCCCATATTAGTAGTGCCTCCAAGTCTTTAATGCAAAAACAACCGCACCTAATTCCAAATCATGCGTCGTATAATTTTACTCGTGAATCTTCAATTGTCTAGACGCATAAGCAATCACCTTCGTTCGTTGCATTAATACACAATCGAGACCTTGCTTTGATGCGTCACAATAAATCACAAAATCATCATTCCCTTCAGGCAATGACAATATAGGTGCCGTAGTTAGCTTTTTCTTCAATAACTGAAACGCTTTCTCTTGTTCGTCCTTCCATTCAAATTTCTTCCCTTTATGCGTTAATGCAGTCAAGGGTTTTGCTATTCTGGAAAAGTCTTGGATGAACCTTCTGTAGTAACCAGCTAGTCCTAAAAACTGGCGTATGTGTTTCGGAGTTTTCGGGGTTTCCCACTTTTCAACAGTTTCTATCTTTGCCGGATCCACCTTAATACCTTTTTTGTTCACTATGTGACCGAGGAATTGAACTTCTTCCAGCCAAAATGCACACTTTGAAAATTTAGCGTACAATTCTTCCTTCCTCAATACTTCTAACACCTTTCTCAAATGTTCACCGTGTTCTTGGTCATTCTTTGAGTAAATAAGTATGTCATCAATGAAAACAATGACAAACTTGTCAAGGTATGGTCCACACACTCGGTTCATAAGGTCCATGAACACAGCTGGTGCATTAGTTAAACCAAATGGCATGACAATAAACTCGTAATGACCGTAACGTGTTCTGAAAGCAGTCTTTGGAATATCATCTTCTTTCACCCGCATTTGATGATACCCGGAACGTAAGTCAATCTTTGAATAAACAGACGAGCCTTGTAGTTGATCAAATAAGTCGTCGATTCTCGGTAGTGGGTAGCGGTTCTTGATGGTAAGTTTGTTCAACTCTCGGTAGTCGATACACAACCTGAATGTACTATCTTTCTTCTTGACAAACAAAACAGGAGCTCCCCACGGTGATGTGCTTGGTCGAATGAAACCACGTTCTAATAGTTCTTGCAGTTGACTTTGCAGTTCTTTCATCTCGCTGGGTGCGAGTCTATAAGGAGCACGAGCTATTGGTGCAGCTCCTGGTACAAGATCTATTTGAAATTCAACAGATCGATGAGGAGGTAGTCCCGATAATTCTTTCGGAAATACATCGGGAAATTCTTTTGCGATGGGAACATCATTGATGCTCTTTTCTTCAGTTTGTACTTTCTCGACGTGTGCTAGAACAGCATAGCAACCTTTTCTTATTAGTTTTTGTGCCTTCAAATTACTAATAAGATGTAGCTTCGTGTTGCCCTTTTCTCCGTACACCATTAAGGGTTCTCCTTCTTCTCGTACAATGCGAATTGCATTTTTATAACATACGATCTCTGCTTTCACCTTCTTCAGCAAGTCCATGCCCACTATTACATCAAAAACTCCCTAACTCTACGGGTATCAAATCAATCTTAAATATTTCGCTACCCAGTTTAATTTCTCGATTCCGGCATATATAATCTGCTGAAATTAATTTACCGTTTGCTAATTCGAGTAAAAATTTACTATCCAACGGCGTCAATGGACAACTTAATTTAGCACAAAAATCTCTACTCATATAGCTTCTATCCTCACCCGAATCAAATAAAACGTAAGTAGATTTATTGTCAATAAGAAACGTACCCGTAACAAGCTTCGGGTCTTCATGTGCCCCTGCCGCATTAATATTGAAAACTCTTCCGCGGCCTTGTCCATTCGTGTTCTCCTGGTTAGGGAAATTTCTAATAATGTGGCCCGATTTTCCACATTTATAACAAACTACATTGGCATAACTTGCTCCGACACTACTTGCTCTGCCATTACTCGTTCTGACACCATTTGTTCCTTTCGTTCTGTTAACCCCTGGTCCGTAGACCTCACACTTCGCCGCGCTATGACCATTTATTTTACACTTGTTGCAAAATTTGGTGCAGAACCCCGAGTGATGCTTTTCACACCTTTGGCATAGCTGCTTCTGATTGTTGTTGTTGTTGCGGTTGTTATTGTTGTTGGGATGATTGTTGTAGTTGTAGTAGTAGTAGTAGTAGTAGTAGTAGTAGTAGTAGTCGTAGTCGTCGTTGTCGTCGTCGTCGTCGTCGTCGTCGTCGTTGTTGGGCCGTTTATTGTAGTTGCGATTGATGTTGCGATTGTTGGGATAGTTGTTGCGATTATTGTTTAATTGCTGTTGTTGTTGTATTGGTGATTCTTAGCACCGTTTTCCTCCCGCTTTCTTTTGACTTGCTTCACATTGGCCTCTTCAGCCGCCTGTTCTTTAATTCTTTCCTCAATCTGGTTCACTAGTTTGTGAGCCATTCTACATGCCTGTTGTATGGAGGCGGGCTCGTGTGAACTTATATCTTCTTGGATTCTTTCCGGTAATCCTTTCACAAATGCGTCGATCTTCTCTTCCTCATCTTCGAACGCTCTCGGACACAATAGGCACAATTCTGTGAATCGTCTTTCGTACGTGGTAATATCAAATCCTTGGGTTCGTAACCCTCTAAGTTCTGTCTTGAGCTTATTGACCTCGGTTCTGGGACGGTACTTCTCGTTCATCAAGTGCTTGAACGCTTACCACGGTAGTGCGTAAGCATCATCTTGTCCCACTTGCTCTAGATAGGTATTCCACCATGTTAACCTGTGAAGGTATGCGTAGCGTACTTCACTTTGTCCTCTTCAGTACACTTACTTATGGCAAACACCGATTCGACCTTCTCGGTCCACCGTTTCAATCCGATCGGTCCTTCGGTTCTATCAAATTCCAAAGGTTTGCAGGCAGTGAATTCTTTGTAGGTGCATCCTACACGATTTCTTGCGCCGTTAGCTGCATTGCTAGATTAGGAGTTATTGTTGGTATGTAGCGAAGCCTATACTACGGCTATGTTTGAAGCAAGAAAGGCACGAAATTCCTCTTCGCTCATATTCAAGGTGTGTCGAGTAGTCGGTGCCATTTCCTTCAAAATAGTCAAATGAAACGAGTTAATCATATAGAATATCAAGAGTAGTCAATAGTATTTCGTAGCGTAATATGAACTTATTTATAAAAGCTCTTTCTTCATATTAGCGTTGTATACTCTTTAATTCGGGTAGTACCTACCTGTTAAGTTCATACTTAGTAGCTAACATACCATTTCAACTACTACAATTCTATATGAAAAACTAATCACAAAAAAAAAAAAAAAAAAAATCATATTCAAACCTTTATACAATAACTTGCAAACTTACAATACCGCTTTTTTTTTACATATAGCATGAAATATAGCACATAAAACTTTGATACAAAGTAGTTGCGAAGATAATTCTAGTTAATAAATAAGGCGTTCAGCAAAGGCAATAAAGACACGTTATTCATACATCCAGAAACAAGTCATGCATTCTGGTTTTACTAATACCACTTCCCATCCTTGGTTTTGTGGAACATAACCGTTGTGACCGATAGTAAGACAATGTGTTGTAACGTCGTCAAAAGGATGAAGGTTACGTAATGACCAACAGTCTCGTAATAACCTAAAAACCTCATTTCTTACCCCAATTACCGATTACGTCACTTGTGGGAACGTTTTGTTTAATAGTTGTAGCCCGATGTTCTTGTTCTCACTTTGGTGAGAAGTGAACATTACTAACTCGTAAGCATAACATGCTTCTTTATGTTGCATGTTAGCCACTTTTTCTAAATCACGAAGTCTTATATTCGGATATATTGAGTCAAAATAATTTCTTAACCCGTTGCGTAAAATAGCATTTGGGTTCCCCGCAATATATGCGTCAAAGTAAACACATCGTAACTTATGGATTTCCCAATGTGATATCCCCCATCTTTCGAACGAAAGCCTTTTATAAACCAAGACATTCTTGGAACGTTCTTCGAATGTCTTACAAACTGATCTCGCCTTAAATAGTTGTGCCGAGTAATTCTGACCGACTCTAGACAAGATTTCATCAATCATGTCTCCGGGTAGGTCTCTTAAAATATTGGGTTGTCTATCCATTTTGTGTTTTTATACTGTAAAATAGACAAGAGTTAGATTCATAAAAAAATACTTATTAATACAAGCAATTTTTACATATATCATAAAGCATAAGCACACTATATTACATATATTACACCACACGAATACAACTATCTTATTCCGACTCGCTCGTTTCTTCTTCTTCGGTTTTGGTTCGTTTTGCCAAGTTTCTAGGGATATATGATGTTCCCCTAATACGAGCCATCGTTTTCCACATTGGTTTAAAAAAACTTGGTGGTTTAGAGGTTCCCGAGTTATTGTCACAACTTAAGAAATACGGGTGTTGACGATACATATAAAGTTCATCGGGTTTGGAATCAAATTTCTCTATTTTTATGCCCTTTCCCTTATTGTTCTCTTTTGCCTTATTAAATTGTGTTGGGGTAATTTCTATAACATCATCGGAATCCTTGTCGGGATCCGATTCATCGGAGAATTGGTAATCCTCTCAATACTTTGCTTCCTTAGCGGAAACACCATTGACCATAATTAACTTTGGTCGGTTGGTTGAGGATTTTCTTCTACTTAACCGTTTTATTATTTCCCACACTAGTTCTATTTCTTCTTCCGGTTCCGATTCTTCTTCCAGTTCCGATTCTTCTTCCGGTTCCGACTCTTCTTCCGGTTCCTCTTCGGGAACTTGTGAATCAGTCCACGAATCATTTCAATTTACATTTGACTCTTCATTATTATTAGGTGAGTCAATGGGACTTGTTCTAGAGGTAGACATCTATCACATAATATCAAACACGTTAAGAGATTAATATATCACATAATATTCACATGTTAAAAATATATAGTTTCCAACAAAAATGTTAAGCAATCATTTTTAAAGAAAACACGGTCGAAGTCCAGACTCACTAATGCATCCTAACAAACTCGATAAGACACACTAATGCAAATTTTCTGGTTCTCTAAGACCAACGCTCGGATACCAACTGAAATGTCCCGTTCTTATTGATTAAAAACGTTCCATATTAATTGATTTCGTTGCGAGGTTTTGTCCTCTATATGAGACGTTTTTCAAAGACTGCATTCATTTTAAAACAAACCATAACCTTTATTTGATCAATAAAGGTTTAAAAAGCTTTACGTAGATTATCAAATAATGATAATCTAAAATATCCTGTTTACACACGACTATTACATAATGGTTTACAATACAAATATATTACAATGAAATAAGTTTCTTGAATGCAGTTTTTACACAATAACATACAAGCATGGACTCCAAATCTTGTCCTTATTTAAGTATGCGACAGCGGAAGCTCTTAATAATCACTTGAGAATAAACATGCTTAAAACGTCAACAAAAATGTTGGTGAGTTATAGGTTTAACCTATATATATCAAATCGTAACAATATACCACAAGATTTCATATTTCAATATACATCCCATACATAGTGATAAAAATCATTCATATGGTGAACAACTGGTAACCGACATTAACAAGATGCATATATAAGAATATCCCCATCATTCCGGGACACCCTTCGGATATGATATAAATTTCGAAGTACTAAAGCATCCGGTACTTTGGATGGGGTTTGTTAGGCCCAATAGATCTATCTTTAGGATTCGCGTCAATTAGGGTGTCTGTTCCCTAATTCTTAGATTACCAGACTTAATAAAAAGGGGCATATTCGATTTCGATAATTCAACCATAGAATGTAGTTTCACGTACTTGTGTCTATTTTGTAAATCATTTATAAAACCTGCATGTATTCTCATCCCAAAAATATTAGATTTTAAAAGTGGGACTATAACTCACTTTCACAGATTTTTACTTCGTCGGGAAGTAAGACTTGGCCACTGGTCGATTCACGAACCTATAACAAATATGTACATATATATCAAAGTATGTTCAAAATATATTTATAACACTTTTAATACATTTTGATGTTTTAAGTTTATTAAGTCAGCTGTCCTCGTTAGTAACCTACAACTAGTTGTCCACAGTTAGATGTACAGAAATAAATAGATATATATATTATCTTAAATAAATCCACAACCCAGTGTATACACGTCTCAGGCTAGATCACAAATCAAAGTATATATATTTTTAGAATCAACCTCAACCCTGTATAGCTAATTCCCACATTACTGCATATAGAGTGTCTATGGTTGTTCCAAATAATATATACACATGGGTCGATATGATATGTCAAAACATTTGCGTATGTGTCTATGGTATCCCAAGATTACATAATATATTAGAATACATGTATAATAAAATATAAGTTAGCTAGGATATGATTAATATAGATTTGTTACCAATTTTCACGTTGCTACAACAAGAAAAATTATCCAATCTTGTTTTACCCATAACTTCTTCATTTTAAATCCGTTTTGAGTGAATCAAATTGCAATTGTTTCATATTGAACTGTATTTTATGAATCTAAATAGAAAAAGTATAGGTTTATAGTCAGAAATATAAGTTACAAGTCGTTTTTGTAAGAGGTAGTCATTTCAGTCGAAAGAACGACGTCTTGATAACTATTTAGAAAAACATACTTCCACTTTGAGTTTAACCATGATTTTTGGATATAGTTTCATGTTCATAAGAAAAATCATTTTCCCAGAAGAACAACTTTTAAATCAAAGTTTGTCATAGTTTTTAATTATCAAACCCAAAACAGCCCGCGGTGTTACTACGACGGCGTATGTCCAGTTTTACGGTGTTTTTCGTGTTTCCAGGTTTTAAATCATTAAGTTAGCATATAATATAGATATAGAACATGTGTTTTGTTGATTTTAAAAGTCAAGTTAGAAGGATTAACTTTTGTTTGCGAACAAGTTTAGAATTAACTAAACTATGTTCTAGTGATTTCAAGTTTAAACCTTCGAATAAGATAGCTTTATATGTATGAATCGAATGATGTTATGAACATCATTACTACCTCAAGTTTTGTGAATAAACCTACTAGAAAAGAGATAAATGGATCTAGCTTCAAAGGATCTTGGATGGCTTGAAAGTTCTTGAAGTAGAATCATGACACGAAAACAAGTTCAAGTAAGATTTCCACTCGAAATAAGATTGTTATAGTTATAAAATTGAATCAAAGTTTGAATATGAGTATTACCTTATATTAGAAAGATATCTTACTGTAAATAAGAAAGATTTTTTGAGGTTGGATGATCACTCTACAAGATTGGAAATAAGCTAGCAAACTTGGAAGTATTCTTGATTTTATGAAACTAGAACTTGTAGAATTTATGAAGAACACTTAGAACTTGAAGATAGAACTTGAGAGAGATCAATTAGATGAAGAAAATTGAAGAATGAAAGTGTTTGTAGGTGTTTTTGGTCGTTGGTGTATGGATTAGATATAAAGGATATGTAATTTTGTTTTCTTGTAAATAAGTCATGAATGATTACTCATATTTTTGTAATTTTATGAGATATTTCATGCTAGTTGCCAAATGATGGTTCCCACATGTGTTAGGTGACTCACATGGGCTGCTAAGAGCTGATCATTGGAGTGTATATACCAATAGTACATACATCTAAAAGCTGTGTATTGTACGAGTACGAATACGGGTGCATACGAGTAGAATTGTTGATGAAACTGAACGAGGATGTAATTGTAAGCATTTTTGTTAAGTAGAAGTATTTTGATAAGTGTCTTGAAGTCTTTCAAAAGTGTATGAATACATATTAAAACACTACATGTATATACATTTTAACTGAGTCGTTAAGTCATCGTTAGTCGTTACATGTAAGTGTTGTTTTGAAACCTTTAGGTTAACGATCTTGTTAAATGTTGTTAACCCAATGTTTATAATATCAAATGAGATTTTAAATTATTATATTATCATGATATTATGATGTACGAATATCTCTTAATATGATATATATACATTAAATGTCGTTACAACGATAATCGTTACATATATGTCTCGTTTCAAAATCATTAAGTTAATAGTCTCATTTTTATATATATAACTCCTTGTTAAAATATCTAATGAGATACTTTCATATAATAATATCATGTTAACTATATATATAACCATATATATGTCATCATATAGTTTTTACAAGTTTTAACGTTCGTGAATCATCGGTCAACTTGGGTGGTCAATTGTCTATATGAAACCTATTTCAATTAATCAGGTCTTAACAAGTTTGATTGCTTAACATGTTAGAAACACTTAATCATGTAAATAACAATTTCATTTAATATATATATAAACATGGAAAAGTTCGGGTCACTACAGTTCCCACATGTGTTAGGTGACTCACATGGGCTGCTAAGAGCTGATCATTGGAGTGTATATACCAATAATACATACATCTAAAAGCTGTGTATTGTATGAGTACGAATACGGGTGCATACGAGTAGAATTGTTGATGAAACTGAACGAGGATGTAATTGTAAGCATTTTTGTTTAGTAGAAGTATTTTGATAAGTGTCTTGAAGTCTTTCAAAAGTGTATGAATACATATTAAAACACTACATGTATATACATTTTAACTGAGTCATTAAGTCATCGTTAGTCGTTACATGTAAATGTTGATTTGAAACCTTTAAGTTAACGATCATGTTAAATGTTGTTAACCCAATGTTTATTATATCTAATGAGATGTTAAATTATTACATTATCATGATATTATGATATATTAATATATCTTAGTATGATATATATACAGTTAAATGTTGTTACAACGATAATCGTTACATATATGTCTCGTTTCGAAATCATTAAGTTAGTAGTCTTGTTTTTACATATGTAGTTCATTGTTAATACACTTGATGACAAGTTTCTTATCATTTATCATGATTAAACATAGTGTATCAATATCTTAATATGATTCATATGTATTTAGTAAGACGTTGTTATAACGATAATCGTTATATATATCGATTCGAGTTTCTTAATTCAATAAACTCAATTTTATGTATATAACTCATTGTTAAAATACCTAATGAGATACTTACTTATCATAATATCATGTTAACTATATATATAATCATATATATGTCATCATATAGTTTTTACAAGTTTTAATGTTCGTGAATCACCGGTCAACTTGGGTGGTCAATTGTCTATATGAAACCTATTTCAATTAATCAAGTCTTAACAAGTTTGATTGCTTAACATGTTGGAAACACTTAATCATGTAAATATAAATTTCATTTAATATATATAAACATGGAAAAGTTCGGGTCACTACAGTACCTACCCGTTAAATAAATTTCGTCCCGAAATTTTAAGCAGTTGGAGGTGTTGACGTATCTTCTGGAAATAAGTGCGGGTATTTCTTCTTCATCTGATCTTCTCGTTCCTAGGTGAACTCGGGTCCTCTACGAGCATTCCATCAAACCTTCACAATTGGTATCTTGTTTTGTTTAAGTCTTTTAACCTCACGATCCATTATTTCGACGGGTTCTTCGATGAATTGAAGTTTTTCGTTGCTTTGGATTTCGTCTAATGGAATAGTGAGATCTTCTTTAGCAAAACATTTCTTCAAATTCGAGACATGGAAAGTGTTATGTACAGCCGCGAGTTGTTGAGGTAACTCAAGTCGGTAAGCTACTGGTCCGACACGATCAATAATCTTGAATGGTCCAATATACCTTGGATTTAATTTCCCGTGTTTACCAAATCGAACAACGCCTTTCCAAGGTGCAACCTTAAGCATGACCATCTCTCAAATTTCAAATTCTATATCTTTTCTTTTAATGTCGGCGTAGCTCTTTTGTCGACTTTGGGCGGTTTTCAACCGTTCTTGAATTTGGATGATCTTCTCGGTAGTTTCTTGTATTATCTCCGGACCTGTAATCTATCTATCCCCCACTTCACTCCAACAAATCGGAGACCTGCACTTTCTACAATAAAGTGCTTCAAATGGCGCCATCTCAATGCTTGAATGGTAGCTGTTGTTGTAGGAAAATTCTGCTAACGGTAGATGTCGATCCCAACTGTTTCCGAAATCAATAACACATGCTCGTAGCATGTCCTCAAGCGTTTGTATCGTCCTTTCGTTCTACCCATCAGTTTGTGGATGATAGGCAGTACTCATGTCTAGACGAGTTCCTAATGCTTGCTGTAATGTCTGCCAGAATCTTGAAATAAATCTGCCATCCCTATCAGAGATAATAGAGATTGGTATTCCATGTCTGGAGATGACTTCCTTCAAATACAGTCTTGCTAACTTCTCCATCTTGTCATCTTCTCTTATTGGCAGGAAGTGTGCTGATTTGGTGAGACGATCAACTATTACCCAAATAGTATCAAAACCACTTGCAGTCCTTGACAATTTAGTGATGAAATCCATGGTAATGTTTTCCCAATTCCATTCCGGGATTTCGGGTTGTTGAAGTAGACCTGATGGTTTCTGATGCTCCGCTTTGACCTTAGAACACGTCAAACATTCCCCTACGTATTTAGCAGCATCGACTTTCATACCTGGCCACCAAAAATATTTCTTGAGATCCTTGTACATCTTCCCCGTTCCAGGATGTATTGAGTATCTGGTTTTATGAGCTTCTCTAAGTACCATTTCTCTCATATCTCCAAATTTTGGTACCCAAATTCTTTCAGACCTATACCGGGTTTCGTCTTCCCGAATATTAAGATGCTTCTCCGATCCTTTGGGTATTTCATCCTTTAAATTTCTCTCTTTTAAAACTTGTTGCGCCTCCTTTATTTGAGTAGTAAGGTTAGTGTGAATCGTTATATTTATAGCTTTTACTCGAATGGGTTCTCTGTCCTTTCTGCTCAAGGTGTCAGCTACCACATTTGCCTTCCCCAGGTGGTAACGAATCTCAAAGTCGTAATCATTCAACAATTCAATCCACCTACGCTGCCTCATATTCAGTTGTTTCTGATTAAATATGTGTTGAAGACTTTTGTGGTCGGTATATATAATACTTTTGACCCCATATAAGTAGTGCCTCCAAGTCTTTAATGCAAAAACAACCGCGCCTAATTCCAAATCATGCGTCGTATAATTCTGTTCGTAAATCTTCAATTGTCTAGATGCATAAGCAATTACTTTCGTTCGTTGCATTAATACACAACCGAGACCTTGCTTTGAGGCGTCACAATATATCACAAAATCATCATTCCCTTCAGGTAATGACAATATAGGTGCCGTAGTTAACTTTTTCTTTAACAATGAAACGCTTTCTCTTGTTCATCTTTCCATTCAAATTTCTTCCCTTTATGCGTTAATGCAGTCAAGGGTTTTGCTATTCTGGAAAAGTCTTGGATGAACCTTCTGTAGTAACCAGCTAGTCCTAAAAACTGACGTATGTGTTTCGGAGTTTTTGGGGTTTCCCACTTTTCAACGGTTTCAATCTTTGCTGGATCCACCTGAATACCTTCTTTGTTCACTATGTGACCGAGGAATTGAACTTCTTCCAACCAAAATGCACACTTTGAAAACTTAGCGAACAGTTTTTCTTTTCTCAGCAACTCTAGCACTTTTTTCTCAAATGTTCTTCGTGCTCTTGATCATTTTTCGAGTAAATAAGTATGTCATCGATAAAAACAATGACAAACTTGTCAAGATATGGCCCACACACTCGGTTCATGAGGTCCATGAACACAGCTGGTGCGTTAGTCAATCCAAATGGCATAACCATAAATTCGTAATGACCGTAACGCGTCCTAAAAGCAGTCTTTGGAATATCATCCTCCTGCACCCGCATTTGATGATATCCTGAACGTAAATCGATCTTCGAATAAACAGACGAGCCTTGTAGTTGATCAAATAAGTCGTCGATTCTCGGTAGTGGGTAGCGGTTCTTGATGGTAAGTTTGTTCAACTCTCGGTAGTCGATACACAACCTAAATGTACCATCTTTCTTCTTGACAAACAAAACAAGAGCTCCCCATGGTGATGTGCTTGGTCGAATGAAACCACGCTCTAATAGTTCCAGTAATTGACTTTGCAGTTCTTTCATCTCGCTGGGTGCGAGTCTATAAGGAGCACGAGCTATTGGTGCAGCTCCTGGTACAAGGTCTATTTGAAATTCAACGGATCGATGTGGGGGTAATCCCGGTAATTCTTTCGAAAATACATCGGGAAATTCTTTTGCGACGAGAACATCACTGATGTAACGACCCGACAAAATCGTCATTGACGGCGCCGTTAACTTAAGTCCCGTTGCGTGGTCATAGTCCCTATATGAGACACGTTTGACCAAAATTATGTCGCATTCATTTGAAACGTGCATGACTTGCAAAGTTTAGTTCACCAAACGGATCGACAACAAGTTTAAGTTTACAAAAGGTAGTAAAGTATAAATGAAATAAACTTGCGACATAATATAAGTTGAAAGTCACGGTTGCTATAAATAGCGTAAGTATGTATGATTTAAGTTTGAATCCAAAGATGCTATCACTAGTGTATGCATGTATGCTTGACCCCAAGCAAGTAATCAAAGTGTACGCGGAAGCATGTATCAAATAGCCATGTATGAACCTGAGAAACATATAGAAAACTGTCAACGAAAAACGTTGGTGAAATCATAGATGTAGTAATAAACGTTATTTTTGAATCACAAGATTTAGTATTTCCATAAAATTGATCATCCAAAAGTTACATTCCAAAAGTTTGTTCGCGAGCACCCAATTATCAATGCTTAACATTCCTCCCATAGATCCCCATCACAATAGTGTTAGAACATACACTGTTTCTCGAAAATATATTTCATTCGTAAATGGTAGCGAACCGTTTGAATGAGGGTTTGTCAAACCCATATGGATCCATACAACATAAGTTCTAGCTTACACCCGGCAAGTGTAACTAATGATAATCGAATTGAGGATTTTGTTCTAAACTAGCTGTAGAATGTTTGTTTCATCGGACTTGTGTTCAAAACATAAAAGTAAGTAGTACAAGATGTAGCAAAGTATATGTTTCTCAGCCCACTATTTAAAAGTATAAAAGTTGTTGAAAAGGTGGGACTATGATCTCACCTCGAGTGCACGAGTATAAATGTACTTCACAAAGTAAACATGTGCATGAAAGTTGCTTAGCCTTGACCTAAACAAGTAAGTTGTATCAATTAACCGGTTACGTCACAAGGTCGGGCGAAATGTGCTCAATTAGTCCTATGGCTCGTTACGACTCGAATAAATATAGCATGTGAATCACGTTGTCAAATTTCATGCAAGAATCAAGTATAAAATAAGATTTGAACGATTGCATAAGTGTTTGGTTAAGTTTGACTAAAAGTCAAACTCGGTCAAGTCAAAGTCAACGAAAAAGTCAACACGTTCGGGTCGGGTCCCGAACTATTTTTCTGAGGTTATTAATCATATATAAGCATGTTAGAACAAGTTACATGTGAATCGGAGGTGCGTAGCATAGCAAAAATTTTTCGAAATTTGATAAAGTAGGTCAGAAGCCAAACACGACAAATGCCGCACCGCGGCCCCTGGTGTCGCGCCGCGCCAATAGGCGTGGCCTGGTGCCTGGTCTGTTTCAAAAGTTCAAGTCTCAACCAAACCTCAATTTAGCACAAATCACAAACCGTAAACACTTAGAATACGTATCTTATATCGTTGGAAAGCTCTTTTGACAAGGGATACAACTAAACACGTTTCATCAATCGAAAACATCATTTGAAATAACCGAATTCTCGTCAAGTGATCATTAAAGGTTCGTTATCAAGGTTTCAAGATCGTAAAACGTATTTTATGATTCGGAAATCCAATTTACACATACAATATGCCGTTTCGAAGGTAATTAAACATACATTGCATCTAAACACTTACTAATAACATTAACAAGCATTCCATGCATCAAAAGTTCATTTTAAAGTCTATCAAACCCTAACCAAAATTCACAAAAATCAATAATCATGTGTTTGAAGTTTTCTTAATCAACCTACGCATCAAAACGAAGCTAGTGGTACTAGTAACACAATTAAAACATGAACTTTAACAATTTAACAACATTAACTCATCCAAAATCAAAGACGAAGCACACCCATTTTCAAGTTCATGCTAGTTACTCTAAAACAACAAATCGAGCAAACACAACATATATTCATGTTATACTCGAGCCATAGACACTAACTAACACCATTTCAAGTATATAAAACGAATTTAGAGAAATCTAGTGTTTTAGAAACGTTACCCAAACAAGATGAAATTGGTATCAAATTGTAGAGGATGAAGAGAGGATTTCAAATATGTAATTTGTTTTGTTGTAAGCCTCCTAGATCGAATTTAGATGATGAATGAATGATTCGGGTGTTTGAGATCAAAAATGGAAGAGAGAAAAGAGAGAAAGAGATGAGGGAAGAATGAGTGGTGGTAGTGGTGGGTTGACTAGTTGACCTAGTCAACTAGTTTGCCCACTTGACGCCAATAGTCCCTCGAGTTTAAAAGCGGGTGCATGAATTTACCAAACGAATTATTTTAAAATGCTAGATTAAAGGAGAGATGTTATAATTTAATAACGGGAATATTATGAACGTTAGTCAATGAAAGATACGAATTTAGATAACGGAAGATATTATCTAAAAAAAAGACGGTGTTAAAATATACTTAACGGAAAAATGCGGGATGTTACATTACCTACACCTTAAAAGAAATTTCGTCCCGAAATTTAGTTGGAAGTAGTCGTCGTTGTTTCTTCCTCGAGATCTTGTGTAGTCAATTCTACGGATAAGTGAAGGTACTTCCTTGGACATTTCAACAAACTTCGAAAATCGGGGTTTTACTTTGTTTCAAAATTTGGTTTCACGATTCATAGTTTCAACCGGTCTTCCTAGGAAGTGAAGTTTATCATCGATAGTAAGCTCATTGAAAAGGATAATAAGTTCTTGTTCGCAAGACACGTCCTTAAGTTTGATACATAGAATGTAGGATGAACGGAGACTCAAATGATTCTGAAAATCTAAACGGTAACCAACGGGCCCAAAACGCCCCAAGATTTTCAAAGAATTAAAATATCTCGGATTTAGCTTTCTACGTTTCTTGAAACGGATTACACCTCCTCAAGGTGCGACTTTTAACGTTACGCGGTTTCCCACTTGGAATTTGAAATGTTTACGTCTAACATCGGTGTAGCTCTTTTGGCGACTACGGGCCGTCTTGAGCCTTTCTTGGAATTGAATAATTTTCCGGTTGTTTCATGAATGAGTTTGGGTCCGGTGGTTCGCTTGTCACCTACTTCAGTTCAACAATTTAAGAAAACGACAATTGCGGCTATACGGGTCCTCGAAAAGTGTGACGTTAATACTCGAATGAAAATTATTGTAGTAAGAGAATTCGGCTAAAGGCAACTACTTTTCTCAAGTAAATTTGAAGTTGATAACGCAAATTCGTATTACGGTTTCCAAGGTTTGAATTGTATGTTTGCTCGGTCCGTCGAGTTGTGGTTGATGTGTTGTACTCATGTTTAAACGTGGTCCCGAGGCTTTTTGTAAGGCACCCCAAAATCTAGAAGTGAAACGAGGATCTCGATCCGAAACGAAGTATATCTCCTCAAGATATATTTTGAACAAGTTTTTGTTCTCAAGAATCTCGTGCCGCGGAAGATTTATCGGTTTCCGAAAACGTTCGTTAGGACTATTCACCCTCGAGGCGAATACTAGTATAGTGTGAAGAGTCTCTCTCTCCATTGAGAATTTAGATAAAATATTTCCTTAAACGGAAATACGAGTGTAAGGCGAGAGAAGTTTCTGCCTCGATGTGAGCATACCAAGCATTTTGTAGTTCGTCTATAAAATGGTGCCAAAACGAGATAGTATACACGTATAACATATGTTTGAAGTTGAAAGAATTTATCATTCATTCGGAAGCATAAATATGGTTCGACAATAATCGACGATGTGTCCCGGGTAAGGTTGTTATCAGTATTCTCAGAGTCTTCGGATATCCAAACAAGAAAAATAAAGTCATGTACATGGCACATGGTGGTGATTAGGTTGATCGAGTCCAACCACCATCACGTGTCATTAGAACTTTGGTATGACTTACCGTAATATAACCACGTTGATCGAGTATCGTTATATTACGCTAACTCATACCTCCATTCCCACATCACTCCATAGATTCAAGTTCGTATAATCGTGAAGTTTTAAAATGAACAAAGTGTAACGACGTCTCTAACGTGACTCGTATTGAATCGAAAGAATTAGTACAACTCTAAAGAAGCGTTCCCCGAGGGAAGTGTATAAATGATTGTTCACGTCAATGCGGTTCAAGTCAAACAATAATGTATTCCGGTACGAGAAGTGTAATGAATCATGATAACGAATAGTACGTAACCGTAGTGATAATTAGCGATGACGATACTCACCTCGAGTAGTGATGGTAATAACAAGAAGTGGTAGATAGTAAGGAACACCGGTGTGACACCGATAGTAAGTTGAAACGGTGGCGAATCATAATCTGGGAGACAGGGTTCCCAAACAAGTGTGACTAATGAAGTCGTCGCCATCCTTACGCGTATGAATCATGAATTTACGTGTATTACCAGAAAGTGGCAGAATACGGATTCGTATGATGAAAACTTGGTACCATTAAGAAGTTTTCCTAAGAATGATTCAAGTATAATGTACAAGTAGTCAAATAAGTGCTATCTATAGAAAATGTATGTCAGAATGCAATGGCTAACTATCCGGTTGTAGTCTAGATTCACTAATGCGTCCTAACGACTCTGTCAGACACACTAATGCTTATCCTAGTTCCCTACAACCAACGCTCTGATACCATCTGTAACGAACCGAATAAATCGTCATTGACGGCGCCGTTAACTTAAGTCCCATTGCGTGGTCATAGTCCCTATATGAGACACGTTTGACCAAAATTATGTCGCATTCATTTGAAACGTGCATGAGTTGCAAAGTTTAGTTCACCAAACGGATCGACAACAAGTTTAAGTTTACAAAAGGTAGTAAAGCATAAATGAAATAAACTTGCGACATAATATAAGTTGAAAGTCACGGTTGCTATAAATAGCGTAAGTATGTATGCTTTAAGTTTGAATCCAAAGATGCTATCACTAGTGTATGCATGTATGCTTGACCCCAAGCAAGTAATCAAAGTGTACGCGGAAGCATGTATCAAATAGCCATGTATGAACCTGAGAAACATATAGAAATCTGTCAACGAAAAACGTTGGTAAAATCATAGATGTAGTAATAAACGTTATTTTTGAATCACAAGATTTAGTATTTTCATAAAATTGATCATCCAAAAGTTACATTCCAAAAGTTTGTTCGCGAGCACCCAATTATCAATGCTTAACATTCCTCCCATAGAACCCCATCACAATAGTGTTAGAACATACACTGTTTCTCGAAAATATATTTCATTCGTAAACGGTAGCGAACCGTTTGAATGAGGGTTTGTCAAACCCATATGGATCCATACAACATAAGTTCTCGCTTACACCCGGCAAGTGTAATGATAATCGAATTGAGGATTTTGTTCTAAACTCGCTGTCGAATGTTTGTTTCATCGGACTTGTGTTCAAAACATAAAAGTAAGTAGTATAAGATGTAGTAAAGTATATGTTTCTCAGCCCACTATTTAAAAGTATAAAAGTTGTTGAAAAGGTGGGACTATGATCTCACCTCGAGTGCACGAGTATAAATGTACTTCACAAAGTAAACGTGTGCATGAAAGTTGCTTACCCTTGACCTAAACAAGTAAGTTGTATCAATTAACTGGTTACGTCACAAGGTCGGGCGAAATGTGCTCAATTAGTCCTATGGCTCGTTACGACTCGAATAAATATAGCATGTGAATCACGTTGTCAAGTTTCATGCAAGAATCAAGTATAAAATAAGATTTGAACGATTGCATAAGTGTTTGGTTAAGTTTGACTAAAAGTCAAACTCGGTCAAGTCAAAGTCAACGAAAAAGTCAACACATTCGGGTCGGGTCCTGAACTATTTTTCTGAGGTTATTAATCATATATAAGCATGTTAGAACAAGTTACATGTGAATTGGAGGTGCGTAGCATAGCAAACATTTTTCGAAATTTGACAAAGTAGGTCAGAAGCCAAACACGACAAATGCCGCGCCGCGGCCCCTGGTGTTGCGCCGCGCCAATAGGCGTGGCCTGGTGCGTGGTCTGTTTCAAAAGTTCAAGTCTCAACCAAACCTCAATTTAGCACAAATCACAAACCGTAAACACTTAGAATACGTATCTTATATCGTTGGAAAGCTCTTTTGACAAGGGATACAACTAAACACGTTTCATCAATCGAAAACATCATTTGAAATAACCGAATTCTCGTCAAGTGATCATTAAAGGTTCGTTATCAAGGTTTCAAGTTCGTAAAACGTATTTTATGATTCGAAAATCCAATTTACACATACGATATGCCGTTTCGAAGGTAATTAAACATACATTGCATCTAAACACTTACTAACAACATTAACAAGCATTCAATGCATCAAAGGTTCATTTTAAAGTCTATCAAACCCTACCCAAAATTCACAAAAATCAATAATCATGGGTTTGAAGTTTTCTTAATCAACCTACGCATCAAAACGAAGCTAGTGGTACTAGTAACACAATTAAAACATGAATTTTAACAATTTAACAACATTAACTCATCCAAAATCAAAGATGAAGCACACCTATTTTCAAGTTCATGCTAGTTACTCCAAAACAACAAATCGAGCAAACACAACATATATTCATGTTATACTCGAGCCATAGACACTAACTAACACCATTTCAAGTATATAAAACGAATTTAGAGAAATCTAGTATTTTAGAAACGTTTCCCAAACGAGATGAAATTGGTATCAAATTGTAGAGGATGAAGAGAGGATTCCAAATATGTAATTTGTTTTGTTGTAAGCCTCCTAGATCGAATTTAGATAATGAATGAATGATTCGGGTGTTTGAGATCAAAAATGGAAGAGAGAAAAGAGAGAAAGAGATGAGGGAAGAATGAGTGGTGGTAGTGGTGGGTTGACTAGTTGACCTAGTAAACTAGTTTGCCCACTTGACTCCAATAGTCCCTCGAGTTTAAAAGCGGGTGCGTGAATTTACCAAACGAATTATTTTAAAATGCTAGATTAAACGAGAGATGTTATAATTTAATAACGGGAATATTATGAACGTTAGTCAACGAAAGGTACGAATTTAGATAACGGAAGATATTATCTAAAAAAAAGACGGTGTTAAAATAAACTTAACGGAAAAATGCGGGATGTTACATTACCTCCACATTAAAAGAAATTTTGTCCCGAAATTTAGTTGGAAGTAGTCGTCGTTGTTTCTTCCTCGAGATCTTGTGTAGTCAATTCTACGGATAAGTGAAGGTACTTCCTTGGGCATTTCAACAAACTTTGAAAATCGGGGTTTTACTTTGTTTCAAAATTTGGTTTCACGATTCATAGTTTCAACCGGTCTTCCTAGGAAGTGAAGTTTATCATCGATAGTAAGCTCATCGAAAAGGATAACAAGTTCTTGTTCGCAAGACACGTCCTTAAGTTTGATACATAGAATGTAGGATGAACGGAGACTCAAATGATTCTGAAAATCTAAACGGTAAGCAACGGGCCCAAAACGCCCCAAGATTTTCAAAGAATTAAAATATCGCGGATTTAGCTTTCTACTTTTCCCGAAACGGATTACACCTCCTCAAGGTGCGACTTTTAACGTTACGCGGTTTCCCACTTGGTATTTGAAATGTTTACGTCTAACATCGGTGTAGCTCTTTTGGCGACTACGGGCCGTCTTGAGCCTTTCTTGGAATTGAATAATTTTCCGGTTGTTTCATGAATGAGTTTGGGTCTGGTGGTTCGCTTGTCACCTACTTCGGTTCAACAATTTAAGAAAACGTCAATTGCGGCTATACGGGTCCTCGAAAAGTGTGACGTTAATACTCGAATAAAAATTATTGTAGTAAGAGAATTCGGCTAAAGACAACTACTTTTCTCAAGTAAATTTGAAGTTGATAACGCAAATTCTTATTACGGCTTCCAAGGTTTGAATCGTATGTTTGCTCGGTCCGTCGGGTTGTGGTTGATGTGTTGTACTCATGTTTAAACGTGGTCCCGAGGCTTTTTGTAAGGCACCCCGAAATCTAGAAGTGAAACGAGGATCTCGATCTGAAACGAAGTATATCTCCTCAAGATATATTTTGAACTAGTTTTTGTTTCTCAAGAATCTCGCGCCGCGGAAGATTTATCGATTTCCGAAAACGTTCGTTAGGACTATTCACCCTCGAGGCGAATACTAGTATAGTGTGAAGAGTCTCTCTCTCCATTGAGAATTTAGATAAAATATTTCCTTAAACGGAAATACGAGTGTAAGGCGAGAGAAGTTTCCGCCTCGATGTGAGCATACCAAGCATTTTGTAGTTCGTCTATAAAACGGTGCCAAAACGAGATAGTATACACGTATAACATATGTTTGAAGTTGAAAGAATTTGTCATTCATTCGGAAGCATAAATATGGTTCTACAATAATCGACGATGTGTCCCGGGTACGGTTGTTATCAGTATTCTCAGAGTCTTCGGATATCCAAACAAGAAAAATAAAGTCATGTACATGGCACATGGTGGTGATTAGGTTGATCGAGTCCAACCACCATCACGTGTCATTAGAACTTTGGTATGACTTACCGTAATATAACCACGTTGATCGAGTGTCGTTATATTATGCTAACTCATACCTCCATTCCCACATCACTCCATAGATTCAAGTTCGTATAATCGTGAAGTTTTAAAATGAACAAAGTGTAAAGACGTCTCTAACGTGACTCGTATTGAATCGAAAGAATTAGTGCAACTCTAAAGAAGCGTTCCCCGAGGGAGGCGTATAAATGATTGTTCACGTCAATGCGGTTCAAGTTAAACAATAATGTATTCCGGTACGAGAAGTGTAACGAATCATGATAACGAATAGTACGTAACCGTAGTGATAATTAGTGATGACGATACTCACCTCGAGTAGTGATGGTAGTAACAAGAAGTGGTAGATAGTAAGGAACACCGGTGTGACACCGATAGTAAGTTGAAACGGTGGCGAATCATAATCTGGGAGACAAGGTTCCCGAACAAGTGTGACTAATGAAGTCATCGCCATCCTTACGCTTATGAATCATGAATTTACGTGTATTACCAGAAAGTGGCAGAATACGGATTCGTATGATGAAAACTTGGTACCATTAAGAAGTTTTCCTAAGAATGATTCAACTATAATGCACAAGTAGTCAAATAAGTGCTATCTATAGCAAATGTATGTCAGAATGCAATGGCTAACTATCCGGTTGTAGTCTAGATTCACTAATGCGTCCTAACGACTCTGTCAGACACACTAATGCATATCCTAGTTCCCTACAACTAACGCTCTGATACCATCTGTAATGACCCGAAAAAATCGTCATTGACGGCACCGTTAACTTAAGTCCCGTTGCGTGGTCATAGTCCCTATATGAGACACGTTTGACCAAAATTATGTCGCATTCATTTGAAACGTGCATGACTTGCAAAGTTTAGTTCACCAAACGGATCGACAACAAGTTTAAGTTTACAAAAGGTAGTAAAGTATAAATGAAATAAACTTGCAACATAATATAAGTTGAAAGTCACGGTTGCTATAAATAGCGTAAGTATGTATACTTTAAGTTTGAATCCAAAGATGCTATCACTAGTGTATGCATGTATGCTTGACCCCAAGCAAGTAATCAAAGTGTACGCGGAAGCATGTATCAAATAGCCATGTATGAACTTGAGAAACATATAGAAAACTGTCAACGAAAAACGTTGGTGAAATCATAGATGTAGTAATAAACGTTATTTTTGAATTACAAGATTTAGTATTTCCATAAAATTGATCATCCAAAAGTTACATTCCAAAAGTTTGTTCGCGAGCACCCAATTATCAATGCTTAACATTCCTCCCATAGAACCCCATCAAAATATTGTTAGAACATACACTGTTTCTCGAAAATATATTTCATTCGTAAATGGTAGCGAACCGTTTGAATGAGGGTTTGTCAAACCCGGATCCATACAACATAAGTTCTCGCTTACACCCGGCAAGTGTAACTAATGATAATCGAATTGAGGATTTTGTTCTAAACTCGCTGTAGAATGTTTGTTTCATCGAACTTATGTTCAAAACATAAAAGTAAGTAGTACAAGATGTAACAAAGTATATGTTTCTCAGCCCACTATTTAAAAGTATAAAAGTTGTTGAAAAGGTGGGACTATGATCTCACCTCGAGTGCACGAGTATAAATGTACTTCACAAAGTAAACATGTGCATGAAAGTTGCTTAGCCTTGACCTAAACAAGTAAGTTGTATCAATTAACCGGTTACGTCACAAGGTCGGGCGAAATGTGCTCAATTAGTCCTATGGCTCGTTACGACTCGAATAAATATAGCATGTGAATCAAGTTGTCAAGTTTCATGCAAGAATCAAGTATAAAATAAGATTTGAACGATTGCATAAGTGTTTGGTTAAGTTTGACTAAAAGTCAAACTCGGTCAAGTAAAAGTCAACGAAAAAGTCAACACGTTCGGGTCGGGTCCCGAACTATTTTTCTGAGGTTATTAATCATATATAAGCATGTTAGAACAAGTTACATGTGAATCGGAGGTGCGTAGCATAGCAAACATTTTTCAAAATTTGATAAAGTAGGTCAGAAGCCAAACACGGCAAATGCCGCGCCGCGCCAATAGGCGTGGCCTGGTGCCTGGCCTGTTTCAAAAGTTCAAGTCTCAACCAAACCTCAATTTAGCACAAATCACAAACCGTAAACACTTAGAATACGTATCTTATATCGTTGGAAAGCTCTTTTGACAAGGGATACAACTAAACACGTTTCATCAATCGAAAACATCATTTGAAATAACCGAATTCTCGTCAAGTGATCATTAAAGGTTCGTTATCAAGGTTTCAAGTTCGTAAAACGTATTTTATGATTCGGAAATCCAATTTACACATACGATATGCCGTTTCGAAGGTAATTAAACCGGTCTTCCTAGGAAGTGAAGTTTATCATCGATAGTAAGCTCATTGAAAAGGATAACAAGTTCTTGTTCGCAAGACACGTCCTTAAGTTTGATACATAGAATGTAGGATGAACGGAGACTCAAATGATTCTGAAAATCTAAACGGTAACCAACGGGCCCAAAACGCCCCAAGATTTTCAAAGAATTAAAATATCTCGGATTTAGCTTTCTACGTTTCTTGAAACGGATTACACCTCCTCAAGGTGCGACTTTTAACGTTACGCGGTTTCCCACTAGGAATTTGAAATGTTTACGTCTAACATCGGTGTAGCTCTTTTGGCGACTACGGGCCGTCTTGAGCCTTTCTTGGAATTGAATAATTTTCCGGTTGTTTCATGAATGAGTTTGGGTTCGGTGGTTCGCTTGTCACCTACTTCAGTTCAACAATTTAAGAAAACGACAATTGCGGCTATACGGGTCCTCGAAAAGTGTGACGTTAATACTCGAATGAAAATTATTGTAGTAAGAGAATTCGGCTAAAGGCAACTACTTTTCTCAAGTAAATTTGAAGTTGATAACGCAAATTCGTATTACGGTTTCCAAGGTTTGAATTGTATGTTTGCTCGGTCCGTCGAGTTGTGGTTGATGTGTTGTACTCATGTTTAAACGTGGTCCCGAGGCTTTTTGTAAGGCACCCCGAAATCTAGATGTGAAACGAGGATCTCGATCCGAAACGAAGTATATCTCCTCAAGATATATTTTGAACAAGTTTTTGTTCTCAAGAATCTCGTGCCGCGGAAGATTTATCGGTTTCCGAAAACGTTCGTTAGGACTATTCACCCTCGAGGCGAATACTAGTATAGTGTGAAGAGTCTCTCTCTCCATTGAGAATTTAGATAAAATATTTCCTTAAACGGAAATACGAGTGTAAGGCGAGAGAAGTTTCTGCCTCGATGTGAGCATACCAAGCATTTTGTAGTTCGTCTATAAAATGGTGCCAAAACGAGATAGTATACACGTATAACATATGTTTGAAGTTGAAAGAATTTATCATTCATTCGGAAGCATAAATATGGTTCGACAATAATCGACGATGTGTCCCGGGTACGGTTGTTATCAGTATTCTCAGAGTCTTCGGATATCCAAACAAGAAAAATAAAGTCATGTACATGGCACATGGTGGTGATTAGGTTGATCGAGTCCAACCACCATCACGTGTCATTAGAACTTTGGTATGACTTACCGTAATATAACCACGTTGATCGAGTATCGTTATATTACGCTAACTCATACCTCCATTCCCACATCACTCCATAGATTCAAGTTCGTATAATCGTGAAGTTTTAAAATGAACAAAGTGTAACGACGTCTCTAACGTAACTCGTATTGAATCGAAAGAATTAGTACAACTCTAAAGAAGCGTTCCCCGAGGGAAGTGTATAAATGATTGTTCACGTCAATGCGGTTCAAGTCAAACAATAATGTATTCCGGTACGAGAAGTGTAATGAATCATGATAACGAATAGTACGTAACCGTAGTGATAATTAGCGATGACGATACTCACCTCGAGTAGTGATGGTAATAACAAGAAGTGGTAGATAGTAAGGAACACCGGTGTGACACCGATAGTAAGTTGAAACGGTGGCGAATCATAATCTGGGAGACAGGGTTCCCAAACAAGTGTGACTAATGAAGTCGTCGCCATCCTTACGCGTATGAATCATGAATTTACGTGTATTACCAGAAAGTGGCAGAATACGGATTCGTATGATGAAAACTTGGTACCATTAAGAAGTTTTCCTAAGAACGATTCAAGTATAATGTACAAGTAGTCAAATAAGTGCTATCTATAGAAAATGTATGTCAGAATGCAATGGCTAACTATCCGGTTGTAGTCTAGATTCACTAATGCGTCCTAACGACTCTGTCAGACACACTAATGCGTATCCTAGTTCCCTACAACCAACGCTTTGATACCATCTGTAACGAACCGAATAAATCGTCATTGACGGCGCCGTTAACTTAAGTCCCATTGCGTGGTCATAGTCCCTATATGAGACACGTTTGACCAAAATTATGTCGCATTCATTTGAAACGTGCATGAGTTGCAAAGTTTAGTTCACCAAATGGATCGACAAAAAGTTTAAGTTTACAAAAGGTAGTAAAGCATAAATGAAATAAACTTGCGACATAATATAAGTTGAAAGTCACGGTTGCTATAAATAGCGTAAGTATGTATGCTTTAAGTTTGAATCCAAAGATGCTATCACTAGTGTATGCATGTATGCTTGACCCCAAGCAAGTAATCAAAGTGTACGCGGAAGCATGTATCAAATAGCCATGTATGAACCTGAGAAACATATAGAAAGCTGTCAACGAAAAACGTTGGTAAAATCATAGATGTAGTAATAAACGTTATTTTTGAATCACAAGATTTAGTATTTCCATAAAATTGATCATCCAAAAGTTACATTCCAAAAGTTTGTTCGCGAGCACCCAATTTTCAATGCTTAACATTCCTCCCATAGAACCCCATTACAATAGTGTTAGAACATACACTGTTTCTCGAAAATATATTTCATTCGTAAACGGTAGCGAACCGTTTGAATGAGGGTTTGTCAAACCCATATGGATCCATACAACATAAGTTCTCGCTTACACCCGGCAAGTGTAATGATAATCGAATTGAGGATTTTGTTCTAAACTCGCTGTCGAATGTTTGTTTCATCGGACTTGTGTTCAAAACATAAAAGTAAGTAGTACAAGATGTAGTAAAGTATATGTTTCTCAGCCCACTATTTAAAAGTATAAAAGTTGTTGAAAAGGTGGGACTATGATCTCACCTCGAGTGCACGAGTATAAATGTACTTCACAAAGTAAACGTGTGCATGAAAGTTGCTTACCCTTGACCTAAACAAGTAAGTTGTATCAATTAACTGGTTACGTCACAAGGTCGGGCGAAATGTGCTCAATTAGTCCTATGGCTCGTTACGACTCGAATAAATATAGCATGTGAATCACGTTGTCAAGTTTCATGCAAGAATCAAGTATAAAATAAGATTTGAACGATTGCATAAGTGTTTGGTTAAGTTTGACTAAAAGTCAAACTCGGTCAAGTCAAAGTCAACGAAAAAGTCAACACGTTCGGGTCGGGTCCCGAACTATTTTTCTGAGGTTATTAATCATATATAAGCATGTTAGAACAAGTTACATGTGAATTGGAGGTGCGTAGCATAGCAAACATTTTTCGAAATTTGACAAAGTAGGTCAGAAGCCAAACACGACAAATGCCGCGCCGCGGCCCCTGGTGTCGCGCCGCGCCAATAGGCGTGGCCTGGTGCGTGGTCTGTTTCAAAAGTTCAAGTCTCAACCAAACCTCAATTTAGCACAAATCACAAACCGTAAACACTTAGAATACGTATCTTATATCGTTGGAAAGCTCTTTTGACAAGGGATACAACTAAACACGTTTCATCAATCGAAAACATCATTTGAAATAACCGAATTCTCATCAAGTGATCATTAAAGGTTCGTTATCAAGGTTTCAAGTTCGTAAAACGTATTTTATGATTCGAAAATCCAATTTACACATACGATATGCCGTTTCGAAGGTAATTAAACATACATTGCATCTAAACACTTACTAACAACATTAACAAGCATTCAATGCATCAAAGGTTCATTTTAAAGTCTATCAAACCCTAACCAAAATTCACAAAAATCAATAATCATGGGTTTGAAGTTTTCTTAATCAACCTACGCATCAAAACGAAGCTAGTGGTACTAGTAACACAATTAAAACATGAATTTTAACAATTTAACAACATTAACTCATCCAAAATCAAAGATGAAGCACACCTATTTTCAAGTTCATGCTAGTTACTCCAAAACAACAAATCGAGCAAACACAACATATATTCATGTTATACTCGAGCCATAGACACTAACTAACACCATTTCAAGTATATAAAATGAATTTAGAGAAATCTAGTATTTTAGAAACGTTTCCCAAACGAGATGAAATTGGTATCAAATTGTAGAGGATGAAGAGAGGATTCCAAATATGTAATTTGTTTTGTTGTAAGCCTCCTAGATCGAATTTAGATAATGAATGAATGATTCGGGTGTTTGAGATCAAAAATGGAAGAGAGAAAAGAGAGAAAGAGATGAGGGAAGAATGAGTGGTGGTAGTGGTGGGTTGACTAGTTGACCTAGTCAACTAGTTTGCCCACTTGACTCCAATAGTCCCTCGAGTTTAAAAGCGGGTGCGTGAATTTACCAAACGAATTATTTTAAAATGCTAGATTAAACGAGAGATGTTATAATTTAATAACGGGAATATTATGAACGTTAGTCAACGAAAGGTACGAATTTAGATAACGGAAGATATTATCTAAAAAAAAGACGGTGTTAAAATAAACTTAACGGAAAAATGCGGGATGTTACATTACCTCCACATTAAAAGAAATTTTGTCCCGAAATTTAGTTGGAAGTAGTCGTCGTTGTTTCTTCCTCGAGATCTTGTGTAGTCAATTCTACGGATAAGTGAAGGTACTTCCTTGGGCATTTCAACAAACTTTGAAAATCGGGGTTTTACTTTGTTTCAAAATTTGGTTTCACGATTCATAGTTTCAACCGGTCTTCCTAGGAAGTGAAGTTTATCATCGATAGTAAGCTCATCGAAAAGGATAACAAGTTCTTGTTCGCAAGACACGTCCTTAAGTTTGATACATAGAATGTAGGATGAACGGAGACTCAAATGATTCTGAAAATCTAAACGGTAAGCAACGGGCCCAAAACGCCCCAAGATTTTCAAAGAATTAAAATATCGCGGATTTAGCTTTCTACTTTTCCCGAAACGGATTACACCTCCTCAAGGTGCGACTTTTAACGTTACGCGGTTTCCCACTTGGTATTTGAAATGTTTACGTCTAACATCGGTGTAGCTCTTTTGGCGACTACGGGCCGTCTTGAGCCTTTCTTGGAATTGAATAATTTTCCGGTTGTTTCATGAATGAGTTTGGGTCTGGTGGTTCGCTTGTCACCTACTTCGGTTCAACAATTTAAGAAAACGTCAATTGCGGCTATACGGGTCCTCGAAAAGTGTGACGTTAATACTCGAATAAAAATTATTGTAGTAAGAGAATTCGGCTAAAGACAACTACTTTTCTCAAGTAAATTTGAAGTTGATAACGCAAATTCTTATTACGGCTTCCAAGGTTTGAATCGTATGTTTGCTCGGTCCGTCGGGTTGTGGTTGATGTGTTGTACTCATGTTTAAACGTAGTCCCGAGGCTTTTTGTAAGGCACCCCGAAATCTAGAAGTGAAACGAGGATCTCGATCTGAAACGAAGTATATCTCCTCAAGATATATTTTGAACTAGTTTTTGTTTCTCAAGAATCTCGCGCCACGGAAGATTTATCGATTTCCGAAAACGTTCGTTAGGACTATTCACCCTCGAGGCGAATAATAGTATAGTGTGAGGAGTCTCTCTCTCCATTGAGAATTTAGATAAAATATTTCCTTAAACGGAAATACGAGTGTAAGGCGAGAGAAGTTTCCGCCTCGATGTGAGCATACCAAGCATTTTGTAGTTCGTCTATAAAACGGTGCCAAAACGAGATAGTATACACGTATAACATATGTTTGAAGTTGAAAGAATTTGTCATTCATTCGGAAGCATAAATATGGTTCTACAATAATCGACGATGTGTCCCGGGTACGGTTGTTATCAGTATTCTCAGAGTCTTCGGATATCCAAACAAGAAAAATAAAGTCATGTACATGGCACATGGTGGTGATTAGGTTGATCGAGTCCAACCACCATCACGTGTCATTAGAACTTTGGTATGACTTACCGTAATATAACCACGTTGATCGAGTGTCGTTATATTATGCTAACTCATACCTCCATTCCCACATCACTCCATAGATTCAAGTTCGTATAATCGTGAAGTTTTAAAATGAACAAAGTGTAAAGACGTCTCTAACGTGACTCGTATTGAATCGAAAGAATTAGTGCAACTCTAAAGAAGCGTTCCCCGAGGGAGGCGTATAAATGATTGTTCACGTCAATGCGGTTCAAGTTAAACAATAATGTATTCCGGTACGAGAAGTGTAACGAATCATGATAACGAATAGTACGTAACCGTAGTGATAATTAGTGATGACGATACTCACCTCGAGTAGTGATGGTAGTAACAAGAAGTGGTAGATAGTAAGGAACACCGGTGTGACACCGATAGTAAGTTGAAACGGTGGCGAATCATAATCTGGGAGACAAGGTTCCCGAACAAGTGTGACTAATGAAGTCATCGCCATCCTTACGCTTATGAATCATGAATTTACGTGTATTACCAGAAAGTGGCAGAATATGGATTCGTATGATGAAAACTTGGTACCATTAAGAAGTTTTCCTAAGAATGATTCAAGTATAATGCACAAGTAGTCAAATAAGTGCTATCTATAGCAAATGTATGTCAGAATGCAATGGCTAACTATCCGGTTGTAGTCTAGATTCACTAATGCGTCCTAACGACTCTGTCAGACACACTAATGCATATCCTAGTTCCCTACAACTAACGCTCTGATACCATCTGTAATGACCCGACAAAATCGTCATTGACGGCGCCGTTAACTTAAGTCCCGTTGCGTGGTCATAGTCCCTATATGAGACACGTTTGACCAAAATTATGTCGCATTCATTTGAAACGTGCATGACTTGCAAAGTTTAGTTCACCAAACGGATCGACAACAAGTTTAAGTTTACAAAAGGTAGTAAAGTATAAATGAAATAAACTTGCAACATAATATAAGTTGAAAGTCATGGTTGCTATAAATAGCGTAAGTATGTATACTTTAAGTTTGAATCCAAAGATGCTATCACTAGTGTATGCATGTATGCTTGACCCCAAGCAAGTAATCAAAGTGTACGCGGAAGCATGTATCAAATAGCCATGTATGAACTTGAGAAACATATAGAAAACTGTCAACGAAAAACGTTGGTGAAATCATAGATGTAGTAATAAACGTTATTTTTGAATTACAAGATTTAGTATTTCCATAAAATTGATCATCCAAAAGTTACATTCCAAAAGTTTGTTCGCGAGCACCCAATTATCAATGCTTAACATTCCTCCCATAGAACCCCATCAAAATAGTGTTAGAACATACACTGTTTCTCGAAAATATATTTCATTCGTAAATGGTAGCGAACCGTTTGAATGAGGGTTTGTCAAACCCGGATCCATACAACATAAGTTCTCGCTTACACCCGGCAAGTGTAACTAATGATAATCGAATTGAGGATTTTGTTCTAAACTCGCTGTAGAATGTTTGTTTCATCGAACTTGTGTTCAAAACATAAAAGTAAGTAGTACAAGATGTAACAAAGTATATGTTTCTCAGCCCACTATTTAAAAGTATAAAAGTTGTTGAAAAGGTGGGACTATGATCTCAACTCGAGTGCACGAGTATAAATGTACTTCACAAAGTAAACGTGTGCATGAAAGTTGCTTAGCCTTGACCTAAACAAGTAAGTTGTATCAATTAACCGGTTACGTCACAAGGTCGGGCGAAATGTGCTCAATTAGTCCTATGGCTCGTTACGACTCGAATAAATATAGCATGTGAATCAAGTTGTCAAGTTTCATGCAAGAATCAAGTATAAAATAAGATTTGAACGATTGCATAAGTGTTTGGTTAAGTTTGACTAAAAGTCAAACTCGGTCAAGTAAAAGTCAACGAAAAAGTCAACACGTTCGGGTCGGGTCCCGAACTATTTTTCTGAGGTTATTAATCATATATAAGCATGTTAGAACAAGTTACATGTGAATCGGAGGTGCGTAGCATAGCAAACATTTTTCAAAATTTGATAAAGTAGGTCAGAAGCCAAACACGGCAAATGCCGCGCCGCGGCCCCTGGTGTCGCGCCGCGCCAATAGGCGTGGCCTGGTGCCTGGCCTGTTTCAAAAGTTCAAGTCTCAACCAAACCTCAATTTAGCACAAATCACAAACCGTAAACACTTAGAATACGTATCTTATATCGTTGGAAAGCTCTTTTGACAAGGGATACAACTAAACACGTTTCATCAATCGAAAACATCATTTGAAATAACCGAATTCTCGTCAAGTGATCATTAAAGGTTCGTTATCAAGGTTTCAAGTTCGTAAAACGTATTTTATGATTCGGAAATCCAATTTACACATACGATATGCCGTTTCGAAGGTAATTAAACATACATTGCATCTAAACACTTACTAACAACATTAACAAGCATTCAATGCATCAAAAGTTCATTTTAAAGTCTATCAAACCCTAACCAAAATTCACAAAAATCAATAATCATGTGTTTGAAGTTTTCTTAATCAACCTACGCATCAAAACGAAGCTAGTGGTACTAGTAACACAATTAAAACATGAATTTTAACAATTTAGCAACATTAACTCATCCAAAATCAAAGATGAAGCACACTGATGTTTCGCGAGGTGTATATAAAATAGTTATTAAATTTTAGCAGAAAATACTATTAAATACGATACAATTTTACACAAGATATTTATTTATTTATAGAATGGATATACTTAAACCTTGCTACAACACTTATAGGCAGTGTACCTAATCGTACAGTAGTGTAGTTTTTAGTAAGTCCGGTTCGTTCCACAGGGAAATCTTTAAACAAAGCTCAACGCTATATTAGTTTACTTTTATAAAAATACAAATATATATATAAGTAATATTATTATTATAAAGGGGGGTTTTTACCGTTTAATGACCGGTTTGTCGATTTTAAAACTTTAGTCGCAGTTAAAACCTAATGTAAAATATAAAATAAATACAAGACTTTAAATTAAAGCGTAAAGTAAATAACGATAATGAAATTGCGAATAATAAAAATGCGATAAAATAAAATTGCGATAATTAAAAGTACGATAATTAAAAGTGCGATAAAATAACAATAAATAAAAGTGCGATAATTAGAAGTGCAATTAAATATAAAATAAAGGAAATTAAATATGAAATAAAAGAATTATGCTTATTTAAACTTCCGTAATCATGATGTTTGACGCGTTGATTTTAGTTTTATGCCCATGGGTTAATTGTCCTTTGTCCTGGATTATTCAATATGTCCGTCTGGTTTTTGTCCATAACAGTCCATCAGTCATAAATATAAATTGCAAGTGTCCTTGTCAAATTATTATTATACCCGAAGATAAATATTCCAACTAATTGGGGATTCGAATTGTAACAAGGTTTTAATACTTTGTTTAATGAATACACCAGGTTATCGACTGCGTGTAAACCAAGGTTTTACTACTTTGTTAACAATTACACCAATTACCCTTGAATGTAATTTCACCCCTGTTTTAATTATTCTAGTGGCTATTAATCCATTCCCGTGTCCGGTTAAATGAACGATTATTCGTACAAATAAATACCCCGCCCATCGTGTCCGATCGAGTGTATATGGTAATTTATAGGGACGCCCAATTGTAAATCTTTATATTAACATTAACAAACTTTCATTTAGTTAAACAAATATAAAGCCCATTAATAGCCCATAGTCTAGTTTCCACAAGTGTCGTTCTTTTGTCCAAACCCCAATTATGGTACAAAGCCCAATTACCCAATTTTAGTAATTAGCCCAACATCATGATTACTTTGTTTTAAATAAGCATAATAATAACTTAGCTACGAGACATTAATATAAAAAGGTTGAACATAACTTACAATGATTAAAAATAGCGTAGCGTTACACGGACAGAATTTCGACTTACACCCTTACAACATTCGCTAACATACCCTTATTATTAGAATTATAATTAAAATTAAAATATAAATTATAAATATAAATATATATTACTCGTATATATTGAGAGAGAGATGAAAAAAAGATGATAAATTCGATCAGAATTCGGTTGGCTTTATAGCCAGAAATGGAATTTGGGGCTCCGCGACTCGCGGCAAAAAGCCCTTCAAACTCCGCGAGTCGCGGAGAGGTATTTTCATTTCACACCCTTGGAGTTTCTGGCTGCCGACGGTTTTTTTATATATATATATAATATATATATAATTAATATAATTAATTATATATTATATTATATTTATATACATAGTTAACTTGTAATTTTTAGTCCGTTGCGTCGAGCGTTAAGAGTTGACTCTAGTCCCGGTTCCGGATTTTCGAACGTCCTCGCGTACAATTTAATATCTTGTACTTTGCGTTTTGAATCTTGTACTCTTGTGATTTCGAGACGTTTCTTATCAATAATTGGAACCTTTTTGATTGTCTTTTGTTCTTTTGAGCTTTTTGGTCGTTTGCGTCTTCAATTCGTCGAATCTGTCTTTTGTCTTCACCTTTTATTATTTAAACGAATATCACTTGTAAATAGAACAATTGCAACTAAAAGCTTGTCTTTCTTGAGGAATAATGCTATGAAATATATGTTCGTTTTTAGCATTATCAAATATTCCCACACTTGAGCGTTGCTTGTCCTCAAGCAATATTGGCTTGAAATACTAGAATCACTTCTTTATTCTTCACACTTTGTACATCAGTGATTTCTATACGGCGGTATAAACAATGGTAGTAACGATATGGTTTACAGTCCCACATGACTATAAAAATTTAGATCCATTAAGGAAATTGGATCTTTATGAAAACATTTGATCTTTTGAAAATTAAATCTAGTTTTTACCCTAGATAAGTTTTCCGGAATAACCCTTTACCGGTGTTTGCAAAATATTTTTGTGGGTTTAGTGGGTTTCAGATTTGAAAATTTTAGCTCAAAACTTGCGGTTTTGTGTCACCCACTTGCTAACCTTGTATTTGGAAAGCAACACGTCCAGTTTACTTGTCCCGTATATTACCTTTCGGCAAACTACCGTCCGGTTTTAAAGGAAAGCGTTGAACAAGCAACTGTTTAAGGCAATGTCCCGTGACATGCTTTTGATTATGGTCTATAACGTGTCGGACGCAATTACTATCCTTGGTAGGAGCAATAGTAAAGCTCACCCTTATAATTTGTCGGTCTGGCACAAGGTCCTGTCTTTGACCATGTTATGCAACCACCGTTCTTACGGTTGACACCCGATTTGGTTCAGGTGACCTAATGAATTCTAGGTGAATTCCTAGGATTTTACGTTCAATGGTAATGAACGCATTGAAAATAGGGTTTTCAGAAAACAAATCGGTTTGTATTTTTGATCAAAATATTTTCTCGTTTAAGCTCGAGTTTAGATATCATTGAATTCCATGAGTTTGTAATTCTCAATCTTTAAGGTCAATCTCAAGGATTGAGTAATATCAGGCTTAAAAGCTGATTTTTAATCTTTAAGGAGATTATCCTTTCTGGGGATCTGATTTATTAGTCTTATCCAGCTAATTTGCACGGTGCCTCCCCATTGTACGAGATAAATCCTTCTCATGGTTAGGATAAATCTGACCACTTGACGACCCTGTTTAATGCTGAGGTCCGTGGATTTCCTGCTGATTTTAGTGATGACTTTTCTAGATTTTTCGTCAACCTACAGCTGGTCTGAACGACAACTTCATGACCTAAATCAAGAAGCGCGTGTCTTTTTCGGAAGACTTTACTTCCTTTTAATGATGGAATTGATTCATCGTGTAGATCCATCTCTTCTTTTCTTTCATCGGGTAAAACAGTTTAGTTTAGTCCAAAGCAAAAGTATTTTCAGTTATTTGTTACAAATATATGTGGCATATGTTTAAAATAACTTGGTAAATTTTCCCACACTTGGCTTTTTATTTTTTCTTTTTATCGTCCTCTATTCCATTTTAAATGAATTTTAACGTTTTAGTTTGTTTCTCAATTTATGTCCTTTTTGAGGTAACAATAATTTCGGTGTTAAAACCTAGTTTTATCGTTCATAAATATGTATAAACATGTTTTTGAATTCATTTAATTGAAAATTTTGAAAAATTTTACTAGAATTGGGTAGTCAGTATATAAGACCAGGGCTGTTCTTTATTATCAGAGAGCACTAGATTCTAATACAACTACTGCTTTACTAGTATTTTTAATGGTAACCAAGTGTTTAATATAAAAATTTTAAAATCCGAAAGAATTTAATCCCTTCCCACACTTAAGATCTTGCAATGCCCTCATTTGCAAGAAATCAGTAACAATTTAAATTATTGAGGGTGATTTGTGTGAAAATGATTAAATTTTTACCAAAGTTTCCAAATATATTGGCGTTTGTTTGCTGAATGATAAATGGTGCACGTCATTTGTTCATTCCGTCTTGTTGTTATTTCACATATATTTTGCATCATTGTCGTCAAAATTACTTGCTTTTGCTGAACTTAATGCCAGTCTTTGAAAATGCGTTGTTTTACCCTGTTGTGTACATAAGATAAACTGCAAACATATATACATATTTTTGAAGTTTGGTTTATTACCCCACATTCAAAAATTATTAAAATCTAAGAATAAAAGTTAGATAATTATAAAAATGATTACAATATTAACAAAAGTATTAAACATATCAATAATTACATATTACAAAATAATAAAAATAAAAAGTAACTAAGGATGATATTGGTACCAATAGGGGTTCCACGCATAACCATAAGTGCTATAGAATGCTTCGGCAGGGTCATACGTAGGATATGGTGGCTGCATCTCTATCGACCAAGGAGGGAAGACGGGTTTCGGTGTAGGAATATAGTTTCTACCTATGTGTTGGCAATGCGCTATGATCTGGTTCTGATGAACTTGCCAATCTTCAAATGCTCTCTGTCTAGCATTTTCGTATTCCTGAGAAGCTATAAACCTATGAATTTCTTGCCCCCCTCCTACATTACCTTGTTCCTGGTTTCTCTCTACCTGTGGATGTCTACCATTGTATCGTACTGCGGCGTTATTTCGCCGCTTCAACACTTTCGCACCATGGTATACATTTAAACCTATAGTGTCGCGGGGTTCCGGCTCTTCTACTAATAATCCCCCCCGACTTATATCCACACCGAGATATTCACCAATCAAAGTAATAAAAATACCACCTCCTATTATGCTATGTGGACGCATCCCTCGAACCATAGCTGATAAATAATAACCCACACAATATGGTATACTTACAGCGCTGTGTGGGTCTCGAATACACATATGGTAAAACAAATCTTGTTCATTTACCTTTTCTTTGTTTTTACCCCTTTGTGTAATCGAATTAGCTAAAAATCTATGTATTACTCTTAATTCGGCTCTATCTATATCCAAATAAGAGTAGTTTCCCCCTTTAAAACGGTGATGGCTTGTCATTTGACTCCACACACCGTGTGTATCAAAATTCTCATCTATTTTCCTACCGTTTAGTATCAATCCTCTACAATCGGCAGATGCTAACTCCTCAGGCGTATATATACGTAAAGCCTGAGCCATGTCCAGTAAAGACATGTGGCGCATCGAACCGCCTAACAAAAATCTAATAAAAGAACGATCGGTTAAACTAGCTACCCGATCATTCAACTCTATACTACATAACAACTCTTCACACCATACTTTATATACAGGTCTGCGTATGGTGAATAAACATATCCAGTCATTAAAAGAAGAATTACCATACCTCTGTACCAGTAATTCCCTAATTGGCCCGGCCAATTCTACAGCTTCCAAGGGTCCCCATTCTATGACCCTCGGTACCTCAACAACCTTAGAGTGAAGAGTATGCAAACCCCGTTGATATTTTGGATAATCTATCCAAAGTCTGTCAAATCGCAGGTTCGGGTGCAACTGTTCCAAGTGCATATCTGAAAAGGTCATGACTGGATGAGGTACATCCTGCTTGTAGTAGTTATCTACCTCCTGTTGTTCCAAGTTCTCAGCAGGAGCATGGCGGGCTTGGGATGAGGATTCACCCCTTTCAGTCTGCAAAACACATCAAACACAAATTTTGTGCATCCAAATATGCATTAGTGTCAGCAAAATCATCAATCAAAATAATTACAATGACATTATCAATTTATATCAAACTTAAGCTTATTTTCACATTTTTATCAAATCTACACTTTTTCAAATAAGCATATACGAAAATTTTCGCCAAGTTCATAAGCATTCAACTCAAATAACATGTCAAAATAATCATTACTAGCAAATAAACAAGTCTCAAATGGCATTATCTTTCAAAAATCAAGTTCATGAATTTTGGACTTGAAAAAGTCCACTTTAATTCTCAAAATCATGTTTAGGTTCAAAGTTTGGATCATTTAACTACCTAGACATGTTACACTACTCAATTTAGCAACAATTCATGACAAAAATTGGCCATAACCTGTTTATATCAAAAAGCCCCAAATTGCTCAAGAACACAAACCCTAGATTCTAAAAATTTTGAAGTTTTTGGCTTCAAATCATGTTAACAAACATCAATCTAGGTTATACATGCATAATATACTAACAATTTAACACTAATTACACTAAAAATTAACAAAATTCAAATTATGAAAATATGCTCAAGAACACACTAAAATTCGGATTTAAAGGTGATTTGGGGTGTAATTGTACCTGTTTTCTTGAGTAGTTCCTAGATATCATCCTTCTCAACATGATTGTAGCAAAAAATTTGGTGATTAACGGTTAAAAATTGAGATTTTTGGAGTGTTTTTGGGTTCTTTTTCGCAGTTTGTTCGGGTTGTTTTTGTGTGGGGGAGATAAACTGATCGAGCAGCTGGTTATATTTTTTTTTCTGTAATTTTGTCCCTCCGCGAGTCGCGGAGGTTTTCACTCAAAACTCCGCGAGTCGCGGAGTTATTTTTTTTTTTTTTTTTTTTTTTTTTTTTTTTTATAATCTTTAACTTATAAAACAATCAAGAAATTAATTTTAAAATTTTGTTTCCCTTGTTATTTAGGACGAGGTCGTTTCGGATCGATGTCCTAGTCCGTCCCTCGACAAAATTTTAAAATTTGTCTCTTTGTAGCGATTGTTTTAAAAGCTAAGATTTTTGGGTTTTTTAATGTTTTTGTATACTTTAAATCAATAAGATTAAAAATAATGATAATAAAAGTTCTCGTCCCTCCCTCGGGTAAAGCAATTTCGGTTCAAAGACCTAGTCTTCAACTTACGACGAATTTTAAAAATCATATTCTTAACTTAATGAGATAAAGTAAATTTTTGTTTTTAAATTCACACAACATAAATATAAAATTCAAAATTAAAATTAAAAATTCACACCAAACTCAAAATTTAAAATGCATAAAATTAAAATTTCATATTTTAAAAATTAAAAATTCACACCAAACTTAATTTAAAAATTCATAAATTCATACCAAACTTATATAAATTTTTCAAATATTTACAATTTTTAAAAATATTGTTTTTACAAAGTTTACAATATTAATTTAAGATTTATTGTCTTTTCTTCTAAACATATGAACGGTCCGTCTCTGCATAAAGTAACAAATTCTGTATTTGAATAGGTTTGATTATTTGAACATTTACCTCCATGTGACCATTTTCCGCATTTGTGACATTTTTCTAGGTGTCGTGCTCTTCTTTTCGCTGCGGATTTTGATTTTCCTTTACCAAATTGTAACTTATTATCTTCGCATCTGGATCCTTTTCTAACTCCGTCCATTCTTTCTCTGATTACTGATACTAATTCACTCGGGAGTATGTCATTATTACGTTTAGTGATCAAAGCGTGTAGCATTAGACCATGGTTTAATTCACAGGCAGTCTTCATTTTGTAAAAACCTAAAAAAAATAAAAATTCAGAATGGGGGGAGAAGACTAGTTCTTTAGGGTCTGCTAGGGAAAGACCATACGTGTTCCATTTTCGAGAACTATACGAAAACAGACAATCTAACTCTAACAGAAATATATATTATCCTTTAAAGACTTGATTCTCCCCACACTTAGTTAGCTGTGGTGTCGAAATTGTGATTAACTTCGTTGTCGACTTCCATCGGACCATGTATGTAATGTTTAACTCTGTGACCATTAACTTTAAATTCAATCCCATTTGAATTTATCAATTCTATCGTTCCGTATGGGAAAACTCTTTTTACTATGAATGGTCCAGACCATCTTGATTTCAATTTTCCAGGAAATAGCTTGAATCGTGAATTGAAAAGAAGAACTCTGTCTCCTTCTTTAAATTCTTTTGAACTTCTGATTCTTTTATCATGCCATTTCTTCGTTCTTTCTTTATAGATTAACGAATTATCGTATGCTTCATGTCTTAATTCTTCTAATTCGTTTAGTTGACTTAATCGTAGACGTCCAGCTTCATGTAAATCAAGATTACATGTCTTCAAAGCCCAAAATGCTTTGTGTTCAATTTCTACTGGAAGATGACATGCTTTTCCATAAACAAGTCTAAAAGGTGTGGTTCCAATTGGAGTTTTGTAGGCTGTTCTAAAAGCCCAGAGTGCATCCTCCAATTTAATGGACCATTCCTTCGAATTTGATCCTACGGTTTTCTCTAGAATACGTTTTAAAGCTCGGTTAGTATTTTCAACTTGTCCACTTGTTTGTGGATGATATGCGGTGGAGATTTTATGAGTTACTCCATATCTTTTAAGAACTTTCTCAAGTTGATTATTACAGAAATGAGTACCCCGATCACTTATTAAAGCTTTCGGTGTTCCAAACCTTGCAAAAAGACGTTTTAAAAAGTTTACTACAACTCGTGCATCGTTAGTTGGGAGAGCTTGTGCTTCCGCCCATTTAGATACATAATCAATGGCTACGAGTATATATAAATTATTATGAGATTTTGGAAATGGACCCATAAAGTCAATACCCCAAATGTCAAATACTTCACATACTTGGATGACATTTTGTGGCATTTCATCACGTTGACTTATTTTTCCGGCCCTTTGACATGCATCACAGGATTTGCAAAGAAGGTGTGCGTCTTTGTAAATTGTAGGCCAATAGAATCCAGCTTCATAAACTTTTCTTGCTGTTAGTTGAGGCCCATAATGCCCTCCTGTTGGTCCTGTGTGACAATGGTTTAAAATTTTACTAGCTTCATCTCCAAATACACATCGGCGTATTATTCCATCGGGACAACTTTTAAACAGATGTGGATCTTCCCAGAAATAGTGTTTTATATCACTGAAGAATTTCTTTCGTCTTTGGTACGATAATCCTTTTTCAAGGAATCCACAAACTAAGTAGTTTGCATAGTCTGCAAACCATGGGATTTCTTTATAATCTATCTTCAATAGATATTCATCAGGAAAGTTGTCTTGTATGGCCGATTCATTCAGAACTTCTAATTCGGGATTTTCAAGACGAGAAAGATGATCAGCGGCGAGATTTTCTGCTCCTTTTTTATCTCGGATTTCAATATCAAACTCTTGTAAGAGTAAGATCCAACGGATTAATCTTGGTTTAGCATCTTGTTTTGAAAATAGGTATCTAAGAGCAGAATGGTCGGTATAGACCACCGTTTTTGCTAGAACGAGATATGATCGAAATTTGTCAAAAGCAAAGACAATAGCAAGGAGTTCTTTTTCAGTAGTTGTATAGTTCGTTTGTGCTCCTTGTAATGTCTTACTAGCATAATATATAGGTTGAAATCGTTTTTCAATCCTTTGTCCTAAAACGGCTCCCATTGCAAAATCACTTGCATCGCACATTAGTTCAAATGGTAGATTCCAATTTGGTGTTATCATGATCGGTGCATTAGTGAGTTTTTCTTTAAGAATATTAAAAGATTTGATACATTCATCTGAAAAGATGAATGGCGCATCCTTTTCTAGGAGTTTATTCATAGGAGTGGCAATTTTAGAAAAATCTTTTATGAAACGTCGGTAAAAACCGGCATGCCCTAGGAAACTCCTAACTCCTCTAACATTGGTGGGATGTGGAAGTTTAGCAATTACATCTACTTTAGCTCTATCCACTTCAATTCCTTCTTTTGAAATTTTATGTCCAAGAACGATGCCTTCTTTAACCATGAAATGGCATTTCTCCCAATTAAGTACTAGATTTGATTTTTCGCATCTAATTAGCATTCGTTCCAGATTAACTAGACATGATTTAAATGTATCACCGAAGACTGAAAAGTCATCCATGAATACTTCCATGCATTCTTCTATCATGTCATGAAAAATCGCCATCATACACCTTTGAAAGGTTGCAGGGGCGTTGCAAAGTCCAAATGGCATGCGTTTGTAAGCAAAAGTACCATAAGGGCACGTGAATGTGGTTTTCTCTTGATCTTCGGGTGCTATTGGAATTTGAAAATATCCGGAAAATCCATCTAGAAAACAGTAGTAACTATTTCCGGCTAATCTTTCCAACATTTGATCTATGAAAGGTAAGGGAAAGTGATCTTTTCTGGTGGCGTCATTTAATTTTCTATAATCAATACATACACGCCATCCTGTTACAGTCCTAGTAGGAATAAGCTCATTTTTCTCATTTGTGATAACAGTCATGCCACCCTTCTTAGGCACGCATTGAACTGGGCTTACCCATGGACTATCAGAAATTGGATATATCAAACCTGCATCTAGCAGTTTAATAATCTCTTTCTTAACTACATCTTGCATATTAGGATTTAGTCTTCGTTGGCGTTGCACATACGTTTTATGACCTTCTTCCATAAGGATTTTATGTGTGCAATACGAAGGACTTATTCCTTTAATATCATGAATCTTCCATGCAATGGCTGGTTTATGAGCTTTCAACACAGAAATGAGTTGTGATTTCTCATTTTCAGTAAGAGAAGACGATATTATTACAGGTAATTCAGATTCACCATGTAAATAAGCGTATTCCAAATGGTTTGGAAGTGGCTTTAATTCTAATTTCGGAGGTTCTTCTATCGATGATTTATATCGATATCTGTCTTCTTCTTTTAGCATTTGAATTTCTTCTGTTGTTGGTTCATATCCATTAGCTATAAGTGTAGCTAACATTTCAGCTTCATCAATTGGTTCATTACCTTCTCCTAAAGAACATTCTCCTGTTCCTTGTAATTCTGGAAATTCTTCTAATAATTCTGCATGTGCATCTATAGTTTTAATATAATAACATGTATCATCTGCAGATTGTGGTTGTTGCATTGCTCTATCAACTGAAAAGGTAACACTCTCATCCTCTATACTTAGGGTCAGTTTCTTACCGAACACGTCTATCATTGCTTTAGCCGTGTTTAAGAATGGTCTTCCTAATATGAGAGGAACTTGAGAATCTTCTTCCATGTCCAAAACAACAAAATCTACTGGAAATACTAAAGTACCAACTTTAACTAGCATGTTCTCCATTATCCCTCTAGGATATTTTATTGATCTATCGGCTAGTTGTATGCTTATTCTTGTTGGTTTTAATTCTCCAAGGTCTAGTTTAGCGTATAGTGAATACGGCATTAGATTTATACTAGCACCTAAATCAGCCAATGCTTCTATTGAACTAAGGCTACCCAGAAAACATGGAATTGTGAAACTTCCTGGATCAGATAATTTTTCTGGTATCTTATTCAACAGCACTGCTGAACAATTTGCATTCATAGTAACAGCCGAGAGTTCTTCCATTTTCTTTCTATTCGTGATTAGATCTTTCAAGAATTTAGCATATCTTGGCATTCCTGAAATTACATCAATGAAAGGAAGATTTACATTTATCTGTTTAAACATATCCAAGAATTTGGATTGCTCGGCTTCAAGTTTTTCTTTCTTCATTTTACTCGGGTAAGGAAGTGGTGGTTGGTATGGTTTAACATAAGGTTTATCCTTAACTGTGTTATCTTCATTAACCTTTTCAACTACCGGTTCTTTTTCCTTATCCTGATCAGGTTGTGGTTCTTGTGTAGTAGGGATAGTTTCATCAGAAGTTACAGGTATTTCAGGTGGTTTAAGTGTTGTACCACTTCTTGTGGTAATAGCTTTAGCTGTTTCATTCCGGGGGTTAGCATTTGTATCGCTTGGTAAACTTCCCGGTTTTCTTTCACCTATTAACCTTGCTAGGTTACTTACTTCTTGTTCCAGATTTTGAATAGAAGCTTGTTGATTTCTAAATGCTTGAGCATTTTGTTCATTTGTTTGTTTTTGAGATGTGAAAAACTGCGTTTGAGTTTCAACTAGCTTCGTCATCATATCTTCTAAATTCGGCTTTTTATCATCGGTTTGTTGTGGTGGTTTGTTTTGAAAATTCGGTCTTTGCTGATTGTAAGTATTATTGGATACTTGTTGATTGCTAGGACCTTGTTGGTTGTTGTATGGAATATTTCGGTTATAATTCTGGTTTTGATTGTAAATCGGTCTTGGCGGTTGATAATTATTCTGATAATTATTTCCAGGCCTTTGGTTTATGTATGAAATATTCTCTCTTTGTTCCATTGTTAATTCAATACTGAGACAATCTTTTGTCAAATGTGGTCCTCCACACTGCTCACAACTAATTCGTATAGCATGAATATCCTTAGTCATCTTTTCCATTCGTCTCTCGAAAGCATCTATCTTTGCTGAAATGGAATCTAAGTCATGGCTAGAATCGGCTCTAGCTGCTTTAGATGATCTAATGATATCTTTTTCTTGATGCCACTCATGTGAGTGGGAAGCAGTGTTATCAATAATTTTGTAAGCATCAGTTTCGGTTTTCTTCATAATAGAACCACCAGCTGCTATATCTATATCTTTCCTTGTAGTGATGTCGCATCCTCGGTAGAATATTTGTACTATTTGACAGGTGTCTAAACCATGTTGCGGACATCCTCTTAACAACTTTCCATATCTTGTCCACGCCTCATATAGAGTTTCATTTGGCTTCTGTGTGAACGTAACAATTTCTGCTTGAAGTCTTACGGCTTTAGATGCAGGAAAGAATTGTTTAAGAAATTTGTCAATTAAAACATCCCATGTATCGATCGCTCCTTCAGGTAACGATTCCAACCAATCTTTGGCTTCTCCCTTTAAAGTCCAGGGAAATAACATGAGATATATCTGTTCATCCTCCACTTCTCGGATTTTAAATAGTGTGCAGATCCTATTAAAGGTACGTAGATGTTCATTTGGATCTTCCTTCGGCGCACCACTAAATTGGCATTGATTAGTCACCATGTGTAGAATTTGTCCTTTGATTTCATAATCTGGCGCATTAATGTCTGGATGAGTAATTGCGTGACCTTGGCCAGTGCGTTTAGCTCTCATTCGGTCTTCCATACTTAAAGGTTCCAGATTCTCCATAATTGAATTTGTTGACTCGGTATCACTAGATGCTTCAGATTTAATGGTTCGTTCCTCAACAATCTCTGTTTGAATGATTGGTGGTTCCGGAGGAAAGTTTAATGGTTCAGGATCTATGAACCGTTCCTGAATATTTTCTGGATTCTCAATTGTGAGGTTTGTTTCAAAAAATGGATTATCGGAAATTTGAACTGAAGTACTTGGTCGACTGGATGACGATTCTAAAGAAAAATCAACGGCGGTTATATTTGTTAAACGATGTCTTGATCGAGTTACAGGTGGTGAACGTACAAAAGGTGGTGAACGTCTTGCTCGGTGCATTCACAGAATATCCTATTAGTTTTTAAAAGGAAAGAAAAATTATAATAAGTTATCCAATCAATAGACTTTTCTGATTTTGCCCACGTTTCGAATAGCCAAAAGATGCAGCAGAGGGGCAGGATTCGTTTGGTCTCAATATAATTGAGGACTGTTTGGCTCCAATAACCCGGTCCACGTACAAATCCAACTATTACTACGAACCAGAAAATTTTGATGTCTATCAATTTAACCACTTAAAATAAGTTTTCGTAATTTTAAGAAATTTAGATAAGAAGTAGAAAAAATTCTATGTCCTAAAAACTAGAATGGCGAGAAATAAGAGAGAAAAAGAGTTCGTCGAAAAAGGTCGAAAAAGAAAAAAAATATGGTTGAAAAATAAAAGGTGACGGAAAAATAAAAGGAACTTATCAAAACTTAAAAATACTTAACTAATTTAACCTTATTACTACAACTAACTTAAAATTATAATCGCAAATTGAAATTACTAATTGGAATGATAATTGGTACATAGTAAAAGGTCTCTAAAAATATTAAAGCTTACAGGAAAAACTAAATCCCAAATGGAAATAACTTTAAAAGAAACTAAAACTTAAAAAGGCGTCGCAAAATTCTAAAGCACCTAATTCTTAGTCTAAAGAAAAAGCACTTAAGGAATTCTACGGCAAAGCCTAAAAATACAGGAGTAAAAATAACTATAGCAAAAACTAAGTTTAAAATTAATTATGAGCTAAAAATATAAAAGTTACGCTACAATGATTAAAAAGGTACAAAATATAAAAATATACAAAAAGTTGTAAAAAGTACAATTTTTATAAAAATATTATTTTTATATTATTTATTTTACTAAACTATTAATTTTACAATTTAATAAAAACTTATTAAAACTAAATACATAAATATAAAGTAAAAAAGTAAAAAACTAAAATTAATAATAATAATAATAATAATTAAGTTAAATAATAATAATAATAATTAAAACCCGTGATTAATGCAACTTTAGGGTTTTGTCCGTGTGTCAGAAGACCTCCGCGAGTTGCGGTGAATAAAGAGGAAAACCCCGCGAGTCGCGGGGTTCAGGAATTCAGTTGACAGGTTTTGTTTTTACGCGTTTTTCTTTATTTTTTTTTTTTTTTTTTCTTTTTTCTGTTTTTAGTTTAAATAAACGATTTTTAATAAAATTTATATTTTTATAAATTAAAATAAAGATAAAGAAACTTATAAAACTTAAATATTTAACAAAATCCTAAAAATACTTATATTTTTGTTTTTTTTTTTTATATTTTTGAATAATTAAAACGTAATTTTTACAAAAACGACTTTTAATAAAAGTAGATAAAAATCTTTTTTTTTTTTTTTATTATTAGCGTTGCGCTTTCGGCTTTTAAGAGTAATTCCCCGGCAGCGGCGCCAAAAAAATACTTGATGTTTCGCGAGGTGTATATAAAATAGTTATTAAATTTTAGCAGAAAATACTATTAAATACGATACAATTTTACACAAGATATTTATTTATTTATAGAATGGATATACTTAAACCTTGCTACAACACTTATAGGCAGTGTACCTAATCGTACAGTAGTGTAGTTTTTAGTAAGTCCGGTTCGTTCCACAGGGAAATCTTTAAACAAAGCTCAACGCTATATTAGTTTACTTTTATAAAAATACAAATATATATATAAGTAATATTATTATTATAAAGGGGGGTTTTTACCGTTTAATGACCGGTTTGTCGATTTTAAAACTTTAGTCGCAGTTAAAACCTAATGTAAAATATAAAATAAATACAAGACTTTAAATTAAAGCGTAAAGTAAATAACGATAATGAAATTGCGAATAATAAAAATGCGATAAAATAAAATTGCGATAATTAAAAGTACGATAATTAAAAGTGCGATAAAATAACAATAAATAAAAGTGCGATAATTAGAAGTGCAATTAAATATAAAATAAAGGAAATTAAATATGAAATAAAAGAATTATGCTTATTTAAACTTCCGTAATCATGATGTTTGACGCGTTGATTTTAGTTTTATGCCCATGGGTTAATTGTCCTTTGTCCTGGATTATTCAATATGTCCGTCTGGTTTTTGTCCATAACAGTCCATCAGTCATAAATATAAATTGCAAGTGTCCTTGTCAAATTATTATTATACCCGAAGATAAATATTCCAACTAATTGGGGATTCGAATTGTAACAAGGTTTTAATACTTTGTTTAATGAATACACCAGGTTATCGACTGCGTGTAAACCAAGGTTTTACTACTTTGTTAACAATTACACCAATTACCCTTGAATGTAATTTCACCCCTATTTTAATTATTCTAGTGGCTATTAATCCATTCCCGTGTCCGGTTAAATGAACGATTATTCGTACAAATAAATACCCCGCCCATCGTGTCCGATCGAGTGTATATGGTAATTTATAGGGACGCCCAATTGTAAATCTTTATATTAACATTAACAAACTTTCATTTAGTTAAACAAATATAAAGCCCATTAATAGCCCATAGTCTAGTTTCCACAAGTGTCGTTCTTTTGTCCAAACCCCAATTATGGTACAAAGCCCAATTACCCAATTTTAGTAATTAGCCCAACATCATGATTACTTTGTTTTAAATAAGCATAATAATAACTTAGCTACGAGACATTAATATAAAAAGGTTGAACATAACTTACAATGATTAAAAATAGCGTAGCGTTACACGGACAGAATTTCGACTTACACCCTTACAACATTCGCTAACATACCCTTATTATTAGAATTATAATTAAAATTAAAATATAAATTATAAATATAAATATATATTACTCGTATATATTGAGAGAGAGATGAAAAAAAGATGATAAATTCGATCAGAATTCGGTTGGCTTTATAGCCAGAAATGGAATTTGGGGCTCCGCGACTCGCGGCAAAAAGCCCTTCAAACTCCGCGAGTCGCGGAGAGGTATTTTCATTTCACACCCTTGGAGTTTCTGGCTGCCGACGGTTTTTTTATATATATATATAATATATATATAATTAATATAATTAATTATATATTATATTATATTTATATACATAGTTAACTTGTAATTTTTAGTCCGTTGCGTCGAGCGTTAAGAGTTGACTCTAGTCCCGGTTCCGGATTTTCGAACGTCCTCGCGTACAATTTAATATCTTGTACTTTGCGTTTTGAATCTTGTACTCTTGTGATTTCGAGACGTTTCTTATCAATAATTGGAACCTTTTTGATTGTCTTTTGTTCTTTTGAGCTTTTTGGTCGTTTGCGTCTTCAATTCGTCGAATCTGTCTTTTGTCTTCACCTTTTATTATTTAAACGAATATCACTTGTAAATAGAACAATTGCAACTAAAAGCTTGTCTTTCTTGAGGAATAATGCTATGAAATATATGTTCGTTTTTAGCATTATCACACACCCATTTTCAAGTTCAGGTTAGTTACTCCAAAACAACAAATCGAGCAAACACAACATATATTCATGTTATACTTGAGCCATAGACAGTAACTAACACAATTTCAAGTATATAAAACGAATTTAGAGAAATCTAGTGTTTTAGAAACGTTACCCAAACGAGTGAAATTGGTATCAAATTGTAGAGGATGAAGAGAGGATTCCAAATATGTAATTTGTTTTGTTGTAAGCCTCCTAGATCGAATTTAGATGATGAATGAATGATTCGGCTGTTTGAGATTAAAAATGGAAGAGAGAAAAGAGAGAAAGAGATGAGGGAAGAATGAGTGGTGGTAGTGGTGGGTTGACTAGTTGACCTAGTCAACTAGTTTGCCCACTTGACGCCAATAGTCCCTCGAGTTTAAAAGCAGGTGCGTGAATTTACCAAACGAATTATTTTAAAATGGTAGATTAAATGAGAGATGTTATAATTTAATAACGGGAATATTATGAACGTTAGTCAACGAAAGGTACGAATTTAGATAACGGAAGATATTATCTAAAAAAAGACGGTGTTAAAATAAACTTAACGGAAATATGCGGGATGTTACAACTGATGTTCTTTTCTTCAGGTTTAACTTCCTCGATGTGTGCTAGAATGACGTAACAACATTTTCTTATTAGTTTTTGCGCCTTCAAACTACTAATAAGATTTATTTTCGCGTTGTTCTTTTCTCCGTACACCATTAAAGGTTTTCCTTTTTCACGCAGAATGCGAATCGCATTTTTGTAACAAACGACCTCTGCTCTCACCTTTTTCAACCAGTCCATGCCAATTATTACATCAAAACTTCCTAACTCGACTGGTATTAAATCAATTTTAAACGTTTCATCCCCCAGTTTAATTTCTCTCTCCCAACATATATTATCTGCTAAAATTAATTTACCGTTTGCTAATTCGAGTAAAAATTTACTATCCAAAGGAGTCAATGGGCAACTTAATTTAGCACAAAATTCTCTACTCATATAGCTTCTATCTGCACCCGAATCAAATAAAACATAAGCAGATTTATCATCAATAAGAAACGTACTCGTAACAAGCTCCGGGTCTTCCTGTGCTTCTGCCACATTAATATTGAAAACTCTTCCACGGCCCTGCCCATTAGTATTCCCCTGATTCGGACAATTTCTAATAATGTGGCCCGGTTTTCCACATTTATAACAAACAGCGTTGGTATTACTTGCTCCAACACTATTCGTTTCGGCATTACTTGTTCCGAAATTATTTGTTCCTTTAGTTCTGTTAAACTTTGGTCCGTAGACCTCACACTTTATCGCGCTATGACCATTTATTTTACACCTGTTGCAAAATGTCGTGCAAAGCCCCTGATGATTTTCTTCACACCTATGACATGGCTGTTTTTGGTTTTTGTTGCCGTTGTTGTTATTGAGGTTGTTGTTGGGATTGTTATTGTTGTTGAAACGGTTGTTGTAGTTGTTGTTGTTGTTGGGATGTTTGTTGTAGTTATTGTTAGGATTGCGGTTATTGTTGCGATTGTTGTTGCAATTGTTGGGATAGTTGTTGCGATTGTGGTTGTAATTTTTGTTGTTGTACCGGTGACTCTTGTCACTGTTTTCCTCCCACTTCCTCTTGAGTTGTTTCGTTTTGGCTTCTTCGGCCGCCTGCTCTTTAATTCTTCCCTCAATCTGATTTATGAGTTTATGAGCCATTCGACTTGCCTTCTGTATAGAAGCGGGCTCGTGTGAACTCACATCTTCTTGAATCCTTACTGGTAACCCTTTTACAAATGCGTCGATCTTCTCTTCTTCATCTTCGAATGCTCCCGGACACAATAGGCACAACTCTGTGAATCGTCGTTCATATGTGGTAACGTCGAACCCTTGTGTTCGTAACTCTCTAAGTTCTGCCTTGAGTTTATTGACTTCGTTTCTAGGACGGTATTGTTCGTTCATCAATTGCTTGAATGCCGACCACGGTAGTGCGTAAGCAGCATTTTATCCTACCTGTTCAAGATAGGTGTTCCACCACGTTAACGCAGTACATGTGAAGGTATGCGTAGCGTACTTAACTTTATCCTCTTCAGTACACTTACTTATGGCAAATACCGATTCAACTTTCTCGGTCCACCGTTTCAATCCAATTGGTCCTTCGGTTCCATCAAATTCCAAAGGTTTACAGGCAGTGAATTCTTTGTAGGAGCATCCTACACGATTTCTTGCGCCGTTAGCTGCATTGCTAGATTCACAGTTATTGTTGGTATGTAGCGCAGCCTGTACTGCGGCTATGTTTGCAGCAAGAAAGGTACGAAATTCCTCTTCGCTCACATTCATGGTGTGTCGAGTAGTCGGTGCCATTTCCTTCAAAATAGCCAACTGAATCGAGTTAATCATACAGAATATTAAGAGTAGTCAATAATATTTCGTAGCATAATATGAACTCATTTATAAAAGCTTTTTCTTCATATTAGCGTTTTATAAGTTTAAATTCGGGTACTACCTACCCGTTAAGTTCATACTTAGTAGCTAATATACAATTCAACTACTACAATTCCATATGAAAAACTGATTATAATAATATATCACATACATATATTCTTCAAACTTACAACTTCGCTATATTACATATAACATGAAATATAGTACACTATGATACAGGACAGTTTTGAAGATAAATCTAGTTAATACGCAAGTTGTTCAGCAAAGGAAATAAAGACACGTAATTCATAAGTCCAGAAACAAGTCATGCATTCTGGTTTTACTAAGACGACTTCCCATCCTTGGTCTTGTGGAAAATAACCGTTATGACCATTGGCTAGGCAGCATGTTGTAATGTCGTCAAAAGGACGAGCATTTCGTAATGTCCAACAGCCCCGTAATAATCTAAAAACCTTGTTTCTCACCCCAACTACTGAATCCGTCACTTGTGGGAAGGTTTTATTTAAAAGTTGCAATCCGATGTTCTTTTTCTCACTTTGGTAAGAAGCAAACATCACTAACCCGTAAGCATAACATGCTTCTTTATGTTGCATGTTAGAAGCTATTTCTAATTCACGAAATCCTATGTTGGGATATGTTGAGTCAGAATAGATTCTTAACCCGTAGCGTAAAATTGCATTTTGGTTATCCGCATTAAATGCTTTAAAGAAAACACGGCGTAACTTACGGTCTCCCCAATGTGATATACCCCACCTATCAAAGGAAAGCCTTTTATAAACTAAGGCATTTCTGGAAAGTCTTTCAAATGTTTGACAAGTTAATTTCGCCATAACTAAATGTGCTGATGAATTCTGACCGACTATAGATAAGATTTCCTCAATCATATCCTCTGGTAGGTCTTCTAAAATATTCGGTTGTCTACCCTTAACGTCAATTTTGTTTTTATACTGTAAAATAGACAAGGATTAGATTCGTAATAACAAACAATACAAGCAGTTTTTACATAGAACATAAAAGTACAAGCACACTACAATACATATAATACACAACATGATTACAACCCTCTAATCTGAATCACTGGTTTCTTCTTCTTCGGACTTGGTTCGTTTTCCTAATTTTCTAGAAATATATGGTGTTCCTCTAATACGAGCCGTCGTTTTCCATAATGGTTTAGAAAAACCTGGTGGTTTAGAGGTTCCCGGGTCATTGTTACATTTTAGGAAATACGGATGTTGCCGATACATATAAAGTTCATCGGGGTTGGAATCGGGTTTCTCTATTTTTATACCTTTTCCCTTATTATTTTCTTTTGCTTTATTAAATTGGGTCGAGGTAATTTCTATAACATCACCGGAATCCTCATCGGGATCCGATTCATCGGAAAATTGGTAATCTTCCCAATATTTTGCTTCCTCGGCGAAAACACTATTGAACATTATTAACTTTGGTCCGTTGGTTGAGGATTTTCTTTTATTTAATCGATTTACTATAGGTATCAATATTTCTTCCTCCGGAACCTCTTCTTCTTCTGGTTCCTCCTCTTTCGATTCCTCCTCTTCTGGTTCCTCTTCTTCCGGTTCGTCCTCTTCTGGTTCCTCTTCGGGAATTTGTGAATCTTCCCAAAATATATTCGACTCTTCATTATTATTAGGTGAATCAATGGGATTTGTACTAGAGGTAGACATCTATCACACAATATCAAACACGTTAAGAGATTAATATATCACATAATATTTACATGTTAATAATATATAGTTTCCAACAAAAAAATGTTAAGCACTCGTTTTTGAAGAAAAACACGGTCGAAGTCCAGACTCACTAATGCATCCTAACAAACTCGGTAAGACACACTGATATTGCTTTAAACATACATATATTTCGACGCAATATCATTTATATTTCATCGGCTTTTACCAAAACGAAGACATTCAAATGCATAATTCACGAGAAAAACGGCAAAAGTAAACGCGAACTTGAAGTTTGAAGAAATGATAATAAACGACGGGTTTTAACCAAATATATATCAAGATAACAGTTATCTGAATGAAAGTCCAAAATGATCGAAGAAAAAGAGTTCAAATGAAAGTTCCAAGTCAATATACGTCAACACGGGATCAACAAAGAACAAACGCAAAAATAAAAATAAGAAAAGTTCTGTTTCAACTTACGTGGATCACGTATATAACCACGCGAAACGCGTAATAATTTACTCCTACGCGGAACGTGTGATCCTCTACGCGAAACGCGTAATGTCAAGACCAGATTCAGATTGCAAATTCACATGGGACGGTTTCTTTTGAGTATAATATTATTACTTTTCAGCTTTACAGATACAAAAGATGATACACACTCAATTTTACCTACTACTTCAACTCTTAGAATGTTATAATACGGAGTACGAGTGCAAGGGATAGAGACACAAAATAATATACAGAAGAGTCAGTGCACAGCTCCAAAATTCCATACAACATACACACTCACATATTTTTAAGAAATACGCAGAGAAAATAGGGGAGATACCACACAAATATTAGTCTTTTTATTTTATCAAAGTACTCTGTACTAGTATTATTTTCAGTTCGAAGTTCAATATTTAGGATAATTTCAATATTAAGGGTGTATTGTTCGTGATTAAGGGTATTATTGTGCAAGTGCAAAGGGTGTTGTTATTGTAATTTTTCTACCGTTTGCAGTAAATGAAAGTGAAGATTTTAGTAAGTTTATCCTATTAAAATTATCGTTATCAATTTTTATCGTTATTAGTATGTTTGTATATTTATATTTTTATGATTAATCTAGTATAATGAGTAGCTAAATTTCCCTAGTGTTTGCTTAGATGTAGAGCCCCTAGTGAAATGGATTGTTATCATTTGTAATACATTAAAATGTAACTTAAGTATTTTTAACATTGAGCCTAATTAAAAGAACCATTATTATCTATTTGGATATTTAACCCTTGTCACTTAATTTATTAGATTCAAATAACGAAAGTTATTTTTATTTATATAAATTAAGCTTCAACATTAAAAGTGATTTAGACGAACTTATGAATAGTTTATTAACACTAAATTAGAATTAAAGTTCGGTGGTTTGGGTAATATCATTAGGTATATAATAGTGAAATTGTAAAAAGGGAAACCGTTATGATTTGGGTTTTGGCGAAAGTCAAAACTAGGTTGGGTCTCAATTTAAATGCTTGGGAAATAGTAACTATCTAAATAAGATCCGACGAAAATTAGACTTAATTTAGTTAGTTGAAACTTTATTTATTCGAAAGAAAAATATAAAGTTTTATACTAAACATTTTAATAGAGCTTAAATTTAAAACAATCCATGTATCTAGAGGTGACACATTTAAGTAAACACTCCTATTTATATATTGCAAATACTTATTATTATTATTTATTTACGTATTATTATACAGTTAAAAAAAATATACAATCAATATACATCAGTTTAACAGTACTGTTTTGTCACATCGAATTTAACATACGCGAACCGTGTAGATATATACACGAAACGCGTAGCTTCTAAAATATAAGCATAACGCGTATAAATACACGCGAAACGCGTAAGTATAATACTAGTACTGTACGAATACTGTTTAAAATTTAAGTATTAATTAAATCTTTTATTATTGTTGTAATTAATTTATAATTAGTTTAATTATTATAATTTCCTATAATTCATTTTTAATTTAATTAAAATTTATTATTTAGTTAATTTAAATAAATTTATATTGCTCAAAACAAAATTCTAATCATTTAGTTTTATTACAAGTTATTGTTTTATTAATTACCATTTAGTAATAAAATTGTTGTATCACCATTAGTATAGTTTCATTTAAGTTCATTTCTTTAATAATTATAAATCATATAATCTTGTAATTTTAATTAATAAGTAGTTCAATTAAATTAAGAATAAGTTATATTTTATTATTATTATGTTATGCTAAATATAAATTCCTAATCCAAAACCCCCTTTAAATAAGTTTAACTTCAAAGACTATTAAAAAACCATTAAAACACTCCATCTCCCTGTGGAACGAATCGGATTTACCAACAAACTAAACTACGCGGATAGGACTAGTTGCCTATATATGTGTGAAATCAACCTGAATTCATTAAAACACCACATATACAATAAAACAATTCATGTAACAAAATAACTCAAATCCGTTCATAGATAAAGTTTATGTTTCACCACATCAACTTTTTGGCGCCACATCAACTTTTTGGCGCCGCTGCCGGGGAATCGGTTTTGTTTAAAAGATTTTAATAGACTTTAGGTTATTCAATCCTTTTGTAGGAATTCATTCCTAGAAAAGCTTTTGGTGTTATGATTTCATAATAGAAATTAATGCATGAATTTACGTTCCTCCAACACTGAATTAACTCCTTCATATCCTGAACCCGAAAGAGAATTTCACGGACGTTTAAGAGCTCAAGAAGTAGAATCTCTTGCTGAGGATTTAGAATCACTTTCATTAGATTCTAACTCTGAACCAGATATTCAACCAATCATAGAGCCAGTTATTAAGGAAGAAGAAGAGATGGCTATTACAAATCAAACGATGGAAGCATTAATGAAAGCAACAAGAACAGGTCAAGGCCACACAATTATTCAACCTACGATGACTGACGGCTTTGAAATAAAAGGTCAATTCCTTTACATGGTGACTAATACATGCCAATTTGGTGGAGCTCCATATGAGGATGCTAACGAGCATCTTCATAAGTTTGTAAGCATTTGCAAGCTATTCAAAATCAAAGATGTATCCGATGAAGTCGCATGTTTAAAAATCTTTCCATGGTCACTAAAGGATGATGCAAGAGATTGGCTAGACTCATTACCAGAAGGTTATATTGAAGATTGGAATGACATGATGGACAAGTTTTTGTCAGAATTCTTCCCTGCTTCAAAAGCAGCAAAATTGCAAAGTGATATAAATCACTTCAAGCAAAAGTTTAACGAGACTCTTTATGAAGCTTGGACCCGATTCAACAAAATGCTTAGGGTATGTCCTCAACACGGGTTGAATACATTCCAAAAAGTCCAAATATTCTATAAAGGAGTCAATGTGGCTACTCGAAAGGATATAGATGTTGCAGCAGGAGGATCAATCATGAAGAAAACACCGGAAGACGCTTACACAATCATTGCCAATATAGCAGCACATTCTCATAATTGGCATCAAGAGATAGAATTCTCTAGATCATCAACCGTTGCTAATATCGAAAGCAATGATGAAATTGATTCTTTAAAAGTTCAAATGGCAAATCAAGCAAGGCAAATTGAGAAAGTAACCAAGGAAATGCATGCTATCAGGGTAGGATGTGAACTGTGCCAAGGTCCCCATCTTACTAGAGATTGTGATAAAACAAAGATGGAAGAGCAAGCAAATTTCTTAGGTTACTTGCGAAAAGGTGAAATGAACTTCAACGATTTTCCAGTGATAGAAGCAAATAACCGAAAATATCCTCCAATTAACAACTACTAAGTAGGAGGACCTTCAGGTTTAAACAATAATTACCAAGGAGGAACTTCGATTTACCAAAATAACCAGAATTTCCCAAATCAAAATCAAAGAAATGCACCACCAGGTTACAATAACCTAAACAACCGAAATAAACCTCAACGAATTTATCAAAATAATTTCCAACACAATCAACCACAACCACAAGCACTTATACAACCACAACCCGAGAAGAAATCCGGTTTAGAAGATCTCTTGAGAGATTTTATGGTTAAACAAGAGCAAACTGCAGAAATTCAAACTCAGCAAATTCGAAATCAACAAGCGACGATACAGAATTTAGAAAGAGATGTTGGAAGAATCTCACAGTTATTATCAGAGAGACCACCAGGCGCTCTTCCCTCAAATACTCAAGTGAATCCCAACAACAATCAAACAAGGAATGAGCATGTAAATGCTATAACTACTAGAAGTGGTTTAACTGTTAACCCAGAAACTAGTAAATCCTCAGAAGTTCCTTTGTCTCCTTCTATGTTACAAGTACCCATTGATATAGATGAGCATGTTGAGAAAGAACAAGAGACAGATGATCCACCTGAGATCATATTAAAGAAAATTGAAGAACCACCAGTGAAGGTGCATAAGGCACCTATTCCATACCCGAAGGCATTAAAGAAAGATAAACTCGCGAGCCAATATCAAAAATTTGCAGATATGATCAAGCAAATTAGCATTAACATGCCACTCACGGAAGTTCTTAGGGGTATGCCAAATTATGGAAGGTTTATCAAGGATCTCATAGCTGATAAAGGTAAATATGAAGAAGTTTCAACCACATTCCTCAATGAGGAATGCTCAGCAATTTTACAAAAGCAAAAGATGCCACCGAAACTTGGAGATCCTGGTAGTTTCATTATTCCGTGTCTGATGGGAGATTCAGTAATGTACGATGCATTAGCTGACTTTGGCGCAAGTATCAATCTTATGCCACACTCCTTGTATTTAAAACTAAACCTAGGAGATCTAAAACCAACTAGGATGTGTATACGCCTAGCAGATAGAACTTTTAACTATCCTATTGGTATTGTCGAAAACCTACCGGTTAAAGTTAATCATTTAATCTTTCCTGCCGATTTCGTTGTCCTTGAAATGGAAGAAGATAGTAAGGTTCCCCTAATTCTAGGGCGACCTTTTCTAAATACCGCCGACGCAATTGTGCGTGTTAAAGATAAAAAATTTAGTCTAGGTGTAGGGGAAGATAGAGTTACCTTAAACATAGATAAAGCTATGAAACAACCTATCTCCTTCGATGACGAATGTTATAAGGTAGACATTGTTGATTGTTGTATTGAGAAAGAATTGCAAGAATTATTAAATATAGACACATCAAACTTCACCCCAATGAGTGAAAGTGATGAATTCGATGTAGAGCTTGAACTTGACGAATTGTTGAAAGTAGTCATCGATGAAGATTGCTGTGAGGAAGAAATTCCCAAGGAAGATGAACCCTTTGAAGAAATTACCGATGGTAACAGGTTCCGAATAAAATCTTCCTTGGAAGAACCGCCAACCTTGGAACTTAAAGAACTCCCGGAACATTTGGAGTATGCTTATCTCCAAGGTACGTCACAATTACCTGTTATAATTTCATCAAAACTCTCTGATAACGAAAAGAGTAGGTTAATGTCCGTTCTAAAAACTCATAAGAAAGTAATTGCTTGGAAAACAACCGATATTCCAGGGATTAACCCCGCTTATTGTACTCATAAGATTCTAATGGAAGAAGATTTTAAACCAGTGGTACAAAGACAACGAAGGTTAAACCCTAACATGAAAGAAGTTATCAAAAAGGAGGTTATCAAGTTACTTGATGTCGGGTTAATATACCCTATATCCGATAGCCCATGGGTTAGTCCTGTTCAAGTAGTACCCAAGAAAGGGGGTACAACTGTCGTCCTTAATGATAAGAATGAACTCGTTCCTATAAGAACAATCACTGGCTGGAGAGTCTGTAAAGACTACCATCGTTTAAACGACGACACAAGGAAAGATCATTTCCCACTTCCTTATATTGACCAAATTCTAGAATGTTTAGTGGGAAAAGAGTACTATTGTTTCCTTGATGGATTCCCATTGATCCAAAAGACCAAGACAAGACAACTTTTACTTGTCCATTTGGTACATTCGCATACCGACGAATGCCGTTTGGATTATGCAACGCGCCAGGCACCTTTCAAAGGTGTACGATGGCAATATTTCATGACATGATAGAAGGAAGTATGGAAGTCTTTATGGATGATTTCTCTGTTTTTGGAGACTCCTTCGATTCATGCCTTTCGAACCTCGAGTGAATGTTAATTCGTTGTGAGGAATCAAATCTTGTTTTAAATTGGGAAAAATGCCACTTCATGGTGAAGGAAGGCATTGTTTTAGGACACAAGATTTCTCGAGATGGAATGGAAGTAGACAAAGCTAAGATTGATGTAATCTCAAAGCTTCCTCCTCCAACTAACGTTAAAGGAATTCGTAGTTTCCTAGGTCATGCCGGATTTTATCGACGATTCATAAAGGATTTTTCCAAAATCGCTCGACCCATGACTAAACTTCTTGAGAAAGACAGTACATTCGACTTCAATGACGAATGATTACAAGCTTTCTCCATTCTAAAAGATAAACTTACGAATGCACCTATCATAGTATCTCCCGATTGGTCCAAACCATTTGAACTATTGTGTGATGCTAGTGATTTCGCACTAGGAGCCGTTTTAGGACAACTCCAAGATAAAAAATTTCAACCGATATATTTTGCAAGTAAAACATTAACAGGAGCACAATTCAACTATACAACTACCGAAAAAGAACTCCTTGAAATTGTATTTGCTTTTGATAAATTTAGATCATATATTGTGCTATCCAAAACGATTGTTTTTACAGATCATTCAGCCCTAAAGTACTTGTTCAAGAAACAAGACGCAAAACCTAGATTGATACGTTGGATTCTTCTCTTACAAGAATTTGATATAGAAATGAAGGATAAAAAGGGTACTAAAAATCTCGCTGCTGATCACTTGTCTCGTCTTGAGAATCCCGACCTAGAAAAACTAGATGAATCGATTATTCATGACACTTTTCCCGATGAGTTTCTAATGAGAATAGAAACCGAATTTGAAGTTCCATGGTTTGCAGATTTTGCAAATTATTTCGCCGCAGGAGTATTAATTAAAAACCAAACGTACCAGCAAAATAAGAAATTCTTTGCTGATTTAAAATTTTACTTCTGGGAAGACCCTAATCTTTTTCGAATAGGAGCGGATCAAGTTATCTGTCGATGCGTATATGGTAAAGAAGCTCAACAAATATTGGAGCACTGTCATCAAGGTCCAGCGGGTGGTCATTTCGGACCTAGCTATACAGCTAAGAAGGTCTTTGACTCTGGTTTTTATTGGCCAACCATCTTCAAAGATGCACAACACATGGTTAAAACATGTGATGCATGTCAAAGATCCGGTAACATCTCAAAAAGGGATGAAATGCCACAAAAAGGCATTCTTGTATGTGAAGTAGTTGACATTTGGGGTATTGACTTCATGGGTCCATTTCCCGCATCAAATAAATGCAAATAAATTCTTGTGGCAGTTGACTACGTTTCTAAATGGGCCGAAGCAAAAGCTTTACCCACAAATGATGCCCGTGTTGTTGTCAGCTTTCTTAAAAACCTATTTTCACGTTTTGGGATTCCAAAAGCATTAATCAGTGATCGTGGAACTCATTTTACAAATCAATTACTCGAGAAAGTACTTAAAAAGTAGGGAGTTAATCATCGTTTCTCAACTTCTTATCACCCTCAAACGAGTGGCCAAGTTGAAAACACAAATCGAGGTCTTAAACGAATTTTAGAAAGAACGGTTAAAAATAATCCAAAAATCTGGCATTGAAAGTTAGATGATGCGCTTTGGGCATTTAGAACTGCATTCAAAATGCCCATTGGTACTACACCTTTCTGATTAATTTATGGTAAGGCGTGTCATCTACCTGTCGAAGTTAAACACAAGGCATATTGGGCTCTAAGAGAATGTAACACCGACCTTGTGGAAGCCGGAGAAAACCGATTCTTACAACTTAATGAATTAGACGAGTTAAGACTACAAGCTTATGAAAACTCTAAAACATACAAAGAGAAAACTAAGAGATGGCACGATGCACGATTAAAAGAAAGAAAAGAATTCGAACAAGGGGATAAAGTATTAGTTTTCCAATCACGTTTTAAGTATTCACCTGGGAAACTTAGATCCCGGTGGACTGGGCCATATATAATAAAACAGGTTTTTCCATCTGGATATGCAGAGCTATATAGCAAAGACGGTGGAACTTTCAAGGTGAACGGTCATCGAAGCAAGTTATACTTTGACGGAATCAACACTACGGAAAGAGATGTGAAAGGACCCGTTCATATACATTATAAACGATTCACAATAGTTGATTACATCGCGAGGTATTTGACCTCTATATGATACATTTTACAAACATTGCATTCGTTTTTAAAAGACAAACTTTCTTTACAACGAAAGTTGACGGCATGCACACCATTTCATAATACATCCAACTATAATTTGGCTTAATAATAATCTTGATGAACTCAATGACTCGAATGCAACGTCTTTCAAAATATGCCATGAATGACTCCAAGTAATATCCTTAAAATGAGCTAATGCACAGCGGAAGATTTCTTTAATACCTGAGAATAAACATGCTTTAAAGTGTCAACCAAAAGGTTGGTGAGTTCATTAGTTTATCATAATCAATCATTTCCGTAATAGTAATAGACCACAAGATTTCAGTTTCTATAAATATCCGTACACTCGCAAGTGTATAAAAGTATTCTATAAATTGTAGGCACCCGGTAACAAGCCTTAACATTCATGTTTTACCCTCTAAAGTACACCAGATCAGGCGTGTTTAAAATAACCTCGAAGTACTAAAGCATCCCATAGTCAGGATGGGGTTTGTCAGGCCCAATAGATCTATCTTTAGGATTCGCGCCTACCGTACATAGACAAGTAGTTTAATGTTACCAAGCTAAGGGTATATTTCTGGTTTAAACCCACATAGAATTAGTTTTAGTACTTGTGCCTATTTCGTAAAACATTTATAAAACAGCGCATGTATTCTCAGCCCAAAAATATATATAAAAAGGGAGTAATGAAACTCACCATACTGTATTTCGTAGTAAAAATACATATAACGTCATTTAACAAGTGCAAGGTTGGCCTCGGATTCACGAACCTATATTAATTATATATATTTATATGTTGGTCAATATTTGTCTAACAATTTTTGGTCAAGTCATAGTGTACCACAATCCTAATGCTCGAGACTAATATGCAAAAGTCAACAAAAGTCAACTTAACCCAAAATGACTTCTAAAATTTATACGTGTTTATTATATAACTTAACTATAGTCATTTTATATATTTAAATATATTTATTAGATTTTATAATAATAAAAGTCATTTATTAATAAAAATTTATATTAACGTTTATATATGATAAAATATACTTTTATATATCTTAAGTAGTAAAATTTATAAAGTTCACTTAATATCGTAAAACTATAGTGGTAAGTATTATTAATGTAATTATATTACGCGTGGTGAAAAATATCTTTGTATCCCCTATTTATTTGATAAAATAATATTGATCATAATAATAATAAGTAAAAGTTATATTATTTTGTAATAATAATTATTATTATTCTATAAAAAAATAACAATATTTATATTTACTAAAAATGTTATTATGATAAAATGATAATACTAACATAATAGTAATAATGATATTTTATAATAACAATGATATTTCTATTAAAATAATAACGACGATAGTAATAATAATCATTTTAACAATAATACTAAAATTCAGTTGACTATAACTTCTAATCCGTTCATCGAAACCATTCAATATCTAAATGAAAAGTTCTTAATTTTTCGCTAGCTTTCCAATGACATGCATATCATATACCCTATCTTAGTAACATATGTATCTAATTCAGGATTCAACAAACCTATCTAAGGACAATATCGAATGTACAAGCATGCATAATCCTATATACTCGAGCACTAGTCAGGGATACACTATTGAAATATAAAAGTTAAGTTATGAGTACTCACGTATCAATATTGAGATTCAATATTGCAGGAAAGTACGTAGACGAAACGAAAATGATAAACGTTAGGTTGACCTCACGAGCAATACCCTCGATCAATACCCATAACCTCCATAGCTATAACCCATAATTTCCTTAACTCTATTCCGTTTGAAAACTTATTTTAAAATCGTCTGAATATAACTCCGTCGTAGTATTTTATGTATACTTATAATATCTTGAAATAATACAAAACAAATATATATGTGTAATTCGATTGAGAGAGTTTAGAGAAATATATTTTCAAGTTTCTATGAAATAATAAAACCTATTGAATTCTATTTATAATAGATTTTTGAATTATTAAAGCGAATTATTAAAGTATGAATTATTAAAGTGAATTATTAAAGTATGAATTATTAAAGTGAATTATTAAAGTATGAATTATTAAAGTGAATTATTAAAGTATGAATTATTAAAGTGAATTATTAAAGTTAAAGTAAAGTAAAAGTAAAGTAAATGTAAAGTTAAAGTATAGTAAAAGTATAAAAACTATGTAAGTATAATACGCTTATAAATATATATAATATTAATTTAAATCGTTATATATATTTAATGAAATAAAATATAAATATCGTTATATTTATTATACTGGTTAAGTAATGAGTTGTCAAAAGTGATTCTAGATATTTATAAAAGTTATATACGTTTTAATAATAAAGTTCTTTTTAAACTGAAAACGTCTTTGTACGTTTGAAAATAGATTAATAGAATATTATGGAAACCAATTCTCCACTAACTTTTGTCTAACTTTCGTAAATGACACTTTTTATTTTTATTTATAAATAGCTTTTCAAATTATTCCGAATATCGTTAAGAGGAATAGATTTTCTCAAATCATAGTGGACCTCTCAACAGAGACTTGTAATCATAATTCAATGTTTCTGATAATTCAATCATTTAATATATTTTTTTTAATTTCGTCGATAATCATATTGAAACAAATACATTCATATAAAGCATTATACGTTTAAATACTTTGTTGACATTTTCAAATTATAACATATACACATATACATACATATTTATATATGTTCATTTAATGGTTCGTGAATCATTGGAATTTGGTCGAGGTTTAAATGAATGTATAAACATAGTTTAAAATCCTTGAGATTTAACTTAACAAACATTGCTTATCGTGTCAGAATAATATAAAGATAAAGTTTAAATTTAGTCCGAAATTTCCGGGTCGTCACAGTACCTACCCGTTAAAGAAATTTCGTCCCCGAAATTTGATAGAGGTCGTTATGGCTAACAATGAGAATGTTATTATGACGTAACGATTATGAAGTTTTATCATGTCTAAGAAGTATGGATAAAATAATTCGATTACTCGAAGCGTATGAGGGAAGTTATCGTAAATGAAGGAAATAAGATTATAGTGATTCGTCATATCTTTTGACGTCATCACAATTGATCTCCGAATTTAAAGAAAATCTTTGTAATCTTTGTTGAATTTGATGCTTCGGTGATTAAGGAGATTATGATTCTCTTCGAATTAATACGATAATCCATCTTGATTTCTCTGTCGGGTATTTCACTATAAATCCACCTCCTTCGTTTTCTTACAACTCACACCTTCTATTCTTTCTCCCTCAACTCATATTTTAAAGTATTTGTCAATATGCTTCATCCAGTACTGATTCTCGATATACTCCTCACTTTCATATCTGTCGTTCTTCTTTTTCATCTGCCTCCGGAAGAATCTATTTACTTCTACTATACTCTCGGTTTTATAGTGTTTTTAGTTCTTCCGTGTCTTTATATTGCTATATGCATCGATATATACGGTTTATAATTTTTGGGTGGTTGTTGGGTTTTATATCTTCCCTTATATTTCAAAGCCCCTGCTTTTGTCTTCTATAATCATTGACATCCATAGTTAATGCTTCCTTCTATTTGCTGCGATTTATACTCCAATTTCTATTTTGGAGTTTTGTCCTTTCGTTTCTTCTTTTTGCGATTAAGCAACGTTTGTAATGGTCCAGTATTCGCAGATATGAATTTCAGACTGAACATAGTTAATGTTCTAAGAAGGAAATGGTAATGGCACGATCTTGATTTGTTAATTTACTAGAATACCCTGAAAAGACCGAATCATCAAGAAAATATATTCTTGATATTTTTAAAGATTAAATAGAATACAAGAGTCGTGTAACATGGAATATGATGACGGCATGGTCTGTGAATCGTCATGTCCTATTAGAAACTCAGCATGACTTACTGTAATATAATCACGTTGATCAAGTGTCATTATATTATACTAACTCATGCTTCAGTTCCCAACACTACTTCAAAACATTCATAATTTAAACTCGAAAGTTTATAGAATATAGAAACTAATAGTTTCTTATATGATATAACACTGATAGCGTAAAGAGATAAATGACTTCAGATAAGATTAGTTGTAAAAATATCTTCAGAAATATCGCGGATATTTATAATGAAAGATATGATAATATCTTAGAATTTCTAATATTGATGGATGATGATGAAGATTTGTCTGTAAAGGTTTAGAATAAAGAGTAAGGTATTCGTTAATGACTTTAGCAGGCACTAAATCATTTGGATTCTTTGAAGGCAGATTTAGTCTTTGTGATTTGTCCACAGCCTCCTTCATAGTCTGTTCAATCCGTTTTTCACTTCTAAATCTTCTCTTTTTCTCAGCTTTACCACCTTACTATTCTTTGTCATCAAACTTTTTACTGTTAAGATCGTTTACAGTTTTTGATGCTTCGTCAGCATTTCAAGAACTAGTTTGCAGTTCAAAATATTTTTCAAAACTTCACATTCAAAGTATGTAAGTCCAGGAGATAGACTTTTTACGTACACATATAACTGTTAGCGTAGACATGCTGCGAGATTTCAAAATACTGGTTACTGTTTTCCGATGATTCGTATGACAATTCTCGTTACAAGATGCGAATGAGTAAATGATGTGATTTCAATAAATATAATGATTTTTCGAAAAGTCAAAGATAATTGAAGTTGTTGGTAACTTTATTGCTAAGGTGGCGAGATATAAAAGGTCCCCAGTAACGATGACGAAAGGGCAACGTATCTATCGAGGTTAAAATAAGACTAGTCCGACTGAAAAGTCGAAGTTGACTTGCTGGAGCTGTGACAAAACTTTCTACTTTGAAAAGGAATTGAAAAGTCATTTTAGCTAATAAATGCCAAAGGGTCTGACACGGATACGCGTCGAACTATGACTTTGGCTTCGAGAGCTTTTTAGGTACATAAATGTGGGTAATATGTGGTTGGATCATCATCTCGATTGTTCATTGTTTGAAGTGTCTTCGAAAACTTCGGAGAGTTTGAACACAGTTTGTAATCGTTAATATACATATGATGTTCTAACACAGTTTTGAAGTCAAAGTATAACTTTGAAAGATGTAGGAATCTAAGAGTGATGTCTTCTGTTAAATCATGACTTGCATTTGCTTTGTCAAAATCAGAATGCGTAATCAAATTTGGGTGAGAATGGTTGTTTTGATTACTATACAAGAATGTATATTGTTGTGAGATTTTGGGAGTATAGTTGATGATTTGCTTAATCAGATTCAAAAAATGTAACATATTAATTGTGAATTTATATATCTCTCGGGTATTACCTACCCGTTAAAAATTTTTTTCACAATTAATATTTTGTACAACAGAATTTTATTACAGTCTTTATGAAAATATATATGTGCATATTTTCTTCAGATGTAACATAGATTTAATGAGTTAATATTAAATTAAACTCATTTGATTTACGGTTGAAACTAGAACTGAATAATCCCTAAAGACTTTAGAAATTACATAACTTTTACGGAGTATTTATTGAATAAAATTGAAATTATGAATTAATACTTCGTTATTTGTTGGTGTTTGTAACCCTTGCACCATATTTTCTAAAGCCACTACTCGAGCGCGAAGCGCGTTGACTTCTTCTATTACACCGGGGTGATTGTCGGTTCGAACGAGAGGATAAATAAAATCTAGAATTTGATGTAGTATATAATCGTGACGAGATACTCTGGAAATGAGAGAGAAAATGGTGTTTCGGACCGGTTTGCCGGTAAGTGCTTCAGGTTCATCGCCAAGAGGGCAATGTGGTGGATGGAAGGGATCACATTCTTCTTGTCTCCAATGGTTAAGTAGGTTACGAACCCATCCCCAATTCATCCAGAATAGATGATGGCTAATTGGTTGATCCATTCCGGTCACGCTGCTTTCGGAGCTCATGTGGAAATCCATATCGGCATAGCTGTCGGAATCCGAGGAACTCGAACTGGTTGAGGGATCCATCTTGTATGATCAGGGAAAGAATTTTTTTTGGTATGAAATAGATTGTAGAATTTAGATTTGGTATTCTTCAATACATAATTTACATATATATATATATAATACCAAAATCCCATAAATTACGGAGGAATCTTTGAAAGATGTCAGTCAAAGTCACAGTAATAGATATGCTAAGATAAGAATTCGTCTATACACTATTATGCAATAAATGTAGGAAAACGCGTCTAGACTTAAGAATGATAAGCAGGTAATTTCCTAAGGATGGTAAGTAGATGATTTCCGACTAAAAATGATAAGCAAAACTTTTGACATGCAGACACGGTCGAAGTCCAGACTCACTAATGCATCTAAACAACTATCAGTTAGACACACTAATGCAAGACCTGGTTCGCTAAGACCACCGCTCTGATACCAACTGAAAGGACCCGTTCATATACATTATAAACGATTCACAATAGTTGATTACATCGCGAGGTATTTGACCTCTATATGATACATTTTACAAACATTGCATTCGTTTTTAAAAGACAAACTTTCTTTACAACGAAAGTTGACGGCATGCACAGCATTTCATAATACATCCAACTATAATTTGGCTTAATAATAATCTTGATGAACTCAATGACTCGAATGCAACGTCTTTCAAAATATGCCATGAATGACTCCAAGTAATATCCTTAAAATGAGCTAATGCACAGCGGAAGATTTCTTTAATACCTGAGAATAAACATGCTTTAAAGTGTCAACCAAAAGGTTGGTGAGTTCATTAGTTTATCATAATCAATCATTTCCGTAATAGTAATAGACCACAAGATTTCAGTTTCTATAAATATCCGTACACTCGTAAGTGTATAAAAGTATTCTATAAATTGTAGGCACCCGGTAACAAGCCTTAACGTTCATGTTTTACCCTCTAAAGTACACCAGATCAGGTGTGTTTAAAATAACCTCGAAGTACTAAAGCATCCCATAGTCAGGATGGGGTTTGTCAGGCCCAATAGATCTATCTTTAGGATTCGCGCCTACCGTACATAGACAAGTAGTTTAATGTTACCAAGCTAAGGGTATATTTCTGGTTTAAACCCACATAGAATTAGTTTTAGTACTTGTGCCTATTTCGTAAAACATTTATAAAACAGCGCATGTATTCTTAGCCCAAAAATATATATAAAAAGGGAGTAATGAAACTCACCATACTGTATTTCGTAGTAAAAATACATATAACGTCATTTAACAAGTGCAAGGTTGGCCTCGGATTCACGAACCTATATTAATTATATATATTTATAAGTTGGTCAATATTTGTCTAACAATTTTTGGTCAAGTCATAGTGTACCACAATCCTAATGCTCGAGACTAATATGCAAAAGTCAACAAAAGTCAACTTAACCCAAAATGACTTCTAAAATTTATACGTGTTTATTATATAACTTAACTATAGTCATTTTATATATTTAAATATATTTATTAGATTTTATAATAATAAAAGTCATTTATTAATAAAAATTTATATTAACGTTTATATATGATAAAATATACTTTTATATATCTTAAGTAGTAAAATTTATAAAGTTCACTTAATATCGTAAAACTATAGTGGTAAGTATTATTAATGTAATTATATTACGCGTGGTGAAAAATATCTTTGTATCCCCTATTTATTTGATAAAATAATATTGATCATAATAATAATAAGTAAAAGTTATATTATTTTGTAATAATAATTATTATTATTCTATAAAAAAATAACAATATTTATATTTACTAAAAATGTTATTATGATAAAATGATAATACTAACATAATAGTAATAATGATATTTTATAATAACAATGATATTTCTATTAAAATAATAACGACGATAGTAATAATAATCATTTTAACAATAATACTAAAATTCAGTTGACTATAACTTCTAATCCGTTCATCGAAACCATTCGATATCTAAATGAAAAGTTCTTAATTTTTCGCTAGCTTTCCAATGACATGCATATCATATACCCTATCTTAGTAACATATGTATCTAATTCAGGATTCAACAAACCTATCTAAGGACAATATCGAATGTACAAGCATGCATAATCCTATATACTCGAGCACTAGTCAGGGATAAACTATTGAAATATAAAAGTTAAGTTATGAGTGCTCACGTATCAATATTGAGATTCAATATTGCAGGAAAGTACGTAGACGAAACGAAAATGATAAACGTTAGGTTGACCTCACGAGCAATACCCTCGATCAATACCCATAACCTCCATAGCTATAACCCATAATTTCCTTAACTCTATTCCGTTTGAAAACTTATTTTAAAATCGTCTGAATATAACTCCGTCGTAGTATTTTATGTATACTAATAATATCTTGAAATAATACAAAACAAATATATATGTGTAATTCGATTGAGAGAGTTTAGAGAAATATATTTTCAAGTTTCTATGAAATAATAAAACCTATTGAATTCTATTTATAATATATTTTTAAATTATTAAAGTGAATTATTAAAGTATGAATTATTAAAGTGAATTATTAAAGTATGAATTATTAAAGTGAATTATTAAAGTATGAATTATTAAAGTGATTTATTAAAGTATGAATTATTAAAGTGAATTATTAAAGTTAAAGTAAAGTAAATGTAAAGTTAAAGTATAGTAAAAGTATAAAAACTATGTAAGTATAATACGCGTATAAATATATATAATATTAATTTAAATCGTTATATATATTTAATGAAATAAAATATAAATATCGTTATATTTATTATACTGGTTAAGTAATGAGTTGTCAAAAGTGATTCTAGATATTTATAAAAGTTATATACATTTTAATAATAAAGTTCTTTTTAAACTGAAAACGTCTTTGTACGTTTGAAAATAGATTAATAGAATATTATGAAAACCAATTCTCCACTAACTTTTGTCTAACTTTCGTAAATTACACTTTTTATTTTTATTTATAAATAGCTTTACAAATTATTCCAAATATCGTTAAGAGGAATAGATTTTCTCAAATCATAGTGGACCTCTCAACAGAGACTTGTAATCATAATTCAATGTTTCTGATAATTCAATCATTTAATATATTTTTTTTAATTTCGTCGATAATCATATTGAAACAAATACATTCATATAAAGCATTATACGTTTAAATACTTTTTTGACATTTTCAATTTATAACATATACACATATACATACATATTCATATATGTTCATTTAATGGTTCGTGAATCATTGGAATTTGGTCGAGGTTTAAATGAATGTATAAACATAGTTTAAAATCCTTGAGATTTAACTTAACAAACATTGCTTATCGTGTCAGAATAATATAAAGATAAAGTTTAAATTTAGTCAGAAATTTCCGGGTCGTCACAAGATGAAATCACATTCTACCCTAAGGACAAGTAAATTCAGGGTAACTTTAAGGTTTTTAACTCCATTCTCGATCTTTAGTTTTATCTTTAAGAGTGGGGTTTGTTTGGTCTTTCCCTAGCAGACACTAAAGAACTAGTCTTCTCCCTCCATTCTACCTTTTTATTTTCTTTTCGTTTTTATTTATTGTTTATTTTCCAGATGCGCAATCAATATGTCTACAACCACTTCTTTTTGATGTGCGATAAAATTTTACCGAGAGATGTGGTATTAGATATAAAGAGAAGATGCGATCAGGATAGTAAAGAAATGAGACAAGAACTTAACGAGAAAAATTATGCCAAAGGCAAATCAAAATCAGCTAAGAAGCGTCGAGCGCGTCATTTGGGCAAGTGTGTAAAATGTGGAAAACCAGCTCATTACGAAAATTGCCCAAAGAACCAGACGGACTCTAATTACAAGTACGTACCCTTATGCCGAGAAGGGCCTTTTAAATGTTCAAAGGAAAACCTCTTAAACCAATGAGGTTACGCTTACGAAGCCATGAGAGGCAAAATGGTACGACTCTACTATGAGGCAAGTCAACGCGGTTTCACAATCTAATTCTTTTTCTCGCCAATTGTGTGTTTGTGCATTTTTGTGTATTTGTGAATTTTTGTGTGTTTATGTTTTGGTGTGTTTTAGTTTGTAATTGTTTGTTATTTGTTTTTATTAAAAGGGTCTACCATTTAAAATTGATAAACCTTGAGTTTAACCTGCTTTCATTGAAAACGATAATGTTAAGTGTAACAACTGAATTGTCGTTCTTCAAATTGCACAAAATTTATTGTTGGATTCATAATATATCTTTTAAATAGTAAACCACAAAAACAAAAGAAAAAGAAAAATTAAAACTACTAAAAATATACTTTTTTATCAATAACCGTAAAAATATATAATTTGTAAACTTTGTCGTGGGTAATGATAGGTGTAACAACCGAGATTATCTCTACCTAGTTGATAGGAAACAAAGTTTTAAGTTTGAAAATTAGTTGGTTTGAAAGTATATATATATAAAATATAAAAAAATAGAGTATATTTTAAATTCATTTAATTTTTATTTTTCATGTACTTGTTTTAAATTTTTAAAATATTAATTTTCTTTTAATTCAAAAAAAAAAAATATAGAGTGTTTTGTTTTTAAGTTGTTTTTGAAAAATATTAAAAACTTTAACTTTTAAAGAATTAAATTTTATAAATTGAATTTGAAAATTTATAAACGGATAAAGATTAGGTATAACAACCGAAATTTCCGTTACAACAAATATAAATATAAATTTTGATATTTTGAAATTTAAGTACTTATAAAGTTGAAAAAAAGAAATAAATAAATAGAGTGTTTTGTTTTATTTTTGTTTTCATAAAATTTTAAAACTTTAACTTTTAATAAATTAAATTTTATAAATTGATTTGAAAATTTATAAACGGATAAAGACTAGGTATAATAAACCGAAATTTTCGTAACAACAAATATAAATTTATAAAAGAAATTTTAAAAATTTGATTAATTATAAGTTGAAAAAAAATATAATAATAATATAACTTAAACCTTACGCGGTACGTGTAAGGTACCACGCGAAACGCGTAGAATTAAAAGTTACGCGGACAGCGTACTACTACGCGGAACGCGTAAGTTGAAAAATCAGAAAGCATATCAGTCGACCAGCAACCTGTTCTTCACACATATTTTTTTATTTTTTTCTTTCTTCTCTGCTGTGAACGAAGGGTAACCCCAAAAATCACCAAAATCACTTACAAAAATCTAATTACCACTATCAATCTCCTCCAATTCATCCATCTTTCAACATGCCAAGATTGGTAAGGGTCCTAAACCCGTTTTTACCACTTGTTCTTTAAATTTTTCACTATTTATTTTTATAGCTTTTATCCGAATTGATGCATGTCATTGTTGAATTTTGCTTGATTATTACTATAACTATGTTGTTAGTGTGATGTTAAACCCGATCAGCAAAGAATTTGATGTTTGATTGATAATTTTAAAGTTAGGGTTTATACATATTGGGAAAAATTGAGAAATTGCTATTAAAGTGAGTTATTGTGGTTATAATTTTATGTTTTTAACTGTTTTGATAGTAGTAGAAGCTTTGAACATGAATTTGATTGTTTGATTATGTGATTTTAATTTTAGTCTAAATTTAATAATTTTTGTTATTTTCATGAATCAGGTAATGAATTGTAATGATGATAAAGATTATTTGGAAGCTGGAATACACGCAATGTGATTGGATTGAATTATATATGCTTAGTTCATTGAATGTTTTCCACTTGGATTATGAAACTTGATTTATGATTATGAATTTTGTTTGTTTATTTTTTGTTTGTTTTGATCTTTAGAAGTAAACCTTAAACTGTTGTTGATATATATTAGTTCCTGTGGTGTTGAGAACAAGCTTGTATGATGATTATGAATTCTTTGCTAATATTAACATACCCAATTGGGACGAATTTCTTGTTTTAAAATATTATGCATGGATTATTTCGAATGAGGGCTGTAAACCAATAGCAATATGAGGAACAAGTAACACCACAAATGGAACAACTCCTCCAAACCTTACACCTGAACCTAAGATTCCCTAATGATTTACCTCAACGGGTGCAAACGGGTGCAAAAGGTTAAGGACTTACTTTCTCTGATCAATAGAAATACCTCTGCGGTATATGATGTGGACTGGGCTCCCTTAGGATACCCAGTCAACTTAGATACACAATTAAGGAAAATTTTAAATCAAAATTTCACAAATGAATTTGGGATGAATTTGTTTTTAATGATTTTGAGAGGTTGTTTAGTTTAAATAGTCCTGTATATAGAGAATGGTGCTTGGAATTCTATTCTACTGTTAGAATGAGTATACACCCAGAAAATATCGATGATGATAATTTTCTACAGTTTAGACTGGGTGGGGTAGATAGAAGGATGTCCCTAAGCAACGTGACTAACGCGTTGGGGATTTACACCATCGAGGAGATGTTGACTCCCGGTTTTAGGGAGTATATTTTTACTGGGGCTAGGTATACAGGTAATTATGATTCTGGGAGAGTTTGGCAATCTTTTACTAATATAAATAGATATGAGGACAGCCAAGAATCATACCTAAAGATCACTGATGTTCGGTTTAGGATAATTCATAAATTTATAGCGAACACAATAAACCAAAGGTCATTTGGTAATACAGATAAAATTAATTATATTGACCTTTGGTATTTAGATGTGATCAGAGATAGGGATACCTTTGTTAGTATACCCTATGGAGTTGCCTACTTCTTGGCTCATGTAGGTAAGAGTGCTAGAGGATCAAGTGACATGTCAGGGGTGTAGTGACCCGCACTTTTCCATGTTTATATATATTAATTGAGATTGATATTTACATGATTAAATGTTTCCAACATGTTAAGCAATCAAACTTGTTAAGACTTGATTAATTGAAATATGTTTCATATAGACAATTGACCACCCAAGTTGACCGGCGATTCACGAACGTTAAAACTTGTAAAAACGACATGACGATATATATATGGATATACATATGGTTAACATGAGATTATGATAAGTAAGTATCTCCATAAGTATATTAACAATGAGTTATATACATATAAACAAGACTACTAACTTAAGGATTTCGAAACGAGACATATATGTAACGATTATCGTTGTAACGACATTTAAATGTATATATATCATATTAAGATATATTAATATATCATAATATCATGATAATATAATAATTTAACATCTCATTAGATATAATAAACAATGGGTTAACAACATTAATTGAGATCGTTAACTTAAAGGTTTCAAAACAACACTTACATGTAACGACTAACGATGACTTAACGACTCAGTTAAAATGTATATACATGTAGTGTATTTAGATGTATTAAAATACTTTTGGAAGAATTCAAGATATATATCAAAACACTCATACTTAACGAAAATGGTTACAGTTACTTTCCCATTCTTTTCTTTCATCAAGAATTCTAGTCGTATTCTTACCCGTATTATACACAGCTTCAAAACGTACTTACTATGGGTATATACCAATAGGAACTAGCATGGGATTCCACTCTTGATTATGTCATGTATGACTAATCAATTTTAACTTCTACCATGAGCTAGTCAACTAACTAGAACTCCTTTTAACCCCACTCACCACTCACCAATTACCACTCATCATTCACTCCATTTCACTTCCAATTCTCTTTCTAATTCTCTCTCAACACAAACACACTATTATGAATGTATTTTTCCAGTAGTTAATCATCATCTTCATCAAAAATCACTTCAAGAATCAAGCTATAATCATCATAGGAAGAACACTTCAAGAACACTTCAAAAATCCCTTCAAGTTTACTAATTTATTTCCAAGCTTTCTAATCCATTCCAAGTAATCATCTAAGATCAAGAAACCTTTGTTATATACAGTAGGTTATCTTTCTTATTCAAGGTAATATTCATATTCAAACTTTGATTCAATTTCTATAACTATAAACTATCTTAATTCGAGTAAAAATCTTACTTGAACTTGTTTTTGTGTCATGATCCTACTTCAAGAACTTTCAAGCCATCCAAGATCCTTTGAAGCTAGATCATTTCTTGTCACTTCCAGTAGGTTTACCTACTAAACTTGAGGTAGTAATGATGTTCATAACATCATTCGATTCATATATATAAAACTATCTTATTCGAAGGTTTAAACTCGTAATCACTAGAACATAGTTTAGTTAATTCTAAACTTGTTCGCAAACAAAAGTTAATCCTTCTAACTTGACTTTTAAAATTAACTAAACACATGTTATATATCTATATGATATGCTAACTTAATGATTTAAAACCTGGAAACACGAAAAACACCGTAAAACCGGATTTACGCCGTCGTAGTAACACCGCGGGCTGTTTTGTGTTAGTTAATTAAAAACTATGATAAACTTTGATTTAAAAGTTGTTATTCTGAGAAAATGATTTTTATTATGAACATGAAATTATATCCAAAAATTATGGTTAAACTCAAAGTGGAAATATGTTTTCTAAAATGGTCATCTAGACGTCGTTCTTTCGACTGAAATGACTACCTTTACAAAAACGACTTGTAACTTATTTTTCTGACTATAAACCTATACTTTTTCTGTTTAGATTCATAAAATAGAGTTCAATATGAAACCATAGCAATTTGATTCACTCAAAACAGATTTAAAATGAAGAAGTTATGGGTAAAACAAGATTGGATAATTTTTCTCATTTTAGCTACGTGAAAATTGGTAACAAATCTATTCCAACCATAACTTAATAAACTTGTATTGTATATTATGTAATCTTGAGATACCATAGACACGTATACAATGTTTCGACCTATCATGTCGACACATCTATATATATTTCGGAACAACCATAGACACTCTATATGTGAATGTTGGAGTTAGCTATACAGGGTTGAGGTTGATTCCAAAATATATATAGTTTGAGTTGTGATCAATACTGAGATACGTATACACTGGGTCGTGGATTGATTCAAGATAATATTTATCGATTTATTTCTGTACATCTAACTGTGGACAACTAGTTGTAGGTTACTAACGAGGACAGCTGACTTAATAAACTTAAAACATCAAAATATATTAAAAGTGTTGTAAATATATTTTGAACATACTTTAATATATATGTATATATTGTTATAGGTTCGTGAATCAACAGTGGCCAAGTCTTACTTCTCGACGAAGTAAAAATCTGTGAAAGTGAGTTATAGTCCCACTTTTAAAATCTAATATTTTTGGGATGAGAATACATGCAGGTTTTATAAATGATTTACAAAATAGACACAAGTACGTGAAACTACATTCTATGGTTGAATTATCGAAATCGAATATGCCCCTTTTTATTAAGTCTGGTAATCTAAGAATTAGGGACCAGACACCCTAATTGACGCGAATCCTAAAGATAGATCTATTGGGCCTAACAAACCCCATCCAAAGTACCGGATGCTTTAGTACTTCGAAATTTATATCATATCCGAAGGGTGTCCCGGAATGATGGGGATATTCTTATATATGCATCTTGTTAATGTCGGTTACCAGGTGTTCACCATATGAATGATTTTTATCTCTATGTATGGGATGTATATTGAAATATGAAATCTTGTGGTCTATTGTTACGATTTGATATATATAGGTTAAACCTATAACTCACCAACATTTTTGTTGACGTTTAAAGCATGTTTATTCTCAGGTGAATATTAAGAGCTTCCGCTGTTGCATACTAAAATAAGGACAAGATTTGGAGTCCATGTTTGTATGATATTGTGTAAAAACTGCATTCAAGAAACTGATTTCGATGTAACATATTTGTATTGTAAACCATTATGTAATGGTCGTGTGTAAACAGGATATTTTAGATTATCATTATTTGATAATCTACGTAAAGATTTTTAAACCTTCATTTATAAAATAAAGGTTATGGTTTGTTTTAAAAATGAATGCAGTCTTTGAAAAACGTCTCATATAGAGGTCAAAACCTCGCAACGAAATCAATTAATATGGAACGTTTTTAATCAATAAGAACGGGACATTTCAGTTGGTATCAGAGCGTTGGTCTTAGAGAACCAGAATTTTGCATTAGTGTGTCTTATCGAGTTTGTTAGGATGCATTAGTAAGTCTGGACTTCGACCGTGTTTACTTGAAAAATGATTGCTTAACAAATTTTGTTGGAAACTATATATTTTTGACATGTGAATATTATGTGATATATTAATCTCTTAACGCGTTTGATATTATGTGATAGATGTCTACCTCTAGAACAAGTCCCATTGACTCACCTAATAATAATGAAGAGTCAAATGTAAATTGGAATGATTCGTGGACTGATTCACAAGTTCCCGAAGAGGAACCGGAAGAAGAGTCGGAACCAGAAGAAGAATCGGAACCGGAAGAAGAATCGGAACCGGATGAAGAAATAGAACCGGTGGGGGAAATAATAAAACGGTTAAGTAAAAGAAAATCGTCAACCAACCGACCAAGGTTAATTATGGTCAATGGTGTTTCCGCTAAGGAAGCAAAATATTGGGAGGATTACCAATTCTCCGATGAATCGGATTCTGACGAGAATTCCGATGATGTTATAGAAATTACCCCAACTGAATTTAAAAAGGCAAAAGAAAATAATAAGGGAAAGGGCATAAAAATAGAGAAATCTAATTCCAACCCCGATGAACTTTATATGTATCGTCAATCCCCGAAGTCCTTAAGTTGTAACAATGACCCGGGAACCTCTAAACCACCAGGTTTTTCTAAACCAATGTGGAAAACGACGGCTCGTATTAGGGGAACATCATATATCCCTAGAAGCTTGGCAAAACGAACCAAAACCGAAGAAGAAGAAACAAGCGAGTCGGAATAAGATAGTTGTATTCGTGTGGTGTAATATATGTAATATAGTGTGCTTATGCTTTATGATATATGTAAAAAGTGCTTGTATTAATAAGTATTTTTTTTTATGAATCTAACTCTTGTCTAATTTACAGTATAAAAACACAAAATGGATAGACAACCCAATATTTTAAGAGACCTACCCGGAGACATGAGTGATGAAATCTTGTCTAGAGTCGGTCAGAATTCTTCGGCACAACTATTTAAGGCGAGATCAGTTTGTAAGACATTCGAAGAAAGTTCCAAGAATGCCTTGGTTTATAAAAGGCTTTCGTTCGAAAGATGGGGGATATCACATTGGGAAATCCATAAGTTACGATGTGTTTACTTTGACGCATATATTGCGGGGAACCCAAATGCTATTTTACGCAATGGGTTAAGAAATTATTTTGTCTCAATATATCCGAATATTGGACTTCGTGATTTAGAAAAAGCGGCTAACATGCAACATAAAGAAGCATGTTATGCTTAAGGATTAGTAATGTTCGCTTCTCACCAAAGTGAGAACAAGAACATCGGCCTACAACTATTAAACAAAACGTTCCCACAAGTGACGGAGTCGGTAATTGGGGTAAGAAATGAGGTTTTTAGATTGTTACGGGACTGTTGGACATTACATAACCCTCGTCCCTTTGACGACGTTACAACACGCTGTCTTATCAACGGCCATAACGATTATGTTCCACAAGACCAAGGATGGGAAGTAGTCCTAGTAAAGCCAGAATGCATGACTTGTTTCTGGACGTATGAATTACGTGTCTTTATTGCCTTTGCTGAACGACTTGTGTACTAGCTAGAATTATCTTCACAACTATCTTGTATCAAAGTTATTGTGTGCTATATTTCATGCTTTATATAAAATAAGCGGTATTGTAAGTTTGTAAAATATTGTATAAAAGTTTGAACGCGAAATATTATTATAATCAGTTTTTCATATAGAATTGTAGTAGTTGAATTGTATATTAGCTACTAAGTATGAACTTAACGGGTAGGTACTACCCGAATTTAAACTTATAAAACGCTAATATGAAGAAAAAGCTTTTATAAATGAGTTCATATTATGCTACGAAATACTATTAACTACTCTTAATATTCTGTATGATTAACTTGTTCCATTTGACTATTTTGAAGGAAATGGCACCGACTACTCGACACACCGTGAATATGAATGAAGAGGAATTCCGTACTTTTCTAGCTTCAAACATAGCCGCAGTACAGGCTGCGCTACATACCAACAATAACCTTGGATCTAGCAGTACAGGAAATTGTGTAGGATGCACCTACAAAGAATTCACTGCCTGCAAACCTTTGGAATTTGATGGAACCGAAGGACCGATCGGATTGAAACGGTGGACCGAGAAGGTCGAATCGGTGTTTGCCATAAGTAAGTGTACTGAAGAGGACAAAGTAAAGTACGCTACGCATACCTTCACAGGTTCTGCGTTAACATGGTGGAATACCTATCTAGAGCAAGTGGGACAAGACGATGCGTACGCACTACCGTGGTCAGCATTCAAGCACTTGATGAACGAGAAGTACCGTCCTAGAACCGAGGTCAATAAGCTCAAGACAGAACTTAGAGGGTTACGAACCCAAGGATTTGATATTACCACGTACGAAAGACAATTCACAGAATTGTGCCTATTGTGTCCGGGAGCATTCGAAGATGAGGAAGAGAAGATCGACGCGTTTGTGAAAGGATTACCGGAAAGAATCCAAGAAGATATAAGTTCACACGAGCCCGCCTCCATACAACAGGCATGTAGAATGGCTCACAAACTAGTGAACCAGATTGAAGAAAGAATTAAAGAACAGACTGCTGAAGAGGCCAATGTGAAGCAAGTCAAAAGAAAGTGGGAGGAAAACGGTGATAAGAATCACCAATACAACAACAACAGCAATTACAACAATAATCGCAACAATTATCCCAACAATCGCAACATCAATCGCAACTACAACAAACGGCCCAACAACAACAACAACAACAACAACAACAACAACAACAGCAACAGCAACTACAACAATCATCCCAACAACAATAATAACCGCAACAACAACAACAATCAGAAGCAGCTATGCCAAAGGTGTGAAAAGTATCACTCGGGGTTCTGCACCAAATTTTGCAACAAGTGTAAAAGAAACGGTCATAGCGCGGTGAAGTGTGAGGTCTACGGACCAGGGGTTAATAGAACGAAAGGAACAAATGGTGTCGGAACGAGTAATGGCGGAGCAAGTAGTGTCGGAGCAAGTTATGCCAATATAGTTTGTTATAAATGTGGAAAACCGGGCCACATTATTAGAAATTGCCCGAACCAGGAGAACACGAATGGACAAGGCCGCGGAAGAGTTTTCAATATTAATGCGGCAGAGGCACAGGAAGACCCGGAGCTTGTTACGGGTACGTTTCTTATTGAAAATAAATCTACTTACGTTTTATTTGATTCGGGTGCGGATAGAAGCTATATGAGTAGAGATTTTTGTGCTAAATTAAGTTGTCCATTGACGCCTTTGGATAGTAAATTTTTACTCGAATTAGCAAATGGTAAATTAATTTCAGCAGATAATATATGTCGGAATCGAGAAATTAAACTGGTTAGCGAAACATTTAAGATTGACTTGATACCAGTAGAGTTAGGGAGTTTTGATGTGATAATCAGTATGGACTGGTTGAAAGAAGTGAAAGCAGAGATCGTTTGTTACAAAAATGCAATTCGCATTATACGAGAAAAAGGAAAACCCTTAATGGTGTACGGAGAAAAGGGCAACACGAAGCTACATCTTATTAGTAATTTGAAGGCACAAAAACTAATAAGAAAAGGTTGCTATGCTGTTCTAGCACACGTCGAGAAAGTACATGAAAGGACCCGTTCATATACATTATAAACGATTCACAATAATTGATTACTTCGCGAGGTATTTGACCTCTATATGATACATTTTACAAACATTGCATTCGTTTTTAAAAGACAAACTTTCTTTACAACGAAAGTTGACGGCATGCACACCATTTCATAATACATCCAACTATAATTGGCTTAATAATAATCTTGATGAACTCAATGACTCGAATGCAATGTCTTTCAAAATATGCCATGAATGACTCCAAGTAATATCCTTAAAATGAGCTAATGCACAGCGGAAGATTTCTTTAATACCTGAGAATAAACATGCTTTAAAGTGTCAACCAAAAGGTTGGTGAGTTCATAGGTTTATCATAACAATCATTTTAATATATTAATAGACCACAAGATTTCCATTTATAAATATATGTACACTCGCAAGTGTATAAAAGTATTCTATAAGTTGTAGGCACCCGGTAACAAGCCTTAACATTCATGTTTTACCCTCTGAAGTACACCAGATTAGGTGTGTTTAAAATAACCTCGAAGTACTAAAGCATCCCATAGTCAGGATGGGGTTTGTCAGACCCAATAGATCTATCTTTAGGATTCGCGCCTACCGTACATAGACAAGTAGTTTAATGTTACCAAGCTAAGGGTATATTTCTGGTTTAAACCCACATAGAATTAGTTTCAGTACTTGTGCCTATTTCGTAAAACATTTATAAAACAGCGCATGTATTCTCAGCCCAAAAATATATATTGCAAAAGCAATTAAAAAGGGAGCAAATGAAACTCACCATACTGTATTTCGTAGTAAAAATACATATAACGTCATTTAACAAGTGCAAGGTTGGCCTCGGATTCACGAACGTATCAATATTGAGATTCAATATTGCAGGAAAGTACGTAGACGCAACGGAGATGATAAACACTAGATTGACCTCACGAGCATACCCATGAACCATACCCATCACCTCCATAGCTATAACCCATAATTTCCTTAGCTTCGACTTATTCAAAAAACTATTTTGAAATCACTCGGACATCACTCCGTCGTAATATTTTATGTATACTAATAATATCTTGAAATAATATAGAGCAAATATATATATATATATATATATATATATATATATATATATATATATATATATATATATATATATATATATATATATATATATATATATATATGTAAATCGATTGAGAGAGTTTAGAGAAATATATTTTCAAGTTTCTATGAAATAATGAAACCTATTGAATTCTATTTATAATAAATTTTTGAATTATTAAAGTGAATTATTAAAGTATGAATTATTAAAGTGAATTATTAAAGTATGAATTATTAAAGTGAATTATTAAAGTATGAATTATTAAAGTGAATTATTAAAGTATGAATTATTAAAGTGAATTATTAAAGTATGAATTATTAAAGTGAATTATTAAAGTATGAATTATTAAAGTAAATTATTAAAGTATGAATTATTAAAGTGAATTATTAAAGTATGAATTATTAAAGTAAATTATTAAAGTTAAAGTAAAGTAAAAGTAAAGTAAAGGTAAAGTTAAAGTATAGTAAAAATATAAAAACTATGTATGTATAATACGTGTATAAATATATATAATATTAATTTAAATCGTTATATATATATTTAATGAAATAAAATATAAATATCGTTATATTTATTATACTAGTTAAGTAATGAGTTTTCAAAAGTGATTCTAGATATTTATAAAAGTTATATACGTTTTAATAATAAAGTTCTTTTTAAACTGAAAATGTTTTTGTACGTTTGAAAATAGATTAATAGAATAGTATGGAAACTAATTCTCCAATAGCTTTTGTCTAACTTTCGTAAATGACACTTTTTATTTTTATTTATAAATAGCTTTACAAATTATTTCGAATATCGTTAAGCGGAATAGATTTCTCAAATCATAGTGGACCTCTCAACAGAGACTTGTAATCATAATTCAATGTTTCTGATAATTCAATCATTTAATATATATATATATATATTTTTTTTTTAATTTCGTCGATAATCGTATTGAAACAAATACATTCATATAAAGCATTATACTTTTAAATACTTTGTTGACATTTTCAATTTATAACATATACACATATACATACATATTCATATATGTTCATTTAATGGTTCGTGAATCATTGGAATTTGGTCGAGGTTTAAATGAATGTATAAACATATTTTAAAATCCTTGAGATTTAACTTAACAAACATTGCTTATCGTGTCAGAATAATATAAAGATAAAGTTTAAATTTAGTCGGAAATTTACGGGTCGTCACAGTACCTACCCGTTAAAGAAATTTCGTCCCCGAAATTTGATAGAGGTCGTTATGGCTAACAATGAGAATGTTATTATGACGATTATGAAGTTTTATCATGTCTAAGAAGTATGGATAAAATAATTCGATTACTCAAAGCGTATGAGGGAAGTTATCGTAAATGAAGGAAATAAGATTATAGTGATTCGTCATATCTTTTGACGTCATCACAATTGATCTCCGAATTTAAAGAAAATCTTTATAATCTATGTTGGATTTGATGCTTCGGTGATTAAGGAGATTATGATTCTCTTCGAATTAATACGATAATCCATCTTGATTTCTCTGTCGGGTGTTTCACTATAAATCCACCTCCTTCGTTTCCTTACAACTCACACCTTCTATTCTTTCTCCCTCAACTCATATTTTAAAGTATTTGTCAATATGCTTCATCCAGTACTGATTCTCGATATACTCCTCACTTTCATATCTGTCGTTCTTCTTTTTCATCTGCCTCCGGAAGAATCTATTTATTACTACTATACTCTCGGTTTTATAGTGTTTTTAGTTCTTCCGTGTCTTTATATTGCTATATGCATCGATATATACGGTTTATAATTTTTGGGTGGTTGTTGGGTTTTTTTATCTTCCCTTATATTTCAAAGCCCCTGCTTTTGTCTTCTATAATCATTGACATCCAAGTTAATGCTCCCTTCTATTTGCTGCGATTTATACTCCAATTTCTATTTTGGAGTTTTGTCCTTTCGTTTCTTCTTCTTGCGATTAAGCAACGTTTGTAATGGTCCAGTATTCGCAGATATGAATTTCAGAATGAACATAGTTAATGTTCTAAGAAGGAAATGGTAATGGCACGATCTTGATTTGTTAATTTACCATAATACCCTGAAAAGACCGAATCATCAAGAAAATATATTCTTGATATTTTTAGAGATTAAATAGAATACAAGACTCGTGTAACATGGAACATGATGACGGCATGGTCTGTGAATCGTCATGTCCCATTAGAAACTCAGCATGACTTACTGTAATATAATCACGTTGATCAAGTGTCATTATATTATGCTAACTCATGCTTCAGTTCCCAACACTACTTCAAAACATTCATAATTTAAACTCGAAAGTTTATAGAATATAGAAACTAATAGTTTCTTATATGATGTAACACTGATAGCGCAAAGAGATAAATGACTTCAGATAAGATTAGTTGTGAAAATATCTTCAGAAATATCGCGGATATTTATAATGAAAGATATGATAATATCTTAGAATTTCTAATATTGATGGATGATGATGAAGATTTGTCTGTAAAGGTTTAGAATAAAGAGTAAGGTATTCGTTAATGACTTTAGCAGGCACTGAATCATTTGGATTCTTTGAAGGCAGATTTAGTCTTTGTGATTTGTCCACAGCCTCCTTCATAGTCTGTTCAATCCGTTTTCCAGTTCCAAACCTTCTCTTTTTCTCAGCTTTACCACCTTACTATTCTTTGTCATCAAACTTTTTACTGTTAAGATCGTTTACAGTTTTGATGCTTCGTCAGCATTTCAAGAACTAGTTTGCAGTTCAGAATATTTTTCAGAACTTCACATTCAAAGTATGTAAGTCCAGGAGATAGACGTTTTACGTACACATATAACTGTTGGCGTAGACATGCTGCGAGATTTCAAAATACTGGTTACTGTTTTTCGATGATTCGTATGACAATTCTCGTTACAAGATGCGAATGAGTAAATGATGTGATTTCAATAAATATAATGATTTTTCGAAAAGTCAAAGATAATTGAAGTTGTTGGTAAGTTTATTACTAAGGTGGCGAGATATGAAAGGTCCCCAGTAATGATGATGAAAGGGCAACGTATCTATCGAGATTATAATAAGACTAGTCCGACTGAAAAGTCGAAGTTGACTTGCTGGAGCTGTGACAAAACTGTCTACTTTGAAAAGGAATTGAAAAGTCATTTTAGCTAATAAATGCCAAAGGGTCTGACACGGATACGCGTCGAACTATGACTTTGGCTTCGAGAGCTTTTTAGGTACATAAATGTGGGTAATATGTGGTTGGATCATCATCTCGATTGTTCATTGTTTGAAGTGTCTTCGAAAACTTCGGAGAGTTTGAACACAGTTTGTAATCGTTAATATACATATGATGTTCTAACACGGTTTTGAAGTCAAAGTATAGCTTTGAAAGATGTAGGAATCTAAGAGTGATGTCTTCTGTTAAATCATGACTTGGATTTTGATTTGTCAAAATCAGAATGCGTAATCAAATTTGGGTGAGAATGGTTGTTTTGATTTCTATACAAGAATGTATATTGTTGTGAGATTTTGGGAGTATAGTTGATGATTTGCTTAATCAGATTCGAAAAATGTAATATATTAATTGTGAATTTATATATCTCTCGGGTATTACCTACCCGTTAAAAAAAATTTCACAATTAATATTTTGTACAACAGAATTTTATTACAGTCTTTATGAAAATATATATGTGCATATTTTCTTCAGATGTAATATAGATTAAATGAGTTAATATTAAATTAAACTCATTTGATTTACGGTTGAAACTAGAACTGAATAATCCCTAAAGACTTTAGAAATTACATAACTTTTACGGAGTATTTATTCAATAAAATTGAAATTATGAATTAATACTTCGTTATTTGTTGGTGTTTGTAACCCTTGCACCATATTCTCTAAAGCCACTACTCGAGCGCGAAGCTCGTTGACTTCTTCTATTACATCGGGGTGATTGTCGGTTCGGACGAGCGGATAAATAAAATCTAGAATTTGATGTAGTATATAATCGTGACGAGATACTCTGAAAATGAGAGAGAAAATGGTGTTTCGGACCGGTTCGCCGGTAAGTGCTTCAGGTTCATCGCCAAGAGGGCAATGTGGTGGATGGAAGGGATCACCTTCTTCTTGTCTCAAATTATTGAGGAGGCTACGAACCTATCCCCAATTCATTCATAATAGATGATGGCTAATTGGTTGATCCATTCCGGTCACACTGCTTTCGGAGCTTGAGTAGGATTCCATATCGGAATTCGAGGGACTTGAACTAATGACGAATTCCATTTCGTTCGATTGAATAAAGAATTTTTTTGATATGAAATGATTTTTCGGCTATCGGGTGGTATTCTAATTACATAGAATATCTATATATATAGCACAAAAGATTTCGTAATTTAAATTACGGGATATGTCAGGCAAAGTTTACAGTAACAGATACGCTAAGATATGGATTAGCAGATATGCTAAGATATGAATTTTGTCTATACACTATTCATGCAATCAATGCAGTAAGACGTGTCTAGACTAAGAATGATAAGCAGGCAATTTCCGACAAAAATGATGAGCAAAACTTTTGAAATGCAGACACGGTCGAAGTCCAGACTCACTAATGCATCCTAACGACTATCAGTTAGACACACTAATGCAGACCTGAATCGCTAAGACCACCGCTCTGATACCAACTGAAAGGACCCGTTCATATACATTATAAACGATTCACAATAGTTGATTACTTCGCGAGGTATTTGACCTCTATATGATACATTTTACAAACATTGCATTCGTTTTTAAAAGACAAACTTTCTTTACAACGAAAGTTGACGGCATGCACACCATTTCATAATACATCCAACTATAATTGGCTTAATAATAATCTTGATGAACTCAATGACTCGAATGCAACGTCTTTCAAAATATGCCATGAATGACTCCAAGTAATATCCTTAAAATGAGCTAATGCACAGCGGAAGATTTCTTTAATACCTGAGAATAAACATGCTTTAAAGTGTCAACCAAAAGGTTGGTGAGTTCATAGGTTTATCATAACAATCATTTTAATATATTAATAGACCACAAGATTTCCATTTATAAATATATGTACACTCGCAAGTGTATAAAAGTATTCTATAAGTTGTAGGCACCCGGTAACAAGCCTTAACATTCATGTTTTACCCTCTGAAGTACACCAGATCAGGTGTGTTTAAAATAACCTCGAAGTACTAAAGCATCCCATAGTCAGGATGGGGTTTGTCAGACCCAATAGATCTATCTTTAGGATTCGCGCCTACCGTACATAGACAAGTAGTTTAATGTTACCAAGCTAAGGGTATATTTCTGGTTTAAACCCACATAGAATTAGTTTCAGTACTTGTGCCTATTTCGTAAAACATTTATAAAACAGCGCATGTATTCTCAGCCCAAAAATATATATTGCAAAAGCAATTAAAAAGAGAGCAAATGAAACTCACCATACTGTATTTCGTAGTAAAAATACATATAACGTCATTTAACAAGTGCAAGGTTGGCCTCAGATTCACGAACGTATCAATATTGAGATTCAATATTGCAGGAAAGTACGTAGACGCAACGGAGATGATAAACACTAGATTGACCTCACGAGCATACCCATGAACCATACCCATCACCTCCATAGCTATAACCCATAATTTCCTTAGCTTCGACTTATTCGAAAAACTATTTTGAAATCACTCGGACATCACTCCGTCGTAATATTTTATGTATACTAATAATACCTTGAAATAATATAGAGCAAATATATATATATATATATATATATATATATATATATATATATATATATATATATATATATATATATATATATATATATATATATATATATATATATATATATATATATATGTAAATCTATTGAGAGAGTTTAGAGAAATATATTTTCAAGTTTCTATGAAATAATGAAACCTATTGAATTCTATTTATAATAAATTTTTGAATTATTAAAGTGAATTATTAAAGTATGAATTATTAAAGTGAATTATTAAAGTATGAATTATTAAAGTGAATTATTAAAGTATGAATTATTAAAGTGAATTATTAAAGTATGAATTATTAAAGTGAATTATTAAAGTATGAATTATTAAAGTAAATTATTAAAGTATGAATTATTAAAGTGAATTATTAAAGTATGAATTATTAAAGTGAATTATTAAAGTAAATTATTAAAGTTAAAGTAAAGTAAAAGTAAAGTAAAGGTAAAGTTAAAGTATAGTAAAAATATAAAAACTATGTATGTATAATACGTGTATAAATATATATAATATTAATTTAAATCGTTATATATATATTTAATGAAATAAAATATAAATATCGTTATATTTATTATACTAGTTAAGTAATGAGTTTTCAAAAGTGATTCTAGATATTTATAAAAGTTATATACGTTTTAATAATAAAGTTCTTTTTAAACTGAAAACGTTTTTATACGTTTGAAAATAGATTAATAGAATATTATGGAAACCAATTCTCCAATAGCTTTTGTCTAACTTTCGTAAATGACACTTTTTATTTTTATTTATAAATAGCTTTACAAATTATTTCGAATATCGTTAAGCGGAATAGATTTCTCAAATCATAGTGGACCTCTCAACAGAGACTTGTAATCATAATTCAATGTTTCTGATAATTCAATCATTTAATATATATATATATATATATATATATATATATATATATATATATATTTTTAATTTCGTCGATAATCATATTGAAACAAATACATTCATATAAAGCATTATACTTTTAAATACTTTGTTGATATTTTCAATTTATAACATATACACATATACATACATATTCATATATGTTCATTTAATGGTTCGTGAATCATTGGAATTTGGTCGAGGTTTAAATGAATGTATAAACATATTTTAAAATCCTTGAGATTTAACTTAACAAACATTGCTTATCGTGTCAGAATAATATAAAGATAAAGTTTAAATTTAGTCAGAAATTTCCGGGTCGTCACAGTACAAACCAAAGAAAAGAGCATCAATGATGTTCCCATTGCAAAAGAATTTCCCGATGTATTTCCGAAAGAATTACCGGGATTACCCCCACATCGATCCGTTGAATTTCAAATAGATCTTGTACCAGGAGCTGCACCAATAGCTCGTGCTCCTTACAGACTCGCACCCAGCGAGATGAAAGAACTGCAAAGCCAATTATAAGAACTTTTAGAGCGTGGTTTCATTCGACCAAGCACATCACCGTGGGGAGCTCCTGTTTTGTTTGTCAAGAAGAAAGATGGTACATTCAGGTTATGTATCGACTACCGAGAGTTGAACAAACTTACCATCAAGAACCGCTACCCACTACCGAGAATCGACGACTTATTTGATCAACTACAAGGCTCGTCTGTTTATTCAAAGATTGACTTACGTTCCGGGTATCATCAAATGCGGGTGAAAGAAGATGATATTCCAAAGACTGCTTTCAGAACACGTTACGGTCATTACGAGTTTATGGTCATGCCGTTTGGTTTAACTAATGCACCAGCTGTGTTCATGGACCTTATGAACCGAGTGTGTGGACCATACCTTGACAAGTTTGTCATTGTTTTCATTGATGACATACTTATTTACTCAAAGAATGACCAAGAACACAGTGAACATTTGAGAAAGGTGTTAGAAGTATTGAGGAAGGAAGAATTGTACGCTAAGTTTTCAAAGTGTGCATTTTGGTTGGAAGAAGTTCAATTCCTCGGTCACATAGTGAACAAAGAAGGTATTAAGGTGGATCCGGCAAAGATAGAAACTGTTGAAAAGTGGGAAACCCCGAAAACTCCGAAACACATACGCCAGTTTTTAGGACTAGCTGGTTACTACAGAGGGTTCATCCAAGACTTTTCCAGAATAGCAAAACCCTTGACTGCATTAACGCATAAAGGGAAGAAATTTGAATGGAATGATGAACAAGAGAAAGCGTTTCAGTTATTGAAGAAAAAGCTAACTACGGCACCTATATTGTCATTGCCTGAAGGGAATGATGATTTTGTGATTTATTGTGACGCATCAAAGCAAGGTCTCGGTTGTGTATTAATGCAACGAACGAAGGTGATTGCTTATGCGTCTAGACAATTGAAGATTCACGAACAAAATTATACAACGCATGATTTGGAATTAGGCGCGGTTGTTTTTGCATTAAAGACTTGGAGGCACTACTTATATGGGGTCAAAAGTATTATATATACCGACCACAAAAGTTTTCAACACATATTTAATCAGAAACAACTGAATATGAGGCAGCGTAGGTGGATTGAATTGTTGAATGACTACGACTTTGAGATTCGTTACCACCCGGGGAAGGCAAATGTGGTAGCCGATGCCTTGAGCAGGAAGGACAGAGAACCCATTCGAGTAAAATCTATGAATATAATGATTCATAATAACCTTACTACTCAAATAAAGGAGGCGCAACAAGGAGTTTTAAAAGAGGGAAATTTAAAGGATTAAATACCCAAAGGATCGGAGAAGCATCTTAATATTCGGGAAAACGGAACCCGGTATAGGGCTGAAAGGATTTGGGTACCAAAATTTGGAGATATGAGAGAAATGGTACTTAGAGAAGCTCATAAAACCAGATACTCAATACATCCTGGAACGGGGAAGATGTACAAGGATCTCAAGAAACATTTTTGGTGGCCGGGTATGAAAGCCGATGTTGCTAAATACGTAGGAGAATGTTTGACGTGTTCTAAGGTCAAAGCTGAGCATCAGAAACCATCAGGTCTACTTCAACAACCCGAAATCCCGGAATGGAAATGGGAAAACATTACCATGGATTTCATCACTAAATTGCCAAGGACTGCAAGTGGTTTTGATACTATTTGGGTAATAGTTGATCGTCTCACCAAATCAGCACACTTCCTGCCAATAAGAGAAGATGACAAGATGGAGAAGTTAGCACGACTGTATTTGAAGGAAGTCGTCTCCAGACATGGAATACCAATCTCTATTATCTCTGATAGGGATGGCAGATTTATTTCAAGATTCTGGCAGACATTACAGCAAGCATTAGGAAATCATCTAGACATGAGTACTGCCTATCATCCACAAACTGATGGGCAGAGCGAAAGGACGATACAAACGCTTGAAGACATGCTACGAGCATGTGTTATTGATTTCGGAAATAGTTGGGATCGACATCTACCGTTAGCAGAATTTTCCTACAACAACAGCTACCATTCAAGTATTGACATGGCGCCGTTTGAAGCACTTTATGGTAGAAAGTGCAGGTCTCCGATTTGTTGGAGTGAAGTGGGGGATAGACAGATTACGGGTCCGGAGATTATACAAGAAACTACCGAGAAGATCATCCAAATTCAACAACGGTTGAAAACCGCCCAAAGTCAACAAAAGAGCTACGCTGACATTAAAAGAAAAGATATAGAATTTGAAATTGGAGAGATGGTCATGCTTAAAGTTGCACCTTGGAAAGGCGTTGTTCGATTTGGTAAACGAGGGAAATTAAATCCAAGGTATATTTTACCATTCAAGATTATTGATCGTGTCGGACCAGTAGCTTACCGACTTGAGTTACCTCAACAACTCGCGGCTGTACATAACACTTTCCACATCTCGAATTTGAAGAAATGTTTTGCTAAAGAAGATCTCACAATTTCGTTAGATGAAATCCAAATCAACGAAAAACTTCAATTCATCGAAGAACCCGTCAAAATAATGGATCGTGAGGTTAAAAGACTTAAGCAAAACAAGATACCAATTGTTAAGGTTCGATGGAATGCTCGTAGAGGACCCGAGTTCAACTGGGAGCATGAAGATCAGATGAAGAAGAAATACCCACATCTATTTCCAGAAGATTCGTCAACACCTTCAACAGCTTAAAATTTCGGGACGAAATTTATTTAACGGGTAGGCACTGTAGTGACCCGAACTTTTCCATGTTTATATATATTAATTGAGATTGATATTTACATGATTAAATGTTTCCAACGTGTTAAGTAATCAAACTTGTTAAGACTTGATTAATTGAAATATGTTTCATATAGACAATTGACCACCCAAGTTGACCGGCGATTCACGAACGTTAAAACTTGTAAAAACGACATGACGATATATATATGGATATACATATGGTTAACATGAGATTATGATAAGTAAGTATCTCCATAAGTATATTAACAATGAGTTATATACATATAAACAAGACTACTAACTTAAGGATTTCGAAACGAGACATATATGTAACGATTATCGTTGTAACGACATTTAAATGTATATATATCATATTAAGATATATTAATATATCATAATATCATGATAATATAATAATTTAACATCTCATTAGATATAATAAACAATGGGTTAACAACATTAATTGAGATCGTTAACCTAAAGGTTTCAAAACAACACTTACATGTAACGACTAACGATGACTTAACGAATCAGTTAAAATGTATATACATGTAGTGTATTTAGATGTATTAAAATACTTTTGGAAGACTTCAAGACATATATCAAAACACTCATACTTAACGAAAATGGTTACAGTTACTTTTCCATTCTTTTCTTTCATCAAGAATTCTAGTCGTATTCTTACCCGTATTATACACAGCTTCAAAATGTACATACTATGGGTATATACCAATAGGAACTAGCATGGGATTCCACTCTTGATTATGTCATGTATGACTAATCAATTTTAACTTCTACCATGAGCTAGTCAACTAACTAGAACTCCTTTTAACCCCACTCACCACTCACCAATTACCACTCATCATTCACTCCATTTCACTTCCAATTCTCTTTCTAATTCTCTCTCAACACACACACACTATTATGAACGTATTTTTCCAGTAGTTAATCATCATCTTCATCAAAAATCACTTCAAGAATCAAGCTATAATCATCATAGGAAGAACACTTCAAGAACACTTCAAAAATCCCTTCAAGTTTACTAATTTACTTCCAAGCTTTCTAATCCATTCCAAGTAATCATCTAAGATCAAGAAACCTTTGTTATATATAGTAGGTTATCTTTCTTATTCAAGGTAATATTCATATTCAAACTTTGATTCAATTTCTATAACTATAAACTATCTTAATTCGAGTAAAAATCTTACTTGAACTTGTTTTTGTGTCATGATCCTACTTCAAGAACTTTCAAGCCATCCAAGATCCTTTGAAGCTAGATCATTTCTTGTCACTTCCAGTAGGTTTACCTACTAAACTTGAGGTAGTAATGATGTTCATAACATCATTCGATTCATATATATAAAACTATCTTATTCGAAGGTTTAAACTCGTAATCACTAGAACATAGTTTAGTTAATTCTAAACTTGTTCGCAAACAAAAGTTAATCCTTCTAACTTGACTTTTAAAATTAAATAAACACATGTTCTATATTTATATGATATGCTAACTTAATGATTTAAAACCTGGAAACACGAAAAACACCGTAAAACCGGATTTACGCCGTCGTAGTAACACCGCGGGCTGTTTTGGGTTAGTTAATTAAAAACTATGATAAACTTTGATGTAAAAGTTGTTATTCTGAGAAAATTATTTTTATTATGAACATGAAACTATATCCAAAAATTATGGTTAAACTCAAAGTGGAAGTATGTTTTCTAAAATGGTCATCTAGACGTCGTTCTTTCGACTGAAATGACTACCTTTACAAAAACGACTTGTAACTTATTTTTCTGACTATAAACCTATACTTTTTCTGTTTAGATTCATAAAATAGAGTTCAATATGAAACCATAGCAATTTGATTCACTCAAAATGGATTTAAAATGAAGAAGTTATGGGTAAAACAAGATTGGATAATTTTTCTCATTTTAGCTACGTGAAAATTGGTAACAAATCTATTCCAACCATAACTTAATCAACTTGTATTGTATATTATGTAATCTTGAGATACCATAGACACGTATACATTGTTTCGACCTATCATGTCGACACATCTATATATATTTCGGAACAACCATAGACACTCTATATGTGAATGTTGGAGTTAGCTATACAGGGTTGAGGTTGATTCTAAAATATATATAGTTTGAGTTGTGATCAATACTGAGATACGTATACACTGGGTCGTGGATTGATTCAAGATAATATTTATCGATTTATTTCTGTACATCTAACTGTGGACAACTAGTTGTAGGTTACTAACGAGGACAGCTGACTTAATAAACTTAAAACATCAAAATATATTAAAAGTGTTGTAAATATATTTTGAACATACTTTAATATATATGTATATATTGTTATAGGTTCGTGAATCAACAGTGGCTAAGTCTTACTTCTCGACGAAGTAAAAATCTGTGAAAGTGAGTTATAGTCCCACTTTTAAAATCTAATATTTTTGGGATGAGAATACATGCAGGTTTTATAAATGATTTACAAAATAGACACAAGTACGTGAAACTACATTCTATGGTTGAATTATCAAAATCGAATATGCCCCTTTTTATTAAGTCTGGTAATCTAAGAATTAGGGAACAGACACCCTAATTGACGCGAATCCTAAAGATAGATCTATTGGGCCTAACAAACCCCATCCAAAGTACCGAATGCTTTAGTACTTCGAAATTTATATCATATCCGAAGGGTGTCCCGGAATGCTGGGGATATTCTTATATATGCATCTTGTTAATGTCGGTTACCAGGTGTTCATCATATGAATGATTTTTATCTCTATGTATGGGATGTATATTGAAATATGAAATCTTGTGGTCTATTGTTATGATTTGATATATATAGGTTAAACCTATAACTCACCAACATTTTTGTTGACGTTTAAAGCATGTTTATTCTCAGGTGAATATTAAGAGCTTCCGCTGTTGCATACTAAAATAAGGACAAGATTTGGAGTCCATGTTTGTATGATATTGTGTAAAAACTGCATTCAAGAAACTGATTTCGATGTAACATATTTGTATTGAAAACCATTATGTAATGGTCGTGTGTAAACAGGATATTTTAGATTATCATTATTTGATAATCTACGTAAAGCTTTTTAAACCTTCATTTATAAAATAAAGGTTATGGTTTGTTTTAAAAATGAATGCAGTCTTTGAAAAACGTCTCATATAGAGGTCAAAACCTCGCAACGAAATCAATTAATATGGAACGTTTTTAATCAATAAGAACGGGACATTTCAGGGGGGTCACTATATCACTTATTTAGGAAACTGGTTCGGACTCGACCCGAGTGAATCAGAACCTCCAATCATACCGGTAGATCAAGCCGTTAAAACTTTAGGATTGGATGTATATAAAACTGCAAAAGCTATACAAGTGAGGGGTGGGGTAATTAGTTTAAGACGACAAGAAGTTGTTGCTCCCGCTCCTATGGAGGAAGACGATGAACCTGAGCGAGATACTAGGAGAAGATGGAGACAGCCAGATCAGGCTAGTTCGTCTAATGTAGGTACTTCTAATTTCGATATGTTACAAAATTCGTTTAATTCATTGAGTTTAGATGTAAGGAACTCATATGATAATTGGGGACGGAGATCAGAAGACCAATACACTAGTTTGTCTCGGCAAATAGGGGACATTAGGCATACCCAACTAGCTCAGGGTAATATGTTAGAAAACATTCGATATGATCAAAGGGGCCAGGGAGCACAACTTGAGTGTTTACATCATCAGGCATATTTATACGCAGCTAACCCTCAACATTACGCACCCTCAGTCTTTCCTTCATACACCCCATGGCAAGCACCCGGTGATCCTCTACCTCCACCTTATGATCCCAACGCTGCTCTAGCTGCAAGTCAGGATGCCTATTGGCGTTTTTACGAGGAATAACGCCAAAATGAACAGCTGCACCAACAGCAACGGGAACAGGAAGATCAAGGAGGCCCTGTATGGCCATTTTTCTAGTTTTTAGTTGTTATTTTTTATTTTTTTATATTGTTTGTAAAAAAATTATTTTTATGATGTGTTTTAAGTATTTACATTTACTTTTATTTTATATATACAAAATTTTTAGTGTGGGGTAAAATTTTTGTACTACTAAAGTACAACCCCATCTCGTGTATGATTAACATATTTTGTTGACAGGTATTTACGATGATGAGATTCGACATAACGAAACACGAAAGTATTATTGTGATAAAAAGGATTGGATATGTTCATACGATAAGCATTTTACAATGTCCAATTACTTAACAAAAGAAGTTCCATATACTTTTAACTTTTTGTCCTCTCAAATTTATACATTTAATCTGATTTTATGTAATAAGGTCATTACATAATCTTAAGTGTGGGGTGGGAATATAAAATTCTCGAGAACTTATAACTTGGCGGTTTTTATGAAAAATTTTGAAAATTTTTAAACAAATATATCTAAACTATTTTTAAGGTAATTACGAGCAATTAAAGATTAGGTGTAAAAAACCGAAATTATTGTCTCCATATATTAAAAATACATAAGATTATTTGATTAAAACCTATAAAAGAAAACCAAGTATAACAAAATTTATAAACCCATATTTTTGGAACCATTTATCACATGTTTCTATGAAGTTTATTGCAGATATCATTGCTTTGGAATGTATAAACCTGAATATCCCATTAAGGAAGTAAAGTCTTCCAAAATGACACACTTGCTAACCTATGTTAGAAGATGTAGTCCAGAACAGCTGTAGGTTGACGAAAAATCTTGAAAAGTCATCTCTATCATTGGCTGGAAATCCACCTCACCTCAGCATCAAATAGGGTTTTTGGTGGTCAGACTTATCCTAACCATGAGATGGATCTGTCTTGTACAATGGGGGGGGGGGGGCACATTGCAAATTAGCTTTTAAGACTAATGAATCTAATCCCCAGATGGATGATCTCCGTAAAGATCAACTGCATCTATGTTTAATCGCGGTCAACATACATATGCCATAACAAATTGAGGTGTGCAAACTCATGGTTCACCGATGATATTTGGACACAATATAAGTTTCTTCTAAAACTTATGCTATTTTATGAACTATATTGTGTAAAACCATTTTTAGGACATTCAGTTTCACATTCCATGATACTTCAATCATGGGGGCGGACAGCTTGCTAATCGCCGACTGAGACTACGGTTTTCAGTTACCCTCGATCGGAATTTGAGGTTAAAACCGGAAAACGTGTCTAGTGTAAAAACTAGCATTACATTTTTATAAAATCATAAAACGTTTTCACAAGGTCCAATTTTCTCTAAGGATCCAAATTTTTAAAACCTTAATCACGAGTTTCAACTTTGTTTCTGTTGTCAGAATTTCATTTTGTGTGGTGTGCGTATGATCCAATAAATATTGTGTAGTGTTTCCAACTTATTCCATATAGCGTGTGTTTTCATTTTGTGTGGAGTGTGTTGTGTGATTTAATGTTCGATATGGAAAAATATGTAATGTTCCAATTCTATTTAGAAGATGTAATTACTTGAGGACAAGCAACGTTCAAGTGTGGGGTATTTTGATATTGCTTTAAACATACATATATTTCGACGCAATATCATTTATATTTCATCGGCTTTTACCGAAACGAAGACATTCAAATGCATAATTCACGAGAAAAATGGCAAAAGTAAACGCGAACTTGAAGTTTGAAGAAATGATAATAAATGACGGGTTTTAACCAAATATATATCTAGATAACAGTTATCCGAATGAAAGTCCAAAATGATCGAAGAAAAAGAGTTCAAATGAAAGTTCCAAGTCAATATACGTCAACACGGGATCAACAAAGAACAAACGCAATAATAAAAATAAGAAAAGTTCTGTTTCAACTTAAGCGGATCGCGTATATAACCACGCGAAACGCGTAATAATTTACTCCTACGCGGAACGTGTGATCCTCTACGCGAAACGCGTAATGTCAAGACAAGATTCAGATTGCAAATTCACATGAGACGGTTTCTTTTGAGTATAATATTATTACTTTTCAGCTTTACAGATACAAAAGATGATACACACTCAAGTTTACCTACTACTTCAACTCTCAGAATGTTATAATACAGAGTACGAGTGCAAGGGATAGAGACACAAAATAATATACAGAAGAGTCAGTGCACAGCTCCAAAATTCCATACAACATACACACTCACATATTTTCAAGAAATACGCAGAGAAAATAGGGGAGATACCACACAAATATTAGTCTTTTTATTTTATCAAAGTACTCTGTACTAGTATTATTTTCAGTTCGAAGTTCAATATTTAGGATAATTTCAATATTAAGGGTGTATTGTTCGTGATTAAGGGTATTATTGTGCAAGTGCAAAGGGTGTTGTTATTGTAATTTTTCTACCGTTTGCAGTAAATGAAAGTGAAGATTTTAGTAAGTTTATCCTATTAAAATTATCGTTATCAATTTTTATCATTATTAGTATGTTTGTATATTTATATTTTTATGATTAATCTAGTATAATGAGTAGCTAAATTTCCCTAGTGTTTGCTTAGATGTAGAGCCCCTAGTGAAATGGATTGTTATCATTTGTAATACATTAAAATGTAACTTAAGTATTTTTAACATTGAGCCTAATTAAAAGAACCATTATTATCTATTTGGATATTTAACCCTTGTCACTTAATTTATTAGATTCAAATAACGAAAGTTATTTTTATTTATATAAATTAAGCTTCAACATTAAAAGTGATTTAGACGAACTTATGAATAGTTTATTAACACTAAATTAGAATTAAAGTTCGGTGGTTTGGGTAATATCATTAGGTATATAATAGTGAAATTGTAAAAAGGGAAACCGTTATGATTTGGGTTTTGGCGAAAGTCAAAACTAGGTTGGGTCTCAATTTAAATGCTTGGGAAATAGTAACTATCTAAATAAGATCCGACGAAAATTAGACTTAATTTAGTTAGTTGAAACTTTATTTATTCGAAAGAAAAATATAAAGTTTTATACTAAACATTTTAATAGAGCTTAAATTTAAAACAATCCATGTATCTAGAGGTGACACATTTAAGTAAACACTCCTATTTATATATTGCAAATACTTATTATTATTATTATTATTATTTATTTACGTATTATTATACAGTTAAAAAAAATATACAATCAATATACATCAGTTTAACAGTACTGTTTTGTCACATCGAATTTAACATACGTGAACCGTGTAGATATATACACGAAACGCGTAGCTTCTAAAATATACGCGTAACGCGTATAAATACACGCGAAACGCGTAAGTATAATACTAGTACTGTACGAATACTGTTTAAAATTTAAGTATTAATTAAATCTTTTATTATTGGTGTAATTAATTTATAATTAGTTTAATTATTATAATTTCCTATAATTCATTTTTAATTTAATTAAAATTTATTATTTAGTTAATTTAAATAAATTTATATTGCTCAAAACAAAATTCTAATCATTTAGTTTTATTACAAGTTATTGTTTTATTAATTACCATTTAGTAATAAAATTGTTGTATCACCATTAGTATAGTTTCATTTAAGTTCATTTCTTTAATAATTATAAATCATATAATCTTGTAATTTTAATTAATAAGTAGTTCAATTAAATTAAGAATAAGTTATATTTTATTATTATTATGTTATGCTAAATATAAATTCCTAATCCAAAACCCCCTTTAAATAAGTTTAACTTCAAAGACTATTAAAAAACCATTAAAACACTCCATCTCCCTTGGGAACGTAATCGGATTTACCAACAAACTAAGCTACGCGGATAGGACTAGTTGCCTATATATGTGTGAAATCAACCTGAATTCATTAAAACACCACATATACAATAAAACAATCCGTGTAACAAAATAACTCAAATCCATTCATAAATAAAGGTTACGTTTCACCACATCACACACTAATGCAATTTTCTGGTTCTCTAAGACCAACGCTCGGATACCAACTGAAATTTCCCGTTCATATTGATTATAAACGTTCCATATCAATTGATTTCCTCACGAGGTTTTGACCTCTATATGAGACGTTTTTCAAAGATTGCATTCATTTTTAAAACAACCATAACCTTTATTTTAACGATAAAGGTTTAAAAAGCATTACGTAGATTATCAAATAATGATAATCTAAAATATACCGTTTACACACGACCATTACATAATGGTTTACAATAAGAATATATTACATCAAAAAATAAGTTTCTTGAATGCAGTTTTTACATAATATCATACAAGCATGGACTCCAAATCTTGTCCTTATTTTAGTATGCAACAGCGGAAGCTCTTAATAATCACCTGAGAATAAGCATGCTTAAAACGTCAACAAAAATGTTGGTGAGTTATAGGTTTAACCTATATATTATCAAATCATAATAATAGACCACAAGATTTCATATTTCAATACACATTCCATACATAGAGATAAAAATCATTCATATAGTTTGAACACCTGGTAACCGACATTAACAAGATGCATATAAGAATATCCCCTATCATTCCGGGACATCCATCGGACATGATAAAACAACATCGAAGTACTAAAGCATCCGCTACAACGGATGGGGTTTGTTGGACCAAATAGATCTATCTTTAGGATTCGCGTCAATTAGTAGATCGGTTTACTAATTCTTAGGCTACCAAGAAAAAGGGGCATATTCGGCTTCGATCATTCACCCATATAATGTAGTTTCAATTACTTGTGTCTATTTCGTAAAACATTTATAAAACTGCATGTATTCTCATCCAAAAATATTAGATTTTAAAAGTGGGACTATAACTCACTTTCACAGATTTTTACTTCGTCGGGAAGTAAGACTTGGCCACTGATCGATTCACGAACCTATAACAAATATGTACATATATATCAAAGTATGTTCAAAATATATTTACAACATTTTTAATATGTTTTACTGTTTTAAATTTATTAAGTCAGATGTCCTCGTTAGCAACCTACAACTAGTTGTCCACAGTTAGATGTACAGAAATAAATGGATATATATTATCTTGAATCAATCCACGACCCAGTGTATACACGTCTCAGGCTAGATCACAACTCAAAGTATATATATTTTTTGAATCAACCTCAACCCTGTATAGCTAACTCCAACATTACTGCATATAGAGTGTCTATGGTTGTTCCAAATAATATATATAGATGGGTCGATATGATATGTCAAAACATTTGCATACGTGTCTATGGTATCCCAAGATTACATAATATATTAGAATACATGTATAATACAATATAAGTTAGCTAGGATATGATTAATATAGATTTGTTACCAATTTTCACGTAGCTACAACAATCAAAAAATATCCAATCTTGTTTTACCCATAACTTCTTCGTTTTAAATCCGATTTGAGTGAATCAAATTGCTATGGTTTCATATTGAACTCTATTTTATGAATCTAAACATAAAAAGTATAGGTTTATAGTCAGAAAAATAAGTTACAAGTCGTTTTTGTAAAGGTAGTCATTTCAGTCGAAAGAACGACGTCTAGATGACCATTTTGGAAAACATACTTCCACTTTGAGTTTAACCATGATTTTTGGATATGGTTTCATGTTCATAAGAAAAATCATTTTCCCAGAAGAACAACTTTTAAATCAAAGTTTATCATAGTTTTTAATTAACTAACCCAAAACAGCCCGCGGTGTTACTACGATGGCGTATATCCGGTTTTACGGTGTTTTTCGTGTTTTTCGATTTTAAATCATTAAGTTGGCATATCATATAGATATAGAACATGTATTTAGTTGATTTTAAAAGTCAAGTTAGAAGGATTAACTTTTGTTTGCCAACAAGTTTAGAATTAACTAAACTATGTTCTAGTGATTACATGTTCAAATCTTCGAATAAGATAGTTTTATATGTATGAATCGAATGATGTTATGAACATCATTAATACCTCAAGTTTAGTAGCTAAACCTACTGGAATTGAGAAAAATAGATCTAGCTTCAAAGGATCCTTGGATGGCTTGAAAGTTCTTGAAGTAGAATCATGACACGAAAACAAGTTCAAGTAAGATTTTCATTTGAAATAAGATTGTTAAAGTTATAGAAATCTTTCTTATTTATAGTAAGATATCTTTCTAATACAAGGTAATACTCATATTCAAACTTTGATTCAATTTCTATAACTTTAACAATCTTATTTCAAATGAAAATCTTACTTGAACTTGTTTTCGTGTCATGATTCTACTTCAAGAACTTTCAAGCCATCCAAGGATCCTTTGAAGCTAGATCTATTTTTCTCAATTCCAGTAGGTTTATCGACAAAACCTGAGGTAGTAATGATGTTCTTAACATCATTCGATTCGTATATATAAAATTACCTTATTCGAAGGTTTAAACTTGTAATCACTAGAACATAGTTTAGTTAATTCTAAACTTGTTCGCAAACAAAAGTTAATCCTTCTAACTTGAATTTTGAAATCAAATAGACACATGTTATATATCTATATGATATGCTAACTTAATGATTTAAAACCGAAAAACATAAAAAACACCGTAAAACTGGATAAACGCCGTCGTAGTAACACCGCGGGCTGTTTTGGGTTAGTTAATTAAATACTATGATAAACTTTGATTTAAAAGTTGTTCTTCTGGGAAAATGATTTTTCTTATGAACATGAAACTATATCCTAAAATCATGGTTAAACTCAAAGTGGAAGTATGTTTTCCAAAATGGTCATCTAGATGTCGTTCTTTCGACTGAAATGACTACCTTTACAAAAATGACTTGTAACCTGTATTTTTGAATATAAACTTATAATTTTTCTATTTATATTCATAAACTTAAGTTCAATATGAAACCATAGCAACTTGAATCACTCAAAATGGATTTAAAACGAAGAAGTTAGGGGTAAAACAAGATTGGATATTTTTACTTGTTGTAGCTACGTGAAAATTGGTAACAAATCTATATTAATCATATCCTAGCTAACTTATATTGTATTATACATGTATTCTAATATATTATGTAATATTGGGATACCATAGACACGTATGCAAATGTTTTGACATATCATATCGACCCATATATATATATATATATTATTTGGAACAACCATAGACACTCTATATGCAGTAATGTTGGCGTTAGCTATACAGGGTTGAGGTTGATTCTAAAAATATATATACCTTGAGTTGTGATCTAGCCTGAGATGTGTATACACTGGGTCGTGGATTGGGTCAAGATAATATATATCAATTTATTTTCTGTACATCTAACTATTGACAACTAGTTGTAGGTTACTAACGAGGACAGTTGACTTAATAAACTTAAAACATTAAAACGTATTAATAATGTTGTGAATATATTTTGAACATACTTTGATATATATATGTACATATTTGTTATAGGTTCGTGAATCGACCAGTGGCCAAGTCTTACTTCCCGACGAAGTAAAAATCTGTGAAAGTGAGTTATAGTCCCACTTTTAAAATCTAATATTTTGGGATGAGAATACATGCAGTTTTATAAATGGTTTACGAAATAGACACAAGTAATTGAAACTACATTATATGGGTGAATGATCGAAGCCGAATATGCCCCTTTTGCTTGGTAACCTAAGAATTAGTATACCGATCTACTAATTGACGCGAATCCTAAAGATAGATCTATTTGGCCTAACGAACCCCATCCAAAGTACCGGATGCTTTAGTACTTCGAGTTGTTTTATCATGTCCGAAGGATTTCCCGGAATGATAGGGGATATTCTTATATGCATCTTGTTAATGTCGGTTACCAGGTGTTCACCATATGATTGATTTTTATCTCTATGAATGGGATGTATATTGAAATATGAAATCTTGTGGTCTATTATTATTATGATTTGATAATATATAGGTTAAACCTATAACTCATCAACATTTTTGTTGACGTTTTAAGCATGTTTATTCTCAGATGATTATTAAGAGCTTCCGCTATTGCATACTAAAATAAGGACAAGATTTGGAGTCCATGCTTGTATGATATTGTGTAAAAACTGCATTCAAGAAACTTATTTTTGATGTAATATATTCTTATTGTAAACCATTATGTAATGGTCGTGTGTAAACGATATATTTTAGATTATCATTATTTGATAATCTACGCAATGCTTTTTAAACCTTTATTGATAAAATAAAGGTTATGTTTATTTTAAAAATGAATGCAGTCTTTGAAAAACGTCTCATATAGAGGTCAAAACCGCGCGACAAAATCAATTAATATGGAACGTTTATAATCAATATGAACGGGACATTTCAGTTAGTATCCGATCGTTGGTCTTAGAGAACTAGAAATTTGCATTAGTGTGTCTTAACGAGTTTGTTAGGATACATTAGTGAGTCTGGAATTCGACCGTGTTTTCTTTAAAAACGATTGCTTAACACTTTTGTTGGAAACTATATATTATTAACATGTAAGTATTATGTTATATATTAACCTCTTAATGTGTTTGATATTGTGTGATAGATGTCTACCACTAGTACAAATCCCATCGACTCACCTAATAATAATGAAGAGTCGAATATAATTTGGGAAGATTCACAAATTCCCGAAGAGGAACCGGAAGAAGAGGAACCGGAAGAAGAGGTACAGGAAGAAGAGGAATCAGAAGAGGAGGAACCGGAAGAGGAGGAACCGGAAGAAGAAGAGGTTCCGGAGGAAGAAATTTTGATACCTACAGTAAATCGATTAAATAAAAGAAAATTATCAACCAACGGACCAAAGTTAAAAATGGTCAATGGTGTTTCCGCCGAGGAAGCAAAATATTGGGAAGATTACCAATTTTCCGATGAATCGGATCCCAATGAGGATTCCGATGATGTTATAGAAATTACCTCGACCCAATTTAATATGACAAAAGAAAATAATAAGGGAAAAGGTATAAAAATAGAGAAACCTGATTCCAACCCCGATGAACTTTATATGTATCGGCAACGTCCGTATTTCTTAAATTGTAACAATAACCTGGGAACCTATAAACCACCAGGTCTTTCTAAACCATTGTGGAAAATAATGGCTCGTATTAGAGGAACATCATATATCCCTACAAAATTAGGAAAACGAACCAACTCCGATTAGAGGGCTGTAATCATGTTGTATATTATATGTATTGTAGTGTGCTTGTACTTTTATGTTCTATGTCAAAATTGCTTGTATTGTTTATTAATTATCTTTTACGAATCTAATCCTTGTCTATTTTACAGTATAAAAACACAAAATGGACGTTAAGGATAGACAACCAAAAATTTTAGAAGACCTACCAGGAGATATGATTGATGAAATCTTGTCTAGAGTCGGGCAGAATTCATCAGCACAATTAGTTACGGAAAAATTAGTTTGTCAAACGTTTGAAAGACATTCCAGGCATGCCTTAGTATATAAAAGGCTTTCCTTTGAAAGCAGGGGTATATCACATTGGGGAGACTTTAAGTTATGCCAAGTTTTCTTTAAGGCATTTAGTGCGGGAAACCCAGATGCAATTTTACGCTACGGGTTACGAACCTATTTTGACTCAACATATCCTAACATAGGACTCTGTTCTTTAGAAAGAGCTTCTAACATGCAACATAAAGAAGCATGTTATGCTTACGGGTTAATAATGTTCGCTTCTCATCAAATGGAGAAAAAGAACATTGGGTTGAAACTTTTAAATAAAACATTTTTACAAGTGACGGACTCTGTAGTTGGGGTAAGAAACAAGGTTTTTAGATTGCTACGAGGCTGTTGGGCATTACGAAACCCTCGTCCTTTTGACGACATAACAACATGATGCCTAGCCAATGGTCATAATGGTTACTTTTCACAAGATCAAGGATGGGAAGTCGTCTTAGTAAAACCAGAATGCATGACTTGTTTCTGAATTTATGAATTAAGTGTCTGATGCGTTGAAACAGTACCTTTATTTATGAAGGATTTGAGCGATTTTGTTACACGAATTGATTTATTGTATATGTGGTGTTTTAATGAATTCAGGTTGATTTCACACATATAGGCAACTAGTCCTATCCGAGTAGTTTAGTTTGTTGGTAAATCCGGTTCGTTCCACAGGGAGACAGTGTTTAAATTCTTTTTAATAGTCTTTGAAGTTAAACTTATTTAAAGGGGGTTTTGGATTAGGAATTTATATTTAGCATAACATAATAATAAAATATAACTATTTCTTATATTTAATTGAACTACTTATTAATTAAAATTACAAGATTTCATGATTTATAATTATTAACCTAAAAGTGAATTAATTGAAATTATACAAATTGTGATCTAAATAAGTTTATTACTAAATGATAATTAATAAAATAATAACTTTTAATAAAACTAATTGATTAGAATTTTGTTTTGAGCAATAAATTATAATACAAATTTATTTAAATTAACTAAATAATAAAAATGAATTATAGGAAATTATAATAATTAAACTAATTATAAATTAATTACTTTAAAATAATAATAAAAGATTTAATTTAAAACTTAGAATTCAAATAAAATTCGTAACAGTGGTATAATTATACGTACGCGTTTCGCGTACATGTATACGCGTTCCGCGTATAGTTGAGAATGTACGCGTTTCGTGTGATATATACACGATACGCGTAAGTTATATTTGATGAGACAAACAGTACTGGTACAAATTCGAATATTTTGATATATATTTTTATTTTTTAGTGAATAATAATAATACGTAAATAATAATAATAATAAGTATTTTATAATATATAAATAAGTGGGATTGTTTAATTAAATGTGTCACCTATAGATCCATGGATTGTTTTGAGTTTAAGCCCTATTAAAATGTTTTAGTATAGAACTTTATATTTTTCTTTCGAATAATTATAAAGTTATGACTAACTAAATTCAACCTAATTTTCATCGGATCTTATTTTAGATAGTTACTATTCCCCGAGTATTTAAATTGAGACCCAACCCAGTTTTGACTTTCACCAAAACCCAAATCATAACGGTTTCCCTTTTTACAATTTCACTATTATATGACTAGTGATATTACCCAAACCACCGAACTTTATTTCTAATTTAGTGTTAGTAAATTATTCATAAGTTCGTCTAGATCACTTTTAATGTTGAAGCTTAATTTATATAGATAAAAATAACTTTCGTTATTTGAATCTAATAAATTAAGTGACAAGGGTTAAATATCCAAGTACATAATAATGGTTCTTTTAATTAGGCTCAATATTAAAAATACTTAAGTTACATTTTAATTTTTACAAATGATAAACAATCCATTTCACTAGGGGCTCTACATCTAAGCAAATACTAGGGAAATTAGCTACTCATTATACTAAGGTAAACATGAAAATATAAATATACAAACATAATAATAACGATAAAAATTGATAACGATAATTTTAATAGGATATACTTACGAAAATCTTCACTTTCATTTACTTTAAACGGTAGAAAATTACAATAACAACACCCCTTTGCACTCGTACAATAATACCCTTAATCACGAACAATACACCCTTAAATCTGAAACTATCCTAAAAATTGAATCTTGAAACTGATATTAATACGGAGTACTTGAAAATAAAATACAGTAACTAAAATTAATTGAATGATGTAAATGTTGTTGTATATAATTTTGGAGCTGTGTAAATTGTGTTTTTTTCTTCGTAAGTGTATGTTTATTTTTTTCTCTGTGTACTTAGTACTCCGTATATATATCATCTTGATAAGAGAGTGGATCTATTTATTTTATTTTCTTCAATCTGCACCATGATAAAAGAATACATAAAGTATTCTTGAGTGTGCTTACTGCTCCTCTTTCTCGGTGTAAAGCTCCCCTTTCTCTGGTGTAAAGCTAGCCGGCCCACGTGAACTTTCCTGGACTCAACATTACGCGTTTCGCGTAGGAGGCTACACGTTCCGCGTAGTTTCGAATATTACGCATTCCGCGTATAGTGTTACGCGATACGCGTAAGTGTAACCAGCCATTTTTTTTATTTTTTTATTTTATGTTTGTTCTTTGTTCACTCCGTGTTGACGTATATTTCATTTGAAATCTTTTTCTTAGATAATCTTGGACTCTCATTCGGATAAATGTTATCTCGATATATATTTGGTTAAAACCCGTCGTTTATTATCATTTCTTCAAACTTCAAGCTCGCGTTTACTTTTGCCGTTTTTCTCGTGAATTATGCATTTGAATGTCTTCGTTTTGGTAAAAGCCGATGAAATATAAATGATATTGCGTCGAAATATATGTATGTTTAAAGCAATATCAAAATACCCCACACTTGAACGTTGCTTGTCCTCAAGCAATTACATCTTCTAAATAGAATAGGAACATTACATATTTTTCCATATCGAACATTAAATCACACAACACACGCTACACGAAATAAAAACGCACGCTATATGGAATAAGTTGGAAACACTACACAATATTTATTGGATCACACGCACACCACTCGAAATGAAATTCTGGCAACAGAAACAAATTTGAAACTCGTGATTAAGGTTTTAAAAATTTGGATCCTTAGGAAAAATTGGACCTTGTGAAAACGTTTTATGATTTTATAAAATGTCATGCTAGTTTTTATACTAGACACGTTTTCCGGTTTTAACCTCAAATTTCGGTCGAGGGTAACTAAAAACCGTAGTCTCAGTCGGTGATTAGCAATCTATCCGCCTCCATAATTGAAGTATCATAGAACTTGAAACCGAATGTCCTAAAAATGGTTTTACACAATATAATTCATAAAATAGCATAAGTTTTAGAATAAAATTATATCGTGTCCAAATATCATCTGTGAACCCTGAGTTTGCACACCTCAATTTGTTATGGCATATGTATGTTGACCGTGGTCAAACATAGATGGGGTTGATCTTTACGGAGATCATCCATCTGAGGATTAGATTCATTAGTCTTAAAAGCTAATTTGCAATGTGCCCCCCCCCCCCAATTGTACGAGACAGATTTATCTCATGGTTAGGATAAGTCTGACCACCAAAAACCCTGTTTGATACTGAGGTGAGGTGGATTTCCAGCCGATGATAGAGATGACTTTTCAAGATTTTTCGTCAACCTACAGCTGTTCTGGACTACATCTTCTAACATAAGTTAGCAAGTGTGTCATTTTAGAAGTCTTTACTTCCTTAATGAGATATTCAGGTTTATACATTCCAAAGCAATGATATCTGCAATAAACTTCGTAGAAACATGTGATAAATGGTTCTAAACATATGGGTTTATAAATTCCTTTATACTTGGTTTTCTTTTAAATATTTTAATCAAATAAACTTATGTATTTTTAATGTATGGAGACAATAATTTTGGTTTTTGACACCTAATCTTTAATTGCTCGCAATAACCTTAAAAATTGATTAGTTATATTTGTTTAAAAATTGTAAAAATTTTCATAAAAAACCACTAAATTATAAGTTCTCGAGAATTTATATACTCCCACCCCACACTTAAGATTATGTAATGCCCTCATTACATAAAATTAGATTAAAATGTATAAATTTGAGAGGACAAGAAGTGTAAAGTATTTAGAACTTCCTTTGTTAAGCAATTGGAGATTGTAAAATGCTTATTGTATGAACATAGCCAATCCTTTTTATCACAATAATGCTTTCGTGTTTCGCTATGTCGAATCTCATCATCGTAAGTACCTTTCAACAAATATGTCAATCACAAACGAGATGGGGTTGTACTTTAGTAGTACAAAAATTTTACCCCACACTAAAATTTTTTGTATAAAATATATAAAAGTAAAAGTAAATTAACACACCATAAAAAAATATTTTATAAAAACAAATACAAAATAAATTGTTCTAAAACTAAAAAGAAAACTAGAAAAATGACCACGCAGGACCTCCCTGATCTTCCTGTTCCCGTTGCTGTTGCTGCCGCTGTTCATTTAGGCGTTGTTCCTAGTAAAAACGCCTATAGGCTTCCTGACATGCGGCTAGGGCAGCGTTGGGGTCATAAGGTGGAGGTAGAGGGTCACCGTGTGCTTGCCATTGGGGGTATGAAGGAAAGGCTGAGGGTGTGTAAGCCTATGGGTTAGCTGCGTATAAATATGCCTGATGATGCGCCCACTCTAACTGTGCTCCCTGGCCCATCTGATCGTAGCGGATGTTTTCTAGAATATTACCCTGATCTAATTGGGTTGCCCTTACATCCCCTAACTGTCGAGATAAACTAGTGTATTGGTCCTCTGATCTCCGTCTCCATGTTTCATATGAGTTTCTTATGTCTAAACTCAATGAATTAAATGAATTTTGTAGCAAATCGAAATCAGACATATCTGCATTAGACGAACTAGCCTGATCTGGCTATCTGCGTCTCCTCCTAGTTTCTCTCGCGGGTTCCTCATCCTCCTCCATAGGAGCGGAAGTAACAACTTCCTGTCGTCTTAAACTAATTACCCCGCCCCTCACGTGTATAGCCTTTGCCGTCCTATACACCTCCAATCCTAAAGTTTTAACAGTTTGATCTGTTGGACTGGAGGTTCTGATTCACTCGGGTCGAGTCCGAACCAGTTTCTTAGACACGTGATGTAGTGACCCCCCGACATGTCACTTGTCCCTCTAGCCCCTTTACCAACATGGGCCAAAAAGTAAGCAATTCCATAGGGTATACTAACAAATATATCCCTATCTTTGATCGCATCTAAATACCAAAGGTCGATATAATTAATTTTATCTGTATTACTAAATGACCTTTGGTTTATTGTGTTTGCTATAAATTTATGAATTATTCTAAAGCGAACATCAGTGATCTTTAGGTATGATTCTTGGCCTGGCTCATATGTACTCCTTCGAGTAAAAGATTGCCAGACTCTTGAAGAATCATAATTTCCTGTATATCTAGCCCCTATAAAAATATACTCCCTAAAACCGGGAGCCAATATCTCCTCAACGGTGCAAATCCCTAATGCGTCAGTCATGTTGCTTAGGTACATACTTCTATCTACCCTACCCAGTCGAAATTGTAGAAAATTAGGGTCATTGATAGTTTCTGGGTGTAAACTCATTCTAACGGTAGAATAGAACTCTAAACACCATTCTCTATATACAGGGCTATTTAAATTAAACAACCTCTCAAAATCATTAAAACCCAAAGTCATTCCAAATTCGTTTGTGAAACTTTGGTTTAAAATTCTCCTTATTTGTTAATCTAAGTTGACTGGGTGTCCTAAGGGAGCCCAATCCACGACGTATACTGGAGAGATGTTTCTATTGACCAGAGAAAGTAAGTCCTTAACATTTTGTAATCGGTTAGGTAAATCATAAGGAAATCTCAGGTTCGGGTGCATGTTCTGAAGTTGTTGTTCCATTTCCGGTGTTACTTGTTCTTCCCCTTGCTGTTGGTTTACAGCTCTCATTCCAAATAATTCCTGCATAACATTTTAAAACAAGAGAATCGTCCCAATTGGGTATGTTAATGTTAGCAAAGAATTCATCCTTGACATACAAGCTTGTTACAACACCACAGGAACCAATATTTCAAAAATAGTTTACTTCAAAAAATTAAAAAAAAAAAAAATCAAAAATTCATAATCAAGTTTCAAAAAAAAAAAAAAGCAAAGTTTAATTCACAAGTGGAAACGCGCAATTAGCTAAGCATATATAATCCAATTTAATCACATTGCGTATATTCCAGCTCCTAATCATCATTACAATCCATACTTGTTTCATGACAATTACAAAAAAATATCAAATTTAGACGAAAATTAAAATCACAAAATCAAACAATCAAACTTATATTCAAAAGTTCTACTACTATCAAAACTTCTAAAAACATCTAATTAGACCCAAAATAACACAATTTAATAGCAATTCCTCAATTTCCCCAATTTCTACAAACCCTAACTTTTCAATAATCAATTGAACATCAAATTTTCATGCTAATCGGGTTTAATAACATACTACCAACATAGCCATAGCAATAATCAAGCAAAATTTAACAATAACACGCTCTAAATTCGGATTAAAGCTAAACAAATAAATAATGAAAAATTTGAAGAACAAGTGGTAAAATGGGTTTAGGACCCTTACCAATCTCGGCATGTTGATAGATGGAAGAATTGGGGGAGATTGAGAGTGTTAATTTAGTTTTTAGGTGTGATTTTTGGGGTTTTTGCTTCTTCTTCTCGTCACAGCAACAACAATAATATGAAGTGTGTGAAAAAAGAAAACTGGACGACCAGTTATCTGGTCTAGTTTTAAACTTTATGCATTTCGCGTAGTACTACGCGTTTCGCGTATCTTTCGAATGTACGCGTTCCGTGTGGATAGCCACACGTTTCGCCTAAGCTTTAGGACCTTTTTTTTTCTTTTCAACTTTATAAGTAATTAAAATTTTAAAATATCTTTTATAAATTTATATTTGTTGTTACGGAAATTTCGGTTGTTATACCTAGTCTTTATCCGTTTATAAATTTTCAAATCAATTTATAAAATTTAATTTATTAAAAGTTAAAGTTTTTTAAAATTTTACGAAAACAAAAATAAAACAAAACACTCTATTTATTTATTTATTTATTTATTTATATATATTTTTTTCAACTTTATAAGTACTTAAATTTCAAAATATTAATTTTAAATTTAGATTTGTTGTAACAAAAATTTCGGTTGGTATACCTAGTCTTTATCCGTTTATAAATTTTAAATTTCAATTTATAAAATTTAATACTTTAAAAGTTAAAGTTTTTAATATTTTACGAAAACAACTTAAAAACAAAACACTCTATTTTTTTTTTGTTTTCTAAATTTTTCAACTTTTTAATTAAAAGATTAACGCTTTAAAAATTTAGAACAAGTACATGAAAAATAAAAATTATGTGAATTTAAAATACACTCTATTTTTCATATATATATTTATATACTTTCGAACCAACTAATTTTTAAACTTAAAACTTTGTTTCCTATCAACTAGGTAGAGACAATCTCGGTTGTTACACCGATCATTACCCATGACAAAAGTTTACAAGTTATATATCTTTACGGTTATTGATAAAAAAGTATATTTTTAGTAGTTTTATTTTTTCTTTTGTTTTTTTTTGTGGTTTATTATTTAAAAGATATATTATGAATCCAACAATAAATTTCGTGCAATTTGAAGAACGACAATTCAGTTGTTACACTTAACATTATCGTTTTCAATGAGAACAGGTTAAACTCAAGGTTTATCAATTTTAAATGGTAGACCCTTTTTAATAAAAACACAACAAACAAATACGAACTAAACACACCAAAACATAAACACACAAAAATTCACAAATACACAAAAATGCACAAAAACACAATTGGCGAGAAAAAGAATTAAATTGTGAAACCGCGTCGACTTTCCTCATAGTGGAGTCGTACCATTTCGCCCCCCATGGCTTCGTAGGCGTAACCTCGTTGGTTTAAGAGGTTTTCCTTTGAACATTTAAAAGGCCCTTCTCGGCACAAGGTTACGTACTCGTAATTAGAGTCCGTCAGGTTCTTTGGGCAATTTCCGTAATGAGCTGGTTTTCCACATTTTACACACTTGCCCAAATGACGCGCTCGACGTTTCTTAGCTGATTTTGATTTTTCTTTGGCATAATTTTTCTCGTTAAGTTTTTTCCTTATTTCTTTACTCGCCTGATCGCATCTATTCTTTATATCTAATACCACATCCCTTGGTAAAATTTTATCGCACATCAAAAGGAAATGGTTGTAGACATATTGATTGCGTATCTTGAAAATTAACAATAAATAAAAACGAAAAGAAAAAATAAAAAGGTAGAATGGAGGGAGAAGACTAGTTCTTTAGTGTCTGCTAGGGAAAGACCAAACAAACCCCACTCTTAAAGATGAAAATAAAGTTCGAGAATGGAGTTAAAAACCTTAAAGTTACCCCGAATTTACTTGTCCTTAGGGTAGAAGGTGATCTCGTCTCTTTCCGTAGTATTGATTCCTTCAAAGTATAATTTGAGTCGATGACCGTTCACTTTGAAAGTTCCACCGTCTTTGCTATATAATTCTGCATATCCAGATGGAAAAACTTGTTTTATTATATATGGCCCAGTCCATCGGGTTCTAAGTTTTCCAGGTGAAAACTTAAAACATGATTGGAATACTAATACTTTATCCCCTTGTTCAAATTCTTTCTTTTCTTTTAACCGTGCATCGTGCCATCTTTTAGTTTTCTCCTTGTATGTTTTATAGTTTTCATACGCTTGTAGTCTTAACACGTCTAATTCATTAAGTTGTAAGAATCGGTTTTCTCCGGCTTCCACAAGGTCGGTGTTACATTCTCTTATAGCCCAATATGCCTTGTGTTCAACTTCGACAGGTAGATGACACGCCTTACCATAAATTAATCGGAAAGGTGTAGTACCAATGGGCGTTTTGAATGCAGTTCTAAATGCCCAAAGCGCATCATCTAACTTTCGATGCTAGATTTTTGGATTATTTTTAACCATTCTTTCTAAAATTAGTTTAAGACCTCGATTTGTGTTTTCAACTTGGCCACTCGTTTGAGGGTGGTAAGAAGTTGAGAAACGATGATTAACTCCGTACTTTTTAAGTACTTTCTCGAGTAATTGATTTGTAAAATGAGTTCCACGATCACTGATTAATGCTTTTGGAATCCCAAAACGTGAAAATAGGTTTTTTAGGAAGTTCACAACAACACGGACATCATTTGTGGGTAAAGCTTTTGCTTCGGCCCATTTGGAAACGTAGTCAACTGCCACAAGGATGTATTTGCATTTATTCGATGCGGGAAATGGACCCATGAAGTTAATACCTCAAATGTCAAATACTTCACATACAAGAATGCCTTTTTGTGGCATTTCGTCCCTTTTTGAGATGTTACCGGATCTTTGACATGCATCACATGTTTTAACCATGTGGTGTGCGTCTTTGAAGATGGTTGGCCAATAAAAACCAGAGTCAAAGACCTTCTTAGCTGTATAGCTAGGTCCGAAATGACCACCCGCTGGGCCTTGATGACAGTGCTTCAATATTTGTTGAGCTTCTTTACCATATACGCATCGACGGATAACTTGATCCGCTCCTATTCGAAAAAGATTAGGGTCTTCCCAAAAATAAAATTTTAAATCAGCAAAGAATTTCTTCTTTTGCTGGTACGTTTGGTTTTTAATTAATACTCCTGCAGCGAGGTAGTTTGCAAAATCTGCAAACCATGGAACTTCAAATTCGGTTTCTATTCTCATTAGAAACTCATCGGGAAAAGTGTCATGAATAACTGACTCATCTAGTTTTTCTAGGTCGGGATTCTCAAGACGAGACAAGTGATCAGCAGCGAGATTTTCAGTACCCTTTTTATCCTTGATTTCTATATCAAATTCTTGTAAGAGAAGAATCCAACGTATCAATATAGGTTTTGCATCTTGTTTCTTGAACAAGTACTTTAGGGCTGAATGATCGGTAAAAACAATCGTTTTGGATAGCACAAGATATGATCTAAATTTATCAAAAGCAAATGCAATTGCAAGGAGTTCTTTTTCTGTAGTCGTATAGTTGAATTGTGCTCATGTTAGTGTTTTACTTGCATAATATATTGGTTGAAATGTTTTATCTTGGCGTTGTCCTAAAACGGCTCCTAGTGCGAAATCACTAGCATCATACATTAGTTCAAATGGTTTGGACCAATCGGGAGATACTATGATAGGTGCATTCGTAAGTTTATCTTTTAGAATGGAGAAAGCGTGTAAGCATTCGTCATTGAAATCGAATGTACTATTTTTCTCAAGAAGTTTAGTCATGGGTCGAGCGATTTTGGAAAAGTCCTTTATGAATCGTCGATAGAATCCCGCATGACCTAAGAAACTACGAATTCCTTTAATGTTAGTTTAAGGAGGAAGCTTTGAGATTACATCGATCTTAGCTTTGTCTACTTCCATTCCATCTCGAGAAATCTTGTGTCCTATAACAATGCCTTCCTTCACCATGAAGTGACATTTTTCCCAATTTAAAAGAAGATTTGATTCCTCACAACGAATTAACATTCGCTCGAGGTTTGAAAGGCATGAATCAAAGGAGTCTGCAAATGTATGCTAATGTACCAAATGGACAAGTAAATGTACCAAATGGACAAGTAAATGTTGTGTTGTCTTGGTCTTTTGGATCAATGGGAATTTGAAAATAATCGGAGAATCCATCAAGGAAACAATAGTACTCTTTTCCCGCTAAACGTTCTAGCATTTGGTCAATATAAGGAAGTGGGAAATGATCTTTCCTTGTGGCGTCGTTTAGACGACGGTAGTCTATACATACTCTCCAGCCAGTGACTGTTCTTGTAGGAACGAGTTCATTCTTATCATTAAGGACGACAGTTGTACCACCTTTCTTGGGTACTACTTGAACAGGACTAACCCATGGGCTATCGGATATAGGGTATATTAACCCGGCATCAAGTAACTTGATAACCTCCTTTTTGACAACTTCTTTCATGTTAGGGTTTAACCTTCATTGTCTTTGTACCACGGGTTTAAAATCTTCTTCCATTAGAATCTTATGAGTACAATAAGTGGGGTTAATCCCTGGAATATCGGTTTTTTTCCAAGCAATCGCTTTCTTGTGAGTTTTTAGAACGGTCATTAACCTACCCTTTTCATCATCTGAGAGTTTTGATGAAATTATAACAGGTAATTGTGATGTACCTTGGAGATAAGCATACTCCAAATGTTCCGGGAGTTCTTTAAGTTCCAAGGTTGGCGGTTCTTCCAAGGAAGATTTTATTCGAAACCTGTTACCATTGGTAATTTCTTCAAAGGGTTCATCTTCCTTGGGAATTTCTTCCTCACAGCAATCTTCATCGATGACTACTTTCAACAATTTGTCAAGTTCAAGTTCTACATCGAATTCATCACTTTCACTCATTGGGGTGAAGTTCGAGGTGTCTATATTTAGTAATTCTTGTAATTCTTTTTCAACACAACAATCAACAATGTCTACCTTATAACATTCGTCATCAGAGGAGATAGGTTGTTTCATAGCTTTATCTATGTTTAAGGTAACTCTATCTTCTCCTACACCTAGACTAAGTTTTTTATCTTTAACAAGCACAATCGCGTCGGCGGTATTTAGAAAGGGTCGCCCTAGAATTAGGGGAACCTTACTATCTTCTTCCATTTCAAGGACAACGAAATCGGCAGGAAAGATTAAATGATTAACTTTAACCGGTAGGTTTTCGGTAATACCAATAGGATAGTTAAAAGTTCTATCGGCCAGGCATATACACATCCTAGTTGTTTTTAGATCACCTAGGTTTAGTTTTAAGTACAAGGAGTGTGGCATAAGATTGATACTTGTGCCTAAGTCAGCTAATGCATCGTACATTACTTAATCTCCCATTAGACACGGAATAATGAAACTATCAGGATCTCTGAGTTTCGGTGGCATCTTTTGCTTTTGCAAAATTGCTGAGCATTCCTCATTGAGGAATGTGGTTGAAACTTCTTCATATTTACCTTTATCGGCTATGAGATCCTTGATAAACCTTCCATAATTTGGCATACCCCTAAGAACTTTCGTGAGTGGCATGTTAATGCTAATTTGCTTGATCATATCTGCAAATCTCTGACATTGGCTCGCGAGTTTGTCTTTCTTTAATGCCTTTGGGTATGGAATAGGTGCCTTGTGCACCTTCACTGGTGGTTTTTCACCATTCTTTGATATGATCTCAGGTGGATCATTTTTCTCTTGTTCTTTCTCAACATGCTCATCTATATCAACAGGTTCTTGTAAACTAGAAGAAGACAAAGGAACTTCTGAGGTCTTACTAGTTTCTGGGTTAACAGTTAAACCACTTCTAGTAGGTATAGCATTTACATGCTCATTCCTTGTTTGATTATTGTTGGGATTCACTTGAGTATTTGAGGGGAGAGCGCCTGGTGGCCTCTCTGATAGTAACTGTGAGATCCTTCCAACATCTCTTTCTAAATTCTGAATCGTAGCTTATTGATTTCGAATTTGTTGAGTTTGAATTTCCGCAGTTTGCTCGTGCTTAACCATAAAATCTCTTAAGAGATCTTCTAAACCGGATTTCTTTTCGGGTTGTGGTTGCATAAGTGCTTGTGGTTGTGGTTGATTGTGTTGGAAATTATTTTGATAAATTCGTTGAGGTTGATTTCGGTTGTTTAGGTTATTGTAACCTGGTGGTGGATTTCTTTGATTTTGATTTTGATTTTGGAAATTTCGATTATTTTGGTAAACAGGATTTCCTCCTTGATAGTTATTATTTTTTAAACCTGAAGGTCCTCCTACTTGGTAGTTGTTAATTGGAGGATATTTTCGTTTATTTTCTTCTATCGCTGGAAAATCGTTGAATTTCATTTCACCTTTTCGCAAGTAACTGATGTTATGCTAGGTGTATATAAAATAGCTATTATATTTTAGCAGAAAATACTATTAAATACGATACAATTTTACACAAGATATTTATTTATTTAGAGAATGGATATACTTAAACCTTGCTACAACACTTATAGGCAGTGTACCTAATCGTACAGTAGTGTAGTTTTTAGTAAGTCCGGTTCGTTCCACAGGGAAAATCTTTAAACAAAGCTTAACGCTATATTAGTTTACTTTTATAAAAATACAAATATATATATAAGTAATATTATTATTATAAAGGGGGGTTTTTACCGTTTAATGACCGGTTTGTCGATTTTAAAACTTTAGTCGCAGTTAAAACCAAATGTAAAATATTAAAAATAAATACAAGACTTAAATTAAAGCGTAAAGTAAATAACGATAATGAAATTGCGAATAATAAAAGTGCGATAAAATAAACTTGCGATAATTAAAAAGTACGATAATTAAAAGTGCAATTAAATACAATAACAATAAAAAAAAGTGCTATAATTAGAAGTGCAATTAAATATAAAATAAAGGAAATTAAATATGAAATAAAAGAATTATGCTTATTTAAACTTCCGTAATCATGATGTTTGACGTGTTGATTTTAGTTTTATGCCCATGGGTTAATTGTCCTTTGTCCTGGATTATTTAATATGTCCGTCTGGTTTTTGTCCATAACAGTCCATCAGTCATAAATATAAAGTGCGAGTGTCCTCATCAAATTATCCTTATACCCGAAGTTAAATATTCCAACTAATTGGGGACTTAAACTATAACAAGATTTTAATACTTTGTTTAATAATTACACCAGATGTCGACTGAGTGTAACCCAAGGTTTTAATATTTTGTTATCAATTATACCAAGTGTCCTTGTACATAATTTCACCCCTGTTTTAATTATTCTAGTGGCTATTAATCCATTCCCGTGTCCGGTTAAATGAACGATTATTCGTACATATAAATACCCCGCCCATCGTGTCCGATCGAGTGTATATGGTAATTTATAGGGACGCCCAATTGTAAATCTTTATATTAACATTAACAAACTATCATTTAGTTAAACAAATATAAAGCCCATTAATTAGCCCATAGTCTAATTTCCACAAGTGTCGTTCTTTTGTCCAAACCCCAATTATGGTACAAAGCCCAATTACCCAATTTTAGTAATTAGCCCAACATCATGATTACTTCGGATTAAATGAGCATAATAATAACTTAGCTACGAGACATTAAATTAAAAAGGTTGAACATAACTTACAATGATTAAAAATAGCGTAGCGTTACACGGACAGAATTTCGACTTACACCCTTACAACATTCGCTAACATACCCTTATTATTTGGATGAAAATTAAAATTAAAATTAAAATTAAAATATAAATATAACTATATACGTTTAGATAGATGGATGGATATATTTTGGTTTTTGCGATCAGAATTCGTTTGCTTTTATAGGGAGTTTCAGAATTTGGGGATCCGCGACTCGCGGCCCTTTTTGCCTTCAAACTCCGCGAGTCGCGGAGTTTGTAAATACAGCTCACAAACTTTGGAGTCTTTCTTGCCGACGGATTTTTATTATTTATATAATATATAAATAATTATAAGAATTATTTAAATATTATATTATATTTACGTGCATAGTTGACTTGTAATTTTTAGTCCGTTGCGTCGAGCGTTGAGAGTTGACTCTGGTCCCGGTTCCGGATTTTCGAACGTCCTTGCGTACAATTTAATATCTTGTACTTTGCGTTTTGAATCTTGTACTCTTGTAATTTCGAGACGTTTCTTATCAATAATTGGAACCTCTTTGATTGTATTTTGTACTTTTGAGCTTTTTGGTCGTTTGCGTCTTCAATTCGTCGAATCTGTCTTTTGTCTTCACCTTTTATTATTTAAACGAATATCACTTTTAAATAGAACAATTGCAACTAAAAGCTTGTCTTTCTTGAGGAATAATGCTATGAAATATATGTTCGTTTTTAGCATTATCAAATATTCCCACACTTAAGCGTTGCTTGTCCTCAAGCAATATCGTCTTGAAATACTAGAATCACTTCTTTATTCTTCACACTTTGTACATCAGTGATTTCTATACGGCGGTATAAACAATGGTAGTAACGATATGGTTTACAGTCCCACATGACTATAAAAATTTAGATCCATTAAGGAATTACCCTTTACCGGTGTTTGCAAAATATTTTTGTGGGTTTGGTGGGTTTCAGATTTGAAAATTTTAGCTCAAAATTTGCGGTTTTGTGTCACCCACTTGCTAACCTTGTATTTGGAAAGCAACACGTCCAGTTTACTTGTCCCGTATATTACCTTTCGGTAAACTACCGTCCGGTTGTAAAGGAAAGCGTTGAACAAGCAACTGTTAAGGCAATGTCCCCTGACATGCTTTTAATTATGGTTTATGACGTATCGGACGTAATTACTATCCTTGGTAGGAGCAATAGTAAAGCTCACCCTTATGATTTTTCGGTCTGGCACAAGGTCCTGTCTTTGACCACTATGCAACCACCGTTCTTACGGTTGACACCCGATTTAGTTCAGGTGACCTAATGAATTCCAGGTGAATTCCTAGGATTTTACGTTCAATGGTAATGAACGCATTGAAAATAGGGTTTTCAGAAAACAAATCGGTTTGTAATTTTGATCAAAATATTTTCTCGTTCAAGCTCGAGTTTAGATATCATTGAATTCCATGAGTTTGTAATTCTCAATCTTTAAGGTCAATCTCAAGGATTGAGTAATATCAGGCTTAAAAGCTGATTTTTTTGATCTTTTAAGGAGATTATCCTTTCTGGGATCTGATTCATTAGTCTTATCCAGCTAATTTGCATGGTGCCCCCCATTGTACGAGATAAATCCTTCTCATGGTTAGGATAAATCTGACCACTTGGCGACCCTGTTTAATGCTGAGATCCGTGGATTTCCTGCTGATTTTAGTGATGACTTTTCTAGATTTTTCGTCAACCTACAGCTGGTCTGGACGACAACTTCTTGACCTAAATCAAGAAGCGCGTGTCTTTTTCGGAAGACTTTACTTCCTTTTAATGATGGAATTAATTCATCGTGTAGATCCATCTTTCTTACAGTAAATCAGGTAAAAAATTTTAGTTTAGTCCAAAGCAAAAGTATTTTCAGTTATTTGTACAAAAATATGTGATATATGTTTTGAATAACTTGGAGAATTTTCCCACACTTGGCTTTTATTTTCCTTTTTATTGTCCTATATTCCATTTTAAATGAATTTTAACATTTTGGTTTGTTTCTCAATTTATGTCCTTTCTGAGGTAACAATAATTTCGGTGTTAAAACCTAGTTTTATCGTTCATAAATATGTATAAACATGATTTTGAGTTCATTTAATTAAAAATTTTAAAAAATTTTACTAGAATTGGGTAGTCAGTATATAAGACTAGGGCTGTTCTTTATTATCAGATAGCACTAGATTCTAATACAACTACTGCTTTACTAGTTTTTTTAATGGTAACCCAGTGTTTAAGATAAAAATTTTAAAATTCGAAAGAATTTAACCCCTTCCCACACTTAAGATCTTGCAATGCCCTCATTTGCAAGAAATCAGTAACAATTTAAATTATTGAGGGTGATTTGTGTGAAAATGATTAAATTTTACCAAAGTTTCCAAATATATTGGCATTTGCTTGCTGAATGATAAATGGTGCACATCATTTGTTCATTCTGTCTTGTTGTTATTTCACATATATTTTGCATCTTGTCGTCAAAATTAGTTGCTTTTGCTGAACTTAATGCCAGTCTTTGAAAATGCGTTGTTTTACCCTGTTGTGTACATAAGATAAACTGCAAACATATATACATATTTTTGAAGTTTGGTATATTACCCCACATTCAAAAATTATTAAAATCTAAGAATAAAAGTTAGAAAATTATAAAAACTATTACAATATTAACATAAGTATTAAACGTATCAACATTACAAATTACAAAATAAATAAAACTAAGTAGACTATGGATGATACTGATACCAATAGGGGTTCCATGCATAACCATAGGTGCTATAAAATGCTTCGGCTGGGTTATACGTAGGATATGGTGGTTGCATCTCTATAGACCAGGGAGGGAATATGGGTTTTGGAGTAGGAATATAGTTTCTACCTATATGTTGGCAATGAGCTATGATTTGGTTTTGATGAACTTGCCAATCTTCAAATGCTCTCTGTCTAGCATTTTCGTACTCCTGTGAAGCTATAAACCTTTGCATTTCTTGCATTTCATTTCCCTCTCCTACATTACCTTGCTGTTGGTTTCTCTCAACCTGTGGATGTCTACCATGGTATTGTACTGCGGCGTTATTTCGCCTCTTCAAAACTTTCGCACCATGGTATACATTTAAACCTATTGTATCGCGGGATTCTGGTTCTTCGACTAATAATCCCCCCGACTTATATCCACAACGAGATATTCAGCAATCAAAGTAATAAAAATACCACCTCCTATTATGCTATGCGGTCTCATCCCCCTAACCATAGCTGATAAATAATAACCCACACAATAAGGTATACTTACAGCGCTTTGTGGGTCTCGAATACACATATGGTAAAACAAATCCTGTTCATTTACCTTTTCCTTGTTCTTACCTCTTTGTGTAATCGAATTAGCTAAAAACCTATGAATCACTCTTAATTCAGCTCTATCTATATCCAAATAAGAGTAATTTCCCCCTTTGAATCGGTGATGGCTTGTCATTTGACTCCATACACCATGTGTATCAAAATTTTCATCTATCTTTCTACCATTTAGTATCAACCCTCTACAATCGGCAGATGCTAACTCCTCAGACGTATATATACGTAAAGCCTGAGCCATGTCTAGTAAAGACATGTGGCGCATCGAACCTCCTAACAAAAATCTAATAAAAGATCGATCGGTTAAACTAGCTACCCGATCATTTAATTCTATACTACACAACAATTCTTCACACCATACTTTATATACAGGTCTACGCATGGTGAATAAACGTACCCAGTCATTAAAAGTAGAATTACCATACCTCTGTGCAAGTAATTCCCTAATTGGCCCGGCCAATTCTACAGCTTCTAACGGTCCCCATTCTATGACCCTAGGTACCTCAACAACTTTAGAATGAAGAGTATGCAAACCCTTTTGGTATTTTGGATAATCTATCCAAAGTCTGTCAAATCTCATGTTCGGGTGCAAATCTTCCAAGTGCATATCAGAAAATGTCATGACTGGATGAGGTATATCTTGCTTGTAGTAGTTATCCACCTCCTGTTGTTCCACATTCTCAGCAGGAGCATTGTGAGCTTGGGATGAAGATTCACCCCTTTCAGTCTGCAAAACACATCAAACACAATTTTTGTGCATCCAAATATGCATTAGTGTCAGCAAAATTATCAATCAAAATAATTACAATGACATGATCAATTTATATCAAACTTAAGCTCATTTTCATATTTTTATCAAATCTACACTTTTTCAAATAAGCATTGATGATGTAGCGTGAGGGTACGAAATAATATTATTTTTACTAGGAAATACTACAAAATATGACACAAGTTTTATTAATTTACGGATGGGATATACCTAAACCTTGCTACAACACTATAGGCAGTGTACCTAATCGTAGAGTAGTGTAGTTTTTAGTAAGTCCGGTTCGTTCCACAGGGAGCTGGTGATACTTACTATATTTTTAACAACTATATTTATACAAAATATATATAATTATATAAGTAGTAATATTATTATAAAAGGGGGGTTTTACCGTTTAATGACCGGTTTGTCGATTCTATATTTTAAGCGTAAAGATAAATGACGATAATTAAAGTGCGTAAAATAATGACAATAAATAAAATGACAGTAAATAAAATTGCGAGTAATAAAATGACAGTAAATAAAGATACGATGAGAAATATAATAAAAGAATTATGCTTATTTAAACTTCCGTAATCATGATGTTTGACGTGTTGATTTTAATTTATTACCATGGGTTAATTGTCCTTTGTCCTGGTTTATTTGATACGTCTATCTGGTTTTTGTCCATAATAGTCCATCGGTCATAAAAATAAAGTGCGAGTATCCTCGTCAAATTACCCTTATACCCGAAGTCAAATATTCCAACTGATTAAGGATTTAAACTGTGACGCAGTTATCACTTCTGTCAACAATTACACCAGTTATCACTGTATGTAATCCACCCCTGTTTTAATTAGTTTATGAATATTAATTCATCCACTTGATCAGAATGAATAATCAATTACCCAACCCAATTGATTAATTAAATGATTATAACAGATTCCATATGAACATCACTAAATAGGACAACCATAATCATTATTAATTATTAGGTTAATTAATTTGAAGATAGGTTCGACAGACTCCAATGAGTTGTCACTCAATTAGACAATACCCCCCATCTATTAATAGTCAATAGTTCAATTTCCACAAGTGTCGGTCTTTTGCCCAAACCTTAATTATGGTCCAAAGTTCAATAACCCCTTCTTAATATTTTAGCCCAACATCATGAGTACTTCGGCTCAAATAAGCATAATAATAACTTAGCTACGAGACATTAATGTAAAAAGGTTGAACATAACTTACAATGATTAAAAATAGCGTAGCGTTACACGGACAGAATTTCGACTTACACACTCAAACGATCTCTATCATAAATCTTATTATTATCATAATTTAAAATTAAAATTAAGATTATTGTTATATCTTATTAAGTTAACATTATGATAGAGATATAGAATATAGATATTGATAATTGATATAGATATTTGATTGATAAAAAAAAGATCGGAAAAAATTCTTCCTCTCCCTCATCGTTACATAGATCGTTCCTTTTATAGGCCAAATTATAAATTGAATTTTCATTTACGACCCCTGAACTATGCTCAATTAACAACTTTTTATTATTTAATATTATTCTTATTATGATTTATTTAAATATTATATTTTATTCTTGTGCATAGTTGACTCGTAATTTTTACACCGTTGCGTCGAGCGTTGAGAGTTGGTTCATGTCCTGGTTCCGGATTTTCGAACGTCCTTTCGTACAATTTTATATCGTGTACTTTGCGTTTTGTAACTTGTACTCTTGTCATTTTTAGACGTTCTTCATCAATAAATTGAACCTTTTGAATTGTATCTTGTACATTTGAGCTTTTTGGACGTTTTGGTCTTTCAAATCTTCGTTTTTGTCTTTAAATCTTCATTTTCGAGCGATTTGCGTCTTTCGTCTTCGCACTTATTTATTTAACTATTACAACTAAAAATAAGGAAATTACATTTAAAAACTTTACATATTGGAACGATATTGCTACTAAATATATGTTCATTTGGAACACTATCAAATATCCCCACACTTGAGCGTTGCTTGTCCTCAAGCAATACAGAACTTGAAATAAAAACATACATGAATCACTTTTTTATTCATCACATTTTGTACATCAGTGATTTTGATATAGCGGTATAAACAATGACAGTAATGATGGTTAAAGGTGGGTGTGTCATCCACAGTTGCCTTGGGTTTAGGTCAACGATACTTGCAATCAAATAGCCGATTTACTTTCGGTTTCCAAAGCAAAGTGCACATTTGAAAGGCGGTTTACAGTCCCACATGACTATAAAAATTTAGATCCTTTAGGAAATTGGATCTTTATGAAAACATTTGATCTTTTGAAAATTCAAGCTAGATTTTACCCTAGACAAGTTTTCTGATTTGATCCATCATCGGTGTTGCAAAATATATTTGTGGATCATTATTTTGGCTAAAACTTTTAGGCTCGTGTAATCCACTGCTATCCCGGTATCGGAAAGCACACATCCAATTTACTTGTTCCGTATATTACCTTTCGGTAAACTACCGTCCGGTTGTAAAGGAAAGCGATGAACAAGAAACTGTTAAGGCAATGTCCCGTGACATGCATTTGATTATGATCTTTTAACGTGTCGGATGCTAGAACTATCCTTGGTAGGAGCGATAGTAAAGATCATCCTATAATTTTTCGGTCTGGCACAAGGTCCTGTCTCCGACCATGCTATGCAACCACCGTTCTTACGGTTGACACCCGATTTGGTTCAGGTGACCTAATGAATTCCAGGTGAATTTCTTAGGATTTTACGTTCAATGGTAATGAACGCATTGAAAATGGTTTTTCAGAAAACAAATCGGTTTGTATTTTTGATCAAAATATTTTCTCGTTCATGCTCGAGTTTAGATATCATCGAATTCCATGAGTTTGAATTCTCAATCTTTAAGGTCAATCTCTAGGATTGAGTATTATCAGTCTTAAAAGCTGATTTTTAATCTTTAAGGAGATTATCCTTTTCTGGGGATCTGATTCATTAGTCTTATCAAGCTAATTTGCACGGTGCCTCCCCATTGTACGAGATAAATCCTTCTCATGGTTAGGATAAATCTGACCACTTGGCGACCCTGTTTGATGCTGAGGTCCGTGGATTTCCTGCTCATTTTAGTGATGACTTTTCTAGATTTTTCGTCAACCTACAGCTGGTCTGGACGACAACTTCATGACCTAAATCAAGAAGCGCGTGTCTTTTTCGGAAGACTTTACTTCCTTTTAATGATGGAATTGATTCATCGTGTAGATCCATCTTTCTTTCAAATGTATTACAGTAAACCGGGTAAAACTGATTAGTATCGTCCAAAGCAAAAGTACCTGCAATAATCTTGTACAAAAATATGTGATATATGTTTTAAATTGAATAACTTGGTACATTCTCCCCACACTTAGTTTCTTTCTTTGCCTTTTTATTCTCCTTTATTCCATTTTAAATGAATTCAAGCATTTTAGGTTGTTTCTCAATTTATGTCCTTTTCGAGGTAACGATAATTTCGGTATTATCACCTAGTTTTCACCGTTCATAAATATGTATAAACATGATTTTGACTTCATTTAATTGAAAATTTTTCAAATTTTCACAAAATTTGGCAAATAAACCAAGTATAAACCTGAGAGAATTTATAACCCTTCCCCACACTTAAGATCATGCAATGCCCTCATTTGCATGAAATCAGACTATAATTTAATTCATGAGGGTGATTAGCGTAGAAAAGTGATTAAAAATACCGAGTTTGCAAACATATTGTTATTTCACATTTGATTTTTTTTTGCGTCTTGTCAAAATCAGTAGCTTTTGCTGAACTTCATGACAGTCTTTGAAAGTGCGCTGTTTTACCCTGTTGTGTACATAACATAAAATACAAACATATATATACATATTTTTGAAGTTGGGTATATTACCCCACGTTCAAAAATTTATAAAGTCTAATATCTTTTTGGCATACTTTAGATCAATAAAATTAAAAATAATGATAACAAAATTTGCCGTCCCACCCTCGGGTAAAGCAATTTCGGCTTAATGACCTAGTCTTCAACTCACGACGAATTTTAGAAATCATTTTTTCAACTTAATGAATTAAAGTAAATTTTTGTTTTTAAAATCATTCAAAACATAAATTTAAAAAGCATATTAATTTTTTATAAAACCTACTAAATAAAAAGATTCAGAATGGAGGGAGAAAACTAGTTCTTTAGTGTCTGCTAGCGGAAAAGACCAATCGGATTCCATTCTCGGAACTACACGAGAACAGAACAACTAACTCTCGACAACATTTTCCTTTTAGAACATTTGAATCTCCCCACACTTAGGTAGCTGTGGTGTCGAAATTGTGATTAGCTTCATCGTCAATTTCTCTTGGTCCATAATCAACTTGCATATCCGTGACTTTTTCTTTAAGCCATTGGTCGGATTCCTGTGTAATATCCACAATTTCAACTAGTTTCTCCTTTTCTTTAGGTGATAGATTGGATACTAACCGGTTACATAACTTAAAGTTCCCCTTGGTTTTAGCATCGCGAATCCGTTTAATAAGTTTCTTCATTGAACTATTAATAACGGGATCATTTAATTTCGTATCAACAACGGGGTTCTTTGTTATCATGTCATCATTAGGTGTTACTTCATTTTCCCCACACTTAGGCGTTTTATTATTATTAAGCACTACCGTTGGAGTTGGTAAAACAACATGGTTCTTACCAATCGTTTTTTCTGGTTCAACGGTCTTGGTTGGTGGAGATTTAGACTTTTGAATCATAAAGGTGATAGATTTGTCACCACTTTTAAGTGTCATTCTTCCATTTCCTACATCAAATAACGCCCCGGTGGACGCAAAGAATGGTCGACCTAAAATTAGAGGAATGTTTGGGTCCTCTTCTATGTTAATGACAATGAATTCGACTAGAAAGGTTAAATTGCCTACTTGAACGGGTAGGTTGTCAACAATTCCATCTGGGTATTTAATGGTTTGATCAAAGAGTCGAACACTCATATCCGTTGGACTTAACTTACCTACTCCTAATCTCTTATATAATGAAAGAGGCATAACACTTACACTTGCACCTAAATCTGCTAGTGCATCATACATGACACAATCACTAAGTAGACAAGGAACAATAAATTCACCCGGATCACCTACCCTAGGTGGAGGTTTTGGTGGAACTGTATTCACCGGGTTTACTTCTACGGCTTTTGTTTCTTGTACTTTCTTATTCTTTTTCTTCTTCTTCTTTCCAGAAGTATCACAATCTTTATTACTTATTACTTGCTCATACTCAACTCCTTTTCTTGGAAACGGGATGGGTGGTTTGTATGGTGTCACCACTGGCTTTACATACTCGGGTGGTGGTGGTGATGTAACTTCTTCATTGTTACTCACATCTAAAACCTTCCCATCTTCTGGAACTGGTTTTTCAGAATTCGTTGACACCATATTAACATTCTCTTTCCGAGGATTTACTTCAGTATTACTCGGTAGCTTTCCTTGTTCCCTCTCACTCATCATGCTAGCAAGAGTACCTACGTGTTTTTCTAGATTCAAAATGGAAGCTTGTTGAGTTCTTAATGACTGATCAAATCTCTCGTTCGTTTGGGTTTGAGTTTCAATAAATTGTGTTTGAGATTCAACTAGCTTAAATACCACGTCTTCCATATTTGACTTTTTCTCTTCGGTTTGTTGTTGTGGTTTATATAAGCCAGGTCTTTGTTGATTGAAAGTGTTGTTTTGAGTTGGTTGGTTATTCGAACCTTGTTGGTTATACCAGTTATTTTCGGGTCCTTTTGGATTGTAAAGAATGTTTTGATTTCGATTGAAGTTTAGCTTTGGCGGTTGATAATTATTTTGATAATTATTTCCAGGCCTTTGGTTCATATAGGAAACATTCTCTCGTTGTTCCAATGTTGGTTCAATGTGACAATCTTTCAATAAGTGTGGTCCACCGCATAGCTCACAACTGATTCGTATTGCGTGAATATCTTTATTCATCTTTTCCATTCGTCTTTCGAAAGCATCTATTTTTGCGGAAACGGAATCAAAGTCATGGCTAGAATCGGCTCTAGCCGCTTTAGATGATCTAACGATATCTTTTTCTTGGTGCCACTCATGAGAGTGGGAGGCTGTGTTATCAATAATTTTGTAAGCTTCAGTTGCGGTTTTCTTCATAATGGAACCACCAGCAGTTATGTCGATGTCTTTTCGTGTAGCAACGTTGACACCTTGGTAGAATATTTGTACTATTTGGTAAGTGTCTAAACCGTGTTGAGGACATCCTCTCAACATCCTTCCGAATCTTGTCCACGCCTCATATAATGTTTCATTTGGCTTTTGCGCGAACGTAACAATTTCTCCTTGAAGTCTCACGGCTTTGGATGCCGGAAAGAATTGTTTAAGAAATTTTTCAACTAAAACATCCCATGTGTCAATCGCCCCTTCAGGTAACGATTCTAACCAATCTTTGGCTTCTCCCTTTAAAGTCCAGGGAAACAACATGAGATAGATCTGCTCATCTTCCACTTCTCGAATTTTGAATAGTGTACAAATTCTTTTAAACGTACGAAGGTGTTCGTTAGGATCTTCATTCGGTGCACCACTGAATTGGCATTGGTTAGTTACCATGTGTAGAATTTGTCCTTTGATTTCATAATCTGGCGCATTAACTTCTGGCTTAATAATGGCGTGACCTTGGCCCGTGCGTGTGGCTCTCATTCGATCTTCCATACTTAGAGGTTCCGTTACTTCCATAATTGAATTCGTTGAATACGAATCACTAGAGGACTCTGATTTAACGGTTTGTGGTTCAGGATCTTGGAATTGTCCTTGAATATGCTCCGGGTTCTTAATTGTGAAGTCGGGTTCAAAAGATGGATTATCGGAAATTTGAGTTGGAGTTCTTGTTCGACTAGATGACGATTCTAAAGAAAAATCAACGGCGACAATATTTGCTAAATGTCTTGATCGAGTTACAGGTGGTGAACGTATGACCGGTGGTGAACGTTTTGCTCGGTGCATTCACTGAATATCCTATTAGTTTTTAAAAAGGAAAGAAAAATTATAATAAGTTATCCAATTAATAGACTTTTCTGATTTTGCCCACGTTTCGAATAGCCAAAAGATGCAGCAGAGGGGCAGGATTCGTTTGGTCTCAATATAATTGAGTACTGTTTGGCTCCAATAACCCGGTCCACGTACAAATCCAACTATTACTACGAACCAGAAAATTTTGATGTCTATCAATTTAACCACTTAAAATAAATTTTCGTAATTTTAAGAAATTTAGAGAAGAAGTAGAAAAAATTCTAAGTCCTAAAAACTAGAATGGCGAGAAATAAGAAAGAAAAAGATTGCGCGTCGAAAAAGGTCGAAAAATAAAAGGTCGAAAAATAGGCGTCGAAAAATAAAAATAAGAAAGTAGCGCGAAAAACGGCGTCGCAAAATTCTAAAGCACCTAAATCTTATTCTAAGGAATAAGCACCTAAGGGATTTTACGGCAAAGCTTAAAAATTCTAGAAGTAAAAATAACTATGGCAAAACTAAACTTAATACTAAAAGTTGCGACTATAGTCTAAAAATCTAAAGGTAATAAAACTAAAAAAAAACATTTTTTTTTATAGACAAAATCTTAAAAAAATATATATTTTTTTTTTAATTTTTTTTTTTTTTTTTTTTTTTTTTTTTTTTTTTTTTTTACACTCAGTACACAACCAAGTATGAGAAGAAATTTTTTTTTTTTTTTTTTTTTTTTTTTTTTTTTTTATATATGCACTAACCAACAATTTTAATTTACTCTTACCCTTTAATCAACACACTACACAAAGTTCAAAGGGAATAACCCATTTTCCCAAGTTTCAAAAGAAAAAAAAAATTAATCTTTATGTCCTATAAACTACTTCGAGACCTTTTTTTTTTTTTTTTTTTTTTCGGTTTTGTGACCCTTTTTTTTTTATATACTTAAATTTTATCTTTTACTTTATCACAATTACCTGTGTGTTGTCCTAAATGCATGAGCTCAAGGAGAAACTTGACAAAAAGAGTGTGACCTTTAATTTTATTTATTTATTTTTTTTTTTTTCGTAGTGTTTATGGAATATAAAAGTAGAATGGTGGACTACAAATTATTACTAGTAAAAGAAATTAAAAATGATAATTTGTTGTGAGTTGAGTCCACTGTCAGAATGACAGACTGTAATGCACACACTCCTTAATGTATCTTTGTGTAGTCTCAAATATCAAATGCTTTGAGTGACTAAGTGACTATATTAAACTGTAAAAGTAGTCACTCCATGTGTCCCCCCTCCACTCTCTGCATGTGAGAGTATAATTTTTTATTACATGGAAAGCATCAATATTTTTTTTTTTTTTTTTTTTTTTAAAAAACGAAATTTTTTTTCTAAAAAAAAAAAAAAAAAAAACGTTTTTTTTTCCTAATAAAATTTAGTGAAAATCTATAAAAGTAAATAAAAACTTAAATAGCACTATCGATCAAATCCACTAAGTAAAAATTTAGCCTTGTTGTCGGTTGAAAAGTAGAAAAGGGATAACATGAAAAGTAAAACTCGCTATTCTTATATTTATTTATTTATTTTATTTATTTTTCTTTTCGATTGGCTGTATTACTTTGACCAAATGAAACCTTCACACACATATAAAATTTTACGGGCTTTAGACTTAATCATGGAATACTATTAGGCTTGTGAGTTATAGTGGCTATCAAAAACCCATGGACTAGGACAATTTGGATTAAAAATATATTTAGGCACATGGGCATATACAACGGTTCGTATACACTCTATATTTAACACACAGTCCCGAAATTACTTTTTTTTATAATTATATTTTCACAAATATAAATTAAAAATATAGCGTTTTAGCGGTCCCCGGCAGCGGCGCCAAAAACTTGATGATGTAGCGTGAGGGTACGAAATAATATTATTTTTACTAGGAAATACTACAAAATATGACACAAGTTTTATTAATTTACGGATGGGATATACCTAAACCTTGCTACAACACTATAGGCAGTGTACCTAATCGTAGAGTAGTGTAGTTTTTAGTAAGTCCGGTTCGTTCCACAGGGAGCTGGTGATACTTACTATATTTTTAACAACTATATTTATACAAAATATATATAATTATATAAGTAGTAATATTATTATAAAAGGGGGGTTTTACCGTTTAATGACCGGTTTGTCGATTCTATATTTTAAGCGTAAAGATAAATGACGATAATTAAAGTGCGTAAAATAATGACAATAAATAAAATGACAGTAAATAAAATTGCGAGTAATAAAATGACAGTAAATAAAGATACGATGAGAAATATAATAAAAGAATTATGCTTATTTAAACTTCCGTAATCATGATGTTTGACGTGTTGATTTTAATTTATTACCATGGGTTAATTGTCCTTTGTCCTGGTTTATTTGATACGTCTATCTGGTTTTTGTCCATAATAGTCCATCGGTCATAAAAATAAAGTGCGAGTATCCTCGTCAAATTACCCTTATACCCGAAGTCAAATATTCCAACTGATTAAGGATTTAAACTGTGACGCAGTTATCACTTCTGTCAACAATTACACCAGTTATCACTGTATGTAATCCACCCCTGTTTTAATTAGTTTATGAATATTAATTCATCCACTTGATCAGAATGAATAATCAATTACCCAACCCAATTGATTAATTAAATGATTATAACAGATTCCATATGAACATCACTAAATAGGACAACCATAATCATTATTAATTATTAGGTTAATTAATTTGAAGATAGGTTCGACAGACTCCAATGAGTTGTCACTCAATTAGACAATACCCCCCATCTATTAATAGTCAATAGTTCAATTTCCACAAGTGTCGGTCTTTTGCCCAAACCTTAATTATGGTCCAAAGTTCAATAACCCCTTCTTAATATTTTAGCCCAACATCATGAGTACTTCGGCTCAAATAAGCATAATAATAACTTAGCTACGAGACATTAATGTAAAAAGGTTGAACATAACTTACAATGATTAAAAATAGCGTAGCGTTACACGGACAGAATTTCGACTTACACACTCAAACGATCTCTATCATAAATCTTATTATTATCATAATTTAAAATTAAAATTAAGATTATTGTTATATCTTATTAAGTTAACATTATGATAGAGATATAGAATATAGATATTGATAATTGATATAGATATTTGATTGATAAAAAAAAGATCGGAAAAAATTCTTCCTCTCCCTCATCGTTACATAGATCGTTCCTTTTATAGGCCAAATTATAAATTGAATTTTCATTTACGACCCCTGAACTATGCTCAATTAACAACTTTTTATTATTTAATATTATTCTTATTATGATTTATTTAAATATTATATTTTATTCTTGTGCATAGTTGACTCGTAATTTTTACACCGTTGCGTCGAGCGTTGAGAGTTGGTTCATGTCCTGGTTCCGGATTTTCGAACGTCCTTTCGTACAATTTTATATCGTGTACTTTGCGTTTTGTAACTTGTACTCTTGTCATTTTTAGACGTTCTTCATCAATAAATTGAACCTTTTGAATTGTATCTTGTACATTTGAGCTTTTTGGACGTTTTGGTCTTTCAAATCTTCGTTTTTGTCTTTAAATCTTCATTTTCGAGCGATTTGCGTCTTTCGTCTTCGCACTTATTTATTTTACTATTACAACTAAAAATAAGGAAATTACATTTAAAAACTTTACATATTGGAACGATATTGCTACTAAATATATGTTCATTTGGAACACTATCAAGCATATACGAAAATGTTTGCCATGTTTATAAGCATTCAACTCAAATAACATGTCAAAATAATCATTACTAGCAATTAAACAAGTTTCAAATGGCATTATCTTTCAAAAATCAAGTTCATGAATTTTTAGACTTGAAAAAGTCCACTTTAATTCTCAAAATCATGTTTAGGCTTAAAGTTTGGATCATTTAACTACCTAAACATGTTACACTACTTAATTTAGCAACAATTCATGACAAAAATCGGCCATAACCTGTTTATATCAAAAAGCCCCAAATTGCTCAAGAACACAAACCCTAGATTACTCAAAATTTGAAGTTTAAGGCTTCTAATCATGTTAAATAGCATCAATCTAGGTTATACAAGCATAATACATAAACAATTTAAGCATAATTACACTAAAAAGCATCAAAATCAAATTGGGGAAAAAATTGCTCAAGAACACTAATTTTCGGATTAAATGGTGTTTAGGTGTAGAAATTTACCGTTTTTCTTGAGTAATTCCTTAATAGCATCCTTCTCAACATGATTTTAGTAAAAGATTTGATGATTAACGGTTAAAAATTGTGATTTTGGGGGTGTTTTTGCGGGTTTTTTCGGAGTATTTTCGCTGTATGTTTGAGTTGTGGTGTGGACTGATCAGTTCAGCTCGATTTTATTTTTTTTCTGTATTTTGGTCCTCCCGCGAGTCGCGGGGTTTAAACCTTCAAACTCCGCGAGTCGCGGAGTTTGTTTTTTTTTTTTTTTATAACATCTTATATTAATTAAAACAATTAAGTAATTAATTTTAAAATTTTGTTTCCCTTGTTATTTAGGGCGAGGTCGTTTCGGATCGATGTCCTAGTCCGTCCTTCGACAAAATTTTAAAATTTGTCTTTTTGTAGCGATTGTTTTAAAAGCTAAGATTTTTGGGTTTTTTAAAGTTTTTGGCATACTTTAATTCAATAAGATTAAAAATAATGATAATAAAAGTTCTCGTCCCTCCCTTGGGTAAAGCAATTTCGGTTTAAAGACCTAGTCTTCAACTTACGACGAATTTTAAAAATCATATTCTTAACTTAATGAGATAAAGTAAATTTTTTTTAAATTCACACAATTTAAATATAAAATTCAAAATTAATATTAAAAATTCACACCAAACTTACAATTTAAAATGCATAAAAATAAAATTCATATTTTAAAAATTAAAAATTCACACCAAACTTAATTTAAAAATTTATATTATAAATTCACACCAAACTTATATTAATTTTTTAAATATTTACAATTTTAAATATATTGTTTTTATAAAGTTTACAATATTAATTTAAGATTTATATATTAATTTTAAAAACATGGTAAAAATAAAATTAAAAATCTTTTTGGCTTTTTATCCCACTTTAATCAATCAAATATTATCAAAAATATGCGCCCCTCTTTTCGGTAAAGTAATTTCGGTTCCAAGACCTAATTTAACTCATGACGAATTTTTGAAATATTTTGGGTTGATTGATTAAAGATATTTATACCTTAAGAATAAACGTTAAATTTCGCAGTGATGTAATAAATTTTTGAATGATATCAATAATTTCGGTCGCCAAACCTAATTTTATTCAATACCAATTTAATACTTTATAGCGAACAAATTAGCGTTTATTATCAAAAGGTTAAAAATAAAAAAAATAAAAACTGTACAAACATACCTGTGAAATAGATTTCTTAGTTATATGATCTATCCCATTCATAAGATAGTCGGTTTAATTGGTTTTCCATGGCTACATAGGCGTAACCTCGAGCATTCAGTGTCTTTTCTTCTAAACATATGAACGGTCCGTCTCTGCATAAAGTAACAAATTCGGTATTTGAATAGGTTTGATTATTTGAACATTTACCTCCATGTGACCATTTTCCGCATTTGTGACATCTTTCTAGGTGTCGTGCTCTTCTTTTCGCTGCGGATTTTGATTTTCCTTTACCAAATTGTAACTTATTATCTTCGCATCTGGATTCTTTTCTAACTCCGTCCAATCTTTCTCTGATTACTGATACTATTTCACTCGGTAGTGTGTCATTATTACGTTTAGTGATCAAAGCGTGTAGCATTAGACCATGGTTTAGTTCACAGGCAGTCTTCATTTCCTAAAAACCTAAAAAAAATAAAAAATTCAGAATGGGGGGAGAAGACTAGTTCTTTAGGGTCTGCTAGGGAAAGACCATTCGGGTTCCATTTTCGAGAACTACACGAAAAAGACAATCTAACTCTAACAGAAATACATATTATCCTTTAAAGACTTGATTCTCCCCACACTTAGTTAGCTGTGGTGTCGAAATTGTGATTAACTTCGTTGTCGACTTCCATCGGACTATCTATGTAGTGTTTAACTCTGTGACCATTAACTTTAAATTCAATCCCATTTGAATTTATTAATTCTATCGTTCCGTATGGAAAAACTCTTTTAACTATGAATGGTCCAGACCATCTTGATTTCAATTTTCCAGGAAATAGCTTGAATCGTGAATTGAAAAGAAGAACTCTGTCTCATTCCTTAAATTCTTTTGAACTTCTGATTCTTTTATCATGCCATTTCTTCGTTCTTTCTTTATAGATTAACGAATTATCGTATGCTTCATGTCTTAATTCTTCTAATTCGTTTAGTTGACTTAATCGTAGACGTCTGGCTTCATGTAAATCAAGATTACATGTCTTCAAAGCCCAAAATGCTTTGTGTTCAATTTCTACTGGAAGATGACATGCTTTTCAATAAACAAGTCTAAAAGGTGTGGTTCCAATTGGAGTTTTGTAGGCTGTTCTAAAAGCCCAGAGTGCATCCTCCAATTTAATGGACCATTCCTTCGGATTTGATCCTACGGTTTTCTCTAGAATACGTTTTAAAGCTCGGTTTGTATTTTCAACTTGTCCACTTGTTTGTGGATGATATGCGGTGGAAATTTTATGAGTTACTCCATATCTTTTAAGAACTTTCTCAAGTTGATTATTACAAAAATGAGTACCCCGATCACTTATTAAAGCTTTCGGTGTTCCAAACCTTGCAAAAAGACGTTTTAAAAAGTTGACTACAACTCGTGCATCGTTAGTTGGGAGAGCTTGTGCTTCCGCCCATTTAGATACATAATCAATGGCTACGAGAATATAGAGATTATTATGAGATTTTGGAAATGTACCCATAAAGTCAATACCCCAAATGTCAAATACTTCACATACTTGGATGACATTTTGTGGCATTTCATCACGTTGACTTATTTTTCCGGCCCTTTGACAAGCATCACAGGATTTGCAAAGAAGGTGTGCGTCTTTGTAAATTGTAGGCCAATAGAATCCAGCATCATAAACTTTTCTTGCTGTTAGTTGAGGCCCATAATGCCCTCCTGTTGGTCCTGTGTGACAATGGTTTAATATTTTACTAGCTTCATCTCCAAATACACATCGGCGTATTATTCCATCGGGACAACTTTTAAACAGATGTGGATCTTCCCAAAAATAGTGTTTTATATCACTGAAGAATTTCTTTCGTCTTTGGTACGATAATCCTTTTTCAAGGAATCCACAAACTAAGTAGTTTGCATAGTCTGCAAACCATGGAATTTCTTTATAATCTATCTTCAATAGATATTCATCAGGAAAGTTGTCTTGTATGGCCGATTCATTTAGAACTTCTAATTCGGGATTTTCAAGACGAGAAAGATGATCAGCGGCGAGATTTTCTGCTCCTCTTTTATCTCGGATTTCAATATCAAACTCTTGTAAGAGTAAGATCCAACGGATTAATCTTGGTTTAGCATCTTGTTTTGAAAATAGGTATCTAAGAGCAGAATGGTCGGTATAGACCACCGTTTTTGCCAGAACGAGATATGATCGAAATTTATCAAAAGCAAAGACAATAGCAAGGAGTTCTTTTTCAGTAGTTGTATAGTTCGTTTGTGCTCCTTGTAACGTCTTACTAGCATAATATATAGGTTGGAATCATTTTTCAATCCTTTGTCCTAAAACGGCTCCCATTGCAAAATCACTTGCATCGCACATTAGTGAGTTTCTCTTTAAGAATATTAAAAGATTTGATACACTCATCTGAAAAGATGAATGGAGCATCCTTTTCTAGGAGTTTATTCATAGGAGTGGCAATTTTAGAAAAATCTTTTATGAAACGTCGGTAAAAACCGGCATGCCCTAGAAAACTCCTAACTCCTCTAACATTGGTGGGATGTGGAAGTTTAGCAATTACATCTACTTTAGCTCTATCCACTTCAATTCCTTCTTTTGAAATTTTATGTCCAAGAACAATACCTTCTTTAACCATAAAATGGCATTTCTCCCAATTAAGAACTAGATTTGATTGTTCGCATCTAATAAGCATTCGTTCCAGATTAGCTAGACATGTTTCAAATGTATCACCGAAGACTGAAAAGTCATCCATGAAAACTTCCACGCATTCTTCTATCATGTCATGAAAAATCGCCATCATACACCTTTGAAAGGTTGCAGGGGCGTTACAAAGTCCAAATGGCATGCGTTTGTAAGCAAAAGTACCATAAGGGCACGTGAATGTGGTTTTCTCTTGGTCTTCGGGTGCTATTGGAATTTGAAAATATCCGGAAAATCCATCTAGAAAACAATAGTAACTATTTCCGGCTAATCTTTCCAACATTTGATCTATGAAAGGTAAGGGAAAGTGATCTTTTCTGGTGGCGTCATTTAATTTTCTATAATCAATACATACACGCCATCCTGTTACAGTCCTTGTAGGAATAAGCTCATTTTTTTCATTTGTAATGACAGTCATGCCACCCTTCTTAGGCACGCATTGAACTGGGCTTACCCATGGACTATCAGAGATTGGATATATCAAACCTGCATCTAGCAGTTTAATAATCTCTTTCTTAACTACATCTTGCATATTAGGATTTAGTCTTCGTTGGCGTTGCACATGCGTTTTATGACCTTCTTCCATAAGGATTTTATGTGTGCAATACGAAGGACTTATTCCTTTAATATCATGAATCTTCCATGCAATGGCTGGTTTATGAGGTTTCAACACAGAAATGAGTTGTGATTTCTCATTTTCAGTAAGAGAAGACGATATTATTACAGGTAATTCAGATTCACCATGTAAATAAGCGTATTCCAAATGGTTTGGAAGTGGCTTTAACTCTAATTTCGGAGGTTCTTCTATCGATGATTTATATCGATATCTGTCTTCTTCTTTTAGCATTTGAATTTCTTCTGTTGTTGGTTCATATCCATTAGCTATAAGTGTAGCTAACATTTCAGCTTCATCAATTTGTTCTGTTCCTTCTCCTAAAGAACATTCTCCCGTTCCTTGTAATTCTTGAAATTCTTCTAATAATTCTGCATGTGCATCTATAGTTTGAATATAATAACATGTATCATCTGCAGATTGTGGTTGTTGCATTGCTCTATCAACTGAAAAGGTAACACTCTTGTCCTCTATACTTAGGGTCAATTTCTTACCGAACACGTCTATCATTGCTTTAGCCGTGTTTAAGAATGGTCTTCCTAATATGAGAGGAACTTGAGAATCTTCTTCCATGTCCAGAACAACAAAATCTACTGGAAATACTAAAGTACCAACTTTAACTAGCATGTTCTCCATTATCCCTCTAGGATATTTTATTGATCTATCGGCTAGTTGTATGCTTATTCTGGTTGGTTTCAATTCTCCAAGGTCTAGTTTACCGTATAGTGAATTCGGCATTAGATTTATACTAGCACCTAAATCTGCTAATGCTTCTATTGAACTAAGACTACCCAGAAAACATGGAATCGTGAAACTTCCTGAATCAGATAGTTTTTCTGGTATCTTATTCAACAGCACTGCTGAACAATTAGCATTCATAGTAACAGCCGAGAGTTCTTCCATTTTCTTTCTATTCGTGATCAGATCTTTCAAGAATTTAGCGTATCTAGGCATTCCTGAAATCACATCAATGAAAGGAAGATTTACATTTATCTGTTTAAACATATCCAAGAATTTGGATTGCTCGACTTCAAGTTTCTCTTTCTTCATTTTACTCAGGTAAGGAAGTGGTGGTTGGTATGGTTTAACATAAGGTTTAGCCTTAACTGTGTTATCTTCATTAATCTTTTCAACTACCGGTTCTTTTTCCTTATCTTGATCAGGTTGTGGTTCTTGTGGAGTAGGAATAGCTTCATCAGAAGTTACAGGTATTTCAGGTGGTTTAAGTGTTGTACCACTTCTTGTGGTAATAGCTTTAGCTGTTTCATTTCGGGGGTTAGCATTTGTATCACTAGGTAGACTTCCCGGTTTTCTTTCACCTATTAACCTTGCTAGGTTACTTACTTCTTGTTCCAGATTTTGAATAGAAGCTTGTTGATTTCTAAATGCTTGAGCATTTTGTTCATTAGTTTGTTTCTGAGATGTGAAAAACTGCGTTTGAGTTTCAACTAGCTTCGTCATCATATCTTCTAAATTTGGCTTTTTATCATTGGTTTGTTGTGGTGGTTTGTTTTGAAAATTAGGTCTTTGCTGGTTGTAAGTATTATTGGATACTTGTTGATTGCTAGGACCTTGTTGGTTGTTGTATGGAATATTTCGGTTATAATTCTGGTTTTAATTGTAAATCGGTCTTGGCGGTTGATAATTATTCTGATAATTATTTCCAGGTCTTTGGTTTATGTATGAAATATTCTCTCTTTGTTCTATTGTTAATTCAATACTGAGACAATCTTTTGTCAAATGTGGTCCTCCACACTGCTCACAACTAATTCGTATTGAGTGAATATCTTTAGTCATCTTTTCCATTCGTCTCTCGACAGCATCTATCTTTGCGGAAATAGAATCTAAGTCATGGCTAGAATCGGCTCAAGCTGCTTTAGATGATCTAACGATATCTTTTTCTTGGTGCCACTCATGTGAGTGGGAAGCAGTGTTATCAATAATTTTGTAAGCATCAGTTTCGGTTTTCTTCATAATAGAACCACCAGCTGCTATATCTATGTCTTTCCTTGTAGTGATGTCGCATCCTTGGTAGAATATTTGTACTATTTGACAGGTGTCTAAACCATGTTGCGGACATCCTCTTAATAACTTTCCAAATCTAGTCCACGCCTCATATAGAGTTTCATTCGGCTTCTGTGTAAACGTAACAATTTCTGCTTGAAGTCTTACGGCTTTAGATGCAGGAAAGAATTGTTTAAGAAAATTTTCAACTAAAACATCCCATGTATCAATCGCCCCTTCAGGTAACGATTCCAACCAATCTTTGGCTTCTCCCTTTAAAGTCCAGGGAAATAACATGAGATATATCAGTTCATCCTCCACTTCTCGGATTTTAAATAGTGTGCAGATCCTATTAAAGGTACGTAGATGTTCATTTGGATCTTCCTTCGGCGCACCACTAAATTGGCATTGATTAGTCACCATGTGTAGAATTTGTCCTTTGATTTCATAATCTGGCGCATTAATGTCTGGATGAGTAATTGCGTGACCTTGGCCAGTGCGTTTAGCTCTCATTCGGTCTTCCATACTTAAAGGTTCCAGATTCTCCATAATTGAATTTGTTGAATCGGAATCACTAGAGGATTCTGATTTAATGGTTCGTTCCTCAACAATCTTTGTTTGAATGATTGGTGGTTCCGGAGGAAAATTTAGTGGTTCAGGATCTATGAATCGTCCCTGAATATTCTCCGGATTCTCAATTGTGAGGTCGGGTTCAAAAAATGGATTATCGGAAATTTGAACTGGAGTACTTGGTCGACTAGATGACGATTCTAAAGAAAAATCAACGGCAGTAATATTTGCTAAATGTCTTGATCTAGTTACAGGTGGTGAACGTACAAAAGGTGGTGAACGTCTTGCTGGGTGCATTCACTGAATATCCTATTAGTTTTTAAAAGGAAAGAAAAATTATAATAAGTTATCCAATCAATAGACTTTTCTGATTTTGCCCACGTTTCGAATAGCCAAAAGATGCAGCAGAGGGGCAGGATTCGTTTGGTCTCAATATAATTGAGGACTGTTTGGCTCCAATAACTCGGTCCACGTACAAATCCAACTATTACTACGAACCAGAAAATTTTGATGTCTATTAATTTAACCACTTAAAATAAATTTTCGTAATTTTAAGAAATTTAGATAAGAAGTAGATTAAAAAACTATGTCCTAAAACTAGAATAGCGAGAAATAAGAAAGAAAAAGAGTTCGTCGAAAAAGGTCAAAAAAGAAAAATGGTTGAAAAATAAAAGGTGACGGAAAAATAAAAGAAACTTATAACACTTAAAATCACTTGACTAACCTAACCTTATTACTACAACTAACTTAAAATTATAATCGCAAATTGAGATTACTAATTGGAATGATAATTGATACATAGGAAAAAGTCGTCTAAAAATATTAAAGCTTACAAGATAAACTAAATCCCAAATGGAAATAACTTAAAAAGAAACTAAAACTTAAAAAGGCGTCGCAAAATTCTAAAGTACCTAAATCTTAGTCTAAAGAAAAAGCACTTAAGGAATTCTACGGCAAAGCCTAAAAATCTAGAAGTAAAAATAACTGTGGCAAAAAACTAAGTTTAAAACTCAATATGAGCTAAAAATACTAAAACGATTAAAAAGGGACAAAATATAAAAATATACAAAAAGTTGTAAAAAGTACAATTTTTATAAAAATATTATTTTTATATTATTTATTTATTAAAACTATTAATTTTACAATTTAATTAAACTAATTTAACTAAAATATAAATTAAATAAAAAGTAAAACTAATTATAATAATAATAATTAACTAGGGTTAATAATAATAATAATTAATAATTACCCGTAATTAAATGCAGATTAGGGTTTCTGTCAGTGTCAGGGTAGCTCCGCGAGTTGCGGTATTCCAAGCAGCAAACCCCGCGAGTCGCGGGGTTCCAAAATTCAACTCTGGTACAGTTTTAAATTTGACGTTTTTTTTATTTTTTTTTTATTTTCTGTTTTATATTTTTCTGTTTTAAAATCTAAATATTTATATAATAAAAACTTATATTTAAAAACTAAAATAAAAATAGAACTACTTTATAATTTTATAAATAAAAATCGTAAAACTAGATTTATATATATATTTTATTTTTATTTTTTTCGATTTTTTTTTATATTTTAAATAAAAACAAAATACTTAAATAAAACTTATATAAAAATAAAGAAACTTTATAAAACTTAAATATTTAACAAAATCTTAAAAATACTTATATTTTTGTTTTCTTTTTATATTTTCGAATATTTAAAACGTATTTTTATAAAAACGAATTTTAATAAAAGTAAACTAAAAATCTTTTTTTTTTATATTAGCGTTGCGCTTCCGGCTTTTAAGCGTTTCCCCGGCAGCGGCGCCAAAAATAACTTGATGTTATGCGAGGTGTATATAAAATAGCTATTATATTTTAGCAGAAAATACTATTAAATACGATACAATTTTACACAAGATATTTATTTATTTAGAGAATGGATATACTTAAACCTTGCTACAACACTTATAGGCAGTGTACCTAATCGTACAGTAGTGTAGTTTTTAGTAAGTCCGGTTCGTTTCACAGGGAAAATCTTTAAACAAAGCTTAACGCTATATTAGTTAACTTTTATAAAAATGCAAATATATATATATATAAGTAATATTATTATTATAAAGGGGGGTTTTTACCATTTAATGACCGGTTTGTCGATTTTAAAACTTTAGTCGCAGTTAAAACCAAATGTAAAATATTAAAAATAAATACAAGACTTAAATTAAAGCGTAAAGTAAATAACGATAATGAAATTGCGAATAATAAAAGTGCGATAAAATAAACTTGCGATAATTAAAAAGTACGATAATTAAAAGTGCAATTAAATACAATAACAATAAAAAAAAGTGCTATAATTAGAAGTGCAATTAAATATAAAATAAAGGAAATTAAATATGAAATAAAAGAATTATGCTTATTTAAACTTCCGTAATCATGATGTTTGACGTGTTGATTTTAGTTTTATGCCCATGGGTTAATTGTCCTTTGTCCTGGATTATTTAATATGTCCGTCTGGTTTTTTTGTCCATAACAGTCCATCAGTCATAAATATAAAGTGCGAGTGTCCTCGTCAAATTATCCTTATACCCGAAGTTAAATATTCCAACTAATTGGGGACTTAAACTGTAACAAGATTTTAATACTTTGTTTAATAATTACACCAGGATGTCGACTGAGTGTAACCCAAGGTTTTAATATTTTGTTATCAATTATACCAAGTGTCCTTGTACATAATTTCACCTCTGTTTTAATTATTCTAGTGGCTATTAATCCATTCCCGTGTCCGGTTAAATGAACGATTATTCGTACATATAAATACCCCGCCCATCGTGTCCGATCGAGTGTATATGGTAATTTATAGGGACGCCCAATTGTAAATCTTTATATTAACATTAACAAACTATCATTTAGTTAAACAAATATAAAGCCCATTAATTAGCCCATAGTCTAATTTCCACAAGTGTCGTTCTTTTGTCCAAACCCCAATTATGGTACAAAGTCCAATTACCCAATTTTAGTAATTAGCCCAACATCATGATTACTTCGGATTAAATGAGCATAATAATAACTTAGCTACGAGACATTAAATTAAAAAGGTTGAACATAACTTACAATGATTAAAAATAGCGTAGCGTTACACGGACAGAATTTCGACTTACACCCTTACAACATTCGCTAACATACCCTTATTATTAGGATTAAAATTAAAATTAAAATTAAAATTAAAATATAAATATAAATATATACGTTTAGATAGATGGATGGATATATTTTGGTTTTTGCGATCAGAATTCTTTTGCTTTTATAGGGAGTTTCAGAATTTGGGGCTCCGCGACTCGCGGCCCTTTTTGCCTTCAAACTCCGCGAGTCGCGGAGTTTGTAAATACAGCTCACAAACTTTGGAGTCTTTCTTGCCGACGGATTTTTATTATTTATATAATATATAAATAATTATAAGAATTATTTAAATATTATATTATATTTATGTGCATAGTTGACTTGTAATTTTTAGTCCGTTGCGTCGAGCGTTGAGAGTTGACTCTGGTCCCGGTTCCGGATTTTCGAACGTCCTTGCGTACAATTTAATATCTTGTACTTTGCGTTTTGAATCTTGTACTCTTGTAATTTCGAGACGTTTCTTATCAATAATTGGAACCTCTTTGATTGTATTTTGTACTTTTGAGCTTTTTGGTCGTTTGCGTCTTCAATTCGTCGAATCTGTCTTTTGTCTTCACTTTTTATTATTTAAACGAATATCACTTTTAAATAGAACAATTGCAACTAAAAGCTTGTCTTTCTTGAGGAATAATGCTATGAAATATATGTTCGTTTTTAGCATTATCAGTAACCTAGGAAATTTGCTTGCTCTTCGATCGTTGCTTGATCACAATCTATGGTAAGATGGGGACCTTGGCATAGTTCACATCCTACCCTGATTGCATGCATTTTCTTGGTTACTTTCTCAATTTGTCTTGCTTGATTTCCCATTTGAACTTTTAAAGAAGCAATTTCATCATTACTTTTGATATTAGCAACAGTTGATGATCTAGAGAATTCTATCTCTTGATGCCAATTATGAGAATGTGCTGCTATATCGGCAATGATAGTGTGAGCGTCTTCCGGTATTTTCTTCATGATCGAAACTCCAGCTGCAACATCTATATCTTTTCTAGTAGCCACATTGACACCTTTATAGAATATTTGGACTTTTTGGAATGTATTCAACCCGTGTTGAGGACATACCCTAAGCATTTTGTTGAATCGAGTCCAAGCTTCATAAAGAGTCTCATTAAGCTTTTGTTTGAAGTGATTTATATCACTTTGCAAGTTTGCTGCTTTTGAAGCAGGGAAGAATTCTGACAAAAACTTGTCCATCATATCATTCCAATCTTCGATATAACTTTCTGGTAATGAGTCTAACCTATCTCTTGCATCATCCTTTAGGGACCATGGAAAGATTTTCAAACATTCGACTTCATCGGATACATCCTTGATTTTGAATAGCTTGCAAATGCTTACAAACTTACGAAGATGCTCGTTAGCATCCTCATTTGTAGCTCCACCGAACTGGCATGTATTAGTCACCATGTGAAGGAATTGACCTTTTATTTCAAAGCCGTCAGTCATCGTAGGTTGGATAATTACGTGGCCTTGACCTGTTCTTGTCGCCTTCATTAATGCTTCCATCGTTTGATTTGTAACAGCCATCTCTTCTTCTTCCTTAATAACTGGCTCTATGATTGGTTGAATATCTGGTTCAGAGTTAGAATCTAATGAAAGTGATTCTAAATCCTCAGCGAGAGACTCTACTTCTTGAGCTCTTAAACGTTCGTGAAATTCTCTTTCGGGTTCAGGATATAGAGGAGTTAATTCAGTGTTTGAGGAACGTAAATTCATGCATTAATTTCTATTATGAATTCATAAAATCAAAAGCTTTTCTAGTTTTGAATTCCTATAAAAGGATCGAATAACCTAAAGTCTATTAAAATCTTTTAAACAAAACCGCTCCCCGGCAGCGGCGCCAAAAAGTTGATGCGTTGAAACAGTACCTTTATTTATGAACGGATTTGAGCGATTTTGTTACACGAATTGATTTATTGTATATGTGGTGTTTTAATGAATTTAGGTTGATTTCACACATATAGGCAACTAGTCCTATCCGAGTAGTTTAGTTTGTTGGTAAATCCGGTTCGTTCCACAGGGAGACAGTGTTTAAATTATTTTTAATAGTCTTTGAAGTTAAACTTATTTAAAGGGGGTTTTGGATAAGGAATTTATATTTAGCATAACATAATAATAAAATATAACTATTTCTTATATTTAATTGAACTACTTATTAATTAAAATTACAAGATTTCATGATTTATAATTATTAACCTAAAAGTGAATTAATTGAAATTATACTAATTGTGATCTAAATAAGTTTATTACTAAATGATAATTAATAAAATAATAACTTTTAATAAAACTAATTGATTAGAATTTTGTTTTGAGCAATAAATTATAATACAAATTTATTTAAATTAACTAAATAATAAAAATGAATTATAGGAAATTATAATAATTAAACTAATTATAAATTAATTACTTTAAAATAATAATAAAAGATTTAATTTAAAACTTAGAATTCAAATAAAATTCGTAATAGTGGTATAATTGTACGTACGCGTTTCACGTACATGTATACGCGTTCCGCGTATAGTTGAGAATGTACGCGTTTCGTGTGATATATACACGATACGCGTAAGTTATATTTGATGTGACAAACAGTACTGGTACAAATTCGAATATTTTGATATATATTTTTATTTTTTAGTGAATAATAATAATACGTAAATAATAATAATAATAAGTATTTTATAATATATAAATAAGTGGGAGTGTTTACTTAAATGTGTCACCTATAGATCCATGGATTGTTTTGCGTTTAAGCCCTATTAAAATGTTTTAGTATAGAACTTTATATTTTTCTTTCGAATAATTATAAAGTTATGACTAACTAAATTCAATCTAATTTTCATCGGATCTTATTTTAGATAGTTACTATTCCCCAAGTAATTAAATTGAGACCCAACCCAGTTTTGACTTTCGCCAAAACCCAAATCATAAGGGTTTCCCTTTTTACAATTTCACTATTATATGACTAGTGATATTACCTAAACCACCGAACTTTATTTCTAATTTAGTGTTAGTAAATTATTCATAAATTCGTCTAGATCACTTTTAGTTGAAGCTTAATTTATATAGATAAAAATAACTTTCGTTATTTGAATCTAATAAATTAAGTGACAAGGGTTAAATATCCAAGTACATAATAATGGTTCTTTTAATTAGGCTCAATATTAAAAATACTTAAGTTACATTTTAATTTTTACAAATGATTAACAATCCATTTCACTAGGGGCTCTACATCTAAGCAAACACTAGGGAAATTAGCTACTCATTATACTAAGGTAAACATGAAAATATAAATATACAAACATAATAATAACGATAAAAATTGATAACGATAATTTTAATAGGATATACTTACGAAAATCTTCACTTTCATTTACTTTAAACGGTAGAAAATTACAATAACAACACCCCTTTGCACTCGTACAATAATACCCTTAATCACGAACAATACACCCTTAAATCTGAAACTATCCTAAAAATTGAATCTTGAAACTGATATTAATACGGAGTACTTGAAAATAAAATACAGTAACTAAAATTAATTGAATGATGTAAATGTTGTTGTATATAATTTTGGAGCTGTGTAAATTGTGTTTTTTTCTTCGTAACTGTATGTTTATTTTTTTCTCTGTGTACTTAGTACTCCGTATATATATCATCTTGATAAGAGAGTGGATCTATTTATTTTATTTTCTTCAATCTGCACCATGATAAAAGAATACATAAAGTATTCTTGAGTGTGCTAACTGCTCCTCTTTCTCGGTGTAAAGCTCCCCTTTCTCTGGTGTAAAGCTAGCCGGCCCACGTGAACTTTCCTGGACTCAACATTACGCATTTCGCGTAGGAGGCTACACGTTCCGCGTAGTTTTGAATATTACGCGTTCCGCGTATAGTGTTACGCGATACGCGTAAGTGTAACCAGCCATTTTTTTATTTTTTTATTTTATGTTTGTTCTTTGTTCACTCCGTGTTGACGTATATTTCATTTGAAATCTTTTTCTTCGATAATCTTGGACTTTCATTCGGATAAATGTTATCTCGATATATATTTGGTTAAAACCCGTCGTTTATTATCATTTCTTCAAACTTCAAGCTCGCGTTTACTTTTGCCATTTTTCTCGTGAATTATGCATTTGAATGTCTTCGTTTTGGTAAATGCCGATGAAATATAAATGATATTGCGTCGAAATATATGTATGTTTAAAGCAATATCAAAATACCCCACACTTGAACGTTGCTTGTCCTCAAGCAATTACATCTTCTAAATAGAATAGGAACATTACATATTTTTCCATATCGAACATTAAATCACACAACACACGCTACACGAAATAAAAACGCACGCTATATGGAATAAGTTGGAAACACTACACAATATTTATTGGATCACACGCACACCACACGAAATGAAATTCTGGCAACAGAAACAAATTTGAAACTCGTGATTAAGGTTTTAAAATTTTGGATCCTTAGGGAAAATTGGACCTTGTGAAAACGTTTTATGATTTTATAAAATGTCATGCTAGTTTTTATACTAGACACGTTTTTCGGTTTTAACCTCAAATTCCGGTCGAGGGTAACTGAAAACCGTAGTCTCAGTCGGCGATTAGCAAGCTATCCGCCCCCATAATTGAAGTATCATGGAACTTGAAACCAAATGTCCTAAAAATGGTTTTACACAATATAATTCATAAAATAGCATAAGTTTTAGAATAAAATTATATCGTGTCCAAATATCATCAGTGAACCATGAGTTTGCACACCTCAATTTGTTATGGCATATGTATGTTGACCGCGGTCAAACATAGATGCGGTTGATCTTTACGGAGATCATCCATCTGGGGATTAGATTCATTAGTCTTTAAAGCTAATTTGTAATGTGCCCCCCATTGTACGAGACAGATCCATCTCATGGTTAGGATAAGTCTGACCACCAAAAACCCTATTTGTTGCTAAGGTGAGGTGGATTTCCAGCCGATGATAGAGATGACTTTTCAAGATTTTTCGTCAACCTACAGCTGTTCTGGACTACATCTGTGACAACCCGGAAATTTCCAACCAAATTTAAACTTTAATCTTTATATGTTTCCGACACGATAAGCAATATTTGTTAAGTTAAATTTCAAGAATTTTAAACTATGTTCATACATTCATTCAATTTCGACTAAGTTCCAACGATTCACGAACCATTAAACGAATATGATTATATATGTATATGTGTATATATATTATAGCTTGAAACGTAAACAAAATATTAGATTAAATACTTTATATGATTGTATCTGTTTCAAAATGTTTATCAATGGAATTAGAAGATAAGATCAAATGATTGAATTATCAGATATATTGAATTATGATTACAAGTCTCTGTTGAAAGGCCCACGTTGATTTGAGAAATCTTTCCATTTTAACAATATTCGGAAAATGGTAAAGTGATTTATAAATAAGAACAAATCGTCAATCATTGAGAACTAGACAAAGGATAGTGGAAGATTGAATCTCATAAAGACTCGATTGATCTATTTAGTTTCAAACGTACAAAAACGTTTTCAGTTTAAAAAGAACTTTATTATTAAAACGTATATAACTTTTATAAATATCTAGAATCACTTTTGACAACTCATTACTTAACTAGTATGATAAAGATAACGATATTTATATTTTATTTTATTAAATATATATAACGATTTAAATTAATATTATATATATTTATACGCGTATTATACGTACATAGTTTTATACTTTTACTATACTTAAACTTTACCTTTACTTTATTTTTACTTTACTTTAACTTTAATAATTCACTTTAATAATTCATACTTTAATAATTCACTTTAATAATTCATACTTTAATAATTCACTTTAATAATTCAAAAATCTATTATAAATAGAATTCAATAGGTTTCATTATTTGATAGAAACATGAAAATATTTTTCTCTAAACTCTCTCAATCGATTTACATATATATATTTACTCCGTATTATTTCAAGATATTATTAGTATACATAAATATTACGACGGAGTGCTGTCCGAGTGGTTTCGAAATTATTTTTCGAGTAGGATAGGATTAAGGAAATTATGGGTTATAGCTATGGAGGTGATTGAGTATGGTTCATGGGTATGCTCGTGAGGTCAATATAGTGTTTATCATTTCCATTGCGTCTACGTACCTTTCCTGCAATATTGAATCTCAATATTGATACGTGAGTACTCATAATTTAACTTTTACATACTAATAGTGTATCCCTGACTAGTGCTCGAGTATTTAGGATTATGCATGCTTGTACTTTTGATATTGCCCTTAGACAGGTTAGGTTGAATCTTGAATTAGTTACACTTGCGGTTGAGATAAGATATAAGATATGCATGTCCTTGAAAAGCTAGCGAAAAATTAAGAACTTTTCCTTTAGATATTGAATGGTTTCGATGAACAGATTAGAAGTTATAATCAATTGAATTTTTGATATTTTTATTAAAAATGATTATTATTATCGTCGTTTTTATCGTCGTTCTAGTTTTATCTTATTATTATGATTATTATTATCTTTATCAATAAAAGGGATTTATCATTAAAAATTGTTATTTTTTATTACTATCGTTATTATCGTTAAAGTTATAATTAGTATTATTATCATTATCCAATTATTATTATTATTATTATTATTATTATTATTATTATTAGTATTATTATTATTATTATTATCATTATTAATATATATATCATTATTTAAAAATGGTTATTGTTATTATTATTATTACTATATTATCATTAAGATAATTATTAGTATTATCGTTAATAATGTTATAGTAACTATCATTATTAATATTAGTGTAATTAAAACAAATATTTGTAACACCTAATTATTTTGATTACTATTATTATCATTATTATGAACACGATATAAAAGACGATTAAAAGCTATTAAACGAAACGATTAGGAAATAATGAGTAAGAGTATCATGATGAAATTAAAATATTATAAGATATTGATTTAGATAAAATTATCGTTCTTATTATTTTTATCATTACTATTATTATTAAAAGTATCGTTAGTATTAAAACTATCATTTTAACAAAAATTATCATTTTAATAGAAATGTCATTGTTACTATAAAATATCATTATTATTATTATTTTAAATAGAATTATTATTTTATAGATAATATTAAAAATTATCGTAAATATTAAAGTTATCATAATTAGAATTATCGTTTTATCATAATGTCATCTTAGTAATTATAAATATTGATATTTTTATAATAATTATTATTATTACAAAATAATACAACTTTTACTTACTATCATTATAGATATTATTTTATCAAATAAATATGTGATACAAACATATTTTACTACGTGTAATAACTTACTTTAATAATACCTATCATATTATCTTTATGATATTAAATGAACCCTATAAATTTTATTACTTAATATATATAAAAGTATATTTTATTATATAAATTTAATATAAAAATTTTATTTATTAATAAATAAATTATATTATTTACTCTAATAAATCTTTTAAAAATATTTAAAAATATAAAACGACGATATTTAATCTATATATTAATCATGTATAGATTTTTGAAAATTATTTTGAGTCAAATTTACTTTTGTTGACTTTTGCATATTAGTCTCGAGCATTAGGATTGTGGTACACTATGACTTGACCTAATTTATTAGACAAATATTGACCAACACATAAATATATATAATTAATTTAGGTTCGTGAATCCGAGGCCAACCTTGCACTTGTTCAATGACGTTATATGTATTTTTACTACGAAATACAGTATGGTGAGTTTCATTTACCTTTTTACCCTTTATATTTTTGGGCTGAGAATACATGCGCAATTTTTATAAATGATTTACAAAATAGACACAAGTACGTGAAACTACATTCTATGGTTGAATTATCGAAATCGAAAATGCCCCTTTTTATTAAGTCTGGTAATATAAGAATTAGGGAACAGACACCCTAATTGACGCGAATCCTAAAGATAGATCTATTGGGCCTAACAAACCCCATCCAAAGTACCGGATGCTTTAGTACTTCGAAATTTATATCATGTCTGAAGGAGGATCCCGGAATGATAGGGGATATTCTTATATGTATCTAGTTAATGTCGGTTACCAGGTGTTCACCATATGAATGATTATTTTTGTCTCTATGCATGGGACGTATATTTATGAGAACTGGAAATGAAATTCTTGTGGTCTATTAAAATGATGGAAATAAATGATTATGATAAACTAATGAACTCACCAACCTTTTGGTTGACACTTTAAAGCATGTTTATTCTCAGGTGTTAAAGAAATCTTTCGCTGTGCATTTGCTCATTTTAAAGATATTACTTGGAGTCTTTCATAGAATATTTCGAAGAACGTTGCATTCGAGTCATTGAGTTCATCAAAGATTATTATTAAATCAATTTATAGTTGGATAGTGGATATTATGAAATGGTATGCATGCCTGTCAATTTTTGATGTAAAGAAAGTTTGTCTTTTAAAAACGAATGCAATGTTTGTAAAATGTATCATATAGAGGTCAAATACCTCGCAATGTAATCAACTATTGTGAATCGTTTATAATGTATATGAACGGGTCCTTTCAGTTGGTATCAGAGCGGTGGTCTTAGCGAATCAGGTCTGCATTAGTGTGTCTAACTGATAAGTCGATAGGATGCATTAGTGAGTCTGGACTTCGACCGTGTCTGCATGTCAAAAGTTTTGCTTATCATTTTGTGTCGAAAATTAACTACTTATCATCCTCAGGAAATTACCTGCTTATCATTTTTAGTCTAAGACACGTCTTGCTGCATTGATTGCATGAATAGTGTATAGACAAAAATTCATATCTTAGCATATCTGCTAAATCATATCTTATCGTATCTGTTACTTTAAACTTTGCCTGACATATCCCGCAAAGTCCTCCGTAATCTACGAAATCTTTTGATCTATATATATATATATATATATATATATATATATATATATATATATATATATATATATATATATATATATATATATTGAAATAAATCTTTCCGTACTAAGCTATTGTGTGTGAATCTTAACTACTCGGTTAATTCATATTACAAATATGCAATAATGTACGTCCTTCGGCCGCAACTTAACCAGCGTTAACTACAATCTCTGTCGCAATTCAACAAATTCCAATTCATAATAAATCAAGTATATATTTGATTTTACACTTTCATCATCGATGTACCCGAAACTTTTCAGATAACATCATTCGTACTTTGCGAAATTCACAAGAATTCCATGAACCGAACATCATACATCAATAAATAACGAAGTATTGATTCATAATTTCAATGTCATTAAAGAAATACTGCATAAAAGTTATGTACTTTTTAAATCCTTTAGGGATTATTCAATTCTAGTTTCAACCGTAAATCAAATGAGTTTAATTTAACATTAACTCATTAAATCTATGTTACATCTGAAGAAAATATACATATATATATTTTCATAAAGACTGTAATAAAATTCTTTTGTACAAAATATTAATTGTGAATTTTTTTTTAACGGGTAGGTAATACCCGAGAGATATATAAATTCACAATTAATATGTTACATTCTTCGAATCTGATTCAGCAAATCATCCATTATACTCCCTACTTTCACAACAATATACATTCTTTTATAGAAATCAAAACAACCATACTCATTCAAAATTTAATTACATATTCTGATTTTGAAATCTCAAAATTCAACTTGAGATATGACCAAAATCATCACTCTTAGATCCTTACATCTTTCACAAGCTATATTTTGACTTAAAAACTGTGTTAGAACATCAAATGTATGTTAACGATTACAATCTGTGTTCAAACCCTTCGAAAATTTCTGAAGACACTTCGAATGATGAGCAATCGAGATAATGATCCAACCACATGTTACCCACAGTTATGTACCCGAAAAACTCTTGAAACCAAAGTAAAAGTTTAAACAACGTATCCGCGTCAGATTCTTTGTCATTTATTAGCAAAAATAACTTTGCGACTCCTATTCAAAGTAGCCAGTTTTGTCACAGCTCCAGCAAGTCAACTTCGACTTTTCAGTCAGACTAACCTTATTATAACCTTGAGATATACACCATCGTTACCAGGAAACCTTTTACATTCCACCACATTATTAGCAGATGTACCAACAACTTCATTACCCTTTGACTTTAGCCTCTCCAAAAAGTCATTATAATTATTCATTGAAACCCCATCATTTACTCATTCGCATCTTGTAATGAGAATTGCCATACGAATCATTGGGAATTAGCAATCAGTATTTTGAAATCTCGCAGCATGTCTATGCCAACAGTTATATGTGTATATATAACGTCTATCTTCTGGACTTAATTTGAATGTGAAGTTTCTGAAAAACACTCCGAACTACGAATTGGTTCTCCGGAAAAAAAAAATGCTGATAAAGCAGCAAAAACTATAAACGACTTTAAACGGTAAAAGCTGGATGATAATGATGAAGTGTGCTGGCAAAGCGCAGAAAAAGAGAAGTTTTGGAACTGGAAAACGGATTGAGCAAAGTAGGAAGGAGGCTGTGGACAAATTATAAAGACTGAACCTGACTTCAAAGGATCCAAATGATTCAGTACCTGCTGAAGTCATTAACGAATACCTTGCTCCTGACTCTAAACCCCTGCGGACAATATTCTTCATCATCCTCTGATATTAGAAATTCTAAAATATCATCATATCTTTCATTATAAATATCCTCCATATTTATGAAGATATTTTCTTAATTTTTCTTATTTGAAATCATTTACCTCTTCGCGCTATCTGTATTACATCATAAAAGAAACTATTTTAGTTTCTAAATTCTGAAACATTCAAGTTTAAAATAGGAATATTTTGAAGTAGTGTTGAGAACTGAAGCATGAATTAGTATAATATAATGACACTTGATCAATGTGATTATATTACAGTAAGTCATGCTGAGTTTCTAAATGGAACGTGATGATTCACAGATCATAACATCATCATGTGCCATGTTATACGACTATTGTATTCTATTTAACCTCTAAAATATCAAGAAAATATTTCTTGATGATTCGGCCTTTTCCAAGGTATTCTAGTAATTTGACAAGTCAAGATCGTACCATCACAATTTCCTTCCTAGAACATTAACAATTTTCATTCCGAAATTCATATCTGTGAATTCTGGACCATTACAAGCGGTGCTTAATCGCAAGAAGAAGAAACAAAAGGACAAAACTCTGAAATAGAAATTGGGGTATAAATTGCAGCAAATAAAAGAGAGCATTAACTGTGAATGATAATGATTAGAGAAGACAGAAGCAGAGACTTTGAAATATAAGGGAACATATAAAGCCCAACGACAAACCAGAAATTATAAACTATATATATCGATGCATATAGCAATATAAAGACACGGGAGAACTAGAAACACTATAAACCCAAGTGTATAGTAGAAGTAAATAGATTCTTCCGGCGGTAGATGAAAAAGAAGAATGACCGATATGAAAGTTAGAAGTATATCGAGAATCAGAACTGGATGGAGCATATTGATGAATACTTTAAAATATGAGTTGAAGGGGAAAGAATAGAAGGTGATGAAACATGACTAGGAACATAGAAATCAACAGATTTAACTCACACAATGGCGGAATAAGTGAATCAAACCCTCTAGTGAATAGGTTAAGTTTTTTTTTTTTGATTAATTTAGTCAAACCACAACTAAATCAAGTGTGATTAGATCAACACCTAGAGCTATTATTCACCACCTGGGTGATTTGGACTGAGAGAGAATCGGAGGAGCTCACTAGATCTGAGTGTGTGTAACAAATGAGAGGCTTAACCTAAAATGAAGAACATAAGACTTTATATACCCCTGCTGTTGACTCACCCATACAATTCATTCATCACACGTACGAGTTGGCTTCATCAGCCGTACGGGTGATCACTCACTCGTGTCTTCTCATTTAGGTTGTAATTGTGACTTAGCTCAGCATCAACCGTGCGTATGAGCCTGTCAGCCGTACTAGTGAGGCTTCACTTGTACGTCTGACTAAGTCTAACATAGTCAAATATCTAAATCTTGTTCCTGTAGTTCCTGTAACCACATACAAACACGTGGTGGCCTGTAAATTGTTGTACCTGCAATGGACGTGGGTAGATGTCTAGGGACTTGCATAAAATGCATCAACAGAAGGTGTGAGTTGTAAGGAAACGAAGGAGGTGAATTTATAAGAAAATCTCCGACAGAACAATTAAAATGGACGATCGCATTTAAAGCGGATCCTAATTCCCTTGATTACCGGAGAGTCAAATCTTATTAAGAAGATTTTCTTCAAATCCCTTGAAATCTGGGAATCAATCATATCTATGTCAAATGATAAGATGAATCTACACTTACTCATTTCACTCTTCTTTGTTAGCTTCATTCGTACTCTTCATATAAATGGATTGTTTATCCAAATTATTCGCTGATGATAAAACTCTAATTTTCAGCCCGTATGCATCATGAAAACATACTTATTATCATTCACGACCTTTCCACTCAAATTTCGGGACGAAATTTCTTTAACGGGTAGGTACTGTGACAACCCAGAAATTTCCAACCAAATTTAAACTTTAATCTTTATATTTTTCCGACACGATAAGCAATATTTGTTAAGTTAAATTTCAAGAATTTTAAACTATGTTCATACATTCATTCAACCTCGACCAAGTTCCAACGATTCACGAACCATTAAACGAATATGATTGTATATGTATATGTGTATATATATTATAACTTGAAACGTAAACAAAATATTAGATTAAATACTTTATATGATTGTATCTGTTTCAAAATGTTTATCAATGGAATTAGAAGATAAGATCAAATGATTGAATTATCAGATATATTGAATTATGATTACAAGTCTCTGTTGAAAGGCCCACGTTGATTTGAGAAATCTTTCCATTTTAACAATATTCGGAAAATGGTAAAGTGATTTATAAATAAGAACAAATCGTCAATCATTGAGAACTAGACAAAGGATAGTGGAAGATTGAATCTCATAAAGACTCGATTGATCTATTTAGTTTCAAATGTACAAAAGCGTTTTCAGTTTAAAAAGAACTTTATTATTAAAACGTATATAACTTTTATAAATATCTAGAACCACTTTTGACAACTCATTACTTAACTAGTATGATAAAGATAACGATATTTATATTTTATTTTATTAAATATATATAACAATTTAAATTAATATTATATATATTTATACGCGTATTATACATACATAGTTTTATACTTTTACTATACTTAAACTTTACCTTTACTTTATTTTTACTTTACTTTAACTTTAATAATTCACTTTAATAATTCATACTTTAATAATTCACTTTAATAATTCATACTTTAATAATTCACTTTAATAATTCATACTTTAATAATTCACTTTAATAATTCAAAAATCTATTATAAATAGAATTCAATAGGTTTCATTATTTCATAGAAACATGAAAATATTTTTCTCTAAACTCTCTCAATCGATTTACATATATATATTTACTCCGTATTATTTCAAGATATTATTAGTATACATAAAATATTACGACGGAGTGCTGTCCGAGTGGTTTCGAAATTATTTTTTGAGTAGGATAGGATTAAGGAAATTATGGGTTATAGCTATGGAGGTGATTGAGTATGGTTCATGGGTATGCTCGCGAGGTCAATATAGTGTTTATCATTTCCGTTGCGTCTACGTACCTTTCCTGCAATATTGAATCTCAATATTGATACGTGAGTACTCATAATTTAACTTTTACATACTAATAGTGTATCCCTGACTAGTGCTCGAGTATTTAGGATTATGCATGCTTGTACTTTTGATATTGCCCTTAGACAGGTTAGGTTGAATCTTGAATTAGTTACACTTGCGGTTGAGATAATGTGAAGACCCGTCCTAATCCATCCGGACGAAGTCTATATCGATTATAAATGATTCACAACAGTTGATTACATCACGAGATACTTGACCTCTATATGATACATTTTACAAACATTGCATTCATTTTTAAAAGACAACTTTCATTTCATCGTAAGTTGACAGACATGCATACCATTTCATAATATATCTAAACTATAAATAACTTGATAATATTCTTGATGAACTCAATGACTCGAATGTAACGTCTTTTGAAATATGTCATGAATGACTCCAAGTAATATCTCTAAAATGAGCAAATGCACAGCGGAAGATTTCTTTCGTACCTGAGAATAAACATGCTTTCAAGTGTCAACCAAAAGGTTGGTGAGTTCATTAGTTTATCATAAATAATCATTTCATAATTTTAATAGACCACAAGATTTTCATTTCTCATAAATTTACGTCCCATGCATAGAGACAAAAATATCATTCATATGGATTGAACACCTGGTAACCGACATTCACAATATACATATAAGAATATCCCCATCATTCCGGGATCCTCCTTCGGACATGATATAAATTTCGAGGTACTAAAGCATCCGGTACTTTGGATGGGGCTTGTTGGGCCCGATAGATCTATCTTTAGAGTTCGCGTCAATTAGGGTGTCTGTTCCCTAATTCTTAGATTACCAGACTTAATAAAAAGGGGCATATTCAATTTCGATCATTCAACCATATAATGTAGTTTCAATTACTTGTGTCTATTTCGTAAAACAGTTATAAAAGCAGCGCATGTATTCTCAGTCCCAAAAATATATATATAGTAAAAGCATTTAAAAAGGGAGCAAATGAAACTCACACATATAATTATTGTAAAACAGTTAATAAAGCGTTTGCATGTATTCTCAGCCCAAAAACGTAAATAGTAAAAAGGGTGAATGAAAACTCACCTAATGTATTTTGTAGTAAAAATACATATGACTATATTGAACAATGCAGGGTTGACCTCGGATTCACGAACCTATATCATTTATATATTTATTAATATACATAATTGTAATCGAACACAATAATATATATATATATATATATATATATATATATATATATATATATATATATATATATATATATATATATATATATATAAATTTATTAGTTATATCCTTTTTATATATCCTTGTAGTTATTTAGAATTTATTCTACACTTCATTAAAAATGATAATTTTAATAATGGTAATGATATTGTTAATAATGATACTTTTATCTAATTATAAGATTAATAATATTAATAGTTACAAAAGTGATACTAATATTAATATTAATCATACTCGTATTAATAATATAACCCTAAAATGACAAGATTTATAATAATCTTACTTATAATAGTATTAATGAAAAATTTATGTTTCTAATACTTATAAAGAAAATTATATTATTTGTAACAATAATATTTGTATAATAATATCAATAATAATAAGAATAATAATAATAAACACAACCTTTGAAGACTTGTTTAAAAACAAAAACGTCACCGCCAAGACTCGAACCCAAGACCTCCCGCTCACCCATCACTCCATTTAACTAGCTGGGCTGTGCCCATTTTCTGTTTTATAACCCATTCCGTAAGTCTATAACCCGTATTATTCGTTTGCTCTTAACACTTTCCTGGCCCAATCTTGTTTCGGCCTAACAACAGAAAAATGGGTCATAGCAGCCCATATCGCGATTTAATGAACCCAAGTAAGCATATTTGATCCAACAATCACGGTTCAAAACACCAATACACATAAAGTTCAATAGAAAGAGGAAACCAGTAATAATAGACACCTAAATTTCTTCTTTACAGCTCAACACCCACTACATGAAATATTTATTAATCATATCATCATTCTAGCGTATTACCTCACGATCATTTCAACATCACCACCTCATCTTCGAGATACGCATCATTATCAACATCTCACTCTCGTCTTCCTTTTGACAGATTATATATAGAGACCAAAATAGAAACAACGAAATAGCAGCAGGTTGTTGGATTCGATAGTGGGTGTTTTGATGTTTGTATAGAATTAGAAAACAGTAGGCATAGCAGCGATAGGTTTGTGGGTTTTGGATGGTGGTTGTTGACTGAAAACAATAGAAGAAATTTGCAGGTGGTGTTATCGGGTGTCGACCTACCAGGAACAGAAGTAACGGTTTTAAAAGAAACAAGATGGCCCCTAAAACCACTTATCAAGCGATTTATTTTCTATACAAAATAAGTGGGATTAATTATGTGAGTAAATATCGGCCACTAGAGAGATATAAGCATTAGCAGCTTCGAATTAATATATATGCAGCATATTTGAATTCATAATGGTTGTTTTGGGTTACGAAGAAGGTAGCAACAGCAGTACATGTATTAGGTTTTGAGATTTGAAACAGAATCATGTAACAGATCATGTAGGAATAGAAAATAGGAAACGTAGCTGGATGATAGCTTCGGTCTGTACATGCGTGCAAAAAAATGGGTGTTTTAGTAGTGTGTGGTTTATGTGGTGATGGGTTTCAAGATTGTAGTTGATAATAGTAATAGATAGATGGTTGTGTTGGTGGATGAATACATGTGTCTATATAAATATATATAAGAGAAGAGATAGAGAGATATGGTGGCGAGATGGTGAATTAGAACGATTTGATCATAAAAACAAGATGTAGCAGTAGCAAATTATCAGCGGTGATGGCGGTTGTAAGTGATAGCGTAGGTTGACGGTTTAGTTGTGTTGATTACAAAAAAAAAAAAAAAATAGATATTGTAGGAGGTTTTGTGGGTTTGAGTGGTGTTCTTAGGAAATAAGAAGTAGTAATAGTGAGTGGTTGTTTGATTGTTAAAAGGTGGTGAATTCTAAATTGTATGCATCGCGTATGTGTGTGTTTTTATCATATACATGTGCATATGTGTATATATAGATATTCAGAGCAAGATAGATAGTTAAAAAAAATACATAAATAAATTAGTAAGAGAGATAGATAGATAGATTAGTGGATAGTGGGGATGGAGGGATATATATATCTTTATATTACCCCGTATAATTTAGCTGTGAGAAAGAGAAAGCAGAGATTTGCAATATCTCTAATATGCCTAAACAAGAAGAAACTAACAAAACACATATGTCACTTTTGTCATGGAAAAGAAAGTGATGGTAGGGTTTAGTGTGGTCTTTCATTTAAAATAAAAGAACATCAATAAGTGGGTTTGGATAGTGGGTGATATATATCTATATATCTAGGTACGTGTAATGTATATATAAATATAAAGATTAGATGGATAGAGACTTATAATAGAAAGGAAAGAAAAATAGGAGCCATGTAGGTAATCATATGCAAGTGTAAGTTTCTCCATCTCTATATCTTATATGCATAAGTATTACTCCGTGTAATTATAATAGTAATGAAAGCCAATCAAACACAGTGATTGAAATAATAATTATAATATAATAAAAATTAATAATTTACACGAGTGATAATATTAGCCGTCGTCATTCACTGACTAAATTTCGTACCCGTCGTAAATTAATAGCGGATAAAAGTATACGGAAAAATTTCATATTTTTAAATTAACTATATTTATTTATTTTAGTTATTATGGTATAAAATTCGAGCATTAACTATTAAATAAAAATTACATTAATTATTCACTCCCAACCCCAAGTAAAATATAAAAAGTTTCAAAATTCAACAAATAGTTCCTAAATGTATTTTTAATAAACCTATAATTTATAAAACTCATTTTCGGCTAACCGTTTATTTTAAAATCACATAAGTTTCTTTTTAACTCGTTTACTGTCAATCAAATGACAATTGAGTGTTACTTTCGTTTACTAAATAACTTCGAAATCACAAAATATATATTCTATATACTTTATTTATAAATATATACTCTTTAAATAATTATTATATATTATTATTATTTTACAACATTAATTATAACAATTACAATATATAATATTTCATATTATTATATATATTAGATATATGCATATCTATTTACAAGAAATCGTATCGTGAGTCGTCAGAAATAGTCAAAGGGTAATTGAGTGGATGAACACAATTCAAAGTTTTTGAGACTTCAACATTACAGGCCTTACTTATCATGTCGAAAATGTTTAAAGATTAAGTTTAAATTTGGTCGAAAATTCCCGGGTCGTCACAGTACCTACCCGTTAAAGAAATTTCGTCCCGAAATTTGATCGTGGTCGTCATAGCTAACATTAAAAAATGTTTTCATGACGAATTTGAGTTGATGGATAGAGTTTTATTATTGTTGAGTAAGATGGATAAGATAATTCGATTACTCAATGAGTACGAGTGAAGCTATCACTAGATAGTGAAATGAGAAAGACACGTTTCATCATAACTTTTGACTAGTCATGGTTGAATTTAGAAAAAAATAAGATGCGTCTTAGCTTTTGACGTAGCCAGGGTTGAATTCCGGAATTCAAGGGATTTAAAGAAAATCCTCGAAATCTAAAAGATTTGATTCTTCGAGATTTATGGAAATTAAGATCTCTATAATTAAATACGGTGATTTTCTTCGATTACTCTGCCTGGTATTTCCATTATAAATTAAACTTTTCCGTTCCATTATTCTCACCATTCCTATATTTTCCTTTTTGTTTCATACATCCAAAAGATTCTGGAAATGCTTAATCCAATTCTGATCCTTGTCCTCATCCTTACTATCGTAACCATCATTCTTCTTTTTCAACTTCCACCAGAGGAATCTACTTTCTTCTACTTCACCTTTGGAATTATAATGTTTTTAATTCTCCCGTGTCTTTATGTTGCGATAAACATTAATATACACGGTTTGTAATTTATGTGTTGTTATCGGGCTTTATATTCTCCCTTATATTTCAAAGCTCTATGCTCTTGTTTTCTCTTCCCGACTTCAAGTCAAGCGAATAATGGTCCAGAATTTGTAGATATAGAGTTTCGAATGATTATAATGTTCTAAGCAGGAAAGAACATGATCGCACGATTTGATTTGTCAAATTACCAGAATCACTGCGAATAAAACTATCAAGAACATATTTTCTTGATATGTTCAGAAGTTAAACAGAATGAAAGAGTTATGTAACATGGCACATGATAAAGGTATGATCTGTGATCCCTTATCACGTTCCATTAAAAACTCAGCATGACTTACTGTAATATAATCATGTTGGCCAAGCGTCATTATATTATACTAACTCATGCTTCAATTTCCAACACTTCTCCACAATTCATTCATAATTTATACTTAGATTTTACAGAATTTTCCAATATAATGGAATACAGATAGCACGAAGAGGTATATAATTTCGGACGAGAATATTTATGAAAATATCTTCAGAAATATCGAAGATATTTATGATGATATTTTGGAATTTCTAAGTTCGAAAGTTGATGAAGAAAGGTTTTTCGCAAGATTTTAACATGACTTCGGAGCAAAATATTCTCTAAAGATTTCATCGGATCCAGAATTACCTGGATTCTTTGAATATAGGGTTTGGTCCTTGTATTTGTCCTTGGTCTCCTTCATGGTTAGCTCAATCCGTTTTTCAGTACCAAATTTTCTATCGAACGTTCCCAACACTCCATTCTTTATCATCAAACTTTTGGCCGTTTAGACCCTCTACCATTTTTCTGTTTCCTCTGCATTTAATGCTACGATATCTGAATCATCGGTTATCAATCCGAAGTGGTTTCAGGAGAATTGTGTGTTTTTTTTTTTTTTTTTTTTAGATGATTAAACGCTGGTGGTAAAATGGTGGAATATGAAAGGTTCCCTGGTAACAATAAAGAGCACGCATATATATCAAAGTTATAATAAGATTGTTTCGAATGAAAAGTCGATGTTGATTTGCTGGAGCTGAGACAAAATTTGCTATTTTGAAAAGGATTACCAAGTTATTTTGGGTAATAATAACACTAAAGGAATTGGCACTGCTACGGGTTAAATGTTCACTCAGTTTTCGAGAGTTTTTCAGGTGCATAACTATATGCATCAATCTCTTCTTCTGTAGATGAAGTACGGTTGGTTCATCCTATCGATTGAAGTGTTTTCAAGAATTATGAAAGGTTTGAACGCAGATTGTAATCGTCAAGATACAAATGAGGTTTAAGAAGAAATCAAGTGGCAAACTTGAAGAATTGTTTAGTTTCATATGTTATAGTCAATATTTTAATTCATTTTTAATTGTCCAATCTCGATAGTCCACAGTCGATAGTCTACAGTTAACAGTCCAATAATTCATATATAGTTTAATTTATAATATTCGAATTAATTAATACTTATCGTGACCCGTGTACATGTCTCAGACTCGATCACAACTCAAAGTATATATATTATTGTAGAATCAACCTCAAGCCTGTATAGAGAACTCGATCATTACTGCATATAGAGTGTCTATGGTGATTCCAAATAATATATATAGATGCGTCGATATGATATGTCAAAACCTTATATACGTGTCCCGATATTTAAAGTGCGTAAAATAAATAACAGAAAATTAAATAACGATGAATAAAGTGCGTAAAGTAAATAATAGAAATTTAATGACGATAAATAAAATTGCGAGAATGTAAATTGCGATAAAATAAATTGCGATAAATAAAATGCGATAAATAGAATGTAATCAGTTTGCTAGGAACAGTTAGCTGGAACAGTTAGCGTGGTTTCTTTAACAAAATTTCATATTGTTAATTAGTCTGTTTCTAATCAATTTTTATTGTGTCCATTATTTCTTCGTTATGCCACTTGTTGGATTCTGATAGGTCAAAATCCAAATATGAAATTGAAGGAAGATGGTTATTCTGTTGTAAACAGATACGTATATCTGTGGATGTAAGTAGGATAGTAAATGACTGTTGAATCAGATTAGAAGAATGTACAGTATAACATGTTAATATGGAAGTTAAATAATTCCTCAGGTATTACCTACCCGTTAAAATATTTTCACCATTAACAGTTTGTACAAAAGAATTTTTAATTACAATCTTTATGAAAATATATATACATATATATTTTCTTCAGATGTAATCATGGATTTAATAAGTTAATATGATATTAAACTCATTTGATTTACCGTTAGAACAAGAATATATAATCTTTAAAACATTAGAGATTACATAATCGTCATGTCGTACGGGGATAAATGATGTAGAACATCATGTAGATCGATGATTATGCTTGAGGTACAGAATGAGATGTTGAGGCATGGATTGTTGATGATACTAGTGCTGTTGCCGATGGTACTGTTGGTGCCTGTGATGTTGCTGAAGCTGGTAAATTTTGCACCACGTTTTCCAAATTGATTACTCGAGCGTGAATTTTGTTGACTTCTTCGATTACTCCGGGATGATTGTCGGTAAGAACGAGCGAATGAATAAGACCCAGAATTTGAGATAGTATAAAATCATGACGAGATACTATGGAAATGAGAGTGAAAATGATGTTTCGGACTAGTTTGCCAGTAAGTGTGTCAGGTTCTTCACCAAGAGGGGAGTGTGCGGGATGGAAGGGATCGTCTTCTTCGCGTCTCTATTGATTAAGTCGACTACGAACTCATAAGATAAATTAGGGATGAATGATTGGTCGATTCATTCTAGTGACGCATGCTTTCGGAGCTCAGGTGGATATCCATATCGAAATACTTGTCGGAATAACTATCAGAATAGTTATTGAAATCTGAGGGACTCGAACTGGTTAAGGGGTTCATCTCGTACGATCAGATAAAGGATTTTCGATAAGAATTAGATTATAGGATGTAGTTTAGTACCCTGCAATATATAATTTACATATGTATATATAATACTAAAATCCCATAAGTTACGGAGGAATCTACGGAAGTTGTCAGGTAAAGTCTACAGTAATAGATAAGTTAAGATATGAATTAGCAGATACGCTAAGATACGAATTTTGTCTATACACTATTCATGCAATCATTGCAGTAAGATGTGTCTAGACTAAGAATGATAAGTAAGTAATTTCCTAAGGATGATAAACAGATGATTCCCGACAAAAATGATAAGCAAAACTTTTGACATGCAGACACGGTCGAAGTCCAGACTTACTAATGCATCTTAACGACTATTAGGTAGACACACTAATGCAAGACCTGGTTCATTAAGACCACCGCTCTGATACCAACTGTGAAGACCCGTCCTAATCCATCCGGACGAAGTCTATATCGATTATAAATGATTCACAACAGTTGATTACATCATGAGATACTTGACCTCTATATGATACATTTTACAAACATTGCATTCATTTTTAAAAGACAACTTTCATTTCATCATAAGTTGACAGACATGCATACCATTTCATAATATATCTAAACTATAAATAACTTGATAATATTCTTGATGAACTCAATGACTCGAATGCAACGTCTTTTGAAATATGTCATGAATGACTCCAAGTAATATCTCTAAAATGAACAAATGCATAGCGGAAGATTTCTTTCGTACCTGAGAATAAACATGCTTTCAAGTGTCAACCAAAAGGTTGGTGAGTTCATTAGTTTATCATAAATAATCATTTCATAATTTTAATAGACCACAAGATTTCCATTTCTCATAAATATACGTCCCATGCATAGAGACAAAAATATCATTCATATGGATTGAACACCTGGTAACCGACATTCACAATATACATATAAGAATATCCCCATCATTCCGGGATCCTCCTTCGGACATGATATAAATTTTGAGGTACTAAAGCATCCGGTACTTTGGATGGGGCTTGTTGGACCCGATAGATCTATCTTTAGAGTTCGCGTCAATTAGGGTGTCTGTTCCCTAATTCTTAGATTACCAGACTTAATAAAAAGGGGCATATTCGATTTCTATCATTCAACCATATAATGTAGTTTCAATTACTTGTGTCTATTTCGTAAAACAGTTATAAAAGCAGCGCATGTATTCTCAGTCCCAAAAATATATATATAGTAAAAGCATTTAAAAAGGGAGCAAATGAAACTCACACATATAATTATTGTAAAACAGTTAATAAAGCGTTTGCATGTATTCTCAGCCCAAAAACGTAAAGAGTAAAAAGGGCGAATGAAAACTCACCTAATGTATTTTGTAGTAAAAATACATATGACTATATTGAACAATGCAGGGTTGGCCTCGGATTCACGAACCTATATCATTTATATATTTATTAATATACATAATTGTAATCGAACACAATAATATATATATATATATATATATATATATATATATATATATATATATATATATATATATATATATATATATATAAATTTATTAGTTACATCCTTTTTATATATCCTTGTAGTTATTTAGAATTTATTCTACACTTCATTAAAAATGATAATTTTAATAATGGTAATGATATTGTTAATAATGATACTTTTATCTAATTATAAGATTAATAATATTAATAGTTACAAAAGTGATACTAATATTAATATTAATCATACTCGTATTAATAATATAACCCTAAAATGACAAGATTTATAATAATCTTACTTATAATAGTATTAATGAAAAATTTATGTTTCTAATACTTATAAAGAAAATTATATTATTTGTAACAATAATATTTGTATAATAATATCAATAATAATAAGAATAATAATAATAAACACAACCTTTGAAGACTTGTTTAAAAACAAAAACGTCACCGCCAAGACTCGAACCCAAGACCTCCCGCTCACCCATCACTCCATTTAACCAGCTGGGCTGTGCCCATTTTCTGTTTTATAACCCATTCCGTAAGTCTATAACCCGTATTATTCGTTTGCTCTTAACACTTTCCTGGCCCAATCTTGTTTCGGCCCAACAACAGAAAAATGGGTCATAGCAGCCCATATCGCGATTTAATGAACCCAAGTAAGCATATTTGATATAACAATCACGGTTCAAAACACCAATACACATAAAGTTCAATAGAAAGAGGAAACCAGTAATAATAGACACCTAAATTTCTTCTTTACAGCTCAACACCCACTACATGAAATATTTATTAATCATATCATCATTCTAGCTTATTACCTCACGATCATTTCAACATCACCTCCTCATCTTCGAGATACGGATCATTATCAACATCTCACTCTCGTCTTCCTTTTGACAGATTATATATAGAGACCGAAATAGAAACAACGAAATAGCAGCAGGTTGTTGGATTCGATAGTGGGTGTTTTGATGTTTGTATAGAATTAGAAAACAGTAGGCATAGCATCGATAGGTTTGTGGGTTTTGGATGGTGGTTGTTGACTGAAAACAATAGAAGAAATTTGCAGGTGGTGTTATCGGGTGTCGACCTACCAGGAACAGAAGTAACGGTTTTAAAAGAAACAAGATGGCCCCTAAAACCACTTATCAAGCGATTTATTTTCTATACAAAATAAGTGGGATTAATTATGTGAGTAAATATCGGCCACTAGAGAGATATAAGCATTAGCAGCTTCGAATTAATATATCTGCAGCATATTCGAATTCATAATGGTTGTTTTGGGTTACGAAGAAGGTAGCAACAGCAGTACATGTGTTAGGTTTTGAGATTTGAAACAGAATCATGTAACAGATCACGTAGGAATAGAAAATAGGAAACGTAGCTGGATGATAGCTTCGGTCTGTACATGCGTGCAAAAAAATGGGTGTTTTAGTAGTGTGTGGTTTATGTGGTGATGGGTTTCAAGATTGTAGTTGATAATAGTAATAGATAGATGGTTGTGTTGGTGGATGAATACATGTGTCTATATAAATATATATAAGAGAAGAGATAGAGAGATATGGTGGCGAGATGGTGAATTAGAACGATTTGATCATAAAAACAAGATGTAGCAGTAGCAAATTATCAGCGGTGATGGCGGTTGTAAGTGATAGCGTAGGTTGACGGTTTAGTTGTGTTGATTAAAAAAAATAGATATTGTAGGAGGTTTTGTGGGTTTGAGTGGTGTTCTTAGGAAATAAGAGGTAGTAATAGTGAGTGGTTGTTTGATTGTTAAAAGGTGGTGAATTCTAAATTGTATGCATCGCGTATGTGTGTGTTTTTAACATATACATGTGCATATGTGTATATATAGATATTCAGAGCTAGATAGATAGTTTAAAAAATACATAAATAAATTAGTAAGAGAGATAGATAGATAGATTAGTGGATAGTGGGGATGGAGGGATATATATATATCTTTATATTACCCCGTATAATTTAGCTGTGAGAAAGAGAAAGCAGAGATTTGCAATATCTCTAATATGCCTAAACAAGAAGAAACTAACAAAATACATATGTCACTTTTGTCATGGAAAAGAAAGTGATGGTAGGGTTTAGTGTGGTCTTTCATTTAAAACAAAAGAACATCAATAAGTGGGTTTGGATAGTGGGTGATATATATCTATATATCTAGGTACGTGTAATGTATATATAAATATAAAGATTAGATGGATAGAGACTTATAATAGAAAGGAAAGAAAAATAGGAGCCATGTAGGTAATCATATGCAAGTGTAAGTTTCTCCATCTCTATATCTTATATGCATAAGTATTACTCCGTGTAATTATAATAGTAATGAAAGCCAATCAAACACAGTGATTGAAATAATAATTATAATATAATAAAAACTAATAATTTACACGTGTGATAATATTAGCCGTCGTCATTCACTGACTAAATTTCGTACCCGTCGTAAATTAATAGCGGATAAAAGTATACGGAAAAATTTCATATTTTTAAATTAACTATATTTATTTATTTTAGTCATTATGGTATAAAATTCGAGCATTAACTATTAAATAAAAATTACATTAATTATTCACTCCCAACCCCAAGTAAAATATAAAAAGTTTCAAAATTCAACAAATAGTTCCTAAATGTATTTTTAATAAACCTATAATTTATAAAACTCATTTTCGGCTAACCGTTTATTTTAAAATCACATAAGTTTCTTTTTAACTCGTTTACTGTCAATCAAATGACAATTGAGTGTTACTTTCGTTTACTAAATAACTTCGAAATCACAAAATATATATTCTATATACTTTATTTATAAATATATACTCTTTAAATAATTATTATATATTATTATTATTTTACAACATTAATTATAACAATTACAATATATAATATTTCATATTATTATATATATTAGATATATGCATATCTATTTACAAGTAATCGTATCGTGAGTCGTCGGAAATAGTCAAAGGGTAATTGAGTGCATGAACACAATTCAAAGTTTTTGAGACTTCAACATTACAGGCCTTACTTATCATGTCGAAAATGTTTAAGGATTAAGTTTAAATTTGGTCGAAAATTCCCGGGTCGTCACAGATAATATATAAGATATGCATGTCCTTGAAAAGCTAGCGAAAAATTAAGAACTTTTCCTTTAGATATCGAATGGTTTCGATGAACGGATTAGAAGTTATAATCAATTGAATTTTCGATATTTTTATTAAAAATGATTATTATTATCGTCGTTTTTATCGTCGTTCTAGTTTTATCTTATTATTATGATTATAATTATCTTTATCAATAAAAGGGATTTATCATTAAAAATTGTTATTTTTTTATTACTATCATTATTATCGTTAAAGTTATAATTAGTATTATTATTATTATCCAATTATTATTATTATTATTATTATTATTATTATTATTATTATTATTATTATTATTATTATTATTATTATTATTATTATTATTATTATTATTATTATTATTATCATTATTAATATATATATCATTATTTAAAAATGGTTATTGTTATTGTTATTATTATTATTACTATATTATCATTAAGATAATTATTAGTATTATCGTTAATAATGTTATAGTAACTATCATTATTAATATTAGTGTAATTAAAACAAATATTGGTAACACCTAATTATTTTGATTACTATTATTATCATTATTATGAACACGATATAAAAGACGATTAAAAGCTATTAAACGAAACGATTAGGAAATAATGAGTAAGAGTATCATGATGAAATTAAAATATTATAAGATATTGATTTAGATAAAATTATCGTTCTTATTATTTTTATCATTACTATTATTATTAAAAGTATCGTTAGTATTAAAACTATCATTTTAACAAAAATTATCATTTTAATAGAAATGTCATTGTTACTATAAAATATCATTATTATTATTATTTTAAATAGAATTATTATTTTAAAGATAATATTAAAAATTATCGTAAATATTAAAGTTATCATAATTAGAATTATCGTTTTATCATAATGTCATCTTAGTAATTATAAATATTGATATTTTTATAATAATTATTATTATTACAAAATAATACAACTTTTACTTACTATCATTATAGATATTATTTTATCAAATAAATATGTGATACAAACATATTTTACTACGTGTAATAACTTACTTTAATAATACCTATCATATTATCTTTATGATATTAAATGAACCCTATAAATTTTATTACTTAATATATATAAAAGTATATTTTATTATATAAATTTAATATAAAAATTTTATTTATTAATAAATAAATTATATTATTTACTCTAATAAATCTTTTAAAAATATTTAAAAATATAAAACGACGATATTTAATCTATATATTAATCATGTATAGATTTTTGAAAATTATTTTGAGTCAAATTTACTTTTGTTGACTTTTGCATATTAGTCTCGAGCATTAGGATTGTGGTACACTATGACTTGACCTAATTTGTTAGACAAATATTGACCAACACATAAATATATATAATTAATTTAGGTTCGTGAATCCGAGGCCAACCTTGCACTTGTTCAATGACGTTATATGTATTTTTACTACGAAATACAGTATGGTGAGTTTCATTTACCTTTTTACCCTTTATATTTTTGGGCTGAGAATAATGCGCAATTTTTATAAATGATTTACAAAATAGACACAAGTACGTGAAACTACATTCTATGGTTGAATTATCGAAATCGAATATGCCCCTTTTTATTAAGTCTGGTAATCTAAGAATTAGGGAACAGACACCCTAATTGACGCGAATCCTAAAGATAGATCTATTGGGCCTAATAAACCCCATCCAAAGTACCGGATGCTTTAGTACTTCGAAATTTATATCATGTCCGAAGGAAGATCCCGGAATGATAGGGGATATTCTTATATGTATCTAGTTAATGTCGGTTACCAGGTGTTCACCATATGAATGATTATTTTTGTCTCTATGTATGAGACGTATATTTATGAGAACTGGAAATGAAATTCTTGTGGTCTATTAAAATGATGGAAATAAATGATTATGATAAACTAATGAACTCACCAACCTTTTGGTTGACACTTTAAAGCATGTTTATTCTCAGGTGTTAAAGAAATCTTCTGCTGTGCATTTGCTCATTTTAAAGATATTACTTGGAGTCTTTCATAGAATATTTCGAAGAATGTTGCATTCGAGTCATTGAGTTCATCAAAGATTATTATTAAATCAATTTATAGTTGGATAGTGGATATTATGAAATGGTATGCATGCCTGTCAATTTTTGATGTAAAGAAAGTTTGTCTTTTAAAAACGAATGCAATGTTTGTAAAATATATCATATAGAGGTCAAATACCTCGCAATGTAATCAACTATTGTGAATCGTTTATAATGTATATGAACGGGTCCTTTCAACATCTTCTAACAAAAGTTAGCAAGTGTGTCATTTTAGAAGACTTTACTTCCTTAATGAGATATTCAGGTTTATACATTCCAAAGCAATGATATCTGCAATAAACTTCGTAGAAACATGTGATAAATGGTTCTAAACATATGGGTTTATAAATTCCTTTATACTTGGTTTTCTTTTAAATATTTTAATCAAATAAACTTATGTATTTTTAATGTATGGAGACAATAATTTCGGTTTTTGACACCTAATCTTTAATTGCTCGTAATTACCTTAAAAATTGATTAGTTATATTTGTTTAAAAATTGTAAAAATTTTCATCAAAAACCACTAAATTATAAGTTCTCGAGAATTTATATACTCCCACCCCACACTTAAGATTATGTAATGCCCTCATTACATAAAATCAGATTAAAATGTATAAATTTGAGAGGACAAGAAGTGTAAAGTATTTAGAACTTCCTTTGTTAAGTAATTGGAGATTGTAAAATGCTTATTATATGAACATAGCCAATCCTTTTTATCACAACAATGCTTTCGTGTTTCGCTATGTCGAATCTCATCATCGTAAGTACCTGTCAACAAATATGTCAATCACAAACGAGATGGGGTTATACTTTAGTAGTACAAAAATTTTACCCCACACTAAAAGTTTTTGTATAAAATATATAAAAGTAAAAGTAAATTAACACACCATAAAAAATTATTTTATAAAAACAAATACAAAATAAATTGTTCTAAAACTAAAAAGAAAACTAGAAAAATGACCACGCAGGGCCTCCCTGATCTTCCTGTTCCCGTTGCTGTTGCTGTCGCTGTTCATTTAGGCGTTGTTCCTCGTAAAAACGCCTATAGGCTTCCTGACTTGCGGCTAGGGCAGCGTTGGGGTTATAAGGTGGAGGTAGAGGGTCACCGTGTGCTTGACATTGGGGGTATGAAGGAAAGGCTGAGGGTGTGTAAGCCTATGGGTTAGCTGCGTATAAATATGCCTGATGATGCGCCCACTCTAACTGTGCTCCCTGGCCCCTCTGATCGTAGCGGATGTTTTCTAAAATATTACCCTGATCTAATTGGGTTGCCCTTACATCCCCTAACTGTCGAGATAAACTAGTGTATTGGTCCTCTGATCTCCGTCCCCATGTTTCATATGAGTTTCTCATGTCTAAACTCAATGAATTAAACAAATTTTGTTGCATATCGAAATCAGACATATCTATATTAGACGAACTAGCCTGATCTGGCTGTCTGCGTCTCCTCCTAGTTTCCCTCGCGGGTTCCTCATCCTCCTCCATAGGAGCGGAAGCAACAACTTCCTATCGTCTTAAACTAATTACCCCGCCCCTCACGTGTATAGCCTTTGCCGTCCTATACACCTCCAATCCTAAAGTTTTAACAGCTTGATCTACCGGTTGGATTGGAGGTTCTGTTTCACTCGGGTCGAGTCCGAACCAGTTTCTTAGACACGTGATGTAGTGACCCCCCGACATGTCACTTGTCCCTCTAGCCCCTTTACGAACATGGTCCAAAAAGTAAGCAACTCCATAGGGTATACTAACAAATGTATCCCTATCTCTGATCGCATCTAAATACCAAAGGTCGATATAATTAATTTTATCTGTATTACTAAATGACCTTTGGTTTATTGTGTTCGCTATAAATTTATGAATTATTCTAAAGCGAACATCAGTGATCTTTAGGTATGATTCTTGGCCTGGCTCATATGTATTCCTTCGAGTAAAAGATTGCCAGACTCTGGAAGAATCATAATTTCCTGTATATCTAGCCCCTGTAAAAATATACTCCCTAAAACCGGGAGCCAACATCTCCTCAACGGTGTAAATCCCTAATGCGTCAGTCATGTTGCTTAGGGACATACTTCTATCTACCCTACCAAGTCGAAATTGTAGAAAATTAGGGTCATTGATAGTTTCTGGGTGTAAACTCATTCTAACGGTAGAATAGAACTCTAAACACCATTCTCTATATACAGGGCTATTGAAATTAAACAACCTCTCAAAATCATTAAAAACCAAAGTCATTCCAAATTCGTTTGTGAAACTTTGGTTTAAAATTCCCCTTATTTGTTCATCTAAGTTGACTGGGTGTCCTAAGGGAGCCCAATCCACAACGTATACTGGAGAGATGTTTCTATTGACCAGAGAAAGTAAGTCCTTAACCTTTTGTAATCGGTTAGGTAAATCATAAGGAAATCTCAGGTTCGGGTGCATGTTCTGAAGTTGTTGTTCCATTTCCGGTGTTACTTGTTCTTCCTTTTGCTGTTGGTTTATAGCTCTCATTCTAAATAATCTCTGCATAACATTTTAAACAAGAGAATCGTCCCAATTGAGTATGTTAATGTTAGCAAAGAATTCATCCTTGATATACAAGCTTGTTACAACACCACAGGAACCAATATTTCAAAAACAGTTTACTTCTAAAAATTAAAAAAAAAAAACAATAAATCAAAAATTCGTAATCAAGTTTCAAAAAAAAAAAAACAAAGTTTAATTCACAAGTGGAAACGCGCAATTAGCTAAGCATATATAATCCAATTTAATCACATTGCGTATATTCCAGCTTCTAATCATCATTACAATCCATACTTGATTCATGACAATTACAAAAAATTATCAAATTTAGAGGAAAATTAAAATCACAAAATCAAACAATCAAACTTATATTCAAAAGTTCTACTACTATCAAAACTTCTAAAAACATCTAATTAGACCCAAAATAACACAATTCAATAGCAATTCCTCAATTTCTCCAATTTCTACAAACCCTAACTTTTCAATAATCAATTGAACATCAAATTTTCATGCTAATCGGGTTTAATAACATACTACCAACATAGCCATAGCAATAATCAAGCAAAATTTAACAATAACACGCTCTAAATTCGGATTAAAGCTAAACAAATAAATAATGAAAAATTTGAAGAAGAAGTGGTAAAATGGGTTTAGGACCCTTACCAATCTCGGCATGTTGATAGATGGAAGAATTGGGGGAGATTGAGAGTGTTAATTTAGTTTTTGGGTGTGATTTTTAGGGTTTTTGCATCTTCTTCTCGTCACAGCAACAACAATAATATGAAGTGTGTGAAAAAAGAAAACTGGTCGACCAGTTATCTGGTCTAGTTTTAAACTTTACGCGTTTCGCGTATCTTTCGAATGTACGCGTTCCGTGTGGATAGCCACACGTTTTGCGTAAGCTTTAGGACCTTTTTTTTCAACTTTATAAATAATTAAAATTTTAAAATATCTTTTATAAATTTATATTTGTTGTTACGGAAATTTCGGTTGTTATACCTAGTCTTTATCCGTTTATAAATTTTCAAATCAATTTATAAAATTTAATTTATTAAAAGTTAAAGTTTTTTAAAATTTTACGAAAACAAAAATAAAACAAAACACTCTATTTATTTATTTATTTATATATATTTTTTTCAACTTTATAAGTACTTAAATTTCAAAATATTAATTTTAAATTTATATTTGTTGTAATGAAAATTTCGGTTGGTATCCTAGTCTTTATCCGTTTATAAATTTTAAATTTCAATTTATAAAATTTAATACTTTAAAAGTTAAAGTTTTTAATATTTTACGAAAACAACTTAAAAACAAAACACTCTATTTTTTTTTTTTTTTTGGTTTCTAAATTTTTCAACTTTTTAATTAAAAGATTAACGCTTTAAAAATTTAGAACAAGTACATGAAAAATAAAAATTACGTGAATTTAAAATACACTCTATTATATATATATATATATATATATATATATATATATATATATATATATATATATATATATATATATATATATATATATATATATATATATATATATATATATATATATATATATATATATATATATATATATATTTACATACTTTCGAACCAACTAATTTTCAAACTTAAAACTTTGTTTCCTATCAACTAGGTAGATACAATCTCAGTTGTTACACCTATCATTACCCATGACAAAAGTTTACAAGTTATATATCTTTACGGTTATTGATAAAAAAGTATATTTTTAGTAGTTTTTTTTTTTTTGTGGTGTACTATTTAAAAGATATATTATGAATCCAACAATAAATTTCGTGCAATTTGAAGAACGACAATTCAGTTGTTACACTTAACATTATCGTTTTCAAAGAGAACAGGTTAAACTCAAGGTTTATCAATTTTAAATGGTAGACCCTTTTTAATAAAAACACAACAAACAAATACGAACTAAACACATCAAAACATAAACACACAAAAATTCACAAATACACAAAAATGCACAAAAACACAATTGGCGAGAAAAAGAATTAAATTGTGAAACCGCGTCGACTTGCCTCATAGTGGAGTCGTACCATTTCGCCCCCCATGGCTTCGTAGGCGTAACCTCTTTGGTTTAAGAGATTTCCTTTGAACATTTAAAAGGCCCTTCTCGGCACAAGGTTACGTACTCGTAATTAGAGTCCGTCTGGTTCTTTGGACAATTTCCGTAATGAGCTGGTTTTCCACATTTTACACACTTGCCTAAATGACGCACTCGACATTTCTTAGCTGATTTTGATTTTCCTTTGGCATAATTTTTCTCGTTAAGTTTTTGCCTTATTTCTTTAATCGCCTGATCGCATCTATTCTTTATATCTAATACCACATCCCTTGGTAAAATTTTATCGCACATCAAAAGGAAATGGTTGTAGACATATTGATTGCGCATCTTGAAAATAAACAATAAATAAAAACGAAAAGAAAAAATAAAAAGGTAGAATGGAGGGAGAAGACTAGTTCTTTAGTGTCTGCTAGGGAAAGACCAAACAAACCCCACTCTTAAATATGAAAATAAAGTTCGAGAATGGAGTTGAAAACCTTAAAGTTACCCTAAATTTACTTGTCCTTAGGGTAGAAGGTGATCTCGTCTCTTTCCGTAGTATTGATTCCTTCAAAGTATAATTTGAGTCGATGACCGTTCACTTTGAAAGTTCCGCCGTCTTTACTATATAATTCTGCATATCCAGATGGAAAAACTTGTTTTATTATATATGGCCCAGTCCATCGGGTTCTAAGTTTTCCAGGTGAAAACTTAAAACATGATTGGAATACTAATACTTTATCCCCTTGTTCAAATTCTTTCTTTTCTTTTAACCGTGCATCGTGCCATCTTTTAGTTTTCTCCTTGTATGTTTTAGAGTTTTCATATGCTTGTAGTCTTAACTCGTCTAATTCATTAAGTTGTAAGAATCGGTTTTCTCCGGCTTCCACAAGGTCGGTGTTACATTCTCTTAGAGCCCAATATGCCTTGTGTTCAACTTCGACAGGTAGATGACACGCCTTACCGTAAATTAATCGGAAAGGTGTAGTACCAATGGGCATTTTGAATGCAGTTCTAAATGCCCAAAGCGCATCATCTAACTTTCGATGCCAGATTTTTGGATTATTTTTAACCATTCTTTCTAAAATTCGTTTAAGACCTCGATTTGTGTTTTCAACTTGGCCACTCGTTTGAGGGTGGTAAGAAGTTGAGAAACGATGATTACCTTCGTACTTTTTAAGTACTTTCTCGAGTAATTGATTTGTAAACTGAGTTCCACGATCACTAACTAATGCTTTTGGAATCCCAAAACTTGAAAATAGGTTTTTTAGGAAGTTCACAACAACACGGACATCATTTGTGGGTAAAGCTTTTGCTTCGGCCCATTTGGAAACGTAATCAACTGCCACAAGGATGTATTTGCATTTATTCGATGCGGAAAATGGACCCATGAAGTCAATACCTCAAATGTCAAATACTTCACATACAAGAATGCCTTTTTGTGGCATTTCGTCCCTTTTTGAGATGTTACCGGATCTTTGACATGCATCACATGTTTTAACCATGTGGTGTGCAACTTTGAAGATGGTTGGCCAATAAAAACTAGAGTCAAAGACCTTCTTAGCTGTATAGCTAGGTCCGAAATGACCACCCGCTGGGCCTTGATGACAGTGCTCCAATATTTGTTGAGCTTCTTTACCATATACGCATCGACGGATAACTTGATCCGCTCCTATTCGAAAAAGATTAGGGTCTTCCCAGAAATAAAATTTTAAATCAGCAAAGAATTTCTTCTTTTGCTGGTTCGTTTGGTTTTTAATTAATACTCCTGCAGCGAGGTAGTTTGCAAAATCTACAAACCATGGAACTTCAAATTCGGTTTCTATTCTCATTAGAAACTCATCGGGAAAAGTGTCATGAATAACTGACTCATCTAGTTTTTCTAGGTCGGGATTCTCAAGACGAGACAAGTGATCAGCAGCGAGATTTTCAGCACCCTTTTTATCCTTGATTTCTATATCAAATTCTTGTAAGAGAAGAATCCAACGTATCAATCTAGGTTTTGCATCTTCTTTCTTGAACAAGTACTTTAGGGCTGAATGATCGGTAAAAACAATTGTTTTGGATAGCACAAGATATGATCTAAATTTATCAAAAGCAAATACAATTGCAAGGAGTTCTTTTTCTGTAGTCGTATAGTTGAATTGTGCTCCTGTTAGTGTTTTACTTGCATAATATATTGGTTGAAATTTGTTATCTTGGCGTTGTCCTAAAACGGTTCCTAGTGCGAAATCACTAGCATCACACATTAGTTCAAATGGTTTGGACCAATCGGGAGATACTATGATAGGTGCATTCGCAAGTTTATCTTTTAGAATGGAGAAAGCGTGTAAGCATTCGTCATTGAAGTCGAATGTACTGTCTTTCTCAAGAAGTTTAGTCATGGGTCGAGCGATTTTGGAAAAGTCCTTTATGAATCGTCAATAGAATCCCGCATGACCTAAGAAACTACGAATTCCTTTAATGTTAGTTGGAGGAGGAAGCTTTGAGATTACATCGATCTTAGCTTTGTCTACTTCCATTCCATCTCGAGAAATCTTGTGTCCTAAAACAATGCCTTCCTTCACCATGAAGTGGCATTTTTCCCAATTTAAAACAAGATTTGATTCCTCACAATGAATTAACATTCGCTTGAGGTTTGAAAGGCATGAATCAAAGGAGTCTCCAAAAACAGAGAAATTGTCCATAAAGACTTCCATACTTCCTTCTATCATGTCATGAAATATTGCCATCATACACCTTTGAAAGGTGCCTGGCGCGTTGCATAATCCGAACGGCATTCGTCGGTATGCGAATGTACCAAATGGACAAGTAAATGTTGTCTTGTCTTGGTCTTTTGAATCAATGGGAATTTGAAAATAATTGGAGAATCCATCAAGGAAACAATAGTACTCTTTTCCCGCTAAACGTTCTAGCATTTGGCCAATATAAGGAAGTGGGAAATGATCTTTCCTTGTGGCGTCGTTTAGACGACGGTAGTCTATACAGACTCTCCAGCCAGTGACTGTTCTTGTAGGAATGAGTTCATTCTTATCATTAAGGACGACAGTTGTACCCCCTTTCTTGGGTACTACTTGAACAGGACTAACCCATGGGCTATCGGATATAGGGTATATTAACCCGGCATCAAGTAACTTGATAACCTCCTTTTTGACAACTTCTTTCATGTTAGGGTTTAACCTTCGTTGTCTTTGTACCACGGGTTTAAAATCTTCTTCCATTAGAATCTTATGAGTACAATAAGCGGGGTTAATCCTTGGAATATCGGTTGTTTTCCAAGCAATCGCTTTCTTGTGAGTTTTTAGAACGGTCATTAACCTACCCTTTTCGTCATCTGAGAGTTTTGATGAAATTATAACAGGTAATTGTGATGTACCTTGGAGATAAGCATACTCCAAATGTTTCGGGAGTTCTTTAAGTTCCAAGGTTGGCGGTTCTTCCAAGGAAGATTTTATTCGGAACCTGTTACCATCGGTAATTTTTCAAAGGGTTCATCTTCCTTGGGAATTTCTTCGTCACATCAGTCTTCATCGATGACTACTTTCAACAATTCGTCAAGTTCAAGTTCTACATCGAATTCATCACTTTCACTCATTGGGGTGAAGTTCGAGGTGTCTATATTTAGTAATTCTTGTAATTCTTTTTCAACACAACAATCAACAATGTCTACCTTATAACATTCATCATCAGAGGAGATAGGTTGTTTCATAGCTTTATCTATGTTTAAGATAACTCTATCTTCTCCTACACCTAGACTAAGTTTTTTATCTTTAACACGCACAATCGCGTCGGCGGTATTTAGAAAAGGTCGCCCTAGAATTAGGGGAACCTTACTATCTTCTTCCATTTCAAGGACAACGAAATCGGCAGGAAAGATTAAATGATTAACTTTAACCGGTAGGTTTTCGGCAATACCAATAGGATAGTTAAAAGTTCTATCGGCCAGGCATATACACATCCTAGTTGGTTTTAGATGACCTAGGTTTAGTTTTAAGTACAAGGAGTGTGGCATAAGATTGATACTTGCGCCTAAGTCAGCTAATGCATCGTACATTACTGAATCTCCCATCAGACACGGAATAATGAAACTACTAGGATCTCCGAGTTTCGGTGGCATCTTTTGCTTTTGCAAAATTGCTGAGCATTCCTCATTGAGGAATGTGGTTGAAACTTCTTCATATTTACCTTTATCGGCTATGAGATCCTTGATAAACCTTCCATAATTTGGCATACCCCTAAGAACTTCCGCGAGTGGCATGTTAATGCTAATTTGCTTGATCATATCTGTAAATCTCTGATATTGGCTCGCGAGTTTGTCTTTCTTTAATGCCTTTGGGTATGGAATAGGTGCCTTGTGCACCTTCACTGGTGGTTTTTCACCATTCTTTGATATGATCTCAGGTGGATCATTTTTCTCTTGTTCTTTCTCAACATGCTCATCTATATCAACAGGTTCTTATAAACTAGAAGAAGACAAAGGAACTTCTGAGGTCTTACTAGTTTCTGGGTTAATAGTTAAACCACTTCTAGTAGTTATAGCATTTACATTCTCATTCCTTGTTTGATTGTTGTTGGGATTCACTTGAGTATTTGAGGGGAGAGCGCCTGGTGGCCTCTCTGATAGTAACTGTGAGATCCTTCCAACATCTCTTTCTAAATTCTGAATCGTAGCTTGTTGATTTCGAATTTGTTGAGTTTGAATTTCCGCAGTTTGCTCGTGCTTAACCATAAAATCTCTTATAAGATCTTCTAAACCGGATTTCTTTTCGAGTTGTGGTTGTATAAGTGCTTGTGGTTGTGGTTGATTGTGTTGGAAATTATTTTGATAAATTCGTTGAGGTTGATTTCGGTTGTTTAGGTTATTGTAACCTGGTGGTGGATTTCTTTGATTTTGATTTTGATTTTGGAAATTTCGGTTATTTTGGTAAACAGGATTTCCTCCTTGATAGTTATTATTATTTAAACCTGAAGGTCCTCCTACTTGGTAGTTGTTAATTGGAGGATATTTTCGTTTATTTGCTTCTATTGCTGGAAAATCGTTGAAATTCATTTCACCTTTTCGCAAGTAACCTAGGAAATTTGCTTGCTCTTCGATCGTTGCTTGATCACAATCTCTGGTAAGATGGGGACCTTGGCATAGTTCACATCCTACCCTGATAGCATGCATTTCCTTGGTTACTTTCTCAATTTGTCTTGCTTGATTTGCCATTTGAACTTTTAAAGAAGCAATTTCATCATTACTTTCGATATTAGCAACGGTTGATGATTTAGAGAATTCTATCTCTTGATGCCAAGTATGAGAATGTGCTGGAATATTGGCAATGATAGTGTGAGCGTCTTCCGGTATTTTCTTCATGATCGAACCTCCAGCTGCAACATCTATATCTTTTCTAGTAGCCACATTGACTCCTTTATAGAATATTTGGACTTTTTGGAATGTATTCAACCCGTGTTGAGGACATACCCTAAGCATTTTGTTGAATCGAGTCCAAGCTTCATAAAGAGTCTCATTAAGCTTTTGTTTGAAGTGATTTATATCACTTTGCAATTTTGCTGCTTTTGAAGCAGGGAAGAATTCTGACAAAAACTTGTCCATCATATCATTCCAATCTTCGATATAACCTTCTTGTAACGAGTCTAACCAATCTCTTGCATCATCCTTTAGGGACCATGGAAAGATTTTCAAACATGCGACTTCATCGGAGACATCCTTGATTTTGAATAGCTTGCAAATGCTTACAAACTTACGAAGATGCTCGTTAGCATCCTCATTTGGAGCTCCACCGAACTGGCATGTATTAGTCACCATCTAAAGGAATTGACCTTTTATTTCAAAGCCGTCAGTCATCGTAGGTTGGATAATAGTGTGGCCTTGACCTGTTCTTGTCGCCTTCATTAATGCTTCAATCGTTTGATTTGTAACAACCATCTCTTCTTCTTCCTTAATAACTGGCTCTATGATTGGTTGAATATCTGGTTCAGAGTTAGAATCTAATGAAAGTGATTCTAAATCGTCAGCGAGAGACTCTACTTTTTGAGCTCTTAAACGTTCGTGAAATTCTCTTTCGGGTTCTGGATATGGAGGAGTTAATTCAGTGTTTGAGGAACGTAAATTCATACATTAATTTCTATTATGAATTCATAACACCAAAAGGTTTTCTAGTTTTGAATTCCTATAAAAGGATCGAATAACCTAAAGTCTATTAAAATCTTTTAAACAAACCGCTCCCCGGCAGCGGCGCCAAAAAGTTGATGCGTTGAAACAGTACCTTTATTTATGAACGGATTTGAGCGATTTTGTTACACGAATTGATTTATTGTATATGTGGTGTTTTAATGAATTCAGGTTGATTTCACACATATAGGCAACTAGTCCTATCCGAATAGTTTAGTTTGTTGGTAAATCCGGTTCGTTCCACGGGGAGACAGTGTTTAAATTATTTTTAATAGTCTTTGAAGTTAAACTTATTTAAAGGGGGTTTTGGATTAGAAATTTATATTTAGCATAACATAATAATAAAATATAACTATTTCTTATATTTAATTGAACTACTTATTAATTAAAATTACAAGATTTCATGATTTATAATTATTAACCTAAAAGTGAATTAATTGAAATTATACTAATTGTGATCTAAATAAGTTTATTACTAAATGATAATTAATAAAATAATAACTTTTAATAAAACTAATTGATTAGAATTTTGTTTTGAACAATAAATTATAATACAAATTTATTTAAATTAACTAAATAATAAAAATGAATTATAGGAAATTATAATAATTAAACTAATTATAAATTAATTACTATAAAATAATAATAAAAGATTTAATTTAAAACTTAGAATTCAAATAAAATTTGTAATAGTGGTATAATTATACGTACGCATTTCGTGTACATGTATACGCATTCCGCGTATAGTTGAGAATGTACGCGTTTCGTGTGATATATACACGATACGCATAAGTTATATTTGATGTGACAAACAGTACTGGTACAAATTCGAATATTTTGATATATATTTTTATTTTTTAGTGAATAATAATAATACGTAAATAATAATAATAATAAGTATTTTATAATATATAAATAAGTGGGAGTGTTTACTTAAATGTGTCACCTATAGATCCATGGATTGTTTTGAGTTTAAGCCCTATTAAAATGTTTTAGTATAGAACTTTATATTTTTCTTTCGAATAATTATAAAGTTATGACTAACTAAATTCAACCTAATTTTCATCGGATCTTATTTTAGATAGTTACTATTCCCCGAGTATTTAAATTGAGACCCAACCCAGTTTTGACTTTCGCCAAAACCCAAATCATAACGGTTTCCCTTTTTACAATTTCACTATTATATGACTAGTGATATTACCCAAACCACCGAACTTTATTTCTAATTTAGTGTTAGTAAATTATTCATAAGTTCGTCTAGATCACTTTTAATGTTGAAGCTTAATTTATATAGATAAAAATAACTTTCGTTATTTGAATCTAATAAATTAAGTGACAAGGGTTAAATATCCAAGTACATAATAATGGTTCTTTTAATTAGGCTCAATATTAAAAATACTTAAGTTACATTTTAATTTTTACAAATGATAAACAATCCATTTCACTAGGGGCTCTACATCTAAGCAAATACTAGGGAAATTAGCTACTCATTATACTAAGGTAAACATGAAAATATAAATATACAAACATAATAATAACGATAAAAATTGATAACGATAATTTTAATAGGATATACTTACGAAAATCTTCACTTTCATTTACTTTAAACGGTAGAAAATTACAATAACAACACCCCTTTGCACTCGTACAATAATACCCTTAATCACGAACAATACACCCTTAAATCTGAAACTATCCTAAAAATTGAATCTTGAAACTGATATTAATACGGAGTACTTGAAAATAAAATACAGTAACTAAAATTAATTGAATGATGTAAATGTTGTTGTATATAATTTTGGAGCTGTGTAAATTGTGTTTTTTTCTTCGTAAGTGTATGTTTATTTTTTTCTCTGTGTACTTAGTACTCCGTATATATATCATCTTGATAAGAGAGTGGATCTATTTATTTTATTTTCTTCAATCTGCACCATGATAAAAGAATACATAAAGTATTCTTGAGTGTGCTAACTGCTCCTCTTTCTCGGTGTAAAGCTCCCCTTTCTCTGGTGTAAAGCTAGCCGGCCCACGTGAACTTTCCTGGACTCAACATTACACTTTTCGCGTAGGAGGCTACACGTTCCGCGTAGTTTCGAATATTACGCGCTCCGCGTATAGTGTTACGCGATACGCGTAAGTGTAACCAGCCATTTTTTTATTTTTTTATTTTATGTTTGTTCTTTGTTCACTCCGTGTTGACGTATATTTCATTTGAAATCTTTTTCTTCGATAATCTTGGACTTTCATTCGGATAAATGTTATCTCGATATATATTTGGTTAAAACCCGTCGTTTATTATCATTTCTTCAAACTTCAAGCTCGCGTTTACTTTTGCCATTTTTCTCATGAATTATGCATTTGAATGTCTTCGTTTTGGTAAAAGCCAATGAAATATAAATGATATTGCGTCGAAATATATGTATGTTTAAAGCAATATCAAGATACCCCACACTTGAACGTTGCTTGTCCTCAAGCAATTACATCTTCTAAATAGAATAGGAACATTACATATTTTTCCATATCGAACATTAAATCACACAACACACGCAACACGAAATAAAAACACATGCTATATGGAATAAGTTGGAAACACTACAAAATATTTATTGGATCACACGCACACCACACAAAATGAAATTCTGGCAACAGAAACAAATTTGAAACTCGTGATTAAGGTTTTAAAAATTTGGATCCTTAGGGAAAATTGGACCTTGTGAAAACGTTTTATGATTTTATAAAATGTCATGCTAGTTTTTATACTAGACACGTTTTCCGGTTTTAACCTCAAATTCCGGTCGAGGGTAACTGAAAACCGTAGTCTCAGTCGGCGATTAGCAAGCTATCCGCCCCCATAATTGAAGTATCATGGAACTTGAAACCGAATGTCCTAAAAATGGTTTTACACAATATAATTCATAAAATAGCATAAGTTTTAGAATAAAATTATATCGTGTCCAAATATCATCAGTGAACCATGAGTTTGCACACCTCAATTTGTTATAGCATATGTATGTTGACCGCGTTCAAACATAGATGCGGTTGATCTTTACGGAGATCATCCATCTGGGGATTAGATTCATTAGTCTTAAAAGCTAATTTGCAATGTGCCCCCCATTGTACGAGACAGATCCATCTCATGGTTAGGATAATTTTGACCACCAAAAACCCTGTTTGATGCTGAGGTGAGGTGGATTTCCAGCCGATGATAGAGATGACTTTTCAAGATTTTTCGTCAACCTACAGCTGTTCTGGACTACATCTCCTAATATAAGTTAGTAAGTGTGTCATTTTAGAAGACTTTACTTCCTTAATGAGATATTCAGGTTTATACATTCCAAAGCAATGATATCTGCAATAAACTTCGTAGAAACATGTGATAAATGGTTCTAAACATATGGGTTTATAAATTCCTTTATACTTGGTTTTCTTTTAAATATTTTAATCAAATAAACTTATGTATTTTTAATGTATGGAGACAATAATTTCGATTTTTGACACCTAATCTTTAATTGCTCGTAATTACCTTAAAAATTGATTAGTTATATTTGTTTAAAAATTGTAAAAAATTTCATAAAAAACCACTAAATTATAAGTTCTCGAGAATTTATATACTCCCACCCCACACTTAAGATTATGTAATGCCCTCATTACATAAAATCAGATTAAAATGTATAAATTTGAGAGGACAAGAAGTGTAAAGTATTTAGAACTTCCTTTGTTAAGCAATTGGAGATTGTAAAATGCTTATTGTATGAACATAGCCAATCCTTTTTATCACAATAATGTTTCGTGTTTCGCTATGTCGAATCTCATCATCGTAAGTACCTGTCAACAAATATGTCAATCACAAACGAGATGGGGTTGTACTTTAGTAGTACAAAAATTTTACCCCACACTAAAAGTTTTTGTATAAAATATATAAAAGTAAAAGTAAATTAACACACCATAAAAAATTATTTTATAAAAACAAATACAAAATAAATTGTTCTAAAACTAAAAAGAAAACTAGAAAAATTACCACGCAGGGCCTCCCTGATCTTCTTGTTCCCGTTGCTGTTGCTGCCGCTGTTCATTTAGGCGTTGTTCCTTGTAAAAATGCCTATAGGCTTCCTGACTTGGGGCTAGGGCAGCGTTGGGGTCATAAGGTGGAGGTAGAAGGTCACCGTGTGCTTGCCATTGGGGGTATGAAGGAAAGGCTGAGGGTGTGTAAGCCTATGGGTTAGCTGCGTATAAATATGCCTGATGATGCGCCCACTCTAACTGTGCTCTCTGGCCCCTCTGATCGTAGCGGATGTTTTCTAGAATATTACCCTGATCTAATTGGGTTGCCCTTACATCCCCTAACTGTCGAGATAAACTAGTGTATTGGTCCTCTGATCTCCGTCCCCATGTTTCATATGAGTTTCTTATGTCTAAACTCAATGAATTAAACGAATTTTGTAGCATATCGAAATCAGGCATATCTGCATTAGACGAACTAGCCTGATCTGGCTGTCTGCGTCTCCTCCTAGTTTCCCTGGCGGGTTCCTCATCCTCCTCCATAGGAGCGGAAGCAACAACTTCTTGTCGTCTTAAACTAATTACCCCGCCCCTCACGTGTATAGCCTTTGCCGTCCTATACACCTCCAATCCTAAAGTTTTAAAAGCTTGATCTACCGGTTGGATTGGAGGTTCTGATTCACTCGGGTCGAGTCCGAACCCGTTTCTTAGACACGTGATGTAGTGACCCCCCGACATGTCACTTGTCCCTCTAGCCCCTTTACCAACATGGGCCAAAAAGTAAGCAACTCTATAGGGTATACTAACAAATGTATCCCTATCTCTGATCGCATCTAAATACCAAAGGTCGATATAATTAATTTTATCTGTATTACTAAATGACCTTTGGTTTATTGTGTTCGCTATAAATTTATGAATTATTCTAAAGCGAACATCAGTGATCTTTAGGTATGATTCTTGGCCTGGCTCATATGTATTCCTTCTAGTAAAAGATTGCCAGACTCTCGAAGAATCATAATTTCCTGTATATCTAGCCCCTGTAAAAATATACTCCCTAAAACCGGGAGCCAACATCTCCTCAACGATGTAAATCCCTATTGCATCTATCATGTTGCTTAGGGACATACTTCTATCTACCCTACCCAGTCGAAATTGTAGAAAATTAGGGACATTGATAGTTTCTGGGTGTAAACTCATTCTAACGGTAGAATAGAACTCTAAACACCATTCTCTATATACAGGGCTATTTAAATTAAACAACCTCTCAAAATCATTAAAAACTAAAGTCATTCCAAATTCGTTTGTGAAACTTTGGTTTAAAATTCCCCTTATTTGTTCATCTAAGTTGACTGGGTGTCCTAAGGGAGCCCAATCCACAACGTATACTGGAGAGATGTTTCTATTGACCAGAGAAAGTAAGTCCTTAACCTTTTGTAATCGGTTAGGTAAATCATAAGGAAATCTCAAGTTCGGGTGCATGTTCTGAAGTTGTTGTTCCATTTCCGGTGTTACTTGTTCTTCCCCTTGCTGTTGGTTTACAGCTCTCATTCTAAATAATCCCTGCATAACATTTTAAAACAAGAGAATCGTCCCAATTGGGTATGTTAATGTTAGCAAAGAATTCATCCTTGACATACAAGCTTGTTACAACACCACAGGAACCAATATTTCAAAAACAGTTTACTTGTAAAAAAAAAAAAAAAAAAAAAAAAAAACAATAAATCAAAAATTCATAATCAAGTTTCAAAAAAAAAAAAAAAAGTTTAATTCACAAGTGGAAACGCGCAATTAGCTAAGCATATATAATCCAATATAATCACATTGCGTATATTCCAGCTCCTAATCATCATTACAATCCATACTTGATTCATGACAATTACAAAAAATTATCAAATTTAGACGAAAATTAAAATCACAAAATCAAACAATCAAACTTATATTCAAAAGTTCTACTACTATCAAAACTTCAAAAAACATCTAATTAGACCCAAAATAACACAATTCAATAGCAATTCCTCAATTTCCCCAATTTCTACAATCCCTAACTTTTCAATAATCAATTGAACATCAAATTTTCATTCTAATCGGGTTTAATAACATACTACCAACATAGCCATAGCAATAATCAAGCAAAATTTAACAATAACACGCTCTGAATTCGGATTAAAGCTAAACAAATAAATAATGAAAAATTTGAAGAACAAGTGGTAAAATAGGTTTAGGACCCTTACCAATCTCGGCATGTTGATAGATGGAAGAATTGGGGGAGATTGAGAGTGTTAATTTAGTTTTTCGGTGTGATTTTTGGGGTTTTTGCTTCTTCTTCTCGTCACAGCAACAACAATAATATGAAGTGTGTGAAAAAAGAAAACTGGTCGACCAATTATCTGGTCTAGTTTTAAACTTTACGCGTTTCGCGTAGTACTACGCGTTTCGCGTATCTTTCGAATGTACGCGTTCCGTGTGGATAGCCACACGTTTCGCGTAAGCTTTAGGACCTTTTTTTTTTCAACTTTATAAGTAATTAAAATTTTAAAATATCTTTTATAAATTTATATTTGTTGTTACGGAAATTTCGGTTGTTATACCTAGTCTTTATCCGTTTATAAATTTTCAAATCAATTTATAAAATTTAATTTATTAAAAGTTAAAGTTTTTTAAAATTTTACGAAAACAAAAATAAAACAAAACACTCTATTTATTTATTTATTTATATATATATTTTTTAACTTTATAAGTACTTAAATTTCAAAATATTAATTTTAAATTTATATTTGTTGTAACGAAAATTTCGGTTGGTATACCTAGTCTTTATCCGTTTATAAATTTTAAATTTCAATTTATAAAATTTAATACTTTAAAAGTTAAAGTTTTTAATATTTTACGAAAACAACTTAAAAACAAAACACTCTATTTTTTTTTTGTTTTCTAAATTTTTCAACTTTTTAATTAAAAGATTAACGCTTTAAAAATTTAGAACAAGTACATGAAAAATAAAAATTACGTGAATTAAAAATACACTCTATTTTTTATATATATATTTATATACTTTCGAACCAACTAATTTTCAAACTTAAAACTTTGTTTCCTATCAACTAGGTAGAGACAATCTCGGTTGTTACACCTATCATTACCCATGACAAAAGTTTACAAGTTATATATCTTTACGGTTATTGATAAAAAAGTATATTTTTAGTAGTTTTATTTTTTCTTTTGTGTTTTTTTTTGTGGTTTACTATTTAAAAGATATATTATGAATCCAACAATAAATTTCGTGCAATTTGAAGAACGACAATTCAGTTGTTACACTTAACATTATCGTTTTCAATGAGAATAGGTTAAACTCAAGGTTTATCAATTTTAAATGGTAGACCCTTTTTAATAAAAACACAACAAACAAATACGAACTAAACACACCAAAACATAAACACACAAAAATTCACAAATACACAAAAATGCACAAAAACACAATTGGCGAGAAAAAGAATTAAATTGTGAAACCGCGTCGACTTGCCTCATAGTGGAGTCGTACCATTTCGCCCCCATGGCTTCGTAGGCGTAACCTCGTTGGTTTAAGAGGTTTTCCTTTGAACATTTAAAAGGCCCTTCTCGGCACAAGGTTACGTACTCGTAATTAGAGTCCGTCTGGTTCTTTGGGCAATTTCTGTAATGAGCTGGTTTTCCACATTTTACACACTTGCCCAAATGACGCGCTCGACGTTTCTTAGCTGATTTTGATTTTTCTTTGGCATAATTTTTCTCGTTAAGTTTTTGCCTTATTTCTTTACTCGCCTGATCGCATCTATTATTTATATCTAATACCACAACCCTTGGTAAAATTTTATCGCACATCAAAAGGAAATGGTTGTAGACATATTGATTGCGCATCTTGAAAATAAACAATAAATAAAAGCGAAAAGAAAAAATAAAAAGGTAGAATGGAGGGAGAAGACTAGTTCTTTAGTGTCTGCTAGGGAAAGACCAAACAAACCCCACTCTTAAAGATGAAAATAAAGTTCAAGAATGGAGTTGAAAACCTTAAATTTACACCGAATTTACTTATCCTTAGGATAGAAGGTGATCTCGTCTCTTTCCGTAGTATTGATTCCTTCAAAGTGTAATTTGAGTCGATGACCGTTCACTTTGAAAGTTCTACCGTCTTTGCTATATAATTCTGCATATCAAGATGGAAAAACTTGTTTTATTATATATGGCCCAGTCCATCGGGTTCTAAGTTTTCCAGGTGAAAACTTAAAACATGATTGGAATACTAATACTTTATCCCCTTGTTCAAATTCTTTCTTTTCTTTTAACCGTGCATCGTGCCATCTTTTAGTTTTCTCCTTGTATGTTTTAGAGTTTTCATACGCTTGTAGTCTTAACTCGTCTAATTCATTAAGTTGTAAGAATCGGTTTTCTCCGGCTTCCACAAGGTCGTTGTTACATTCTCTTAGAGCCCAATATGCCTTGTGTTCAACTTCGACAGGTAGATGACACGCCTTACCGTAAATTAATCGGAAAGGTGTAGTACCAATGGGCGTTTTGAATGCAGTTCTAAATGCCCAAAGCGCATCATCTAACTTTCGATGCCAGATTTTTGGATTATTTTTAACCATTCTTTCTAAAATTCGTTTATGACCTCGATTTGTGTTTTCAACTTGGCCACTCGTTTGAGGGTGGTAAGAAGTTGAGAAATGATGATTAACTCCGTACTTTTTAAGTACTTTCTCGAGTAATTGATTTGTAAAATGAGTTCCAAGATCACTGATTAATGCTTTTGGAATCCCAAAACGTGAAAATAGGTTTTTTAGGAAGTTCACAACAACACGGACATCATTTGTGGGTAAAGCTTTTGCTTCGGCCCATTTGGAAACGTAGTCAACTGCCACAAGGATGTATTTGCATTTATTCGATGCGGGAAATGGACCCATGAAGTCAATACCTCAAATGTCAAATACTTCACATACAAGAATGCCTTTTTGTGGCATTTCGTCCCTTTTTGAGATGTTACCGGATCTTTGACATGCATCACATGTTTTAACCATGTGGTGTGCATCTTTGAAGATGGTTGGCTAATAAAAACCAGAGTCAAAGACCTTCTTAGCTATATAGCTAGGTCCGAAATGACCACCCGTTGGGCCTTGATGACAGTGCTCCAATATTTGTTGAGCTTCTTTACCATATACGCATTGACGGATAACTTGATCCGCTCCTATTCGAAAAAGATTAGGGTCTTCCCAGAAATAAAATTTTAAATCAGCAAAGAATTTCTTCTTTTGCTGGTACGTTTGGTTTTTAATTAATACTCCTGCAGTGAGGTAGTTTGCAAAATCTGCAAACCATGGAACTTCAAATTCGGTTTCTATTCTCATTAGAAACTCATCGGGAAAAGTGTCATGAATAACTGACTCATCTAGTTTTTCTAGGTCGGGATTCTCAAGACGAGACAAGTGATCAGCAGTGAGATTTTCAGCACCCTTTTTATCCTTGATTTCTATATCAAATTCTTGTAAGAGAAGAATCCAACGTATCAATCTAGGTTTTGCATCTTGTTTCTTGAACAAGTACTTTAGGGCTGAATGATCGGTAAAAACAATCGTTTTGGATAGCACAAGATATGATCTAAATTTATCAAAAGCAAATACAATTGCAAGGAGTTCTTTTTCTGTAGTCGTATAGTTGAATTGTGCTCCTGTTAGTGTTTTACTTGCATAATATATTGGTTGAAATTTGTTATCTTGGCGTTGTCCTAAAACGGCTCCTAGTGCGAAATCACTAGCATCACACATTAGTTCAAATGGTTTGGACCAATCGGGAGATACTATGATAGGTGCATTCGTAAGTTTATCTTTTAGAATGGATAAAGCGTGTAAGCATTTGTCATTGAAGTCGAATGTACTGTCTTTCTCAAGAAGTTTAGCCATGGGTCGAGCGATTTTGGAAAAGTCCTTTATGAATCGTCGATAGAATCCCGCATGACCTAAGAAACTACGAATTCCTTTAATGTTAGTTGGAGGAGGAAGCTTTGAGATTACATCGATCTTAGCTTTGTCTACTTCCATTCCATCTCGAGAAATCTTGTGTCCTAAAACAATGCCTTCCTTCACCATGAAGTGGCATTTTTCCCAATTTAAAACAAGATTTGATTCCTCACAACGAATTAACATTCGCTCGAGGTTTGAAAGGTATGAATCAAAGGAGTCTCCAAAAACAGAGAAATTGTCCATAAAGACTTCCATACTTCCTTCTATCATGTCATGAAATATTGCCATCATACACCTTTGAAAGGTGCCTGGCGCGTTGCATAATCCGAACGGCATTCGTCGGTATGCGAATGTACCAAATGGACAAGTAAATGTTGTCTTGTCTTGGTCTTTTGGATCAATGGGAATTTGAAAATAATTGGAGAATCCATCAAGGAAACAATAGTAATCTTTTCCCGCTAAACGTTCTAGCATTTGGTTAATATAAGGAAGTGGGAAATGATCTTTCCTTGTGGCGTCGTTTAGACGACGGTAGTCTATACAGACTCTCCAGCCAGTGACTGTTCTTGTAGGAATGAGTTCATTCTTATCATTAAGGACGACAGTTGTACCCCATTTCCTGGGTACTACTTGAACAGGACTAACCCATGGGCTATCGGATATATGGTATATTAACCCGACATCAAGTAACTTGATAACCTCCTTTTTGACAACTTCTTTCATGTTAGGGTTTAACCTTCGTTGTCTTTGTACCACGAGTTTAAAATCTTCTTCCATTAGAATCTTATGAGTATAATAAGTTGGGTTAATCACTGGAATATCGGTTGTTTTCCATGCAATCGATTTCTTGTGAATTTTTAGAACGGTCATTAACCTACCCTTTTCGTCATTTGAGAGTTTTGATGAAATTATAACAGGTAATTGTGATGTACCTTGGAGATAAGCATACTCCAAATGTTCCGGGAGTTCTTTAAGTTCCAAGGTTGGCGGTTCTTCCAAGGAAGATTTTAATCGGAACCTGTTCCCATCGGTAACTTCTTCAAAGGGTTCATCTTCCTTGGGAATTTCTTCGTCACAGCAGTCTTCATCGATGACTACTTTCAACAATTCGTCAAGTTCAAGTTCTACATCGAATTCATCACTTTCACTCATTGGGGTGAAGTTCGAGGTGTCTATATTTAGTAATTCTTGTAATTCTTTTTCAACACAACAATCAACAATGTCTACCTTATAACATTCATCATCAGAGGAGATAGGTTGTTTCATAGCTTTATCTATGTTTAAGATAACTCTATCTTCTCCTACACCTAGACTAAGTTTTTTATCTTTAACACGCACAATCGCGTCGGCGGTATTTAGAAAAGGTCGCCCTAGAATTAGGGGAACCTTACTATCTTCTTCCATTTCAAGGACAACGAAATCGGCAGGAAAGATTAAATGATTAACTTTAACCGGTAGGTTTTCGGCAATACTAATAGGATAGTTAAAAGTTCTATCAGCCAGGCATATACACATCCTAGTTGGTTTTAGATGACCTAGGTTTAGTTTTAAGTACAAGGAGTGTGGCATAAGATTGATACTTGCGCCTAAGTCAGCTAATGCATCGTACATTACTGAATCTCCCAGCAGACACGGAATAATGAAACTACCAGGATCTCTGAGTTTCGGTGGCATCTTTTGCTTTTGCAAAATTGCTGAGCATTCCTCATTGAGGAATGTGGTTGAAACTTCTTCATATTTACCTTTATCGGCTTTGAGATCCTTGATAAACCTTCCATAATTTGGCATACCCCTAAGAACTTCCGCGAGTGGCATGTTAATGCTAATTTGCTTGATCATATATGTAAATCTCTGATATTGGCTCGCGAGTTTGTCTTTCTTTAATGCCTTTGGGTATGGAATAGGTGCCTTGTGCACCTTCACTGGTGGTTTTTCACCATTCTTTGATATGATCTCAGGTGGATCATTTATCTCTTGTTCTTTCTCAACATGCTCATCTATATCAACAGGTTCTTGTAAACTAGAAGAAGACAAAGGAACTTCTGAGGTCTTACTAGTTTCTGGGTTAACAGTTAAACCACTTCTAGTAGTTATAGCATTTACATGCTCATTCCTTGTTTGATTGTTGTTGGGATTCACTTGAGTATTTGAGGGGAGAGCGCCTGGTGGCCTCTCTGATAGTAACTGTGAGATCCTTCCAACATCTCTTTCTAAATTCTGAATCGTAGCTTGTTGATTTCGAATTTGTTGAGTTTGAATTTCCGCAGTTTGCTCGTGCTTAACCATAAAATCTCTTAAGAGATCTTCTAAACCGGATTTCTTTTTGGGTTGTGGTTGCATAAGTGCTTGTGGTTGTGGTTGATTGTGTTGGAAATTATTTTGATAAATTCGTTGAGGTTGATTTCGGTTGTTTAGTTTATTGTAACCTGGTGGTGGATTTCTTTGATTTTGATTTTGGAAATTTCGGTTATTTTGGTAAACTGGATTTCCTCCTTGATAGTTATTATTATTTAAACCTGAAGGTCCTCCTACTTGGCTGTTGTTAATTGGAGGATATTTTCGATTATTTGCTTCTATTGCTGGAAAATCGTTGAAATTCATTTCACCTTTTCGTAAGTAACCTAAGAAATTTGCTTGCTCTTCGATCGTTGCTTGATCACAATCTCTGGTAAGATGGGGACCTTGGCATAGTTCACATCCTACCTTGATAGCATGCATTTCCTTGGTTACTTTCGCAATTTGTCTTGCTTGATTTGCCATTTGAACTTTTAAAGAAGCAATTTCATCATTGCTTTCGATATTAGCAACGGTTGATGATCTAGAGAATTCTATCTCTTGATGCCAACTATGAGAATGTGCTGCTATATCGGCAATGATAGTGTGAGCGTCTTCCGGTATTTTCTTCATGATCGAACCTCCAGCTGTAACATCTATATCTTTTCTAGTAGCCACATTGACTCCTTTATAGAATATTTGGACTTTTTGGAATGTATTCAACCCGTGTTGAAGACATACCCTAAGCATTTTATTGAATCGAGTCCAAGCTTCATAAAGAGTCTCATTAAGCTTTTGTTTGAAGTGATTTATATCACTTTGCAATTTTGCTGCTTTTGAAGCAGGGAAGAATTCTGACAAAAACTTGTCCATCATATCATTCCAATCTTCGATATAACCTTCTGGTAACGAGTCTAACCAATCTCTTGCATCATCCTTTAGGGACCATGGAAATATTTTCAAACATGCGACTTCATCGGAGACATCCTTGATTTTGAATAGCTTGCAAATGCTTACAAACTTACGAAGATGCTCGTTAGCATCCTCATTCGGAGCTCCACCGAACTGGCATGTATTAGTCACCATGTGAAGGAATTGACCTTTTATTTTAAAGCCGTCAGTCATCGTAGGTTGGATAATTGCGTGGCCTTGACCTGTTCTTGTCGCCTTCATTAATGCTTCCATCGTTTGATTTGTAACAGCCATCTCTTCTTCTTCCTTAATAACTGGCTCTATGATTGGTTGAATATCTGGTTCAGAGTTAGAATCTAATGAAAGTGATTCTAAATCCTCAGCGAGAGACTCTATTTCTTGAGCTCTTAAACGTTCGTGAAATTCTCTTTCGGGTTCAGGATATGGAGGAGTTAATTCAGTGTTTGAGGAACGTAAATTCATGCATTAATTTCTATTATGAATTCATAACACCAAAAGCTTTTCTAGTTTTGAATTCCTATAAAAGGATCGAATAACCTAAAGTCTATTAAAATCTTTTAAACAAAACCGCTCCCCGGCAGCGGCGCCAAAAAGTTGATGCGTTGAAACAGTACCTTTATTTATGAACGGATTTGAGCAATTTTGTTACACGAATTGATTTATTGTATATGTGGTGTTTTAATGAATTCAGGTTGATTTCACACATATAGGCAACTAGTCATATCCGAGTAGTTTAGTTTGTTGGTAAATCCGGTTCGTTCCACAGGGAGACAGTGTTTAAATTATTTTTAATAGTCTTTGAAGTTAAACTTATCTAAAGGGGGTTTTGGATTAGGAATTTATATTTAGCATAACATAATAATAAAATATAACTATTTCTTATATTTAACTGAACTACTTATTAATTAAAATTACAAGATTTCATGATTTATAATTATTAACCTAAAAGTGAATTAATTGAAATTATATTAATTGTGATCTAAATAAGTTTATTACTAAATAATAATTAATAAAATAATAACTTTTAATAAAACTAATTGATTAGAATTTTGTTTTGAGCAATAAATTATAATACAAATTTATTTAAATTTACTAAATAATAAAAATGAATTATAGGAAATTATAATAATTAAACTAATTATAAATTAATTACTTTAAAATAATAATAAAAGATTTAATTTAAAACTTAGAATTCAAATAAAATTCGTAACAGTGGTATAATTATATGTACGCGTTTCGCGTACATGTATATGCATTCCGCGTATAGTTGAGAATGTACGCGTTTCGTGTGATATATACACGATACGCGTAAGTTATATTTGATGTGACAAACAGTACTGGTACAAATTTGAATATTTTGATATATATTTTTATTTTTAGTGAATAATAATAATACGTAAATAATAATAATAATAAGTATTTTATAATATATAAATAAGTGGGAGTGTTTACTTAAATGTGTCAGCTATAGATCCATGGATTGTTTTGAGTTTAAGCCCTATTAAAATGTTTTTGTATAGAACTTTATATTTTTCTTTCGAATAATTATAAAGTTATGACTAACTAAATTCAATCTAATTTTCATCGGATCTTATTTTAGATAGTTACTATTCCCCAAGTATTTAAATTGAGACCCAACCCAGTTTTGACTTTCGCCAAAACCCAATTCATAACGGTTTCCCTTTTTACAATTTTACTATTATATGACTAGTGATATTACCCAAACTACCGAACTTTATTTCTAATTTAGTGTTAGTAAATTATTCATAAGTTTGTCTAGATCACTTTTAATGTTGAAGCTTAATTTATATAGATAAAAATAACTTTCGTTATTTGAATCTAATAAATTAAGTGACAAGGGTTAAATATCCAAGTACATAATAATGGTTCTTTTAATTAGGCTCAATATTAAAAATACTTAAGTTACATTTTAATTTTTACAAATGATAAACAATCCATTTCACTAGGGGCTCTACATCTAAGCAAACACTAGGGAAATTAGCTACTCATTATACTAAGGTAAACATGAAAATATAAATATACAAATATAATAATAACGATAAAAATTGATAACAATAATTTTAATAGGATATACTTACGAAAATCTTCACTTTCATTTACTTTAAACGGTAGAAAATTACAATCATAACACCCCTTTCTACTCGTACAATAATACCCTTAATCACGAACAATACACCCTTAAATCTGAAACTATCCTAAAAATTGAATCTTGAAACTGAAATTAATACGGAGTACTTGAAAATAAAATACAGTAACTAAAATTAATTGAATGATGTAAATGTTGTTGTATATAATTTTGGAGCTGTGTAAATTGTGTTTTTTTCTTCGTAAGTGTATGTTTATTTTTTCTCTGTGTACTTATTACTCCGTATATATATCATCTTGATAAGAGAGTGGATCTATTTATTTTATTTTCTTCAATCTGCACCATGATAAAAGAATACATAAAGTATTCTTGAGTGTGCTAACTGCTCCTCTTTCTCGGTGTAAAGCTCCCCTTTCTCTGGTGTAAAGCTGGCCGGCCCACGTGAACTTTCCTGGACTCAACATTACGCGTTTCGAATAGGAGGCTACACGTTCCGCGTAGTTTCGAATATTACGCGTTCCGCGTATAGTGTTACGCGATACGCGTAAGTGTAACCAGCAATTTTTTTATTTTATGTTTGTTCTATGTTCACTCCGTGTTGACGTATATTTCATTTGCAATATTTTTCTTCGATAATCCTGTACTTTCATTCGGATAAATGTTATCTCGATATATATTTGGTTAAAACCCGTCATTTATTATCATTTCTTTAAACTTCAAGCTCGCGTTTACTTTTGCCGTTTTTCTCATGAATTATACATTTGAATGTCTTCGTTTTGGTAAAAGCCGATGAAATATAAATGATATTGCGTCGAAATATATGTATGTTTAAAGCAATATCAGTGTCTTTATTTCTTTTGCTGAACGACTTGCGTATTAACTAGAATTGCCTTTATAGCTGCCGGATAGCAAAGTTTTTATGTGCTATATTTCATCCTATATGTATAATAGCGGTATTGTAAGTTTGTAATATTTTGTATAAAGTTTGAACGCAAAATATTATTGTAATAAGTTTTTCATATAGAAGCGTAGTAGTTGAGTTGTATAGTAGCTAGTAAGTATGAACTTAACGGGTAGGTACTACCCGAATTAAAACTATAAAATGCTAATATGAAGAAAAAGCTTTTATAAATAAGTTCATATAATGCTACGAAATACTATTGACTACTCTTAAATTCTATATGATTAACTCCATTCTTTTGGCTATTTTTGAAGGAAATGGCACCGGCGACTCGTCAGAATTTGAACATGAGCGAGGAAGACTTCTGTGTTTTCCTTGCAGCAAACATAGCCGCAAAATAGGCTGCGATGCAAAATAACAACTCTGGATCTAGCAGTGGAACTAATTTCACAAGAAATCGTGTAGGATGCTCCTACAAAGAATTCACTGCCTGCAAACCTTTGGAATTTGATGGAACCGAAGGACCAATTGGATTGAAACGGTGGACCGAGAAGGTCGAATTGGTGTTTGCCATAAGTAAGTGTACTGAAGAGGACAAAGTTAAGTACGCTACGCATACCTTCACAGGTACTGCGTTAACATGGTGGAACACCTATCTGGAACAGGTAGGACAAAATGCTGCTTACGTACTACCGTGGTCGGCATTCAAGAAATTGATGAATGAGCAGTACCGTCCTAGAAACGAAGTCAATAAGCTCAAGGCAGAACTTAGAGAGTTACGAACAAAAGGGTTCAACATTACCATATATGAACGACGATTCACAGAGTTGTGCCTATTGTGTCCGGGAGCGTTCGAAGATGAAGAAGAGAAGATCGACGCATTTGTAAAAGGGTTACCAGTAAGGATTCAAGAAGATGTGAGTTCACACGAGCCCGCTTCTATACAGAAGGCAAGTCGAATGGCTCATAAACTCATAAATCAGATTGAGGGAAGAATTAAAGAACAGGCGGCCGAAGAAGCCAACACAAAACAACTCAAGAGGAAGTGGGAGGAAAACGGTGACAAGAGTCACAAGAACAACAACAACAACAATTACAACCACAATCGCAACAACTATCCCAACAACCGCAACAACAATCGCAACAATAACCGCAATCCTAACAATAACTACAACAAACATCCCAACAATAACAACTACAACAACCGTTTCAACAATAACAACAATCCCAACAACAACCTCAATAACAACAACGGCAACAAAAACCAAAAACAGCCATGTCATAGGTGTGAAGAAAATCACCAGGGGTTTTGCACGACATTTTGCAACAGGTGTAAAAGAAATGGTCATAGCGCGACAAAGTGTGAGGTCTATGGACCAAAGTTTAACAGAACTAAGGGAACAAATAGTGTCGGAATAAGTAATGCCGGAACGAATAGTGTCGGAGCAAGTAATACCAATGCTGTTTGTTTTAAATGTGGAAAACTGGGCCACATTATTAGAAATTGCCCGAATCAGGGGAATACTAATGGGCAGGGCCGTGGAAGAATTTTCAATATTAATGCGATAGAAGCACAGGAAGACCTGGAGCTTGTTACGGGTACGTTTCTTATTGACAATAAATTTGCTTATGTTTTATTTGATTCGGGTGCAGATAGAAGCTATATGAGTAGAGATTTTTGTGCTAAGTTAAGTTTTCCATTGACGCCTTTGGATAGTAAATTTTTACTCGAATTAGCAAACGGTAAATTAATTTCAGCAGATAATATATGTCGGGATAGAGAAATTAAACTGAGGGATGAAACGTTTAAAATTAATTTAATACCAGTCGAGTTAGGGAGTTTTGATGTAATAATTGGTATGGACTGGTTGAAAAAGGTGAAAGCAGAGGTCGTTTGTTACAAAAATGCGATTCGCATTGTGCGTGAAAAAGGAAAACCTTTAATGGTGTACGGAGAAAAGAACAACGCGAAAGTTAAATCTTATTAGTAGTTTGAAGGCGCAAAAACTAATAAGAAAAGGTTGTTACGTCATTCTAGCACACATCGAGGAAGTTAAACCTGAAGAAAAGAACATCAGTGATGTTCCGGTCGCAAAAGAATTTCCCAATGTATTTCTAAAAGAACTACCGGGATTAACCCCACATCGATCTGTTGAATTTCAAATAGACCTTGTACCAGGAGCTGAACCAATAGCTCGTGCTCCATACAGACTTGCACCCAGCGAAATGAAAGAATTACAAAGTCAATTATAGGAACTTTTAGAGCGTGGTTTCATTCGACCAAGAACATCACCGTGGGGAGCTCCTGTTTTGTTTGTTAAGAAGAAAGTGAAATGTCCCGTTCTTATTGATTAAAAACGTTCCATATTAATTGATTTCGTTGCGAGATTTTGACCTCTATATGAGACGTTTTTCAAAGACTGCATTCATTTTTAAAACAAACCATAACCTTTATTTCATAAATAAAGGTTCAAAAAGCTTTACGTAGATTATCAAATAATGATAATCTAAAATATCCTGTTTACACACGACCATTACATAATGGTTTACAATACAAATATGTTACATCGAAATCAGTTTCTTGAATGCAGTTTTTACACAATATCATACAAACATGGACTCCAAATCTTGTCCTTATTTTAGTATGCAACAGCGAAAGCTCTTAGTATTCACCTGAGAATAAACATGTTTTAAACGTCAACAAAAATGTTGGTGAGTTATAGGTTTAACCTATATATATCAAATCGTAACAATAGACCACAAGATTTCATATTTCAATACACATCCCATACATAGAGATAAAAATCATTCATATGGTGAACACCTGGTAACCGACATTAACAAGATGCATATATAAGAATATCCCCATCATTCCGGGACACCCTTCGGATATGATATAAATTTCGAAGTACTAAAGCATCCGGTACTTTGGATGGGGTTTATTAGGCCCAATAGATCTATCTTTAGGATTCGCGTCAATTAGGGTGTCTGTTCCCTAATTCTTAGATTACCAGACTTAATAAAAAGGGGCATATTCGATTTTGATAATTCAACCATAGAATGTAGTTTCACGTACTTGTGTCTATTTTGTAAATCATTTATAAAACCTGCATGTATTCTCATCCCAAAAATATTAGATTTTAAAAGTGGGACTATAACTCACTTTCACAGATTTTTACTTCGTCGGGAAGTAAGACTTGGCCACTGGTTGATTCACGAACCTATAACAATATATACATATATATCAAAGTATGTTCAAAATATATTTTCAACACTTTTAATATATTTTGATGTTTTAAGTTTATTAAGTCAGCTGTCCTCGTTAGTAACCTACAACTAGTTGTCCACAGTTAGATGTACAGAAATAAATCGATAAATATTATCTTGAATCAATCCACGACCCAGTGTATACGTATCTCAGTATTGATCACAACTCAAACTATATATATTTTGGAATCAACCTCAACCCTGAATAGCTAACTCCAACATTCACATATAGAGTGTCTATGGTTGTTCCGAAATATATATAGATGTGTCGACATGATAGGTCGAAACATTGTATACGTGTCTATGGTATCTCAAGATTACATAATATACAATACAAGTTGATTAAGTTATGGTTGGAATAGATTTATTACCAATTTTCACGTAGCTAAAATGAGAAAAATTACCCAATCTTGTTTTACACATAACTTCTTCATTTTAAATCCGTTTTGAGTGAATCAAATTGCTATGGTTTCATATTGAACTCTATTTTATGAATCTAAACAGAAAAAGTATATGTTTATAGTCATAAAAATAAGTTACAAGTCATTTTTGTAAAGGTAGTCATTTCAGTCGAAAGAACGACGTCTAGATGACCATTTTAGAAAACATACTTCCACTTTGAGTTTAACCATAATTTTTGGATATAGTTTCATGTTCATAATAAAAATCATTTTCCCAGAATAACAACTTTTAAATCAAAGTTTATCATAGTTTTTAATTAACTAATCCAAAACAGCCCGTGGCGTTACTACGACGGCGTAAATCCGGTTTTACGGTGTTTTTCGTGTTTCCAGGTTTTAAATCATTAAGTTAGCATATCATATAGATATAGAACATGTGTTTAGTTGATTTTAAAAGTCAAGTTAGAAGGATTAACTTGTATTTGTGAACAAGTTTAGAATTAACTAAACTATGTTCTAGTGATTACAAGTTTAAACCTTCGAATAAGATAGCTTTATATGTATGAATCGAATGATGTTATGAACATCATTACTACCTCAAGTTCCTCGGATAAACCTACTGGAAATGAGAAAAATAGATCTAGCTTCAAAGAATCCTTGGATGGCTTGAAAGTTCTTGAAGCAGAATCATGACACGAAAACAATTTCAAGTAAGATTTCCACTCGAAATAAGATTGTTATAGTTATAGAAATTGAATTAAAGTTTGAATATGATTATTACCTTGTATTAGAAAGATAACCTACTGTAAGTAACAAAGGTTTCTTGATCTTGGATGATTATTTGGAATGGATTTAGAAAACTTGGAAGTAAACTTGCAATCTTGGAAGTATTCTTGATTTTATGAAACTAGAACTTTTAGAATTTATGAAGAACACTTGGAACTTGAAGATAGAACTTGAGAGAGATCAATTAGATGAAGAAAATTAAAGAATGAAAGTGTTTGTAGGTGTTTTTGGTCGTTGGTGTATGGATTAGATATAAAGGATATGTAATTTTGTTTTCATGTAAATAAGTCATGAATGATTACTCATATTTTTGTAATTTTAAGAGATATTTCATGCTAGTTGTCAAATGATGGCTCCCACATGTGTTAGGTGACTCACATGGGCTACTAAGAGCTATTCATTGGAGTGCATATACCAATAGTACATACATCTAAAAGTTGTGTATTGTACGAGTACGAATACGGGTGCATACGAGTAGAATTGTTGATGAAACTGAACGAGGATGTAATTGTAAGCATTTTTGTTAAGTAGAAGTATTTTGATAAGTGTCTTGAAGTCTTTCAAAAGTGTATGAATACATATTAAAACACTACATGTATATACATTTTAACTGAGTCGTTAAGTCATCGTTAGTCGTTACATGTAAACGTTGTTTTGAAACCTTTAGGTTAACGATCTTGTTGAATGTTGTTAACCCATTGTTTATTATAACAAATGAGATGTTAAATTGTTATATTATCATGATATTATGATATATAATATATCTTAGTATGATATATATATACAGTTAAATGTCGTTACAACGATAATCGTTACATATATGTCTCGTTTCGAAATCATTAAGTTAGTAGTCTTATTTTTACATATGTATTTCATTGTTAATACACTTAATAATATATTTACTTATCATTTAACATAATTAACCAAGTGTATCAATATCTTAATATGATTCATATGTACCTAGTAAGACGTTGTTATAACGATAATCGTTATATATATCGTTTTCGAGTTTCTTAAATTAATAGTCTCGTTTTTATGTATATAACTCATTGTTAAAATACCTAATGAGATACATACTTATAATAAAATCATGTTAACTATATATATAACCATATATATGTCATCGTATAGTTTTTACAAGTTTTAACGTTCGTGAATCACCGATCAACTTGGGTGGTCAATTGTCTATATGAAACCTATTTCAATTAATCAAGTCTTAACAAGTTTGATTGCTTAACATGTTGGAAACACTTAATCATGTAAATAACAATTTCATTTAATATATATATATAAACATGGAAAAGTTCGGGTCACTACAGTACCTACCCGTTAAATAAATTTCGTCTCGAAATTTTAAGCAGTTGGAGGTGTTGACGTATCTTCTGGAAATAAATGCGGGTATTTCTTCTTCATCTAATCTTCACGCTCCCAGGTGAACTCGGGTCCTCTACGAGCATTCCATCGATCCTTAACAATCGGTATCTTGTTTTGTTTAAGTCTCTTAACCTCACGATCCATTATTTCGACGGTTTCTTCAATGAATTGAAGTTTTTCATTGATTTGGATTTCGTCCAACGGAATAGTGAGATCTTCTTTAGCAAAACATTTCTTCAAATTTGAGACGTGGAAAGTGTTATGTACAGCCGCGAGTTGTTGAGGTAGCTCCAGTTGGTAAGCTACTGGTCCGACACGATCTATAATCTTGAATGGTCCAATGTACCTTGGATTTAGTTTCCCCCATTTACCAAATAGAACAACGCCTTTCCAAGGTGAAACCTTAAGCATGACCATTTTTCCAATTTCAAACTCTATATCTTTTCTTTTACTGTCCGCGTAGCTCTTTTGTCGACTCTGGGCGGTTTTCAATCTTTGTTGAATTTGGATGATTTTCTCGGTAGTTTCTTGTATTATCTCCGGACCCGTAATCTGTCTATCCCCCACTTCACTCCAACAAATCGGAGACCTGCACTTTCTACCATAAAGTGCTTCAAACGGAGCCATCTCAATGCTTGAATGGTAGTTGTTGTTGTATGAAAATTCTGCTAACGGTAGATGTCGATCCCAACTGTTTCCGAAATCAATAACACAAGCTCGTAGCATGTCTTCAAGCGTTTGTATCGTCCTTTCACTCTGCCCATCAGTTTGTGGATGATAGGCAGTACTCATGTCTAGACGAGTTCCCAATGCTTGCTGTAATGTCTGCCAGAATCTTGAAATAAATCTGCCATCCCTATCAGAGATAATTGAGATTGGTATTCCATGTCTGGAGACGACTTCCTTCAAATACAGTCGTCCTAACTTCTCCATCTTGTCATCTTCTCTTATTCGCAGGAAGTGTGCTGACTTGGTGAGACGATCAACTATTACCCAAATAGTATCATAACCACTTGCAGTCCTTGGCAATTTAGTAATGAAATCCATGGTAATGTTTTCCCATTTCCATTCCGGGATTTCAGGTTGTTGTAGTAGACCTGATGGTTTCTGATGTTCAGCTTTGACCTTAGAACACGTCAAACATTCTCCTACATATTTAGCAATATCGGCTTTCATACCTGGCCACCAAAAATGTTTCTTAAGATCCTTGTACATCTTCCCCGTTCCAGGATGTATTGAGTATCTGGTTTTATGAGCTTCTCTAAGTACCATTTCTCTCATATCTCCAAATTTTGGTACCCAAATTCTTTCAGCCCTATACCGGGTTCCGTCTTCCCGAATATTAAGATACTTCTCCGATCCTTTGGGTATTTCATCCTTTAAATTTCCCTCTTTTAAAACTCCTTGTTGCGCCTCCTTTATTTGAGTAGTAAGGTTAGTGTGAATCATTATATTCATAGATTTTAATCGAATGGGTTCTCTGTCCTTTCTGCTCAAGGCGTCGGCTACCACATTTGCCTTCCCCGGGTGGTAACGAATCTCAAAGTCGTAATCATTCAACAATTCAATCCACTTACGCTGCCTCATATTCAGTTGTTTCTGATTAAATATGTGTTGAAGACTTTTGTGGTCGGTATATATAATACTTTTGACCCCATATAAGTAGTGCCTCCAAGTCTTTAATGCAAAAACAACCGCGCCTAATTCCAAATCATGCGTCGTATAATTTTGTTCGTGAATCTTCAATTATCTAGATGCATAAGCAATCACCTTCGTCCGTTGCATTAATACACAATCGAGACCTTGCTTTGATGCGTCATAATAAATCACAAAATCATCATTCCCTTCAGGCAATGACAATATAGGTGCCGTAGTTAGCTTTTTCTTCAATAATTGAAACGCCTTCTCTTGTTCATCCTTCCATTCAAATTTCTTCCCTTTATGCGTTAATGCAGTCAAGGGTTTTGCTATTTTGGAGAAATCTTGGATGAATCTTCTGTAGTAACCAGCCAATCCTAAAAATTGACGTATATGCTTCGGAGTTTTTGGGGTTTCCCACTTTTCAACGGTTTCGATCTTTGCCGGGACCACCTGGATACCTTCTTTGTTCACTATGTGACCGAGGAATTGAACTTCTTCCAACCAAAATGCACACTTTGAAAACTTAGCGTACAGTTTTTCTTTCCTCAATACTTCTAGCACGTTTCTCAAATGTTCTTCGTGCTCTTGATCATTCTTTGAGTAAATAAGTATGTTATCGATGAAAACAATGACAAACTTGTCAAGATATGGCCCACACACTCGGTTCATAAGGTCCATGAACACAGCTGGTGCATTAGTCAATCCAAACGGCATAACCATAAACTCGTAATGACCATAACGCGTCCTAAAAGTAGTTTTTGGAATATCATCCTCCTTTACTCGCATTTGATGATATCCAGAACGTAAATCGATCTTCGAATAAACCGACGAGCCTTGTAGTTGATCAAATAAGTCGTCAATTCTCGGCAGTGGATAACGGTTTTTGATGGTAAGTTTGTTCAACTCTCTGTAGTCAATACACAACCTAAATGTACCATCCTTCTTCTTGACAAACAAAATAGGAGCTCCCCATGGTGATGTGCTTGGTCGAATGAAACCACGTTCTAATAGTTCTTGCAGTTGGCTTTGCAGTTCTTTCATCTCGCTGGGTGCGAGTCTATAAGGAGCACGAGCTATTGGTGCAGCTCCTGGTACAAGATCTATTTGAAATTCAACAGATCGATGTGGAGGTAGTCCCGGTAATTCTTTCGGAAATACATCGGGAAATTCTTTTGCGACGGGAACATCATTGATGCTCTTTTCTTCAGTTTGTACTTTCTCGACGTGTGCTAGAATAGCATAGCAACCTTTTCTTATTAGTTTTTGTGCCTTCAAATTACTAATAAGATGTAGCTTCATGTTGTCCTTTTCTCCGTACACCATTAAGGGTTCTCCTTCTTCTCGTACAATGCGAATTGCATTTTTATAACATACGATCTCTGCTTTCACCTTCTTCAGCCAGTCCATGCCAACTATTACATCAAAACTCTCTAACTCTACTGGTATCAAATCAATCTTAAATATTTTGCTACCCAGTTTAATTTCTCGATTCCGGCATATATTATCTGCTGAAATTAATTTACCGTTTGCTAATTCGAGTAAAAATTTACTATCCAACGGCGTCAATGGACAACTTAATTTAGCACAAAAATCTCTACTCATATAGCTTCTATCCGCACCAGAATTAAATAAAACGTAAGAAGATTTATTGTCAATATGAAACGTACCCGTAACAAGCTCCGGGTCTTCCTGTGCCTCTGCTGCATTAATATTGAAAACTCTTCCGCGGCCTTGTCCATTCGTGTTCTCCTGGTTCGGGCAATTTCTAATAATGTGGCCCGGTTTTCCACATTTATAACGAACTACATTGGCATAACTTGCTCCGACACTACTTGCTCCGCCATTACTCGTTCCGACACCATTTGTTCCATTCGTTATGTTAACCCCTGGTCCGTAGACCTCACACTTCACCGCGCTATGACCATTTCTTTTACACTTGTTGCAAAATTTGGTGCAGAACCCCGAGTGATACTTTTCACACCTTTGGCATAGCTGCTTCTGATTGTTGTTGTTGTTGCGGTTGTTATTGTTGTTGGGATGATTGTTGTTGTTGTTGTTGTTGTTGTTGTTGTTGTTGTTGTTGTTGTTGGGCCGTTTGTTGTAGTTGCGATTGATGTTGCGATTGTTGGGATAATTGTTGCGATTATTATTGTAATTGCTGTTGTTGTTGTATTGGTGATTCTTATCATCGTTTTCCTCCCACTTTCTTTTGACTTGCTTCACATTGGCCTCTTCAGCCGTCTGTTCTTTAATTCTTTCCTCAATCTGGTTCACTAGTTTGTGAGCCATTCTACATGCCTGTTGTATGGAGGCGGGCTCGTGTGAACTTATATCTTCTTGGATTCTTTCTTGTAATCCTTTCATAAACGCGTCGATCTTCTCTTCCTCATCTTCGAACGCTCCCGGACACAATAGGCACAATTCTGTGAATCGTCTTTCGTACGTGGTAATATTAAATCCTTGGGTTCGTAACCCTCTAAGTTCTGTCTTGAGCTTATTGACCTCGGTTCTGGGACGGTACTTCTCGTTCATCAAGTTCTTGAATGCTGACCACGGTAGTACGTACGCATCATCTTGTCCCACTTGCTCTAGATAGGTATTCCACCATGTTAACGCAGAACCTGTGAAGGTATGCGTAGCGTACTTCACTTTGTCCTCTTCAGTACACTTACTTATGGCAAACACTGATTCGACCTTCTCGGTCCACCGTTTAAATCCGATCGGTCCTTTGGTTCCATCAAATTCCAAAGGTTTGCAGGCAGTGAATTCTTTGTAGGTGCATCCTACACGATTTCCTATACTGCTAGATCCAAGGTTATTGTTGGTATGTAGCGCAGCCTGTACTGCGGCTATGTTTGAAGCTAGAAAAGTACGGAATTCCTCTTCATTCATATTCACGGTGTGTCGAGTAGTCGGTGCCATTTCCTTCAAAATAGTCAAATGGAACAAGTTAATCATACAGAATATTAAGAGTAGTTAATAGTATTTCGTAGCATAATATGAACTCATTTATAAAAGCTTTTCTTCATATTAGCGTTTTATAAGTTTAAATTCGGGTAGTACCTACCCGTTAAGTTCATACTTAGTAGCCAATATACAATTCAACTACTACAATTCTATATGAAAAATCGATCACAAAAAAATATATCATATTCAAACCTTTATACAATAACTTGCAAACTTACAATACCGCTTTTTTTTTTACATATAGCATGAAATATAGCACAGAAAACTTTGATACAAAGTAGTTGCGAAGATAATTCTAGTTAATAAATAAGGCGTTCAGCAAAGGAAATAAAGACATGTAATTCATAAGTCCAGAAACAAGTCATGCATTCTGGTTTTACTAAGACGACTTCCCATCCTTCGTCTTGTGGAACATAACCGTTATGGCCGTTAATAAGACAGCGTGTTTTAACGTCATCAAAGGGACGAGGGTTACATAATGACCAACAGTCTCGTAATAACCTAAAAACCTCATTTCTTACCCCAATTACTGACTCCGTCACTTGTGGGAACGTTTTGTTTAATAGTTGTAGCCCGATGTTCTTTTTCTCACTTTGGTGAGAAGCGAACATTACTAACCCGTAAGCATAGCATGCTTCTTTATGTTGCATGTTAGCTGCTTTTTCTAAATCATGAAGTCCGATATTCGGATACATTGAGTCAAAATAATTTCTTAACCCGTTGCGTAAAATAGCATTTGGGTTCCCCGCAATATATGCGTCAAAGTAAACACATCGTAACTTATGGATTTCCCAATGTGATATCCCCCATCTTTCGAACGAAAGCCTTTTATAAACCAAGGCATTCTTGGAACGTTCTTCGAATGTCTTACAAACTGATCTCGCCTTAAATAGTTGTGCCGAGGAATTCTGACCGACTCTAGACAAGATTTCATCAATCATGTCTCCGGGTAGGTCTCTTAAAATATTGGGTTGTCTATCCATTTTGTGTTTTTATACTGTAAAATAGACAAGAGTTAGATTCATAAAAAAATACTTATTAATAAAAGCAATTTTTTCATATATCATAAAGAATAAGCACACTATATTACATATATTACACCACACGAATACAACAATCTTATTCCGACTTGCTCGTTTCTTCTTCTTCTTCGGTTTTGGTTCGTTTTGCCAAGTTTCTAGGGATATATGATGTTCCCCTAATATGAGCCATCGTTTTCCACATTGGTTTAGAAAAACCTGGTGGTTTAGAGGTTCCCGGGTTATTGTCACAACTTAAGAAATACGGGTGTTGACGATACATATAAATTTCATCGGGTTTGGAATCAAATTTCTCTATTTTTATGCCCTTTCCCTTATTGTTTTCTTTTGCCTTATTAAATTGTGTTGGGGTAATTTCTATAACATCATCAGAATCCTTGTCTGGATCTGATTCATCGGAGAATTGGTAATCCTCCCAATACTTTACTTCCTTGGCGGAAACACCATTGACCATAATTAACCTTGGTCGGTTGGTTGAGGATTTTTTTTTACTTAACCGTTTTATTATTTCTCCCACCGGTTCTATTTCCTCCTCCGGTTCCTCCTCTTCCGGTTCAGATTCTTCTTCCGGTTCTGATTCTTCTTCCGGTTCTTCTTCGGGAACTTGTGAATCAGTCCAATATATATTCGGCTCTTCGTTATTATTAGGTGAGTCAATGGGATTTATGCTAGAGGTAGACATCTATCACACAATATCAAACATGTTAAGATATTAATATATCACATAATATATACATGTTAATAATATATAGTTTCCAACAAAAATGTTAAGCAATCATTTTAAAAAAAATACGGTCGAAGTCCAGACTCACTAATGCATCCTAACAAACTCGATAAGACACACCAATGCAAATTTTCTGGTTCTCTAAGACCAACGCTCGGATACCAACTGAAATGTCCCGTTCTTATTGATTAAAAACGTTCCATATTAATTGATTTCGTTGCGAGGTTTTGACCTCTATATGAGACGTTTTTCAAAGACTGCATTCATTTTTAAAACAAATCATAATCTTTATTTCATAAATAAAGGTTCAAAAAGCTTTACGTAGATTATCAAATAATGATAATCTAAAATATCCTGTTTATACACGACCATTACATAATGGTTTACAATACAAATATATTACATCGAAATCAGTTTCTTGAATGCAGTTTTTACACAATATCATACAAACATGGACTCCAAATCTTGTCCTTATTTTAGTATGCAACAGCGGAAGCTCTTAGTATTTACCTGAGAATAAACATGCTTTAAACGTCAACAAAAATGTTGGTGAGTTATAGATTTAACCTATATATATCAAATCGTAACAATAGACCACAAGATTTCATATTTCAATACGCATCCCATACATAGAGATAAAAATCATTCATATGGTGAACACCTGGTAACCGACATTAACAAGATGCATAAATAAGAATATCCCCATCATTCCGGGACACCCTTCGGATATGATATAAATTTCGAAGTACTAAAGCATCCGGTACTTTGGATGGGGTTTGTTAGGCCCAATAGATCTATCTTTAGGATTCGCGTCAATTAGGGTGTCTGTTCCCTAATTCTTAGATTACCAGACTTAATAAAAAGGGGCATATTCGATTTTGATAATTCAACCATAGAATGTAGTTTCACGTACTTGTGTCTATTTTGTAAATCATTTATAAAACCTGCATGTATTCTCATCCCAAAAATATTAGATTTTAAAAGTAGGACTATAACTCACTTTCACAGATTTTTACTTCGTCGGGAAGTAAGACTTGGCTACTGGTTGATTCACGAACCTATAACAATATATACATATATATCAAAGTATGTTCAAAATATATTTTCAACACTTTTAATATATTTTGATGTTTTAAGTTTATTAAGTCAGCTGTCCTCGTTAGTAACCTACAACTAGTTGTCCACAGTTAGATGTACAGATAAATATTATCTTGAATCAATCCATGACCCAGTGTATACGTATCTCAGTATTGATCACAACTCAAACTATATATATTTTGGAATCAACCTCAACCCTGTATAGCTAACTCCAACATTCACATATAGAGTGTCTATGGTTATTCCGAAATATATATAGATGTGTCGACATGATAGGTTGAAACATTTTATACGTGTCTATGGTATCTCAAGATTACATAATATACAATACAAGTTTATTAAGTTATGGTTGGAATAGATTTGTTACCAATTTTCACGTAGCTAAAATGAGAAAAATTATCCAATCTTGTTTTACCCATAACTTCTTCATTTTAAATCCGTTTTGAGTGAATCAAATTGCTATGGTTTCATATTGAACTCTATTTTATGAATCTAAACAGAAAAAGTATAGGTTTATTGTTGAAAAAATAAGTTACAAGTCGTTTTTGTAAAGGTAGTCATTTCAGTCGTAAGAACGACGTCTAGATGATCATTTTAGAAAACATACTTCCACTTTGAGTTTAACCATAATTTTTGGATATAGTTTCATGTTCATAATAAAAATCATTTTCCTAGAATAACAACTTTTAAATCAAAATTTATCATAGTTTTTAATTAACTAATCCAAAACAGCCCGCGGTGTTACTACGACGGCGTAAATCCGGTTTTACGGTGTTTTTCGTGTTTCCAGGTTTTAAATCATTAAGTTAGCATATCATATAGATATAGAATATGTGTTTAGTTGATTTTAAAAGTCAAGTTAGAAGGATTAAATTTTATTTGCGAACAAGTTTAGAATTAACTAAACTATGTTCTAGTGATTACAAGTTTAAACCTTCGAATAAGATAGCTTTATATGTATGAATCGAATGATGTTATGAACATCATTACTATCTCAAGTTCCTTAGATAAACCTACTGGAAATGAGAAAAATAGATCTAGCTTCAAAGGATCCTTGGATGGCTTGAAAGTTCTTGAAGCAGAATCATGACACGAAAACAATTTCAAGTAAGATTTCCACTCGAAATAAGATTGTTATAGTTATAGAAATTGAATTAAAGTTTGAATATGATTATTACCTTGTATTAGAAAGATAACCTACTGTAAGGAACAAAGGTTTCTTGATCTTGGATGATTATTTGGAATGGATTTAGAAAACTTGGAATTAAACTTGCAATCTTGGAAGTATTCTTGATTTTATGAAACTAGAACTTTTGGAATTTATGAAGAACACTTGGAACTTGAAGATAGAACTTGATAGAGATCAATTAGATGAAGAAAATTGAAGAATGAAAGTGTTTGTAGGTATTTTTGGTCGTTGGTGTATGGATTAGATATAAAGGATATGTAATTTTGTTTTCATGTAAATAAGTCATGAATGATTACTCATATTTTTGTAATTTTATGAGATATTTCATGCTAGTTGCCAAATGATGGCTCCCACATGTGTTAGGTGACTCACATGGGCTGCTAAGAGCTGATCATTGGAGTGTATATACCAATAGTACATACATCTAAAAGCTGCGTATTGTACGAGTACGAATACGGGTGCATACGAGTAGAATTGTTGATGAAACTGAACGAGGATGTAATTGTAAGCATTTTTGTTAAGTAGAAGTATTTTGATAAGTGTCTTAAAGTCTTTCAAAAGTGTATGAATACATATTAAAACACTACATGTATATACATTTTAACTGAGTCGTTAAGTCATCGTTAGTCGTTACATGTAAACGTTGTTTTGAAACCTTTAGGTTAACGATCTTGTTGAATGTTGTTAAACCATTGTTTATTATAACAAATGAGATGTTAAATTGTTATATTATCATGATATTATGATATATAATATATCTTAGTATGATATATATACAGTTAAATGTCGTTACAACGATAATCGTTACATATATGTCTCGTTTCGAAATAATTAAGTTAGTAGTCTTATTTTTACATATGTATTTCATTGTTAATACACTTAATAATATATTTACTTATCATTTAACATAATTAACCAAGTGTATCAATATCTTAATATGATTCATATGTACCTAGTAAGACGTTGTTATAACGATAATCGTTATATATATCGTTTTCGAGTTTCTTAAATTAATAGTCTCTTTTTTATGTATATAACTCATTGTTAAAATACCTAATGAGATAAATACTTATAATAAAATCATGTTAACTATATATATAACCATATATATGTCATCATATAGTTTTTACAAGTTTTAACGTTCGTGAATCACCGATCAACTTGGGTGGTCAATTGTCTATATGAAACCTATTTCAATTAATCAAGTCTTAACAAGTTTGATTGCTTAACATGTTGGAAACACTTAATCATGTAAATAACAATTTCATTTAATATATATATAAACATGGAAAATTTCGGGTCACTGCAGAAAGATGGTACATTCAGGTTGTGTAACGACTACCGAGAGCTGAACAAACTTACCATCAAGAACCGCTACCCACTACCGAGAATCGACGACTTATTTGATCAACTACAAGGCTCGTCGGTTTATTTGAAGATTGATTTACGTTCTGGGTATCATCAAATGTGGGTGAAGGAGGATGATATTCCAAAGACTGCTTTTAGGACGTGTTACGGTCATTACGAGTTTATGGATATGCCGTTTGGATTGACTAATGCACCAGTTGTGTTCATGGACCTCATGAACCGAGTGTGTGGGCTATATCTTGACATGTTTGTCATTGTTTTCATCGATGACATACTTATTTACTCGAAGAATGATCAAGAGCACGAAGAACATTTGATTAAAGTGCTAGAGTTGCTGAGAAAAGAAAAACTGTACGCTAAGTTTTCAAAGTGTGCATTTTGGTTGGAAGAAGTTTACTTCCTCGGTCACATAGTGAACAAAGAAGGTATTCAGGTGGATCTAACAAAAATTGAGACCGTTGAAAAGTGGGAAACCCCGAAAACTCTGAAAGACATACGCCAGTTTTTAGGACTAGCTGGTTACTACAGAAGGTTCATCCAAGACTTTTCCAGAATAGCAAAACCCTTGACTGCATTAACGCATAAAAGGGAAGAAATTTGAATGGAAAGATGAACAAGAGAAAGCGTTTCAATTGTTAAAGAAAAAGTTAACTACGACACGTATATTGTCATTACCTTAAGGGAATGATGATTTTGTGATATATTGTGACGCCTCAAAGCAAGGTCTCGGTTGTGTATTGATGCAACGAACGAAAGTAATTGCTTATGCGTCTAGACAATTGAAGATTCACGAACAGAATTATACGACGCATGATTTGAAATTAGGCGCGGTTATTTTTGCATTAAAGACTTGGAGGTACTACTTCTATGGGGTCAAAAGTATTATATATACCGACCACAAAAGTCTTCAACACATATTTAATCAGAAACAACTGAACATGGGGCCGCGAAGATGGATTGAATTATTGAATGATTACGACTTTTAGATTCGTTACCACCCAGGGAAGGCAAATGTGGTAGCCGACGCCTTGAGCAGAAAGGACAGAGAACCCATTCGAGTAAAAGCTATGAATATAATGATTCACAATAACTTTACTACTCAAATAAAGGAGGCGCAACAAGGAGTTTTAAAAGAGGAAAATTTAAAGGTTGAAATACCCAAAGGATCGGAGAAGCATCTTAATATTCGGGAAGACGGAACCCAGTATAGGGCTGAAAGAATTTGCGTACCCAAATTTGGAGATATGAGAGAAATGGTACTTAGAGAAGCTCATAAAACCAGATACTCAATACATCCTGGAACGGGGAAGATGTACAAGGATCGCAAGAAACATTTTTGGTGGCCGGGTATGAAAGTCGATGTTGCTAAATACGTAGGAGAATGTTTGACATGTTCTAAGGTCAAAGCGGAGCATCAGAAACCATCAGGTCTACATCAACAACCGGAAATGCCGGAATGGAAATGGGAAAACATTACCATGGATTTCATCACTAAATTGCCAAGGACTGCAAGTGGTTTTGATACTATTTGGGTAATAGTTGATCGTCTCACCAAATCAGCACATTTCCTGCCAATAAGAGAAGATGACAAGATGGAGAAGTTAGCACGACTGTATTTGAAGGAAGTCGTCTCCAGACATGGAATACCAATCTTTATTATCTCTGATAGGGATGGCAGATTTATTTCAAGATTCTGGCAGACATTACAGCAGGCATTAGGAACTCGTCTAGACATGAGTACTGTTTATCATCCACAAACTGATGGGCAGAGTGAAAGGACAATACAAATGCTTAAAGACATACTACGAGCATGTGTTATTGATTTCGGAAATAGTTGGGATCGACACCTTCCGTTAACAGAATTTTCCTACAACAACAGCTACCATTCAAGCATTGAGATGGTGCTGTTTGAAGCACTTTATGGTAGAAAGTGCAGGTCTCCGATTTGTTAGAGTGAAGTAGGGGATAGACAGATTACGGGTCCGGAGATAATACAAGAAACTACCGAGAAGATAATCTAAATTCAACAACGATTGAAAACCGCCCAAAGTCGACAAAAGAGCTACGCTGACATTAAAAGAAAAGATATAGAATTTGAAATTGGAGAGATGGTCATGCTTAAAGTTGCACCTTTGAAAGGCGTTGTTCGATTTGGTAAACGGGGGAAATTAAATCCAAGGTATATTGGACCATTCAAGATTATTGATCGTGTCGGACCAGTTGCTTACCAACTTGAACTACCTCAACAACTCGCGGCTGTACATAACACTTTCCACGTCTCAAATTTGAAGAAATTTTTTGCTAAAGAAGATTTCACTATTCCGTTAGACGAAATCCAAATCAACGAAAAACTTCAATTTATCGAAGAACCCGTCGAAATAATGGATCTTGAGGTTAAAAGATTTAAGCAAAACAAGATACCAATTGTTAAGGTTCGATGGAATGCTCGTAGAGGACCCGAGTTCACCTGGGAACGAGAAGATCAGATGAAGATGAAATACCCGCACTTATTTCCAGAAGATACGTCAACACCTCCAATTCTCCAACTCCTTAAAATTTCGGGACTAAATTTATTTAACGGGTAGGTACTGTAGTGACCCGAACTTTTCCATGTTTATATATATTAAATGAAATTGATATTTACATGATTAAGTGTTTCCAACATGTTAAGCAATCAAACTTGTTAAGACTTGATTAACTGAAATAGGTTTCATATAGACAATTGACCACCCAAGTTGACCGGTGATTCACGAACGTTAAAATTTGTAAAAACTATATGATGTCATATATATTGATATATATATAGTTAACATGATATTATGATAAGTAAAAATATCATTAAGTATATTAACAATGAACTACATATGTAAAAACAAGACTACTAACTTAATGATTTCGAAACGAGGCATATATGTAACGATTACCGTTGTAACGACATTTAATTGTATATATCATATTAAGATATATTAATACATCATAATATCATGATAATGTAATAATTTAACATCTCTTTAGATATAATAAACAATGGGTTAACAATATTTAACAAGATCGTTAACTTAAAGGTTTCAAAACAACACTTACATGTAACGACTAACGATGACTTAACGACTCAGTTAAAATACATATACATGTAGTGTTTTAATATGTATTCATACACTTCTGAAAGACTTCAAGACACTTATCAAAGTAATTCTACTTAACAAAAATGCTTACAATTACATTCTCATTCATTTTCATCAACAATTTTACTAGTATACACCCGTATTCGTACTCGTACAATACACAGCTTCTATATGTATGTACTATGTACTATTGGTATATACACTCCAATGATCAGCTCTTAGCAGCCCATGTGAGTCACCTAACACATGTGGAAACCATCATTTAACATCTAGCATGAAATATCTAACAAAAATACAAAGTAATGGAGACTATATGTATACCTCTAGTTCACGTGAACTTCACCAACCCTAAACACATTTCAATTTCAATTTTCATGCATCAACCAACTCTCTCTCAAGTGTTCTTCAATTTTTCTAAGTGTTCTTCATCATCTTCAACAAAATCTAGCTCAATCTAGTTCATAAATCCATACATAAATCAAGTTATAAAACAACTACTCAAGAACACACCAACAACACTTCTAAGTTTGCTAGCTTACTTCCAATTTTGCAAATCCACTTTGAGTGATCATCCAACCTCAAGAAATCTTTCTTATTTACAGTAATATATCTTTCTAATACAAGGTAATACTCATATTCAAACTTTGATTCAATTTCTATAACTTTAACAATCTTTTTTCAAATGGAAATCTTACTTGAACTTGTTTTCGTGTCATGATTCTACTTCAAGAACTTTCAAGCCATCCAAGGATCCTTTGAAGCTAGATCTATTTTTCTCAATTCCAGTAGGTTTATCCACAAAACCTGAGGTAGTAATGATGTTCTTAACATCATTTGATTCGTATATATAAAATTACCTTATTCGAAGGTTTAAACTTGTATTCACTAGAACATAGTTTAGTTAATTCTAAACTTGTTCGCAAACAAAAGTTAATCCTTCTAACTTGACTTTTAAAATCAACTAGACACGTGTTATATATCTATATGATATGCTAACTTAATGATTTAAAACCGGAAAACACGAAAAACACCGTAAAACTGGATAAACGTCGTCGTAGTAACACCGCGGGCTGTTTTGGGTTAGTTAATTAAAAACTATGATAAACTTTGATTTAAAAGTTGTTCTTCTGGGAAAATGATTTTTCTTATGAACATGAAACTATATCCTAAAATCATGGTTAAACTCAAAGTGGAAGTATGTTTTTCAAAATGGTCATCTAGACGTCGTTCTTTCGACTGAAATGACTACCTCTTTCAAAAACGACTTGTAACTTATATTTTCAACTATAAACCTATACTTTTTATGTTTAGATTCATAAAATAGAGTTCAATATGAAACCATAGCAATTTGATTCACTCAAAATGGATTTAAAATGAAGAAGTTATGGGTAAAACAAGATTGGATATGTTTTGATTTTTGTAGCTACGGGAAATATTAACAATTCTATACAAATCATATCCTAGCTAACTTATATTGTATTATACATGTATTCTAATATATTATGTAATCTTGGGATACCATAGACACGTATACAAATGTTTTGACATATCATATCGACCCATGTATATATATTATTTGGAACAACAATAGACACTCTATATGCAGTAATGTTGGAGTTGGCTATACAGGGTTGAGGTTGATTCCAAAAATATATATACTTTGATTTGTGATCTAGCCTGAGACGTGTATACACTGGGTCGTGGATTGATTCGAGATAATATATATCGATTTATTTCTGTACATCTAACTGTGGAAAACTAGTTGTAGGTTACTAACGAGGACAGCTGACTTAATAAACTTAAAACATCAAAATTTATTAAAAGTGTTGTAAATATATTTTAAACATACTTTGATATATATGTACATATTTGTTATAGGTTCGTGAATCGACCAGTGGCCAAGTCTTACTTCCCGACGAAGTAAAAATCTGTGAAAGTGAGTTATAGTCCCACTTTTAAAATCTAATATTTTGGGATGAGGATACATGCAGTTTTATAAATGTTTTATGAAATAGACACAAGTAATTGAAACTACATTATATGGGTGAATGATCGAAGCCGAATATGCCCCTTTTTGCTTGGTAACCTAAGAATTAGTAAACCGGTCTACTAATTGACGCGAATCCTAAAGATAGATTTATTGGGCCTAACAAACCCCATCCAAAGTACCGGATGCTTTAGTACTTCGAATTTGTTTTTATCATGTCCGAAGGATTTCCCGGAATGATAGGGGATATTCTTATATGCATCTTGTTAATGTCGGTTACTAGGTGTTCACCATATGAATGAATTTTATCTCTATGTATGGGATGTATATTGAAATATGAAATCTTGTAGTCTATTATTATTATGATTTGATAATATATAGGTTAAACCTATAACTCACCAATATTTTTGTTGACGTTTTAAGCATGTTTATTCTCAGGTGATTATTAAGAGCTTCCGCTGTCACATACTTAAATAAGGACGAGATTTGGAGTCCATGCTTGTATGATATTGTGTAAAAACTGCATTCAAGAAACTTATTTCGTTGTAACATATTTGTATTGTAAACCATTATGTAATGGTCGTATGTAAACAGGATATTTTAGATTATCATTATTTGATAATCTACGTAAAGCTTTTTAAACCTTTATTGATGAAATAAAGGTTATGGTTTGTTTTAAAATGAATGCAGTCTTTGAAAAACGTCTCATATAGAGGTCAAAACCTCGCAACGAAATCAATTAATATGGAACGTTTTTAATCAATAAGAACGAGATATTTCAGTTAGTATCCGAGCGTTGGTCTTAGAGAACCAGAATTTTGCATTAGTGTGTCTTATCGAGTTTGTTAGGATGCATTAGTGAGTCTGGACTTCGACCGTGTTTACTTGAAAAATGATTGCTTAACAAATTTTGTTGGAAACTATATATTATTAACATGTGAATATTATGTGATATATTAATCTCTTAACGTGTTTGATATTATGTGATAGATGTTTACCTCTAGAACAAGTCCCATTGACTCACCTAATAATAATGAAGAGTCAAATGTAAATTGGAATGATTCGTGGACTGATTCACAAGTTCCCGAAGAGGAACCGGAAGAAGAGTCGGAACCGGAAGAAGAATCGGAACCGGAAGAAGAATCGGAACCGGAAGAAGAAATAGAACCAGTGGGGGAAATAATAAAACGGTTAAGTAGAAGAAAATCCTCAACCAACCGACCAAAGTTAATTATGGTCAATGGTGTTTCTGCCAAGGAAGCAAAGTATTGGGAGGATTACCAATTCTCCGATGAATCGAATCCCGACAAGGATTCCGATGATGTTATAGAAATTACCCCAACACAATTTAATAAGACAAAAGAGAACAATAAGGGAAAGGGCATAAAAATAGAGAAATTTGATTCCAAACCCGATGAACTTTATATGTATCGTCAACACTCGTATTTCTTAAGTTGTGACAATAACCCGGAAACCTCTAAACCACCAGGTTTTTCTAAACCAATATGGAAAATGATGGCTCGTATTAGGGGAACATCATATATCCCTGGAAAGTTGGCAAAACGAACCAAAACCGAAGAAGAAGAAACGAGCGAGTCGGAATAAGATAGTTGTATTCGTGTGGTGTAATATATGTAATATAGTGTGCTTATGCTTTATGATATATGTAAAAATTGCTTGTATTAATAAGTATATTTTTTTTATGAATCTAACTCTTGTCTATTTTACAGTATAAAAATACAAAATGGATAGACAACCCAATATTTTAAGAGACCTACCCGGAGACATGATTGATGAAATCTTGTCTAGAGTCGGTCAGAATTCCTCGGCACAACTATTTAAGGCGAGATCAGTTTGTAAGTCATTCGAAGAACGTTCCAAGAATGCCTTGATTTATAAAAGGCTTTCGTTCGAAAGATGGGGGATATCACATTGAGAAATCCATAAGTTACGATGTGTTTACTTTGACGCATATATTGCGGGGAACCCAAATGCTATTTTACGCAACGGGTTAAGAAATTATTTTGACTCAATATATCTGAATATAGGACTTCATGATTTAGAAAAAGTGGCTAACATGCAACATAAAGAATCATGTTATGTTTACGGGTTAGTAATGTCGCTTCTCACCAAAGTGAGAACAAGAACATCGGGCTACAACTATTAAACAAAACGTTCCCACAAGTGGCGGAGTCGGTAATTGGGGTAAGAAATGAGGTTTTTTGGTTATTACGAGACTGTTGGTCATTACGTAACCTTCATCCTTTTGACGACATTACAACACATTGTCGTCACAACGGGTATGTTCCACAAAACCAAGGATGGGAAGTGGTATTGGTAAAACCAGAATGAATGACTTGTTTCTGGACGTATGAATTACGTGTCTTTATTGCCTTTGCTGAACGCCTTATTTATTAACTAGAATTATCTTCGCAACTACTTTGTATCAAAGTTTTATGTGCTATATTTCATGCTATATGTAAAATAGCGGTATTATAAGTTTGCAAGTTATTGTATAAAGGTTTGATTATGATATATTTTTTTTGTGATTAGTTTTTCATATAGAATTGTAGTAGTTGAAATGGTATGTTAGCTACTAAGTATGAACTTAACGGGTAGGTACTACCCGAATTAAAGAGTATAAAACGCTAATATGAAGAAAGAGCCTTTATAAATAAGTTCATATTACGCTACGAAATACTATTGACTACTCTTGATATTCTATATGATTAACTCGTTTCTTTTGGCTATTTTTGAAGGAAATGGCACCAACTACTCGACATACCGTGAGTATGAATGAAGAGGGGTTTCGTACCTTTCTTGCTGCAAACATAGCCGCAATACAGGTTGTGCTACATACCAACAATAACGCTGAATCTAGCAATGCAGCTAACGGCGCAAGAAATCGTGTAGGATGCACCTACAAAGAATTCACTGCCTGCAAACCTTTGGAATTTGATGGAACCGAAGGACCAATTGGATTGAAATGGTGGACCGAGAAAGTCGAATCGGTGTTTTCCATAAGTAAGTGTACTGAAGAGGACAAAGTTAAGTACGCTACGCATACCTTCACAGGTACTGCGTTAACGTGGTGGAACACCTATCTTGAACAGGTAGGACAAAATGCTGCTTACGCACTACCGTGGTCGGCATTCAAGCAATTGATGAACGAGCAGTACCGTCCTAGAAACGAAGTCAATAAACTCAAGGCAGAACTTAGAGAGTTACGAACACAAGGGTTCGACGTTACCACATATGAACGACGATTCACAGAGTTGTGCCTATTGTGCCCGGGATCATTCGAAGATGAAGAAGAGAAGATCGACGCGTTTGTAAAAGGGTTACCAGTAAGGATTCAAGAAGATGTAAGTTCACACGATCCCACTTCTATACAGAAGGCAAGTCGAATGGCTCATAAACTCATAAATCAGATTGAGGGAAGAATTAAAGAGCAGGCGGCCGAAGAAACCAACACGAAACAACTCAAGAGGAAGTGGGAGGAAAACGGTGACAAGAGTCACCAGTACAACAACAATAACAATTACAACCACAATCGCAACAACTATCCCAACAACCGCAATAACAATCGCAACAATAACCGCAATCCTAACAATAACTACAATAAATATACCAACAATAACAACTACAACAAATGTTTCAACAACAATAATAATCCCAACAACAACCTCAATAACAACAACGGCAACAAAAACCAAAAACATCCATGTCATAGGTGTGAAGAAAATCACCAGGGGTTTTGTACAACATTTTGCAACAGGTGTAAAAGAAATGGTCATAGCGCGATAAAGTGTGAGGTCTATGGACCAAAGTTTAACAGAACTAAGGGAGCAAATAATGCCGGAACAAGTAATGCCGAAACGAATAGTGTCGGAGCAAGTAATACCAACGTTGTTTGTTATAAATGTGGAAAACTGGGCCACATTATTAGAAATTTCCCGAATCAGGGGAATACTAATGGGCAGGGCCGTGGAAGAGTTTTCAATATTAATGCGGTAGAAGCACAGGAAGACCCGGAGCTTGTTACGGGTACGTTTCTTATTGACGATAAATCTGCTTATGTTTTATTTGATTCGGGTGCGAATAGAAGCTATATGAGTAGAGAATTTTGTGCTAAATTAAGTTGCCCATTGACGCCTTTGGATAGTAAATTTTTACTCGAATTAGCAAATGGTAAATTAATTTCAGCAGATAATATATGTCGGAATTGAGAAATTAAACTGGTTAGCGAAACATTTAAGATTAACTTGATACCAGTAGAGTTAGGGAGTTTTGATGTGATAATCGGTATGGACTGGTTGAAAGAAGTGAAAGCAGAGATCGTTTGTTACAAAAATGCAATTCGCATTATACGAGAAAAAGGAAAACCCTTAATGGTGTATGGAGAAAAGAGCAATGCAAAGTTAAATCTTATTAGTAACCTGAAGGCACAAAAACTAATAAGAAAAGGTTGCTATGCTGTGCTAGCACAAGTCGAGAAAGTCAATTCTGAAGAAAAGAACATCAATGATATTCCCGTCGTAAAAGAATTTCCCGATGTATTTCCGAAAGAATTACCCAGACTACCTCCACACCGATCCATTGAATTTCAAATAGACCTTGTACCGGGAGCTACACCAATAGCTCGTGCTCCATACAGACTCGCACCTAGCGAAATGAAGGAACTTCAGAGCCAATTACAAGAACTTTTAGAGCGTGGTTTCATTCAACTAAGCACATCACCGTGGGGAGCTCCTGTTTTGTTTGTCAAGAAGAAAGATGGTACATTCAGGTTGTGTATCGACTACCGAGAGTTGAACAAACTTACCATCAAGAACCGCTACCTACTACCGAGAATCGATGACTTATTTGATAAACTACAAGGCTCTTCTATTTATTCAAAGATTGACTTACGTTCCGGGTATCATCAAATGCGGGTGAAAGAAGATGATATTCCAAAGACTGCATTCAGAACACGTTACGGTCATTACGAGTTTATGGTCATGCCGTTTGGTTTAACTAATGCACCAGCTATGTTCATGGACCTTATGAACCGAGTGTGTGGACCATACGTTGACAAGTTTGTAATTGTTTTCATTGATGACATACTTATTTACTCAAAGAATGACCAAGAACACGGTGAACATTTGAGAAAAGTGTTAGAAGTATTAAGGAAGGAAGAATTGTACGCTAAGTTTTCAAAGTGTGCATTTTGGTTGGAAGAAGTTCAATTCCTCGGTCACATAGTGAACAAAGAAGGTATTAAGGTGGATCCGGCAAAGATAGAAACTGTTGAAAAGTGGGAAACCCCAAAAACTCCGAAACACATACGCCAGTTTTTAGGACTAGCTGGTTACTACAGAAGGTTCATCCAAGACTTTTCCAGAATAGCAAAACCCTTGACTGCATTAACGCATAAAGGGAAGAAATTTGAATGGAAGGATGAATAAGAGAAAGCGTTTCAGTTATTGAAGTAAAAGTTAACTACGGCACCTATATTGTCATTACCTGAAGGGAATGATGATTTTGTGATATATTGTGACGCCTCAAAGCAAGGTCTCGGTTGTGTATTAATGCAACGAACGAAAGTAATTGCTTATGCGTCGAGACAATTGAAGATTCACGAACAAAATTATACAACGCATGATTTGGAATTAGGCGCGGTTGTTTTTACATTAAAGACTTGGAGGCAATACTTATATGGGGTCAAAAGTATTATATATACTGACCACAAAAGTCTTCAACACATATTTAATTAGAAACAAACAAATATGAGGCAGCGTAGGTGGATTGAATTGTTGAATGATTACGACTTTGAGATTCGTTACCACCCGGGGAAGGCAAATGTGGTAGCCGACGCCTTGAGCAGGAAGGACAGAGAACCCATTCGAGTAAAATCTATGAATATAATGATTCACAATAACCTTACTACTCAAATAAAGGAGGCGCAACAAGGAGTTTTAAAAGACGGAAATTTAAAGGATGAAATACCCAAAGGATCGAAGAAGCATCTTAATATTCGGGAAGACGAAACCTGGTATAGGGCTGAAAGGATTTGGGTACCAAAATTTGGAGATATGAGAGAAATGGTACTTAGAGAAGCTCATAAAACCAGATACTCAATACATCCTGGAACGGGGAAGATGTACAAGGATCTCAAGAAACATTTTTGGTGGCCGGGTATGAAAGCCGATGTTGCTAAATACGTAGGAGAATGTTTGACGTGTTCTAAGGTCAAAGCTGAGCATCAGAAACCATCAGGTCTACTTCAACAACCCGAAATCCCGGAATGGAAATGGCAAAACATTACCATGGATTTCATCACTAAATTGCCAAGGACTGCAAGTGGTTTTGATACTATTTGGGTAATAGTTGATCGTCTCACCAAATCAGCACACTTCTTACCAATAAGAGAAGATGACAAGATGGAGAAGTTAGCACGACCGTATTTAAAGGAAGTCGTCTCCAGACATGGAATACCAATCTCTATTATCTCTGATAGGGATGGCAGATTTATTTCAAGATTCTGGCAGACATTACAGCAAGCATTAGGAACTCGTCTAGACATGAGTGCTGCCTATCATCCACAAACTGATGGGCAGAGCGAAAGGACGATACAAACGCTTGAGGACATGCTACGAGCATGTGTTATTGATTTTGGAAACAGTTGGGATCGACATCTACCGTTAGCAGAATTTTCTTACAACAACAGCTACCATTCAAGCATTGAGATGGCGCCGTTAGAAGCACTTTATGGTAGAAAGTGCAGGTCTCCGATTTGTTGGAGTGAAGTGGGGGATAGACAGATTACGGGTCCAGAGATAATACAAGAAACTACCGAGAAGATCATCCAAATTTAACAATGGTTGAAAACCGCCCAAAGTCGACAAAAGAGCTACGCTGACATTAAAAGAAAAGATATAGAATTTGAAATTGGAGAGATGTTCATGCTTAAAGTTGCACCTTGGAAAGGCGTTGTTCGATTTGGTAAACGAGGGAAATTAAATCCAAGGTATATTGGACCATTCAAGATTATTGATCGTGTCGGACCAGTAGCTTACCTACTTGAGTTACCTCAAAAACTCGCGACTGTACATAACACTTTCCACGTCCCGAATTTGAAGAAATGTTTTGCTAAAGAAGATCTCACTCTTCCATTAGATGAAATCCAAATCAACGAAAAACTTCAATTCATCGAAGAACCCGTCGAAATAATGGATCGTGAGGTTAAAAGACTTAAGCAAAACAAGATACCAATTGTTAAGGTTCGATGGAATGCTCGTAGAGGACCCGAGTTCACCTGGGAACGAGAAGATCAGATGAAGAAGAAATACCTGCATTTATTTCCAGAAGATATGTCAACACCTCCAACTGCTTAAAATTTCGGGACATTTCAGGGGCGCGGGATCAGGTGGTTAGACAGGTGGTATGACCGAGGGTGTGACTCAGGGGTTTGAAGATTTGGATATGTCACATACATGGGGTAGAGATTTGGAAGAAGGAGTAGGTTGGCGTACGGGGCCAATGATACACACCAGTACCTCATCTATCACTGGATTGATAACACATTCAGATGAGTACCACATGACAGTATCCTTCGGCAACAACAACACTACAGAATGGGCGCATAGGTTTGCCACCGATGAGGAGTTGCTAAATGAAGGTCAGTCAGAATTGAGGACGCCACGATAGCCCCACACCAATGTATCGTACTCTGACCCTTTTCATCCTCCAGATCGGCAGGGATTTTATCCTCTCACCCTTTATCACTCTTACTATTACTATCTTCTGATACATTATTCGTTCTATTTACATCTTTATTACTGTACGTCCATTTTGGACATAACTACTTTTTTTAGCATGTATGGTTGTATTAGTTAATATTGTGCATGAATAAACGTCATAAACAAACGACGATCAAGACCATACAACGAATGGAAACATGACTTGGAGTAAGTACGCATTGACGCAGAATGGCGCCAATACGAGATTAGAAGAAACCACAAAAGGCAAACCATCCATACACACCTTGCAACTTTAGGGGAGTACTACGTTCTTCAACGCTTTTTCAAATAGAATATATGCAATATACTAGACCACTTTAAACACTAAGTATGGGAGTAGCGACCCCATCGACATAAACTTAAAAATAACAAAATATTTTTCAAAACTAAAGTGTGGGATACCTCGTATCCCTAACATTGGGGACAATGTTATTTTAAAGTATGAGATAGCAATATTGCATATATAGATTCTCGCAAAACCTTAAAACTTTTTGAACTATATAAAACACGTAGGGTTCCAAATTCTATATATAACTTAAAAGTTTTTTTTATAAATAGACAAAAGAGTAAAACAAAGTCAAAACTTTTTGCAAAACCCGAACCGATTCTCCAAAAGAGCACTGCATAACCAAGGCACATTTCGACCCATTATAATTGCTGTGAGGTATCAAAAATAAGGCCCAACACGCATTCATTTTTAGTGCTTCACTATACTTCCATTGAGTGTGCCAATGTTGGCATCTCTGAATCAGAACTTGCTCTTGATCTACATTTCGGAATCACACTTTTGAGGAGAACAACTAAGTTAAAAACCTCAGCTTCTCGTGACTACAAAACACCCCCATTACACACTTCTATTTTCATTTCCATTTCCATTCAAAAAACTTCACCATAAAACCATTCACCGTTACCTATTTCCTTTCTTTCATTTCACAACAAAAGAAATCAATTCTGCGGAAATCATAACTTTCGGGAAATCCTTTATATAATTGCAATAGAAATTACGAGCATTCGAGTCAAGTATCAAAGAAGACCACTGATAAAAAGGAGACCTCGAAGAATAAAGCAAAGGATGCTTGCCAAAAAAAAAAAAAAGGTTCTAAGAAAAGGAGCAGAACCTAAATTAAAAGATCCTGGAAAAGTACTCCAGGCAGTCGAAAAGAAGGATGCTCAATCTGAAATTCCCTATGAAAAGCTTCTTATCTTCATTTCTCACCAACTAAACCCTTTTTAGAGAGAGAAAGGGGTTTTCTAGTGATAGGAAGCTACAATGGTGATGAAGATGGTGATTCTTGCCCAAATTGGAGTGGATCTTGGTTCTTCTTGATGTTTCTAGCAACTAGCTCGGTTTTGGAGTTGAGGTAAACCCTAGACCCGATTTTAGTTACTTTGATTTTGATTTGGGGTTAGGGTTTGTGTTTGTGTTGGGTTATAAACCCCATTTCTTTTGAAATTGGGGGTTTTAGTGTGTGATTTAGGTATGTAAACCCTAATGAAGTGGGTTTAGGGTTAGATGACGAATTTGATTATATTTGTCATGATTTTGGGTGTCAATCACTAGTTTGAAAGTGTGTTGGTGGGTTTGATGTTCATAA